>NC_079134.1:23339300-24709435 GCF_945859705.1 Episyrphus balteatus | reverse complement strand
CTCTTTTCCCTCTTTTAATAGGGTAAATAGGGGTAAAACAAAATTTCAAAAAAATTGGCTATTTTCTAAACGTGACAATGTAGAGTTGAATTTTTGTTTAATCATTAGATAAATTTATTGCAAGACTGACAATGGTATTAAAAAATTTCGAAATATGAATTTTTGAAAAACACCTACTTATTTTGGAGTATTTTTGGGTGAGTTTTTATATTTTTTTAATTTTTTGTAGCATTCAAAAAATCTCAAGCTTATAGAACATGTAGTATATGACTGTGCGCATACATGTGCAAAAAATTGGTATTTCAAAATGGTTTTTGACCGAATAACGGGAAAAACAAGTTTTTTTGTCCCAAGTTTTTACCCTTTTTAACCGTTTTTTATTTTTATCTTTTTTTCTTCAAAAGATAAATAAATGAAATTTATATTGTGAATAGATAATAGACAGGACTATATTTTGAGATAACGGTAAAATAATAATATCATTCAACAGGTTCTATCTTTTTTTTGTTTTTGATTTAACTTTATTAAGTATCCTGATGATGTTACCTTTCATTTGGTATATCACACATAACTGTTCATTCACTACAAGCTACACAATGTTAAATTAAAAAACTTGCGAAATACCTTAAAACACCTGTGGAGATCTGTTGATCATGAACAGCCACCAGTGTGGGAAGTACCTATTCTCTGTTTAAAATTTCGTTATGGTTGGCTTTAAAAAATTCTAACTTATTTTCTAGGCATCGTAGAAATAAGATTGAAACGTCATATTAAAGGTGAAATTGTGAGCTTTTACATCATATACATTTTTTTATAGATTGTCTTAAAAAAAATTGATTCAATAGCGTGAGAACATAAAATTATATGTTTTTTTTTTGCTTTTTTTGATGAAAATTGTTCGAGTTAAAAATATATTTTGAGCTGAAGCAATATAAGCTTTCAGGTGGTATAAAATTTATTATAGGTTGTTATATTAAAAGATGGATTTTTGGGTGATGGAAGTGATTTTTTCACTTTTTTCATAAGAAATGATTGTTTTTAATAAATTATTTTAATACTTTTTGCGCATTGTAAAAATTTAAAAATGGTTTTATTCTTTAGAAGAAATATTTGGCTTTTTGGTATAATTTTTTGTAAGCTTTTAAAATAAAAAAATTAATATAATGAGAAAAGAAAAAAGGTAATTTTATGTAGTTTTTTCTTGTAAATTATGATTGTTTGAAATAAATAATGCATACAACCTATTTTCTAAAGACGTTATCACGTAAAATCATCGTCCGTATACCGGATTTACAGACAACCTCTTTTTTTAAACAATTTTACTGTAAATGGGTAAGTGAAATATTTCGGAATTTCGTTTTTGAGTGTTTATTAATTATTTCTTCAAATAGGCATATCTTTTATTTTGTTTTTGAAAAATATTAGAAAATTTGTATAAATGTATAAAAAATATTTTTTTTTTAAACGACTCGAACTATTTTCAATTTTTTTTTTTTTTTTGTTTCTTAAAATTCCTTTTCATAAAAGAAATCAGATGACATACTTTGTTTTGTGATTAAAATCATTAAAAACTGTGTTAATCGATGTTTTAATTATAAAAACAGATTTTCTATAATTTCTACTTTTTTATTAAATTGATGAGCTCTGTATGACACATGCAATTAAAGGAAATAAGAAAGATCGCATTTTGTCTGGTGAACCCTTAAAATTAATATTTGGATGTTTCAATTTTGTAATTTTTTTTTTTTTTGAAAAATCAATGTTTTGTAACCTGTTTGATGAATTTTTTCCGAAATTTTGTTTTAAAATGTTGATTAATATTTTCTTAAAAATTCCTATTACAATTTTTTTTATGATACATATGATATTTTTTTTAAACAGATTTTATTTATGTTTGAATTTATTCCTTATGAGTTCGTTTTGGAGACACATAAATAGGTTGATTTGTATTGTATATTTGTCTGAAAACTCTGAACTTCTAAAGACTTCAATTTTGTATTTACAATCTTAAGCTAGTTACTATTTTCGGTTTTCAATGCTTTCCCTTCTTATATAACTTAAAAAAATACCCAAAAATAAGAATACATAACCTACTTATTAAACTTTAGTAGAAAATGTAGTAAGTAAAAATTTAATAATTTAATTAGTTCTAACGAATCACCTCCAAACTTTACCCTAATTTTGCTTAAAAATAACTTTTTACGACCCATTAAGTAGATGAGAGAGAGAGCGACTATATTCTACGCGTTTTTATCCTTAACAATCTTCATAATCGTGCAAGCAGTTAACTTTTAACAACAAAACCTGCATTATCATAATGTCTCAACATTAAAACTGCCAAAGTATAATCCTCCAAAAAAAGCCTTGAAGGTATCTCTGCTTTACCACCAACCAAAAAAAAATATAAATCCACAACTATACTACTTAATATATTTACTCCATAAAAGGTCAGTTAATCGCTTCAGTATTACCACTGCCGCTTCCATTCCAGAGTAAAACCCAGAGATAAGACTTTACTTCTCTCTCTTTCATTTTTGAAAAGAAGAATCTCAACCAACAAAACTTCAATCTAGGTATATTCCTAAGTTGGACAATATAATTTGCATTTCAGTCCGAAAATTACTTCATTCCCTGCTAATTTATTCAAACAAAAATTAATTCAATTGGCCTGCTCCTTCTATAGAGTCAGAGATAAACAACCAACACAAACCCAAACAACCCTTTCTTGAAATAATAAAATTAGAAAATACTACCCCAGGACTCATTCTACACGCCTCCATCAGAAAAGTCCTTCGTTGTTGTATAAGAAGATAAAGATGAAGTCGGCAAAAGGAAAGTGGACACTTTTGCAGAAAGGCAAGTCAATTTTAAATCACCATCAAGATGCAATAACATGAACTAACGACTTACCCTATTGTAAACGTTACCCCGACTCATTCCACAAAGGCAAAAAAAGAAAAAAAAAAGCTAACAGTCGAAAAGGCTATAAACGGCGACCAGCGATTACAGATGTCCTCTTCTTAGAAAAAAAAAAAAGTAGATTTTTTTTTGTATTCCCTTTAGAAAAAAGGAAATGGGGAAATGCACAGGGAACTCTATAAGAGAGATAAAAATCAAGTTAAAATCCATTTTGTGTCCTTCACAGCTCCTTTGTGCCAACAGTCACCAGCAACTCTATATTCTCTATGGGGCTTAAAAAATAAAGGCCCCATCTGAAGAAGATGACAAAAAAAAAAAAAATCAAATAAAAATTTGACTTCAGTCGTCAGTTGTATAAGGACTACTGGAAACTGGAATATCCTTTAAATGTTTGTTCGGGTCGCAGAACACAATTATACTGGCTTATAAAGTACCCAATTACCCTGGTCCCTATGGTGAAGTGGATGAGAAACTAAAAAAAAAGAAAAAGTGACGAAAAAAAACCTCCTGCACTATGAGCTTATCAAATTAGGAGTATCTTGCTTTTTTTATTTTATTTTTTTTATTTCTTTGTTAAATAAAATTTTATTAAAGAATTTAATTTTATGAAAAGAAACATGAAAATACTTTTTATATTTTTTTAAGAATTTAAATCCATTTCAAATGGTTTATTTTGTATGGGATAGGTCGTGTGAATACAAAATGGTGACTAAATAAAGCTGGTAGTAACATTTCATGTGATCTTATGGTTCTAAGGATAACGACTTAAGAATTTTCAGAGGAGATTGTTTTTATGGAGGGAATGTAGATAACCGAAGGAATTACCTAATTCAAGTAAAAAGTTTTAGTAAAAACTAAAATTTTATTATGAATTTTCAGCATTAACTTTGTTGCGTAAGTACAAAGAGTTTTTTTCTAGATTACAAATACATAGATGACCAACAACATACAAAAGACTAGATTTTTACCATAACAAAGCTTCTTACCTTCAAAGTGGTGTTTATTAAAATTGAAACTGTAAAGATTTGGCCTTATTTTAACATTGAAAGTATGCGTTCATACTTTTCATTTAACACTAATATCATACCTTAACTCGAAGATCTGCAAAAGCTTCAAAATGCACCTTAACTACCAGAAAAATTGTACCAGGATGAGAATAGAAAACCTGTGATTCAAAATTTAAATTTTTCTTAAGTTCGATGAGTGAAGCATAATTTTGTAATAGACAAGTTAACTGATTTTGAATAAACTCATTTATTCCAAATTTAATAGCTTAAGTTTTCGAGATAGACCGAAGATTTGTATTGATCAAAATTAGTTTTGTTTATGTTTCAGGTTTAAAAATGTTATTAAAAATTTTTGGACGTCTAAAATTGAAACTTCAAAAATTAAGTGACCAAAAATATTGTAGCTCTCTTTTATCAGTTTTATTTTTTTTACCGATTTACAAAAAAAGGAGGAGGTATTTAATACGTCTGTATTTTTTTTTTAGGTTTGTTATCTCTTAACTTTGAGTTGAGTGAAGCAATTTTGATAATTCTTTTTGTATTGGAAAGCTGGTGTACAATGCCTGCAATTTCGTTCAGTTCTGGCTATAGAAACTATGAGAAAAATCATAAAACCAAGTTTTGATCCATGGAAGTCGCTTTTGGTTTTTTGTTTTTCGATTTATCGGTACGACTTCGAACAAAATTTTTTTCGGAAGTTTTTTTCAATAATTTTAAGCATTTTGCCCGGTTTAAAGTTATTTTCCTTGTTTATATTGCTTTTTTTCTGGCTCAACCGTTATTTACTACCAGAATAACCTACTGGCTTTGTGAAAATGTATAAATCTTAGTAACGAATGTGTTGCCGTTGTGTTTTAATAATTTTTTTTTTACATTTGAAGCCGATTTGTGAGAAAAAAGCTTCTACCGCCTAAACGATTTGATCTTATAATTCACTCTAATATAATTTTTTTTCTGTAAATAATCTAAATAATCTTTATACATCATTTTATTTATGAAATTAAAAAAAAAAGTTTGGAAAAAAACTTAGTTTAAAAAATAAAATGGCAATACCTACCTGCAATTATTTGTAACGAATTTGGTATTATATTATATTTGTTTCACATGCCAAAATTTTACTCTCCTGACTCTTCTACCCCCTATCTACTAACGTTTACAGACCCATCAGTTAAATATGGGTAGTGGTCTGAAGAGTTGTCCAAGAGCGTCGATAACTAATCTAGGCCTTATAGGTAACCACGCTTAGCTCGCCGAGGATGGGGTGGGATCTTGTTATCCGCTGGTGGACTTGTTACTTTTATTAAAGACCTACGTCTGAGATGGTATTCGACGGTATACATTATCCTCTTTAAAAGAGTAGGACCCGAATCTTTATTCCCGATTATTGTTCACACATATGTAGAGGAGGACATAGATGGTCGTGTCCTCGAGCATTTTCTTAACCCGCCCTAATAAAACATTCCAACAACAAACGTCTCTGAAATGCTCCTACGCTATTACCGCATGCTCTAAAAAAAATTAACCATAGTAATAGCCCTTTGTGTAAAAGGGAGATAAAATCCCCCTTAAACTAAAATCCGGAACGTCACTTCATCCTATGTCCTTCACTTCCCAAAATAAATCACCCTAAACTTCCATAATTATTTAAAATTTCGATAATTCAAACCAATAAAATATCACCATAGTTGGCAACCATAGACGCACTTTCATGTTAAACCATCAAAACAATTCGAATTAAAATTGTCTCCCAACTTCCAATTCATAAAAAATAAAATGCACGACTGGGGTCGCACGAACTTGCTCTTAGAGTTAAAGTTGCTTAAATTTTTAAGACTTTTTATATAGAAATTTGGAAAAAAAAATAAAATTCGTTTTTTTAAAAAAATGAAATAAAATCTGAAATTAAATTGCCCTCCAAAACAAGTATGCAGTTTTGATTGATATATTAACATGCATTTTTAGAAAAAAAATTTTCAAAATCGTTAGAGCCGTTTTTTAAAAAACTAATTTTTTATAAATAATTTTTTGGAAAAAAAGTTTTAAAATAAAATTGGTATGCCATTTTGTAGAAATCACTAATCAACATCTAAAAACAAAATTTCAAAAAAATTCAATGTCCCGTTTTCGAAAATTTGATTTTTCAAAAAAAAATTTTCAAAATTTTTTTAAAAATCCAAAAATATTTTTTTTTTAATTTTATTTTTGGCTTATATTTAGATTATATAAATGCTTCTTTACAAAAAGTTTCGTTGAAATCGAATAAGCAGTTTCGGAGATAATCGGATTTGAAAAAAGCGGTTCTATGGCAGGTACCGTTAATAATGATTTTCAAAAAAAATTTTTTTCATTGGAAGATAGACCTTAGCTTAAAACTAACATTTGAATTTTTTAAACAAAATCGTTGGAGCCGTTTTCGAGATATTTCAATTTTACTAAAATCGGTATATGACAAGTACCGTTATTTTTGGTCCAAAAAAATTAATTCCAAAAACCCCTCTGGAGAGTCGCCAAATAACGCTACATACCAAGTTTGACATTAATCGGTCCATCCGTTTAGGCTGTAGCTCCTTATACAGACAGACAGACAGACTGACAGACTGACAGACTGACAGACAGACAGACAGACAGACAGACGGACTTCCGGGACCCACTTTTTTGGCATTGTCTACCATCGTAATGTCATGGAAAAATGTTATCTCAACTTTTTTTTTTTGTACGAATACATAACTTGATATATAGTACCTATATCGCAAGTAAAAATCTATCAAATTTTATCTTAATTTAATTCAAAATCAATTTTATTGTTTCATTTAAACTAATTCAATTAATAATTAAACATAATCTTTAAAATTTTTATCATACCCATACATCGTTTCAAAAAAAAAAGTATTTCAATATAATAAAAAGATTATTATTCTCTAAAAAAAATTTATTATCGTTTATCTTCCCTCAAATCAAAATATGATTACTCTCCAAATAAAAATGTAAATGACATCGAAGCCGCTCTTTCTTTTATTAAATTAGACCGCACTTCTCGATATTTTTAGATTTTCTTTTCGTCTACTCTTTTCTTTGTTTTGTTTTGATCTCTCATTCGTTACTTTTTTTTAATCTTTCATTTCTTTTATGTTCTATTCTTATTGTTAAAATTCATTCTTTTATTTATTGATCTTCTTTTTCGTTAAAATTTATTATTTCTTCTTTTGATCATATTCGTTTAATTTTGTTTTTCATTTAAATTCAATATAAATATGCATGTTTTAATAAAATATAGGTAATTTATAAAAAGCAATAAATAGACTTACCCCAGCTCCAATATGTTGTGCACAGCATCTTGTAGCGCCGGAGATTGCTAAACGTTGATTGATGGAATAAGAAAATATGCATATATACACTGAATGGAATTTATAGATCAATAAAAGATGTACCCGATTAATAAATTTTTGTTTCGCAACGAAATGAAAACTAATTAAAAAACCGACGGATGGGATGTTACACTGTTCTTAATTTCAAAAAAAAAATTTTCTTTTTTTTGTATTCATTAATTTTCTTAATTATTAAATTTTTTATTTTTTTTTTTTTTTTATTTTTAATTCACTAAAAGTTCTTTTTTTAATGGCAATTTAATAAATATTTTAAATCGTTTATTTTTTTTTTTTAAAGCGAATTTGAAAGCAACACAAAAAAATTTATTCTTTTTTTTTTTTTTTGTTTTAAATTTCTTTCCTTTTGTTTACTTTTTTTTTCTTTACTATAGCTATCTCTTTTTATTTGTAGTTATCTCTTTCTTTTTTTTTAACGTAGTTATCTCTTTCTTTTTTGATAGTTCACTTTCCCTTTTCTGTTTTAATCTAATTTCTCTTTTTAGCACTTTATTTTTTTATTTTATGTGTATCACTTAATTGCACTAATCTCGCAGATGCACCTGTTCTATGTAAAGCTGTTTTCGCCTGGCCACTTGTCGACCTGCAGAGTGAACGAGAAGGGATTTCTCTCCCTCTCGATTCCTCTTATTTTTACTGGATATGATACCTTGTAGATTTTTTTTGATACAAAAAAATTAATCCACTTGATTGATAAAATTTAACCTAGTTGAATAAATAAAAGTTTGAGTTTAAATCAAGTCTAATACGCAGCATGCACCATATTATTACCTTTTTTTATGATTTTTGAAGTTATACTTCTTATGGGAGGGTGGGTATGAAAATTTACTTTTTGACAAGAATGTCAAAGGGATTATGACGCGATCACCCTGGGTAGCAGGGCTGTCGTTTCACCTTTATAGTAGGCAGTACTTTAGTATTTAAAAATGCAGTACGCCGCAGTACGGCAAACATAAAACACACAACACGTTGCAAGTTACATGGGTAATGTGGCAAGTTGCATGTGGCAAGTTGTATGTTTCAAGTTGCGTGTGGCAAGTTGCATGTGGCAAGTTGTATGTGGCAAGTTGCGTGTGGCAAGTTGCATGTGGCAAGTTGCATGTTGTAATTTCCATGTGGCAAGTTGCCAGGGTTGCAAAAAGCTCACATTTTAGCTCAGCTCCCTAGGTACCATAGCTTAGCTCATTTGAGCTGAGCTGAAAGTGAGCGCCCCAACTTCCAACGCCTATATCTCGGAATTTTGAAGAAAATGAAAAAAAAAATTTTGATGCCAAAAGGTAGCGGGGACTCTAACCTACATTTGAGTACAACTCTCATGCCTGTAGGCCCACGCGTTCTCAAACCGGGAGAACTTAAAAGTAAAAAAAAAAATAGGCACGATTCTGAAAAAATAGGCATGATGTGGCGGTTTAACATGGAAAGCGATTTTTTTAAAATCTGACAATGTGCAAAGCGTAGGCCCATGACACAAGCTATCATTTGGCATCACTCCCAAAAATTGCTCTCAAGCGGTTTAGCTTCCAGGAGCGTTCAAAGATTCGGGGATTTTTCGAAAAAAAATTTTACCCCAACTTTCAAACACGATTTTCTCGGAATTTTGAAAAAAATCGAAAAACCGGATTATACCAAATTTTTTTTTTTATGATAAAAAATTAAACATTTTACTAAAAAAATAGAAATATATTAACTATTAAAAAAACCAAGAGAAAAGATCATGAAAAATTATCTGTTTTATTTATAAAAATATCCATGTGTTAAAATAATTCCATTAAAAACTAGAACCAAACATCTTAAGCTATGGTGTTTTATAAAAGTTTAAAATATCTTCATATTTTATTATACTTTCCAAATAAAAATCAATGTATCCTCTCACCCATCACAGCTCAGCTCAGCTCACTTTACCTTAGCTCACCCAACAGCTCAGCTCACCCAACAGCTCAGCTCAACCTTCAGCTCAGCTCACTTTCAGCTCAGCTCAAATGAGCTGAGTTATGGTACATAGCTCAAAATTTGAGCTGAGCTGTGAGCTGAGCTCAGCTAACTTTTGAGCTTTGTAGCAACCCTGCAAGTTCCATATTGCTACTACTAGTGCTGAAGCACACACAATTCTCATAAAATGACCATATCGCACATTTTATGCGCAATTCATTTACTTTCGTTAACCATCAACCGTACGTTCTGAACCGCACAACATGAGTAAATTTCACAGAATAAATTGAAAACTACATGGACGCAAGCATAGAGGAAGGAATACCTAGAGACGCGACTTCGGTTGGTTTTTCTCTTCCACCCTACAAGCTGCAATGAGAGGAAAAACTCCACAGTGCTTATATGTGGTAGTTTTCCCGTGCATTTTAAATGGCACCAACACATTCAACTGTGGAGTTGAGCTCAAAACAATTAAAAACAATTTAAGTGCTCAGTAGGAAATAAATTCATAAAAAAATAATATAATAAATTCAAAACACGAACCTTTTTTTTTTATTTCTGTACATATTTATTGAAAGGTGGGTGTCTGGAGTGAGCTATTTGAGCTATTCAAGTTCATGTACAAACTAGAGCCTACGATTTTGTTCGTGTATTTAATTACACGTGTACCCGATACACGTGTACACGTGTATCTAAAAAACGTTTACACGTGTATCTTATTTACACGTGTATTTATTAAATACACGTGTATTTATATTTACACGTGTAAATACGAAACAAAATGATTTTTTTGCTTTTTGGGGGTAAAATAAAAGTTTTTAAAACTAAACAACTGAAGATTATTGTGCAAATAAATAGTTCGAATTGGAAAAATAGTATTTGAACTTTTTGAAGACCTTATAAATAATTTATTCAAAAATTAAAAATAATGATGTGCCTTTTCATTAAAAAAAGCTAATAAATTTTTCCAAGATATATTTGCATATTGCCTACTGTGTCTTTCTCAGAAGAAAGTGTACCAACTGTTACATGTTTTTTTTTTTTTTTGTTAATCACCGTTTATTTGAAGATCATATGGTTTACTAAGTTCATAGTGAAAGTGTAAAAGGTGTTTTATAAATAAAGCGACAAATTCAATCAAAATAAATTTTAAAATAAAACTAAAATATGAAGCCAAGGAGTTGGGTATGGCAATATGCCCACCGAGAAGGGACAAATGCCTACTGTGACTTATGTAGTTCACAACAAAACAACCGTTTTTCTTGTCCCGGTGGAACAACCGGAGCCCTTGGACGGCATTTAAAGGGACTCCATGGAGTCAATTTAATTATTTTATATGTTTTGTTGCTTGGTAATCTAATCTAATCTGCTTTATTTTTTTACTTTTTAGTCGTATAATATTTGAAAGAAGATGATAATTTGCTTGGGTGGTATGAGCTCCCAAAGCCCCTCTCTTGCAATTTACCTACAAAAGCTTTTGCGATATTTAGAATGGGATAAAATAGATTTGGGGTGTTTCAACCCCCCAATGCCCCTCCCCTGAGTTCGGACCCCAAAATATTGCGTTGCAATCCAAACTTCATATGTGTACAAAGTTCAGTTCGATACGATAATGGGAATCGGGTCAAAATTTTTTTCCAAGATTTATATGGCTAGGGTTGAATAAGAATTTCCAATTAAATTTTCCGTGTAATTTCAATGTGTAAATCTAGCCAATAACCGCAAAAACCTGAACAATATCCTTTTCATTCAATATAATACATATTTTAGGAAATCGCCACCAAATCTACCTGTTCGAACGTTATTTACACGTGTAAATATAAATACACGTGTAAATATAAATACACGTGTATTTACAAATACACGTGCTTCGGCACGAATTATTTAAATACACGTGTAGCACGTGTACCTTAATACACGTGCAATAGTAGGCTCTAGTACAAACCAAAATCATGTTTAAATTCAAAATTTGTGAGGACATCTACTGGTGAAAGGAAGGTATTAAACGAATTGTACTTTTCACACGTATTCACAGATAGGAAAACAAGAGAAAAATAAGAGAGATTATCTGAAATTAAATTTGCGGGTGTTTTAGGTAAGGGGGGTACGAGTCGGCTCTCTAGGTATTCCTTCCTCTATGGACGCAAGGAGGATGAAAGAATTAATTTATTGTTCACTTGATAAAAATGTAAAAAAACGAAGTGTGGATTAATTAATTTAATAATAGAAATTAAAAATGTCAAATGAAATTCATTTACATTTACTGAATGAGAAGTATAACTTCAGTCGCGTGTACATGTACACACACTCTTTTTTTTGAGAGTTTAGAAGTTCTCAATTCAGGTATTATTTTCTTAGAATGATGAATGATGCTAGGGTAAGGGGGTGACTTTTCGATTAAACTAAGGATTTTCTTGAATTGGTTAACGTTTTTGTTTAAAAATTCTTATCTGCTTTCCGGACAATACCCGTACTCGGAAACGTATTTCTTTAATTCTGCGCAGATCTGAAGCCCTGATTGAGTCGGTGCGTCGACGTCGCGATGTTGGTCAAAAGAATGTTCTTATAAGAACAATTTTTCTGGATAGGAATAGGAAAATTTTAGTGAAATATACCTTTTGATAAGGATATCTCTTTATCTTACCTAGATTTAAATCTTTAGTTTTTGGAGCACGCGGAGCAAACAAAAATATGATTTGTATGTTGCTGAGGCCACACAAAATAAAATTAATTTAATTAGAATTATAATTTATAATTCTCGTTTTTTCTTTTTTTCTTTTTACTTTTTCGACTTTCTTTTCTTTTTAAGCGCAATTTGTCTTTTGCCTTTTACCTTTCTGAGATTAGGCTCAGAGAAGCTGACCTTCTTGTTGGACTGTTCGAAAGAAAAGAAAGATACCACGAGGGTATCGAATTTTAATTACTTGGTGATAAGACACGGAATAAGGTGGAATGGAGTAAAAACGGATATGTGCAGCTTTTGCTACGTGGCAATTTGAAAATTGGTTGGCGCGGAAAAATCTGCACTGCCGACTTGAACATTAATCTGGCAACAGAATGCAAGTTGCGCAGGGATTGTAATTGCAACTTCTAGTTTAAAGACTTTTTGGTTTTGAACATTTTAGGTGTTTTGATTCATGACAAAAATTCCTATGACTCAAATATTGAGATTCTTATGAATCTTATGTATGTCTTTAGCTCGAGAGTCGTTTCCTACATATTAACACAAAGATTTTAAAGTATTTTTCATTACCGAAGTTTAAGAACAGAAATTATCAAAATTGGATCTGTAATTTGCTTTAATTACTTCACTAAAACATAATAAAAAGATAACAATGCAAAAAAATCCAAATTTTTTGAATTTTTTCAACAAAAACTAGCTAAATTGTTAAATAAATTGCATAAGATTGTTTATTTGTTTTATGATGCTGGTAGTAAATAACGTTTGAGTCGAATAAATAGCAATATAAACAAGAAAAATGACTTTAAACCGGCAAAATGCTTAAAATTATTGAAAAAAATTCCGAAAAAAATTTTGTTCGAAGTCGTACCAATAAATCGAAAAACTAATGATGCCAATCGATTTCTCAGGTCCGAAATAGGGGGGAACAGTCAATAGCGCACTTTTCTCAAAAATTTTTTTTAAAAAACTTGCACAGTGAATATTAGAATAAAATCTGTTTTTTTATAGTTAATTCAAATTGATTAAAGCTAACACGACTAGCTATTTGAAAAATCCTTTAAACTTGATTCTTTAATATCTTAAAAACTCGAGAAGTTCTAAGATGCGATATGTCGTGAAATAGAAATCTTGTGATTAAAACTAAAAACAGTCAAGCAAAACGAATATAAAGTAATGAAATTCTTCGGTCTATCCCGAAAATGTAAGCATATAACTAAAATTTTCGAGATAGATCGAAGATTTTCATTAAGTATGATATTTTGAAAATCGTGTTTGCCACAATCGTCAAAATTTTGTGAATAAGTGTTTATGAAAATTGGGTTAGCTGACAAGCACATATCGTAGACGATTCTAATGAGCAGGTTTAAGTAGGTACCTATACTCTGAACCTTTTAACCCCTAATTCGAAAAGGTAGATCACACTTTTTGAAATTTCTTACAGGTTTTTACATTAGCGAATGCTTATAGACAATGACTTCCAACAGACAGGCATTAATATGCCTGGACCTGGTAAAAGCTAGGCGTGACTTGTATTTTATTCCATTTTGTTATTGCCGAAAGTTGAGGTATTGCAAATTTAATTTCTTATAACTTAAATTCTTTTCAATGTCACACAATTTTGTTTTGTAAAAATAAAATCATCATCGAACATATATTTTAAGAATTCAATACAACACTATCTCTATATTTACAAAACGAGGCAATATAATATATGACCCATTTGACCGCAATATGCATTTCACAAAACTTGAATTGAACCGAAAAAACATTATACACAATCGATTTCGATTTTGCACAAAAATTCAAATAAAATCTCTGACAGGAAAGTTAACTTTCCACAGCCTTCAGGGTTTTGGAACTTTGATATCCTCCGGAAGAGGATATGAGCAACCACATCTCGCATGTCACACATCAGATATCCATACGATACCATATTGAAATGACATGTTTTTTTATATATAATATATATAAAATACGATATTGCTATCATCAATCAATAAAAGTCAACCTATATACTGTATCGTTGTATAGAATATTTTGAAAGAAAAGGTAGAAAGAGAATGGCTTAACAATGTAACGGTTTTAGTAACGATTTTGCATGCTTTCAACGAATTTGACAATTAAACAAACCAAAGCATAAGACTTGCATTACAGTGAAGTAACTTAAGCAAATTATTAGGGAACCTGGCCGAACAGCTCTGAATTTGAAGATTTTTTTTTCAAACGTCGGTAGTTAAAAATACAGTAAAGTCTATAAATTAAAAATTGCCGATGTTGCCGTAATGTTTTTTTAAAATTAAAATTAATTTTTTTTTTTTAAACCATTTTTTAGCTTAAATTTCATAAAATAAATGATAACAAAAGATTCTCTAGGTAATTTAAGGAGATAAATATAAGAGAGTAAGGGACAATCTTCCATCGTTTAAGCGATAAATGCAATTTTCTCACAAACTGACTTCAAACACAAAAAAAAAATTGAACACAACAGCAACACCTACAATATTTACAGACACGTTTTTAAAATTTTAAAAAGCCAGAATCTCATTTCGATCTGTAAATTTAAATCCACTAAAATTAATCAAGAGTTTTTGAAAGAATAGTCCTCCACTCAAAATTTTGAAAAAAAAAAAAAACGTTGCTAAAAAATTTTAAATGGCTTTTTTCAAACTTTTTATGGCTTTTTTCAAATTTTTTCGTAGTAAGATATGAATTTATTTTTTAAAATTTTTTGGCCATAAATATTATCAGTTGAATTCCGAAGAGGAATAGGTAATATATATTACAACTTTGAAAAAAGTTATTTCAATTTCATTAAAATTTTTGGATAAAAACTGAATTTTTACATAGAAATATTTGATTTTCTCAAAGATTTTTATAAATAAGAACATTAAACTTTTGCTATTTAACTGTCAACAATAAGGGCTATTGAATGAATAAAAAATAACATTATATTTAATGTGAACTTTTAAAAAAAAAATAAGTTAAATTTTTCAAAACTTCTATTAAAAAAAGTTCTTCAAAAATGTAATAGGTACTTTTTAATATTTTTCATAAACTGTAATACATAATGACATTTCCTTTTCTAATTTCAAATCATAATAAATGTGGCCAAAAAAATTTTTAAAAATGAATGCATTTTATAAACGAAAAAGTTCTAAAAACGACATGTTAAAATTTTTTCAAAAATCTGAGTTCAATTACCATTCTTTCAAAAGTCCTTCATTCAATTTACTTACTTTAAGTTTTACAAATCCTTGCCACTGGGTACAAAGGTGTTAAGTCATAAATGATAGTTTGCCAGAAAATGCGATTGAAGTTGAGCTAATGTATGAAAATCGATGCATTTTTGAGCATTGATCCTCTTATTTGTATAGGATAGAGTTGCTCTAAATTTATGTTTTTGATACCAAGTAAAAGAGCAAAAAGAGTTTATTCTTATTTCATCAAAACCCGAAAAGTGCAATTTTGTGACTTAACCCCTTTGTACCCTGGGGCAAAGAAATATGAATAAGCTTCTAGCTTTTTAAAAATGTATATTTAAATATTGTCGGTGTTGCCGTTGTGTTCTAATATTTTTTTTTTTTTGTATTTGAAGTCAATTTATGAGAAAATTGCATTTCCCGCTTAAACGATAGAAGATTGTCTTTTGACATCAATTAATTGATGAAATTTAAGCAAAATTTTTGAAAAAAAAATTTAGTTTGTTAACAAAAATCTTCAATTAAATTTAAAAAATCAAAACGGCAACACCGGCAATTTTTAATCTATAGACTTTGAAGTATTTTTATTTACCGACGTTTGAAAAAAAGATCATCAAAATCCGAGCTGTTCGGCCGGGTTCCCTTATATTGCCATTATTTTAGCTTTAGTTACTCCACTTTTATTGTTGTTAGACTAATAAATCCTTGCCTACCAATATGACAATTAAAAAAGACTACTTAAAATCATATCGACTTTAAATTGTTTAAACTTAACTTAAAAATGAGCTGTGAACACACTTAATTCAAAGTTTAAAATCTCATTTCAGGATTTATCATAACCACGAAAAGCTTCAATCTAAACCATAATTATGAAATAGATATCTCTCGAATGCAAATATATTATACAAGTTGAATTTTAATCCGCTAAAACATCATCTCACACTCGTAGAGATGGCAAAACAAACAATGCCTGATGATAGTTTTGATGTCCTTGAGCGTTTTCCAAAAACTAAAATTTCTAGAATTTCTCCCATTTAAACAAATATTCAAAAACATTAATTCTAAACCATGAGCTGGATGATGGAAGTGTTGGCTGCTGTTGGTTAAACGTGTCGTTTTCTCCTTCAAGCCCAGGTATAGGTATCAGAAATATGTGTGTGTATTTTAAAAGATATTTTGCATGTTAATTATGAAATTTGCATTTAATTAAACAACATAGGCTCAGGACAAAAACAACATCAATTCAATTTTTTTTTGTTGTGAATCTGGAGCATCATCACTATAACAATTATTTCATTCGATGTGTGTATTTGTGTGTGTGTGTGTGTGTGAATGGTGATGCCTATAAGCTTCCTTTTCAAAAAATGTCAGATGGATAGATAGATGGATGGATGAATGTTATGGATATGGTTGCATCTACATATGTATATTTCTATGTAAACACAACATGGTTGCTTAATCTACTTTCAGAAGCACATTTGCACATAAATGGAGAGAATGATGTTATGGTATAGTGTGAATATTGTTTGTAAATCTAATCTTCAAATTGCGAAGCGCACACAAACTATATTTATTTAGATTTTTGTTAAGGGTTTTGCTATATGTATTTCAACGATATGGGAATCGAAATAAAGCAGAAACAGGTGTTTGGAATTAATCAGCATTTTGATTTATAGAATTCAAGGTTAGTAATTAATTTTTGCAACTTTCTATCAACTTTGGCACTACACCCTTATTTACAGGAAACAACTCAGGCCGTTTTCGACCCCCCTCTAACTTTCACACCAAAGATGTTAGAAATTTCAGACTCGCTACAAGCTGGTCAAAACCAAACTCCTGACAAAATTTCAGCCTCTTGCGATGAGTAGTTTCTGAGATATAGGGCTTCAAAAATCGCAAGAACCGTAACTGATTGACTGACTGACTCACTCACTCACTGACGGAAAAATCGAAAATTTGAGATTTTCAATTCAGGGGGCGTGGCATCGCTGAATTTTCATCAAATATTATAGAGCACTTTTGGTAGAATGGTAGAGGTGTTAGTTTATATAAAGGAAAAAATTTAAAATTTGAGAATTTTAACCAGGGGGCGTGGCAACCGCCTATTTTCACTGAATTTTCATCAAATATAGAGGTTTTCAATTCTACAGCCATACTTTGCAAAAAGTAGTGAAATCACAACAAAAAAATTACTGTTAGAAAAAGAGCCAAGTTCTCCTATGTTGAAATTATGCTGGCACGAAAAGTACTGTTCTAAAGTTTGGGTTCAAATTCGTGTCAGTAAAATTTTGATTGTTTACTTGGCAATTTTTGTAATAACTTTAAAAATCGGTAATTAAAAGAAAAATTGTCAAGAGAACAATCAAAATTTTATTGATACGAATTTGAACCCAAACTTGAGAAGTTGGTACACTTTTACATCTCAGTACTTTTTGTGCCAGCATAATTTCAACATAGGAGAACTTGGCTCTTTTTTGTTGTGATACAACTTAACTGATATACAACACTCAAGGAATTATACAACTTAAGAGTTCTCAATAGAGATGTGGATTTTTTAACTTTAACACTTTATGATTTTTAGAAGCTCTGCAAGACTTAGATATTTAAATGGTAATTAGGGCACAAACAAAAAATTTGTAGCTTGCCTGGCTTTTGAGTTATTTAATATTTCCATAAAAAAATAAAATATATATAAGTTAGGGGTCGGAAATCAAAAATGTGTTTTTATTTTTATGTTTAAAATTGTGGTTTGTTAAAAAAATCGTAAAATCTAGTCAATATTGATATTTAAATTGTCAAAGTGAAATTTTCATTATCAACCTGAAATTGAAAAATGTCATAATGATGTGATATTTTAAGGGAAACCTACGAAGTTACGAATACCAGAGTTACGGGCGACAGAGTTACGAGCTTCAAAGTTACGCGAAACCGAAGTTACGAAAAACTAGAGTTACGAATTCTAAAGTTATGTTAAGCTATGACATGTGATTTTTGGGTTGGCAACAATTGCGAGGAACGATATGGAATTATGGAAATACAAACAAGAGATTAACAATTTTCTCATTGGTCAGAACTAAATGAGTTAAGCGAAAATGGGTGTTATTTAATCTTGTAAAATTTTGATTGGATAGGTATAGATATACATTAGGGTGGGTCAAAAAAATCGAAATTCTTTTTTTTGATTTGGTACTCCGAAAAATCGATTGCTAGACCCCTCTAGAATATAAACACCAAATATGAGCTCTTTATCTTAATGGGAAGCTCCTCCGCTTTTCAATTTTCCATTTTTACATCAAGCTTCTACTAAAAAAAAATAATTTTTTTATTAATTGACTTTTTAGCTAATTTCTTTTCATATTCTTGGAGGAAACTGAACGCTCTACAAAAAAGGCCTTATACACTTTTTTCGTTTATCAAACCGTTGAAAAGATATTTGAGGTCCAAAAATAGAGAAAATTTTTAAATTTGTATTTCCTCGCAATTGTTGCCAACCCAAAAATCACATGTCATAGCTTAACATAACTGTAGAATTCGTAACTCTAGTTTTTCGTAACTTCGGTTTCGCGTAACTTTGAAGCTCGTAACTCTGTCGCCCGTAACTCTGTTATTCGTAACTCCGTTACCATTTCATATTTTAATTGTTGAACGACTTTTGTCACTCAAAAATGTTAATTTGATAGCTATAATTATTATCAACTTTTTTTTTTTGTGTATTTATTTTGAAAAAATTAATATTGTAGATCCCATTGGTCATTTAATATTTCAATGTAAAATGGAGACGTTTTGAAAAAAAAAAAAACTTTTATAAATTTTTTTGACAGAAATATAGATATTTATTTCGTTAAAACTTTTACAATAATTTGTTACCGCACATTTTCAATATAGAGATCATTTTTTTGCGAGTATTTTTAGATTATAAAAAAAAAACCATTTTGTAGCTCAAAAGGTTTTCAAAATATTCATGATTTTGTAAAAAAAAAAAAAAATCATTGGTAAAAAGAACTCAAAGTGCACTTCTTAAACTTCAATTTTTACTTACTCAATAGGGCAAGTATTGTTTTCGTGTCAAAAAAATATCGAGGTTTTAATCGAAGCCAACATTACGATGATAGAGAAGTCCGAAAAAGTGGATTTCGTCATGACGTCCGTCGGTCTGTGCGTCCATCTGTACAAGCAGCTACAGCCGAAACGGGTGGATGGATTTTCTTGAAATTTGGTACAGATGTTTTTTTGTTTTTGTTTTTTTTTTTTATAGGTATCTCGCTTAGAACATATACCACCCATACAAAATTTTTGAGTTTTTGGAAATTTCTCAAAAACTGCTCTAACGATTTTTATTAAATTTGACCCACATAATGCTGTAGCTACGTAGTTCTAACATAACTGTGTTTTAAGTGCAACAAAAGCTAAAGTCCGACAAAAATAAAACCTTAAACTTTGTTTCAATTTTAATTTAAAGATGTTTCCTGTTAGTTTTTACAACATTAAATCAACGTTGACCATATTACATTTTACGTTGTTTTTTTCCCTCAGTGTAGGGCAAGTTTATGATTCGGATAAAAACGAACTCGATACTTGACATTATGATAATAGAGAATGTAAAAATTAGAGAATCGCAATTCTGTCTGTCTGTATATGTCTCTATCGCGATCTGCTGGCCTAAACCACTAAAAGGAAATTACTCAATTGCTCCAACTTCTTATTAATAATGGTACCTTCCATAGTGATTTTAACCGTTTTCTTGATGGTTGACTTTCTGGCAAGCGACGGGACATAAAATCATTTAGGTAGCTCTTATTTAAATTAAGAAAAAATTTAAAAATATTATTTTTGGATACAAAAAAAAAAGATATTTCATTTATTTTTAAATCAATTTTTACTTGCGATATACTATATAATCAAGTTATGCATTCGTTAAAAAAAAATTAAGAGATAACATTTTTCCATGACATTACGATGATAGAGTATGTCAAAAAAGTGGGTCCCGGAAGTCCGTCAGTCTGTATAAGGAACTAGAGGCTAAACGGATGGACCGATTGACTCCAAACTTGCTATGTAGCAGTTTTTGGAGATACTCCAGAGGGAGTTTTTGGAATTAATTTTTTTGGACCAAAATTAACGGTACCTGTCAAACAAAAATTTCGGAAAAGTTTAATTTCACGAAAACGGCTCCAACGATTTTGTTAAAAAAATTCAAATGTTAGTTTTTAAACAAGGTCTATCTTTTGAAGAAAAACAATTTTTTTGAAAATCATTATTAACGGCACCTGCCATAGGACCGCTTTTTTCAAATCGGATTTTCTGCAAAACTGCTTATTGTATTTCAACGAAATTTTTTATACAAAACATTTATATACTTTAAATATAAGCCAAAAATAAAATTTTTAAAAAAATAATTTTTGGATTTTTATAAACATTTTGAATTTTTTTTTTGAAAAATCAAATTTTCGAAAAATTTGTTTTTAGATGTTGATTAGTGATTTCTACAAAATGGCATACCAATTTTATTTTAAAATTTTTTTTTTTCAAAAAATTATTTATAAAAAATTAGTTTTTTTAAAAAACGGCTCTAACGATTCTGAATATTTTTTTTTTTCTAAAAATACACCTTAATATATCAAATAAAACTGCGTACTTGTTTTGTGGGGCGATTTGATTTCAGATATTGTTTTATTTTGTTCAAGTTCGTGCGACCCACGAACTTTGTTGTAACCACCTAAAATTAATCTGATAACAAAAATACCCATTTTCTTCAAGAGATAATTCCATGAAGGGAAGATCTATCAAATTTTATGATAAAGATTACCTTTCTGATCTTGTCTATTAACTTTCTGTCGGCACACGGGTGCGAATTTGGCAGGACAAAAATTAAAAGTGGTCACAAAAAAGTGTATTTATAAGGGTAAAAATACATTTTTTTTAAATTATGAATACAATATTCGAATTCCTCGGAATATTCTACATCAATTTCATATATGATTCTTTATAAAATAGTGAGACCGAAAAAAGTTCTAGCGACATGAAAAAGTATAAACCAAATTCGCAAAAAAGAGGTGTGCCTACAGAGGGTTAATAAGAAGAAAAATACCTCTATTCAGGGGCGGACTGGGGGTAAAAGTGGGTCCCGCTATTCTGGTCTGTCTGTCCGTTTGTAAGTACCGCGATTTTTTTCAAACTTGGTAGTTAATAGTTTTGGGTGATTCCCTGGAATACAAATTGAAATTTTTTTTAGGGCCAAAACTAACGGTACCTACCTGTCTTTTGAAAAATCGATTTTTTGAAAACGGGTTGATAAATTTTATCGAAATTTCGTTTTTTATTTCTTATAAATGGCATACCTACCAACTATATTTTTTGAAAAATGTTAGAAAAATTTTATATATAAAAAATTATTTTTTTATAAAACGGCTTTAACGATTTTCGAAATTTTTTTCTAAAAGTTCCTTTTCATGGAAGATATCAAATAGCATAGGTACTTAGTTTTGTGTAAAAGATCATTTAAAACGGTGTTTAATTAATTACAAAAACAGATTTTATTTATTTTGACTACTTATAGAATTTTTTAAAAATATCAAATTTATTTTGCCCTAATTTTGTTCAGTAAAATTCTTTAACATCAGAGTTACTTTTACCATAAGAGCAAGTGCGTGGGACCCCAGTAGTGTATTTTATTTAATATATTTCACAAACTTTTGAAACTATAACACTTCTAATTGCACTGGTTTACAGCCAAAATGGACTCTCAATCCCACTATTTTTACTTGCTCTATAGGGCAAGTGTTGGTTTCGTATAGAAAAAAAAATTGAGGTTTTAATCAAAACCAACATTACCATGATGGAGAAGATCAAAAAAGTGGGTTTCGTCATGCCGTCCATCGTGCGTCGGTCTGTCCTACGAGCTAGGGCGTAAACGGGTAGATGGTAGATGGATTTCCTTGAAACTTGGTACAGATGATTTTTACCTAGTTCCAAAGACCCGTTTTTTTTTCAATATACCGTTTTGGAGGTATTGCAATTTTCTCAAAAACGGCTCTCGAAATTTTGTGTACGTAACAGTCTTTTGGATTCTAACAAAACTGCATTTTTAGTTTTTCTCAAAAAATTCGGAAAACGGAAATATGGCGTTGTCGTTTTTGCAAAAATTGTCATATTTTTTGGTTTCTATATTTCATCAAAGCATAAGCCAATTTAAATCAAAATTTACAGACAGGTATTTCTTATCATTTTAAAGTGTAAAATGCAAAACAAAATTTAAAAAAAGTTTCTATTTTAAATTTAATTTTTTAACTTTATATTTTTTTTTATTTTTTTTTCTCGGAACTTAACAAAATCTTAAATTTCCAATAGATATTTAAGATAAAGATACTTTTTACTACAAGAGCAAGTAAGTGCGACCCAGTCATGCATTTTATTTTCTTACGTGCTTTTACCTAAGGGTTTCGGAAATTACTTTACCAAAAATTACGATGGATACATTTTCGAGACATAATTTCTCAGTTTTTTGTCGTTGTTTTTTCTTGAGTAATAAACGACCAATCTGAACAGAAAAACCGGCCGTGATAGCTGAATAAATAAGCAACAAACACTAAAATATTTTTTTAGGTCACTCCAGATGTTTAAGAGAAACGTATAAAAAGATTTTTAAAGTACCTAAATTTTTGACAAAAAAATTTCTTACTGAAAGAAAAAATCAAAATCTTTCGAATCCTCACCGTTTTAAATTTTGCATGTGTAGTACGTTTTTTGGAAAAGATAACAAAATACTTTTCTTCAAAATGTATGGATTTTGTGACGTTCAATATTTTCGACCCTTTTTGTTACTTTTTGAGTTTTTGTCTATAACTTGAAAACCAAGCTGAGTTTGAAAATTTTTATTAAGTAATATTTTGAAGATAAATAAATATTCTATCGATATGCATCCTTTAAAATTTTTTTCAAAAAGGGAAACATTTTTTATGTTTTTATTTATATTTTTTTGTATCCTTTGAGCATTTTTAGATATAAAGGAGAAAAGAGAATACTACTTTGTCTTTCAACATAATGGTCACTAATACTAAATACGGCTAAAATTGGATAAAATATGGACTTTGAAAATCTACTGTTTTTGATGTTTTTAAGCCATTTTTCTTTAACAAATTTTACAAGTAGCATATTTTTATCAGTTTAAAGCATTATTTTATAAAAAAAAAACGATCTCATATGATATTGTTTATCCTAAATCCCGAAACTATTTTCTAAAGATAAAACCGCGGAGTGCTATTAAATGAGAGGGTGAAAATTGAAGATAGGGGTTTAAAAGCCCCATTTTTGGGGTTCTCAATATATCTCGCAAACAAAGCAAAATTTTTATGTATCGCATTTTAAACTTTTTTGTAGAGAATTAAATTTCCAATAAGAATAATGTTTTTTTTTTCCTATAAGAATAATGTTTTTTTTTTTTAAATTCAGAAAAAAAATTGGGTATCTAAACAGTTGAAAAAAAAACACTAAAGAAAATCAAGAATTTCAATTTTTTAGTTTTTTTTTTTTTTGTTATTTTGGTTGTATCTCTTTTTTTGGGCTGAGTAAAACATAAATATTGCTCTAAAAAAAGAGATTAAATTCCCTCCAAAAGTGTTATGGAAGGAAGGGTCTATCTGCCCCCTTTTAGGCGGGAACGGCAATTTTCTAAAAAAAATACTTTAAATAAAAAAAATTATTAAAAAACAACGGCAGCACTTACAGTTATGAACGATACTATAAGTTTTTTACAATATTTTAATTTCGAAAGGATGCATATCGATAGGAACTTTAAAGTGGAGTATCTAAGGCAAATTATTATTGTAAAAGATCCATAGGAGGCCTACATTGACTAAAGGGCCACAAACATAATTCTGTGGACCTCGAAAGATCCATTGACTAAAGGGCCACAAAAATTATTCTTTGGACCTCGAAATATAAATAGGAGGCCTTCATTGACTAAAGGGCCACAAACAAAATTCGGTGGGCTTTCAAAGATCTATAGGGGGCCTACATTTACTAAAAGGGCCACAAGCATAATTCTGTGAACCTTGAAAGATCGAAAGGAGTCCTACATTGACTAAAGGGCCACACACAAAATTCGGTGGGCTTTCAAAGACAATTCGGTGGGAATTCAAAGATCTATAGGGGGCCTACATTTAATGAAAGAGCAACAAACAAAATTCGGTGGGCCTTCAAAGATCTATAGGGGGCCTACATTTAATAAAAGGGCACCAAAAATAATTCTGTGGACGTCGAAAGATTTATAGGAGGCCACAATATGTTTATATTGACTAGCAACCGAGCATTTTATGAGGAAGTTTTCTTTTACAAAATAGAATTTCAAGTGCTTTTAAAAATTTTCTTCTTGCCCGAGGGCCTACCGGGAAAAATCCCGGTTGCCCGGTGGGCCAGTCCGCCCCTGCCTCTATTACTCCTTCAACACTCGAGTTTACGTTGTCTGCATAAAATCCATTCACATTTAGATCTTAATTTCATACTTTTTATATTATGCAATCTGTTTGCATTTGGTAAGGCACATTTTTTTTTGTGTTATCTGTTCCTTATCGAATGTAAAAAGCTTACGAAACATCAAATTCAATTCAATATGCTTGTCTATGACTAATATACACACATAGAAACATATCAATTTATATTAGATATTTTGACTATAAAATACCCCCAAGAGAAAGAAGAATAAAGAGGCAGAGATATAGTACCTACACAGAATGAACAATCTCCATTTTCTAGAAAATGTATTTGAGAGCATTTTATTCCAATGTAAATATTTAAACAACTAATAGTAGAGCAATTCCATACTCTTTACAGTGCCCACCCAAATCTATACAAGAGTCCATAAGCATCACAAAAACATAAAATACACACAAATACACCAGACATATGTCGAATAAGCACAAAAAAAAAAGAGGATCTATATTCGTCAAGGT
This sequence comes from Episyrphus balteatus, assembly GCF_945859705.1. Taxonomy (NCBI): domain Eukaryota; kingdom Metazoa; phylum Arthropoda; class Insecta; order Diptera; family Syrphidae; genus Episyrphus; species Episyrphus balteatus. The sequence continues at coordinate 24,684,367 of NC_079134.1, read as the reverse complement.
ACACACAACACGCACACATCTTTCTATTTGTCGGCTTAAATGCTTTTTCTTCGAAATTCATATTTGATAAAAAGAAACGATCCGAAAATGTATGTTTTATTATTATCAATTCCATTAAAAACGACATCGCATCGTAGCCAGCCTGTTTAGTCTGGGACTGTCTGTTAGGTCCTTTTTTTTGTTGTTGTTCGTCCTTATTCTCAGTTCATATAAATATTTTGTTATTTATTACGAAATCGACGGCACATTTCACTTAAAACGACACTTTACACCTCTCCGTTCAGATTATAAAAATGACGAAAAAAAAGAAGGAGAAGTTGTGAAACGTTTGGTTGATCCAATGGTAAACACTTTTACAAGATCCTTGAAATGTATTCTCATCTAAATGTTATTTACTTAATTTTTCTTGTCCCTGTCGGGAGCTATAATAAAAATTCAGTGGTAGTACCAGCACCATCAAACTGAAGAAAAAAAAAAAAACACATTTAAGTAGTGTGAAGTGGAAGAACCAACACACAAAAAAAATATAGAAAAACATAAATAAGACGAAAAAAAAATTGGAAGGCGAATCAGAAGAGTGTCATTTGCAAAATATCCTTTGCGCTTAATGTGTTTATTTAGGAACTTTTTTTTTTGGTCTTATTTTGTGTTTCTTCAATTTGAAGAATTCGAGGAAAAAAAAATTGAGAAATGAAAGTTGAAAATTGGGAAAGTAGGTGCTGGAAGGTTGTGGGTTTTTGGTTATTCTTGATAAAAAAAAAAAATTCGAAACGAATCGACATCCTTCTACGAAATTGCTATGTAAATTTTATTTTTTTCTGGAGACAAGTGCAAATAGGATTCATTTCTATTTTTTCTCTATAAATAAAAGTGATAAACAGTAGGGATGGAAAGAATCTTAACTGATATTTTAGATATCACAATAATACTCAAATCCTTACTAATAGGTCGTTCATTTGCTTACTAATTCCATTATAAAGAATTTCATGCAACGAAATCCACAATCTAATTTGTTTTCTGACGTGATAACGTCTTATGAATCGATGAACCATGGCAGCCACCACGAAAAAGTGACGCCATTTTCTCCCGTTCCACTTGAAATTTTTAGAAGTGCGGCAAAAATTAAAATTAAACTATTAGAGATACAAAAATCTTCTATAGCTTATTTGAAAAGTATTAACCTAAAGTTGAATATACATGAAGGATTTTTAAAAATTCCGTCACTTAATAGGGTAAATATAGATTAACAAAATTGAAAAAAGTGGCTGTTTTCTAAACGCAACATCTTAGAAAGTTGAATTTTTTTTAATCGATAGATAAATTTATTGTAAGGCTGACAATAGTATTGAAAAATTCTAAAAAATTCCGGACCAAGTTATAAATGGTTTTTTAAAACTAAAACATGGGGTAGACTTTTGACAAAGTAGTGATTACAGGTAGGGGAAATTTTGTTTGACAATTTAAAAAAAGCTTTTCAAAATATAATAAAAAAAAAGTTAGGGCTCTGATACAGATTTTTTTTAAGTTTCTGCGTTTCGAAATATGAATTTTTGAAAAACACCTACTTTTTTGGGGTATTTTTGGGTGAGTTTTTTTGTCCCAAGTTTTTTATTTTTATCTTTTTTTCTTCAAACTATAAATAAATTCACACTGTAAATCGATAATAAACAGGACTATATCTGTGCAAAATTTGAATCAATTTTATATTCACAATTTTAAGATAACGGTAAAATAATGTTCTATTTTTCAACACGTTCTTTTTTTATCTAGAGCATATATAAATTTAATTAAACTTTACTGAGCATGCTGATAATATTACCTTTCATTTGATATATCACACATAACGGTACATTTACTACAAGCTACACAACGTTAAATTAAAAAAAACTTCAGAAATACCTCAAAACACCTGTGGATATCTGTTGCCCATAACCAGCCACCAGTCTGGGAAGTACCGTATTCTCTGTTTGAAATTTCGTTATGGTTGGCTTTAAAAAATTCTAACTTATTTTCTAGGCATCGCAGAAATAAGATTGAAACGTCATATGAAAGGTGAAATAATAAGCTTTCTTATGATATAAAATTATATATAGGTTGTTAAAGAAAAAATTATTTTAATGGCGTGAGAAGATAAAAAAGAATGATATTTTTGCTTTTTTTTGATGAAAACTGATTGGGTTCATAAATTCTAGCTCTTTTTCTAGACGTCTCACAGACATGGACAATATAAATATTTTGAGTTGAAATAATAGGCTTTCAGATGGTATAAAATTTTTAAATTTTTATATAAAAGAAAAATGGATTTATGGGTGTTGGAAGTGATTTTCTCACTTTTTTCAAAAAAGGCAAAAAAAACTTCTTTTTTTTTTAGTTTTTTTCATTTACTAAAAACTGGAGGGTGACCGGGCAAAATGAACTCGAAACTCCGATTCAGCGGGTCTAAAAACATATAGAAAGATAGGTCTGGTTCCTGGTACATGACACATTTTTGTTGTGTGCCGGTGTTATTAATTAAATTATTTGATTCTGTAGATTTTGCAATTTTATAGACGAATTGTTCAATGAACTCACTTCTTCTTTTTATTAGCTTATTCGAACAAACCCTTAACGTTTTATAAGAATCGATTCTGTGTGATAGGTGCTTTTTGGATTTTTTTACGCGACATCTGGATGTAGAAAATGGTAAAAAAAAAGGGGTTCCCGTAATTCTGTCTGTATGACTGTTCGTCTATGACTTGAGTTACAACCCAAACCACTAAAATTATTTGTTTTATTAAGATTTTGAACTAACCGGTATTCCAATTTTAACTACTAATTTATAAAATTTTTATAAGATTTTTTTAATGAATTTATTCAAAGTCAAATAAAATGAAACTTTTTTCTTCAAGTTTTCAATATTACGGCAATTCATAAAGTTACATCCAATCAAGAGGCAGATTTAAAAACTAAAAACAAATTAACTGTTAAAATCTATCATGACTTTAACGTACATTTTATTTCCGCCTTTAAAATGAATTTGAAAAAAAAAATATTCAAAAAAAATTTCATATCAAAAATAAGTGAAATGTTCATGAAGTTTAAAAACGATACCTTAATAGATCATTACCAGAGACTTTGACATTCAAAAATTCACTCGTTTATCGCTTAACAACTTTTTTTTAGATTGCATACATTAGCGAGGCATGCATTTTAAACGTTTTTGCTATAAGATTAATAATAAAAGTTGTAAAAATAAATTTTTTAAAGTACTGACCCTATAACTGACAAATATTTGTTTTCCGAAAACCTTTGAAGCTTCTTAACTTGAGGCAACTAAATTTTACTTGGTGAGTGTTTTCTATTAACTAATAAATTCCATTATTTTTTATGTAATATTTGTATAGTATAAAAAGTTTATTTGTAGGTACTTTTGTCACACCCTTAATTTAATCGTCAGTTGTAAGAACGGAATAAGTCCACTTTTTTCCGAAATTGACTTTTTGATGCAAATTTCATCTTTATATACACATCTTCCAAGAAAAAAATTATTTTGGGTATCGAAGTTACAGGATTTGAAAAATTTTATAAGTTTGAAAAACAGAATAAATCCAGGATTTCAAGATATTGACTATGTCTTAACTAAGACATTCACGGGTTTTAATTGCAGAAAACGTTGAATGGGTTCTTATAAGAGAAGATAAAACCGCGAAGTGCTATTAAATGAGAGGGTGAAATTTGAAGATAGGGGTGCAAAAGCCCCCTTTTTGGTTTTTTCAATATATCTCCTAAACAAAGCATTATTTTGATATATTAATTTTAAAACTTCTTGGAGAGAATCAAATTTAATATCGAAAAAATGTTTTTTAAACAATGAAAAAAAATTCATTACAAAACAGTAAAAAAAAAAACATGAAAAAAGTCAAGAAAAACGATTTTTTTAGTTGTTTTACTTTTCCAATAGTATTTTTTTTCGGGCTGAGGTAGTCATATACAATGCTCTAAATAAATACAGAAGATTAAATTTCCTTCAAAATGCTGGGCTCAAAAAGTTTTTTCATTGAAAATTAACCGAAGAATGACCATCTTTATTTTCTCATTTTTTGTAAAAAACAGACCACAACAAAAATTGTATTTTAACTACTCTAACACTTTTTTGTTTTGATTACTCAAACTCTATCAATAGTTAATCTATTGCTATCATTAAAACTTTAGTTTTAAATATATTATATGTTTATTTCATACAAAATTTGGCTTTTGGGTGAAATTTCAAACCGTAAGTTGTAAGAACGGAATAAGTCCAACAGTTTTAAACCGTTATAGCTGTCTCCCAGAAACCGATAGAAATAAAATTTTCGTTTCATTCGACTCAAATCCTAATAATCTTTGTTTTATCTGAAGGTCAAACATCTGAAAACAGTAAAATATACTCGTAGAAGCTATTCAGTTTTTTGGGTTTTCCTAACAATTTTACAAAATGGACTTATTCCATTCTTACAATTTACGATTCAATTTACTTTTAAACAAGAATGTAAAATGAATTAAAAAAAAAATAAAGTTTGTTGCTCAGCTCTTTTGTTTAAACGAGACAAGCTATGCTTGCTAAAAAGTTTAAAATTTAAATCATATTAAATTATGTACATAAAAATAGATTAAGAGCTATGCATTTTTTCATTTTCTCAAACATTCGTCCTATTAAGACTACCACCCCGTCTGTTTAAAAAATATGGCAAATAATATTTACATTTTAAATAAATGTTATGTTATTTTATGAAAAATTTCAAAAATCAAATTTAATAAAAATAAATTTCTTTTACTACAGGCATTGTATAATTCGACTGAAAATAAAGTATTCCATTATGATAATAACTTGGTTTCTTTTTCTAAGAATAAAAAAGAACAAAATTTTTTTTTTTTTTTTTTTTAAGATAAAAAATCCCAATATGATCATAAATATTCAAATTGCTTTGCAAAAGTTATTTCAGCTTGCACTCAATGAATTTCATTCATCATCATCATAATCAAACACATTGCATCATTGCATCTCCCAGCAGCATAAAATCTACACGTCTGCTGATGCGGTTCACCTTCTAACCTAACCAAACCAAACCAAACCATCCGAAATGGCAAAGCTAAATAATATACCTAACCTAGGAAATTCCCCCAACCAACTCAACGGAACGAAAACACTGACAGACAGTTTTATCACCATTTCTCTAAAGTATATGCGATTTCCTCTGCTTCCCTCTTTTCTCTTTTCTATTCGCTAAAATGCTAAACAGTTTTGTGCAAAAATTTTCGCTTTGCTTTTGCTTCGTCAGAAAAAAGAAAAACACATGCACACTTAAATCTATATAGTCGTCCAGTGCATAAAAATATCATTTTCCATCATCATAATCATCATAACCATCATCCTTGTCGTCGTACTCTCTCGTATACACACATCTAGTTATAATGTTCAGTTCGTCCTTCGTCCTTGTGTCGTCTCTAAATGTTTTACTCTTGAATTCAATCTAAATTCAGAGGGAAATCTCATTAAAACTGTCATAATTAAATGTCAACATATGCAAATAGAAGAGCCCAGCTCAGCTCAAACTCAGACCAGGCCATCAGGTTCAGAGCATCAACAGAGATACGCAGCACAGAAGAGTGCAAGAGCCATTCTCGTTTCTCTCTAAAAAAAAATGTGTTAAAATACAAAAAAAAAAAAAAACGACAAAAAAAAAAGGAACACAAGAACTCACAGGACACTGAGATTTAAATTTTCAATTTAAATACGAACCAGAGAGTGCTTTCTGCTTTTGGCCTGCTGCTTAAGACCGTCACCAGCGATAATTGTTGTATTTAGTTTTAAAGGATATCCCCCATCGACGAGACGTCCAGCCCAGGCCCACACATCCTTCTTACACCTATTAGAAACGAAACGAAACGATACGAAACAACCGACCCGGCTAAGGATATACTATATAAGACTAATTTTGTTGGCTTTATCCGAAACAGAGTTGTGCTGTCAGTTTTTGACTCAATCTTGAATGGCATAGATAAGTTTCAGGATTCTAGGATTTTCGAGGAATATACAAGTAGAACTCTCTCTCTCTCTCTGTTTTGGATGAAACATGCTCCAAAATTGCTTATTCAGGAAATTTAAATATTTTTGATATGGTCCAGTTCCCAGGACCTATAGTATCTAGTATACTAACATTGCTGTGGTGCCCACCCATCTCTCTCGTCCTCTTAAGTATCCTTAAGGGATGGACAGTTATGTAGATATATAATCTACTCTCCACCTAAAACCTTTCATGTTGCGTAATTGGAAGCGTCCTGTGTTGTGAATATGGGCATGTTTTGGGATTCACTCTATCGCTATTATTCTGCGTATGACAGGACTCCCTGCAGGTAGAAACTTCAGCTTATACTCGTTTGTATGTGTGTGTGTGTGTGTATTTTTGGATGAAATAGAATTTGGAATGATGTTTATGGAAATTTGACTTGGGGTCATTCCAAGTGCGTGTGCGGTATGTTAGTTCAAGAACTTTCCATACCTATACAACATACGTACATCCTGTATATCCTTATCACTTGAAGCTGATGGAGGGAATATATACTGGGCGTAAATTCAAATTAACACTTGGTGTGATTCAATTTTGCAATGCCAATAGTGTTTTCTGTGCGGTCTGTCTCTCGAGATCTAAATATACCTTGACTGCGAAACTGTCGATAAGTTGCTATATAGTGTCAATGCCAGGATATACTGTGCATCAATAAGTACATTAACATTACATATGCGAACGCTAAAAGGCATATCACATGGGAACTGTCATTGTTACAAAAGCAGCACAGCCGTCGGAAATTATAAACAATATCAAACTTGGAGGCATGATTGAAAATAGGAACCTATTCAATTTGAAGTTGGAATATGGTATAATGCAACAGATTTGGGTGCGGTGTTGTTTGCTTCAAATATATAGGTAACACTGAGGACTTCAAAAGAAAAATAATAGCTTTGAGCTTGAATGCAGATGAATAATTATAGAAGCAAACTTATACCTAGGCCTTTAGCGTTGTACGTCTCTCAAATGATTGAAATTAGTACAAATAACACGCTGCAGGTGACTTTGATTCTGTTACGGACATGACTATGTCATTTAAGACAAAGCTATTCAATAAAACAAACAAGTTGGTGTTGAAGATTTAGTATAACTTAACAAAACTCAATACATTCGGAAATGTTAACTATTCTTTCAATGGAATTAAACTAGGAGCTCTATCTCTCTTTAACAATCGTCTGCAACGTTTTTACACTTTTTTACTACATTAATAAAATGAAAAAAATCTTAACACAGTACATTAGTTTGAAAAGTGTGATTTTGGAGTGATCAGGTTTTGGTTATCGAACTTATTTTTTTTAATAAATTATTGATGTGGTAACGTCTTATAAATCGATGAACCATGGCAGCCACCAAAAATAAGTGACGCCATTTTCTAACGTTACACTCTCGCACTTTCGCAGTGCGGCAAAAAATTTCAATTCAAAACACGGTGTTACAAAAATGAGGTTTCAAAATATACGCGGGCGGAGACCTATCAGGTTTTGTAGAGCTAGTCGCACTGATTACGAAACGGTATTTGAAAATCCCCTAACACCCCCAAAATCTGGAGTTACGGGCAAAAAACGGTTTTTTGGACCTTCACCCATTGAAAAAATTCTAGCTTCGACAATTTTTTACCCAATTTTCTCAAAAACTAGAAGACATAGAAACATATAGTTTTCACTGTTTGATAAGGAATCAATTGAGGTAGTTTTCTGGGTGAGTAATTTTTTTATTAAAATTCACAGTCTGGACAAAAAAAGTATAAAATGAGTTTTAAAAAATTTTGTTTCGCCTATTTTTAACTTTGAAATCGATTATTTCTAAACTAAAAAACTATTAGTTATATTATATTGATTTAAAAATTAAAATCAAATGTACAGTTTTGCCTTTCGGAAATGGTATCATTTATTACTGTAAGTGTTGCCGTTGTTTTTTAATATTTTTTTTTTATTTTGATAATTTTTTTTTAGAAAAATGCCCCTCCCACCTAAACGGGGAGAGATAGACCCCCCTCCCAAAGAAAAAAATGTTTGTATTGAGCTCCTCTACAAAAACCCGTTATCAAATCCTGGCTCCCAAGTTATCCTACTACGTGCCGAAACAACATTTTTGTTCTATACCTAAAAGTTCGAATTTCTGTATCTGGGTTGAAATCGAAAAATTTTTTTTTCTAAGCCAATTTTGAAGTGATTTTCATAAAAAATATCTCGATCAATTGGGAAATAGATATAGTTTTAGAATATATTTTTTAAATAGCATGTTGTTTTGAAAACATATACTTTAAATTGATGCCGAAGTTGGGCAAATGACGAAAAAAATGGAATTTTTGAACTTTGACAGCTTATAAATTCTAAGTGGTTTAATCGAGTTACATGTTTTATACATTGTTGAAAAGGTATATTTATCTTCTATCGAAAATGGGTAAAAAATTGTCGAAGCTAGAATTTTTTCAATGGGTGAAGGTGAAGGTCCAAAAAACCGTTTTTTGCCCGTAACTCCAGATTTTGGGGGTGTTAGGGGATTTTCAAATACCGTTTCGTAATCAGTGCGACTAGCTCTACAAAACCTGATAGGTCTCCGCCCGCGTATATTTTGAGTGTTACACCGTGAAATTAAAAATAAATTAAAAAAAAAATAAAGATAATAACCTAAAGCTTAATCCAAATGAAGGATTTTTAAAAATTCCGTCATTTAATAGGGTAAACAGGGGTAAAACGGAAAGATGACATTTGGGCTAGAATCTAAACGCGAAGTCGTAGAGAATTGATTTCTGTTGCTATAGATAGATGAGATTAATTTAAGAATAACTGCATTTAAGAAAAATTCTAAAAAATTTTGAAACTAAGCTATAACGTTTTGTTTGAACGTTATACACGTGTTGGTGCTATGACAAAATGATGATTTTGGGTAAAGGAACTTTTTTTTTAACAATTCTAAAGATGCCAGGTGAAAGATGAGAGAAAAAAAGTCAGGCGTCTGATACGGATTTTTTTCCAACACTCTGCGTTTCGAAATATGAATTTTTAAAAAACACCTTGTTTTTTAGGGGTATTTTTGGATAATTTTGGATTTTTAGCTTTTTTTTGGAGCGTTCAAAAAATCTCAAACTTATAGTATATAGACATGTGATTTTGCCCTTATGCATACATGTGCAAAAACTTGGAATCGTTAAGTGAGTTTTGACTGAATAACAGAAGAAACAAGTTTTTAAAAAACACGCTTTTTAACCGTTTTTAACCGATTTTCATCGTTTTTTATTTTTATCTTTTTTTTTAATAGATACAGGAATAAAGTATATCGAGTAATGATAGACCATGACTACGACTATATGTGTGCGAAGTTTCAATCATTTTCGTAAACTCAATTTTGAGATAAAGGTAAAACAAAATTTTAGAATTCAACAGGTTATAACTTTTGACCAAGAGCTGATAAAAATTTTATGAAACTTTTGTGAGCATTGTTGTAAATCTTTTTCACGCGAATTTAGGTAGATTATTTTATTGTTAGGATGGCAACTTACTAGTTGCAAAACGCAATAGGATTTTCGAATCCCACAAAATAAACAAAACGAATTAAATAAAAAAAATAAAAAAGACACCAAACACGATGTGCACAATCCGGTGTGCTTCAGAACTGACAGTCAAGATTGGTAAAAAAAAATGAAAAGTCTACAATAAACAACTGACAGCACATTAGTGCTGTCACCCGTAGCTCAGTTTTGGGGTGGGTTCGTTTTTTTTTTAGTTGGAGATTTTTTTTTATCAAATATACTACTTTTTTATAGGTACTTAATAAAAAGTATATTAAAATCAAATTAGATATAAAAAAAAACAAGTTCAGGGTCGTACCTATAAGAAGGGGAGTGGGCGCCAGGAAACTTTTATGGTAGTTTACCAAACCGTGTACTGAAAATAATGTCTTCAAATAAAATTAAATAAAAGATAGAGTATTTAGTTTGAATTCTTTTAATCTAAGAAACCTTGGATAACCTGGTCTAAAACTTAGAATTGTTTCGAAAACAAAATTGACAATATAGTTTTTGATTAAAATAATTGAATTGACAGAGGTGAAAGTAAATGTAAAGCAAATCCAAAAATAATAAAAGAACAATTCTTTGTGTCGTAGGACACAAAGGAAAATCACTTAGGGGTAATTTCCGAAAGTCAAACGGTTAAGAAAAACGGTCACGGGTCCCGCAATATCGGGAAAATTAAAACGGTAGCGAAGGCCTATCGGTATCAAAATTTTACCCTTCAATTGGGCCACAAATAAACTCACTTTTTATGGAACAATTTCGAACAAAAGAATTACACAGAAAAACAAAAACTTATACTTAGCTTTTCTATCTTCAGCGGATTCTATCTCCTGTACTTCGATCTCCTTCTAGAAAACTTCTTCCTTCAAAATTATTCCCCCTCTAGGAATAATGTTCTATATCGCTCTTTAGTTACCCCAACTGGGCTTTTCCAAATAAAATTTAATTTTCCACAAAACTCGAACTTTAAAGAAAATCGCAAAAATAATTTTTCACTAGCTCTTTTTTTATGTTCTCAATCCTTTGGTGGTCTTTTAAAAAGTGCCATAAAAATGGCGGGTGAAGCTCATCCATGAGGTTACGGCATATAGCCATCCTACTCAGATCTTTTTGCATGGTGGTGTTCTCTTTCGGACATTCAGCAACTTCTCGCCTATTGGCTGAGATTTGCGCCGAGTTGGAAACAGCCATCGCATGCGATCCCGTGCGTTGGTGAACATGATCACCAATAGCTCAGTGGACGCATTCAACCCTTTTCCGTCAATTCCAATGTAAAAAGTTAGCGAAAAACTATTTTATAAGAACGCGCAAAGTCCCCAGCCCAAACCGGCCCAAACTAATAATTTGAAGGAAGAATATTTTCGTCGAACGGAATCATCACCATTTTATTTTTTAAAATGGTGAGATAGAATCCGATGGATTTTGTTAGAATAAAATTACTTTAAGCCCGTGGACCTTCGCGCAGATATAAGGGGAAAAGAAATTCATCTACAAAGTGATTTTCCTTTTATGTTTAGACACGTTATGGTGGGCACTCGGCCATACTAAAATTACGTTGGGTGAGATATAATTCACACCTTAGTTGGACATGGGTAAATACTTCATATCTTTTGATCCTGTGTGGGTCTTCTCTCACACACATGCTTCCAATTTACTTGTATGGTTATTTATAGGATCATCCGTCCGATTATTGATTTTGGATAGGTGTGAACCACCATTTACACCAATTTGTGCTCGTAAACCTGTTGGGGTTGCATTTCCAAGATGCTCGAAGAGTAAGCTTCTGGCTGATGGACCAGGTCTCTTAAAACTCTTCAAGTATTTTGGAGCAGCAAAAAGAAGGGGGGTTGGAAAAAGGTTAAAGGTTTTAAGAATGGGTCGTTGAAACTTGTTGTGGTAAAATTTACCGCAACAGCATCCTGATACAATTACCTTTCATTTGGTATATCACACATAACGGTAGACTAACTACAAGCTACACAATGTTAAATCAAGAAACTTGCGAAAAACCTCAAAACACCAGTGGATATCTGTTGCCCCCCGAACAGCCACCAGTGTGGGAAGTACCGTAATCTCAGTCTGGAAATTGGACATGGTTGACTTTAAAAAATTCTAACTTCCCTTGTAGGCATCTTTGAAATGAGATTGATGCGTCATTTGAAAGGTGAAACAATAAGCTTTCACATGGTATAAAATTTAATATAGGTTGTCATTGAAAAAAATTGATTCAATAGCGTGCGAAAATAAAATTATAGGTTTTCTTTGCTTTTTTTGATGAAAATGATTGTTTTCAATAAATTAATTTTATACTTTTTGCGCATTGTACAAATTTAAATATGGTTTTATTCTTAAGAAGAAATACTTAGCTTTAAAATTGCATAATTTTTTTTGTAAGCTTTTAAAGTAAAAAAATTAATGTAATGAGAAAATAAAAAAGGTATTTTTTTTAGCTTTTTCTTGTAAATTATGATTGTTTAAAATAAGTAAACACTTCAATTGACTCATTTTAAACAAAAGCACACAACCTGTTTTCTTACGACGTTATCACGTAAAATCATCGTCCGTAAACCGGCTTTACAGACAACCTCTTTTTTTTTTTGGTGTTATAAAGTCATGATTAACATGATTAACTAGAATAGTTTCTGAATATTATAAAAATATAAAATAAAATGCACGACTGGGTCGCACGTACTTATTCTTATAGCAAAAGTAGCTCGGCTCTTATATTAAAGCTTTCTATGAAATAAAAAAATTAAGGAAAATCATAATTTAATTTAATAAAAGAATTTCAACAATAATGATCACAAAAAAAAGTATGCCATCTTTTATATTATTTGAAAAGAAATTTTCAGAAATAAATATTTATAAATCGTTAGAGCTGTTCTTACATTCAAAAAAAAAAAAGTTGGTATGTCATTTTTAAGAAATAATAATTAATTAACACTTAAAAACGAAATTTCAAAATACTCCACAGACCCGTTTTTAAAAATTTTTTTTTAATATTTATTAAAATTCCAAAAATGTGTTTTTTTTGGAAATTGTATTAAAACTGTAATATTATTACGGTTACTTAAACGCTTTTGTATAAAAATTTTCGTTGAAATCGGATTAGTCGTGTGTGAGATATTCAGAAACCAAAAAAAGCGTTCTATGACAGGTACCACTAATAAGGGTTAAGGAAATACTATTTTTTTTTTTATTTAAAAACTTGGATCTTATTTGTAGTATTACACAGAAACAGACATTTTAATCAACATCGTAAGAGCCGTTTTTGAAAAAAATGTATCTTTCTATTTTCGTTATTATAGCAGGTACTTAGTTTTTTATCCTTAAAAAAAAATTAAATTTCCCCTCAACATAGCCCCCCCCCCCCCGAAATTTTTTTCAGAAAATCAAAATATATAGTATAAACAAACACAAGTCTAATATGTGCAGCACCAAATGGTTTGTTTGTGTAGGCCGACGTAATTTCATTTTTTTAATATCATTTAAATAATTCTACCCATAACAATTTTTGGTCTTACTGTACACATACGAAATTCCATACCACCGAGCATAACCTAAATGGTCTAAAATTATTGTCTGCGAGCATGCCAAATTTCGCATTTGCTTCGAACATCCTCAACTTTTCCGGATAAAAGCATATTTCGTTTCCTTAAATCGATCTTTTTAACTCGAACTCTAATCCATGGTAGAACGCCTCAATCTCCATCCTAAGAGTCTTAAAAGTGTAATTAAAGTACATATCGCTAATTAAGTGAATTTAAAAAGATACCTATACTTAATCATTATAATCGTTTACTATAATTTGGGAATAATTTTGCAAATAAAAGTACAATAAATAATTGATCAAACCATTGATTATTCAACAAAAAGGTAATTTCTAGTTCCAAACTGATTAAACTAAGTCAAAAGAAGCTTACAAATTTATTTTTTTGTTTAACTACATGCTAGTGATCCATTGGGTGTGCTTTAGAACTAAGCAAAACCTCTGGGAGACGATCCGAAGATCACTCCTAGAAAACCTGATAAAACCCTCTACAAAGGTTCTTGACAATTATATATATATATCGCCATAGACCTATATCATCGATAACAAATCCAAATCTTACATCTTGGAAACTATCGATTGTGTATAAAAGGAAGAAATCGCCTCGAGAAAGTTCTGGTTGTGCCTTTGGCGCTTCCACGAGGCCCAACTTTCAAGCGATCCAACCAGATCTTCAAAATTGGTCGCTTCAAACCAATTGAACGATCAAGATTAATAAAAGTAAGCTTGGATGATCAAAACTCAAGCGATAAGAGCATCACAAGCTTACGTGACTTACAGTGAACAAACCACCTGCCAGATCATACACTCAATCTTACAACAACAAAAAGAGAACAAAAAATCAAGAACACAACTATAAGCTAAAATACTTAAAATCGTTTTCATCTAAACTTAGTCTAAGCGACACCAAGGTTTTATATAAATCTGATACAAAATCAGAATTTGTATAACACATCCATACTCAACAATCAAACTATCATCAAAAACCAACAAACTCGTCAACTCCATCATAAAAACAACATTATTATCATCGTTATCGTTCATCCTAAACTTCAATCAAACCTTATAATTTATCAATAACTTATTGTGTCTCTCATCAAATCATCATTTAAAGTATCGTTCAACTTGTGCATTGTGTTATATCCAACATAGAACATCAATTAGCTGCGCTTATAAAAAAAAAAAAAAGAGTAGCGCTCCGACAACTACGGGGATGCTGTGCACATCATCTTTGGAGAGCGGGTAAGTCATTTTCGTTTATTTTTTTGTATCAAATTGAACGACTTTTTATGATGAGAATTTTTAAAACTTAATTTCTAACTTAAACATTTAAAATATCTTAATTTCTATCTTAATATATATAAAATTACTAAGTACAAAAGTGAATCCTTTTTTATGAAAGTGTGTGTTTAATGAGCATGAGCGTAAGTGAAAACAAATAAAAAAAAATGAGAGAGAGATAATCGTGTATAAAAAAAAATAGATACATACAGATTAAAAACAAAAAAAAAAAAAAAACTCTAATAACAATCCAAGAGAGAGAGAGCGAGCGTTCTCTAATAAACTGTGGATCTTAAATTAAAGCATACTTGAATATAAAGCGCGAAGTAAAGTTGATCGTGCATTTTTTTTCTTTTCTAAAATGTTTGCTCTATTTTATTGTTTTCACTCAACTCACATAGGTACAGGGTTCACTCATTTGAAATCAAATGAATTTTATTAATTTAAACTTTAAAGTATTCGAACTTGAGGGAATTTAAATTTGTTTTATATATACGATTTTTTTTTACCTATTTAATTTTTCTTAATAATAAATTTGCGATGAATAGACAAATTTTTAAAATATTTTGAATTTATATAATTTTCTTTTTGGATTGAATAAACATTATTTATATTTATGAATTTAAATAAGTCAGTTGACTATTTTGTTTGTTTGGCTCTCAATTGAGTCATTATGGAGTAAATATAATTTTGTGCTAGGGGCAAGAGAAAGGCATTAGTGATGCTGCAACAAGATGATGTAATGATAGTTTCGTAAGAATTTTATCATTTTAAATTAGGGGTTATTGACATAAAATTAAGAGTGGATCAATAACCAAGGTGTTTCTTTGGTTTCAAAGAGACGAGGGGAGGGTTACACTCGGGGTCCCAATTAACACCAAGGGATCCGACTTAGAGAGATTTTGAAGAATAATTTTCGTTGCGTATTGAAATTAGGAATTTTATAATTTTTGTATCGGCATGATAAATAATGTGCGGTAGACTAGCGGCAGGTGCAAGAACCTACCCCACCGACGAGCTGGCCTTTGGTGGAAGCAAGCATGCCGAGCCGTACCGTGCTAGCTAGACATCTTATTTAGTGTGTTGTGGTTGATTTTAGGGAACCTGTGGTCCTAAGATAGCTGCAGCAAAGCATGTCATCGCTCTTCATTGAATAAGCCCATCGAAATCCGTTACACAGGTGGCGCCCAACGTGGGGCTTCGAATAAATCAATATTAAGTTTCATTTTCATCTAGAAACATTTTTTTTGTTTTCCTTTCAAGTTAATTTCAACAAAAAATAATTTAAAATTTTTAAATAGCAATAAACACTTAAGTTGACGACCCATTTACTTCGGTCTTTTGATCATGTTTAGTGAAGCGCTAGCTGCAGTGTTTTTAAGGAAATATTTATCTAAATTTAAATCAATGACCCGAAATTAACATGTACCGGATACAATTTTTCGTCTGTTGCATTGACTAGGTTTTAGATAGAGTTTTTTTTTTGTTTATTGTATCCAGAAAGTTTTTTCATGAAAGTCCGGGAAACAAATAGTTCTTAGAAACTTTATTTCATCTGTTGCGATCATGAAACAACTGACTATTGAACGCTTATTAACTTGAAAAATTAAGTCTCATTTATATTTTAAATAAAAATTAAAATCCTACTCAAATATCTTTAAACCTTAATACTAAAAATTATGCTAATTATTCGAACGACCTAATAAGAAAAGGTACATTTTATCAATCTTTTAGTTGCGTTTCTGAAATTTTAATGCAAGTTTAAAACTCGGTATTGATAACGAAGTTTTTTTCAATTCTCTTAAGTTAAGTTAAATGTTGCACATCACTAATTTTTTTTTTCTTGCCCGCATGATAATTTGACATTGATAATTTTTTTTGATATTTTTTGGATAAATATTCCACTGCATTTATATATTTTTATTTTTATTTTTGATTATCTGAAAACCAATATAAACAAAAATTTAGTACATTTGTACATACATTTTAGATATTTTTGAATTCGTGATTTTTATTTCTTTTTTTTGGGTATACTTTCACTTAAAGTGTAAATAATTTTTTTTTTGCTTTTGCGAAATGGCACCGAAAATAGATAAGTCGAAAGACAAATCAAAAATTGTCACACGCAATACGCGTACGACAGTTGCAGATTTACCATCTGGTTCCTTAGTGAACAATGCGACCGAAGATGAAAATCTTCATTCTGACGAAACAGGAGATGGTCAAATCAATGATCAAAATATCGATCAAAATACTGGTCAAAATGACGATCATAATAACGAACAGAATACCGATCAAAATAATGATCAAAACAACGCTTTTTCGGAACAAATACCAAATCCGATGTTGTTAAACGATAGTTTCCAACGATTTGTCACAAATATTGTAAACGCAACAATTGGACTCAGTAGAGCCGAAGACTTGCGACAAAGAGAGAGAGATTTGGAAGAAGAAAGAGCTAGAAACAGAGAGGAAGTAGATAGAATCATTCGCGAAACTTTAGGGAAAGTAACAACTCCTATCGTTAGGTCTGAACCTTTACAGGATATGAATCCTCCACAAGAGCACAGTACTGCCCATGCACCAACGGGTTCAGTTGAAAACATCGAACCTCAACATCTGAATCGAAATACTCAAAATTTTTTAAATAGAATAGAAGCTTTAAATTTGAACTCTGATAGCCCTAGCGTTAGTCGTAACCCATCTCATACAAGCACAAATCGTGCACTCGAATTTCACAAATGGGGTCTGAAATTCGACAATGTAAAAATGACTGTCGACGATTTTATATTTCGCCTTAAAACGCTAAAAACGAGTTACAACGCTTCGTGGGAAGATATTTTTCTTCACTTTCAACTCTTTGTTAAAGGTGATGTCGAAACTTGGTTTTGGACATACCTCAAAACCAACCCAAACGCAAATTGGCGTACCTTAGAATTTGCATTAGTAGAACAATATAGGAGTATTGAAACTGACTCGGAACTTTCAAGGAAAATGTTCGATCGACGCCAAGGTCAAAATGAAAGTTTTGATAGCTTTTACAACGACATTCTCGTTATGAATGCCCGTCTTCATGTTCCTAAGTCTCGGACAGAATTAATCGAGCTGATAAAACAGAATGTTAAAAAAAGAACAGGTGAACTTCTAATTACTTTTAGTACTCAAAGTTTAGCCGAAATGGTATACGTCTGTAGGTCAATAGAAAAACATGCCCAGAAAGAAGCCTCTCATTCAAAACCATTCGTTCAAAATAGTTTAAAAAAACAAGTCAGCGAATTAGACCCACTATTGCCAGACGAAGACTTGCTTGAAGTAGATGAGTTAAAAGCTTCGCCTGGTCCACAAAATTACTTGAACTACACTTGCTGGAACTGTAAGGCAAAGGGACACTCGTTCGTCCATTGTCCTAATTCTCAGCGAAACTTGTTTTGCTACAAGTGTGGTATGGAAAATACCACCACACCAAACTGCGCAAAATGTTCGGGAAACCGAAAACGCGGCAATTCTACCACCGGGGAGAGTTGTCAACCGAAAGCAAACCCGGATCAAAATCAATAAAAAACAATACAAATACTTTTAAACCTGAATGTTTATCGTCTAAAGACATAAACAAACCACCTGCTTTGACACCAACACCTGATTCGACAAAAACACTCGAAGTTTCAAAAACTTCAGAGATGAAAAATGACACCAAACCAATTCAAATTCTGCAACGCGAAATCCCTTCCAGCGATAAATCTCCCCCAGCTTTGAACGCACCCGTATCTCTTCATGAACGGTTGCGGAACTATTATGAAGCTCGCGGTAGAATTTTCTCCAACCCTACACCTCGCATTCAGAAACTCAGAAACCGATTTAAAGCCAAGAAAAACACCCATCGTGAAATTTGTGCTACGACACTTTGTAATGTTGAAGATCCTAGACCATATGCAAGCGTCTCGATTTTTGGGAAAAAGATGCTTGGTCTTTTGGACAGTGGTGCGAGCATCACTTGTCTTGGATCTGGATGTATGCAAATGCTACAAGACCTTAAGATTCCGTTTAAAAGCTTTAACTCAAATGTTAAAACAGCCAGTGGACAACCACAGAAAATAATCGGCGAGATAACTACTACAGTGGAATACAAAAATATGACAAAAGAATTAAAAATCTATTTAGTACCATCTCTGGAACATCCTCTTTATCTCGGCATTAATTTTTGGAAGCTTTTTAAAATTGCTCCACTTATAGTATCTGAAATCAGTTCTCCTTCGCTTCGGGTATGTGACGCAAACGCTCACGACCTTTCAGCCGATCAGTCTTTTGAAATTGAAAAAGTTATCCGTCTATTTCCGTCCTATGCCAAAGAAGGGCTTGGACGAACGACAATGGAGGAACACACAATAAATACAAGCGACACCGAGCCCATTAAACAAAGAAACTATCCCGTGTCACCAGCCATCCAGAAATTGATGTATGAGGAACTGGATAGGATGCTGGCGTTGGATGTTATAGAAGAAAGTGAAAGTGCCTGGAGCTCACCAGTTGTTCTGGTGCGAAAACCAGGAAAGATTCGCTTGTGTTTAGATTCCAGAAAGCTCAACAAGGCAACAAAACACGATGCCTATCCTTTTCCTCATATAGAGAATCTGCTTAGTCGTCAATCGGAAACACACTACATTAGCAGTGTGGATCTAAAAGACGCCTTTTGGCAGATTCCTCTGGAACAAAAGGCACGGGAAAAGACAGCATTTAGTGTGCCCGGTCGACCTTTATATCAATTTAAGGTGATGCCCTTTGGCCTCTGCAATGCAGCTCAACGCTTGTGCAGACTAATGGACAAAGTGGTACCTAACGAATTGAAACAAAACATCTTCGTTTATTTGGACGATTTGCTGATTGTGTCGAAAACGTTTGAAGAACATATTGAAGTTCTGCGTAAACTAGCTTCGTTATTGAGGAAGGCAGGCTTGACAATTAATTTAGAAAAATCTCGTTTTTGCTTCAAAGAACTTCGTTACTTAGGTTTTATTGTGGGAGGGGGTTGCGTGAAAACCGACCCAGATAAAGTTAGTGCCATAAACGATTTTCCAGTGCCATGTACATCTCGACAGGTAAGACGATTTTTAGGCTTAACTGGATGGTACCGACGATTCGTACCTAATTACTCTACCCTTGCTACCCCAATTACGAACACTTTGAAGAATTGTAAAAAATTTGTCTTCACTCCTGAAGCTCTCTTAGCTTTTGAAAAACTTAAACAAGCATTGACAACAGCACCAGTGCTAGAAAATCCTAATTTTAACAAACCGTTCATCATCTTATGTGACGCCTCTAAAACCGGTGTCGGATGCGTTTTAAGTCAACTTGATGACAACGGAGTAGAAAAACCCATTTACTACTACTCCTATAAACTGAACCAAGCGCAAAGAAACTATAGCGTAACAGAGCTCGAATGTTTAGCTGCTGTTTTAGGGGTAGAAAAGTTTCGACCTTACGTTGAAGGTTACAATTTTACAATTGTCACAGACCATTCGAGTCTCCGGTGGCTCATGAGCCAAAAGGATTTAAGTGGAAGGTTAGCGCGGTGGAGTTTACGGCTCCAAAGATACTCTTTTGTTATAGAGCATCGAAAGGGTTCCCAAAATGTCGCACCGGATGCACTTTCACGTGTGTATGCCACCGATTCAATTTCAGTTATCCATTCAAACAATTCTAACCCTTCCGATGTTCTACAGGTCAATCTCTCTGATCCGGCGTTTAAGTCGGATGAGTATATGAGATTGATCGAAACTATAGAGAAAAACAAAACCCAGCTACCTGAACTTCAAGTATCAGAAAATTTTGTTTACAAGAAGGTCAAACACTGTACAGGGGATCCAAGGGAGGACGACTGCGTTTGGAAACTGTGGATACCCGCTGCTCTGACTGACCAATTAATCCGACTGGCGCATGACCCGCCTAGAGCCTCGCATGGTGGAGTTGCAAAGACTTTATATCGACTTCGAGAACGATTTTACTGGCCTAATATGGCGGCTCAAGTGAAATCCTTCATTGGAGAATGTATTGTCTGTAAATCGACTAAAGCTCCAAATCACATCTTGAGACCACCTATGGGTCATTCGTTTATCGTGGACAGACCCTTTCAACATGTATATATTGATTTCCTCGGCCCGTATCCGAGATCGAAAAGCGGAAATTCATATATAATCGTTTGTCTTGATCAACTAACGAAATTTGTACTTGCTAAGGCAATTAGGAAAGCCACTGCTGAGGTAGCTATTCAATTTTTAATAGAAAACGTCTTCTCGCTTTTCGGTGTACCTGAGTCGCTTCTTTCCGACAATGGTAAACAATTTGTTGGGAAAGAATTTGCTAAATTTTTAGAGTCAAACGGAACAAAACATATTCGCACAGCATCGTACGCTCCACAAGCGAACGCAAGCGAGCGAACAAACAGATCAATCTTAGCCGCTATAAGATCTTATATTAGTACAGATCAATCAAATTGGGATAAACACCTAACTCTTATTCTAAGTTCTTTAAGAACGAGCATGCATTCCGCTATAGGAATGTCACCATTTGAAGCTCTTTTCGGCCAATGCAAAATCCAACATGGTTCAGACTACACGTTGCTAAAAAAATTACATGGTCTCAATAACTCGGAGATTGACGTATTACCAAAAGCAGCAAAAATGAATCTCATTCACAGTCGTGTAAAGGAATCTTTGGCTAAGGCCCATAAACTTTATGAGAAAACATACAATACTCGAAGTAAGACATGTAAATTTATTGTAGGACAAAAAGTTCTTAAGCGTAATTTTATACTAAGTGATAAGTCCAAAAAGCGCAATGCGAAGTTATGCCCAAAATTTATCGAAGCTACTGTTAAGAAAGTCGTAAGTAACAATTTATATGAATTAGATGATTTAAATGGTAAATCCCTAGGAATAATTCATGCCAAGGATATACGAATTTAAGCAAAATACAAACTAAACTAATGTTAAAAACTTAATCTCGTTTAGGGCGTGGGTCGATTTGATAGAAAAAAAAGCCTTTTCTCATTCCATTTTTGTGTTATGACAAAATACACAAAACTGAAATGTTGTGTGTAGGCCGACGTAATTTCATTTTTTTAATATCATTTAAATAATTCTACCCATAACAATTTTTGGTCTTACTGTACACATACGAAATTCCATACCACCGAGCATAACCTAAATGGTCTAAAATTATTGTCTGCGAGCATGCCAAATTTCGCATTTGCTTCGAACATCCTCAACTTTTCCGGATAAAAGCATATTTCGTTTCCTTAAATCGATCTTTTTAACTCGAACTCTAATCCATGGTAGAACGCCTCAATCTCCATCCTAAGAGTCTTAAAAGTGTAATTAAAGTACATATCGCTAATTAAGTGAATTTAAAAAGATACCTATACTTAATCATTATAATCGTTTACTATAATTTGGGAATAATTTTGCAAATAAAAGTACAATAAATAATTGATCAAACCATTGATTATTCAACAAAAAGGTAATTTCTAGTTCCAAACTGATTAAACTAAGTCAAAAGAAGCTTACAAATTTATTTTTTTGTTTAACTACATGCTAGTGATCCATTGGGTGTGCTTTAGAACTAAGCAAAACCTCTGGGAGACGATCCGAAGATCACTCCTAGAAAACCTGATAAAACCCTCTACAAAGGTTCTTGACAATTATATATATATATCGCCATAGACCTATATCATCGATAACAAATCCAAATCTTACATCTTGGAAACTATCGATTGTGTATAAAAGGAAGAAATCGCCTCGAGAAAGTTCTGGTTGTGCCTTTGGCGCTTCCACGAGGCCCAACTTTCAAGCGATCCAACCAGATCTTCAAAATTGGTCGCTTCAAACCAATTGAACGATCAAGATTAATAAAAGTAAGCTTGGATGATCAAAACTCAAGCGATAAGAGCATCACAAGCTTACGTGACTTACAGTGAACAAACCACCTGCCAGATCATACACTCAATCTTACAACAACAAAAAGAGAACAAAAAATCAAGAACACAACTATAAGCTAAAATACTTAAAATCGTTTTCATCTAAACTTAGTCTAAGCGACACCAAGGTTTTATATAAATCTGATACAAAATCAGAATTTGTATAACACATCCATACTCAACAATCAAACTATCATCAAAAACCAACAAACTCGTCAACTCCATCATAAAAACAACATTATTATCATCGTTATCGTTCATCCTAAACTTCAATCAAACCTTATAATTTATCAATAACTTATTGTGTCTCTCATCAAATCATCATTTAAAGTATCGTTCAACTTGTGCATTGTGTTATATCCAACATAGAACATCAATTAGCTGCGCTTATAAAAAAAAAAAAAAGAGTAGCGCTCCGACAACTACGGGGATGCTGTGCACATCATCTTTGGAGAGCGGGTAAGTCATTTTCGTTTATTTTTTTGTATCAAATTGAACGACTTTTTATGATGAGAATTTTTAAAACTTAATTTCTAACTTAAACATTTAAAATATCTTAATTTCTATCTTAATATATATAAAATTACTAAGTACAAAAGTGAATCCTTTTTTATGAAAGTGTGTGTTTAATGAGCATGAGCGTAAGTGAAAACAAATAAAAAAAAATGAGAGAGAGATAATCGTGTATAAAAAAAAATAGATACATACAGATTAAAAACAAAAAAAAAAAAAAAAACTCTAATAACAATCCAAGAGAGAGAGAGCGAGCGTTCTCTAATAAACTGTGGATCTTAAATTAAAGCATACTTGAATATAAAGCGCGAAGTAAAGTTGATCGTGCATTTTTTTTCTTTTCTAAAATGTTTGCTCTATTTTATTGTTTTCACTCAACTCACATAGGTACAGGGTTCACTCATTTGAAATCAAATGAATTTTATTAATTTAAACTTTAAAGTATTCGAACTTGAGGGAATTTAAATTTGTTTTATATATACGATTTTTTTTTACCTATTTAATTTTTCTTAATAATAAATTTGCGATGAATAGACAAATTTTTAAAATATTTTGAATTTATATAATTTTCTTTTTGGATTGAATAAACATTATTTATATTTATGAATTTAAATAAGTCAGTTGACTATTTTGTTTGTTTGGCTCTCAATTGAGTCATTATGGAGTAAATATAATTTTGTGCTAGGGGCAAGAGAAAGGCATTAGTGATGCTGCAACAAGATGATGTAATGATAGTTTCGTAAGAATTTTATCATTTTAAATTAGGGGTTATTGACATAAAATTAAGAGTGGATCAATAACCAAGGTGTTTCTTTGGTTTCAAAGAGACGAGGGGAGGGTTACACTCGGGGTCCCAATTAACACCAAGGGATCCGACTTAGAGAGATTTTGAAGAATAATTTTCGTTGCGTATTGAAATTAGGAATTTTATAATTTTTGTATCGGCATGATAAATAATGTGCGGTAGACTAGCGGCAGGTGCAAGAACCTACCCCACCGACGAGCTGGCCTTTGGTGGAAGCAAGCATGCCGAGCCGTACCGTGCTAGCTAGACATCTTATTTAGTGTGTTGTGGTTGATTTTAGGGAACCTGTGGTCCTAAGATAGCTGCAGCAAAGCATGTCATCGCTCTTCATTGAATAAGCCCATCGAAATCCGTTACATGTTTGTGTATTTTAGTAATTTAGTTACCTATCTGAAAATCTCCCTTAAAGTCTCTACCAACTTTGTATCGTTAAAGAAGCTGTCGATGAAGTTTTTATAAGTGAAAAAAAATTGTTTGGTCCATTACAACGTTTGGTAAGGGATTTTTCAAAAAACGAGTTTTTGCCTCTTTGACCATTTCCTTAAGCACCATGTTAACACCTTAAAATGTTCTTTCAGAATCCTTTAAATAACACAAGTATTTCTACAAGGTTTTTGGTCCCGAGACTAAACTATACTTTTTCAAAGGGTTGATGAACTCGAATCCAAAGACAGAAATATTCGATCACATCTCGTTTTTGAAATATTACCGTTAAATCTATTTAAATCAGAGACCAGAAATAACAGTCAACCTTTATTTTCAATCGGTTTCTCTCTGAGAGTTACCACATTACTTTAAATAGTTTAGGTTAAGGTTGGAGATTTATTTTTAAAAATCAAAAACAAAGGTTATCGGTTGAGATTTATTTTTTATTTTTTTTAAATATGTCTCAATGGTTGAGATTTTTACAAAAAAATAAATGGAAAACTTCAACCTTTAACCGTTTTCGCTGAAAATAAATCAAAAATGGTCAATTCAAAGGAAAATGTCGAATATGTCAAGAATGTCTTTATATTGCAAAAATAAATATGAAAAGGATGTTTTTTCTAAGTTTATGTATTAAATAATGTATGAACTAAATAGACTCTCAAAGTTCTTTAGACCGAAGATAATATCTCTTTTCGTTTAAAGTAAAATCTAAAGACGAAAATGTGTTTTCCATTGTGATTTGAGTCGCTGGGACGACAAGCACAACCAGTGCAATTTCGAATATTTCAGGAGACCGATGTTCTAATATCTAGGTCAAAGCGTTCAGCTTCCAGAAGCGTTTTCGCCCACCCAACTTCAAACGGCTATTTTTCGGAATTTTGCAAAAAAAAAATGAAAAAAATGTTTTTGATACCAAAAGGTAGCGGGGACTCTAACCTACATTTGGGTACAACTCCCATCCCTGTAAGTGCACGCGTTCTCAAGCTGGGAGAACTTAAAGACAAAAAAAGTTAAGCCCGATTCTGAAAAAATAGGCATGATGTGGCGGTTTAACATGGAAGATGATTTTTTAAAAATCTGGCAATGTGCAAAGCGTAGGCCCATGACACAAGCTATCATTTGGCATCACTCCCAAAAATTGCTCTCAAGCGGTTTAGCTTCCAGGAGCGTTCAAAGGTTCGGGAATTTTTGAAAAAAAAAATTTTACCCCAACTTTCAAACGCGATTTTCTCGGAATTTTGAAAAAAAATCCAAAAACCGGATTATACCACTATCGGATAGCTGAGAATAAAAGCTTTCATATGGCACCACTCCCATGTCTCTTGGAATTGATACAGTTGCAGATGAGATTTATTTTTTTTCTCTCACCGATAAATCTCACTGGTTCACCGAAACATAAAAAAATACAAAATAAAGGTTTCTCTCAGACCTTGACCGAAATTTTTCATTTTTAAAAATAAAGGTTATTTTATGACTTTTATTGAAAATGACGACAAATAAGAGTTATTAAGGAACCTTTCAAAAGTTGAGATTTATTTCTGATCTCTGATTTAAATCTTTCCGACATCTTTTCTACTGTCGGAGATATCTTCAGCTGCTTGTTACCCACTTTTGTATCCTTTTATTCACAGAGTGAAGTACCTATCTATGTAAAACATTTCGTTATATTTTTAGCTTTCTATTATCAAATTGTTTCAAATTAGAAAATTAAAAAGTGGTTCAAATTTGTTTCTTCAAACAAAATTTTCTTGCTCGCTAACGCTCGCAATTTGTATCAAACAACTTATCACTCTTTGTACCAATTTAAACTAGAGACGCCGCCGAAAATTCGGCCATTTTATATTCAGTAAATTTTTAAATTCTTCTATGGCAAGCAGTGCTATTTTAAACTTTTAACAACGAATTCTCTCCTAAAAAAATACTTCAAAAGGATATTGGCAAGTTTTTCGCTTCTACACAGTTCTAATGACCATTTGCTTTAGAGGAATTAAGAATGGACTGCAGTTACATTAAGTCGATAAAAAAGTTTTGTGTTTCTTAAAAAAAAAATTTGTTCGGTCTGAGGTAGCAATCATATAACATGTCTTCTTTAAACAAAAGAGCTGATAAGCAAACTTTATTTTTTAGATTCGTTTTACTTTTTCCTGTTTAAAAATACATCAAGTGTGTTGCAAAAGAGTATGGATTGACTTTTTCTTATTAAAAAATATATTATATGAAAAACTAATAAAATTAATTAAATGAAACAAAAATTTGCTGTCAATCTTTAAGGAGCAGTTCAATTTACTTAGGTACCTACGAGCAATAAAAAATTGACCACAAGTGTTTATAATTTTTCCTAAATTACTTTAGAAAATTAAAAAAATACAAAATTTATAAAATTCGTTCATTCGTGGTTGTGGGTTAAAGACAACGTAAGATGATGAAACTTAAAATTTACTGAACGAAAAAAGCTAATACTTTCTAAACTGGTTGCAATTTTTCTATCTGTCATAAGTTACCTATCTGCCATTTCAGGTTAATACATTCAATATCCGACACCCTGTATAATCCAACATTTGAAAATTTGGATCCTTATTTTTTCTAGTTTATGTTGAGATTTAGATAACACATAACAAGTTAAGATATTAAACTTATGTTATTTACAAAAAGAAATATATGAAATAATAAATACCCATAGTCACAACTGTTCTATTTTATCCTTAATGGAATTATCTCTAATGTGATTGAAAAAAAACCCAAGCAATTTCTTCGACAAACAACAAAATTTAAAATTCTATTTGTGGAAAAATATACACAAAATCCAACATCTTAAATAGAATTAACTTCCGCCATCATAGCCAACAGCAGCGGCACCACCAAATAGAACAAATTAATTTAACATTTTATATTTACACATCTGTGGCCGAAAGTCTTTTCGAGTTAAAATAACTCTCGGCACACATTATTTAACCAAAGAAACCAACCGAAAACCGGATCATATCCTGAATTCTTAGAAAAAAACAAAAAATAAAAATCAAAAACTAAACTCAAAGGCAATCTCACTCTCTTCTTTTGGTATCCTTTTTACGGGATGAAGACTTGAACGAGAAACCAACCAAGCAACCGAGCGCAAGCACATTCAAAGTGCGCTGATGTAAAAAAGATTCAACTGCCGGATATCCTTTAATGGCAATTATGAATCCATTAGGATCATTACGATATCCTTAAAACCGAATGCCGCATTTTGTGCGATGTTTGTGTTTGTGTATACAACAAACTCTAAGCTCTTGTACACATTTTCGACCGCATTACTTTTTATTTTCTCGCACTCATCCAAAAAGGATATTTGCGATTACTTCTTTTCTAATTTTTTTTTTTTTTTTCTGTTCACTTTTGTTTGCTTTTCTTATTTTTAGCTAAATCCTTAGGCTAAGCCGCTGCTTATTCTAAAATGTCGATGTTATTCTGGGAGAACTTTCTCCAAAACACACTGGGCTTGATTCGAGTGATTCTTATCTAATGATCATGTTTTGAGGTTTTTCTCTATTTAAAAATAAAAATGAGATGAAATTCACTTTTAATGTAGCGGATGCAAATATTACTTTTTTTTTGTGTTGATATTTAAATGTTACTCCTTTCGAATCAGCAGTTGGTACATCCTACACGTTATTTTACATCACCATTGCCTTCCTTGAGGAGGAAGAAGAATTCTAAAATCCAGTATAATCTGAACCATTTTCTGAGATAAGAAGATGTAGCTACGAGTATTTGTTGTTGGTTATCCTTTTTGTGTGTTGTTGGTTATATGGTTGCTGGGTAGTTATGCAGTTAATATCCTTTTCATGGCAATTTCCAGGATAGCAATCTGAAGTAAGTAGTGTTAGACTAGGTTTCTGCTGGGATGTTGCATTGTTCGGAAAGTGTGTAGGTATATGATTCTATTGCCATTTCCCCCGGGAACATTAACTTGCGACGGTTTTGTGGAATGCTTGTAAAATTCTGATGAAATTGGTTCTTGGTTGTGCGCTTTTTCTGAGAACGAGAAGTTAGAAATCATATGGCGCGCAATGAAAGTATAAGAACCGCATTTAGATTTGAAAAATTTGTGTAGCAAAATTTTGAAGATGGAATATAATGTATTATTACTACTATTTTGTGGCAGAAGCAATGCATACTTGGGTGGGTTGTATGTTGCATAATTTTATGGATATTAAGCGTTTCCCAAGAACTTCAACTTATTGACTTACTTGGATGGGTAAATAAGGATGGGATATAATATTTCTGCATTTTAGAAATAGAAATGCTATTTTTAGAAATTTCATAAAAATATGTATGAAAGTTTGTTTGTATTTTTCATTTCTTATTGGTTGTCTGTCATCTAGGTATCATTGGATGGACGAACAAATTTTGATGTTTTATTCAGTGCGTAACGAAGATGCACTGAATAAAAACATAGAATCTGTATTAAATTCAGAAGATCTCAGCATGGTTTTTAGCCAAATTAAGGACACAAATTTCTTAATTTCTTGAATGCCTAAGTTAAAAAAAAAATCTAATTGATTTACCAAGAAAATTTATTAATTTTAATGTGAAGATATTTAAATTTAAAATGAATTTGCGTTTAAAAAAATGTACCGCACTCAAACACAATGGGCCATATTCATAGATACTGTCTAAGCTGCTTCTAAGAAAGACTGAAGTTTATCTTATACAAATAACATTGGATAAACCCCAGTCTAAGATAAACTGGAGTCTAAAAACGACTATGAATATGCCCCAATACTTTTTCTGATTGAAAAAGGATCAGTGCATTTGCGTGAATATTTGTACAGGAAAGATTTTTTTTAAATTTTCTGGACCAGTTTTTTAAATATCTCAACCCATATGCCAATTTGGGGATATGAATACCTATCATTATGTAAAAATTTGTTTTAAATTAAAAGTACTTTGTTGAATTTGAAAATTATTACATTGTTTGATATCACTGGTCTGCAAGGAAATCCTCCTTTAATAAAAACTATACTTTTCTAAAAGAATTTTGTATGCTGATTCCGAATCCGAAGTCAGAATTGATCTAGCACGTCACGTTTTTTAGATATTTCCGTTAGAAAATCTCAAAAACCCATTTTTTTTGCTGTTTTCGAAAAAAATATTTTATCATAATGTAATATTTTTCAACTAAAATTGTTACGGTTTATAAAAGAACTTATTTTTTTCTTTCAAATTCAGTTTCAATCTTCTCAATATCTCTTTTCTTCTCCGAGATATCTTAATTTAAGTAAGTTTAGTAGGTTTGGCATATCTTATCATAAAAAAAAACTGATCTCTAAAAATTAATATATCTTTCTCCCTAGAACAAAATTATACTTTTCTAATGGACTTTAGTGTGCTGATTTTGAATGCGAACTCAAAAAATTTCGGTCAGTTCTGGTTTGTAAGATATAGGGGAGAAGGGGGTACATTTGACACTTAGTTTTTAAAGGTCTGTATTTTCGAAAACTGTTAATGTTTTCCAATGTTTTGTTTTGTATTTGATTTATTGACTATTCAAGATTATACTAACAGTAATTTTTTTTGTTTTAGAACATTACAACATTTAAAAAAATTATGTTTTCTAAAAAAAGTCATTTTGTCAAAAGTGCCCCGATCCCGGGGCACTTTTGACTTTAAAAGGGGTACATTTGACAATGGTGGATTAAACCCCACATCGTGTGCATTACATTTTTAAAACTTTCAGCGGATCTTACTCGTCTATTATTTAATTAGAAAAAAATACATTTTTGGTTTTAAACAATCTACTCAACAATATAACGAAAAAAATAAATCAACAAATTTATTTTCTAAAAAGAAGAAAAAAAACAAAAAACCATAAAATATTTCAAAAAATCTCTCCATTTAAATCTTAATCAAAATTAATCGATGTCGATTTACTTTTAAACAATTTATTAAATAAATAATTCCCCAAAATCAACATAAAAATGTGCCCAAATTGCAAAAGTCAAAGGTGCCCCGAAGGAGCTTCATAACTGTTTTTCTTTTTTTTTCAATAACTAATACTATTTTTTTACAAAGCTGGTTTTAATTTACTTAACTTGAAGCATAGTTATATCAAAATATTGATTTAGCATTGAAAAAACTTTTTATTAGGTTCAGAAATCGCTTACATACCGGTTGTCAAAAATAAGATCCGAAATACAGAAAACACGAAAACACGTGGTACTCCGCGAAAAGTTAATGAAAGACTGCAAAATTTCGCAAAATTTCTTTAAATCAAACTAAGCTTCTTTCTTCATCCAAACTATTGTTAATTAAGGGCACGATCATACCGAAAAACGCAAAGTCAAATGTGCCCCGGTGTCAAATGTACCCCCGCTTACCCTAGTAGTTTTTATGTAGATTTTCTAAGAAAAAACTTGATTTTGTGATACTTTAATGCGAATATCTTAAAATTCTCACGTGATAGAATTTTTTTGACTTCGGATTCTAACTCAGCACATCAAAAACTATAAGAAAAGTATACTAGGAGAAACAAATCTGAAGCTTTACAAGGCAGTTTATCGAATGGTTTATTACAATTAAGATATTTCTAAATAGATAAATAGTACCTATATAACATTACAAAACACGTAAAAATTGTGTTTAATGTATTTTATTATGGTTTTCTTTACATATTTGACTTTTTATATATAATGAGCGTTGATATTTTACATTTTCCTTAATTAAGGTGTTTTTGTTCATGTTGGATTTACTAAAAAGTAAAGGATTTCTATATTTCTGCTTTTTTTATAAATCAGTATTTTAAAATATGAGAAAACATTAATGTAAAAGGACATATTTGATGTCAATCGATAGGCCATATTACGAGAAATAAGTCCTCCAAATTTGAGCTCAATGCTACAAATAGTTTTAATTTTGCACGAGTTCAAATAAATCTAAAAGGTTGATTTTTTAGAAACTACCCACATTTTTCAAAAATCATTTTTACAAAAATGGTACCTGATAGAATTTTTCTGAAACCAGATTTAGATTCAGGAAAGTCTAATCTTTCATAATATCAAAAAAATATTTGAAGGAGAAAAAAGAAGTAAAATTTTGCAGACCAGTGTATTCAATATATACACTGGCGGGGATCTATCACATTAAGTAGAGACTTTGTACATATAGAAATTTGGTAAGTGCAAATGAAAAAAAAACACAAAATTCGTTTCTTAAATTAAAATAACTTCATCTTAAATCAAATTGAAAAAATTTTAAAATCGTTAGAGCAGTTTATTAAAAAAATTATAAAATTATAAAATTGGTACATAGCTATGCCATTTTGAAGCTAATATTTATCAACACTTAAAACCAAAATTTCCAAAAAATTCAATGTCATGTTTTCGAAAATTTTATTTACTAAAATCGGTATGCCAGGCACCGTTATTTTTTGTCCAAAAAAATTAGTTCCGAATAGTGATGGGCAAATACCCGGTATATACCCTGGGTATATACCGGGTATCTACCAAAACGAGGGTAAATACTGGTATTTGAAATTTGTCCGTTTTTTTTTTTTTGTCTAAATACTTGGAAAAAAAAGCTTAACTATCTTTTTTAAAGTGTGATTTCGACGCTGAGATATAGAATTTTTAACAGGAAAGGCTCTTTTTGTCTTTAACCATCAATATCTCAGCAGCCGCTGATTGCACCAGAAAATTAAGGTGTGTTTTGAAATCTTCAATTAATTTCCCACAAAAATCAAGTTAGTTTTTGAAAAAAAAAAATGTTTTGCAATTTTTTCAACAATCAAGAAGAAGCGTGCTTTTTGTTGCTATTGGAATTATCAGGCGCTAACTCATATCAGATGGTTAGATCAAAAAGCGTACGGCGCATTTTGGCTGTGTGTACTTTTATTAATAAGTGCGCTCTACTTTTTTAAGACTAACCATTTGACATAAATTAACAAAAAAAATTAGTTTTTTTTTTAATTTTTAAACTATGTATTTTAGTTTTTACTTTTTGATCTTATCATTATTGAAAGTAAGCACAGTTCGACTTAGGTTGTATCCATTTTAAACTTAGGTTTGCATCCATAATAGGCTTTAATTGATTTGGAATTTTTCAACCCCCAATGTTTCAAAGTTTCAGTTTGTTATACAATAAGTTTTAGGCTTAAATTGATTTATGGTGTTCCCTCCCCTGACCACCAAAATATTGTCTTGACGTCTGAACTACATATGTATATGTACAAAGTTTCAGCTTGATATTATAATCGGAAGTCGGTCAAAATTGACTTCTAAAATTTTATTACATTGCTAGTTAGTTATAGTTTTTTCGTTCCAAGTGAAGCTATAATAAAAGCTTATTAGAAAAAAACAAATATTGATTGAAAACGTTCTAAAGGTCATGTAATTGACATCACTCCTCCCCCCTAGTGGGATGTTTCATTTTCGTCTGTAAATCGTAAATACCCTCATTTTGGGTATATAACCGCCGTTTTGGTATTTACCCGGTATAAACCCGGTAAATACCCATTTATAAATACCCACCCGATTGGTATATACCCGAGGCACATCACTAGTTCGGAAAACTCTTCTGGAGAGTGGCCTTAAAACACTATACATATTAAGTTTGATGTTAGTCAGACCATCCGCTTAGGCCATTGACCCATTATTTTTCTGAACGCCTCATATCTGATTGTTACCTCATCTTTTTTTTTTTGTACTATTACATAACATGATATTAGTACCTATGTCGCAAGTAAAAATAAAAAAATACGGTCCATTGAAATTTTTAAAATTTTGGATTAAGGTCTCCATTAATAGTTACTATAAGAAAATGCTTAAAATTTTGTTTAAAAAAAAATCAAAAACCTTTTTAAAAAAATTGTTTTTTTTTTTATAAAAAAGGATCTTATACGATCACTAGGGTGAAGCAGATACGAGAGTTATGATCCCCTCTACATTGAGATCATAACAATAGTTCTGTTGAATTAAAGAAAATAAATAAAAAAAAAATTGTTTCGAATCACTTTCTGAACACATTTTTACATTTTTCGAATAAAATCCAAGCCGAAAAAATCTGCTTTGTTAGATGGAGTTTCTAACTTTATTCTTAATACACTCTTGCAGAAATTTATGATATTTCTACGTTTCATTTTCAACAACTGTAACGAGAACAGATAAATTCTCCCAAAATTGAAAATTCAGAAAAAAAAGTAATCATTATACTAAGCCTACTTAAGTTATTACTGTTTTCTCTTCTATCAATGTTATGAAACATTCAAAGTGTTTCTGTAGATTTCAAACAATCATACCAAATTTATCAACTATGTAAGTTATTTACATAATTTTTGTATTTCTTTCAAGAAGTCAAGTTCTCCTACATTGAATACTTTTTCAATATTCAAAAAAATTACAAATTTAATTTCATGTCCTTTTCATTTACCTTAAATTTAATTTTGATCAACTCAATATAAACCAATCTTCTAACATCTTTCCCACTTGATTGTTACTTTAACCTTTGAATTTTGATGAATTCTTAAAAGCGTCTTTTTTGGGGCCCAACACAACTCTTCTATTTATATTGAATAACACTCGAAACTGCCATTAATATTAAACCGCACGTAGCCCTCACACATATCTACAAATGGAAGAAGTCTTTAATCAAATAAACTTCTACTCCATCGCCAATCTACATTCGAAGCCCTTAGTCATAGCGTATAGGTATATCAATGTTGTAGGTATATTGGCCTAAAGGCTGCTTACTATTCTATAAGGTTTTAAAGAAATTTTATATATAAGTAAAAAACCCTTTTCAGAAAACTCACAAGAAGGACGACAACCGTAAACAGAATGAATTCGTAATGAACGTCAGGCATGTCATGTTATGGCATTCAAAAACCAAAATCAACCAACCAAAGATCAACACTTTCAATGCATCACAAACACAAAATCAGGTCCTCTGTCTCTCTTACCTTAACAAAGTTTTCCAGATTCACCCCAAGTGTTCCACTTTAGACACGATGGAAAACAGACGACAGACACGAAACGACACAACACACACTCACCCGGACTTGAAACTATTTCGACTTCCCAGTTCCTAGTTCTAGTTCCATCAGCACATGACTCAGACTCATTCCCTAGTCCGAACTCAAAGTTGTGGAGAGTTTGAGTTTCGCAACCCATTGAATTAGTTTTTGATGGATACAATGAAATTGCAGGATCATTCGGGCATTAATATCTTTGGGAATATGGGATTTCATTTGACATTTTGTTAGATGATTTGGTTTTCCATTCACTATCAAGGACCTTATAAGGAAGAGGACTCCTCACCAAACTGTACCTTGTACCACAACTCAATCTCATTCTCGCTCTAGTTCTCTGTTTGAGTTTGAGTTTGATGGTCTTTGAAATATTATATAATGTATGATGGTTGGCTAAAATGAGAATTCACAGGACGAAGAACGAGAAGGAGCCATTTCAAAATGGATGTTAGCCAAACCAATAAACATACACAGACCTAATATATAAGTTCCAAACTAAATTTGATATGGTTGTGTTGTAAGCCAAAAGAGATGCCTTTTTTTGGGGGGACAGGACCAGAAAACACCAAAGGAACATCAACGAAGAAGAAAAAAAAAAAGGTAATACAAGAGATACAAGGATGTGAACAAGCCATAGAGTCTCACAAATATTATGTGTGGACTGTGGAATAGTAGATTGTGAAGTTTGGTTGTGCTGAAAGGACATTGAACAAGACAAGCCGTTGGCAATTTTCCCCTCAAAATTGAATCAGGACTTTTTAGATATCCTTGACTGGTTTGGTGCTGCTCGTGCTCCATTTTCGTCCTTGTGCCAACAAACTCCAACAGATGTACACAATTTGCAAATACTTAAATGTTAAGTTTAATATGTGTCGCATGGGAGACTCTTGCAATATGACCAACTTCACCGACAGAGACAAGACACACAAGTTCTTAGGAAGTAGACGTGCCGACTAGTGAAACAGAAGCTATGCTTGCTGTCACCAGTGCTGTCAAAATTACTGTTTTTTTTAAGA
Source organism: Episyrphus balteatus (assembly GCF_945859705.1). Taxonomy (NCBI): domain Eukaryota; kingdom Metazoa; phylum Arthropoda; class Insecta; order Diptera; family Syrphidae; genus Episyrphus; species Episyrphus balteatus. The sequence goes on along the minus strand of NC_079134.1, from coordinate 24,649,198 downwards.
ATATCTATATAAAATGGAGTTTGTGGAGTGACCAGATATAACATCGGCCCAACGGATTTAAATGGAAATAGATAACGGTAAAAATCAAATTGTTTGAAATCGGTTTAACTTCAGGGGTAACTGTGGCGTATGAGCAACTTTTTTTTTTTTTTTTTCAACGGTTAAAACAAACTGTGCTATATTTTATTAAAATTATTGAGACTATTTTACGTAAATCCAGGGTTGAGAGAAAAAGGAGTTTGAAGCTTAAGTTGCATATTATTATGTAAAAAATTATTTTACTTTACATATTTATTGGGGGAAACCGACGAAGTTATGAATACCAGAGCTATGCGTTATGAAAAGAAGTTATGAAAAACCAAAGTTATGAAAAACCAGAGCTATGAACACCAAAGTTATAAAACGTGGCTTGCTGCCATTGAGAGGAACGATATACGGGATGACTCAGGAGGAATGTACCAAAAAGCTAGAGCGTGTAGGTTGGGTAAAGACAAGAAAAAAATTGTATGTGACGGGGGAGGGCAATTTTTTAAAAAAATAAAAATATTAAAAATCAATGGTCTTTTATTGTGTTTTTAAACAAATCTGTTTAATTGACTTGTTTTTGAAAAATTAATTAATAAAATGCTATTAAATGAGAGGATAAAATTGAAGATAGGGTGCAAAAGCCCCTTTTTTTCAATATATCTCGTAAACAAAGCAAAATTTTGATATATTGCGCTTATAACATAATTAAATTTCCCATTATTAGCAATTTTCATTAGAAAATAATTACATTTAGGTAAGTTTTAAAACAATTTTTTTTTTTTGAATAAAAGGAATAGAAAATTCTTATTTAAAAAAAAAATGAAGCAATTTAAAAAAAATTAAATTGATTTTACATAATCAGAAAAAAAAATAATTATTCAATAACGCATTTTTTTTAATGATGATGTCAGAGTAAAAAAAAAAACATATTATATAACACTCAAAATGATTAAAATCCATTTTTGTAACAAAACTTCAGGAAAACTGTTTAATAGCTGTGTTTTATTTTCCTTGCGATCCGGATTAGATCAGTGTATTTATTTGCGAAACAATAACAAAACAAAATCCTGCTTTTGTTGTAAAGCTAATGAAAACAATGATTTGAGGAAAATAAAATACAGCTAATAACAATGAAACGTTGTGTAATAAGTTTAAATCGTTATTAATACTTGTTAAGGTTATAATAGTTGTAAACTTGAAAAAAAAAACTTCTTTTTTTGGTTTCCAAAACTTTAAACGCGTTTTTCTAGAAACGGTAATTTCAAAGTCGGTGAGGAAAATTTCTCCGATAGCCTTGAATTGTCACAATATCTTCTAAGATACCTTTTCCTTCCAGGTAATGATTTAATGAATAAGGTTTATGGCAATTATTTCGATTATTTAAGCCACTTTAAAGCGTAAATTTTCTTGAAAAAAATTAAATTTTTTGGGAAGCACTTATTTTGTAAAAAATCTGAATTCTTTCTATTTCTTCAATCATTAGCTGTATACCGACATCTATTCATAAAATGAATTATTTTGTTTTTTTTTTTTTTTACTTCTGAAAGTTTAGATCAAAGATATCTTAGTCATCGCCAGACACCTTTTTGCAAATACGAGTAGGTACATGACATCGCGAATTCTTAAAGTACATTCAATTCGCTACAAGTACATTTTTATTCTATGTATTTATTCAATAAAAAGCCACAAAAAAAACACGTTTTTCGAACTAACAAATAGAACCATTGAATAATTACAAATAGAAGTGACACCGCAGATTACTCATTCGACTATTGGAGTATCGGAAGATAGATGAACTACCTAGGATTGCGCCTCCACGTTCATGTATTTTTGAGTTGCGTCTAAACTTACCATTTTTTTTAACCTTCGTAAAAAATTTAATAATTATTATTATATATGTCAAAGAGCTTATATCGATATAAGTTTTCGTTTATTGAAAAGTCATATTAGTCTAGCGAACAAGGTAGATGCCTTTTACTCCTACCGGCCTAGGTTCGAATACCGGTATCAATTGAGATTTTTTTTTACATTATTTTAAAAATTAAAATAAATTTAATTTGTCTTAAGAATGCCAGCATTGTGAACTAGATTTTAAAAGAGCTTTGTATAAGGGTAATTGCATGAGAGCTATACATAAGCATATTTTTTTTTATGTTTTTCGCTCTTATTTATTTATCTACCTATTTACTAAATTAATTATTTTAATTTATTAACACCATATATAAATTTGTTTCATTGTTTCTAATATTTAAAGTATTCTAACTATTGTGCTGTCCAAAAATATCTTCAAGCAAGATGAGTAATGGTACGATGCAAATAAATATTCTATGATAATAATTTGTCTTTGAACTATTTCAAATTAAGGCTTGGTTTTCGAGTGAAATCAAAAAAAACTGAAAACCAACCAGTGTTGCCGTTTTCTCAGAAATGCACCAATCGATTAAGTAGCACTTTTGGCTGGAGTATTCTTTAATGTCAAGGAATCATATTCAGCAATAAAAAATCATGAACGAATTTTTGCTCGGAACTCCGGTCTATTAAATAGACTTTATCTAAATCTAAAAGTAACTTTGTTGCTGAATTTCAATAGGGTACCGCTATTATTCTATAATTTTCCAATGTAACCACATTTTCTCTACAGCTAAAAAAACACCCCTTTTCATGAAAAAAAAATTATAAACTCCTTTTATTCTTAATTTCCATGGCAAAGACAACATTTATAACAACATACTTATCGCAGATTTTCCTTATTTACAAAAAAAAAAAACACCCTTTGAGCTCGAATCTGAAGTCAGAAAAATTCTATCACATCACGTTTTTGAAATATTACCATGCCAAAAATCAGAAAAATAGTGTTTGGGACGTTCAAAATTCAATATCTCAAAAACTTTGCACGTTAGAGCTATTCTAGTGCTTGATTAAAATAAAAAAGGTCAATGACCATTAGGAAAGTATGATCTGGTTTCTATGGAAAATTATTTCTCGCAAATATTACTGTCATTTACGGAAAAATCATTCTTAAAAATCGTTTTTTTGTTTTTTTTTTTTTTTAATTTTTCTCAATATTTTCTAAAACAAAAGTATAGTTTTTCCACACAATCTTTAAAAAACGGTTTTAAGCTAAATAATTGCATTCCAAACTTTTCAAAAATCAAAAATTTGTTCGGTAACTTTTTTGATTGAAAAATAGGCTATTTTTTCAAATTAAATTCGTCAAACTTTTTGCTCAAAAAACATTTTTAATAGATAGAAAACATGACAAAGTAGTTTTTAACCAAGTTTTGTTTAAATCCAACCATTTTTGTAAAAGATAAAAATAAAAAATCAAAAAATCGTATTTTTGCATTTTTTCCATATTTTTGAGGTTATATAAAAAAATGGTTTGAGTAAAAGTTGTAGAAATGTATACTATCTACAACTTTTGGTTTTACCTTTTTTCGATAGGAGGTCTACTTTTGACAGAATCGTAAAAAACCACGATTTTTGACACCCACCCCACTTTTTCGCCCACCCACCCCCTTTCCCCCAATTTTTTGTGGGCAATTTATTTTTCCCCTTTCATATACCATTTATCCTAAATTTTCCCACCACCCATATGCTGCTAATAATTTTTTTATTTTCAAAAATTATTGGCACTGATCTACTAAGTTATAATTCATTTTTCTTAATACTAATGCCTTTCGGCCTTATAACTATTTTATACTAATATTTCCATGGTTTTTATTTTTCACCAAGAAATAATTTAAAAAAATCATATAATTTTTTTTTCTTATTTTAAAACTTACAATCTAATTAAAATTACTTAAAACTATTTAAAAACTAGAACAGCCACACAATTTTGTATATTTTGTATTTTTTTTTTTATTTTTTTGTACCACCCCAACTGTCCCAACTTAAAACTAAACATCTAAAACTATGTAAGCCGGCCAAGGCATACAGAGACAATCACCATATCTTCTAGGCTATCTCGACTTTTAGAAATAATCTATGATGATATACAAATATATATTTTTTATTAATCCACTAGTACTGAAAACTTTTATACTTCTGTCAAAACCACAGGTGACAGCTCTGATTCTTACGTATCAGAATTTGCTTATCACTTTGTTGGTATAAGTTTATTTAAATGAAAAAGTGAAGTGCTCTAGGTATTTCCATTATTTTCTTGTGATTTCAGGATGTTGTGTGTTGATTAGACAGAAAGTCATGGACACCTGCCTCAGAGTAGATGAGGTGGTGGCCCCAACATGTGATGACAATCACTGCATGTGTCATGTCCTTTAAAAACTCTATATAGGCATCATATTCTCGATTATCCTTAACTCGAACAACAGTTTCTTGATATAAATATATTCGTATATAGGGAAATCAACACTTCTTCGTTCCAAGATACATATGTAGATGGGTGTCCTTAGGTATCGAGTTCTCCATATAACCCAGAAGGGCCCCATACAGGATTATTAAGTTAATTACTACAGAAGATGCCAGAGGTCAAAGGCTCATGTACAAAATTAAATGTTTCATATTAATCAAGGATGCATTTGCAAGAGCCTAGATAGAATATACTCCACCCATACCTTTTATTTATGTATGCGTGTTAGAGACCCAGAAGGATAACATAACCTCATTGTCCAAGATGACCACAGGTCCAAGACAAAAGTCCATACCATTGAATTCTAGTCAATTGTCCATCCTCCCATTACAATAGTAGGCCATCACACAAAAGACCAATTTGATGTCCTTGCCTAGGACAATGACGTTTCTGTATGGCAAATTGATTTAAATCTTATACGTGTATCATCATAAGGATGGATCTTAATGAATGAATAAATGAATGATTTTTTGTAATTGTAACCCTTGGGCTCGATTCTGATGCCGAATATTATACCGAATAGAATATTATACTCGTACTGTTTCGGAGAGACAACCTCAAGTAAACAGTTAAGGAGTGTGAAGTGAAGGTTTCTTGAAGAAAATCCTTTGGGCTGTTTGGTTATAGTAGATCAGGGAATAAAACCACCACCACTCTATAATTATTATTCTGATATTCCGCAGAGAAGAGAAAGAAAAGAATAAGTAAAAAATATTTTTGGGAAATGATTGGTTGGTTGAGGGGTTTGTGTGAGAAAATGATTAGTTAGACAATTTGCTTATTCCGTAGAAATTCAGTGATTTTATGTCAGAAAAGGCAAGAAGTTAGCAAGAAAAAAAAAACAATTTATCAAGGATCTTAATAAATATTCATTTAGACTTTTGTGGGGGCTGCTGATGGGAAAATCAACTCAGAATTGAAGGAGGAGTTAATTAGGTATCTTTATTGCTGATTTCATAATTTTTTTTTTTTGTTTGAAAACAAAATTATTATTCTTTAAAAGGGTGTATTTATTCCGAACAATTTTTTTTTTTGAGAGGACTTTATAAGATTTACAGGTATGTATTTCAATTTTAAATTTTTATTTAAATTTTGATTTTATCCATTCAATTTTTCAGTAAAAAAAATACTTCGGATGAATTTATTTTCATATGATAAAAACAATCGGATTCTGTCATAATCATAAGAACAAAAATAATTCTTTTCTTTTTTAAAAAGATAGGTATAATGATGTTGATTTTTTTAAAGCTATTTTAGAATTTATAAAAGTATAAATACTCTTAAAATTTGAAAAAAAAAATTAAAGCATATACCTACTAAATTTCCTTAAAATAATTCTTACAAATATTTGGCTGCTATTCAAAAATCAGAAAATTTTTTATTGATTTTTTCAAAATAATAAGAAATTTTGTTTGTTTTTTCATTTGGGTTAACAGTAAAATTTATGTACCCATTTGTAGAATGTAGATGATAATAGCAGCTTTTGATATTTTGCACGAATGAAATTCGTTGGGACTTTGGATATGTGAGTAACGGTATTGCTGACAAGTTTCAAAAAAAAAAAAATGCTGTAGGTATATAATTTTGAACCGGTCAGAACCTAAATGGTACTGTGTAAAATGCTTTTGCATATACAAATTTGTGGCAATTTACTTACTTTGAAGTAAATCGCTTCAGTAGATTTTGCTGGAGTTCGAAAAATAGATAGACAGACACTAATACAAATAGACACCCTGATATATAGATGAGAGACATACAGACTTTTTTTTGCATTTTCCATCTGTCATACCTTATTGTTATCTCTATTTAGATTTTTGTTATGAGTTCAAAACCTGCTCTTTAGTACCGAAGTACTTACATGTATCACAATTAAGAATTGGAAAAATATAATATATAAATATAGATCGTGGCACATAATTCTTATCAATTCTTTTGATTGTTCAAATAAAAAAAATTACGCATACGCCACAGTGATCCTCGAGTTAAATCATATGAATAAACATTATATTACTGATATTATAATGGAAAAAAGTTGACTTATGTTGGATTGTCCAATGATTGTCAAAATTAGTACACTGAAAAAATTCTAATTCTTAAAAACTATGAATCTCGTTCAGAAACCGAAATTCATAATTTTTTAAGAAATATTCATTAAATTTAAGCACGAATTCTTAAAAAAAATTTATTTTTAAGAACAATTCATAAAATTTAAGAATAAGTTTTCCCATGGAAAATATTTTTATGAATTTGTTTTAAGAACAAATACGAAGGTTTCGTATGGAAAAATTACCTCATAAAAAAGTCGGATTTCTTAAGAAAAAAAACAATGTTATACCATTTTGAAAAGAGAATTGAAAACACAAACTTTTAAGGCAACTTGCCGAAACATCGTAGTGCATTTTTTTTACACTACGGCTCATTGAATTAGAGTCATGTAAATTTTTTTTAGTATTAAGTTGGGTAAAAAAGTAATATTTTCTCTGAAACTGATGTAGCTGAGTTAAAATTTTTGAATGCATTTGATAGCAGGGCTATTCAAGGTTCCGTAACAAAAGAAAAAAATGAGAAAAATTAAGATTTGTAGTCACGGCACATGAAAAACCGTCACAGGGTGACCATTTTTTCGACTTTTTTTCAAATGCCCATAACTCCCAAAATATATGGCTGCGAGTTTTTTTATTATTTTTCTGATAACTTTCACCACCTACCCTATCTACCGTTTTCGTTTCGAAGTTAACTTTTGGGACACCCTGTATATTAAACATATTTTAATTTTTTTTTATAGGTGCATATTTTAAAATTGAAAATCGTAATTTGATATTTTTGTGAAATTAGGAGGCACCGACAAAAGGGGAAAAACTAACACAAAATAAAAACCATATTAAAGGTGATTCTCAACAAATCCTGTACACTTGAAATTGTCATTGCAAACTAAAGCAAAACATAGAATTTAGTAAGTGTTGCATTTTATTTTATTTCTCTAATTATTTAAATTTTGTTTTAACTTAATATTATCAACATTTCTCAAATTATTCTATATGATGTAGGTACCTAAATTATTCTTCTATTTTTATCTTTCCCCAACGTATTCAATTTTTTATTGTGTTTTTTCAGCTCCAGAGTCTTATGCTGCTGATTACAATAAGGTAAAATATAATTTAAAATTCTATTTGATTTTTAAAACTAAATAGTACATTGTCATTTTACTAATACAAACTTACTTCTATCTTTCCAGATGATACATCCATTAAAAAAGTAAAATTAGATTAAAAATTAAATTTAAAGTGAAATTTATAGTGATAGTGATCAATAAAACATTTTTATAACGTTTAAACTTAATGATTTCTTTTATTTTTAAAAATAATTTTCATTTGTTTGTTTTAGATTTTTAATTTTTTTTAGGAACAAATTAAAGGCTTGGAATGGTAATGTATTACATGCATTTATGAAAATAAATGCATACATTTTAATGAAAAGTGTATTATATTTTATGAAAACAATCATACAACTTTAAGAAAAACTTAGTTTTTATGATTTTTACTTGCGATATAGGTACTATATATCAAGTTATGCATTCGTACAAAAAAAAAAAGTTGAGATAACATTTTTCCATGACATTACGATGGTAGACAATGCCAAAAAAGTGGGTCCCGGAAGTCCGTCTGTCTGTCTGTCTGTCTGTCTGTCTGTCTGTCTGTCTGTCTGTCTGTCTGTCTGTCTGTCTGTCTGTCTGTCAGTCTGTCAGTCTGTCAGTCTGTCAGTCTGTCAGCCTGTCAGTCTGTCAGTCTGTCAGTCTGTCAGTCTGTCAGTCTGTCAGTCTGTCAGTCTGTCAGTCTGTCAGTCTGTCAGTCTGTCAGTCTGTCAGTCTGTCAGTCTGTCAGTCTGTCAGTCTGTCAGTCTGTCAGTCTGTCAGTCTGTCAGTCTGTCAGTCTGTCAGTCTGTCAGTCTGTCAGTCTGTCAGTCTGTCAGTCTGTCAGTCTGTCAGTCTGTCAGTCTGTCTGTCTGTCTGTATAAGGAGCTACAGCCTAAACGGATGGACCGATTAATGTCAAACTTGGTATGTAGCGTTATTTGGCGACTCTCCAGAGGGGTTTTTGGAATTAATTTTTTTGGACAAAAAATAACGGTACTTGTCATATACCGATTTTAGTAAAATTGAAATATCTCAAAAACGGCTCCAACGATTTTGTTTAAAAAATTCAAATGTTAGTTTTAAGCTAAGGTCTATCTTCCAATGAAAAAAATTTTTTTGAAAATCATTATTAACGGTACCTGCCATAGAACCGTTTTTTTCATCCGTTTATCTCCGAAACCGCTTATTCGATTTCAACAAAACTTTTTGTGAAGAAGCACTTATATAATTTAAATATAAACCAAAAAAAAAATTTTGAAAAAAATAATTTTTGGATTTTTAAAAAAAATTTAAAAATTTTTTTTTGAAAAATCAAATTTTCGAAAACGTTACATTGATTTTTTTTGAAATTTTGTTTTTAGATGTTGATTAGTGATTTCTACAAAATGGCATACCAATTTTATTTTTAAACTTTTTATCCAAAAAATCATTTATAAAAAATTTGTTTTTTAAAAAACGGCTCTAACGATTTTGAAAATTTTTTTTTTCTAAAAATGCATGTTAATATATCAATCAAAACTGCATACTTGTTTTGGAGGGCAATTCAATTTCAGATTTTATTTTATTTTTTTTTTAAAACGAATTTTATTTTTTTTTTTCCAAATTTAATATAAAAAGTCTTAAAAATTTAAGCAACTTTAACTCTAAGAGCAAGTACGTGCGACCCCAGTCGTGCAATTTATTTTCATAAGATTTGATCAAAATTTCGTTTAAATTTTTACGAAATTTATGAAAAAAATCATAAAATTTAAGAAATAATCTTAAAATGTAAGAAACTTTTCATAAACTTAATTCTTAAATATATAGAAAAAAAAAGATTTAAGAAATAATTCTTAAATTGTATGAATTTTTTTTTTAAATCTAAAAAACTTTTCTTAAACATGTTCAAAAATTTTCGAATTCGTTTATGAACAGAATTCTTAAAATTTAAGAACTTATTCTTAATTTTTAAGAAAGATTCATTCCCTTATGAATTTGTTCATAAAAAGGTTCTTAAATTTAATGAACTTGTACATTGGCTCATTTCCCATGAATTTTTACATTAATTTAATATAGAAATTCATTAATAATATATACCTTTTTGGTTCAGTGTACTTTAGCCTTTGAGAATAATTTTAAAAATCAAAAAGAACAAGTAAAACGCTTGTTAGAAGCTTGCTTCAACAAAAAGCTTGAAACATAAAAGGATCGATTCGACCATCACTAACTTCTGACATAGAATTAAAATATTGGATAATTTTGGATATTTCATCATTTTGTTTTTTGCTCTACCTATGTGCATTGGGTACCAATTTGTTTAAAAAAAAATTTTTTGAATGTAAAGTGAACTAATTTTACATTTTTTGATAACTTTGAATAATACATTATGTTTAAGAAAGTTTTTTTTTTCAAATTTATATTTAAATATATTTTTTTTTCCAAATAAAAGGCTGTTATTTCACTAAAACAAACAGTTTTTTTAACATGACTTATGCTCTATATAAAGTAGAAACGCTTTGGGTTCACATTTTGTTAAAACCTTTAGGTATACCACGAATGAAAATTTCAGCTTCTATGTATCTGAAGTTAAAAATCAAGTAATTTATTTAAAGCTAAAAAAAACTTATAATAAATTCCTCCAACATTAAAAAAGTTCAAAAGAAGTGAAAAAAAAAATTGCCTCCAGCAAAGCACTGACTTGAACAATTAAAAAAATATACACAAAATAAAAGAACCTCCAAGACGATGACGTTAAAGAGTCAAAAAAAAAAAAGAAAAAATAATAACATTAAATTTCAAAAAGAAAAAAAAAATTTTTAAATTCTTATTGTAAAGGAGTCGAAGAGCCGATTTCAAAAGCTTTTCATCCAAGTATTTAATTTCGTCCGCCTATTTCGTATTCAAACGATCCTTTTTGGGCTATACACTCTCATCATCTAGCATCATCATGTAAACATAATTATGAAATTAATTTTAATGACATTTGAAAAAAAAAAAAAAAATGTTAAAAAAAGCAAGAAGAAGAGGAATAAGAAATTTAAAAAAAAAAAAAACTTATCATGATTGTGATAATGCCCTTCGAGCAAAGTTTTTAACACTTTTTTGCCCGGAAGGAACAGCATTTTGCCTCCATTTTTTTTTTTTCTTTATATTTTGTCATTTTGTTGTACAAATTTCAACTCTATAGGTATAATGGGTCTTTGGGAAGAGAAATCTCTAACAAGATTTTAATCCTTCTCGGATGTAAATCAACCAAACTGTTTATGAGCAAAACGTTCCTCCTACATTGAAGGATATTTTAATCATTCAGTATTTAAACACTTGGACTCTTTTTTTTTTGTTTTTTTTTTTTTTTTTGTTATTTTTGAAGGACATGTTTTTCTTAGAACTTAAAAAACACTTCTAAAAGAGCACAAGGCTCATATACTCGCACCTCTCCGTCATCATCAAATAATAATAATAAAATGCTTTTAGAATTATATAAAAGCAAACAAACATTGAGCTTTGTTCTTACCCTAGTTTTTTTTTTTTTTATTTTTTTTTATTTTAAATTATATTCGTGTACCAACAAAAATCCTTAGAGTCCTTCGAATTTCTATTTAATAATGTTTCAAAATTCATCTTGTATTTTATTATTTCGCTAAAGACAATAAATCCTAACATGCTAAGTTATACGTCTTAATTACAACAATAACTTTCAACCTCGTGCTGCCATAGTCTTTATTAGGACAACAAATAGGACGAAAGAGTGTTGGCAGGAAGTGCGGGCACACTTTTTGCTGAATGCGCGCCTTTCTTCCTTCCTTGCCTATAATCCAAGCAGTTTTCGGGAAATTAAATTTTGGCGGAACATCATTTATACCCTCGAGGATGACAATGGCAACAAAATGAATGGCAAATAACTTTCAATATAAATTTGCAAATCCTTTCGCTTCAGAGTGTTTGATTAAATGACACTGGTTTGTTTTGTGTGGGTTGAGTTGAGTTGAGTTGAGTGGCGCCAAATGCGAGGATCTCTCTACTTTTCGCGCCATTGAACGGGTAAAAAAAAGAAAAACACAGCGAAGCAGCATGACAACAATAGCAACAGCAACCTAAAAAAAAATGTAACTAGAGAGAGCACCAATATACACAGCTCGCTCGCTTGTCTAATAGCCATTTAAATGGTTTGTAAAATATTAGATAAGCTAAAAACTGTTTAATGTTTTGGAAATAATCGGCCATTATTCTTGTGGCAGTTATTTCATGCTCTCAATCCTTACTCATTCGCATTGAAGTTGGGTTTTTCGGTTTTCTATCAGAGTCCGTTGGTTAATTAGGTTCTCGTTTTTTCTCTCTCTCTCTCTTTTCTGAATTTTGACATTGCCCTGAAACTGAAAAGGACAAAGTTTTGTTGCATGCATAATTATTATTATCCTGCGTGTTTGCACAAAAACAACAGAAACAAAAACTCTCAAATAAAACAGTAGAAACAATAAACCAAAAAAAAAAATTAAAAAAAAAAGGCGGAATAGCAAGGACACTCTGTGTTTATATCTTCCGTACGACTTTTTGCATTATTATACATAAACAAAAAAAGGATATAAGAGAGAAGAGAGGGGGTGTAGATTGTTTGTCGTTTGGGTGTAGTAATAAAATGGTTTTTATGTGGTCTGACGTTATAACGATTATAATAAAGTCAACTGCAGATGTTTTATGACAGAATGTTAGAGACAAAAAAAAAAAATAAAAATGAGAGAGAATAAAAACGTAGAGAGTGCTGTATTGGGTTTCGTGTCGTTTTAAGTATTTTTAAAGTTAATTTTCAAGTATTAAAAGCTTAAGTGCACAATGCTATCACTGTTTATTATCTTTAAAACATGGAAATAAATATTTAGAAATGACATCGTGTTTAATTGTCACTTTTATTATGGGAATTGTTTGGTAAACCCCAATGTTGACCAGTGTTTTTGCTTTTTGCAAGTGAATATATAGGGTTTTTAGGAAGTTAAAAGTGATTAAGTTGTAAAACCAACAAAAGCACTTGAGGGAGTTTTTGTGTGGTGCAATATTTCTATATATCCATCACTTTGGCAGTCAGGTTTATGTTCATAAAAAAAAAAAAACAAAACGACTTGACGAGTTTTGAATAAAAAAAAAAAAAATCAGATAAAGGATTGTAAAAAAGTTAAGGAAAATATTTTTCTTTAGATTGTTTTGCAGTAAAACGGATTTATAAGAGTGGTTTTAATAAGTCTATTAAAATTGTTGGTTAATTCATATTTCAAAGGACTTGACTTCTTTGATATGAGTAGCTTTTTACGAACTTTAGTCCATACAAAAATTTGGGGTTTCATCCCGGTGGAGCTCACTTGGATGACACCAAGTTGACTTATCGTGAGAAAGCTTGTCATTTTAATGATTAGAATCTTAATCTTGCTGGATATAGTTAATATTAGATTTTTGTCAATAAATCTATGTAAGTTGAGCTGAATATAGACTAAATTTGCGTATTGACAAGGTGAGGGGATTGCAATATAAAAAAGGGTCAAATAATGATGAGCTGTAAGTTAAAGCCTTTGCAGTACCAAAATAGAAATAAAAAACACAATAACCAGTTTTTTACCTTTTTAACAAATATTTAATAAATGTCTTTATTCGTCTTATATGAAATAAGAACTAACTTACAAAAGAAATTAAAATAAGAACTTAGCTAAGTCAAAGCGATTATCACGGTGCACAGAGGAGTATTCGAACCCAAAATCTGTTCATTAGTGGAAAAAAAATCGCAAAAAAATCGTTATTTTTTTATTTTCGAATGCGAATGGTAACTAAAACTGGTTTCAAATAATAACTGTTGACCCCCTAATCCCCAAGAACTTACACCGAAAAAAAAATTTGATAATAACAGCTATCAAATTAACATTTTTCAGTGACAAAAGTCGTCCAACAATTAAAATATCAATTTTGATATTTTATCATATCATTTTGACATTTTTTAATTTCAGGTGGGATAGTGAAAATTTCACTTTGACAATTAAAATATCAATGTTGACTAGATTTTACGTTTTAGTTTATTATAATGAAACCTATTTCTTTCCTTTTCATTTTTATTATTTTTAATATTTTAAGAATTTTCTTTCTTTTTTTAAAACATTACTGAAAGGGAATATTCTTTACATATTAATGGTGATATTATTTATTCTATTAAAGGTGATATAATTATTGTTTTGTTATATTCTTCCAAACTATGTGAAGTAAAATTTTAGTGCCGATCAAATTTTCTCAGTAAATCATACATTTTACTTCGAAAAAACACAAAGCGCCTTTAAATTAGTACACATTAAGAATTTTTTATTCAATATTTTGCAATAATTTGGAATGAGAAATTGATATGAAAAAATGATAATAAAATATCAAAAAAAATTTCCAAAATGTGACATTTAAATATCATCCTGATAATAAAAATGTTGTTTTAACATTTTAAATATCATAAAACACATTTTATAGAGCATTTTTGGCTGATATTTAAAAAATGTTAATTTGATATTTAAAAAATGTTAAATTGATATTGGTTTTTTTTTTTCGGTGTAGTCTAGTCGATTTTATAAGCTCACGCCACAAAAGCTTATTTTGTTTTCTAATCATTAACGCCGCAGTCTGTTTTTTTTTTATTATGATTTGTGATAATTGAGAAAAATTTTTAATGCATGTCGAAGTAAAAAAAATTTCCACATACATATATATTTCCACCTTTTTTTTAGTGGGATTTTTTAGTCTTGAGGTATTTTTAGTCAAATTGCCTTTAATTGCTTAAAAAACTACCTACTTATTTTCAAATTTTTGTTTTCTTTAACCTGAAATATTAACAATATTGAAAATTTCATGTAAAAATTAGTATAATGTGAATTAAATAAAATTGAAAAAAAAAAATTACTTAGTTAGTTTTTTTTTTTTTTTACTAACCCGAAAATTTTTTTCAGTGTAACTTTTTAATGCATTATAAATTATAAAATAATATTTTTGGCCAATTCCAATATATCAATGGTAATAAAGATTCCTTTTTGCCATCACCTGATGATGGTCATAGACATGAACGAAACGTCGGTCGCGTCGTGACATAAATATGTATATTTGTTTTCATTGACCCGGTTTAAAAACATACAATTCCAAGAACATTAAAAATATTTTTGACCTAATTTTGAGGGCGAATACTCCTCTGTGCGGTGGTGAATACACAAACTTAGTTTGCCAAGTGGTAGATAGTGGTGGAATAACAAAATTAGAGAGTTTAAAGATTACGCCAAAAAAAATTTTGTATGGACTAAAGGCCGTAAAAGAATATATTAAATCAATAACACTAGTTTTTTGCTCCAAGAACCAAAATAATATTTTATATACTTTTCTAGAGGTTTTTGGGTCTTGAGCTCGAATCGGAAGTCAGATAGTCCTAATCGGATTCGTTTTTTTTTTTTAAATATTACCGTTTTAAAATGCCACAAAAAATCATTTGAGGTAATTCATTATGAATAAATTTGTAACGGTTCCTATAAGAACTGGTTTTATTTTTTCAAAAAATGTTTAAAATTAAAAAAAAAAAACTTTAGAAATAAAATAAAATTTGGTTTGAAGTTAAAAAACATCCTCTTAAATAGTTATGAGTTCAAAACAAAGAATTTTTTTTTTTTTTTTGAAAATCTCTAGAACGGTTTTTTTGAAAAATAGTTTTTTTTTTATAAAAATTTTCAAACATTTAAAAAAAAAATGTATGTGTCATTTAAAAGAAAATATTAATTAGCACATTAACCCTCTGTAGGCACACCTCTTTTTTGTGACGTGATAGGCACACGGGTGCGAATTTGGTTTATACTTTTTCATGTTGCTAGAACTTTTTTCGGTCACAATATTTTATAGAGAATCAAGTATGAAATTGATGTAGAATATTCCGAGGAATTCGAATATTTTATTCACAATTCCGAAAAAAAAATATTTTCATCCTTATAACGAGACCTTTTTGTGAACACTTTTTTGAAAAATCGTAATTTTTTTTATTATTGTACTGCCAAATTCGCACCCGTGTGCCGACAGAGGGTTAAAACAAAGTTTCAATAAAACTCAAGTAGGTTGCACCAAACTCCAATTTGCAAAGAGAAAATTATTTTTTTGCAAAGTAAAACAAAAATTCCTTCTTTGCAAATTTTGTTGCTCCAACCGCAAATTTGAAAAGTACAAAGTACTTTTTTTGAAAAGTGCAAAGTTTTTTCCAATTTGCAAAGAATTCTTTGATTTCGTTGCACCAAACAAAAAAACTTTGCACTTTCCATTTCAAATTCTGCAAAGTTTTGCACTAATATGCAAAGACAAAATTTCATTTGCGGATGGCCATTTCTCGTGTAAAGTTCGGGTATATTAAATAATAATTTAAAATGAATCGCTTTGAACGACTTTTTGAAGATGAAGAGTAAAGTAATAGTAACGTGAGTGGTGTGAAATTAAGAATAAATTTTTAAATAAGGAATAATAATAATTAACTATTGTGAATATTTAACTTTGGTTAGTATGTGAAAACATGTTGAAGTGGCATTGTTAGAATTTGTTGCATTCTTTTTACAAATCATTTAGGAATTTATTATTAGATAATGTTAAACTGTCAAACGACCATTGTTTTTTGTAGAAAAATGCTAATTCCATTTTATTATAACCGAAAATCATGTTTTTTATTCAAAATTTTCTCGCATTATAATAATTATCAAAGATGGCGTCCTTTTTTTAAATACAAAACGATTGCAATCTAAAATTAAAATCATGAAATTATATTGATATTAAAAACTCTTATATTTACTTCTTTAATCAAATAACCTACAGCAAAGCAATATTTGAAGTACATAATGAACAAAAAGTAACAAATGATTTGGTATAGTACAAAATTTCGAAAGACATCGTTGTTAAAGTAAAAACACAAGTTCTCAAATATTTTAAGAACGAAAAGAAGTTGAAACTATTTACATTGTTTTACTTTGCAACTTTGCAAATTATGCAAAGTTCCATTTTTAGATGGTGCAACGCCCGCACTTTTTACTTTGCCAAAAAAAAACATCAAAAATTGCAAAGTGCAAAGTGGGGAACTTTTAATTTTTGGTGCATTACTTTCCATTTTTACTTTGCAGAAAAGTATTGTTTTGCAAAGTTGCAAAATGCAAAGTGCAAAGTAGTTGGTGCAATAGGGTCCTGGTGTTCAATGTCTTAGATAAACTGTATCTTCCACGGTTTTTTAGTGACCCTTTATAGTCAAATACTAAAAATATTTTGATCACAATCTCTTTTCACCTCCTTTTGCTTTTACAATGATTTATAATTAAAACTGCTGTCAAAGCTATTGACAGTGTATACTGTCCAAATAAATAGCGCAATGCGCTATCGATTGTTCTTCAATTCTACCGCAAATGCAATTGACAGTAATATACTTACGTAATACAACCCACCGCCTAATTTTATGCAAACGAAAATTGCACAAAACCAGAAATTACCCATTATATCCTTCGTATCCATTATCACATGTTTGATTAAAATAAATATTATTTTGCAACATATTCTAAAATTGGCATCAAGAACTTATCGAAAACATAAAATAAGAACCTTGTCAATATAGTTTAGGTACCAATATTTCTACCTGTGTTTGTAACAATATTCAAGGTAGTCACATTTACCTTAAACTACTTCCATTCGAACAATTCATTCAATTATTAAAACAAACTATCCATTGCAAGCAAGATGGAAGGAATAGAATATTCTACTGAGAGAGAGAACAATATAAGTCTCATCGACGAAGATATGAATCCAACACTCCATTTGGTCTATATACCTACCACCGTAACTACCGTTCTAGGAAGATTATTAAACTTGCCCTTTTATTTATGAGCTTCATTTAAGTACAACCATGAAATATGCATCACTTTTGGAAAATGTCTGCATCCCAAAGACCGATTGCATAATTCAGTACAAATTGTGGTCTATGGCAATATTCGAGATGAAGCTACTCTTTGATCTCTCTCTCCCACCCCCTCCCCACATCCCACTAATACACACACCCACACACGATACAAATCTATTTCGAATTCACATTTAGTCATAGTCGCATATATAACATCAAGCATAGAGAAACAGTTAAGAGTCATAGATATTTTTGGTTGGCCATTGTTGGACTGCTGCTAAATCGACTTTATTACGACTAGGACGAATTTTGGTTCTGCTCTAAATCGAAAGCGTATTCAACTACACACAAACAGCAAATATATCGGAGGAAGATGCAAGTCAGTGGAGTCGTTCTAATTTGGATCAATTCTGTGGCATTAATATCCTCTTCAAATATCCACAAATCAAATGGTCACACATTCTGCTTGGTCTACCTCTGGAGAGGGTCTCTCTCTCTCTCAGCTCTCTCTCCTCTCTCCCTTCGAACTTAGTGATGGGAAATATCGAATAAAAACTATCAAACTATCGATAGTTGTAAAATATTCATTCATTCGATAGTTTGAAATCATTCATTCATTCATTCATTCATTTAATTACTATTTTTATTCGAATAGTTTTTTCATTCGATAGTTTTTTTTCATTCGAATAGTTTTCTTATACGATAGTTTTTGCATTCAAAGAATTTTCTTAAACGATAGTTTTTTCATTAAAATAGTTTTTTCATTCGAATAGTTTTCTTATACGATAGCTTTTTCATTCGAATTTTCGAATAGTTTTTTCATTGGAAGAGTTTTCTTAAACAATAGTTTTTTCATTCGAATTTTCGAATAATTTTTTCATTGGAAGAGTTTTCTTAAACAATAGTTTTTTCATTCGAAAATTTTTTTATACGATAGTTTTTTCATTCAAATAGATTTTTTAGACGATAGTTTTTTCATTCGAATAGTTTTCTTATACGATAGCTTTTTCATTCGAATTTTCGAATAGTTTTTTTCATTCAAATAATTTTTTCATTCAAATAGTTTTTTCATTCGAATAGTTTTCTTAAGCGATAGCTTTTTCATTTGAATTTTCGAATAGTTTTCTTATACGATAGCTTTTTCATTCGAATTATCGAATAGTTTTTTCATTCGAAAATTTTTTTAGTTTTTTCATTCAAATAGATTTTTTAGACGATAGTTTTTTCATTCGAAGAGTTTTCTTATACGATAGCTTTTTCATTCGAATTTTCGAATAGTTTTTTCATTGGGAGAGTTTTCTTAAACGATAGTTTTTTCATTCGAATATTTTTTTTATACGATAATTTTTTCATTCGAATAGTTTTCTTATACGATAGCTTTTTCATTTGAATTTTCGAATAGTTTTTTCATTCGAAGAGTTTTCTTAAACAATAGTTTTTTCATTCGAACATTTTTTTATACGATAGTTTTTTCATTCAAATAAATTTTTTAGACGATAGCTTTTTCATTTGAATTTTCGAATAGTTTTTTCATTCGAAGAGTTTTCTTAAAGGATAGTATTTTCATTCAAATAATTTTTTCATTCAAATAGTTTTTTCATTCGAAGAGTTTTCTTATACGATAGCTTTTTCATTCGAATTCTCGAATAGTTTTTTCATTCGAAGAGTTTTCTTAAACGATAGTTTTTTCATTCGAACATTTTTTTATACGATAGTTTTTTCATTCAAATAAATTTTTTAGACGATAGCTTTTTCATTCGAATTTTCGAATAGTTTTTTCATTCGAAGAGTTTTCTTAAACGATAGTTTTTTCATTCGAATATTTTTTTTATACGATAGTTTTTTCATTGAAATAGATTTTTTATACGATTGTTATTTCATTCGAAAAGTTTTTTTTATTCGATAGTTTATGCGATAGTTTTTATTCGATAGTTTTTATTCGATAGTTTTATTCAATTGTTTTTATTCGATAGTTTTTATTCGAATGAATAAATGATTGAATGAATGAACTATTCGATAGTTCACATCATTTAGTTACTAACTATCGATAGTTCAAATCATTCGATAGTACCCATCACTATGTTCGAACCTTTCTTTTAAAGCATGTTTTAGAAGTTAATAGTGGGTCTGTGGAACTCTGCGTGGGAGCAATGGTGCCAAAATTTGCCATATAAAACCGAGACAAGTGGTGGTAGTGGGTGGTGATTCGGGTGATAGAGAGAAGAGTTGTGAGCTTTTATGGAATCCATCTATTTTCAAGCTCCAGCCTGGTTAGGGTTCAACTATTGGTTTCCTTTTTGCTTTTGTTTATGAATCTCTGGAGGAGCATAAAGCTTATAGCCAGTGAACCACTGCTTTGGCTTCAAACCACTATTCTGGAGCGGGATCAATGTGGTATACACGCACATGCAAAAAGGCATTTCTCGGGGCGGACAGGACAGGACAGAGTGGACACATGGACACGCACCAGTGACTAGATTCCGCAAGCTTTCCTTTCTTCTTTTTTTTTTTTACTGTCTGGGTCTCTAGGATAGCTTCAGTTCTCTCTCTCTCTCGCTCTCTCTTTCTGGTTCGCTAGCAAACATGTGTAGAATATTGGTGTGGACGACATGCAGTGATGTAATAGTAGTACGAATGGGAAAACCTCAAAAAGGATACTTGACGTCCGGACATGATGACCATCTCTCCTATACTCCTTCGATTGGTATTACTGACTGCTTCTGGTCCTACTGATACTCTTGTGGGTGATCTGAATGATGACGAGGACGAAGGACGACGGACGCACTATACCAACGATGATGATGATGATGGTGTTCGGTTATATCGTTTTAATTGAACATTGAACCTCAGATGGATAACAAAGATTGGCCAGAGTATATTTGTGCTTCCCTGGGGGTCAGGTCCAGATCACAGAAAACTTGGAGTTTGGGTCCATCGTCATCATCATCATTCCCAGTGAATCGTTGGCTTAATGATGCTGTCCATTCATGTTTTGTACATTGTGAGAGTGATGCTGGCCAGTGGTGATGGTGGTGACGATGGTGGCAGCGGTTAGTGACCATGATTTGCTGAAACTCAGCAAACTGAAACTCTTAAATATTTGAAATGTGAGCTGGTCACTGAGAGCATAGGTATCTTTATTGGAGGAGACGAAACGGAGGAGTTTTGCTGCATGTTAAGGAGAACCAGGTGGTGCAAGTCGAGAGGTCAGAGAGGCACAAAGCATTTTGTATTGTTGGACTCTCCTGGTGACTGTGCTGTTGTGTCGGAAGCAATTCGTTAAATTAGTTTGTAGCCACGATATTGGGAAGAAGGACATGAACATGCGACACAAATTCCAACAACAACCAGCAACGAACGATAACTATTCAAATGAGTCCCTAAATAATTGGAAGTTAAGAACGGGTTAGTTGGTTCATGGTTGTTGGGGAATATTGGATAGCATTTCACTCTCGGTTTACTGTTGATATAGCAGTTTGTCGCATAGAAATCCATATACACAGAAGATACAAGGATATACAAACACAGATGTATACGGTTTGGAACTATCCTCGAACTACGAGAGACGAGTATATACAACATGGAAGTTAAATGTTTGGCCACCAGTTAAGTGATCCCTTGGTTTTGGAGAGAAAAACCTCATCGATATTCTTCGGGGATGTTGTGTGACTTCAAAAAAAGAGGAATAGAAAATGCATAAGGAGACAAAGTTGTATTGAGAATTTTTAAAACATGATATTTCAAGACAAATCGATAAGAAAATGAATAAATGCAAGAATTATTGAAGTGAGTATTTGACTATAAAAGCTTATCCCAGAATGTGTTTTACAGTTTCATTAAAAGTCTATGAAAACATAGAAGACACTCATTTAAAAAAAGAATTAAGAATTTTGGTGAAGATTAAACATAACTAAAGATTATAATATAATAGTGTCTGCTTTAATCATTGGTAATTTCTTTAAAACACAAAACTTCTGAGAATGAAAGTTGTGAATTCATGCAGTAAAAAGTCGTCATTAAAAAGTCTTCATATTGTATGAGAACTTCAGGGAATGAAAATTGTGCCTTCATGGAGTAAAAAGTCCTCATTAAAAAGTCTTCATATTGTATGAGAACTTCAGGGAGTGAAAATTGTGCCTTCATGAAGTAAAAAGTCCTCATTAAAAAGTCTGCATATTGTATGAGAACTTCAGGGAGTGAAAATTGTGCGTTCATGGAGTAAAAAGTCCTCATTAAAAAGTCTCCATATTGTATGAGAACTTCAGGGAGTGAAAATTGTGCCTTCATGGAGTAAAAAGTCCTCATTAAAAAGTCTGCATATTGTATGAGAACTTCAGGGAGTGAAAATTGTGCCTTCATGGAGTAAAAAGTCCTCATTAAAAAGTCTTCACATTGTATGAGAACTTCAGGGAGTGAAAATTGTGCCTTCATGGAGTAAAAAGTCCTCATTAAAAAGTCTGCATATTGTATGAGAACTTCAGGGAGTGAAAATTGTGCCTTCATAAAGTAAAAAGTCCTCATTAAAAAGCCTTCATATTGTATGAGAATTTTAGGGAGTGAAAATTGTGCCTTCATGGAGTAAAAAGTCCTCATTAAAAAGTCTTCATATTGTATGAGAACAGCAGGGAGTGAAAATTTTGCCTTCATGGAGTAAAAAGTCCTCATTAAAAAGTCTGCATATTGTATGAGAACTTCAGGGAGTGAAAATTGTGCCTTCATGGAGTAAAAAGTCCTCATTAAAAAGTCTGCATATTGTATGAGAACTTCAGGGAGTGAAAATTGTGCCTTCATGGAGTAAAAAGTCCTCATTAAAAAGTCTGCATATTGTATGAGAACTTCAGGGAGTGAAAATTGTGCCTTCATGGAGTAAAAAGTCCTCATTAAAAAGTCTTCATATTGTATGAGAACTTCAGGGAGTGAAAATTGTGCCTTCATGGAGTAAAAAGTCCTCATTAAAAAGTCTGCATATTGTATGAGAACTTCAGGGAGTGAAAATTGTGCCTTCATGGAGTAAAAAGTCCTCATTAAAAAGTCTGCATATTGTATGAGAACTTCAGGGAGTGAAAATTGTGCCTTCATGGAGTAAAAAGTCCTCATTAAAAAGTCTGCATATTGTATGAGAACTTCAGGGAGTGAAAATTGTGCCTTCATGGAGTAAAAAGTCCTCATTAAAAAGTCTGCATATTGTATGAGAACTTCAGGGAGTGAAAATTGTGCCTTCATGGAGTAAAAAGTCCTCATTAAAAAGTCTGCATATTGTATGAGAACTTCAGGGAGTGAAAATTGTGCCTTCATGGAGTAAAAAGTCCTCATTAAAAAGTCTTCATATTGTATGAGAACTTCAGGGAGGGAAAATTGTGAATTCATGGAGTAAAAAGTCCTCATTAAAAAGTCTTCATAATGTATGAGAACTTCAGGGAGTGAAAATTGTGCCTTCATGGAGTAAAAAGTCCTCATTAAAAAGTCTGCATATTGTATGAGAACTTCAGGGAGTGAAAATTGTGCCTTCATGGAGTAAAAAGTCCTCATTAAAAAGTCTGCATATTGTATGAGAACTTCAGGGAGTGAAAATTGTGCCTTCATGGAGTAAAAAGTCCTCATTAAAAAGTCTGCATATTGTATGAGAACTTCAGGGAGTGAAAATTGTGCCTTCATGGAGTAAAAAGTCCTCATTAAAAAGTCTGCATATTGTATGAGAACTTCAGGGAGAGAAAATTGTGCCTTCATGGAGTAAAAAGTCCTCATTAAAAAGTCTTCATATTGTATGAGAACTTCAGGGAATGAAAATTGTGCCTTCATGGAATAAAAAGTCCTCATTAAAAAGTCTTCATATTGTATGAGAACTTCAGGGAGTGAAAATTGTGCCTTCATGGAGTAAAAAGTCCTCATTAAAAAGTCTTCATAATGTATGAGAACTTCAGGGAGTGAAAATTGTGCCTTCATGGAGTAAAAAGTCCTCATTAAAAAGTCTTCATATTGTATGAGAACTTCAGGGAGTGAAAATTGTGCCTTCATGGAGTAAAAAGTCCTCATTAAAAAGTCTGCATATTGTATGAGAACTTCAGGGAGTGAAAATTGTGCCTTCATGGAGTAAAAAGTCCTCATTAAAAAGTCTGCATATTGTATGAGAACTTCAGGGAGTGAAAATTGTGCCTTCATGGAGTAAAAAGTCCTCATTAAAAAGTCTGCATATTGTATGAGAACTTCAGGGAGTGAAAATTGTGCCTTCATGGAGTAAAAAGTCCTCATTAAAAAGTCTTCATAATGTATGAGAACTTCAGGGAGTGAAAATTGTGCCTTCATGGAGTAAAAAGTCCTCATTAAAAAGTCTGCATATTGTATGAGAACTTCAGGGAGTGAAAATTGTGCCTTCATGGAGTAAAAAGTCCTCATTAAAAAGTCTTCATATTGTATGAGAACTTCAGGGAGTGAAAATTGTGCCTTCATGGAGTAAAAAGTCCTCATTAAAAAGTCTTCATATTGTATGAGAACTTCAGGGAGTGAAAATTGTGCCTTCATGGAGTAAAAAGTCCTCATTAAAAAGTCTGCATATTGTATGAGAACTTCAGGGAGTGAAAATTGTGCCTTCATGGAGTAAAAAGTCCTCATTAAAAAGTCTTCATAATGTATGAGAACTTCAGGGAGTGAAAATTGTGCCTTCATGGAGTAAAAAGTCCTCATTAAAAAGTCTGCATATTGTATGAGAACTTCAGGGAGTGAAAATTGTGCCTTCATGGAGTAAAAAGTCCTCATTAAAAAGTCTTCATAATGTATGAGAACTTCAGGGAGTGAAAATTGTGCCTTCATGGAGTAAAAAGTCCTCATTAAAAAGTCTTCATATTGTATGAGAACTTCAGGGAGTGAAAATTGTGCCTTCATGGAGTAAAAAGTCCTCATTAAAAAGTCTGCATATTGTATGAGAACTTCAGGGAGTGAAAATTGTGCCTTCATGGAGTAAAAAGTCCTCATTAAAAAGTCTGCATATTGTATGAGAACTTCAGGGAGTGAAAATTTTGCCTTCATGGAGTAAAAAGTCCTCATTAAAAAGTCTTCATATTGTATGAAAACTTCAGGGAGTGAAAATTGTGCCTTCATGGAGTAAAAAGTCCTCATTAAAAAGTCTGCATATTGTATGAGAACTTCAGGGAGAGAAAATTGTGCCTTCATGGAGTAAAAAGTCCTCATTAAAAAGTCTTCATATTGTATGAGAACTTCAGGGAATGAAAATTGTGCCTTCATGGAATAAAAAGTCCTCATTAAAAAGTCTTCATATTGTATGAGAACTTCAGGGAGTGAAAATTGTGCCTTCATGGAGTAAAAAGTCCTCATTAAAAAGTCTGCATATTGTATGAGAACTTCAGGGAGTGAAAATTGTGCCTTCATGGAGTAAAAAGTCCTCATTAAAAAGTCTTCCTATTGTATGAGAACTTCAGGGAGTGAAAATTGTGCCTTCATGGAGTAAAAAGTCCTCATTAAAAAGTCTGCATATTGTATGAGAACTTCAGGGAGAGAAAATTGTGCCTTCATGGAGTAAAAAGTCCTCATTAAAAAGTCTTCATATTGTATGAGAACTTCAGGGAATGAAAATTGTGCCTTCATGGAATAAAAAGTCCTCATTAAAAAGTCTTCATATTGTATGAGAACTTCAGGGAGTGAAAATTGTGCCTTCATGGAGTAAAAAGTCCTCATTAAAAAGTCTGCATATTGTATGAGAACTTCAGGGAGTGAAAATTGTGCCTTCATGGAGTAAAAAGTCCTCATTAAAAAGTCTTCATATTGTATGAGAACTTCAGGGAGGGAAAATTGTGAATTCATGGAGTAAAAAGTCCTCATTAAAAAGTCTTCATATTGTATGAGAACTTCAGGGAATGAAAATTGTGCCTTCATGGAATAAAGAGTCCTCATTAAAAAGTCTGCATATTGTATGAGAACTTCAGGGAGTGAAAATTGTGCCTTCATGGAGTAAAAAGTCCTCATTAAAAAGTCTGCATATTGTATGAGAACTTCAGGGAGTGAAAATTGTGCCTTCATGGAGTAAAAAGTCCTCATTAAAAAGTCTTCATATTGTATGAGAACTTCAGGGAGGGAAAATTGTGAATTCATGGAGTAAAAAGTCCTCATTAAAAAGTCTTCATATTGTATGAGAACTTCAGGGAGTGAAAATTTTGCCTTCATGGAGTAAAAAGTCCTCATTAAAAAGTCTGCATATTGTATGAGAACTTCAGGGAGTGAAAATTGTGCCTTCATGGAGTAAAAAGTCCTCATTAAAAAGTCTTCATAATGTATGAGAACTTCAGGGAGTGAAAATTGTGCCTTCATGGAGTAAAAACTCCTCATTAAAAAGTCTGCATATTGTATGAGAACTTCAGGGAGTGAAAATTGTGCCTTCATGGAGTAAAAAGTCCTCATTAAAAAGTCTGCATATTGTATGAGAACTTCAGGGAGTGAAAATTGTGCCTTCATGGAGTAAAAAGTCCTCATTAAAAAGTCTTCATATTGTATGAGAACTTCAGGGAGAGAAAATTGTGCCTTCATGGAGTAAAAAGTCCTCATTAAAAAGTCTGCATATTGTATGAGAACTTCAGGGAGAGAAAATTGTGCCTTCATGGAGTAAAAAGTCCTCATTAAAAAGTCTTCATATTGTATGAGAACTTCAGGGAGTGAAAATTGTGCCTTCATGGAGTAAAAAGTCCTCATTAAAAAGTCTGCATATTGTATGAGAACTTCAGGGAGTGAAAATTGTGCCTTCATGGAGTAAAAAGTCCTCATTAAAAAGTCTGCATATTGTATGAGAACTTCAGGGAGTGAAAATTGTGCCTTCATGGAGTAAAAAGTCCTCATTAAAAAGTCTTCATATTGTATGAGAACTTCAGGGAGAGAAAATTGTGCCTTCATGGAGTAAAAAGTCCTCATTAAAAAGTCTTCATATTGTATGAGAACTTCAGGGAGTGAAAATTGTGCCTTCATGGAGTAAAAAGTCCTCATTAAAAAGTCTGCATATTGTATGAGAACTTCAGGCAGTGAAAATTGTGCCTTCATGGAGTAAAAAGTCCTCATTAAAAAGTCTGCATATTGTATGAGAACTTCAGGGAGTGAAAATTGTGCCTTCATGGAGTAAAAAGTCTTCATTAAAAAGTCTGCATATTGTATGAGAACTTCAGGGAGGGAAAATTGTGCCTTCATGGAGTAAAAAGTCCTCATTAAAAAGTCTTCATATTGTATGAGAACTTCAGGGAGTGAAAATTGTGCCTTCATGGAGTAAAAAGTCCGCATTAAAAAGTCTTCATATTGTATGAGAACTTCAGGGAGGGAAAATTGTGAATTCATGGAGTAAAAAGTCCTCATTAAAAAGTCTTCATATTGTATGAGAACTTCAGGGAGTGAAAATTGTGCCTTCATGGAGTAAAAAGTCCTCATTAAAAAGTCTTCATAATGTATGAGAACTTCAGGGAGTGAAAATTGTGCATCCATGGAGTAAAAAGTCCTCATTAAAAAGTCTTCATATTGTATGAGAACTTCAGGGAATGAAAATTGTGCCTTCATGGAATAAAAAGTCCTCATTAAAAAGTCTTCATATTGTATGAGAACTTCAGGGAATGAAAATTGTGCCTTCATGGAATAAAAAGTCCTCATTAAAAAGTCTTCATATTGTATGAGAACTTCAGGGAATGAAAATTGTGCCTTCATGGAATAAAAAGTCCTCATTAAAAAGTCTTCATATTGTATGAGAACTTCAGGGAGTGAAAATTGTGCCTTCATGGAGTAAAAAGTCCTCATTAAAAAGTCTTCATATTGTATGAGAACTTCAGGGAATGAAAATTGTGCCTTCATGGAATAAAAAGTCCTCATTAAAAAGTCTTCATATTGTATGAGAACTTCAGGGAATGAAAATTGTGCCTTCATGGAGTAAAAAGTCCTCATTAAAAAGTCTTCATATTGTATGAGAACTTCAGGGAGGGAAAATTGTGAATTCATGGAGTAAAAAGTCCTAATTAAAAAGTCTTCATATTGTATGAGAACTTCAGGGAATGAAAATTGTGCCTTCATGGAATAAAAAGTCCTCATTAAAAAGTCTTCATATTGTATGAGAACTTCAGGGAATGAAAATTGTGCCTTCATGGAATAAAAAGTCCTCATTAAAAAGTCTGCATATTGTATGAGAACTTCAGGGAGTGAAAATTGTGCCTTCATGGAGTAAAAAGTCCTCATTAAAAAGTCTTCATATTGTATGAGAACTTCAGGGAATGAAAATTGTGCCTTCATGGAATAAAAAGTCCTCATTAAAAAGTCTGCATATTGTATGAGAACTTCAGGGAGTGAAAATTGTGCCTTCATGGAGTAAAAAGTCCTCATTAAAAAGTCTTCATATTGTATGAGAACTTCAGGGAATGAAATTTGTGCCTTCATGGAATAAAAAGTCCTCATTAAAAAGTCTTCATATTGTATGAGAACTTCAGGGAATGAAAATTGTGCCTTCATGGAATAAAAAGTCCTCATTAAAAAGTCTTCATATTGTATGAGAACTTCAGGGAATGAAAATTGTGCCTTCATGGAATAAAAAGTCCTCATTAAAAAGTCTTCATATTGTATGAGAACTTCAGGGAGTGAAAATTGTGCCTTCATGGAGTAAAAAGTCCTCATTTAAAAGTCTGCATATTGTATGAGAACTTCAGGGAGTGAAAATTGTGCCTTCATGGAGTAAAAAGTCCTCATTAAAAAGTCTGCATATTGTATGAGAACTTCAGGGAGTGAAAATTGTGCCTTCATGGAGTAAAAAGTCCTCATTAAAAAGTCTTCATAATGTATGAGAACTTCAGGGAGTGAAAATTGTGCCTTCATGGAGTAAAAAGTCCTCATTAAAAAGTCTGCATATTGTATGAGAACTTCAGGGAGTGAAAATTGTGCCTTCATGGAGTAAAAAGTCCTCATTAAAAAGTCTGCATATTGTGTGAGAACTTCAGGGAGTGAAAATTGTGCCTTCATGGAGTAAAAAGTCCTCATTAAAAAGTCTTCATATTGTATGAGAACTTCAGGGAGGGAAAATTGTGAATTCATGGAGTAAAAAGTCCTAATTAAAAAGTCTTCATATTGTATGAGAACTTCAGGGAATGAAAATTGTGCCTTCATGGAATAAAAAGTCCTCATTAAAAAGTCTTCATATTGTATGAGAACTTCAGGGAATGAAAATTGTGCCTTCATGGAATAAAAAGTCCTCATTAAAAAGTCTGCATATTGTATGAGAACTTCAGGGAGTGAAAATTGTGCCTTCATGGAGTAAAAAGTCCTCATTAAAAAGTCTTCATATTGTATGAGAACTTCAGGGAATGAAAATTGTGCCTTCATGGAATAAAAAGTCCTCATTAAAAAGTCTGCATATTGTATGAGAACTTCAGGGAGTGAAAATTGTGCCTTCATGGAGTAAAAAGTCCTCATTAAAAAGTCTGCATATTGTATGAGAACTTCAGGGAGTGAAAATTGTGCCTTCATGGAGTAAAAAGTCCTCATTAAAAAGTCTTCATAATGTATGAGAACTTCAGGGAGTGAAAATTGTGCCTTCATGGAGTAAAAA
The DNA here is from genome assembly GCF_945859705.1 of Episyrphus balteatus. Lineage (NCBI taxonomy): Eukaryota > Metazoa > Arthropoda > Insecta > Diptera > Syrphidae > Episyrphus > Episyrphus balteatus. Next base: position 24,620,208 of record NC_079134.1, on the reverse strand, counting down.
GTCCTCATTAAAAAGTCTGCATATTGTATGAGAACTTCAGGGAGTGAAAATTGTGCCTTCATGGAGTAAAAAGTCCTCATTAAAAAGTCTGCATATTGTGTGAGAACTTCAGGGAGTGAAAATTGTGCCTTCATGGAGTAAAAAGTCCTCATTAAAAAGTCTTCATATTGTATGAGAACTTCAGGGAGGGAAAATTGTGAATTCATGGAGTAAAAAGTCCTAATTAAAAAGTCTTCATATTGTATGAGAACTTCAGGGAATGAAAATTGTGCCTTCATGGAATAAAAAGTCCTCATTAAAAAGTCTTCATATTGTATGAGAACTTCAGGGAATGAAAATTGTGCCTTCATGGAATAAAAAGTCCTCATTAAAAAGTCTGCATATTGTATGAGAACTTCAGGGAGTGAAAATTGTGCCTTCATGGAGTAAAAAGTCCTCATTAAAAAGTCTTCATATTGTATGAGAACTTCAGGGAATGAAAATTGTGCCTTCATGGAATAAAAAGTCCTCATTAAAAAGTCTGCATATTGTATGAGAACTTCAGGGAGTGAAAATTGTGCCTTCATGGAGTAAAAAGTCCTCATTAAAAAGTCTTCATATTGTATGAGAACTTCAGGGAATGAAATTTGTGCCTTCATGGAATAAAAAGTCCTCATTAAAAAGTCTTCATATTGTATGAGAACTTCAGGGAATGAAAATTGTGCCTTCATGGAATAAAAAGTCCTCATTAAAAAGTCTTCATATTGTATGAGAACTTCAGGGAATGAAAATTGTGCCTTCATGGAATAAAAAGTCCTCATTAAAAAGTCTTCATATTGTATGAGAACTTCAGGGAGTGAAAATTGTGCCTTCATGGAGTAAAAAGTCCTCATTTAAAAGTCTGCATATTGTATGAGAACTTCAGGGAGTGAAAATTGTGCCTTCATGGAGTAAAAAGTCCTCATTAAAAAGTCTGCATATTGTATGAGAACTTCAGGGAGTGAAAATTGTGCCTTCATGGAGTAAAAAGTCCTCATTAAAAAGTCTTCATATTGTATGAGAACTTCAGGGAATGAAATTTGTGCCTTCATGGAATAAAAAGTCCTCATTAAAAAGTCTTCATATTGTATGAGAACTTCAGGGAATGAAAATTGTGCCTTCATGGAATAAAAAGTCCTCATTAAAAAGTCTTCATATTGTATGAGAACTTCAGGGAATGAAAATTGTGCCTTCATGGAATAAAAAGTCCTCATTAAAAAGTCTTCATATTGTATGAGAACTTCAGGGAGTGAAAATTGTGCCTTCATGGAGTAAAAAGTCCTCATTTAAAAGTCTGCATATTGTATGAGAACTTCAGGGAGTGAAAATTGTGCCTTCATGGAGTAAAAAGTCCTCATTAAAAAGTCTGCATATTGTATGAGAACTTCAGGGAGTGAAAATTGTGCCTTCATGGAGTAAAAAGTCCTCATTAAAAAGTCTGCATATTGTATGAGAACTTCAGGGAGTGAAAATTGTGCCTTCATGGAGTAAAAAGTCCTCATTAAAAAGTCTGCATATTGTGTGAGAACTTCAGGGAGTGAAAATTGTGCCTTCATGGAGTAAAAAGTCCTCATTAAAAAGTCTTCATATTGTATGAGAACTTCAGGGAGTGAAAATTGTTTCTTCATGGAGTAAAAAGTCCTCATTAAAAAGTCTTCATATTGTATGAGAACTTCAGGGAGTGAAAATTGTGCCTTCATGGAGTAAAAAGTCCTCATTAAAAAGTCTGCATATTGTATGAGAACTTCAGGGAGTGAAAATTGTGCCTTCATGGAGTAAAAAGTCCTCATTAAAAAGTCTGCATATTGTATGAGAACTTCAGAGAGAGAAAATTGTGCCTTCATGGAGTAAAAAGTCCTCATTAAAAAGTCTGCATATTGTATGAGAACTTCAGGGAGTGAAAATTGTGCCTTCATGGAGTAAAAAGTCTTCATTAAAAAGTCTGCATATTGTATGAGAACTTCAGGGAGGGAAAATTGTGCCTTCATGGAGTAAAAAGTCCTCATTAAAAAGTCTGCATATTGTATGAGAACTTCATGGAGTGAAAATTGTGCCTTCATGGAGTAAAAAGTCCTCATTAAAAAGTCTTCATATTGTATGGGAACTTCAGGGAGTGAAAATTGTGCCTTCATGGAGTAAAAAGTCCTCATTAAAAAGTCTGCATATTGTATGAGAACTTCAGGGAGTGAAAATTGTGCCTTCATGGAGTAAAAAGTCCTCATTAAAAAGTCTGCATATTGTATGAGAACTTCAGAGAGAGAAAATTGTGCCTTCATGGAGTAAAAAGTCCTCATTAAAAAGTCTGCATATTGTATGAGAATTTCAGGGAGTGCAAATTGTGCCTTCATGGAGTAAAAAGTCCTCATTAAAAAGTCTGCATATTGTATGAGAACTTCAGGTAGTGAAAATTGTGCCTTCATGGAGTAAAAAGTCCTCATTAAAAAGTCTTCATATTGTATGAGAACTTCAGGGAGGGAAAATTGTGAATTCATGGAGTAAAAAGTCCTCATTAAAAAGTCTGCATATTGTATGAGAACTTCAGGGAGTGAAAATTGTGCCTTCTTGGAGTAAAAAGTCCTCATTAAAAAGTCTTCATATTGTATGAGAACTTCAGGGAGGGAAAATTGTGAATTCATGGAGTAAAAAGTCCTCATTAAAAAGTCTGCATATTGTATGAGAACTTCAGGGAGTGAAAATTGTGCCTTCATGGAGTAAAAAGTCCTCATTAAAAAGTCTGCATATTGTATGAGAACTTCAGGGAGTGAAAATTGTGCCTTCATGGAGTAAAAAGTCCTCATTAAAAAGTCTGCATATTGTATGAGAACTTCAGGGAGTGAAAATTGTGCCTTCATGGAGTAAAAAGTCCTCATTAAAAAGTCTTCATATTGTATGAGAACTTCAGGGAGTGAAAATTGTGCCTTCATGGAGTAAAAAGTCCTCATTAAAAAGTCTTCATATTGTATGAGAACTTCAGGGAGTGAAAATTGTGCCTTCATGGAGTTAAAAGTCCTCATTAAAAAGTCTGCATATTGTATGAGAACTTCAGGGAGTGAAAATTGTGCCTTCATGGAGTAAAAAGTCCTCATTAAAAAGTCTGCATATTGTATGAGAACTTCAGGGAGTGAAAATTGTGCCTTCATGGAGTAAAAAGTCCTCATTACAAAGTCTTCATATTGTATGAGAACTTCAGGGAGTGAAAATTGTGCCTTCATGGAGTAAAAAGTCCTCATTAAAAAGTCTTCATATTGTATGAGAACTTCAGGGAGAGAAAATTGTGCCTTCATGGAGTTAAAAGTCCTCATTAAAAAGTCTTCATATTGTATGAGAACTTCAGGGAGTGAAAATTGTGCCTTCATGGAGTAAAAAGTATTCATTAAAAAGTCTTCATATTGTATGAGAACTTCAAGGAGTGAATAAAGTGCCTTCATCGAGCAAAAAGTCCGCATTAAAAAGTCTTCATATTGTATGAGAACTTCAGGGAGTGAAAATTGTGCCTTCATGGAGTAAAAAGTCCTCATTAAAAAGTCTTCATATTGTATGAGAACTTCAGGGAATGAAAATTGTGCCTTCATGGAGTAAAAAGTCCTCATTAAAAAGTCTTCATATTGTATGAGAACTTCAGGGAGTGAAAATTGTGCCTTCATGGAGTAAAAAGTCCTCATTAAAAAGTCTTCATATTGCATGAGAACTTCAGGGAGTGAAAATTGTGCCTTCATGGAGTAAAAAGTCCTCATTAAAAAGTCTTCATATTGTATGAGAACTTCAGGGAGAGAAAATTGTGCCTTCATGGAGTAAAAAGTCCTCATTAAAAAGTCTTCATATTGTATGAGAACTTCAGGGAATGAAAATTGTGCCTTCATGGAGTAAAAAGTCCTCATTAAAAAGTCTTCATATTGCATGAGAACTTCAGGGAGTGAAAATTGTGCCTTCATGGAGTAAAAAGTCCTCATTAAAAAGTCTTCATATTGTATGAGAACTTCAGGGAGAGAAAATTGTGCCTTCATGGAGTAAAAAGTCCTCATTAAAAAGTCTTCATATTGTATGAGAACTTCAGGGAGTGAAAATTGTGCCTTCATGGAGTAAAAAGTCCTCATTAAAAAGTCTTCATATTGCATGAGAACTTCAGGGAGAGAAAATTGTGCCTTCATGGAGTAAAAAGTCCTCATTAAAAAGTCTTCATATTGTATGAGAACTTCAGGGAGAGAAAATTGTGCCTTCATGGAGTAAAAAGTCCTCATTAAAAAGTCTTCATATTGTATGAGAACTTCAGGGAATGAAAATTGTGCCTTCATGGAGTAAAAAGTCCTCATTAAAAAGTCTTCATATTGCATGAGAACTTCAGGGAGTGAAAATTGTGCCTTCATGGAGTAAAAAGTCCTCATTAAAAAGTCTTCATATTGTATGAGAACTTCAGGGAGTGAAAATTGTGCCTTCATGGAGTAAAAAGTCCTCATTAAAAAGTCTTCATATTGCATGAGAACTTCAGGGAGTGAAAATTGTGCCTTCATGGAGTAAAAAGTCCTCATTAAAAAGTCTTCATATTGCATGAGAACTTCAGGGAGTGAAAATTGTGCCTTCATGGAGTAAAAAGTCCTCATTAAAAAGTCTTCATATTGTATGAGAACTTCAGGGAGAGAAAATTGTGCCTTCATGGAGTAAAAAGTCCTGATTAAAAAGTCTTCATATTGTATGAGAACTTCAGGGAATGAAAATTGTGCCTTCATGGAGTAAAAAGTCCTCATTAAAAAGTCTTCATATTGTATGAGAACTTCAGGGAGTGAAAATTGTGCCTTCATGGAGTAAAAAGTCCTCATTAAAAAGTCTTCATATTGCATGAGAACTTCAGGGAGTGAAAATTGTGCCTTCATGGAGTAAAAAGTCCTCATTAAAAAGTCTTCATATTGTATGAGAACTTCAGGGAGAGAAAATTGTGCCTTCATGGAGTAAAAAGTCCTCATTAAAAAGTCTTCATATTGTATGAGAACTTCAGGGAATGAAAATTGTGCCTTCATGGAGTAAAAAGTCCGCATTAAAAAGTCTTCATATTGTATGAGAACTTCAGGGAGAGAAAATTGTGCCTTCATGGAGTAAAAAGTCCTCATTAAAAAGTCTTCATATTGTATGAGAACTTCAGGGAATGAAAATTGTGCCTTCATGGAGTAAAAAGTCCTCATTAAAAAGTCTGCATATTGTATGAGAACTTCAAGGAGTGAATAAAGTGCCTTCATCGAGCATAAAGTCCTCATTAAAAAGTCTTCATATTGTATGAGAACTTCAGGGAGTGAAAATTGTGCCTTCATGGAGTAAAAAGTCCTCATTAAAAAGTCTTCATATTGTATGAAAACTTCAGGGAGTATAAAATTGTGCCTTCATGGAGTAAAAAGTCCTCATTAAAAAGTCTTCATATTGTATGAGAACTTCAGGGAGTGAAAATTGTGCCTTCATGGAGTAAAAACTCCTCATTATAAAGCCTTCATAATTAATAAGAACTTCAGAGAGTGAAAATTGTGCCTTCATGGAGTAAAAAGTCCTCATTAAAAAGTCTTCATATTGTATGAGAACTTCAGGGAGAGAAAATTGTGCCTTCATGGAGTAAAAAGTCCTCATTAAAAAGTCTTCATATTGTATGAGAACTTCAGGGAATGAAAATTGTGCCTTCATGGAGTAAAAAGTCCTCATTAAAAAGTCTGCATATTGTATGAGAACTTCAAGGAGTGAATAAAGTGCCTTCATCGAGCAAAAAGTCCTCATTAAAAAGTCTTCATATTGTATGAGAACTTCAGGGAGTGAAAATTGTGCCTTCATGGAGTAAAAAGTCCTCATTAAAAAGTCTTCATATTGTAGGAAAACTTCAGGGAGTATAAAATTGTGCCTTCATGGAGTAAAAAGTCCTCATTAAAAAGTCTTCATATTGTATGAGAACTTCAGGGAGTGAAAATTGTGCCTTCATGGAGTAAAAACTCCTCATTATAAAGCCTTCATAATTAATAAGAACTTCAGAGAGTGAAAATTGTGCCTTCATGGAGTAAAAAGTCCTCATTAAAAAGTCTGCATATTGTATGAGAACTTCAGGGAGAGAAAATTGTGCCTTCATGGAGTAAAAAGTCCTCATTAAAAAGTCTTCATATTGTATGAGAACTTCAGGGAATGAAAATTGTGCCTTCATGGAGTAAAAAGTCCGCATTAAAAAGTCTTCATATTGTATGAGAACTTCAGGGAGAGAAAATTGTGCCTTCATGGAGTAAAAAGTCCTCATTAAAAAGTCTTCATATTGTATGAGAACTTCAGGGAATGAAAATTGTGCCTTCATGGAGTAAAAAGTCCTCATTAAAAAGTCTGCATATTGTATGAGAACTTCAAGGAGTGAATAAAGTGCCTTCATCGAGCAAAAAGTCCTCATTAAAAAGTCTTCATATTGTATGAGAACTTCAGGGAGTGAAAATTGTGCCTTCATGGAGTAAAAAGTCCTCATTAAAAAGTCTTCATATTGTATGAAAACTTCAGGGAGTATAAAATTGTGCCTTCATGGAGTAAAAAGTCCTCATTAAAAAGTCTTCATATTGTATGAGAACTTCAGGGAGTGAAAATTGTGCCTTCATGGAGTAAAAAGTCCTCATTAAAAAGTCTGCATATTGTATGAGAACTTCAGGGAGTGAAAATTGTGCCTTCATGGAGTAAAAAGTATTCATTAAAAAGTCTTCATATTGTATGAGAACTTCAGGGAGTGAAAATTGTGCCTTCATGGAGTAAAAAGTCCTCATTACAAAGTCTTCATATTGTATGAGAACTTCAGGGAGTGAAAATTGTGCCTTCATGGAGTAAAAAGTCCTCATTTAAAGGTCTTCATATTATATGAGAACTTCAGGGAGGGAAAATTGTGAATTCATGGAGTAAAAAGTCCTCATTAAAAAGTCTTCATATTGCATGAGAACTTCAGGGAGTGAAAATTGTGCCTTCATGGAGTAAAAAGTCCGCATTAAAAAGTCTTCATATTGTATGAGAACTTCAGGGAGAGAAAATTGTGCCTTCATGGAGTAAAAAGTCCTCATTAAAAAGTCTTCATATTGTATGAGAACTTCAGGGAATGAAAATTGTGCCTTCATGGAGTAAAAAGTCCTCATTAAAAAGTCTTCATATTGTATGAGAACTTCAGGGAATGAAAATTGTGCCTTCATGGAGTAAAAAGTCATCATTAAAAAGTCTGCATATTGTATGAGAACTTCAAGGAGTGAATAAAGTGCCTTCATCGAGCAAAAAGTCCGCATTAAAAAGTCTTCATATTGTATGAGAACTTCAGGGAGTGAAAATTGTGCCTTCATGGAGTAAATAGTCCTCATTAAAAAGTCTTCATATTGTATGAGAACTTCAGAGAGTGAAAATTGTGCCTTCATGGAGTAAAAAGTCCTCATTAAAAAGTCTTCATATTGTATGAGAACTTCAGGGAGAGAAAATTGTGCCTTCATGGAGTAAAAAGTCCTCATTAAAAAGTCTTCATATTGTATGAGAACTTCAGGGAATGAAAATTGTGCCTTCATGGAGTAAAAAGTCCTCATTAAAAAGTCTGCATATTGTATGAGAACTTCAAGGAGTGAATAAAGTGCCTTCATGGAGTAAAAAGTCCTCATTAAAAAGTCTTCATATTGTATGAGAACTTCAGGGAGTGAAAATTGTGCCTTCATGGAGTAAAAAGTCCTCATTAAAAAGTCTTCATATTGTATGAAAACTTCAGGGAGTATAAAATTGTGCCTTCATGGAGTAAAAAGTCCTCATTAAAAAGTCTGCATATTGTATGAGAACTTCAAGGAGTGAATAAAGTGCCTTCATCGAGCAAAAAGTCCTCATTAAAAAGTCTTCATATTGTATGAGAACTTCAGGGAGTGAAAATTGTGCCTTCATGGAGTAAAAAGTCCTCATTAAAAAGTCTTCATATTGTATGAAAACTTCAGGGAGTATAAAATTGTGCCTTCATGGAGTAAAAAGTCCTCATTAAAAAGTCTGCATATTGTATGAGAACTTCAGGGAGTGAAAATTGTGCCTTCATGGAGTAAAAAGTATTCATTAAAAAGTCTTCATATTGTATGAGAACTTCAGGGAGTGAAAATTGTGCCTTCATGGAGTAAAAAGTCCTCATTACAAAGTCTTCATATTGTATGAGAACTTCAGGGAATGAAAATTGTGCCTTCATGGAGTAAAAAGTCCTCATTAAAAAGTCTTCATATTGTATGAGAACTTCAGGGAATGAAAATTGTGCCTTCATGGAGTAAAAAGTCCTCATTAAAAAGTCTTCATATTGTATGAGAACTTCAGGGAATGAAAATTGTGCCTTCATGGAGTAAAAAGTCATCATTAAAAAGTCTGCATATTGTATGAGAACTTCAAGGAGTGAATAAAGTGCCTTCATCGAGCAAAAAGTCCGCATTAAAAAGTCTTCATATTGTATGAGAACTTCAGGGAGTGAAAATTGTGCCTTCATGGAGTAAATAGTCCTCATTAAAAAGTCTTCATATTGTATGAGAACTTCAGAGAGTGAAAATTGTGCCTTCATGGAGTAAAAAGTCCTCATTAAAAAGTCTTCATATTGTATGAGAACTTCAGGGAGAGAAAATTGTGCCTTCATGGAGTAAAAAGTCCTCATTAAAAAGTCTTCATATTGTATGAGAACTTCAGGGAATGAAAATTGTGCCTTCATGGAGTAAAAAGTCCTCATTAAAAAGTCTGCATATTGTATGAGAACTTCAAGGAGTGAATAAAGTGCCTTCATCGAGCAAAAAGTCCTCATTAAAAAGTCTTCATATTGTATGAGAACTTCAGGGAGTGAAAATTGTGCCTTCATGGAGTAAAAAGTCCTCATTAAAAAGTCTTCATATTGTATGAAAACTTCAGGGAGTATAAAATTGTGCCTTCATGGAGTAAAAAGTCCTCATTAAAAAGTCTGCATATTGTATGAGAACTTCAAGGAGTGAATAAAGTGCCTTCATCGAGCAAAAAGTCCTCATTAAAAAGTCTTCATATTGTATGAGAACTTCAGGGAGTGAAAATTGTGCCTTCATGGAGTAAAAAGTCCTCATTAAAAAGTCTTCATATTGTATGAAAACTTCAGGGAGTATAAAATTGTGCCTTCATGGAGTAAAAAGTCCTCATTAAAAAGTCTGCATATTGTATGAGAACTTCAGGGAGTGAAAATTGTGCCTTCATGGAGTAAAAAGTATTCATTAAAAAGTCTTCATATTGTATGAGAACTTCAGGGAGTGAAAATTGTGCCTTCATGGAGTAAAAAGTCCTCATTTAAAGGTCTTCATATTATATGAGAACTTCAGGGAGGGAAAATTGTGAATTCATGGAGTAAAAAGTCCTCATTAAAAAGTCTTCATATTGCATGAGAACTTCAGGGAGTGAAAATTGTGCCTTCATGGAGTAAAAAGTCCGCATTAAAAAGTCTTCATATTGTATGAGAACTTCAGGGAGAGAAAATTGTGCCTTCATGGAGTAAAAAGTCCTCATTAAAAAGTCTTCATATTGTATGAGAACTTCAGGGAATGAAAATTGTGCCTTCATGGAGTAAAAAGTCATCATTAAAAAGTCTGCATATTGTATGAGAACTTCAAGGAGTGAATAAAGTGCCTTCATCGAGCAAAAAGTCCGCATTAAAAAGTCTTCATATTGTATGAGAACTTCAGGGAGTGAAAATTGTGCCTTCATGGAGTAAATAGTCCTCATTAAAAAGTCTTCATATTGTATGAGAACTTCAGGGAATGAAAATTGTGCCTTCATGGAGTAAAAAGTCCTCATTAAAAAGTCTTCATATTGTATGAGAACTTCAGGGAATGAAAATTGTGCCTTCATGGAGTAAAAAGTCATCATTAAAAAGTCTGCATATTGTATGAGAACTTCAAGGAGTGAATAAAGTGCCTTCATCGAGCAAAAAGTCCGCATTAAAAAGTCTTCATATTGTATGAGAACTTCAGGGAGTGAAAATTGTGCCTTCATGGAGTAAATAGTCCTCATTAAAAAGTCTTCATATTGTATGAGAACTTCAGGGAATGAAAATTGTGCCTTCATGGAGTAAAAAGTCCTCATTAAAAAGTCTTCATATTGCATGAGAACTTCAGGGAGTGAAAATTGTGCCTTCATGGAGTAAAAAGTCCTCATTAAAAAGTCTTCATATTGTATGAGAACTTCAGGGAGAGAAAATTGTGCCTTCATGGAGTAAAGAGTCCTCATTAAAAAGTCTTCATATTGTATGAGAACTTCAGGGAATGAAAATTGTGCCTTCATGGAGTAAAAAGTCCTCATTAAAAAGTCTTCATATTGCATGAGAACTTCAGGGAGTGAAAATTGTGCCTTCATGGAGTAAAAAGTCCTCATTAAAAAGTCTTCATATTGCATGAGAACTTCAGGGAGTGAAAATTGTGCCTTCATGGAGTAAAAAGTCCTCATTAAAAAGTCTTCATATTGTATGAGAACTTCAGGGAGTGAAAATTGTGCCTTCATGGAGTAAAAAGTCCTCATTAAAAAGTCTTCATATTGTATGAGAACTTCAGGGAGTGAAAATTGTGCCTTCATGGAGTAAAAAGTCCTCATTAAAAAGTCTTCATATTGCATGAGAACTTCAGGGAGTGAAAATTGTGCCTTCATGGAGTAAAAAGTCCTCATTAAAAAGTCTTCATATTGTATGAGAACTTCAGGGAGAGAAAATTGTGCCTTCATGGAGTAAAAAGTCCTCATTAAAAAGTCTTCATATTGTATGAGAACTTCAGGGAATGAAAATTGTGCCTTCATGGAGTAAAAAGTCCTCATTAAAAAGTCTTCATATTGTATGAGAACTTCAGGGAGAGAAAATTGTGCCTTCATGGAGTAAAAAGTCCTCATTAAAAAGTCTTCATATTGTATGAGAACTTCAGGGAGTGAAAATTGTGCCTTCATGGAGTAAAAAGTCCTCATTAAAAAGTCTATATATTGCATGAGAACTTCAGGGAGTGAAAATTGTGCCTTCATGGAGTAAAAAGTCCTCATTAAAAAGTCTTCATATTGTATGAGAACTTCAGGGAGAGAAAATTGTGCCTTCATGGAGTAAAAAGTCCTCATTAAAAAGTCTTCATATTGTATGAGAACTTCAGGGAATGAAAATTGTGCCTTCATGAAGTAAAAAGTCCTCATTAAAAAGTCTTCATATTGTATGAGAACTTCAGGGAGAGAAAATTGTGCCTTCATGGAGTAAAAAGTCCTCATTAAAAAGTCTTCATATTGTATGAGAACTTCAGGGAATGAAAATTGTGCCTTCATGGAGTAAAAAGTCCTCATTAAAAAGTCTTCATATTGTATGAGAACTTCAGGGAATGAAAATTGTGCCTTCATGGAGTAAAAAGTCCTCATTAAAAAGTCTTCATATTGTATGAGAACTTCAGGGAATGAAAATTGTGCCTTCATGGAGTAAAAAGTCCTCATTAAAAAGTCTTCATATTGCATGAGAACTTCAGGGAGTGAAAATTGTGCCTTCATGGAGTAAAAAGTCCTCATTAAAAAGTCTTCATATTGCATGAGAACTTCAGGGAGTGAAAATTGTGCCTTCATGGAGTAAAAAGTCCTCATTAAAAAGTCTTCATATTGTATGAGAACTTCAGGGAGAGAAAATTGTGCCTTCATGGAGTAAAAAGTCCTCATTAAAAAGTCTTCATATTGTATGAGAACTTCAGGGAGTGAAAATTGTGCCTTCATGGAGTAAAAAGTCCTCATTAAAAAGTCTTCATATTGTATGAGAACTTCAGGGAGAGAAAATTGTGCCTTCATGGAGTAAAAAGTCCTCATTAAAAAGTCTTCATATTGTATGAGAACTTCAGGGAGTGAAAATTGTGCCTTCATGGAGTAAAAAGTCCTCATTAAAAAGTCTTCATATTGCATGAGAACTTCAGGGAGTGAAAATTGTGCCTTCATGGAGTAAAAAGTCCTCATTAAAAAGTCTTCATATTGTATGAGAACTTCAGGGAGAGAAAATTGTGCCTTCATGGAGTAAAAAGTCCTCATTAAAAAGTCTTCATATTGTATGAGAACTTCAGGGAATGAAAATTGTGCCTTCATGGAGTAAAAAGTCCTCATTAAAAAGTCTTCATATTGTATGAGAACTTCAGGGAATGAAAATTGTGCCTTCATGGAGTAAAAAGTCCTCATTAAAAAGTCTTCATATTGCATGAGAACTTCAGGGAGTGAAAATTGTGCCTTCATGGAGTAAAAAGTCCTCATTAAAAAGTCTTCATATTGCATGAGAACTTCAGGGAGTGAAAATTGTGCCTTCATGGAGTAAAAAGTCCTCATTAAAAAGTCTTCATATTGTATGAGAACTTCAGGGAGTGAAAATTGTGCCTTCATGGAGTAAAAAGTCCTCATTAAAAAGTCTTTATATTGTATGAGAACTTCAGGGAGTGAAAATTGTGCCTTCATGGAGTAAAAAGTCCTCATTAAAAAGTCTTCATTAAAAAGTCTTCATATTGTATGAGAACTTCAGGGAGAGAAAATTGTGCCTTCATGGAGTAAAAAGTCCTCATTAAAAAGTCTTCATATTGTATGAGAACTTCAGGGAGAGAAAATTGTGCCTTCATGGAGTAAAAAGTCCTCATTAAAAAGTCTTCATATTGTATGAGAACTTCAGGGAATGAAAATTGTGCCTTCATGGAGTAAAAAGTCCTCATTAAAAAGTCTTCATATTGTATGAGAACTTCAGGGAGTGAAAATTGTGCCTTCATGGAGTAAAAAGTCCTCATTAAAAAGTCTTCATATTGTATGAGAACTTCAAGGAGTGAATAAAGTGCCTTCATCGAGCAAAAAGTCCGCATTAAAAAGTCTTCATATTGTATGAGAACTTCAGGGAGTGAAAATTGTGCCTTCATGGAGTAAATAGTCCTCATTAAAAAGTCTTCATATTGTATGAGAACTTCAGGGAATGAAAATTGTGCCTTCATGGAGTAAAAAGTCCTCATTAAAAAGTCTTCATATTGCATGAGAACTTCAGGGAGTGAAAATTGTGCCTTCATGGAGTAAAAAGTCCTCATTAAAAAGTCTTCATATTGTATGAGAACTTCAGGGAGAGAAAATTGTGCCTTCATGGAGTAAAAAGTCCTCATTAAAAAGTCTTCATATTGTATGAGAACTTCAGGGAATGAAAATTGTGCCTTCATGGAGTAAAAAGTCCTCATTAAAAAGTCTTCATATTGTATGAGAACTTCAGGGAGTGAAAATTGTGCCTTCATGGAGTAAAAAGTCCTCATTAAAAAGTCTTCATATTGCATGAGAACTTCAGGGAGTGAAAATTGTGCCTTCATGGAGTAAAAAGTCCTCATTAAAAAGTCTTCATATTGCATGAGAACTTCAGGGAGTGAAAATTGTGCCTTCATGGAGTAAAAAGTCCTCATTAAAAAGTCTTCATATTGTATGAGAACTTCAGGGAGAGAAAATTGTGCCTTCATGGAGTAAAAAGTCCTCATTAAAAAGTCTTTATATTGTATGAGAACTTCAGGGAGTGAAAATTGTGCCTTCATGGAGTAAAAAGTCCTCATTAAAAAGTCTTCATTAAAAAGTCTTCATATTGTATGAGAACTTCAGGGAGAGAAAATTGTGCCTTCATGGAGTAAAAAGTCCTCATTAAAAAGTCTTCATATTGTATGAGAACTTCAGGGAGAGAAAATTGTGCCTTCATGGAGTAAAAAGTCCTCATTAAAAAGTCTTCATATTGTATGAGAACTTCAGGGAATGAAAATTGTGCCTTCATGGAGTAAAAAGTCCTCATTAAAAAGTCTTCATATTGTATGAGAACTTCAGGGAGTGAAAATTGTGCCTTCATGGAGTAAAAAGTCCTCATTAAAAAGTCTTCATATAGTATGAGAACTTCAGGGAATGAAAATTGTGCCTTCATGGAGTAAAAAGTCCTCATTTAAAGGTCTTCATATTATATGAGAACTTCAGGGAGGGAAAATTGTGAATTCATGGAGTAAAAAGTCCTCATTAAAAAGTCTTCATATTGCATGAGAACTTCAGGGAGTGAAAATTGTGCCTTCATGGAGTAAAAAGTCCGCATTAAAAAGTCTTCATATTGTATGAGAACTTCAGGGAGAGAAAATTGTGCCTTCATGGAGTAAAAAGTCCTCATTAAAAAGTCTTCATATTGTATGAGAACTTCAGGGAATGAAAATTGTGCCTTCATGGAGTAAAAAGTCATCATTAAAAAGTCTGCATATTGTATGAGAACTTCAAGGAGTGAATAAAGTGCCTTCATCGAGCAAAAAGTCCGCATTAAAAAGTCTTCATATTGTATGAGAACTTCAGGGAGTGAAAATTGTGCCTTCATGGAGTAAAAAGTCCTCATTAAAAAGTCTTCATATTGTATGAGAACTTCAGGGAATGAAAATTGTGCCTTCATGGAGTAAAAAGTCCTCATTAAAAAGTCTTCATATTGCATGAGAACTTCAGGGAGTGAAAATTGTGCCTTCATGGAGTAAAAAGTCCTCATTAAAAAGTCTTCATATTGTATGAGAACTTCAGGGAGAGAAAATTGTGCCTTCATGGAGTAAAGAGTCCTCATTAAAAAGTCTTCATATTGTATGAGAACTTCAGGGAATGAAAATTGTGCCTTCATGGAGTAAAAAGTCCTCATTAAAAAGTCTTCATATTGCATGAGAACTTCAGGGAGTGAAAATTGTGCCTTCATGGAGTAAAAAGTCCTCATTAAAAAGTCTTCATATTGCATGAGAACTTCAGGGAGTGAAAATTGTGCCTTCATGGAGTAAAAAGTCCTCATTAAAAAGTCTTCATATTGTATGAGAACTTCAGGGAGAGAAAATTGTGCCTTCATGGAGTAAAAAGTCCTCATTAAAAAGTCTTCATATTGTATGAGAACTTCAGGGAGTGAAAATTGTGCCTTCATGGAGTAAAAAGTCCTCATTAAAAAGTCTTCATATTGCATGAGAACTTCAGGGAGTGAAAATTGTGCCTTCATGGAGTAAAAAGTCCTCATTAAAAAGTCTTCATATTGTATGAGAACTTCAGGGAGAGAAAATTGTGCCTTCATGGAGTAAAAAGTCCTCATTAAAAAGTCTTCATATTGTATGAAAACTTCAGGGAATGAAAATTGTGCCTTCATGGAGTAAAAAGTCCTCATTAAAAAGTCTTCATATTGTATGAGAACTTCAGGGAGTGAAAATTGTGCCTTCATGGAGTAAAAAGTCCTCATTAAAAAGTCTTCATATTGCATGAGAACTTCAGGGAGTGAAAATTGTGCCTTCATGGAGTAAAAAGTCCTCATTAAAAAGTCTTCATATTGCATGAGAACTTCAGGGAGTGAAAATTGTGCCTTCATGGAGTAAAAAGTCCTCATTAAAAAGTCTTCATATTGTATGAGAACTTCAGGGAGAGAAAATTGTGCCTTCATGGAGTAAAAAGTCCTCATTAAAAAGTCTTTATATTGTATGAGAACTTCAGGGAGTGAAAATTGTGCCTTCATGGAGTAAAAAGTCCTCATTAAAAAGTCTTCATTAAAAAGTCTTCATATTGTATGAGAACTTCAGGGAGAGAAAATTGTGCCTTCATGGAGTAAAAAGTCCTCATTAAAAAGTCTTCATATTGTATGAGAACTTCAGGGAGAGAAAATTGTGCCTTCATGGAGTAAAAAGTCCTCATTAAAAAGTCTTCATATTGTATGAGAACTTCAGGGAATGAAAATTGTGCCTTCATGGAGTAAAAAGTCCTCATTAAAAAGTCTTCATATTGTATGAGAACTTCAGGGAGTGAAAATTGTGCCTTCATGGAGTAAAAAGTCCTCATTAAAAAGTCTTCATATTGCATGAGAACTTCAGGGAGTGAAAATTGTGCCTTCATGGAGTAAAAAGTCCTCATTAAAAAGTCTTCATATTGTATGAGAACTTCAGGGAGAGAAAATTGTGCCTTCATGGAGTAAAAAGTCCTCATTAAAAAGTCTTCATATTGTATGAGAACTTCAGGGAATGAAAATTGTGCCTTCATGGAGTAAAAAGTCCTCATTCAAAAGTCTGCATATTGTATGAGAACTTCAAGGAGTGAATAAAGTGCCTTCATCGAGCAAAAAGTCCTCATTAAAAAGTCTTCATATTGTATGAGAACTTCAGGGAGTGAAAATTGTGCCTTCATGGAGTAAAAAGTCCTCATTAAAAAGTCTTCATATTGTATGAAAACTTCAGGGAGTATGAAATTGTGCCTTCATGGAGTAAAAAGTCCTCATTAAAAAGTCTTCATATTGTATGAGAACTTCAGGGAGTGAAAATTGTGCCTTCATGGAGTAAAAACTCCTCATTATAAAGCCTTCATAATTAATAAGAACTTCAGGGAGTGAAAATTGTGCCTTCATGGAGTAAAAAGTCCTCATTAAAAAGTCTGCATATTGTATGAGAACTTCAGGGAGTGAAAATTGTGCCTTCATGGAGTAAAAAGGGGTTGGGGTCAAAATTCTGCCGGGGTCAAAATTCTTTTGACAAAATTCTGCTTTCAAAATTCTGCTTTACAAAAACAGAATAGAAAAAAAGCAGAATTTTGAAAAACAGAATTTTCACTGAAAAAGCAGAATTTTGAAAAGCAGAATTTTGAAGCCAGAATTTTGACCCGATCCCAGTAAAAAGTCCTCATTAAAAAGTCTTCATATTGCATGAGAACTTCAGGGAGTGAAAATTGTGCCTTCATGGAGTAAAAAGTCCTCATTAAAAAGTCTTCATATTGTATGAGAACTTCAGGGAGAGAAAATTGTGCCTTCATGGAGTCAAAAGTCCTCATTAAAAAGTCTTCATATTGTATGAGAACTTCAGGGAATGAAAAGTGTTGTCTTTAAAGGCACTTAAGAAACTGGATTTAAAATTTATTTGAATTTTTAAAAGGAATTCCTGTCCCATTATCATTCTTAAATACTTTTCTTATACTTATTTAATTAAAGCTCAAGTTCAAATTAAAGTTTAATCGAAACGTTCTTTAAAAAAATTGTTTGAAAGATAAAAATACCCCCAAAACAAGCAAGGACTTCACTAGAATGACTAGGGTTCGGATGTTGGTAATAATTTTGCTTGAAAATTATCAGAAAATAATTTAAATCATCAGATAATTTTCAAAACCTCTAAAACAATTTTAATTTAACTGAAGGTTAAAGGCCTGGCGAGATTCAGTTTTAATCAATGGCCTCTTCTATTATAAAATTTTGTTAAAAACTCACCACTGCAAAATGGTAACTAACAATTACAACATTATATTTAAATTTATTCTCCACCTTAAAGCCAGTTAAATGCTTTAAGAATTCAAAACCTTCAAAAAATCAAAAATGAAAGAACTAATAAATTGTTTAGATAAAACCACAATCTGCAAAAAAAAATCTACTACAATTGTATCTAACTCTGATTCCTTTTATAATAAACTTTTTAATTTAAAAAACAAGTACCAACTCGTACCTCTCCAAGCTCCCACTTAATCCACAAAGGAATTGTTTAAAGCAATACTTGAAATTCCACTTGTTCAACAAAAAAAAAAAACATGAACAATGACCAGAGGGATTTTAGAAGATCTACTGTCAAAGTCAACGAAAGAAAATCGAAAGAAAGAAGTCCCTGATAGCCTCTGATTAAGTGCGGATAACTTTTCCTTTGGTCTGGGCCGCTGCTGGATCAAGTTCAGAAACGATAACAAAGACAAAAAACATCAACAAAAAAAAAAGGCCAAAGCCAAAAGGAAACGAACCCGATACAATACTGAAAAAAGTTGGAGAGAGAAAGAGAGAGAGAGAGAGAAAGAGAGGGCGAGAGGCAGAATGAAGTATTGTGATGTGAGGGGGATGCTTAAAGGTGGAGGTGTTGAATTTTGGTAGGTATATGGTGCAATTCAATCTCAACAGGTGGCCATTGGAGATGATTTAAAGATTTCTTTAGATGCGGTCTATTGGGTTGGGGGTTGGAGTAGAAGAAGAGTATTTTTTTTGTGTGTGCGTGCAATGTCAGTGCCAGTTTGCCAAGGCGTATAAAATTCCTCCCTCTAGGCAATGAAATGGTTTCTGATGATGATTTTTGTTTCTTCTGATATGCTTTTGCTTATATAAGATATACCAAATATCTCTGTATATGTCTCTTTGTATATGTATAATATTTGTGAAGAAAATAAAATGAACTCCACTCTTGTCCTCATTAAAGTCAGAAGTTTTTGAAAGGTTCCAGGTGGTCATGGTCACGGTGAATTGAGTATTTGATTGCATTTTGGGGATTTTCTCCGATTTCGTGATTGGAAAAGTTCAAATAGATTTGAGGAAGCACAGATGAAAAAAAAATAATTGAGACACAATATTCTCTCTATATATCTTCTTTTTTTTCTATATCGCATGAAACCAAAGATGAAATCATTGATTGCTTATAGGTATCCTGTTCTCTGGTTGTTGTTGTTGTTGTGATGTTTGTTGTGATAGGCTCAAGTTTATAGAGATAGAGCTGATTATAAGATATTTCATTTCAAATTGTGTCCTCTTCATATATATTTTTTTTTTCTTGTTTTTTAATTATTTTTTTTTTATTAAGATTGGGAATTAGGTATAGATCCAAATTTTTCAATAGGTAAAAAAATAAAAATATTAAAAGTTAAAATAAACTACTTTTCTTTTGAGTAAAAATGTAAAAATGAAATTCACAATTTTATTCCATTGAATAAATCCCGCTTTCACAAAAAAAAAATCCAAGGAATCATTTTTTTTTACATTTCTAAAAAATATGGTTGAAAATGGGAACGGGTCGTTATTCTGCATTCCAAAATTCTGTATGACCAAAATTCTGTATTTGAATAAAAAAATCCTTATGAACATAATTCTGTATTATATTATTCTGCTTTTCTATTTTTCTGTATTTCAAAATTCTGCAAATCCATTATTCTGCTTTTTGGAATTCTGTACATTCCAAACTTATACATTTTTATCTTGCCTGTTGAACAATTTATAGTCAATTAACAAGTTTAGTATAACAGTGTATAAGAGCCGTTTGCTATGTGACCTTATGTGACAGTCTACGCAGAGGAAAAATTAGGGCATATGAGTTCTACTTAAATATTTCAGTTTTGTGTCAAGAAAAATGGCAATAAAAGACCTTACAATAAAAGAGAAATAAACCCTTACCTTACAAAAAAACAATTACAAAATAACAAAAAACAATTTGATGAAGTATGTACATAATGAAGATGGCTATATTACTCGTATTTTGGTATTCAAGGTAAGTCATTGCCATATGCAAATTAATTGGGAGATATTTTCTGCAAAGGAAATACCAAAGATCTGTATTCCAAAATTCTGTAAATGATAAAAGAAAAATTGTTTTGATAATGAAAAAAAGTGCGCACTTTTTTTCATTATCAAAACAATTTTTGTTTTTACAGAATTTTAGAATACAGAATTTTGAATTTACAGAATTTTAAAATACAGAATTTTGGAATACAGAATTTTGGCCCATACAGAATTTCGACCCCAACCCGTTGAAAATTCACATTACTTTTGCACCAACCTGTAAAAAAATATGTATTTTGACTCCGACTTTTTTTTAACAAATAAAACATTTAATTATTTTTTATTATTGTCTGCACTAGAGTTTATCTTGATTGCATGAATAAATATTCTTTCATGCAGACAATTAATAAAATAAAAAAACAATAAACAAAATTTAAATTAAAAATAAAAATAAAAACTAAAAACAAAAACCATCATCTAAGGAAGTCACCTCATCTCTCTCACTGTTTTCTCTGGTCGAGAGAAAAGGAAAAAGTTCTGCTTCGGATGTAACAACGGCACAATATAATTAAAAAATGCACGCTTCAGAAAGAAAAAAGTTGTACCCAAAACCATTCTCTTTCCCTCTCTTCCCCACAAACAATCTCATTTAGTTTTTTTTTTTTTTTTTTTCATCAAAATGAACGTTCTCTGACGACGCCGGCAGCAGCGTGATATTAAGCCTTCTATTTGACTTTTACGGCTGGAATAGTTGAAAGGCAGAAAAAAAATTAAATATAAAAAAAAAAGAATTATACATAAGCATAAAAGGATAACGCCAAAATGAGATGAAAAAAAAAATAAAATGAAGAAAAATATATAAACCTTCAAATTAAATGAAATAAAAATCAGAAAAAAATAAAATAAAAATAAAAAAAAAAGGAGTTCAAGTGAAGTGTTCTTCTTATTCTTCTTTTTCCCTGAGACGACGACCCAAATCCTCAAAGGCGGCAACATAAACACTGCTACAGTGGAGTGTTTGAATACAAAATATGAAACTAAATGAGGAACGACTTTTCAAAAAAGGGATCACAACAAAAACATTACTGTTAAAAAAAGAGCCAAGTTCTCCTATGTTGAAATTATG
Source organism: Episyrphus balteatus (assembly GCF_945859705.1). Classification (NCBI taxonomy): domain Eukaryota; kingdom Metazoa; phylum Arthropoda; class Insecta; order Diptera; family Syrphidae; genus Episyrphus; species Episyrphus balteatus. Next base: position 24,599,815 of record NC_079134.1, on the reverse strand, counting down.
CTGGCACAAAAAGTATTGAGATGTAAAAGTGTACCAAGTTCTAAAGTTCGGGTTCAAATTCGTATCAATAAAATTTTGATTTTGACCGGGAAGTTCTCCATAATTTTGATGATCTGTCAGTGAGTCAGTGAATCAGTGAGTCAGTGAATCAGTGAGTCAGTTACGGTTTTTGCGATTTTTGAAACCTTATATCTCAGAAACTAATCATCGTAGAAGGCTGAAATTTTGTGAGGTGTTTTGTTTTGTAGCGAGTTTTAAAATTCTAGCATCTTTGGTGTGTAAGTTAGAGGGGGGTCGAAAATGGCCTGAGTTGTTTCCTGTAAATAAGGGTGTAGTGCCAAAGTTGCTAGAGAACTTGGCTGGGCACTACCGTGCCCCTTGATACAATCAATTTTTAGTTATTTTTTTCTACATTTCAATACTCAATTTAACCAGTTCAAATAACGTTAGAACTAAAAAATCAACTCTATAAATCGGGCTCTATAACAGGAGAGATCTGGAAATCGGAATTTTTCGATTTTTTACATACCATCACGAACACACTTGAAAAAAGGCAGAAATTTCCAAATCTGGAATATTAAGAAAAAAATCAACTTTTCTTTTCACTTAGCTGACTGCCATTTTAAAATTATTGTCTCTTTCACATTTTTTTTCTGCCAATGTTCACCTTTGGTGGAGAGTTTTTTTTTATTTTTTTAAATGCAAGTTCTTATCACTTAAGTGATAAGTGATTAGTGATAAGTGATAAGTGATATATGATATATGATATGTGATATGTGATAAGTTATAAGTTATAAGTGATAAGTGATAAGTGATAAGTGATAAGTGATAAGTGATAAGTGATAAGTGATAAGTTATAAGTGATAGGTGATAAGTGATAAAAGATAAGTGATAGGTGATAAGTGATAAAGTGATACAAAATAATAAGTGATGTTTTATAAGTGCTAATTGATAAGTGATGTTTGATAAGTGATAGTTGATGAGTGATAAGAAGTGATTAGTGATCAAATTTAGGAATGATCAAATAATCCCAAAGTTTTCCTTAAGGCTGAGTGGACCACGTAAAAATCGGGTTATCGTTTACAAATCGGTGAATAACTTTTACATTTTTAAAGGTAATTGAATGAAATAAATTTTATTATTTAGATAATAAACAAAGCTAAATATCTTCATCCCCACAATTTCCAAATTTGTGCACTTGTAATTAAGAGAGAACAAAACATGATAAAATTTTCGTTCTTTTAGAACGACCTGAAAGACATTGGTTTGTTTCTTAGTTAGACTAAAATTTTTATTTTTTTTATTTCTATTTTGGATTGAGGTTGAATCAAACTACGGAGTAAAACTATTTTGAAAAACTAAAAATGTATTTTTCATAGAAAAAAATTAATCGAAACTGAAGCTATTTTTCCTTATGTTACAATGTTTGAACATGTATAACTTCTGCAATTATTGATAAAATTCATCGAAATAAAAAGAAATACCTCAACTCAAATACTAACACATTGATTAGTTTAAGAAATTTATATTAAGTTTTAAGGTCTTAAACAACAAAAAAATACTAAAAAGTCATTTTTTCTTAACTTTTAAAAAAAAAAGTGGTTTAATTTCTTTGTTTTTCAAAGTATGATTTTGATTTTTATTTTATTTAAAAGCTTAGTTTATGGACTATGGAGTAAAACTATATTTTGTTGGAAAATATTATTTTGTAACCCTCCATTCGCTTTTTAAGTAGTCCCAAAAACAATAAACTGTACTATGAAACCAGAATTTTTAGATTTTTTGTTATATTTTTTTTATTTTTTTTCATTATTTTTTCTATCAATATCAAGTTAGAAAATAAGAATTTCTATAATAGTTTTCTGACAATTAATTTTTGAAAAAGAGCCTACTTTCCATTTTTTCCTCAGAAATTCATGGAATGCGTATGTATTGGAATTTGTAGTTCAAACAAATTCCGCTGGCGCTAGTTGTATCTCTCTCTTTATTATCTTCTATTTTGTTTCTACATGATCTCTCACACTCGCTCTGTCGAGTGGTTGTTTGGTGGTATAAAGAATAAGATGATGCATTCTACATATTGTTTGTACATAGGTTTTTCCATAAAAAAGGATTGGCGCCAGGCTAAGTGCATGCAAAGTGTTGTTGTATTTTTTTCGCGAAAATGAGAGGATACAGGAAATGGATCTCTCGCACATTTGCAATGTATGGTATCTGGTGTTGCGTGGTAGGTATATGGAATAGGATAAACGAGTTTTTTTTTGTATTCTTGTTTTTTTTTTTTAAACTGGTTTATTTATCTCTTTCATAAATTTATGATGTTGCATGTTAGGTATTCTTCTGAGCAACTGTATGGATATATTTTTTTCTATGAAAACAAAATTTGGAAAGACAGGCAGTCTGTTGCGCAAAGCAAAACCGCAATATACACTTGCAAGGCTTGCAACCCTTTTTTTTGCTATTTCCTTGATGCTGATTTGTTTTTTCTACCTAAATAGACTTTAATTTTATGACTTTGGTTCTCTAGAAAGGGAAAGAGAATGCAAATAAAGATACCGAGAGAGAACTGAGTTGAGATGACGTTGAACGTGAGAGATGTATGGCGAAGAAAGGTCACTAATACACACAATCTCATTTACATGAAGTCTGAGTTCGTCATTCGGGGTCACCCACTCTTAAGACCTTACAGAACCTTAATCCGTTACTATTTATCTAACCCTGCTTTTTTTTTGGTATACGTTATCTTCATTTTCCTTCTTTTATCTACCCCAAAACAACCCACTGTTTGGCCAGAACCACAGTAAAAGCGACAAAAGACGATGACGACAACGACAATGCCGACGACGACGACGCACGGTACGATGGTCTCACAAACAATTTATTTAACCAGACCAAAAAGGACCTGATTCAGTTCCCTTCATATATACTTGTTTATATATTTTTTGTCTTAGTTTTATATTTAAATTTGTATATACATATTTGTATAAATATATTCGAGTTTGTTGTATAGAAAAATGCTTGTAACTCTTTTTTTTTCTGGTCTTTAGCTCCAATGTCATTCCGAAGTGCTGGCCTTGTTAAAAGGCTGCCGAGCGTCTAGTTGGGTATTTTGTTTCTCTGGATAGCTTTGGGCTATGGCGCGGAAAAGTCATCGCTATATAGCTTGAGAGATGAAAAGAAGTAAGAACCAAAAGAGCCCGAAATGAACCACACTTCCTCCCTCCCTCCTCCATCTCTCTTCATTTCTTATAAAAATATCTTCTCCCTCTATCCCCTTCAACCTTGTCGTCTCCAAATCTCACCCCTTCAAGCATCTTATTCTCATTTATTTTGCTTTGTTTCAGTTAGTTCGTAATTTTTTTTTTTTCTTCTCGTTTCTTTTGAAGAAAAAATTTTTTGTTTGTACCTCTTTAATTTTTTTTTTTTTCATTTTTTTTTTTCGTGTCTTGTTTATTTTTCAACGGTAAAATGCAAATAAGTTGAAAATTTCTTCCGCTTGTACACAGTTTTCATTTTCTTTCGTCAAGGTTGTGATTTTAATTAAGTTTCTTTCTTTAGCTCTTCGCAATTTTTTCCCTTTCTTTCTTCGCATTTTTCATTCATTTTTTTTTTTGCGTGTGTGAGGACGAAAAAAAAAAGAGTGTAGAGTACAATACCCGCGGTTTTATTGTTGTCTTAGAAAAGCAAATATGTAAGGTAGATAAGGGTGGATAGTAAGTCTGGGGTAGTCTCCTTAACCTGGGCAACAATTTATTAGTTTCTTGGTGTTTCTTTGGGGGTGAATTTACTGAGTGTGGGAGTGGTTCAAGGTGAGTACGAAGCATTGAAAGATATTAATGCAGTTCTTCGCATGCATGTTAGGGGATGGTTTTCTGCTGGAATCCTTTGGGGGAAAAAAGAAAAATTACCATACAGTTGACAGCATAAGTAGGAGAAAAATTCTTATTTGGCTTGGCTGCGGCAGTAAGGTAGAAGAGAAAAGGCAGGTCTATTGGCCTAAGAAGTGGAATTGATGGAGAAGGATTATAGTTTGTTGCTTGTGGTGTATTACTCTCTTCACGTCAAATGCGAATATGTACATTTTTATTGAGTTCTTTTTTTTTTTCCTGTGCGTACCTTCTAGGAGCTCGCTCGGAATACAACTATAAGATGATTATGGAGTTCATAGAGGAAATTAACATTTCACGATGTGGGTTTTTGCTCTGATGAGGGTTTTTCATTCTGACTGAGTCAGAAGTGTTTTTTTTTTCTATAGAAAAGCACGACATATTGATTTAAAATAAACGATCCTTGTTGCATGAATAACTACTCTTAGGTACTCGTTGCGGGGCTTTAGTAGTTGGTAGTTTGAGCATTTTTTCATTTAAAAAATGAGACCTTTCAAAGTTTTTGTGCAATCATGCAATAATTATAAATGCATCACTATGCTACAAAATATGAGAAGGGGGTTTAATGCACACAGGAAACTCATATTGTACACTCGGGTTAGTCAGAAAGTTGATATGGAGTTCAAGAAAAGGAAGTGGTACTGAGTAATTATTATGGATTCATAATATAGAAAGTAGTTGAAGAATTTGTTGCGTGAGCATTTTTGTTAACGATCTTTTAGTGAATATTTGTGCAAAGTATATTAAATTAGGCAAAAGTAATTAAACTGAAGTAGTTTACTAGAACTTCAGATAATTGGTACAAATTGTTGAATTGTTAAAAAATATTTCAACTCATTTATGTTAACCATATTTCAATAAGTTCAGTACCATTCCAAAATTAAGTTTAAACACCTTTTGTCTCAATTGCATAAGGGATTAGATTATCCCGATTGCTTCTAAAACGAAAATTGAATTAAAAAAAGTTAAAAATAGTTTTAGCGAGTTGCAAACATAACTCTGTCTACAAATAATGTACATTAGGGTGGAGTGAATCTGCACTTTTTTTTTTCTTTTTGTATATACCAGGGACGGGTGCCATTAGTCATCAAAAAAGAGCATAACAAATATCAGCCCGATCAAAAAATATCTTGAATGTTCAAAATGCCCTTAACAATGTACATGGTTGTTGAAAGTAAAGTACAGGGAGCAATGTCCCATGAGACATGTTTCATGAGACATGTCCCATGAGACAAGTCCCATGACACATGTCCCGAGAGACATTTCCCATGAGACATGTCCCATGAGAGATTATAGATTTACGGATTTTTTCTAATTCTCTGCACCTCCAAATATGAATATTTTAGTACAGGTAAAATAGGCATTTAAAGGAAAAAAAATTGTTACACTCATGAAACTTGGCAAAAAGTTTGCTTTTGGGATAAGAACCAAGTACAAAAAAAGTCTATAAAAAAAAGTTGGGTGGAAGGGTGTTTTTTCGCGGACAAGAGGGAGGGTCAAATGGGCTTTTTGGGACCAGTTGCAGATTTCACTGTCTCTTCGAAAAAAACACCCTTTCACCAAATTTGTTTTCATAAAAACTCTTTATTCTTTCTTTCTATCCCAAAATCAATGTTTTTACCAAATTTCATTAGGGTGACCCATCATTTTTGTTTTCACTCAAAAAAAACGCCCTAATAACCATGATATTTTTATAGACACTTTATATTCTTGTTTCTTATCTTAAAAGTAATTGCTAAATTTCAATACGGTACCACTAATATTACCTACTCTAGTAATACACTCTTTTTCAAATATACCCATATTTTCTTAACTTCTAAAAAAAACACCCTTTCACATAAAAAAAAATGTATAGGCTTACATTATTCGTAATTTCCATTAGAAAGAGAACATATTTAATGAATTTCGTAAGGGTTCCATTTATACCATTGATTTTATCGGACTTATCGCGGATTTTTCCCTATTTCCCAAAAAAACACCCTTTAACCTAAAATATTTGTATAGACTGTTTGGGTTCTTGGTTTCTGTTATAAATGAAACATTTTTACCAAATTTCATTGGTGTAACAATTTTTTCCTAGTTTTTGTGGTACTAATTCCGAATTTCATCATTTCTTTAAAAAAACACCCTTTCACTCAAGATAATTTTGTACACTTTTTTAGATTCTTAATTCTTAAACCAACCAAAACATTTGCACCAAGTTTTAAGAATTAATAAAATTTAAGTCAGCTGTTATGATACCTTCCTCACACACAACTTAACCCATCAAAAAAACACCCTTTCACCAAAAATAATTTTAAGAACTTTATGAATCCTTTGTCCCTGCTTTATCTTAAACCTTCATCCAGAATTTCATCAGTGTAGCATGTTTTCCCATGGGTATCGGTTATATTTTACCTTTTGAAGTAAAAAAACAAGCACCTTTGCTTTCAACCGGCTATAACTTTTTTTAGAGCAATCGTATTGACTTTATTTCACATATAGTTTATGTATGTATAATAATAAAAGTTGAAATAATAAGATTTTAGATGATATAAAATTTATTTAAGGTTGTCATATAAAAAAATGGACTTTAAGGTAATTTAAAAAAATGGCTTCAAAATATTCTAGCTCTTTTTGTAGATGTCGTGCAGACATGGTTGATATGAATATTTTGACCTGAAACAATAGGCTTTCAGATGGTATAAAATTTGTATAAAAAAAATAGATTTAATGGTGCTAGAAGAAAAAAAGTTTAATTTTTTCATTTTTTTCTTAAAAAATGATTGTTTACAATAAATTATTTTTAAACGCATTATTAAAATTAAGGTATGGCTTTATTCTTTGAAAAAAATATTTAACTTTTTAATGACGTAATTTTTTTGTAGGCATTTTGTCACATAAAAAAATTGATATAATGAGAAAAGAAAAAAAAGGTATTTTTTTTTAGCTTTTTCTCGTAAATTATGATAGAATTCAAAAAGTTATTCCGTTTTTCTACAAATCATACAGATATAAATATGTAAGGTCATAATCTTTAGCTTAAGTATACTTTACTATATGATTTATCTTATACATTTTTTTACAAGAAAGTTGACAAATAAACAATTTTGCTGATGAAAATGATGATCTTTTATCTAATATTACCTCCCAAAAAATATCATCAACAAATATTATACAAAACACAAATAAATTTCCAACACGCAATATTATCAGTTTATCACCTTTATTAAGATGCCAAAATAAAGACTATTTTGTCTTTGTCTCTTGTTTATTGTTGTTGAATTTATATATAAAATTTTACTTTATATTGTCATCGCCTTGGTCCTTGTAAATGGAAAAATTAAAAACTTTAAATAACTTTCATTTACGAGAGAGAGAAAATTTTTGGCCTAATTCAAATTAAAACCAATTTACAAAAGTCTTCCACGAAGTGATTCGCCAAAATTAATTGAACACCCCTCACTGCACAAACACTTCGACTTCGACTTTCTTTTCCTTTCCTCTGATGTCGTAGTCATCACAAAAAATTTGTCTCATTTCAATCTGTCGCCCTGTTTTGTTCGTAAACCAATTTAAATTAGAAAGATGAATTCATCAAGCTGATAACCTGCCCCAAGGATGAGAGTTCCGTCAAAAGAACGTCCAACACAATATACAGATTTCCACATTCCACCCCCCCTAATTTGCACCCTCCAGAAAAAAAAGTCTGTCAGACGTCTTATCTGGCTCTTGGCTCTGTAGTAGGTACCTATAGTTGAATTTGAATACCTCAGCTCAACCATCATCATCAAACTTTGAGAACCAGCAGCGCAGGCAGGAGGATATTCAAGAGGAGCTAAAGGTGCTGCAGGAACACGAACAAGAAAGCACGACTGACGATGAAGAAAACGAAAAAAAAAAAAAAACAGCAACAGCAGCAGCTTCAGAAGAGCTAAAGAAAACTTCCTTGGAGCCTTCGAATATACACAAACACACACGAACAACAATCTTTCCCCCTCTTTCTCTCAATTCTCACCTGAAGAAGCAGCAGAGAAGAAGTTTTGCGTTTTATACTTTAATTAAATTTGTTAAAGGCAAATTATTTCATCCGCTTAACTGTTAAAGTGTCACAAAGTAACATTAATTAAAGTTTTGCTTGTCACACAGTGTTCTGTTATTTTGGTCTGCTACGAGTCGCGTCGGTCTTCGGTATCCTTCGGGCCATGTTCATTAGTAGTAAAGGAATAACTTTTTTGTGTCCATTATTCTGTTTTTGTTTTGTGTTTTCTTGCAAATTTTTCGTTCACTTTCTTAGCAGGTATTAAGCTGAGAAGATGCGGAATATAAAGAACAATTAAGAATGAACAAGAGTAGATATAGGGATAAGCCAAGGCAGTGTGCACTCTTTAGAGAGCTCATCATATAGAGCTGAGCTCTGTTTTGCTGGAGCTAGATGTGGTGTGGAGCTTTATAAAGAATCCCGATGAAGAAGACTGGAGGAATTCGCTTTCGCAACAAACTCTCCAGGTGGAATGTGCAAAGTTATGCGGACAAGAGAAATATATAAGAGTAGCTATACTTTAAAACAAAGATTTTGTTTGCAAATATCTTATATCTTCTGGAGAGAAGGAAGGTATACTTTACTAAATATAAAAGTAAACCTATGAAAGTATCTTCAAGAAACATGAAACAAAACAAAAAAAAATATGTCAAAAGGACGAAGAAGGAGGTTCTGCAAGAAGATAGGAATTGGAAGAGAGGAATTTTTCGTTTAACGGAAGTCACTAAATTTCTGTGGAATAAATGGAGAAAGGGTGGTAAAATGGATGAATATTCTTTGGAATATAATAGTCGATCCTTATAGTCTTTTAGAGGAATAAATATAAATAGGACTTATAGGTTTGGTGAAAATTTAAATGGTCTCATGAGAACGGAGAGAGGTTTTTTTTTGTGTGTGTTTTATGATAACAAACGAGCAGTTAAGCTGCAAGGCTTAACGGACCTAGCACCGCACTGAAATAATAATAGGAAGTCTGTTTGGTCAGCTTTTTGGGTTGCTCTGATGATGGTGAAGAAAGACAAAGAACGATAAGTATTTGTTTTGGTATTTTTTAAACTTTAGTTGTTTTCTTTGTATACAAATTTATTTTTAAAAGTGAAATTTAGGAAGGTATTGTTTAAGTTATAGGTTTTTGGGGAAGATGTTCAAATTTATTTAGTAGTTTTGAAAGTTATAGGTTCTTTTACATATTTGTACTTAAAAACCGAAACTCCCAAAATCTATTCAAACTGAGAACATTATACTTACATTTTTAGAATTAACGAGAAAACTTCAACAACATTTCCCACAAAGTAACTGCTTGCACAGATAAGTTCAAAATGACTTTCACTAATAGAAGAAACTTACTAGTTGAAGTCTTGGCATCTAATTTTCAGGAACGGGCATAGAAACAATGAGCGAAGTTTTTAAAATCTTGCATATTCATGAAAATTATATCCAACAAATAACTTAAACAAAAAGGAGTTAGAAAATTGTAAAGTGATTTTGTAATTCTATTTTAATAGATTTATACTACGTTTCCAACTACCCTCAATCCGAGATTTAGCTAAGTAGATTTAGAATTAATCTCGAGATTAATTCTAAATCTTTTGAAATGGAACAGGGCAGAAAAAATCGGATGGTTTGTTCGATTTTACTAGTCAAAAAGTTTTTTTATACAAATTAAAGTATATTTTTCTAATGGTTTTTTATCACGTTTTTGAGATATTACCATGCCAAAATATCACAAAAATAGTGTTTTATGGGCGTTCAAAATTCAATATCTCAAAAACTTTGTACGTTAAAGCTATTCTAATGCTAGATTCAAATTACAAAGGTTAAAGGCCATTAAAAAAAGTATAAATTGATTTCTATGGAAAATTATTTCTCGCCAATATTACTGTCATTTACGGAAAAATCGATCTTGAAAATCGTTTTTTTTTTTTTTCAACTCAATTCACACAATCTTAAATAAAAGGTTTTAATCTAAATAACAGCATTCCAAACTTTTCGAAAATCAAAAATTTTTTCTTTAACTTTTTTGATTGAGAAAAATAGGCTATTTTTCAAATTAAATTCATCAAAAACCCAAAAAATTAACTTTTTGCTCAAAAAAAAAACATTTAAAATAATATAGAAAACATAGCAAAGTAATTTTTAACCATGTTTTGTTAAAATCCAACCATTTTGGTTAAAGATAAAAATAAAAAATTGTATTTTTGCATTTTCTTCAATATTTTTGAGGTTATATAAAAAAATGGCTTGAGTACAAATTGTAGACACTTTTATTATCTACAACTTTTGCATTTGAATTTTTTCGATAGGAGGTCTACTTTTGACAGAAATCGTAAAAAAAACACGATTTTTGACACCCATCCCACTTTTTTGTCCACCCACCCCCTTTCCCCCAATTTGTTACCCTTTCATATACCATTTATCCTATTTTATTGGCACTGGGTTTTGTCTGATGTTCTGAAATATTTTTTTTTATTTTTATCTGTACGACTCCTTCTTTCGCAGAAAATACTTTTGAATATTATTCGATTTTTGTTATACTACAAAATAGTCTAAGAGCCGGCAGCATATTTTGGCAGTTTTGATATAACCGAAATTCGAGTGTGCACATATCTAGATATGCACCACAGTATATCAACGGAACAAGTCACGCAGTGATCTTTTTCAGCTTTCCCTTGCCAGACGCATCCAAAGTGCAGCAAAAAATCAATTTTTGGAGTTTTGGTATAACCGAATAAATGATACACCAAAAAATCATAAAAAATCCCCTGATTTCGAATCTGTGGGTACCGCAAGTTTCTTTTTCAGCTTTCCCCCCGCCAGACCGCTTTAAAGCTTTTTTAAGTGCATTTTTCTAATAAAAAACCTAATTACTTATTTTCTGTTAGGTATAACCGTATGATGGTAACAAATTAATATTCTATGTCTATTCCAGGTCTATCATTCCAGGTTTATGATTTTTGGGTGTATCATTTATTGGGGTAATACCTAGCAAAACGCCAAAAGTTGATTTTTGACTGCACTTTGGATGCGTCTGGCAGAGGGAAGGCTGAAAAATAGCTGGCTAAAAATTATATTTTCTAGACCTGGAATAGGCATTAGGGTGGGTCAAAAAAATCGAAAATTTTTTTTTTGATTTTGTACTCTGAAAAATCGATTGCTAGACCCCTCTAGAATAAACACACCAAATATGAGCTCTTTATATTAATGGGAAGGTCCTCCGCTTTGCAATTTTCCATTTTTACATCAAGCTTCTACTAAAAAAAAATAATTTTTTTATTAATTGACTTTTTAGCAAATTTCTTTTCATATTCTTGTAGGAAATTGAACGCTCTACAAAAAAGGCCTTATACACTTTTTTCGTTTATCTAACCGTTGAATAGATATTTGAGGTCCAAATATCGAGAAAATCTTTAAAAATTCGTTTTTTGTTCTTAATTTTGTAACAAATTGAAAAATTATAATGATCAAACGCGCAAGACATATTCTTGTTGGAAATTGATTGCTCCACAAAAAAGGTCTTATTAACTTTTTTCATTAATCTAACCATTCTAAAGATATTCGAGGTCAAAGTTAAAAAAAAATATAAAAACATTTTATATTTTTAAAAAATTTCTAATTCACTGAAACTTTATTATTTTCAAAATTAGCAAGATATATTCTTGTAGGGGCTTAAACGTTCTACAAAAAATTCCTTGGAATGAAATTGATTGCTTTAACCGTTTAGAAGATATTCGTATCCAAATCGCAATGCATACGGGTCATAAGAAAACTATTGAAATCAGTGAGCATTGGTTTGGATACGAATATCTTCTAAACGGTTAAAGCAATCAATTTCATTCCAAGGAATTTTTTGTAGAACGTTTAAGCCCCTACAAGAATATATCTTGCTAATTTGAAAATAATAAAGTTTCAGTGAATTAGAAATTTTTTAAAAATATAAAATGTTTTTATATTTTTTTTTAACTTTGACCTCGAATATCTTTAGAATGGTTAGATTAATGAAAAAAGTTAATAAGACCTTTTTTGTGGAGCAATCAATTTCCAACAAGAATATGTCTTGCGCGTTTAATCATTATAATTTTTCAATTTGTTACAAAATTAAGAACAAAAAACGAATTTTTAAAGATTTTCTCGATATTTGGACCTCAAATATCTATTCAACGGTTATCTATTATATCTATTCCAGGTCTAGAAAATATAATTTTTAGCCAGCTATTTTTCAGCCTTCCCTCTGCCAGACGCATCCAAAGTGCAGTCAAAAATCAACTTTTGGCGTTTTGCTAGGTATTACCCCAATAAATGATACACCCAAAAATCATAAACCTGGAATGATAGACCTGGAATAGACATAGAATATTAATTTGTTACCATCATACGGTTATACCTAACAGAAAATAAGTAATTAGGTTTTTTATTAGAAAAATGCACTTAAAAAAGCTTTAAAGCGGTCTGGCGGGGGGAAAGCTGAAAAAGAAACTTGCGGTACCCACAGATTCGAAATCAGGGGATTTTTTATGATTATTTGGTGTATCATTTATTCGGTTATACCAAAACGCCAAAAATTGATTTTTTGCTGCACTTTGGATGCGTCTGGCAAGGGAGCTGAAAAAGATCACTGCCAGACTTGTTCCGTTGATATACTGTGGTGCATATCTAGATATGTGCACACTCGAATTTCGGTTATATCAAAACTGCCAAAATATGCTGTCGGCTCTCGGTCTAAAAGGAAAAGTTAAAAATTTTAATTTTTTCAGTATTAAAAAAAAAGTACTACTGACTTTTCACTGAACGATAATAATTATTTGATGAAAAATAACAAATTTAACCGAACTTGCTCAAACTTAAAGACGTGATCAATCATACCAAAAGGCACCTTATATTGCAAGTGTTGCCAATTTTACTTTTTTTCATACAACATAGTACACAAACGGTCTTGCCCCCACTTCCCCTACCAAGTTTGATGTTGCACTTACTATCATCGTAATATCATGTTATATGTGATTATTTTCTCGATCTTATGACAAAAAAATACACATCTTTTGTTTATAATGCACCAATGTCATATATCATTTCTTTTCGTGGAAACCGCCCTCAAAAAAGGCAATCCCCTCTTATAGAGTCTATTTCTTCAAACTACCAATTTTATCATTCTGAACCTAGGAATGTGGTTTCAAAACTTCAATATCGTCGCTTCATTTTGCAACGATATTCATATTAATATTTTCAAATTATCCTTGTAACTTGTTCAGTAAAAAAAAAATATTACGCATACACCTCAGTGACCCATTTGGTATATTGTTTATATAATAGCGTGCATAATTGGCAATTGAAATTATAGTACCAAATGAAAACAGATACAATAGCAAGTGCTTCGTAATTTTGTCTAACACCAAATTGATTACACTGGTTTACAGCCAAAATGTACACTCAATCCCACTATTTTTTTCTAACGTACTTTGACCTCAGAGACTCGGAAATCACTTTAAAAAATAAATTACGATGGATACGTTTTCGAGATATGATTTTTCAAAGTTTTTTGTCGTTGTTTTTCCATCCTACTTAGTATTCGGGCTATAGCTTGAGTAATAAACGACTAATTTGAACAGAAAAGCCGGCGCCTGAAATAAGCAACAAACACTAGAACAACTTTTCTAAGTCACTCCAGATGTTTAAGTGCAATGTATTAAAAAATTTTTAAAAATCAATCTTTTTAAGAATATTTTTGCAAAAAAAAACTTTATTACTCAAAGAAAAAATCAAAATCTTTCGAATCATTATAGTTTTAAGTTTATTAATGTATAGTACATTTTCTGGCAAAGATAAAAATATAATTTTCTTAAAAATCTATGGATAAATTATAAAGATATGACCATTTAGGTATGTTTCGAATTTTTCTGTTACTTTTTTAGTTTTTGTCTATAACTTGAAAAGCAAGCTGAATTTGAAAATTTTTATTAAGTAATTTTTTGTAGATAATTAATTTTCCTATTGATACTTATCCTTTTAAAAAAATTTTAAATTGAAATATTGTAAAAAACTTAAGAAAAACTATTCAAAAAAGAGAAAAAAAACGTAGGTAATTTTTGATGTTTTTACTAAATGTTTTTACTAAATGGTCTGTTTTTATCATTTGAGCATTTATAAATATTGAACATGTTTAGGAGAAAAGAAGATACTTAATCTTTTAACATAATGGTCACAAAACTTGAATACGGCTAAAATTGGATAAAATATGGACTCTCAAAATCTTGTATTTTTGTTTTTTTTTTTTTTTTAACCGGCTTTTCTGTTCAGATTAGTCGTTTATTACTCAAGATATACCCCGAATATGAAGTAGGCTGGAAAAAAAAACGACAAAAAACTTTGAAAAATCATATCTCGAAAACCTATGCATAAATATTTTTCGGGATTTTCGAGTTTTCTGGGCTCAAATCTACATGAAATGTATAACGGCACTTGGTGCCCAAAAAAATTTCATTTTTTTGTAAACTAGTGTGATCATTAAAGAAAACGGTTCTTCTAGTGTCTAACCTTCAAAACTGAAGAAAAAGAGGTTTCACTCTCCAATTAAAAAATTCAAAAGTTCTCTTTATTCATAAAGGATTTTCACAAACAGATAAACGCCAAAAACTTCGATAAACTTTAACCTCTTGACCTATGCAAGAAGAAATATTAAGCAAAATGTTTGTTTTTATAATTTCATTACTTTGCATTTAAAAAGTTATTATAAAGTATGACATATCTACATCGTTTGAAAGCTTTCTAAGCTCAAAAAGAAATCACAATACAGTAGAAAGGGTGTACCTATTCCATGTTTAACCATTAACCTGCTATCATTGAATAAAATCACACCAGGCTGAAAAGTGATTTTGACTTTATTTAGAAAACTGATTTATGCAAAACTAAACAAAGCCGCACGGCATTAAAAAGAATGTCACTGAAGTAAGGGTTTTATCCTAGCAGCAGAAGGTGAGGTATATATATACCTATGTTTCGCACTCTGAAGGGGTAAACTCAACGCTTAAGATCATATCGCTTAGGTCGTCACACCTGAGATAACAAAGTTCGCGCTCCAAAAGCAACAGCCTTACCTATATATATTCCTATATAAACGTCAGAGTCGAGTCGAGACTTGAGTATGGTTTTGATGTCGCAGCACGCCCGCCCGTTCTACATACCCACCTTCTACACAAGTTCCCAGGGTTACACAATGTTTGTTGAAAGTTAAAACCGCAGGATATTTCGAAAGGATTTCATAAAGCACCACGGTTAACTACTGAGCTCGCTATATTCTTCAGCTCCTCTCAGTCTTTCGTTCATCTCTTTCCGTTATTTATGGATTTATGAATATTTAATGTTTCAAGAGAATCAGCAGGGTATCAAGTACAGTACACTCGCTGATACATATACCAGCACATTTACCCGCAACAATGATTCGCTTCCTCCATCAAATTTTTGTTTAACGGCGGCGCGGCGAGAACAGGTAAAAGGGATTTCATGTTGAGGGCTCTGGCTTGTGATTCTTTAGTGTCATAGCATAGCTAGTGTCAGTGTTCTATCGCTCATTCATCTGCGAGAGTGAGCGCTTTTTGTATGTTTTTCCGGAACGTGAAAACTCTTAAAACTTTAGAAAAGCATTGTTCTTCCGTTTTTGCATGAAGAGCTTTACATTTAAAACACCTAAAGTGTGCAAAACATTTACACACACAGAAATAGGTTATATAGGAAGGAAGAACTAAGGCAAGGCAAAATAATAGTCAAAAGAACCTGTCGGTAAAAGTAATGCCTCTTAGGGTTTAAGGGATCAGGTTTTATTGTTTTTTCTAGGGTGCGCACGAAGATGATAGGGAATTAAAAAACTTTGCGTAACGGTTTTCCAGTATAATGTTGTTCTTGGTTGTGTTTTGCTGTTGTTGTTGTTGTTGTTGTTGTTGTTTGGCGAGAAAATTTATAACGCTAGCCGCATCCAACCCCTATTTTAACCCGATGTGAAATTTATGTTCTATCGTTTCGGGATTAGTAATTTAGAAGCATATCCTTAGCACCCAGAGGCGTTGGTCTGATGTGGTGTTGTTGTGCTATGCGATGGTGTCGCGGGTAGAAAGATTCCAAAGAATCCTCCTACATTTGGTCTGAGTGTTGAAATTATATAATAGATATCTAGGTAAGATAAAAGGAAAAAGTACAAAACAGAAGAAGAAGAAGAAAGTGGGCAACCATTTAGCTAAGCCAAAGGATTTGTGGGAAATAAGTTACTCTCAAAATGGTTAAAATCTTTATCATGAGCTTATAAATGTTAAGGTCTACTCTGCTGTACTATAGATAAATAAATGGTAGTAGAAAATAATGCACATGTTTAGATTATGAACAACGGCGTATACAAGGGGGGGGTCACGGGGTCATGACCCCCCCCAAGAACTCAGAACTTAAAAAAGAGTTTGTTATGTGATACTGAAATCTCTTGAGTAAGATTATTTTCAAAATGTTGAAGTTTTAGAACATGAACGAAAATTAAAAGTAAAAAAAATTTTTGGTATTCAAACAAACTATTTTACCATATTTTGGGGATGTGGTCATATTTTTAGCGAACGCTATGCTGGATTAGGATTATTTTGATTCGTTCGATAATATTAGTTGAGCTGTGCTGTAGAGTTTTGTATGGAAACAAAATCCGGATAAGTATTATATTCAAAGCTTTTTAAAAGAAATTGAATCTGGTAGGTACACAAAAATAATATCTTAAGGGCAAGACACTGCTTACCAGCAAATAAAAGAAGCAGCCATATCTTCTATTTTTTTATATGATGAAGTGAATAAAATATGTTTTAAATAGGGAAGCTTTCTGTGGCCTTGCTGTGTGGAGGTCAATTCTGTTGATAAAATTCGTCATCGGCAAAATGTTAAAAAAGGATATCATTTCTCAAATCTTTTTAGTTTTTTGCAATGTTCCAGTTCAATACATTCGTCTGATAAAATTTGGTGAATTTTGTTTGCTTACAGAATATAACAGTATTTTGTACATACTAAATTTTCTAGATCTGTTGCATTTTTTGAAACAACTATGGATTTGTTAATCATCAATGGCCAGCCAATTATAGAAGCAATGTAAGCAACCTTATCTAAGGCAATTTAAATATTATTATTAAATATAACTTAGGGCTAATTTTTTGAATAGTTAGATAAACCTAAGTTAGAGCTTATTCCTAGGAATAAAAGTTTTTTTTTATAGTGACATTTATTCTTCTGATAGTCTATCTGACGATTGAAAAAGCAGGGCTTAATCTAATAAATGCAACTGAATGTTTTTTATATTGTAAACCTCTGATTAATACCTGAAAACGGACGAATCCCAAAATATCGCCAAAATTATTCTTTTTGTCTTTACTATTTTAATAGTGGTATTTTAAATTCCCATACAATTTTAAAACAAAATTTAAAAAAAAAAATATATTTTGAAATGCAATTTTTTTTACAAAACTTTGCGATGCGTTTGCCTGAGGTTAGGAAGACTTTTAATTCAAAAGTTAAAAACTGTTATTAAGTAAAAACGATTTTTATTTTAACTTTCTGGGCTAGCGGAAAACAATGAACAGTTGTTTTAAGGCAAATTATTCAATCGAAGTACTCGTACAGTACATTTTATTTTTAGGAGAGGATAGCCTCAATTGGTCAAAATTAAAGCCTAGTACGCTGCGGATAAGAAACGAAAAATCCCATACAAAAATGAAACAACGAAATGGTAACCCGAAAATTTCGTTCAACTTTTCGTTCTGTAGTACGCTGTTCGGCACAACGAAATTGAAAGTCTAAACTTCTTTTTCGCACACAAACAATTGCCGGGGACATTCATTGTGTGTGGAAAAATGACATTTTGAGTTTTTTTGTTTGTTTTTGTTGTTCATTTTGTCATTGCATGTCTTTCTGTGATGCGTGTTTGCTTTTTTTTCATTTATGTTTTGCAATTTTTGAGTATTTTTCGGTCCAGTTTTTGCAAGCATTTCGTTGTCCTCGTGGAGACCGACGAAAAATTTCGTTTCACATCAGCAGCGTTCTAGGCTTTAAGGCTTAACGCTAAACTTAAACGAATCTCATAACGTTTTTGTTTGGTTACTTTTAGAACTACATTTGGAACTTTTCGATTCGAAATGCAAGACGCACAAATTTTAATGTTTAATAATTCAAAAAGCCCATTTTCAGGTTTATGCCTGCTATCAAAACTTTTGAAAAAAAAAAAAAAAAAATTGGCATGACCCCCCCCCAAGAAGCAAACCTGTATACGCCCCTGATTATGAAGGTTAGCTTGTTAGCAGTTTTGGTACTTAAAAAACGTGCTGCTACTTCACTTTCGCCTTCTTGGAGTCCTTTACCTATTTTTACTTCTAGAAAATGTGATTAAAAGAAGAAATTATTTTCTTTAGCAGGATGGGTTTGATACTTTGCTTTTGAAGCTGAACGTTGAAATTTTAAAAACCAACCTTCCTCTCCCAACAACCTCACAAATGAAGTACTGGAAAATATTATTTATGTTTGTAAACACCGCAACGTATTAGCTATATAAAAAAGGATTTCCATTGGTTTATTAAAAAAAATGACGAGCACTTTGATCATAAAATTTAAAAGGTGAGGTGGTCATTTGAGCAATAGGATATGTACAAATACAATACCTACTGATTTTTTTTTCGTTATTTTTAAAATTCAAATTTTCATCCGTTTAAAATTAACCTTAATTTATTAAAGTTAATATTTTGCTCGTAACCCATAGTTTTTTACCCCCATTTGGGGGATTATTTCAAAAACTATTGGTTATATTATATTGATTTAAAAATTAGAATCAAATGTACAATTTTGCCTTTCGGAAATGGTATCATTTATAACTGTAAGTGTTGCCGTTGTTTTTTAATAATTTTTTTTTATTTTGATAATTTTTTTTTAGAAAAATGCCCCTCCCACCTAAACGGGGAGAGATAGACCCCCCTCCCAAAGAAAAAAATGTTTGTATTGAGCTCCTCTATAAAAACCCGTTATCAAATCCTGGCGCCCAAGTTATCCTACTACGTGACGAAACAATATTTTTCTTCTATACCTAAAAGTTCGAATTTCCGTATCTGGGTTGAAATCGAAAATTTTTTTTTTTTTCTAAGCCAATTTTGAAGTGATTTTCATAAAAAATACCTCGATTGATTGGGAAATAGATATAGTTTTAGAAAATATTTTTTAAATAGCATGTTGTTTTGAAAACATATACTTTAAATTGATGCCGAAGTTGGGCAAATGACGAAAAAAATGGAATTTTTGAACTTTGACAGCTTATAAATTCTAAGTGGTTTAACCGAGTTACATGTTTTATACATTGTTGAAAACATATGTTTATCTTCTATCAGAAACTGTAAAAAAATCGAAAATGGGTAAAAAATTGACGAAACTAGAATTTTTTCAATGGGTGAAGGTCCAAAAAACCGTTTTTTGACCGTAACTCCAGATTTTGGGGGTGTTAGGGGATTTTCAAATACCGTTTCGTATTCAGTGCGACTAGCTCTACAAAACCTGATAGGTCTCCGCCCCCGTATATTTTGAGTGTTACACCGTGTAATTGGTTTAGCTTTGAATTGGTAGTTCCCTTAACTAGTGACAAGTGATAACCAGGAAAGTGTTTTGGCTTGTGGTAAACCAAGAAAGGGCTTTAAATCGTGCATCGACTGGGTCAAACGATATATAGTACGTTCTCGATTCACGCAACTCCTCGATTTTCGCAACAAATAATTTTTTTCCATTGTTGACGCAATAATTGCAACTCTTCTACAAAAATTGACTCGGTAAGTGCAACTTTCAATACGAAAATTCGATGAACTGACCAGAATCCAACCCTTATTGAAAAAGTGTTGATTGTTCAAAAACTTCGGGATATGTTAATTTTAAAATCTAATAAACTAAAAAAATCCAAATTTCTTTTTTCGGCTTTCCTGCCGTCTGCCGTATACGGCATTACAAATAAAAATAAAAAAAAAAAAACAAATTAAGAAAGAAAAGTGTATTTAAATTAAAATTTCAAATGAAAATTAAAAATATATAGGTACAAAAGTTTATTTTGATTTTTATATAATAGAATAACAACAAAAATGCGTTTTTAGTTTAACTTTTTTGGTCGAATTATTTACAATTTTAATGATTTGTAAAATAAAAAGATCAATTTTAGAAGTGATTTGAAACACAAAAGTTATTAATAAGAAACATAATATAATATAAGAGCAAGATGAGAAAGCAAGTACGATATAAGAATTCATATCTTATATATAAAAAAGAGTTCGTTTAGTGTGTGTGGCCGATAAACTCGCGTTTGGCTGGTCCGATTTTGGTAATTATTTTTTTGTTTGAAAGGTATTAATATGTAGATGGTTTGTATAAAATAAAAATAATACCTTTTCTCGCATCTTTACATAGCTGTCACTTTGTACGAGTAAAAAAACACTCTCGCTTTTTAAAAATTTTAACTAAGCTTAATTTATAAAGCTTTCAAAATAATTAAAAAAGCCTGATTTTGAGTGAAACAAATAATTATTCGTCTTGTGACATTAAATCTACATATGGACTGCACAAATAAAATGTATATTAAATCTCTAATCTTCATTGAGGACACGTGATTGATTATTGCGAGTAAAGCATTGGCACAGTTAGGATTGGTTGTTCCAAATCGTGCAGACCAAGATGTTCTTTTGTGAAATTTGTGTGAAATTTTGTGTTATGACAACGTACTGTTGTCAAGTTCCAGGAAAATTGCATATTTTGAACTAACGACTGGACAGATTTTTGTGAAATTTTTTGTGTCTGATAAAATTCATTCGAAACATGTTTTGTTTCATAAATTGGACACGGTAGGTGACGCTGTTGCCGGAGTATGTATAGACAAATTTCATATTTGGAGTCCGAAATACTTGGCAGATTTTTGTGAAAGTTCGTTTGTGTTATAAGGTCCATCCATGTTTTGTAAATTATAATTGTATACGGTAGGTGGCGCTATTGTCAAATTATAGGCAAATATTCCATATTTGACGCTGTTGTCAAGTTATAGTTAAATTCCACAGTACACATAAAAAGGTAATATATTCCGAACTGACATTGGTCGCCAGATTGTCAAAACATGACACTTTGGCGACCAATGTCAGCTACCGAATTCTTAATTGTTTAAAATACCGACGGAAAACGCACAAAAACCGATAAACCACGCACACCACTAATTTTTAAACAATTGTTTACCATTTTCCGCGATGAAACACGAAGAAAATTTGTTATTTTTCAATTTATAATATTTTTAAATGACATTTTATAAATTAAAACAAAAACAAATTTCCTGTTTACTGCGATTGAAATATAAAAATTAAAGGCCGACCTGACAGATTGGTGCCCATTTTTGACAAACAAATTTTGACAACGTTCGGAATATATTACCTTATTATGTGTACTGTGGTTAAATTCCATATTTGGAGTCCGACGGCTGCATAGACTTTTAGGAAATTTTGATAAGGTTCATTCGAGACAGGTTTTGTTTTATAGTTGGACCTGGTATGTGGCGCTGCTGTCAAGTTATGAACAAATTCAATATTTGGGGTTCAAAGAGCTCATATTCAAGGCTAATAAAAACAAACATGATTTAACTCTTTAAAATGTTATTTCCTCAATTAAAATTGTTTATCACTAAGTTATCTTACAGTTGAAAATTGGTATGATAAACTGAAACTTAAAATTTGTTTAAGTTGTTTCAACTACCAATTTATTAATACAATTTCCGCATTTAATTTACAATTTAAAATGATTTAATCTTTTAAAGAAAATATTTTAATATTTAGACGTATGCATAGAATTAAGACGGAATCTTTTCATTTTAAGTCGTTTTTTTTTTTTAATTTACAAAAAAAGATCGCTACTTTTTGAATTTCCTAAATAGCCAAAAAAATATCAAATTTTAGTAGCGATTGCAAGTGATTGAAAGGAGTTCGAGGCACATAAGATTTTGTTTTTAAAAACATTATTTTACTATTTGACGCAAAAAACCCTTGCCAATAACAGAAAAAAACAGTGGCATGCATACAACATACATATCGTCTGTCAAATAAACGGTTTGCTTTTTTAATACTTTATACAATTTTATGTTTTTGCTCCATCCATATATGAAGTTGTGACCCGATTTTTTTGTATTGGAAAAGGTTAACACATTACAAAGCCAAAAATTGGAAATAAATACTAGAAAAATGCGGAACGAAGTCCGCCGGGTCAGCTAGTGCCTATATGAAAATGAAAAAAATTCTTTTCTTTAAAAACGGCTCTATTGGTATTGATAAAATTAAAAATTATTTAAAAAATACGTGTACTGTCGCACAAAAGATTCTACTTTTAAAACAGACAAAATATTTTTTTTTAACCGTTATAAACGATAGGTGAATCGTTTTCGTCTGACTTTCTCGTTAACAACTTAACCGATTTTAACTAAAATTTTTATTCAAAAAATGTTTAGTTATCTGCATATTTTGATTTTGGATGAAAAAAGTTTTATTTTTTTTTGAAAAATCAATTTTTTAAAATGAATTTTCTACCTATGTACCTATTTTTTAAAATTTAAAAAAAAAAAACTTCCAAAAATTCTTTGTTTATTAAGAATTTAAGTTAATTTTAATGAGGTGTTTTTTTAATTGAAAAATTTATTTTCAAAACATAATAAGTCCATGATTTCAAATTTTTCAGGAGAAGAAAAAAACGTTCTATTTACTTTTGTTAAGTGTAGCAAAATGTATAAAAAATATATTTTGTAGATCTTTTATCTACCTACAGAATATCGTTTGGTATTTACTTTTTGGACAGATAGTTCAAAAGATAAAAAATAAAAACGATTTTGGACTTATCATACTTTGAAAATAAACGAATGTGAAATTTGTTTTAAACTGAATATACAATTTTTTTTTTAAAGCCTCAGTCTATCAAACAATTACATTTGGGAATAGAATATAATGTTTCGAGTAGTTATTTAAAAAAAAAAACAAATTTTGAAAAAAAGTGGACTTATCATGTTTTGAAAATAAACGATTCAATTAAAAAAATACTTTTTTACATTTCTTTAAAAGTTGAGGAATGTAGTAGAAAAGTTCTGATGTGATCTGGAACGAAATCCATTTTTTTTTTTATGAACCTCTTTTCGATTGAAAATGTTTCTTAATCATTTTTCATATTGTGAGAATTAAAGAGCATATAGATACTGCATTAATATTTTGCATTTGAGTGTATTGACATTTTTTAATTCCAAGGCTTGAAATTACTAAAAATATTAGCAAAATACATACTTTGATATACGTGTTGACCTCTTTAAATAGTTTAAAGAACAATTCCCCTTATAGTCCGGTCAATTTAGACATCCGAGGTTACATTAATTCCCAGCAAGCTGAAAATTGGTAGGATTGTTGGAAACACCATCATAAATTAAATTTAAAAAGTCCTCATCGATCCGAGGTGTGGAAAAAAATTTACGGGGGGTCAAAGGTCACAAAAACTGGTTTTTCACGATTTTCAGCAAAACGGTAAGTCTCATCAAAAAATTTTCAATGCAAGAATTGTAGACCAGGTTATTATATATAAAAAGTGTCATGACACTTTTTTTCCTAAGACCCACCGTTTCTTAGGTATAACGATTCAAAAAGTTGAATTTGAGTTGTAATCGTCATAATCAGGCCTATTTTGAAAAAAAACTCCTAACTGAAAAGTTCCTGAAATTTCATTATTTTTTAAGCTTGAATTTCGTTCTTCAACGGTTAAGAATATGGGAAAGCAAAAAAAAATGGAATTTTTCGCCATTTTTTCCGATTGGGACCCTTCTCCCGAAACCATTTCCCTGGGAATTTTTGTTTATAATATGTCTGAATATATACAGGGTGTGCAATAGAGAATGGACAACCCTAAAACGGGTGATAGCTACACTTATGACTGTTCTAAAAACAGATAGAAAAAAGTTCTATCGCAACCAGTTCATAAAATATTGGCTTTTTTTCGTTCAGTGTATTTTAAATTTTATCATCTTGTGTTTTTGTTCACTACAACCACGAATGAATGAATTTTATTTATTTCTTTTTTTTATAATTTTCTACAATAATTGTATGAGTACATAAATGCTTAAAAAACTGCATAGCTATTGCACATTTTTGTAAAAAAAATTTTGAAATCTGTTTTTTGATGCAAAATGTAAAAAAATTATTTTATGAAAAATTTTAAACACCTGTGGTATAAAATAAATCTATAGAAACCTAGGTGGCCAACTTTCTTAAAAATATTCTCGTTTAAGGGGAATATTTTTAAGAAAGTTGGCCACCTAGGTTTCTATAGATTTATTTTATACCACAGGTGTTTAAAATTTTTCATAAAATAATTTTTTTACATTTTGCATCAAAAAACAGATTTCAAAATTTTTTTTACAAAAATGTGCAATAGCTATGCAGTTTTTTAAGCATTTATGTACTCATACAATTATTGTAGAAAATTATAAAAAAAAGAAATAAATAAAATTCATTCATTCGTGGTTGTAGTGAACAAAAACACAAGATGATAAAATTTAAAATACACTGAACGAAAAAAAGCCAATATTTTATGAACTGGTTGCGATAGAACTTTTTTCTATCTGTTTTTAGAACAGTCATAAGTGTAGCTATCACCCGTTTTAGGGTTGTCCATTCTCTATTGCACACCCTGTATATATTCAGACATATTATAAACAAAAATTCCCAGGGAAATGGTTTCGGGAGAAGGGTCCCAATCGGAAAAATGGCGAAAAATTCCATTTTTTTTTGCTTTCCCATATTCTTAACCGTTGAAGAACGAAATTCAAGCTTAAAAAATAATGAAATTTCAGGAACTTTTCAGTTAGGAGTTTTTTTTCAAAATAGGCCTGATTATGACGATTACAACTCAAATTCAACTTTTTGAATCGTTATACCTAAGAAACGGTGGGTCTTAGGAAAAAAAGTGTCATGACACTTTTTATATATAATAACCTGGTCTACAATTCTTGCATTGAAAATTTTTTGATGAGACTTACCGTTTTGCTGAAAATCGTGAAAAACCAGTTTTTGTGACCTTTGACCCCCCGTAAATTTTTTTCCACACCTCGGATCGATGAGGACTTTTTAAATTTAATTTATGATGGTGTTTCCAACAATCCTACCAATTTTCAGCTTGCTGGGAATTAATGTAACCTCACCCCCTTATTTTAGTCTAATTTGACCGGACTATTATTTGAATCCTCAATAATTTTCGTATGCTCACTGACTTTTCAATATACAATCTAAAACCATCTTATAAAAGTTTAGTATCTTTTTTTAACACATTTCAAATATGTGTACTTAAACATTTTATATAAATCTCATCTCATCCATCAAACTTATTGCCTCATTTCATAAGGATTTCAAATATCTCATCTCAAAAACTTTATCCTCTCTATTCAATCGTTTTGTATTAAATCAATGCTATTCATTTCAGTTTTTACCTTCACCTTTTGTTCATCTTCAAAACAAAACAAAAAAAAATAACATCAACAACAAAACGATTTCCAGATTCAATAAGAAAATTTCCATTTGTAAGGGAAACAATGTCTCTGTTATACCTATTTCCAAGGATAACCATCATCAGCCATTTGCTTCTATTGTTAAGCTATACAACTTATCCTTTAGACACTTTTCTCTCTCACATAGAAATTGTTTTTCTTCTGACAGAAAAAAAAAAAACAACTATCCACCAACGCTGACACCACAACGCCATCATAGAGATACAATCACAAGGAATTATGAAAACAAAAATCAATTACTTAAGCTTCGGTGCAGACAAAACAGAAAAATAAGAAAAACTGAGAAAAGCGAGGAGGCAAAAAGGCACACTATGATCAACTAAGAAATAGACGACGACGATAGGAAGGAAGCTGTTAAGGGAACTACTTCCAACCAAGGCACTAAAGCTATACAGCAGCCCTGGTAAAAGGCAAGGCAATAGCATCACTATAAGTAGCACCAGATCGCGATACACATCCAAGGTAAAGGCACCATAAAGGATGAGCACACGATGAAGTTGGCAGTGACAATAATGGCAACTGAGCAGAGCTTGAGAGAGCAGATAAAAAAAAAAATTTAAAAAAAAGCTAAAAAAGAAAACAGGATATGATAAAGTTTGAAAATTCCTTCGAACGATTCTTGCTGGCTTTCAAAACTAACACCCCATCTCTCCAAAGTATGCAGCAGCTCAGCGCAAAAACTTCGAACTTAGATAGTAAAACAAAAATAAATAAAAATAATAATGAAACTTTCCAAAACAACACAGAACGGTGGCAGCGGGCTTGAGAATTTGTTTCCCCCTTATTTTCGCTTCTGAAGAAATAGAGAAGGGGGGGGTGAAGAATTAAATGAAAGTGGGATATCCTTGAAATAAACAACAATAACAACAACAAGGAGAAAAAAAAAACTTCATAATAAACACAACGTTAGTCTTCGTTGGCTTTTCACTTGCCTCTCGGTGTGCTTTATCTCTGTGCACCAAGAAGATTGAAAGCGGGGGGTATGTTTTTGCAAAACAAAACAAAATTTCTCGAAAAGCAAAAGCAACTCTTCTTCTCTGTGCGCTGTTCAACAAGGACATTGTGACAACTTCATTCTTCATTGAACGAAAAAAGCAAGATTATATGGGAGAAAGGAGGGGTAGGAAAGGGGGGGGGGTGGGAAATAGAAGCATGTTATAAAAGTATGCATGCCCCGCTTAACAGAAACAAAAACAGGATACACTTCGGAAGAGGAAAAAAATATAATAAGGAAGGAGTTTTGTGAAAGGCAAATAGACGACACCCGCCTGAATGATTAGGTACAGAAACATAAGTGAAATTTCCATCAGCACACGAACAATGGTTTTTAATATAGATGAGGAGAGGGTGTGTGTTTGTTCATGGATCATGAGCATCAACATCGGAAAGCCTGAGAAGGCTTTGAAGTTCAAGACCATCGGATAAGGATAAGCACAGTGCGTACAACAAAAATTGAAGTTGGTTATTGATAAAAGATCGAAAGATGCCACATGCATTAATAAGGTATAAATAATAATCAAATCAGAGATGAATTTTTTGCATCTTCTTGAGACTATATAGAATGTGCCATTTCAAAGCATTTTGAGGTTATGAAGAAAAAGTCACGGTTAATTGGATACGCAAGAAATTGTTTTTAAACGTATAACATTTTTATTAGAAACGTGATGCTCTTAACAAATCTTTATCATTGGATGTGTTATTTATACGACGGTTTTTTTGCTCCATCTTTATTCTTCTTTCTTCTTCTATGCCTTCTTTTTCTTAAAACTAAATAAATAGTTTTATGACAAGTAGTATCAAGCTAATTTCCATTGTGGGGAAACCTACATAGGTACATATATGTACATTAGGATGGGTCAAAAAATCGAATATGTATCTTTTTTTATATTACACTTCAAGCAATCAATCGATAGGCACCTCTAGAATATACTCACAAAATATAAGCTCTTAAGTTTCCAGTTTTCATTTTTACATTAGTTTTACCTATATTTTAAAAAAGATTTGTTTTTTAATAATCTTTTTAACAAATTTCCTTACATATTCTTGTAGGAAATTAAAAGCTCTACAAAAAAACCTCATTCATATTTTTCATTAATAAAACCATTTTCAAAGCTAAAAAAATTATAAAAATATTTTTTATTTTTTTTATTTTTCAAGATTTTACTGAGAAGTCATTATTATCAAATAAGCAATACCTATGTACTCTGAAAGTGGCTTCAACGTTCTACAAAAAAGTTATGGTATTAAATCGATTGCTCAGAAGATATTCGTATCCAAATCCCAATGCATACTGGTCATAAAATAAAACTATTGAAATAAAAAAAATAATGTTTCTAACAATATTTAACGGTATATGCAATAGAAACCTTATTCTTCTGATTGCTAACTTACTTTAAAACTACTAAACTGATTTCAACGAAAATTTTAGTAAAAAATGTTAAATTTAATTCTAATTTTTGGGTTTAGAAAATAACTCAAAATTTCATTTTCAAAATCAACAATTGAAAACGAACAATGTTTTTATTTTTTGAAACTTTGTTACATGACTCTTTTTTAAATGTTTTATATTTTTAATTTATAAAAAAAAAACCATTTAAAAAAATGATTTTTTTTTCTGAAAAAATATAGCTATACGGGAAATTAAATGATTTTGCTCTGTTTTAAGATCAAAACCATTAAAAAAAAGTGTTTTCGTTATATAAGAAAACAAAAAATTGGTATAATTTTAAAAGTTTTTTAATAAATTTCTTAAAAAACTTTAAGACAACATAAAATATCCATGAATAGTTTAGCCTCCAAGTCAAATTTTGATTAAATAAAATGCACTACCGGGGTCGCACGTACTTGCTTTATATTTTTGAGGAATTTCATAAGTAGTTAAAAAAAATATGTTTTTATAATTAATAATCTTTTACACACAACTAAGTAGGTATGCCATTTGATTACTTGTATAAGAAAGAATTTTTACAAAAAAAATTTTCGAAAATTGTTAGAGTCGTTTTTAAAATAAAAATAATTTTGTAAATATCAAAGTTTTCTGACACTTTTCAAATTTTTAATATTACCTTTACCTAAACGCTTTTGTATGAAAAATTTTCATTTAAATCGGGTTAATATTGTACGAAATATTCAGAAACCAAAAAAAAAACCGTTCTATGGCAGGTACCGTTTTTTTAACTTCAAAAGTTGGCTCCTATTGGGATCCAAGGGTCGTCGGGAGTATGTGAGAAGACCAAAAAATGCTTCAAACTATCCACGATACACCGTGAAAACGGTGAAGCATAACAGAGCGAAACTGATGCTTTTCATACAACGGTGTTGGGCCTATTAATCCCATCAGGGCCCATCAAGGGTATTCTGGAGTACGTAAAAATTCTCGAGGAGGTTATGTTACCCTATGCTAAAGAGGAAATTCCTTTGGTTTGGGTATACGACAAGATAATGGCCCAAAGCGTACTTCGAAAGCGGCAAAATGATGATTTCAGAAGAAAAAGGTATGCGCTAGGAAGTTGCCCGCACAATCCCCGGACCCTAACCCCTTTGAAAACTTATGGGGGAATGTAAAAGATAAGGTCCATGAGGTGAAACCAAAAAATTAGAAAGATTTGTGGCAGGTAGTGCGAGATTCGTGGATTTCAATACCAGTCGAGAAGTGTCAAATTTAAATGGACTCTATGCCCCGAAGATCCATTCCAGTAATTAAAATAATGGTTACTCCACAAAGTATTAATGGTAATCTTTAATAATTAACACACTTTCATACAACTTTTAATAGTTTTCTTACTTTTTGCCTTATAGATGCAGTAAAATGCTATACACTGCTATTTTTGTGAACAACCACAAATTTTTAAAATGCATGTATCCGTGACAAAAGCAACGGTAAAAAATCAATCTTAATTTTATCTGGTAATATTAATAAAATACTTTAATTTGCTATTTGAAGTTTTGTGAAAAATATTATAACGTTGAAAATATTAGCCTTTTTGTTTTATTTGGGGAGCACTGCTATTATTATGAACACAACTGTATGTTCTCATGCTATTAAATCAATTTTTTTGTTTGACAACCTATAAAATTTATACCATGTGAAAGCTTATTGATTCACCTTGTATAATGATGCATAAATCTTATTTCAAAGATGTCTACAAGAGAAGTTAGAATTTTTTAAAGTCAACCATGTCGAATTTCCAGACTGAGATTACGGTACTTCCTACACTGGTAGCTGGTCATCGCCAACAGATCTCCACAGGTGTTTTGAGGTATTTTTAAATTTTTTTCAATTTAAGATTGTGTAACTTGTAGAGCACGTAACGTTATGTGTGATATATCAAAAAAAAAAGGTTATGTTATCAGCATGTGTATTAAAGTTAAATCAAATTTGTATGTGCACTAGATCAAAAGATATAACATTTGTTATAAAAGAACATCTTTTTACCGTTATCTCCGAATTTTGAATATGAAAATAATTTAAATTTTGTACAATTATAATTTATTTAATTACCTATCTACAGTACAAATTTCATTGATCTATCTATTAAAACAAAAAAGTTATAACAAGTTGAAGTCGTGTCTTTTCGTTTCATCTTGTTTCAAATCACTACGATACTAAAGAAGTTTTCACTTCAAAAATTTCAATTTCCCCTCTGCTGTAACTTGAGGTATACAGATAGTCAGACAGACTGAATTGCCGGACCAACTTTTTCACTTTCGTACCGTACCTAATGTCATGTAAAATTGTTATCTCGAATCCTAAACTTGCCCTGCTCTATCGCAAGTAAAAAAGAAAGAAAAAACTATACACAAATATGTATGTTACTTGAATATAGGTAACCGGATTTTGTAGACAATTGAATGATATGCACAAAATATTACCTGGAAACCTTTTTACTTCAAAAAAACTTTTCCTTTTTTTCCGTACACACCACATCATTTATACCTATACTTTTAAGGCTATTCAACCTTCTCAAAAAAATTCAAAAAAAATAAACCATCAAACACCTTTAACAATTTTCTATGCCTCCATCATACACATCAATATCCAATTTGAGTTCATTTATTAACCACACCCTGTTGTTTTTATCATTAGCAACACAACTTATGAAAGTAAACCTCATAAATCAAAACTTTCACCACTAGATCATCGTAACAAAATATAATAATAAAACAAATGTATAAACCCTTTTTACTTTGCAGCCGAAACATCCAGAAAACCCCCACTGGCTGGCCATCCCTCATCAATAACAAAAACATCACTCGAACACGAACTCGAAAATACACAAGTGTTAAGAGTATTAAAGAAGGTATAGAAAGCATCACTCCATCACGAAGTGTCCGATTTCAAATGATGGCAATACCAACTTACTTAGGTATACAGAACATTTATAGAAGAAACTTTACCGCAGGACCTTTATCAGGTGCCATTATTTTTTGATCCTTTTCAATGAAACAACCTTCCAAGTTCAAACTAACCAAACGAATGGTAACGGCGGCGGCGGCGATGGCAGCGAATAGAAGGTCGAAGACGTCTTCGACGACGGAACGGTATTAACTTGTAAATCTTTCCTCTGCTCATTTTCATCTTCTTTGCGGGTTTGTTAAGTTATTTCTAGAGAGCCAATTCAGCGCCACTTGCTGCTGCTCCCGACATCAACATCGGGGCCGCCATCGATGAGCAGAACTTTGATTTTTATTTATGAGTCAAGTTTTTAGATTAAAAGCATTTTCCTTTGAGACTGAAGAGTTTTTAACTTTTATTATATTTTTTTTTTTATTTTACATTTTACCTGGTTTCACTTGAAGGCAACCTATTGGTTTAGGAAAAAAATTTAAAATCTTCTTCATCATCTTCGATTGTTATGCTTATTGTAACATTTTTACCAAATATCATATAAGGGTACCATTTTTGTTGTAGATTTTTGTCAGAAACCCTCATATATTTCCAAATATTTAATTGTTACTTCAATTTCAATAGTATTGGAATAAAAATAATTTTTCATCAACGTTTAAAAAATTCCAACCAAACGGTCACTGTGGCGTATGTGGAATATTTTCTTCTAGTGGCAAAATTCAAAAGTATCATTGGCCAAATAATGAAACAAGTTGATGTTTATTAATTGTTAAATGATCGATTGGTTATTGGTATGGCCTTGGGTAGTGCTTATATCTGCTTATAGTGATTTATATTTTATGTAAGAAAACCCTACTGCCTAGTACTCAGCACAAATATTTTTCTAATTGACAACTGAGACAGATCTGAATCAGAAAAAAAAATTTCGAGTGACATGAATGTGGTCGATTGACAAAGGAGAATCTGCACTGCACTATTCCGTTACATCATAACATTTCGTAACATTAAGTGACAAATGTAATCCGTGTATTGAATTTCGAAAATTGTTCACATTCAATACTGTGAGTCATGAAACATGAAAACCACTTAAAAAAACTTAAGTTTCTACTGAAAATGTTAAACTATTCTTTTTACATTAAACGGTACTTACTAGTAGCTGACTGTAAAAAATCTAAATTCGGGTTTCTTTCTTTAAAAAAAAAATGTTTCTAAACAGTTCTTTCTTTAAAAAAAAAAAGTTGCTTCTAAGCATTTCTCACTCAAAAGTATCCGCATCGCGGGTACTCAGGATTGTAAATTTTTAAGTCCTCTGTCCCGCTCAATTAACTTTGTTGCTGCGTAGAGTCTGCAAGCAGCTGTCAATGTCAACAAATTTCTTAATTCATAAAAAAATAATTTCAATTTAATTTTATTATGTTGTAAAATTTTTTTGCGAAAACTATTGGAAAAATTGAAAAAAAATATTTGTACATACAAATTTTCAAATAATTTTCAAAAAAAAAAAAAATAAAATACTCGACAAGTGGGTCGCTCTTATGGTAAAGTTGTACGTTAAAGCTTTTCATGTAAAAAATGAATAAAGATTAATTTCAATTTAGAGCCGATTTTTCAATATTCTAATAAAGAGTCAGTTAACTGTTCGACGAATATATGTAGATATTAGGCTAATAAACAATCAGGGGTCGAACTACGGCATACGTTCGTTAACGTTTTGACTATTGCTCTCTTTATTAAATCAGAAGAAAATGATAGAGACATAAAGCGTCAATACGTTAACGAACGTATGCCGCACAGTGGGAAAAAAGTGGAAAAAAACTCATTGGTGTGAAAGCTGGATTTTTGTATATGTTGGAAGTTTTTCTTACAGTAATTATGTTGTAGAATCAGGATGTTAAAGAATTTCTTTCAAAACAAATTTCTAGATATGGAAATTTGTATTCAAAGTTGAAAAATTATGAAAACTGATGTAAATATGAGTATTTTTTAAATTATATATAAACAGTTAAATTTTGACTTTTCAAACATTTTTTTTGTAAATATATTAAAAATAAACAGATTAACAATATGAGTAACAATTTTAGCTTAATTTGATTTTTCATTTTAAGAATACTTATAAATTATTATTTTCCAGAATTTTAAGTTCAAAAATTGTTTTAACTACTTATTCTGTTTGCCTCTGTGAGCGGACTCATATCATATGATAGTGTTGAATCTCAGCAACATTTACCACCAAAACTTTCATCCTAGTTCGTCCTAATTAATTTTTTAGAGCTATTTGAAGCTAAACAAATGTGAAAAACGTATTTTCTAAAAATGCAGATTATAATAGAAAATGAAAAGATTTTTTGAAAACCATACCTATTTGTTTAATATGTATTTTGATGCCATGAATTCGAATCTGACGTAAGTTTTTGAAACCATCCTTATGTTTTAAAAAAAAATCGTTTTTAAACAAGAAATAATTAAAATTTGCTATTAATTTTAGTCTTTGAGAGTTTCAAGCACTACCCCCCCCCCATTTGCCGACATTGTCTCGTTTATTCCAGCGGATAGTGTAGGCTTGTAGTGTTAAGCAAGAATTCCCTGCAATGATCTCATCCGGAACCGTCCGGATTCGTCTTCTAGAACCATTTGAAGTTGAAATTACATGCATTAAACCTGACTTGATTTTTTTCTAGTACCTACCTATGTACCTGGACTGGTTTACAAAATAAATTTTTTTTTGCTGAAACTAAAATATACTTTTGTGAAATTTTTCGATGTGCTGAACTCGAATCAGAGGTCAGAAAAAATTAATCAGCTCCCGTTTTAGAAATATAACCTACGGTTTAAAAATGAAAAAAAACTTTTTTTTTTTACTATTTCTGACCCTATTCTTTTATATAAAGAATATTGTTTGAACATATTTAGTAACGGTTTCTATTAGAACTGATTTCCTTCTTTCAAGACCTGTTTAAATCTTTTCGATATCTTTTTTATTTCCCGAGATATCTTAAAATGGAGTAAGTGGGCTTGGCTTGTCATATATAATAAAGGAGATAATGACGGTATAATTTATATGGTAGGTATAACATGCCAAACAACTCAAGATATCTCAGGCGGTAAAAAAGAAATATCGAAAAGATTTAAACAGGTCTTGAAAGAAGGAAATCAGTTCTAATAGAAACCGTTACTAAATATGTTCAAACAATTTCCCTTATATAAAAGAATAAGGTCCGAAATAGTAAAAAATAAAACTGTTTTTGCATTTTCTAACGGTAATATTTCAAAAACAGGAGCTGATAAATTATTTCTGACTTCGGATTCGAGTTCAACACACCAAAAACCTTCAGAAAAGTATATTTTGGTTACGGCAAGTCACATTGTCTTCGTTAAATTTCATACAAAAGTACTAGTTTTCGAGTTTTTTCAACTTAAAGAGCCATTTTTCACTTTAGTATATGGAGCAGTGGGCGGAAATTACTGGTGTTGATTTATCTTCTTATTTCCTATTATTATATTCATCAAAAACGGTCCAGTACTTTAGTTTTTTCCACTTTCCCATACAAGGTTCCCCACTGTGTGCCGTAGGTCGACCCCAGATAACAACATTGAATTTTTCAAACAAAAAAAAATCTATTCTACAGAATAACAAAAAAAAAATGTCAAATTCAAAAATATTCAAAATTAAACGTCATTTTTATTCATATTTGTTTTTTTGTTTTCTTGTGTTCCGCTGTATTGTTTATCGATATTTTCTTCAAAATAGCTTTGACAATTGACACAATCATGCCTTTTACCGATGACGCAGTGATTCACTCCCCGGGAATATAACACGGTGTAACACTCAAAAAATACGCGGGCGGAGACCTATCAGGTTTTGTAGAGCTAGTCGCACTGAATACGAAACGGTATTTGAAAATCCCCTAACACCCCCAAAATCTGGAGTTACGGGCAAAAAACGGTTTTTTGGACCTTCACCCATTGAAAAAATTCTAGCTTCGACAATTTTTTACCCATTTTCGATTTTTTTACAGTTTCTGATAGAAGATAAATATACCTTTTTAACAATGTATAAAACATGTAACTCGGTTAAACCACTTAGAATTTATAAGATGTCAAAGTTCAAAAATTCAATTTTTTTTGTCATTTGCCCAACTTCGGCATCAATTTAAAGTATATGTTTTCAAAACAACATGCTATTTAAAAAATATATTCTAAAACTATATCTATTTCCCAATCGATCGAGGTATTTTTTATGAAAATCACTTCAAAATTAGCTTAGAAAAAAAAATTTTTCGATTTCAACCCAGATACAGAAATTCGAACTTTTAGGTATAGAACAAAAATGTTGTTTCGGCACGTAGTAAGATAAGTTGGGCGCCAGGATTTGATTAAAGGTTTTTGTAGAGGAGCTCAATACAAACATTTTTTTTCTTTGGGAGGGGGGTCTATCTCCCCCCGTTTAGGTGGGAGGGGCATTTTTCTAAAAAAAATTATCAAAATAAAAAAAAATTATTAAAAAACAACGGCAACACTTACAGTAATAAATGATACCATTTCCAAAAGGCAAAATTGTGCATTTGGTTCTAATTTCTAAATCAATATAATATTACCAATAGTTTTTGAAATAATCGATTTCAAAGTTAAAAATAGGCGAAAAAAAATTTGTAAAAACTCATTTTATACTATTTTTGTCCAGACTGTGAATTTTAGTAAATAAATTACTTAAACAGAAAACTGCCTCAATTAATTCCTTATCGAACAGTGAAAACTATATGTTTCTATGTCTTCTAGTTTTTGAGAAAATTGAAAAATTATTTTATCAGATTTTTCTTTTTTCAAAATATTTTTTGTTTTTATTTGTTTTTATTTTTCAATTTTCTCAAAAACTAGAAGACATAGAAACATATAGTTTTCACTGTTCGATAAGGAATTAATTGAGGCAGTTTTCTGTTTAAGTAATTTATTTACTAAAATTCACAGTCTGGGCAAAAATAGTATAAAATGAGTTTTTACAAATTTTTTTTCGCCTATTTTTAACTTTGAAATCGATTATTTCAAACACTATTGGTAATATTATATTGATTTAGAAATTAGAACCAAATGCACAATTTTGCCTTTTGGAAATGGTATCATTTATTACTGTAAGTGTTGCCGTTGTTTTTTAATAATTTTTTTTTATTTTGATAATTTTTTTTAGAAAAATGCCCCTCCCACCTAAACGGGGGGAGATAGACCCCCCTCCCAAAGAAAAAAAATGTTTGTATTGAGCTCCTCTACAAAAACCTTTAATCAAATCCTGGCGCCCAACTTATCTTACTACGTGCCGAAACAACATTTTTGTTCTATACCTAAAAGTTCGAATTTCTGTATCTGGGTTGAAATCGAAAAATTTTTTTTTCTAAGCTAATTTTGAAGTGATTTTCATAAAAAATACCTCGATCGATTGGGAAATAGATATAGTTTTAGAATATATTTTTTAAATAGCATGTTGTTTTGAAAACATATACTTTAAATTGATGCCGAAGTTGGGCAAATGACAAAAAAAATTGAATTTTTGAACTTTGACATCTTATAAATTCTAAGTGGTTTAACCGAGTTACATGTTTTATACATTGTTAAAAAGGTATATTTATCTTCTATCAGAAACTGTAAAAAAATCGAAAATGGGTAAAAAATTGTCGAAGCTAGAATTTTTTCAATGGGTGAAGGTCCAAAAAACCGTTTTTTTGCCCGTAACTCCAGATTTTGGGGGTGTTAGGGGATTTTCAAATACCGTTTCGTATTCAGTGCGACTAGCTCTACAAAACCTGATAGGTCTCCGCCCGCGTATATTTTAAAACCTCATTTTTGTAACACCGTGTAATCGATCCGCAACCGCATTAAATTTCAATCCGTGAACTCCCCTGGATAAACTGTATTACCGATCCACGAAACCACCCTAAACAGCTTACAGACTATGTCAAATGTCATTCTATCACTTCCGCACCGGCGAGTTCAGTAATAGGAAATCTGACGAAAGTGACAAAAACATCTGTTTAAACGGTCTTGTTCTTTAAAATTGGATTGGCATTACATTTATTATGCAACAAAGAATTAAAAAAAAAAAATTAAATTAAAATTTTGGAGCCTTTTTTTATTAAATTTTGCAAGAAAAAATTTACTATGACATTTACATAAATAAACTAAATAATCGACACATAGAAACAAAGTTTCAAAAAAATTAAATTACCGAATTCTATGAACAGCTTGTTCAAAAAAAAAAAATTCGAATTTTTTGTTTTAGTAAAAAAATTTATTTTATTTATTTTTAATTTTAAGGTTGTATCGTTTACGTTAAGTTTGAAATAAAGAAAACGGTTCTATGAAAAGTAGCTTAGGCTGCAGTTCAAGATAGATAAAGAAATAAAGGCAGACCAAATTGCCGGACCCTCTTGATATGCGTTTTCCATCATCATAATGTCATGTCTGATTCTTATTTCGAGTTCTATTCTTTTAAACGAATCCTAAACGTGCCCAATACGGTATACCGCAAGGAAAAATATTTTGCTGTTCTAGAGAAATAATTAATAAACACTTAGGTTAAAACAAAATTTCAAAAAAATTCATTGAACCGTTTTCAAAAAAAAAGAGTGTGTGTACACATATACACGCGACTGAAGTTATACTTCTCATTCAGTATATGTAAATGAATTTCATTTGATATTTTTAACTTCTATTATTAAATTAATTAATCCACAATTCGTTTTTTTACATTTTTATCAAGTGAACATTAAATTAATTCTTTCATCCTCCTTGCGTCTATGTAGTTTTCAATTTATTCTGTGAAATTTATTTCACAGAATATTTTTATAAATAAGACAGATAATTTTTCGTTATCTTTTCTCTTGGTTTTTTTAATAGTAAATATATTTCTATTTTTTTTTAGTAAAATATTTCTTTTTTTATCATAAAAAAAATTCCGGTACAATCCGGTTTTTCGATTTTTTCAAAATTCCGAGAAAATCGCGTTTGAAAGTTGGGGTAAATTTTTTTTTCGAAAAATCCCCAAATCTTTAAACGCTCCTGGAAGCTAAATCGCTTGAGAGCAATTTTTGGGAGTTATGCCAAATGATAGCTTGTGTCATGGGCCTACGCTTTGCACATTTTCAGATTTGTAA
The DNA here is from genome assembly GCF_945859705.1 of Episyrphus balteatus. Lineage (NCBI taxonomy): Eukaryota > Metazoa > Arthropoda > Insecta > Diptera > Syrphidae > Episyrphus > Episyrphus balteatus. The sequence goes on along the minus strand of NC_079134.1, from coordinate 24,561,828 downwards.
AAAATCGCCTTCCATGTTAAAACGCCACATCATGCCTATTTTTTCAGAATCGTGCCTATTTTTTTTTTACTTTTAAGTTCTCTCGGTTTGAGAACGCGTGGACCTACAGGGATGGGAGTTGTACCCACATGTAGGTTTGAGTCCCCGCTACCTTTTGGCATCAAAAATTTTATTTTCATTTTCTTCAAAATTCCGCGATATAGGCGTTGGAACGCTTTGATCTAGAGACAGGGGAGTGGTGCCATATGAAGGGTTATATTCTCAGCTACCCGATAGTGGTATAATCCGGTTTTTCGATTTTTTTCAAAATTCCGAGAAAATCGCGTTTGAAAGTTAGGGTAAATTTTTTTTTCGAAAAATCCCCGAATCTTTGAACGCTCCTGGAAGCTAAATCGCTTGAGAGCAATTTTTGGGAGTTATGCCAAATGATAGCTTGTGTCATGGGCCTACGCTTTGCACATTGTCAGATTTTTTAAAAATCGCCTTCCATGCTAAACCGCCACATCATGCCTATTTATTCAGAATCGTGCCTATTTTTTTTTTACTTTTAAGTTCTCGCGGTTTGAGAACGCGTGGACCTACAGGGATGAGAGTTGTACCCAAATGTAGGTTAGAGTCCCCGCTACCTTTTGGCATCAAAAAATTTTTTTTCATTTTCTTCAAAATTCCGAGATATAGGCGTTGGAAGTTGGGGCGCTCATATGAGGTAAGCTATGGTACCTAGCTCAAATTTGAGCTGAACTGTGAGCTGAGCTGAAATGTGAGCTTTTTGCAACCCTGGCAACTTGCCACATGGAAATTACCACATGCAACTTGCCACATGCAACTTGCCACATGTAACTTGCCACATGCAACTTGCCACACGCAACTTGCCACATGCAACTTGCCACATACAACTTGCCACATGCAACTTGCCACATGTAACTTGCAACGAGTTGTGTGTTTTATGTTTGCCGTACTGCGGCGTACTGCATTTTTAAATACTAAAGTACTGCCTACTCTAAAGGTGAAACGACAGCCCTGCTACCCAGGGTGATCGCGTCATAATCCCTTTGACATTCTTGTCAAAAAGTAAATTTTCATACCCACCCTCCCATAAGAAGTATAACTTCAAAAAAATAAGTATTTTTTTGAAATAATCCAAAAATGTGGTTTTTAAAAATGTTTGTATTAAATTTTAATATTACGGCTATTCAAGCGCTTCTGTACACAAATTTTCTTTAAAATCGACTAATTTATTTGCAAGTAATCAAGACATCGAATTCTATAACCAATAATACGTAAATGGTTCAACTCAATTTTTCTAATCAAAGTTTTAAGAATCATTTTGAGAAACATTATACTCTTCTATAGTGGTCACTGGTAATATGACAGGTAACGTATATTTTTGTCTACTTTTTTCAAAGAATAAAAGAGACAAAAATTAACTCATCAATAAGTATCAGCTGATATCATCGAAACAGCGGTGTAGTCAACTACGGACTACTTAAAGGTCAAACCTCTGTAAAAGATTACGAAGGCCTTCTGGTTACTTCAGATCAAAATCAGATCAAAAAGTTTAATTATAAGTCCGCAGTAGCGGAATTGACTTACCCTTACCTAAACATATAGCAGTGCAGAGGAAATTAACCTAGAAACTAAAATTAAGGTTGTTGTACGACTTGATAGTATTCCCACATTCTAAACGCATCCCTCGAGTAAAAAAAGAGAAAACGAGCAGTCCAAGTAATGGAAAAGCCCGAAACTTCATCAAATGCTAAAGAAGTCGTAGTGGACACTTTTGGGTATCTAACCCAGTTGAAAACTTCTAATATAGATATCCGGAATATATAATTGAATTAAAAAAAAAAAACATCATAAGCGGTGTCTTAAGAAATCGTTTCAAAATTGGAAATCAAAAGTTCAAATTATTTCAAATACCTTCGAAACATTATACAGGGTGTCCCAAAAGTTAACGTCGAAACGAAAACGGTAGATAGGGTAGGTGGTGACAGTTATCAGAAAAATAATTAAAAAAATCGCAGCCATATATTTTGGGAGTTATGGGCATTTGAAAAAAAGTCGAAAAAATGGTCACCCTGTGACGGTTTTTCATGTGCCGTGACTACAAATCTTAATTTTTCTCATTTTTTTCATTTGTTACGGAACCTTCGGAAAGGGTACAAAACTTGAATAATATGAAAAAATTAAATTAATTCTGATAACTGTCACCACCTACCCTATCTACCGTTTTCGTTTCGACGTTAACTTTTGGGACACCCTGTATAAAAGCAAGTCAATGCGACCAGATGGTGCATTTAATCATATTTCTTGTTGCTACCTTGACTTATAAACTTTGTTTTACTTTAGAGGTTATTCTTCATAATCTTGTCTTACTCCACGCGGGACTATACTTCCGACGAACGAACGAAAGCTCCAAATAAGAGTTAGACTTGGTTTAAACTTCCCGATGTTTCTTTTTTTCTCACTTTTTTTTTTTTTGTTGATATTTATTTCTGAAGAGTTTTTATAATGTATGTTGCAAGCGATGTTTATTAAGAGGATATCTGATATGAGAGGTCCTGGTATATTCTTTTAAATGACCCATAAATCCTGATATATATGGCAGACAGTATAATAAATTGACTACCAACGCCAGTTGAGACTTTATGTGGATCTAATTTCTTTTGTTTCAAAAAAAAAAAAAAAATAGAGCCACACACAAATGCTTCTATAGAGTGAGTGAGGATGTATTTGTGTCAGGAGTTAATAATTTTTTTTTTTCCTCCTGTCCTGTTAAGCTCGCACAATTCTGCTGTCGAAAGCTATAACGCTTGAATAAGAAGAGCCGATTTATTTGCAAATTTGATCCTTTTCAGCAGTCGTTAACGCTTTGTTAGTGTTTGTAGGTATAATAGGCGCCTTTCCTAGAAGTATTCTCTTATCATGCTATTGCGGTCAGCTCATAGTGCTATTTGATGTTTGCTTGTTAGGTGAAGAGTGCACATACCTACTCCGCTCTATTGGACTTTCCTCATATTATAAATGTATGGAGCTGGTGCGTAGGTGTGATTGAGAAGGGTATAGGATAGGTATTGGAATATGTGAGGTAGCTATGCTACATACAAATACAATGTGTGCGGAAGGATCGAAGTTTCCACTCATTACTCACTGAATGATGAATAGCGGCAAATATTTTGCGCTGCTTTTCTGCTGGCTTGTGCACAAAGTGAAAAGTTTTATAGCTAGGTTAGCGTTAAAAATGAGAAACAGTTAATTGAGTTGATGAAGGTTTTCTCGCCAACAATTCACAAAATGATTTGTGGTCAGAAATGGGTTTTTATTAATAAATGCGTTTTGTAAACATTTCTTTTTTAACTGCGAGAAATTATGTTATGTTGTTTGTTATTATATTGAATAATGTTTCTTTGTGTGTGTGGGTGTAAATGAAATATTTAACTTATTTTTGTGCGTGTTAACATGTTATTTTGTAGTCAAGTGTTTTACAAATGCTTATTAAGAAAAGAAAAAAAAAAACCTGAGCTTAGAAAATTTTGACTATTTCAGTTTTTTTTATTAACAATGTTAAATAGGTTATAAGCTTAGGAAGTTACATGTTAATTTTCATTCAGTTATTTATATCTTTTAATTCATGTAGGCAATCATTTAAATGTTTAATTTGTAACGAAAAACTACCATATGATCCATGGTTTTGTTTCATTCCTAAAGCTTGTTGCCTATAAACCGCTGACAGGTTTTAAAACAAAAATTATAATTGTTCAAAATGGTCAGCTTATCAAAGCTTAATAAGTTTCAAAATCGGTGAGTACCTACAATGCAATAAAATCATTCTTTGTTTTGGTTGACAAACCTTGCATTGTTATCGTTAATTTTGTGGTAAAATTTGTCAGTTCAGACTGAGGTCAAATGGATAGTGTTGTGTTGTAGCTCGTTTTGTTTGTCGGTGTTTTAAGGCGAGTTGTTGTTTCAGAATTGACTGGCGCTGCACTTCCGTGATTTCGATTGAATCGTCTTCGGAAGAATTGGTTCAGATTCGTCATAGGAACAATCGCTATCAAATATGTAATTCTATGGGCTTGAGGTAGGGTTGCCATGCGTCCGGGTTTTCCCGGACATGTACTCTTTTTTGGCAGTGTGGGGGACGTCCGGGATAGTTTCTATCAATTGTCCGGGATTGTACTCTTTTCTAGCCTTTAAGTATCTCACTACTTGTATGCTGCTCTTAATTCATTTGGCTCTGATTTTTCAATCGTCAGTTTGACTATCATAGGAATAAATGTCAATATAAAAAAACTTTTATTCCTAGGAATAAGCTCTAACTGAGGTTTATCTGACTGTTGAAAAATTGACCCTTATTATTCAAAAAACGAATCGAGTTCATTAAAAGCGATTCGTTTTTATTTTGGTTTATTATTTGCTCAATTCTGTTTTGTATTCTGTTCCAATATAATCAAAACTCAAAAATATAGAATATGGCAAAATCTTAAACGATTAAGGAAAATCTAAAGCCACTTAAGTAAGTTGCTAAGTCAAAAAGACCATTTCTTAACTTAGTAACTTACTAAAAATTCTATTTGCATTTAACAAAATCGGTTAAAATTTTGCGGAATTGGTTTTCAATGGAATTTTTTTAACTGGAATTGCATTGCAAGTTTTGTAGTACTATAGCTCAAATGTTTATTATAATACTATACCGAGAAGGCCAAACTTTGTCTCAGAGTTTTTTATTTAATTTTTTTTGTGAAAAAATAAGAAAAAAATGCTACGGGAACAAGAGTTAAAAATGTGATTTTTAGTTAAATTTTAATAATATTGTTCGGTTTTATTTTTTTTTTTTATAAAATTATGCATTTTTTGTCCTAGTTTTGTACTCTTTTTTTTGTCCTTATTTGTCCGGGAAAGTCCGGGATTTTGCATCTCGATTACTAGTTTCGTCAAAATATATCTGGCAACCCTAGCTTGAGGTCTAGTATTTTCGAGTGTGTTTAAACTAAAAAATTAGACTTCAAGCCCTAATAAAATTACATTGCCACTGAACTTCTTCGATGTTCACTCTGAGGCAGGGATGTAAAAAATCATTTTTGACGTGATAACGTCTTATAAATCGATGAACCATGTCAGCCACCACAAAAAAGTGACGCCATTTTTTACCGTTACACTCTCGCACTTTCGCAGTGCGACAAAAAATTTCAATTCAAAATTAAAAATAAACTATTAGAGATACAAAAATCTCCTAAAGCTTATTTGAAAGATAATAATCTAAAGCCTAATCCAAATGAAGGATTTTTAAAAATTCCGTCATTTAAAAGGGTAAACAGGGGTAAAACGGAAAGATGAAATTTGCGCTAAAATCTAAACGCGTGGCCGTAGAGAGTTGATTCTTTTTATTATAGATAGAGGAGACTGATTTAAGGATAACTGCATGTAAAAAAAAAATTCTAAAAAATTCTGGAACTCCGCTATAACGTTATGTTTGAACGTTGATCAGGTGTTGTGGGTATGACCAAATGTTTATTATGGGTAGGGGAAATTTTTTTTGACAATTCTAAAGGTGACAGGTGAAAGATGAAGGAAAACGGAATAAGGAGTCTCATACGGATTTTTTTCCAACACTCTGCGTTTCGAAATATGAATTTTTGAAAAATACCTACTTTTTTAGCGGTATTTTTGGGTAGTTTTTGATTATTAGCTTTTTTTGGAGCGTTCAAAAAAGTTATATGGGACATGTAGGGCTGATAAATGCGCATACATGTGGAATCGTTAAAAGAGTTTTGACTGAATACGGAGAAAAATAAGTTTTCAAAAAACAGGTTTTTTGGCCGTTTTCAACCGATTTTTATCGTTTTTTATTTTTACTTTTTTTTCATTTTCGTGAACACAATTTTGAGATAACGGTAAAATAAAATTTTAGAATTCAACAGGTTATAACTTTTTACCAAGAGCAGATAGAAATTTGATTAAACATTTATGAGCATCCTGATACAATTACCTTTCAATTGGTATATCACACATAACGCTAGACCAACTACAAGCCACACAATGTTGAATCAAGAAACTTGCGAAAAACATCATACCATTAACAGCCACCAGTGTGGGAAGTACCGTAATCTCAGTCTGGAAATTCCACATGGTTGACTTTAAAAAATTCTAACTTCTCTTGTAGGCTTCTTTGAAATGAGATTGATACGTCATTTGAAACAATAAGCTTTCGCATGGTATACAATTTTGTATAGGTTGTTAGGGAAAAAATTCATTTTATAGCATGAGAACATAAAAATAAATGTTTTTTTTTTGCTTTTTTTGATGAAATTTCATCGAGTTTAAAAAATTCTAGCTCTTTTTGTAGATGTCTCATAGACTTGATCTATATATGTATATATTTTTAGCTAAGACAATAAGCTTTCAGATGGTGTAAAAATTTTTATAGATTATTAAAAAAATGGATTTAATAGCTTGAGAAGATAAATTTACATGTTTTCTTTGCTTTTTTTGATGAAAATGAATGTTTTAAATAAATTATTTTAGGTCCATTTTCTTCACTCGGAGTTGAACAAAACTTGAGAATTTTTATATTAAAAATTCTCAAGTTATGTTCAACTCCGAGTGAAGAAAATGGACCTTAATACTTTTTGCTCATTTTAAAAATCTAAAAATTGTTTAATTATTTAGAAGAAATATTTGGTTTTTTTTGTGAGCTTTTAAAATAAAAAAATTTAATATAATGAGAAAAGAAAAAAGGTATTTTTTTAGCTTTTTCTTGTAAATTATGATTGTTGGAAATAAATAAACCCTTTAAATGGCTCATTTTAAAAGCGCACAACCTGTTTTCTTACGACCGTAAAATCATCGTCCGTAAACCGGCTTTACAGACAACCCCTTTTTTTTGAATGCATTTGTTTTCCCTTAAAAATAAAAAAAAATTATTGCAAATGAAAAAAATTGCATTAAAAAAAAATGCTATTGCAATTGAAAAATATTTGCATTGAAAATTAAATTTTTAATGCAAATAAAAATATTTTGCATTGAAAAAACAAATTTTCTACATTGAAAAAAATTCAATGAAAAGCATTAAATATTTATTTTTTATTATTCGTCGAATTTTACAATTTTAACTATTTGACCATATATCAGCAACAATATTGAACCTAATGGTCAAATAATCAAATTTGTAAGAAATTCGACGAATATACATATGAAAAAAAGTTTAATGCACACATTTTTCATTTATTTTTTTTTTTCACTGCAGAAAATGTTTTATTTGCAATCAAATTTTTTTTCAATGCAAATTGTTTTTATTTGCAATAACATTTTTTTTTAGTGTAAAATATTTTTAGTTGCAACAAATATTTTGTTTTAATGCAAATATTTTTCAATTGCAATTAAATTTTTTTAATTTCAAATGCATTTATTTTAAATTGATATTTTTCGAAGCTAGTAAAGTAAAAAGCCTACAATGCGTTCATAATGGTCTCTTAGAAAAATCAAAAAAAAGGCACATGTACTTGTATAAATAAAAAAATATATTATAAACATAAAAAAGAACTTTAAATAAATGTTTATTATAAAAAGACGATATCAAAAATTTTATTTTTTTTTCTCTGAAATTCACTTGAAAAAATAAAAATCGTTTTACCATAGGTAAATAGGCCTAGTTTAATTCAAGATTGCATTTCTGTCTCACTCGTACCATAACAATAGAAATAAATTACGTTGACTTTGGTGAACCATAATAAATTAGTCTGTATGAGATAGAGGGTTAAGGAAATTCAAATGAACTTGTTTTTTTTTCTTAAAAACAAAATAACAATTTTATTCATCCAATTACAAAAATTTTTGCTTATTCCAATATCAATACCTACTCGGATGAGTTCTTTTTTCTTAGACATCCCTAAGAAATCCTTAAATTCAACAAATATTTCACATACCACAACAAACATCTTGGAATTCACGTTTCATCTCGTATTTCTACGAAAACATTTCTTTGGAGAATATAACCTACGCGCAGCGAAAAAGTACCTAGATTCATGTAAATTCTTATAAAGGCACGATTGTGCGTTTCAAAAATTTTTCTTAACCTAACCCACAGCATAGCATAGTTTATGCCATTTCTAAGGGCAACATATTTGATTTAAAATGAAAATAAAATTTCTAAATAACTCTAAATTAAAAAATAGAAAAAGAATACCATTTTTTGAAAATGAAATTCTATTGGAAATTTTAATTTAGTTCCAGAATAAAAAGTATGAACTATAAAAACCTTGAAGTTTGAAACACCATCAGTTCATCTTTTTAACTACATTATTTTCAAATTATTTTTTTCGTCATGCTACATATCTACTAGCATGGTGAAAAAATTTATTTGAAAAATTACAACAAACAACAACTTTGTTGATCATTTTCCCACGACAATGTTGCGATGTACCATGTACCTACCAGTTATTATAACTTTTAAATCCCTTTGTGTTAACTTGGGGGAGGCTTTTTTTCAACAAAACACCATCGCTCGTCAACAAGGACTATACGAACGTAGGTAACTACAAGGTACCTGTTATACAGAGCCCTTCTTTACTTAATGAACACTGAACAGATGAACACCTACCCTTACATTATACACAGTATATATTTGTATGTTTGAACATAAAATGTACATACCCACAGGGGATATCCTGCGTGTCGCAAACTCGCAGGCACACACACAAGAGTTCTTTGTGTGCGATCCTTGTCAATCTGATTGTTAATGCAACGTGCAAAGTAGGTTGGGTTGGGTGTATCACCTGAAGTGGCCAAAGCCAGTTATGGACGTGCTAAAATTAAAGAGTTTTCAGGCCAAAAAAGGGTTCTCTTTTCTCTCGTATCAACGTGCTTGTTTGTGAAATATGAAGGACGTGAAAGTTATTTGCATTTAAAACACACATACAACGCATACCAAAGTAAAAAGCCAGTCTCATGGTTTTATTTGTACTTTGTACCTTTTATTTAAACAAACAGATGAGAAAAATAATCCCAGACGCACGTAGGGTGTCAATTTGGAAAAAATAATTTTATAGGTGCCTTAGGGAGTTCGATGGACCAAGTTTTTGGTGGAATTTTGTATTAAAGAATGGTTTTGGATGTCACTTGAGGGTTTGGTTAAAAAATAACTTCAACACCCAACTTTTGTTATTTCGAGTAAAATATTTGCAAGAATGGAGTTAAATATGCACTTTATATTGCAATGGAAATTTGAGAGGCTTTTTTAAATCCTTGTAAGTGGCAGTAGGTTCTCCTGAAAAGGTGGTAGATGCTGGGATTTGAACCCAGACCTCTGGCGTGATGATCAATCCCAGTAACAATAATAATAATTAATAATTTTTTTTCATGACGATGATACCCTTGGAGACTTTGTTAATTCTTCATAAGATGCAGAACCCCTGAAATATATTTATAGGCGATCGAGTCTGGGACTTGAACTCAGACATGTGGAGTGATTGTCCATCGCACTAACTATATCGCCCATCATTTTTTCATGGCAATGATATTCTTGGAGGCTTTTTCAATTTTTTGTGAAGGCGGTACCCTTAAAGTGTATAGCTGGTGGAGCCTGGGATTTGAACCCAGACCTCTGGCGTGATAGTCCAACGCACTTACCACTGTGCTAAATATTTTTGTATGACAATGATAGTCTTCGAGGCTTCTTCAATTCCTCGTTGGAGGCAGTAAACCTAAAATGTATAGGTTTTTAAGGCTGGGATTTGAACTCAGACCCCCTGATACGATAACCATTGCGCCACGTGGTGCAAAAACTGCAATCTAAGTCAATTTGATAATTCTAAATTTATAGTTTATCTCTGTGATTATGTAGTTTAAAAATATCCGAACTAAAAAGTACAAAATTTATAATTTATAAAACTTTCCAGATCAAATTTAATCCTTTTTAACTTTGACCTTTTATAAATTCGCCAATTTAAGTAAATTACAAAATAATTAACTATTAAACGATTTTTCAAAGCTAACTAACTATTTACGCTTTTAATCAAAATTTTATGAAATCCAAAACTATGAAATATTAATTTTTTTTTGTTCTTCTTCTAGAAGAAGAGGGGTGGAAAAAACAATAAAAAATATAATAATTTTTTTTTGTTTTTTTTTATTCATGCAATTTGCAACAAGGAAGGAAGGATGAGAGAGTATTTGCGGATGGTTGGGTACTAAAACGTAAACAAAAATTGCGCATAAATTTTGTTTATCCCTAACTTTCAGCTCTTTAATAGAACCGAGGAGGGGGGTAAAAGAGCAGGAGGCACATGGCACACTCTCTGTGTAAAGGGTGGCCTTGTTAGTTTAGTATCCTTCATTTTTTTTTTTTTTCGTAGCACTATGCACAAGGTGCATAATATTGCAATAACTCCGGCTTTTACCCTATTTTTACGCTAGGAATTATATTTCATGTTGTTGTAGTACTCTTTTTTTCACTCTCTCTTCCTGTTTGATGAGATCCTCTTCTAATTTTTTGTATTATTTTTTTTTTTCTCTACATGGAATGATAGCTTCCATATATGTATGTTTAGAGGGCGCTCTGTGCGCTGTTGGATGTATACATTATAGCAGGATGTGCAATGTGCAATGGCGGTGGTGGTGATGGTGTTATAGAAGCTTTCCACTTGTTACATCTTAACGTGAGCTATATGCATGGTATAAAAAAAGGTTCATAGGCGAGAGGTTAGTTGGAGGATGAAGCGTAAAGGGTATTAGTTCACGTGCATCCAAGGTGCACTCTACACGGTAGGTAGGTACTATGTTTCTATTTGGTTAAGTCTTTCTTTTCTATTTTCTTGTGGATTACTCTTTTACCCTGTTTAAACTCCCACATGGCTAATAGGGAGGATAATAAAAAATTTATATTTCATCGCCATGAATGGAAACGAGTTTAATAATGATTGTAACTTGCTTTTGAAATGGTGTTTTGGGGGAAATTATAAAGGGAATATGGTGTTGTTGTTAATGAAAGGAAGGTGAGGTTTAAATAATAATAATAATAATTGACTAGTAAAAATTAAACAGATATTGTTAAGCCTAAACATGCACTCTGTTCAAAGGTCATGTTTTATACAAATAATAAGTTTTTAATGATTTAAAAAAAAAATGTGTCGGCCTTAAGATATTTTAAGGAATTTCACTACTTACTCTAATTTAAAGACGTAAACCTAAGTAGGCTATGATATTAAACTAGTAGGTTAGTTCAAAAAATAAGTTAAAAGAAAATTACACCGGCCTACAAAAAAAAACACGAACTTGCTATGATTTTTAAAACTTTTTACATAGAAATTTAGTAAATGTATGTATGTATATAGAAAAATAAAATAAAAAAAATAAAAGAAAAAATCGAGTTTCAAAATAAGTATGCGATTAAATTTCTTTAATTAAAATGCATTTTAAGAAAAAATATTTTTAAAATCATTAGAACCGTTTTTAAAAATAAACTGATTTTTTATAAATAATTTTTTGAATACAAAAAAAAATTTAAATAAAATTGGTATGCCATAATTAACATCTAAATCCAAAATTTCAAAAATATTCAATGAAGCGTTTTCAAAAAAATCAATATTTTTTTAATAATCCAAAAATTATTTTTTTTCAAAATTTTATTTTGAATTTATATTAAAATGATATAAATATGTACTTTTTCATAAAAATTTGTTGAAATCGAATTAATGGTTTGCGAGAAATCCAGATTTAAAAAAAAAAAAAAACGGTTTTATGGCAGGCTTTAGAAGTTTACAACCCCCAATTGCTAATTTTTATTTCAAACCATCTGGTCCGATTGCCCAAGGTTAGCCCAAGATTTTTTTTCGCTAGCCCACTTTTAGTTGTTCAAAAAATATGGGGAAAACATTTTTTTTTTTTTTTAATTGCCAAACTCTTAAAAATCAAAATTTGCTATTTATTTTTTTCAGTGTAAACATTGCCTTTTTAAACTTTTTCTCAATTAACCATTGTAAATCCCACAAATTACATCACTAAGTTAATTGAGAAAAAGTGTAAAAAGGACAATTTTTCACTGAAAAAAAAAATTTATTTTTAAGAGTTTGTTTATTTGAAAAAAAAAAATTTGGCATAATTTTTTGAACTAGAAAAAATTGTTGTTACTTTTGAAATAAAGTTTGGATAGATTGTACTAGCTTTTCTAGGTTCTCATATATGGCAAACAAAAAAATTAATGATTTTTACACTTGAAAAAATATTTGTATTTTGTGGTTTTTAAGATGAAATAGAACAAATCAACTTAAGCTTCAGAACAGAAATGTCAAATAAAAGCATTTGAGGTGAAGCGCCCACTTTACTTTTTCTAAATTACCTTTTTAAATAATAAATTAAAAAGGTCACTGTGGTGTATGCGTACTATTTTTTTTATTTTTTTTTTAGGTGAATAAAAAATAATGTTGCTATAAATTTTAAACTAAGGATAGGATAGCCAAAATAAAAGTTTGGCTATTATAGGCTTACATTGGGCGAACGAACCAAAGTGCAAAACCAACAATTTTTAAAATGAATAAAATAAGTTATTTTTTTGTGATATACCTAAATCGCAAGTAAAAAGAGCAAAATTTCATTAAAAAAAAAATTTTTAAATAATAAAATTAACTCAAAGCTAATCAATATGTTTAATAATAATAGTTTTCTGAGAATAACTTATCAATATGTAACATCCGAAACGCTGCCTAACTGCACAACAATAATATATTATTATATTGTTGTATTTCTGGGAAATTCAATTCACACGATATTCTGCGTAGTTCGTTAATGACCCAATTTTTTTTATTTTTTTTTATTAAATGTAAGTTAACTTTGTAATATGTAATTAAATCTTGCTTACCCACATATTTACATATGTATTTACTTGTCATAAGCTAAATACCCTTTTGTTTGTTAACAATAACATTCATAACAATTTTCGCAGAATTTTACCTATTTTCAAATAAATAATCTCAATTTAATATGCCGAAGCCCTTAATCTTTCAATAATATTTAAGAACAAAGCATTGTTATATCAAAAACCCTATTGATAAATCTAAAACAATTATAAATGTTTAGGTACCTATCTGCTACAAACTGCAGTTTAATTATGAAAACAATCTAAAGATTTAATCACAAATTCTTAGTTTCAAAATTAATCATTGAAAGCTTTAATCATTTATTCCTTCATAAATAGCAATTTGACAAAACATATAAACACATAGACAAGAACAATCCAGATTTAGGCAAAATCATGTTGCATAAAAGATAAATTAATTAATGTCCCATATACCTAACTTTTTAGGTAGATACCCGTCGCTATATTGTATCACCTTCCTTAAACCCTCTGATACACGGTCGTGTGAAAGAGTTCATTTTGTGCGTCCATCGCTATGATAAACCAAACACACAAAACCCAATGCCAACAAAGGCCTCAATTAAACAGCGAATAAATTTCCATTTACCACAATTTTGATTTTATTAGGCAATTGCATTAGACCACTGCCAACCAACAAGTATCTATTCTCCTTCTGTGATGGCCTACATTCTAATAGTATAGTGGCTTCTTCCGTTGTTGTGTGTATGCTCGTGTGTCGCTCTGTGTTGTGTCCTGTGTGTGAATCGATTTCACTTATCCTCATCCTGAAACATACGCAAATGTATCAAGGATACGTATATCTAAACGCACTTCATTTTGTGGAAAAACCAGCGTCATCGTGGCCGGAGGCTAGTGCGGCGGTGATGGTGGTAGATGGGTGGGCGGGTGAAAAACCCCAAGCCGCGATTGCATTCGATGAATTACGATCAGTACAACTGTTCAATTGAAAATCATCCATTAAGCATAATTCTGCGAACGAACTTCGCAATTGTGGTTGGTTCTATTCAAATATTAAAATTCATTTTATGCTGGACCATCACATTCATGGGCTTATTTACATCGAAAATAGAATAGACAGTATTATATGAAAATAACGATACCCAGTTGCTAAGAGAAATACTACGAGAATAGTACACAAAACAAATACCTATACAAAAAAAAAAAAAAAAAACAAAGAAATCGTTTTTTAATTAATTATTAAAAGGTTTGAAATTAATTTAATTAAAGCTCTTAGGCCTAATATATTCACTCTCCATTATATGAGAAATCTGTCAAATCGCGTACCAATTTTAAAATGTCCCTATGTATTTTTTTCTTAATACAAGATTTTTGGACAAATTTGCAACCATAACTTGGTTTTGATAAAAAAAATTATTGAATAACAAACTTTGTCTTAATTTTTTATTTTAATTTTATTTAAAAAAACAAAATTTCGTAAGTGTTCAGAAAACTTTTTAGATTTTCGAGTACCTAATTGCGAGTATTTCGCCAAAAGAATTTAAAGATATTGATTTCACTTTGTATAATATAATATGTTCTGACATACATAACATATGTATGAATTTTTTATTTTTTTTTTTTTCATATATGTATGTATTCCTTTAACGAGGCAAAAGATTTTGTTCAAAAGTTGTGGTAAGATATTTATCATCATTTTAATATAATGCAAAATTGACAGAAAACTAAACAAAAAAACATATTTAATTACAAAAAATAAAAATGCAGCTGTAAATGAATAACTTAATTTAAACTCAGATTAAAATGCATAGAACCGTTAAATTAAAAAAACAAGGCAAAACCCAGTCGGGCATTTTTTTTTTATAAACGTTTTTATATTATAATATGGACGTTAACATTAAAGAAAGTTGTCTGAAAAGTCTGTTTAGGGACGATTAAGCATTGATGAAAAATTGCATACTGTTATGAATTTAATTGAATTAATTTGACTGAGTTATCATTATTTTCTATAATTATCTTTATTTTGTATATTTGAAAATTGATTTTTATTTTTAAGTATAAAACTATATTCAAGACTATTATATTTTGTAAAAAGTATAATTAATCCAGTCAAATAAGGGTTTAACCTCGGAATGAATGTTAGTAGAAATTTTTTTTGCTCAATATCTTCCTTTTGCCATTCTATAACATATCTCAAAAGTCTAGAAAAATCTCATGTCCGCTTGTCGCGATTTCAAGGTCAAATCGCGAAATGGAGATTTTCAAAATTAGCAAAAATAGGCTATGGTATTATATACACATATGATACATGATTTCAAGGTATTTTTTAATGCTGATTCCAAAAAATCTAAAATCAAGACAATCTGACGTCTCTGGAAAAAGTTATACCTGTTTTTCATCTGTCAACTCATATTATTATAACAGTTGCAAACTTACTCCCGAAAAACCCTTAAAAGTTATGGTAGATGAACCAAATTTTGAATGAAGATTTTAGAATCCATCATTATTAAAAATCAAAACAATCCATTACAAAAAATATATATACCTACGAAATAATGGTATTTTTTGATGGAGGGGCAAATTTTAGGATATGCACTAAAGAAGATTCTTGTTCATCTTAGGAATAAGTGCTAATAGGCTAATTTTTTCATTTTAATCTTTGTTTGGATATTCTTTAACTACCCTCAAAAATCTAAAAAAATCTCATGTCCGCAAGTCCTAATTTTCTTGGTTTGAAAATAAGGTGCAGATTTTAAAAAATTAATAAGAAAAGTTTAAATTTTTATATGTATACCAACATAAGCGACACTTATTCCAACAAAACTCACAAACAAGTCAACCTGACCATCCCTGAAAAGTAATGCACCTTATTCATGTTGATCTGACACAAATATCTGAAGAGTAGTTTTTCAATTTTTTTCAAATCTGCACCTTATATTCAAACCAAGAAAATTAGGACTTGCGGACATGAGATTTTCTTAGATTGGAATCAGCATTAAAAAATACCTTGAAATCATGTATCATATGTGTATATAATACCATAGCCTATTTTTGCTTATTTTGAAAATCTCCATTTCGCGATTTGACCTTGAAATCGCGACAAACGGACATGAGATTTTTCTAGACTTTTGAGATATGTTATAGAATGGCAAAAGGAAGATATTGAGCAAAAAAAATTTCTACTAACATTCATTCCGAGATTTACCCCTTTTTTCTCCTTATTTGACTGTATTAAATAGGTAATGAATTTTTGAAAGCACTAATATTTTCTCATGAAAAAAGCTAAAAAAAAATTAACTTTTTTCTTCGTACAACATTTTGTCAATGCTCTTAGAAGACAACCTACCAAAATTTGTATATCATCTGAAAACTAACAAGGTACAAAAATCTACCAAAAATTCATTTTCCACAAGAGAACTAACAAGATACAATTCAACCATTTTGAAATTCAAAACCAAGATTACGTTACTTCCTCAGGTTTTTTTTTAGGAAATTTTGCACTTTATGAATTTAAAATTTTGCTTTCTTATGTAAAGTCAAATCAAATTTAATCTATGTAAAAAGATATTTCGTGACAAAAAAAATGTCTTTTTACCGTTATCTCAAAAATGTGACTATTAAAATAATAATTGAAATCTTGCGCAAATAAAGTCCTTCCTATAATTTATCATTAATCATTATGAATTTCATCAAATATATTTACAAAAATAAAAAAGAAATAAATTAGAAACTGTTCAAAACGATCAAAACAAAAAAAATTTATATTGCTCGGTGAAAAATCATTTTAGAAATCCAATTTTTTGAACAACATGTACGTTCATCAAACTCATTAACAATTTTTGAATTTTTTTTAAAGCTTTATTCAAAAATTCTTAAAAATAAAAAAAAAAAAAAAACAAAAATACCACCAAAAAATATTCGTTTTTAAATTTTTTCTTTTGTAATGTTTTGAAAATCAGAGCTTTATAAAAAGATTCTAAATTTTTAATCATTATTTTGCATTCGTATAACTCTTTTTGAAAAAAAAAATCCCCTAACCATTATAACTTTACTTTGTCGATATTCAACACACTTTGGATAGTTTAAAAAAAAAAAAAAAACCGTTCATAAATCAGTATTGAAATTTTTCACAACACTTTTGCCATTCTTCTAACAAACTTATCCCATGGCGTTTCGTCCCTATTTAGAGTTTGACCTTTATAAACCTAGAACTTACTATACATAGCCAACGATAAAAGTCAGAAAATAAATATCCAGATTAATTGAAGTAATTTTTCCCATAAATTCTATATACTGGTTGAAAGTTGCTGCCAGTACCTATTTAAAAATTCGTATGACCAATAACCCCATTTGGAAAGTCAGAACGGTCAACAATAAAATAAATTTGCATTAATCGTTAAGAGTACACAATTTTTAACAAAAAAGTTACACATACACCACAGTGAAATTTTTGCCACATCTATACTTTACAGAAAATTTCAACAAAACCGTTCAAATTTAAGTGAATCAAGTACCAGAGCAAAAATAACTGTTTATCTTTTATGAAACATTCTTCCGTTTATTTAAATCAAAATAGTTTTATGGAAAATTGTAGAACTAAAATTTGGATAGTGAAGTTTTTTGTTAACAATCGCTTAAAGTTATAGGAACAATAACTTTTACTATACAAATAACTCAAAACTGTTTCATTAAGAAAAAAAAAAAAACTTTAAAAAAAATCCAATTGGTGTTATTTTTCTTGCATCATACAACTGTCCCTCTACATAATTTCAACCTTCTGTTTTATAATATTAAAAAGATACACAAAAGGCAACCTCCATTCCATATAGTCAAAGTCTAATGTTGAGCTCAGCACTTTTTGCATTTTAATAATAACAATAATAATCATGACGATCACAATGACGACCGCAACCAGTTGGTTTCGTTGCATTTTATGTTCAATTTGACCAGAAATTATTATTGTAAGCGGCAATGTCAAAGCAATTTCCCATTCTGCCACCTATAAACAGACCAGAGCGAGTGGGAAAGCTTAACAGTTCACAGCTTTTTAATTAGCACCTCATACGCAATTTATCCAAAAATAAGTTCTATATAAATTGTCAATATTATACAAAATTTTTGTTTTGTTTTTGTTATTCCTTTTGTTTTTTTTTTTTTTTTGTTTTTTGATGACGTTTCGTTGCGTTGGCATCATGAATTCTGATTACATTTAAACCTGGCTAAAATAAAGGAGGTTGAGGCCAGGCACACGCTAAAGTCCTATTAATGTTGCATAAAGATATACCGGATTGTATTCTCTATCAACCATCCACCAAATGGCTCGTATACATTTGAAACCGTTCGCGTCGGAATTCGTTATTTATTCGATATGAAAATGTAAAATGTATTTATGCTAATAAAAGCCGAAAATGCGTAAAATGCGAATTTATTATTCCAAAGTCCCGAGAGTGCCGAGTCCAATATTCTCTTGGCAAAAAGGATTTCCCAGATTTTACACACACACACATGTGAACTTTTGCCATCATCCACTTTCGTGTCCCATATTTATATTTGTTGGTTGTGGCAAACTATTTACTATTAATGCTGGTTTGCTGAAAGTTCATTTGAGCCAATAACTTTTTGATTCCCAGAAAAAAAAAAAAAAACAATTGAAAAAAAAGGATATGACCGCGCTGCTGTTGGGGACTGTGATTATAGTTTTTTTGGTCTTCGGTGTGTGTGGAAATGTAGCGTGAATTTGTTTGTTTTTGTGCTGACAGTGTAATTAAGTGAATTAACGGTGATAATTCGATTTTGATTCCTACTGAATTGAATTTAAACACATAAGAGTCGAGAGGCGGATGTTTGTTTTTAAATACAATATGAGTTTTGGTGCGGAAATTATTTCACTTTACCCAGAGAGAGCGTACATATTTCGTTTGAAAAAAAAAAATAATAAATATAAACAGTAAACAACAACAACAACAAAATTTGACCACTTTGTCGAAAAATGTTGACAGCATTATTTAAATCAAGAGGGAATTTTTGCGCAGCCTGCGATGGCCTTGGGCTGGAGGGGCGTTCAGCATGCAACACCTGTTTTCCGTTGATGCTTTAGGTGATTTCACACGCCACTGTAATTGTGTTAATTTATTTAAAATGGTACTGAATTGCAAGCTTTCACTTTATTTATGTATGTATGTAGATAATGTGTAAAAAGTATTTTTTTTTTTTTTTTTTGTGGGGGAAATTTTAAAACACATTATTCATTTGTGGAAATCTTATTATTATTTAATTTAGTTTGAAGGTCCTTAGTTTAACTACATCAGATTTAATTGAAATAAACTTACATTAATGCCACATGATTGTATTAAACATTCAACAAAAAGTTTCCTTAAAAGACTCACCTTGTTGAACTTAACTTTTAGTGGAATTATTGCATATAAAAAAATAAGAATATATTTTCTAAAAAAAAATACGCAACTAGTGTTATTATTAAGTGCTCACGTAATAAGATCTTCATAATTAGCTAAGTAGGACTGAGTGGCACTTATGGGTAAGTTTGTTAGACTTATGCATGAAGAAAAAAGTATGACCAGTTAAAAACTAACAGATTGCGTTATTGTTTTAGTTCGGGTTGGGGTCGAAATGCTGTATGTTGCAAAATACTGTATGCCAAAATACTGTATGTCAAAATTCTGTATGTGCAAAATGCTGTACGAACAAAATTCTGAAAGTTAAAATTCTGTATAGCAAAATTCTGGTTGGTCAAAATACTATATTTCAAAATTCTATACATCAAAATTTTGTATATCAAAATTCTGTAAAAATGCTGTAAAAAATATCATTTTGATAATGTAAAAATGTATTGATTTACTTTTTTACTTTAATAATTATGTTTGTATAAAATCACAACTTCATTGTCAATAACACTGATCAACAAGGTTTTTGCCACAACAACCAAAATATACTCGAATCTGAAGTCACAAAATTTTATTGGCCTCCGTTCTTGAAATATTACCGTTATAAAATGCAAAAAAAGTTTTTTTTTTTATAACGGTAATATTTCAAGAACGGAGGCTAATAGAATTTTTCTGATTGCGGATTCGAGTTCAATAACCTAAAAACCTTCAGATAAGTATATATTTTGGTTCTTGTGGCAAAAATTCTGTGACCAGTGTCTTAAACTTTAGATAAAGTTAAGTTTCTTTTTGGCTTATTAACTGAAACTTGAGATATCTCGAGCAATAAAAGAGATATCGGGAAAATTTAAACAGTTTTTGAAAAAAAGAATATCTGTTCTTATAATCACCGTTACAAATTTGTTTACAATGAATTACCCCACATAAAAACAGAACCTCGAAAACAGCAAAAATTACATTTTTGATCATTTTATAACAGTAATATTTTAAAAACGGAGGCCAATCAAATTTTTCTGACTTCAGATTCGGATTCAGTATCCCAAAAACTACTAGAAAAGTATACTTTGGTTTTTGTGGCAAAAAAAAAGTTAAATTTTGTTGACCAGTGTTATTTTTAAAGAGAAAATCTTCTTAAAATTTGAGTGAATTTTTTGTTTTGTCAACTTGGCACTAGAACAAAAATCGCGATCAATATTTGTATAGCAGGTTGGTTCAAACCCGGCTGGTTCGATTGCCCGAAGTTCGTTAGCAAACTTTTAGTTCTAAAATTATAACGAAATTTTTTTTTTTTCACCTCAAAAACAAAACCGTTGAAACCGTTGTTTGTTTGCCCAAGGTTAGCTCAGGAAGGATAGCCCAACGTTTATTTTCCCTATCCTGCCATTAGTTTAAAAATTATAGAAGCATTATTTTTGATTCGTCTAAAAAACCTAAAAAAAATAGTACTCATACACCACCAGTGACCTTTTTTAATTTATAATTTAGAAAAAGTAAATCCACTGGTTTAGGCACTATTAGTACAGGTAAAATAGTACATAAAATCAAGAAATAAAAAAAAAAATTGTGACACTCATGAAACTTGGCAAAAAGTTTGCTTTTGGGATAAGAACCAAATACAAAAAAAGTCTATAAAAAAAAGTTGGGTGGAAGGGTGTTTTTTCGCGGACAAGAGGGAGGGGGTGAAGGTCAAAAACATACTGAAAACAATTGTTTGTCGAATATCATCATATGACACATGTTTTCAAGGTATTTTTTGATGCTAAATCCAATGACATAAAAATAAAGTCAATACAATTGCTCTAAGAAAAGTTATTGCCAATTAAAAACAAGGGTGCTTGTTTTTTGACTTCAACAAGTAAAATATAACCGAAACCCATGTGAAAAACACGCTACACTAATAAAATTCGGGATGAAGGTTTTATATAAAGCAGGGACAAAGGATTCATAAAGTTCTTAAAATTATTTTTGGTGAAAGGGTGTTTTTTTGATAGGTTTTTTTGATTAGTTAAGAAATGATGAAATTCGGAATTAGTACCACAAAAACTAGGAAAACATTATTACACCAATGAAAATTGGTAAAAATGTTTCATTTACAACAGAAACCAAGAACCGAAAAAGTCTATACAAATATTTTAGGTTAAAGGGTGTTTTTTTTTTGGGAAATAGGGAAAAATCTGCGATAAGTCCGATAAAATCATTGGTATAAATGGTACCCTTACGAAATTAATTAAATATGTTCTTTTTCCTATGGAAATTACGAATAATGTAAGGTCCATTTTCTTCACTCGGAGTTGAGCAAAACTTGAGAATTTTTATATTAAAAATTCTCAAGTTATGTTCAACTCCGAGTGAAGAAAATGGACCTAAGTCTATAAATTTTTTTTATGTGAAAGGGTGTTTTTTTTAGAAGTAAAGAAAATATGGGTATATTTGAAAAAGTGTGTAATATTAGTGGTACCCTATTGAAATTTAGCAATTATGTTACTTTTAAGATAAGAAACAAGTACATAAAAAGTCTATAAAAAGATCATGGTTATTAGGGTGTTTTTTTGAGTGAAAACAAAACTGATGGGTCACCCTAATGAAATTTGGTAAAAACATTGATTTTGGGATAGAAACCAAGAAATAAAGAGTTTTTATAAAAAAATTTTGGTGAAAGGGTGTTTTTTTTCGAAGAGACAGTAAAATCTGTAATTGGTCAGAAAAAGCCAATGATTCATTTTATTTATGGTTTTGATGACAAATTAAACATTTATAAGTAATTTCTTACACGTTTTACGCGAATCATTGGCTTTTTGGGACCAACTGCAGATTTTACATCTAACTTGTTCAAAAGTAACAAGAAATATAAAAAGGTTTGACAGCTGATTTCTTTTTCAGTAGACAAATAGTTCTTTTTAAAGCTTTCTGAACTAACCATGGTAATTCCAACAAATGCCATCACTTTTTTTCGTTAGCCCACCCTTAAACAAAAAAACTATGACGAAAAAAGTTTTTCCAAATTACCAACCTCATAAAAATCAAATCTGTAAAAAGGCCAATTTTTACACTGAAAATTTTTTTTTGATTTTTAAGAGGTTGGTATTTTGAAAAAGTTTTTTTTTGTCATAATTTTCGAACAATGGGTGGGCTAAAAAAATCTTCGGCTAACCTTGGGCAATCGAACCAGATAGTATCCAAGGTTCATGCAAACCAATTATTAACCTTTAACATTTCTTAGACCCCCTTCCATAATAATTGAAATTAGCTTTAATTCTTCCTTCTACAATATAAATTAATATTATCACTAAATTGGGCTACTTTTGATAGATTCCTGTAAGTAGAGTAGGTCCTATCTAATAAACATTTCTATTTCTAGGAATCCCTTAAGCTATTATGTGTGATGTGAGAAATCTATAAGCGCACTATCTTAATGTACATAATTTACTTCAGATAAACATATTAATATTTATTTCTTTTACGATGAACTTAAGTTAATCTTTGCCGTAGGTAAACACATTTAAAACAAATCATAAAATTCCATCCTAAAGCGTTTATAAGTTTTATAAAAAAAAACTTTGCATCACATCTGGGTATTTGTTTACCACTGCCAATATCTTCTCTTATAACTCACACCCGTTTTGTGCACGTAGACATATATCGTCGTTGTAGGTAGCAAAAGTTTTATACCTTTTAATACCATCACATCAATCCTCGTATGGATGTGTAGTTATAGGTACACGAAATCTTTGTTTTCATATATATTAAACCTATAGAAATAGTTTAACCATAATACCTGCTCATTCCTTATTTTTTCCTATAAAGGTATATAGAGGAGGTAAGTTATACCGATCTAAAGGTTCTTGCCTTTAAGTTGAGAAACAAATATATATCTATGCTTCAAAATAAACTAAACTTCCTCTGGCTATGGTAAACCATATCAATATCATAAAACTGATTACGCTAAAAGGCAATTAAAATTAACATTTAAAGTGCTTCCCAAACACCGGCAGCAGCCGAAGTAGAAGAGGCAAAAGCAAAAGAAGCAGCAGGAGCAAATGCTTGATTCTGTATACATCTCTATACCAAAATCTACACATGTGTATAATACATATGTGATTTTATTCTCCCCCAAAAAGATATGTTGCCCCAGCTTACCTTTTTAACTTTCACTTCACTTTTGCATATCTTATCTCGTTCACATTTATTCGCTGAATAGTTTTTCACTTTTTAATTTAAAACGCGCGTAGGTTACGAATATCGGTATATAGAGAGGTAAGGTATACGGAGATATCCTTCAACAAAACTTTTTAACAATATTTAGATATCAAAAAGAGCGCCATAACGCGTCATGGACTCATTAAGGCCCCAGGACATTAATTCATGTGTGTATACTGTCTGCTATAGTAAAGGTTATTCACACACACACACACATATAACAAAATAACACACACATGATATAATGCCCCCAAGACACCCACCTGTAAACAAAAAGTGAACGGGGAAATGCTTTGAAAGAAATTCGATCAGAACTCATTTGCAAAATTTAAATACTCCTCCTGGTCCCGCTTTCACTTCTATTTCTAGTTCTCTATAGTTTTTTGGGGATGGGAGAGGAAAAGTTTTAATGTCGCCTTTAAAATTCTATATCACCTGCCTGGCAGCGAGTAAAAATGAAGGTATCATGTTCACTAATGTGTCCTAGTTTTAGGATAGCAATGTCATAATTTGCTACAAGGAAAGTTTTTAATATTTTACCCCAAAAAAGTTATATGGAGAGAAAGTAAAATAAAGACTTTTAAGCCAATGTAAAATAAAGTTGTTACGGGGGATAGGGTTACCATTTGTGGTAAATAAAAAGCAAACTTTGTCGTGTAAAAAAAAAAAAGAGAAGATAGATCGTGACAACTACTAAACTCATAATTCTTTGCTACCGGGTACAAAGGGGTTAAGTCAAAAAAATCGATTTTCGGATTTTTGTTGGACCTCAGTCAGTTTTTCGTTTGGTCATATCGTCAAAGCTCTAGCGTATCTCCTTCCATTAGAAATGAATCGGTACAAAGGGTTTAAGTCAAAAGTTTTTAAAAATGTGTGATACTAAGGGCGTAAGTTGACTTAACTCCTTTGTTTTTGCATTAGTTTTTAATTTTTAAATAAAAAAACTGATCCTAAGGCGTAAAGTCAAAAAGAAGACAGAAATGAAAAAGCCATTTTTCTACAGTATTATAATTAGTTCAAAAAGAAATCTCACATTTGGTAATTAATCACATTGATATTTCCTAATTTCTTTTATAAATTAAACATTGTTATCAATTAAAAAAAAAAAAATTTCTTGACTTAAAACCTTTTGACCAAATTTAATATTGAAGACTAAATGGTTCTAAAGTGTTAAGTAAACACAAATTTTTTTTTAAGAACCGTCATTTTCTGGTCAACAGCATATGGATATTAAAAAAGATCTTATAGATGATGTTTCTGCATCATTACTTTTTCAAAATAATAATATTCAGATTAACAAACAAAAATTGAAACTTCAATTTCATTTTCCTCAAAATGATTAGCATTTAAGTAGGGTTATCGAAAATTACAAGATGGCATCTGACATTTTTTAAGATACCCGAGTAAAAATGGAAAACTCTTGCTCGGTTATGCTTCTTTTATTTTTTAAAACTCGATTTCTATTTTTACTCGGGTAGAAGAGAGTGTCAGTTTAAGTTTATTGTGTGTTTTAGCATTTTAGTGTATATCATACTTAAAAGAAAAAAATTAATTTTGGCAACCCTAGCCATATTTGTAGATTTACATTTCATAAATTATTTTATAAATTCTTTTAACTATTAAGACTTTTGTGAAAATTTAGAGGTTTTTAGCGCACCACAGAGTCACCACATCTCTTTTGAAGATAAAAACTTGGTTTAAAAACACTGGTATTTATATGAAAAAAAAAATGCTTTTGGGCATGCTGACATTTTAACAGGATAACAAATAAAAATCATGAAAAAAAAACGAATCATTTAATGATAGAGAAACATTTGTACACTGTACACGTGTACACCCGCCGCCGTTTAGGAAGAGTACCATTTTCCTCAGATGGACTCAGAGTAATACTTGCCTAGCTACTAAACAAATATGGCCTTGTATAGACTTGAAACGTTCAAAGAGTTTGTTGAATTTAAACAGAATGCATATTAGCTCCACCATAGGTGTTCTTACAGGATACTGTCTAATAGGTAGACACGCAAAAAGAATGAGCGTGTTCTCTAACGATTTCTGCAGAAGTTGCATGGATGAAGAAGAAGAGGAAACTGATCAATATCTTCTGTGCACCTGCCCTGCTCTCTCGAGTAGAAGAAAACTCCATTTAGGAGAATTCTTCTATGATCTAGTGAAAACGGACGTTAAAAGTCTATCTTCACTCATAACAAGCTCCGAGTGGTTCGGCTAGTGAGTTCCAACTTGCAAGTCTTTTGTGGTATCACAATGGATCCATAAGGGTCTAAGTGTGTCGGGTAACTTGCCTGACAACCGGTAGCAGTGGTTGTCAGGCAACCTAACCTAACCATTTTCCTTTATTTCATAAACATAAGACTCTGGTTAAAAAATTTAAACGTTGGCTAAATCCTTAATATATCAACTATGCTTTAAGATTTAGGTATCACTTGAATACTACAAAAAAATATTTCGTCCCGTTTCTGCCTGAACCACGTATCTACACAAAAAAATTTGATCATTCCTTAAAATAAATATACATTTTTCTCAAAATTAAAAATATGAATTGAACAAAGGGAAATCAAGTTATGTTTTAGACATATTAATTGAATTATTTCTACACTTAAATCCTTGCAGCTATTCTATCTGTAAGTTTTAGAGCAATGTTCAACAGAAAAAAAAATAATTTAAGAAAATGTACTTACGAGGTTCAAGCAGAAACGGGACGATTTGTTTTTATTTTCGATTTTCGCAAAAACTTAGCAGCATTTACTCAACTTTTGTTCTTTAGATTTTATAACAAATTGATAAGAGCTTTGAATTTCAAAAACAGAAATTAAATTTTATAACATACAATTTTGAAAAAAAAAAAAATAATTTAAACACAATAGATATTTTTCAAAATAACTTTTAAAATTATATAATATGTATATATAAACTATTTTTCACAACAACTCTAATAAAGAAAATTAATATTAAGAAAATTAAAGCATAGATTTTTGGTTGAGAAAAAAAAGTTGAATTTTAATCCACAATTTTGTTTTTGTTTTCAACTTTATTTTATGATTTATGTTAAAACCATACAAAAATAAAATGCACGACTGGGTCGCACGAACTTGCTCTTAGAGTTAAAGTTGCTTAAATTTTTAAGACTTTTTAAATAGAAATTAGGAAAAAAAAATAAAATTCGTTAAAAAAAAAATAATAAAATAAAAAAATAACTGAAATTAAATTGTCCTCCAAAACAAGTATGCAGTTTTGATTGATATATTAACATGCATTAAAAAAAAAAATTTGAAAATCGTTAGAGCCGTTTTTTAAAAAAACTAATTTTTTATAAATAAATTTTTGGAAAAAAAGTTTTAAAATAAAATTGGTATGCCATTTTCTAGAAACCACTAATCAGCATCTAAAAATGAAATTTCAAAAAAATTCAATATCCTGTTTTCGAAAATTTGATTTTTCAAAATCCCAAAATTATTTTTTTGGAAATTTTATTTTTGGTTTATATTTAAATTATATAAATGCTTCTTTACAAAAAGTTTCGTTGAAATCGAAGAAGCAGTATCGGAGATAATAAGATTTGAAAAAAAGCGGTTCTATGGCAGGTACCGTTAATAATGAGTTTCAAAAAAAAAATTTTTCATTTAAAGATAGACCTAAGCTTAAAACTAACATTTGAATTTTTTAAACAAAATCGTTGGAGCCGTTTTCGAGATATTTCAATTTTACTAAAATCGGTATATGACAAGTACCGTTATTTTTGGTCCAAAAAAATTAATTCCAAAATACCCTCTGGAGAGTCACCAAATAACGCTACATACCAAGTTTGACATTAATCTTTCCATCCGTTTAGGTTGTAGCTCCTTATACAGACAGACTGACAGACAGACAGACAGACAGACAGACAGACAGACAGACGGACTTCCGGGACCAACTTTTTTGGCATTGTCTACCATCGTAATGTCATGGAAAAATGTTATCTCAACTTTTTTTTTTTGTTCGAATACATAACTATATAGGTACATATATAGTACCTATATCGCAAGTAAAAAATCAGAAATTGAAAAAAAAAACGGTTACTTATGTACCATTTCTTTTATTCTTATCCTTTATGAACTTATTATTTTCAAGTTCGTAGCTCAGCTCTTTCGTTTAACGTATGCAAAATGGCAAAATAAGATATTTTTAGCATGTGCGTATAAACATTTTATGTTTTCAGGGTTGCTATATATATAAATGATCAATCCAGCGTTAGTTGGTATTCTTCTCGATTTTGGTGTGGTAGATGTCACAAGAATATCCTTTAAATGACAAAATATAAAAAAGTAGTAACTAGCATAATATATCCTATTGGAAAAATACTAAAACCATTTCACTTCTACCAGCCAGATACAAGATTAGAATGCTATAACGTAATACTAAAGAAGTTTTGTTCAAATGGTAGATTACCTAGCTTAAAAACCTACTTTTCAGAGAAAACTTGATGTTTCTTTTAACCAATAGATGTATATTTCCACATCTTAAGTTATTTCTCCTAGAACTCTATAAATCGAATAGAAGAAACAAACATTTTTAATTCAAATAAATTGGTTTTGAACATCAAGGATAGAATCTTGGAAAGATCTCTCTTAATAAGATTATATATTTCTTTCTATATCCATACCAACAAAAATGAAGGTCTTATATATCTTCTTCTCGAAACCAAACAAAAAGCTTCATGTTAATAATGGTAACCCTATAAATACACATACTATATATAAATATATGTTCACATGTGAATAGAATATAGCTTTTACTGCTGATTTTCTGGTGGAGAAGGCATCGTTCATTAAGTTTCAAGTGTCCTCTTGGTAAAATTACATTTCAGTTATTTTCAATTAAAACTCACTCCAAGAGAGATAGAGAAGATTATAGAAAGTGTGGTTACAACAACGAACAAAACGCCAATGCCATTGCCAACGAACGCCCACCCAATCATTTGATCACAATGCGAATGGATAATTGCGATTAATTGATTATTTGCAAAACTATTATCGGTAGACACAGTGCGAGTTTTCCAATTCGAACTCAGAGAGAATTCCAGTCAGTATCCCAATTTCCCAATATATGTATATAGTATATCCCTCCTATCCCATCATCATCGGCCACATACCACCATTCCTCTCCCACACATTAAAGGATACCATCATCATCATTGAAGTTTGGAGTCTCTATCCTAATGCCATATGGTATCGAATATTGGGTGTGTGGTGTTTGGTGGGGATGAATGGCCATTGGATATAGTTAAAAGTTTAAAGAATGGCTGGATATTGAACATCTATTTGTATAGCACACACGGATATAGAATGGATTTTTATACTTCCAGTCGATTTCTAATTAAGTGGCAAAGAGAGCGATAATGGAGTGTCCTATGAGATTTATATTTGCCATGCCAACAGAGTATCTATATGTGTTCTCTATACATTTTAATATAGTTTATTATGGTGGGCAAACTGTTGTGGGGGGGGGGTGGACTGATGAAAAGGTGTTTCGATTCGATAGTAGAGGATATCACAATTCGAATTGAAAAAGGTTTATCTCGGTATCTATAGTATATATATGAGAATGGAATTGGGTAAAAGTTGAAAACTTTTTCGACTGCAGAACACAACGAACGAAAATGAGGAACCCCCATTTTCATTTCGATGATTATTTGGTCATTGGTGCGGTGCGTGGTGGTGAAGGTGGTTTTTTTTTTTTTTGACAAACAAAAGACTCCATTTATGATCTCATTCGATATAATTGAAATGTTATTTTGGTAACCATTTGCTGAATGTTTAATTTTAATTAAGGACTTATGGGATTTATACATTATTTTGAAAATATCAAGCAAACATACATTTTAATTGTTTATTCTTTTTTTTTTAAACTTTTTTAATTTATTTGTTAGTTAACAAAGAGAGACACAATGAAAATTGAAAGAGGTGTCCTTTTATTTGTGGAGGTAGGTTATACACATTTTGTAAAGGTAAATATATGTAGGTGAAAATCTATTTTAGAGGTTTATCATAATTGTTTTTGTGTTTGATTTTATGGTTATTTAAATAATTATACAGACTTTTTGATTGAATTTAAAATATAGATTAAAGAAATATTGGTAGTTTTGGGAGGTAGTAAAGTGTATTTTATGTGATAAGTTTAATTAAAACCGGTTGAGCTTATAGCAATAACGGTTAGTCGTAGGCACGTAGCAACAGGAGGTGGGGGCTAAGGACCGCAATTAGGCCCGTTGCCAGGGTAGGGGCATTGAGGGTCAATGCCCTACCTTAAATTTAAAATGCCCTACCTTTAAATAGTCCTACCTTGGAAAATGCCCTACCCTACCTTAAATTCAACTCGGGCTACGGCCTGACAGCAATATCGCAAGGAAACTTGGGGTGATGCGTAAATTCACACAAGTAGATATATAATTTTTTTTAAGAATATACATACATATTACAAATAGAAGAACCCCTAAAACTTCCTTTATCCACTACCGGGATACCCTGTGTATGCAGTTTTCAGCAAATCTGTAATTGAGGTTCGGATGACAGCTCTTTTGTTTGATTTGAAATTACTTCTCTCCCGGACGTCAACAAAACACTTTAAAATATATTGATTTGTTTATAATAATAATAATAAAATAAAGTAATAAAATTTAAAATAAACATTCAAGATGCAACTGAGAGGTCCAGCTTCACGAAATTAAAAAGTATGAAATATTTTTGAATTCTACATTACCGGATATGGGATATTTTTTTACAAAAATCCACGGGTAGTTAGGTAGTTAGGGGAAGTCCAACTTTGCGTATGTATTAGAAACCAAAACCAAGAAGCTCTGACAATGGTCACAAAAGTTATAGTTCTTTTTTATGTATTATATCGTAAAACTTTAAATACGATGTAAAAGTGCTTAAATTAATCATTTGCATTGGTCATATGGAACAAGAACTAAAAACACACTTTAAGCGAATGACAAATGGAATATTTTTTAAAAAATATTTTGATACCTGCCTATCACATACAGGTTGCAAAATTGTTCTTTTTTACGTTTATTATAACGTATCGAATTAAAGTATTTACAAAAACTACACGCAGCTGCAGAGAAGCTAAACTCAGTTGCAGATACAATTTTCCCAAATTTCATATGAATTTTTTCCTTTTCCTTGTTTCTTATTGGTGCTTGCATATAAATCTTTTATCAATGTTGATATAAAGGAAATCCTACTGCGAAAATGTAGCATTGTCAAAATGACACCATACCAATGTTTGTTCTTAATGCGTACCTGCGACAATCCTCATTTTGATTTTGACTTTATTGTAAACGTTTCATCCGATTTCAATTTAACTTGTTACGAGAAGCCTTTATATTATAAAAAATTGAAAAAAAGCATTTCTATGGATTAAAAAAATCATTTCTTTTCTAATATTGTTCTTACAATTCTTAAGGATTTCAAATTACTTTTCCTAAATCATATTTTATACAAAAAAAAAAAAAAACAAACGCCATTTTTATTTCTAAGACATAAACTATTTGTTTGTTTTTCTTTACAATTTAAAAAAAGAATTGTGTTCATTTTTTCCTCTGTTATAAAATTCATTGTTCTTTAATGAATTTTTGTAAAACAATTTCAAATATTTTAAATTCAAAATATAGGCAATTCAAATTTGCATATAAATAGTATTTGTATATAGAATTAACTCAATCAATCTAAATTTCAAATGAATAAAGCAACAATTTATGTAACGGTTCGTACCATTGTGAATTCACATCTTTTCAAAATATGTATAGACAAATCAGATACAAAAACCATTCTATGTTTATCATAGAATCAGCAACAGCAAATACAACAACCCAACTGTTAACTAGCGCAAACAAGAACCATTAAATATTCTTCCTACACTGGTGTCTACAAATTTAACGCGAACTTTACTTTTTATAGTAACGTTTTTTATGAAATAATATACAGGGTGTCCCACAGTCACCGCCTCAAATGAAAACCATGGATTCCTGAGGTCATTTTAAGTTAGGGTTTCCAGAACATCTCTTTTAAAGAGAACATGTTCTCTTTTTCAACTCTGATCTTTTTTACGCTCTCTTTTTTCATAATATTCTTTTTTTGTTCTCTATTTTTCAAATGTCCTCTTTTTAGTATCTTTTTTTATTTTCGTCCATAGTTTTTCAAGGTTGTTACGATTACACAGGTCGACAAAAATAAAAATATTTTTTGTGCTTGGGTTTAATTTGCACTTTTTGGGTTCATGGTAAACCAAAACAATAGATAATCACCCTTTCCCCTACTAAGATTTGTGAGCATGTGAGCCTAACTCCAGTTTTATGAGCTATAGTGCAAGAACCGTGCATTGTACAAAAAAACTGTGAAGCTATAAAATGTAGATAATTTAAAGTTCTACATTTTTGCTAAAGCACTTTATTCGACTTAAATCATAAGAAAAAAGTTATGATGAATAAAAGGCTTTTTTGGTCTGAAAACCCCCGTTTTGTTGAGTTAAAACTGTAATATTTTTTTTATCTAACTTCAACTTTGGAAACTTTTATACTTTTTTGAAAACTGCAATGCCGGGACATATTTTAAAAATAATAAACCAGAGTCACACTATACAAATACTGTTTGTCTTGTTATTTTGAAATAAAAGTAAGAAATTGAGTTTTTATGAAACTTGGAACTGTTAATTAATTTGAAGAAAAATGGCGTATGAAATAAAAAATATTTTTATTAATTAATTGTTTTTTTTTTGTTAGGCAATGTGTAAGTGAAAGAATCGTAAAAAAAAAATCAATTATGGGCAGAGGAACCAAAATACTGTTGCAAAGTAGGGATTTTTCGAAATTTCACAAGAACTGCATATTTAATCGAAAACCTCAAGGATTTGGGATGAACAAGTTACCAATTCCAGAAATATCTAAAGTTGGCCTATCAGCACATTTCGTTTGGTCCATTACTTTTTAGACACCCTGCATATGCAACAAAATAATAAAAATACTTGCAAACAAATTAATTTAATTTTTCAATAAATAAAGAATTTCAATATAAACTAGTTTGGCTACTCTTTGGATACAGTTATTTTTGTAAGCAATTATTTTTGTATAATAAAAATACCATCGAAGTGAATTACTTTTACCATAAATATTGAAAATACATGGTATCATATAATGCCTCAAGCTCCCATCTGACAAAAATTCGAATAAAACGAAAATTTCGATTAAATTTTTCTTTTTTCTTCTTAAATTTCCTGATTTTTTTTATTTTTTCTGAATATGAATATGAAAACAGCATTAAAATGAAGAAAACAAAACAAAAATCAGCCAAATCGGTTAAAACTTTCTCGAGTTTTTGCCAAAATTACGCACGACAATTTTTGTAAAAGACAGATTTACTTGAATACTGGAAATTGCTCTGCTGACTTCAAAAGCAAATTAAAAACAAAAATAAAAAATGTTTTCCAGATGAGAATCAATATATCTATCATAATTTCATAGTCACAACCCAAGCACAAATTTCGTGTTGACCTGTGTTATCTGTCTCGTTGTTTCAACTCTCAAACTCTGCCCACTCACAGTTAAGGCTATGCGCACACATGCGATTTTGATCGCGCGATTATTCAGTCGCAAATTAGATGACAACAATTTCAATGACTGTAGACACAATTTTCAAATTTTTAATCGCGAGAAGCATGTGTCTTCACAGCCATTGAAATCCTTGTGATCCATTTTTGCGACTGAATAATCGCGCGACTAAAATCGCATGCGTGCGCCTAGCCTAAGGTAAAGTGTTCATCGCATTTAAATTCAAAAGAGATGTTCTGTTTTTCGTTTTCGATCTACATATTTTATAATTTCTTTTTCAACACGGATCTCAGTTTAATTGCCTTTTAGCTCGATTTTTTTATCTAAGTACTTTTTAACAATTTAAATAAATTGTGGCTCTTTAAAAAGCTGACTTGTGCAGTTATTCCAAAGTTTACTTTTCTAGAGAAGTTAAACATCCATTCAAAAGATTTACAATAACTGAGAATATGGACGCGTTCTTCTTTGAAAAGATTTGATCATTTTTCACGTAATTAATGTGGCCCAGATCCACTACTTTTAAGTAACTCTTTAGGAAAAATAAATTTGTTCTGCTTATGTGACGTTAGCTTTTGATTTTTCTTATCAATTACTCAATTTTTTTTCTTTGTTTTTTTTTTCTTGTAAGTCCTCTTTTTTTAAAGGTTCTAGAGTAAAATGTTCTCTTTTTATTAAGGTCCCAAATGGACACCCTATTTTAAGTCGAAAAACTTAAGAGGTAATTTTCTCGTTTTCGTCCCGTTTTCGAGTTACCACGGTTTTTATGATTTTTGCTCTCTTGTGCTTTAACTGGCCTTATCTTTGCCAAACTAAGTTTCATTCGAAAGATTTTTTTACAACCAATCAAATAAACTGGACTTTAATAAAAAGGACAAAAAATTAATACTCATTAACGTGTTTTTTTGACTTAAATGATATGAAAGTGTAAAAAACAACTTAAAAAAACGAAGAAAATTGTGTTTGATGTAAAATTGTGGAAAAACGGTTGTCCGCAGAAAAAAAGTTTTGATACAAACTTAAACTGTAATAAATTCTTGATTGATTGTAAAAAAAATCTTTCAAATCAAACTTAGTTTGGCAAAGATAAACCCAGTTAAAGGACAAGAGAGCAAATACCATAAAAACCGTGGTAACTCGAAAACGGGACGAAAACGAGAAAATTACCTCTTAAGTTTTTCGACTTAAAATGACCTCAGGAATCCATGGTTTTCATTTGGGGCGGTGACTGTGGGACACCCTGTATAATGTGAATACTAGTAGAAGTGCGATCTTGAGCAAACTTAGTCAGCTATTAAATGAAGCCTCAAGAGGCGCACCTCTTTTTAAACATAATGAGTGCAAAAGAGAAAAAAGATGAAAGAAAAAATTATCCGACCGGAGAGTAGTAGGTCGAAATTCTGAGACTCTTTTTTGACGTTTCTTTTTCCACTTTTTCTTTTTTCAAAAGGTCTAATTCTTTGGAATTAGACCTTTTTTAAAACAAAAACTATTAATTTTTAATATTGTGATTTTATTAAAAACATAATTTTTTATTAATTTCAAATAAAAAAAATTAAAATGTATTAGTTTCAAATACAAAACATTAAAATGTAATCAAAAGTATTGAAATATTAGAAAATTTGAATTAAAAACTAAAACCTTCTCACCTACACTGAGGGAAAAGCCACCATAAAACCACGTAAAATCAATGAAAGCCACATCGATTTAACTATTATTCGGAAAAAAGGTTAATTTTTAATGGTTTCGTATCCTAAAGTCACATAAATCAAAGTAGTTCATCTTTGAAACAACGATGTTTCAACTTCAATTTATTTTTTTCCCTCACTGTATGTAAATAATAACATAAAATTATAAAATTAAATTTTAATCAAATTGTATTAAAAACGTAAACGATTTTTTGTGTCTGGATTTAGGGTTATCGCTACCTGAAAAAGTACCAATATAAAGCTATTTTGGTTCAGAAAAATGCAATTGGTAACCTTTTTTCTGAAAGAAAATAAAAAATCTAAATTTGCGCTATTTTGAAGGCACTTTCAATGCCGTCTTTACCATAAGGGCACACGGGGCCCGTGCCCAGGGCCCCCAATCTCAGGGGGGCCCCGAAGGAACGAAAATTTCTCTCACACATTTATTCTCAAAACATTTTTGTCGGGCAGACCATCTACCAAAAAATTTTAGTTTTTATATGGCAACCAAATAAAGATCTTTCTACACCTATACGGAAAATACAATATGTTTTTAAAATGAAAACAAATTATGTGGCGTTGTATGCGGACAAAAATTTAAATCCAAACGACCAAACCCAAATTAAATTTTTTAAAAAATAAGACAATAATATTTTCAAAAAACAAGAAAAATAACTTTTTTTTCCACTGTAGGTAAGATTATTTATTAAGGGTATTCACGTAACGAGATAATTTTCTACTTTGCAGAAAAATAGAAAATTCCGCAAAAGGTTTAAATGAACACCCCAGCAGAAAATAATTGCGTAAACAAGGGAAACAAACAGCTGTTTGTTAAACGTCAAATTGAACTTGTTTAATTAAAAAAAATATGTCAAGCTAATTTTGCAAATACTATGCAACAATAAAAAAAATGTAATTTGCTCAAATAAAATGATATTCTCTTTTCAATATTAACATATATTATTTGTGGTTATCTGAATAATAAGACATAAATCGCGTTCAAAAAGATATTCCAGATACGGGGATCCCAGATAGCCTATTCGATAGGTGATTGAACACACCCAAAGTTTATCAGATTTTTTTTCTACGGTTTCTGCTTCAAATTTGTGAGATAAAATTCTATGATTTGCGGAATATTTTTCCCATACAAATTTTGACAGCTCATTTCTACCGATAGAAAATTCTACAGTTTCTACGGTTTCTACGGGTTTTCCGCGTTTACGTGAATACCCCTATTATTAATAAAAACAACGAATTCTCTTCCATTATCTTTTTCCTTAAATAATAATTTCGTTGGAATTTCGCAAAACTGTCAAATTTGTAGTGCGTGTTAAAATCAGTGTAAAAATATGTATTAAAAGACGAAAAAAGAATCAATTCATTGACAATAAAACATCAATACTTTTTCCGTTTGAAAACGTTTAAGAAAAAACTATTGCCGGCTCATCGACGGTGCATCAATTTTTTGATAATTTTTTTTTAAGTTTTCTTAATTTTAATATTTGTATGAACCTTTTTATGTCAAAATATTCATTAAAATCGGTTGTGTCGTTTACATTAAGAAATCAGTTCTATGGCAAGTAGGTACCGTTAATAACGGTCCAAAAAAATATTTTTCTTATTTCAAAAGTGCGTCCTTATTTGCAGCATTACATGTTTTTTTTTAAAGCAAAAAGGAGACATTAAAATAAAATAAAATAAAATAAAATAAAATAAATAAAATAAAATAAAATAAAATAAAATAAAATAAAATAAAATAAAATAAAATAAAATAAAATAAAATAAAATAAAATAAAATAAAATAAAATAAAATAAAATAAAATAAAATAAAATAAAATAAAATAAAATAAAATAAAATAAAATAAAATAAAATAAAATAAAATAAAATAAAATAAAATAAAATAAAATAAAATAAAATAAAATAAAATAAAATAAAATAAAATAAAATAAAATAAAATAAAATAAAATAAAATAAAATAAAATAAAATAAAATAAAATAAAATAAAATAAAATAAAATAAAATAAAATAAAATAAAATAAAATAAAATAAAATAAAATAAAATAAAATAAAATAAAATAACGGCTCTTGGAAATCACGTACAAATCGTCTGTATCGAGTTTTTAGCAAATCTATCAATCCGTTTGAGCTCTTTTTTCCAATTCTTCAAACAGAAACTTATAACCGGTACAGGGAAATTATTGGCAGTATAAAATGTACAATTATTGGCAGTGGCAACGTTTGTTGTCTCAATGAGCGTATTATTGGCACCCCCTACCAATAATAAAGACACAAGGTACTTTATATGGAACGATATATTGGCAGCCCTTTTTAACCAACCATTGCTTTTTAGCCAACCATTGTACTTATTTTACTTTCAAAAAAGGGCCCCAAATTCTTGTGTGCCCAAGGGCCCCAAGATAGTTACGGACGGTAGTTTCACACTTCACATTATTATATTTATGATGAGTAATCAATCACTTTCAGACATTTGTTGTTTCATTTAAAAGAAGTAAGAAAGAAAATTGTATAATAAAAAATAATAAAAAAAAAGAAAGAAATATCATTATAATAAACTGAAACTTTAAATTCAGGAAAAAATCCTTTTTTTTTTTGTCCTTTGATTTTAATTTCAATAAATTTTTTATTAGACCTAAAAATGTAATACATTCAAAGTACCTATTAATTTAAATGAAATTTTGGTGTTGCCTCATATATAACCCAAATTTTAGTCGAATCTTCACCAATATTTTTAACCGTATGCCAACTTTTTTTTTTTTTTGAAAATGCTAGAAAATTTTAAATATAACAATAATTATATTTTTTAAATTGTTTTATTATTTCTTTATCTTAACATTTTTTAAAATTATTATGTGTTCTTCCAAGATTGTCATAGATATCTAATTTTTTTTTATTAGAATTTAAAGTACCTGCGTAAATAAAAAAAAAAAACAATAATTGCTTAAACCATTTTTTGCATGCGAATAAAAACCTCTTCCATTATGTTTATTTTATTTAATTAAATGCACATTCAAATCACAAATTTAAAAAAATATTAATTTGCATCTATGTATCTAGATCAACCAACGACATATTTTTATATTTAAATGAATGACAACAGAATGACAAGCGACCAAGGTGGCAAACTGCCAACCCATTGGGTTGACATACAAGGCAAGGTGACAAAGCGACAGGGAGACAAGGCCCAATTTTTTAATATCTTTTTTCAATTAAATTCGATTTGGATTACATTTAATGTATGTATGTTTCCTGAATTATACTGAACAACAATCGAACAAGGCGACAATGTGCCTCAAGGCGACAAAGTGTCATTGCGATAAGACGTCAAAGTAAAGCTTATATGTATTTCGAGATAGATCGTCCTTAAAAAAGTTCACATGATTTATTTAGCAACACAATACAGAAGTGCTTTTCAGTAAACTAATTTTTCCAAAGTTAGTGCATATATGCCAGTTATTTTTAGTTATAAAAAAATGATTAAAAAAAACCTACTGGAAGGTTTATTAGAATCTTCCAAGAATAAAGTTCTTTATTCAAACAGACAGACTAAATAGCGCGAAATCCTTTTTACGCATTTAGCACATTTTTCGAAAAGTCATGTTTGATTTTTATCTCAAATTCTAATTTTTCTACAGTTTCATTACATCATTACATCACGTACTAACCCTGATGTAGTTCCATACTTCCACATTCCTTTTGAACATTTAACTCAATCAAAAACTTTAATTTTTTCAATGCTAATCAAAAATACAGCCTCCACAAGATCAAGTACGTACACACTACATATGTATGTGACCCAGAGAAAGTCCAAGGATAAGAACATTTTCAGTATCGCTTTTATCTCATTTGAAATAGTCTGCTAAACCATAAATTAAGTTGCAATTAACGCCCAACCTGTTGATCCCATAAGAAAACAATTTTTTTCTACCAAAAAAATCAATATTTTTGCACACAGAAAAATAATTGCACGCTAGGTATATCACCAAAGGTAGGTATACACATTTTTTATTAGGATATAAAGGTAGGTGGTGTACACACTTGGTACACGTCTACCTTAATCGATTATGTGTTTCTGTCCCTGTCCATGACCACCCTCACCATTTCATGTATTATGAAAGTTCAATTTAATTTGCTAGGCATACATAGGAAGGTATACACATCATTAAAATAAAGTGCGCACTATAATAATTCATATGTTCCTACCTCTTTTATATATGTCAAGTGGTCTTTGCAAGTCTTCACGTAGATACCATTAAAAACTAAACCTTTCAATTAACACTAAAATGCAAGTTGAGTTATATTTAGAGCTCTCATCCTAAACAAACCCAATCTTAGTTAGAAGAAATTACCAAACAAAATCATGTAAAAAAAAACATGCATGTTTTAGCCATGTCATTAACATTCATTTTTCTTATCTACCCGAAATGTTCCTGCGTCATTCATGTAAATTATATTGAATTACCAACACATACAAACAAATCATCCTTCACCCAGAGAAAAAGTCGGTGTAAAATTGCCTTAGACGCCTAAGGCAAAATTTTTTCTATGAATGTTAGTTTTCGAGCATAACTTGCCTTAGTTCTAAGGCAATTTATGCTCGAAAATCCTAAGCTAAATTTACCTAGAATAGGCTAATTTGCCTTAGATAGATAAGGTGAATTTTTTTCTATGGATGTTATTTTTCGAGCATAACTTGCCTTAGGACTAAGGCAATTTTTGTTAGTTTTTTAACCTAGAACTAAGGTAATTTTACCTTAGGCCTAACAAAATTTTACCTAGGGCCTCAAATGTTAGTTTTCTAACACAATTTAGCTTAGGACTAAGGCAATTTATGTTAGACTTTTACCTAGGACTAAGGTAATTTTACCTTAGGCCTAAGCTAATTTTTTTTTTGGGGAAAATTTTTTTCAAATGTTATTTTCCTAACACAATTTTGCCTAGGACTAAGGCAATTTATGTTAGACTTTTACCTAGGACTAAGGTAATTTTACCTTAGGCCTAAGCTAATTTTTTTTTTGGGGAAAATTTTTTTCAAATGTTATTTTCCTAACACAATTTTGCCTAGGACTAAGGCAATTTATGTTAGACTTTTACCTAGGACTAAGGTAATTTTACCTTAGGCCTAAGCTAATTTTTTTTTTGGGGAAAATTTTTTTCAAATGTTATTTTCCTAACACAATTTTGCCTAGGACTAAGGCAATTTATGTTAGACTTTTACCTATGACTAAGATAATATTACCTTAGACCTAAGCTAATTTTTTTTTGGGGAATATTTTTTGCAAATGTTATTTTTCTAACACAATTTTGCCTAGGACTAAGGCAATTTATGTTACACTTTTACCTAGAACTAAGGTAATATTACCTTAGGCCTAAGCTAGTTTTTTTTTTGGGAAAATTGCTTTTTGCGCCAAAAAGAATGAAATGTTTTCCTTTTATCTTCAATTAAAAAAAAAAGAAAACACTTCAATGACTAAAACGATTATTGAAAAACAATAATAAATTTGTGTTTTTTTTTTTTTTCCTTTGTATAGGCATGTATACCATAAAAAAAAACGAAAACACACATATTTTGTTCGTTTTTTAATAATTATCAAAAAATGTTTTTTTTTCACTTTCAACGAAATTTCGTTATTGTTGTTGATCGGCCATCATGGTTTGATTGAAAGAATTTTTTACCTAGGGCCTAAGCAAATTTTACCTAGGCCTAACGTAATTTTCCCGTCAAAAATTTCAAAATTTCTTGGTTACCTTAGGCCTAAGCTAATTTTACCTAGAACTAAGGTAATATTACCTTAGGCCTAAGCTAATTTTTTTTTTGGGAAAATTGCTTTTTGCGCCAAAAAGAATGAAATGTTTTCCTTTTTTCTTCAATTAAAAAAAAAAAAAGAAAACACTTCAATGACTAAAACGATTATTGAAAAACAATAATAAATTTGTGTTTTTTTTTTTCCTTTGTATAGGCATGTATACCATAAAAAAAAAAACGAAAACACATATTTTTTTCGTTTTTTAATAATTATCAAAAAATGTTTTTTTTTTCACTTTCAACGAAATTTCGTTATTGTTGTTGATCGGCCATCATGGTTTGATTGAAAGAATTTTTAACCTAGGGCCTAAGCAAATTTTACCTAGGCCTAACGTAATTTTCCCGGCAAAAATTTCAAAATTTCTTGGTTACCTTAGGCCTAAGCTAATTTTACCTAGAACTAAGGCAATTTTCCCTCCAAAAGTGCGAAAATAAATAAATGTCTGTAATTAATTAAATTATTTAGGGCCAATTTTTCAATAGTCAGATAAACCTCAGTTAGAGCTTATTTCTAGGAATAAAAGTTTTTTTTATATTGACATTTGGCAGTTTTTA
The DNA here is from genome assembly GCF_945859705.1 of Episyrphus balteatus. Lineage (NCBI taxonomy): Eukaryota > Metazoa > Arthropoda > Insecta > Diptera > Syrphidae > Episyrphus > Episyrphus balteatus. The sequence continues at coordinate 24,520,735 of NC_079134.1, read as the reverse complement.
TTCTTCTGATAGTCTAACTGACGATTGAAAAATCAGGGCTTAGAAATACAAATTTTTCTTTAAATAAATAATTTGTTTGATATGAATAAATCAAATAAATATATAGTTACACATTTGTATTTTAATTTCCGACAGAATATATTAAATAAGTTTTTTTGAAAAACATCTCGCAAACAAAAAGACATGAAATTTTGCTTTTTTCGTCATATCTTTTCTATTTTTGCTTTTTTTGAAAAATTGTCAGATATAAAAGTTGTAGATTTTTTAATTTCCGACAGAATATATTAAATAAGTTTTTTTGATTTTCGCTTTCGTTTTGAAGTTATAGCGACTTTTGTGAAAAAAAACATCTCTCAAACAAAAAGACATGAAATTTTGCTTTTTTCGTCATATCTTTTCTATTTTTGCTTTTTTTGAAAAATTGTCAGATATAAAAGTTGTAGATTTTTTGATTTCCGACAGAATATATTAAATAAGTTTTTTTGATTTTCGCTTTCGTTTAGAAGTTATAGCGACTTTTGTGAAAAAAAAACATCTCTCAAACAAAACGACATGAAATTTTTACTTTTTTCGTCATATCTTTTCTATTTTTGCTTTTTTGAAAAATTGTCAGATATAAAAGTTGTAGATTTTTTGATTTCCGACAGAATATATTAAATAGGTAAGCTTTTTTGATTTTCGCTTTCGTTTTGAAGTTATAGCGACTTTTGTGAAAAAAAACATCTCTCAAACAAAAAGACATGAAATTTTTTCTTTTTTCGTCATATCTTTTCTATTTTCTATCTCGCAAACAAAAAGACATGAAATTTTTTCTTTTTTCGTCATATCTTTTCTATTTTTGCTTTTTTTGAAAAATTGTCAGATATAAAAGTTGTAGATTTTTTGATTTCCGACAGAATATATTAAATAAGTTTTTTTTGATTTTCGCTTTCGTTTAGAAGTTATAGCGACTTGTGAAAAAAAAACATCTCAAACAAAGACATGAATTTTTTACTTTTTTCGTCATATCTTTTCTATTTTTGCTTTTTTTGAAAAATTGTCAGATATAAAAGTTGTAGATTTTTTGATTTCCGACAGAATATATTAAATAAAATTTTTTGATTTTCGCTTTCGTTTAGAAGTTATAGCGACTTTTGTGAAAAAAAAACATCTCTCAAACAAAAAGACATGAAATTTTGCTTTTTTCGTCATATCTTTTCTATTTTTGCTTTTTTGAAAAATTGTCAGATATAAAAGTTGTAGATTTTTTGATTTCCGACAGAATATATTAAATAGGTAAGCTTTTTTGATTTTCGCTTTCGTTTTGAAGTTATAGCGACTTTTGTGAAAAAAAACATCTCTCAAACAAAAAGACATGAAATTTTGCTTTTTTCGTCATATCTTTTCTATTTTTGCTTTTTTGAAAAATTGTCAGATATAAAAGTTGTAGATTTTTTGATTTCCGACAGAATATATTAAATAGGTAAGCTTTTTTGATTTTCGCTTTCGTTTTGAAGTTATAGCGACTTTTGTGAAAAAAAACATCTCTCAAACAAAAAGACATGAAATTTTTTCTTTTTTCGTCATATCTTTTCTATTTTTGCATTTTTTGAAAAATTGTCAGATATAAAAGTTGTAGATTTTTTGATTTCCGACAGAATATATTAAATAAGTTTTTTTTGATTTTCGCTTTCGTTTAGAAGTTATAGCGACTTTTGTGAAAAAAAAACATCTCAAACAAAGACATGAATTTTTTACTTTTTTCGTCATATCTTTTCTATTTTTGCTTTTTTTGAAAAATTGTCAGATATAAAAGTTGTAGATTTTTTGATTTCCGACAGAATATATTAAATAAGTTTTTTTGATTTTCGCTTTCGTTTAGAAGTTATAGCGACTTTTGTGAAAAAAAAACATCTCTCAAACAAAACGACATGAAATTTTTACTTTTTTCGTCATATCTTTTCTATTTTTGCTTTTTTGAAAAATTGTCAGATATAAAAGTTGTAGATTTTTTGATTTCCGACAGAATATATTAAATAGGTAAGCTTTTTTGATTTTCGCTTTCGTTTTGAAGTTATAGCGACTTTTGTGAAAAAAAACATCTCTCAAACAAAAAGACATGAAATTTTTTTCTTTTTTCGTCATATCTTTTCTATTTTCTATCTCGCAAACAAAAAGACATGAAATTTTTTCTTTTTTCGTCATATCTTTTCTATTTTTGCTTTTTTTGAAAAATTGTCAGATATAAAAGTTGTAGATTTTTTGATTTCCGACAGAATATATTAAATAAGTTTTTTTTGATTTTCGCTTTCGTTTAGAAGTTATAGCGACTTTTGTGAAAAAAAAACATCTCAAACAAAGACATGAATTTTTTACTTTTTTCGTCATATCTTTTCTATTTTTGCTTTTTTTGAAAAATTGTCAGATATAAAAGTTGTAGATTTTTTGATTTCCGACAGAATATATTAAATAAGTTTTTTTGATTTTCGCTTTCGTTTAGAAGTTATAGCGACTTTTGTGAAAAAAAAACATCTCTCAAACAAAAAGACATGAAATTTTTACTTTTTTCGTCATATCTTTTCTATTTTCTATCTCGCAAACAAAAAGACATGAAATTTTTTCTTTTTTCGTCATATCTTTTCTATTTTTGCTTTTTTTGAAAAATTGTCAGATATAAAAGTTGTAGATTTTTTGATTTCCGACAGAATATATTAAATAAGTTTTTTTGATTTTCGCTTTCGTTTAGAAGTTATAGCGACTTTTGAAAAATAAAACATCTCACAAACATTGAATTAATGAATGGTTCATAGATTTTAGAGTGACTCAAGCTTTGGAACGATAGAGACATAACTAAATGAAACAGCGCATAATGTGTGCTTTTTGGTAATAAATAATGTGTTTTAAATAAATACGAAAATTGTATAATATTCCATAATATTCATCAAATCAGATGTTTGGGATCACCAAAATGTAACTAGGAAAACTTGAAAATATAATTTTTGAGAAATTTTGTTCACTCTAATTTTAACAAAGTCAAATAATAGTTCTAGTTAAAAGTCGCGTAAACTTTATGAATAATAAAGAAAACCAAAACAAAAATCAAGAATACATGTATTGAAAAATTGATTGTCAGAAATAAGATTTATGTGACAAATGCAGTAAAAATGTAAAATGATTATAATGATTTACTTTTTTCAATTATTGCCCCAAATACCCCTTAAGGATGCGCCCGTGTCTGAATTTCCCGCCACTATTATTCTATTATAACTTTTACCAAATCAAATTTTACCTAAGCCTAAGCTAATTTTACCAAGGCCTAAGCTAATTTTACCAAGGCCTAAGCTAAGTTTACCAAGGCCTTAGGTAATTTTGCCTAGGCCTAACCTAATTTTACTTATGGATCTAAGGTAAATTCACCTTAAACTATTAAATTCATTTATCTGTTAATTAAAAGTAATTTACATTATTAGTTGACTATTTGACGCCTTTGTCCTACTTTTCGCAATGTAAATATAAACGAACGAAAATAACCAAAATATGCATTTGTTACCCTGCTTCACTTGCTTTTATTCTTCTTCACTTTATACCCAAAATGCCCCTTAAAGATACGCTCATGTCTTGTTTTCCCTCCAAAATTATTAGTTATAATTTTTACCCAAGCTAATTTTACCTAGGCCTAAGCCAATTTTACCTTAGGATCTAACATAAATTTACCTAGATCTAAGCTAAATTTACCTAGGTTCTAAGCTAAATTTACCTTAGGCCTAAGCTAATTTTTTAGTGACGCCATCAAATCACCTTAGAACTAAGGTGATTTTGTGTTAGTTTTGTTAGAATTGCCTTAGTCCTAAGGTAAATTTTCGCTTTTTACCTAGGACCTAAGGTGATTTTGTGTTAGATTTTTGGAATTGCCTTAGGCCTAAGGTAAATTCGTTCTCAGATCCCGTTAGAAAGCGTGCTTGCACATGATTCTCTTCGTAAATTCATGGCGTGCAGTTCAGTTTAGTGCTAAGAAATATTAAACGTGTAAAAATTGTTTTAAAAAGTGAATTATAATATCAATAACCAAGGAAAAACAAAGAAAAGAAGACATAAATACTGTGAACCAGTTAATTAAAACAAGCGTTTTGGAAAATATATCAAAGTAAGTAAGTAAGTAAAGCAACAATCTTTTTTACAATTTTATCATTATATATTTGCATTTTTATTTCACTGGGAGTAAAGTACTTATTCAACATTTCTTTTTTATTTATTTAATAATACAAATCGTGTGAACTACTCCGTTAAATTAAATTTATCTTACAAAATAAGTTTTATTTTGGGCAAGTTTCCTTTTTTATTTGATCTTTGCTTCTGTCCATAAAGATAATTCTGTGATTTAAAATTATAACTATGAATATTGCATTAAAGCAGCGCGGCAGACGGCATGATTATACCTTATTTAAATAAAACGAAATCGAAAAAAAAAAAAAAACTAACCAAAAAATCAAGAGGCAACGCTTGAAAATTGGAACAAAAGGTATGCTTTGTACATAATTACATATCATTATTTTGCCATTTAAGTACCAGGCATTTATAATTTTATGCCCATAGAAAGTATTTGCTCTGAATTTTGAATCTATATACTTATATGTTTGAATTCAATGAGTTTCTGGCTTCATTTTGTTCAATTTTAAAATACTTAATTTTTTCTTATCTATTAAAATTGTTTTTCTTACATATAGACTCATTAAAGAAACGTGAAAAAACGAAAACAAGATTGGTCAGGAGTCAAAGAAATAGGTATGATTTCAATCAATGATTAGATTTTTAAGTACTAGCCCTATATATGTATATCTATGCCGCCGGGTACAAAGTGATTAAGTCAAAAAGTTGTAATCTTCGGGTTTTCAACAATAAACACTTTATTCTCTTTCATTGCGCATCAAAAACATAAAGCTAGAGCAAATCATTTCTATAAAAATAAACCGATCTGTACTGAAAACCCCTTTGTACCCAGCGCAAAAGTCATAAGAATTTGTCCACCGAAAAGCTTTAATTGTTTTTTTTTTTTTTACTTTTGGGAGCTGATAACTCAGCAGCTTCACAAAGTCCAAACTCATTTTACATGAACTCAATTCGAAGACCAATTTGACCCAGTTACTTACTTACGTGGTTCATTTTGTTCAATTTTAAAATACTTGTTTTTTTTTTTTAACTCTATTAAAATTTTTTCCCTATACTTTACATATAGACTCATTAAAGCCGATCAACAATTTAAAAATCACCATTCCTTGACGTAAAATAAGACCCAAAACAAGAGCTGATAGAAGAAACGTGAAAAAAACTTCAACAACATTGGTCAGGAGATAAAGAAAAAGGTATGATTTTCAAATTTCAATAAATGATTAGATTTTTAAGTATATGTACTAGTCATATATCTATGCCGCCGGGTACAAAGGGATTAAGTCACAAAGTTGTAATCTTCGGGTTTTGCACAATAAACTCTTTATTCTCTATCATTGGGCATCAAAAATATCAAGATAGAGCAAATCATTCCTATAAAAATAAATAGATCAGTACTCAAAACCCATTTGTACCCAGCTGAAAGATATAAGAATTGGTCCATCGAAAAGTTTTAATTGTTTTTTTTTTTTTACTTTTGGGAGCTGATAACTCAGCAGCTTCACAAAGTCCAAATTCATTTTACATGAACTCAATTCGAAGACCAATTTGACCCAGTTACTTACTTACGTGGTTCATTTTGTTCAATTTTAAAATACTTATTTTTTTCTTAACTCTAATAAAATTTTGTCTCTATACTTTCATATAGACTCATTAAAGCCGATCAACAATTTAAAAATCACCATTCCTTCACGCAAAATAAGACCCAAAACAAAGCTGATAGAAGAAACGTGAAAAAACTTCAACAAGATTGGTCAGGAGTCAAAGGGTATGATTTTCAATCAATGATTAGGTATTTAAGTACTAGCGATATAGAAGAATATGTCCACAGAAAGTTTTTATTGCTTTTTTAAGTTTTGTTAGCTGATTGCTTTGCAGCTTAACAAAATCCAACCCCATTAAACACAATTTTTTGAATTTCATATCTAAATTTGTAACAAAACTTAGTTAAATTTGCAATCTACAATTTTATCTTTAACTTTAATCGCAATCGATTTTGTTGTATAATTAAAAATTACAAAGTTTGATTTGAAACAATTTTAAAGTAAGAAACTTTCTCACTTCTACTCGGCAGCTACTGAGTCAAGTTTGAAAACTTTATCATTTTGAATTAAACATTTCAGTTCTTCAAATCATTCTTATTCTTGATCTAAGGATTATTCTACTTTTTTTCTATGAGCTATAATAATTTTTCAATTGGCCCCGAACTATTAAATAGTGATGGGAACTATCCAATAAAAAGAAAAACTATGAATTTAAAATATAAATTTAAAATATTCATTCATTCGATAAATAATTCATTCATTCATTTATTTAGTTATTATATTTTCATTCGAATAATTTTTTTAATTGATATTTTTTTATTCGATAGTTTTTTTCATTTGAATAGTTTTCTTAAACGATAGTTTTTTCATTCGAATAGTTTTTCAAACGGTAGTTTTTTCATTTGAATAGTTTTTCAAACGATAGTTTTTTCATTTGAATAGTTTTTTCAAACGATAGTTTTTTCATTCGAATAGTTTTTTCAAATGATAGTTTTTTCATTTGAATAGTTTTTCAAACGATAGTTTTTTCATTTGAATAGTTTTTTCAAACGATAGTTTTTTCATTCGAATAGTTTTTCAAACGGTAGTTTTTTTATTTGAATAGTTTTTCAAACGATAGTTTTTTCATTTGAATAGTTTTTTCAAACGATAGTTTTTTCATTTGAATAGTTTTCTTAAACGATAGTTTTTTTCATTTGAATAGTTTTCTTAAACGATAGTTTTTTCATTCGAATAGTGTTTTCAAACGATAGTTTTTTCATTCGAATAGTTTTTTCGTTCGAATAGTTTTTTCATTCGAATAGTTTTTTCAAACGATAGTTTTTTCATTCGAATAGTTTTTTCAAACGGTAGTTTTTTCATTTGAATAGTTTTTCAAACGATAGTTTTTTCATTTGAATAGTTTTTTCAAACGATAGTTTTTTTCATTTGAATAGTTTCCTTAAACGATAGTTTTTTCATTTGAATAGTTTTCTTAAACGATAGTTTTTTCATTTGAATAGTTTTCTTAAACGATAGTTTTTTCATTCGAATAGTGTTTTCAAACGATAGTTTTTTCATTCGAATAGTTTTTTCATTCGAATAGTTTTTTCATCCGAATAGTTTTTTCAAACGATAGTTTTTTCATTCGAATAGTTTTTTCAAACGGTAGTTTTTTCATTTGAATAGTTTTTCAAACGATAGTTTTTTCATTTGAATAGTTTTTTCAAACGATAGTTTTTTCATTTGAATAGTTTTCTTAAACGATAGTTTTTTCATTCGAATAGTGTTTTCAAACGATAGTTTTTTCATTTGAATAGTTTTTTCATTCGAATAGTGTTTTCAAACGATAGTTTTTTCATTTGAATAGTTTTTTCATTCGAATAGTGTTTTCAAACGATAGTTTTTTCATTTGAATAGTTTTCTTAAACGATAGTTTTTTCATTCGAATAGTTTTTTCATTCGAATAGTTTTTTCATTCGAATAGTGTTTTCAAACGATAGTTTTTTCATTTGAATAGTTTTTTCAAACGATAGTTTTTTCATTTGAATAGTTTTCTTAAACGATAGTTTTTTCATTTGAATAGTTTTCTTAAACGATAGTTTTTTCATTCGAATAGTTTTTTCAAACGATAGTTTTTTCATTTGAATAGTTTTTTCAAACGATAGTTTTTTCATTTGAATAGTTTTCTTCAACGATAGTTTTTTCATTCGAATGATTTTTTTTATGTGATAGTTTATTTGATAGTTTTTATCCGAATGAATAAATGAATGAATGGATGAATGAACTATCCGATAGTTCAAATCATTCAGTTACTAACTATCGATAGTTCAAATCATTCGATAGTTTCCATCACTACTATTAAATGACTAAGATAATTCTTTTTGAAATTAAAATACTTAATAGATTTAGTTCCGAAATAAAAAAAAAACAATTCTTATTCTTATTACAGTCAACAAGTTGAAAATGCATTGCGTTATCTGCTCAGAAGAATTTAATTGCTTAAAAAAATTATTCATGCATTTGAAAATTCTACATGGTTGTGATAAAAAAAGCAATTTGAAATGCTTTGACAAATCATGTCAACAAATATTTAATGGATTATCTTCATACAAAAGACATTTAGGGGTCGTACATGGCAGAGGTCGTAAAAATGTTTCCTACAGAAACCGAGATGCAAAGGGTGTGCGACGAGCTGAAACAAAACCGGGACTGGGAAAAAGTTACTAAACAATGGAAACAAACTATGCCATTCAGGAGGGATATGATTTCCCAAAGCTCTGACATTGACCTCCAGACAGTCCTTCAGGAGTGGCCGCTTTACAAATATTCACGAGCGCCAGAACTGGTAAGAACATTCGTTTTTAATAGGTTTTTATAAGATCAAAAAGCGTAGAGCGCATTTTGTTAAAGCGCTCGACGCTTTCTGATGTAACCATTTTTGATATAAGCCAATTAAATTAGGATAAAAGAGTATTTTCAGTTATATAAACTGTGTATATATTTTATATCACTAAAAAATTTCTTCAACTTTAATTAATTACATTGATGTACACAATATCTATAATCTTCTACATAATAGTATGTTTTATTCTGTCTATTAACAGATTGCCATGGATTACAATTTTATAAAACCGAATAATGGGCTCGACTTCACCAAATGGGAACAATTTTCGAAAATAGCCCTAGAATTGTTCACAGCGAGGATCAAGTGCAGCGCTCTTAAATCATTCCTCAATGAATTCAGGGAGAATATTGACGACCTTGACATAGGTAGAACCTTGTTTTTATTTAAACTCTTTTTTTTTAAATTCTGTTTTATTTTAATTTTTTAATTATTTTTTACTTATGACGTATTAATTTATTTTCAGATAACGTCAATATTGGCTATGCAACTCTGTTACATGGAGTGTTGCCTCCATCATCGCAGCAGTTTAATGGTAAATTGAAGAAATTTACAATTGAAGATTCAAAATCATCTTTCACTCTGGAAGTGGAATGTGCAGGCCAGGTCGAACCTATGCTAAAAATAAAAAGGGAGGAATGTTTAAAATCGAAAACAAAACTTCAGCCCCTAATAATTGTTGTTGGTGAGAGATTTCATTATAATAATTTTTATGTGTCCTTGGACAATATTATGTTTAAATTAGATACTTATTTGGACTGCATTATTTTTTATTTAAAGCTCGTTTATGTATTAAATATTCAATACCCTCCACAGTGTTTTTCGGTATGGGTTTTTATACAAATGTTTTTCTTTAATATTCAAGACGGTAAAAAAATACCTTCTGTTTCAACTTTACTAAATGATATAAATGCATTAATTAATTAAATTATATCAATGTATTATTTTGTACAGTCCATGTTCTACATATACAGTACTGGACAAAATAAAATACGCACTATCCGAACTTTCTTATTTATGCTTTTCTCGCTCCCCAAGTCATCAATAAAATATTCTAAAGTAGTGATTAAGAAAGTCTAATACTATCCTTATACGGTTCTGTCGAAATAATGAAAAAAATGCTTGAAACGAGAGAGAAAATAACTTAAGTTCTTAATTTAAGTTCTCACTAAAGATTATTTTATTGATAACTTGGGGAGCGAGAATAGCATAAATGTGAAAGTTCGGATAGTGCGTATTTTATTTTGTCCAGTACTGTATTTAATGTATTGCTGAAGTGAGTTTGTAAAAAGAAAGCATGTTCTTCCATTAAAAAATCTAAGAGTAATTTATATTTAATCTAAGAGTAATTTATGTTTAAACAAACAAAACGAAAATAAATTATATTTATAATTATAAAATTACATGATTTTTTTCTTTTTTTCAAAAAGGATTTTTTTCAGCTATGGATTCACCTAAGGAAATAGGTAAAAATTACCTAGGAATAAGGTAATTCACCTAAGGAACTAGGTAAAGATTACCTAGGAATAAGGTAAAATCTGCCTAGGAATAAGGTAATTCACCTTAGGAAATAGGTAAAAATTACCTAGGAATAAGGTAATTCACCTAAGGAAATAGGTAAAGATTACCTAGGAATAAGGTAAAATCTGCCTAGGAATAAGGTAATTCACCTTAGGAAATAGGTAAAAATTACCTAGGAATAAGGTAAAATCTGCCTAGGAATAAGGTAATTCACCTTAGGAAATAGGTAAAATCTGCCTGAGAATAAGGTAATTCACCTAAGGAAATAGGTAAAAATTACCTAGGAATAAGGTAAAATCTGCCTAGGAATAAGGTAATTCACCTTAGGAAATAGGTAAAATTAGCCTAGGAATAAGCTAATTCACCTTAGGAAATAGGTAAAATCTGCCTAGGAATAAGCTAAATCACCCTAGAAACTAGGTAAAATCTGCCTAGGCCTAAGCTAAATCACCTTAGAAACTAGGTAAAATCAGCCTAGGACTAAGGTAATTCACCTTAGGAAATAGGTAAAATTGAATTCCGAAAATGTAATTCACCTTAGGAAATAGGTAAAATCTGCCTAGGAATAAGCTAAATCACCTTAGAAACTAGGTAAAATCTGCCTAGGAATAAGCTAAATCACCCTAGAAACTAGGTAAAATCTGCCTAGGCCTAAGCTAAATCACCTTAGAAACTAGGTAAAATCAGCCTAGGACTAAGGTAATTCACCTTAGGAAATAGGTAAAATTGAATTCGGAAAATGTAATTCACCTTAGGAAATAGGTAAAACTTCGGAGGGGAAATTTTAAATCACCTTAGGAAATAGGTAAGATAGGTAAATTTTATGTTAGGATTTAGGTAAATTTGAAAATTTTCGATTTGCCTTAGGAAAATAGGCAGAATTAGCCTAGGACTAAGCAACCCCAAAATTGCCTTAGTCCTAAGCAGAGTTAGCCCCCGAAATAGGCTAATTTTACACCGACTTTTCTCTGGGTGTTTATATTCATAGTTGTCCATCAATATTCTCTCGAAAACAACAACCTCATTTAACACAAAAATTGTCAAAACAAAATCCAACCCCCATTCCCCCAAAATCCACATCATTTGATCCCGTTCTAAAGACACACGAAACTAGGAGAGTTCAAGCTCACAAAACTTTATAACCCGGGAATATGAATACCTCTAATACCTATATGCAACTTAATGCACTTTTTTCTCTACAAAAAAAACCTCTATAAACCCCATTTATTATGCTTTGTCATTGTCATATCATATTTTGATGTATACTTAGCCTCAATCCCCCTTTTTGACAAAACCATCCAACATCATCCTTTTCTTTAATATCAATTAAGTATCTACACTATCAAATGAAGAAATAACAAAAAAAACTTGTTTACCAACCCCCAACTGTGTGTGAGCTCTGATAAAAAATGTGTGTTTTGTGTGTATATCGCAAGAATACTGACGCCTGCGCTGCAATTATTATAAAAATACAATTTTCCACCCTTACCACACCATCATCCCCCAAAAAGCCGCCGACTGATAACAAAACAACAGTTTGTTTTTATACACACAAACTCTAAGTCGGCAAAAAAAAAAACAAACCAGAGGTTGCACCACAAAAGCAAAAATGCACAAACAAAAAAGTTTGGAATTTCCTCCTGCTGCTTATAGCTTAGAAGAGAACGAGAATTATTGTGAATCCATCCACACAAACTATATAAAAAGGGGGTGGACGACGACTATTGATTTTGACATCCCCCTTTTAACCATAGTCAGGGAGAAAATTGAGAATATTCTTTAGACAGTGATTATGTAGACTTGCGCACTTGTCAATTCGAAAAAAAAAAATACTGAATACCGAGGTAATAAGTACAACGAGCAATGAAACTACTCCTTGCAGTCACCCAGTGAGAGTCCTTCAGCGCGTTCGCTCAAAAAAACTAATATCAAAAGTCGCTAAGATAATCTAGTGTAGATACAAAACTTATTTTTTTATCTGACTTTTTCAACCCTCTTAAAAAAAAAAAATTCTTTAAAAACTTCAAATTTTCTAATAAATTCGTGCCAAATAAGTTTATCCTTTTTATATCCTTTTTTTTTTGTTGAATAATTTCAATGTTTCACCCCTTTCCGGACTCACCAGAGAGTGCGTAATTAATTTTTTCCAAGTGTAAACCAACCCCCTCACTCATTTAGCTCGTCTATATGATTATCGTTGTGTTATTATTTTTCCAATCACTTTGTTTATACCTACAAAATATCGTCCTTAAAATCCATGACAAATGGCTAAATCCCAAACACGCTAGACTACTTATTGACAAAGAACAGCGAAGACTGCAGCTGTTCGCGTTAAAGCCTAAACATCCAGTTCCTGGATGCAGCTTTTGTTCGAATAGCCCATTGGGGTACTGTCGACACCACAATCCAAATCAACCAACACTTCGACACTTGAAAAATCGATTATTAGCCAAAGGAGGTGGTGGTGGTGGTGGTGGAGGAGGAGCAGGAATAAGAACTACTGCTTCGAATGCAATTGATGGTGTTGAGCCATCTATTGAATTAGAAACTGGTTGCAAGGAGAGTGGAGAACGAGTAAATAGTATTGGAGGAAGTTCAATTTCATCCACAGACACAACAACAACACCGTTAACGCCAACGTCGACTTGTGACATTTTAGCAAACTATTTTGATCGTAAAGACCCAGATAAGATTTGTACTTGTTTAAGTTGCAGTAAAAGTCGGCAATCATCAGGACGTAGTAATCGTACATCTTGGGGAACACGCAACGGAACTGTTATTTGGGGCGAAAGAGTGGTACCGAATCCAAAAACCCAGTCGCTTAATGGTTCCAGTGATGAGAACGGTTTAGAAATAGTTGCTGCACCAAAAAGACGACGTCGTCGTTACGAAAAATACGGAGGTTTTCATTAGTGCGACTTTAGTGAATGAAGGCCTTGAGATTTGAAATTGAACTTTTTCTCCAGAAACTAACGGAAAATTCTGCACAAAACCTTTAAAAAACCAAAACGGAAGTAAGGAAGAACTTGATAAATGCCAAGAAGAGCAGAAAAACCTATAATTGCACAATAATGTCTAGTGATGAATACGAGACACCAGAGTCAACACCAGCTCCATCAACTCCGACATCAACAACAGCGACCACAAGAACAGCTGCACAATTTACCACAAGATCCAATACCAATTCCAACGAAGAGAATTCATCTTCATCCTTCAATGGAAACGGTAACGGTCGTGACGTAAAAAATTCCTCTGCTACATCATCAACATCATTCAACAAAGATGACAGTTATCCATTAAAACATGGTTGTGATGATAATTGGACATGGTCAAAACGACATCGCTCCAAAGAGGTCGTTTTGAGTGGGCCCAATAATCGAACTGTACATTTTCATCCGAATTGGAGCAAAGGAACAGCAGGTGTTCAAGGCAAACGACCATTAAATAATGGCCGATTCTATTGGGAATTGCATGTAACGCAACGTGTATTCGGTACTAGTATAATGTTTGGTATTGGAACGAAACATGCTCGATTACATGCGAATTCATTTCGCAATATGTTGGGTGAAAATGAGCACGGTTGGGGTCTATCGCATAAAGGTGTGTTGTGGCATAAGGGAGTTGCTTTGTTGTATACGAGTCGATTTCGTGAGAATCAAGCGACTGTGATTGGTATATTGTTTGATGGAATCGAAGGTACATTGACGTATTATAAGGAAGGCGAGTGTTTAGGTGTGGCGTTCCGAGGGCTCGATAAGGTAAATTGATTAATAATTACATAATTTAGTAGGTAGAATATTTTATATAAGTGCATGTTTGTTATTCTTTAATTTAAATACATCAAAATAGGATAAAAATGACTCATCCACCTTTTGAAGGATATTAAATTCGTATCTATTATTTTATATGGAATTAAATTTTTAACATCAATTAGATTTAGATGTCATCCCGGAACCGCCAGTTTTCATTACGAACAAACTCATACTAAAAACTCTTTTCAGTCGAGATGCAAAAATAGTATTTCTATATTTACCTACTCATGTTTAGCCCAAGTATAAGAAATTCATAATAAAAGTCTTAAGATAACAATACATCAATTAAATTAATGCAAAATGTCCAAAACCCTTCAGTCTTTTCAAAGAGATTTTTTCATCTAAGTTGGAGTTTATTCTATTCAAATAACATTGGATAAGCCCCAGTCTAAGATAAACTAGGGTCTAAAAACGACTATGAATATGCCCCTTTATTTATTTATTACCAATTTTTTTTTTTTTTTTTTTTTTTGTTAATTTGGACTTTCAAACTTTTCCCCTCCATGATTTTAACACATATGCTTTCGTATCTTAATAAAATAATTTATTTTTGTATATAAAGCCTGGTACGCTGCTCGCGCTAAATTTTAGCTCCCATACAAATTATCGAAAATTTTTAGCCGAGATAAAATGGATCCCATACAAGTTATCGATAACTTGTATGGGAATTTGATCTCGGCTAAAATTTAGCGCGAGCAGCGTACCAGGCTTAAATGCAAAAATTCAAACAAAAAACTATCCAATATTTATTTTTAGGCGCATTTCTAAAATCAAAAAATAAAACCCCGTTAGTTTATGCAGGAAAAATATTATTTCTGAATTTCGTTGTTTTTACAAAAATTTACTTGTTTTCAAAAAAAAGCCCAACTTTCAACATTAACTGCCAATTAAAAACTATTGCGCCATTTTTTAGTACTATTTCGATAAAGCAATATCTAAAAAAATATGTTATAAACTTCAAAAGAAGAAAAATATAGTTTTTGCAATTTTTATGGGATCTTTGTTGGTTTGTAACAGATATGTCACATGGGGTTTGTGATAGCTTACTTAGGTAGGTGGTCGGTGACGTTTGACCTAATCCTTATGCAACTGTAGGCACGCTTGCGATTGCTCTGACTATAGCTCGACGGAGGGGTAGGATCTTGTTGCATTGTTCCTAAGCACACATGATTATCGTGCCTATTTAATTAGAAGGGGAAAGGGAATTGAAATGCGGTTTAATGGAAAAAAAAGGGGAAAATGGGAAAATTGGAAAGGAGTGAAACACACACTGACACGGTTTCGGATGGTAAGAAACCTATGGTATACCCTCCCCTATGTATCTTTCAGATACACCTTTGACTATCTGTACCAGAACCTAAGATAGTCCCTTTAATTTATACAACCTCACAACTTACTAAATCATATTCTTAAATGGCTTGGACAGCTTTTAGTTTAAAAAGAAATTCATTTTTGTTTTATTTTACAGTTCATTCAAAAAAAACTTTTTATTCATTTCTTTTAACGTTTAAAATTAAACAGGATTTGATATTGAAAGCTTGAAAGCTCATAGATAATTTTAATTTAAAATCAAATAATTGCAATTTAAAGATAAATTTGGATTTATCTGAATATAAATATATATTTGTGTTTAATCTTAAGTTGTTTTAATTAATTATTCGTTTTATTCAAATTTTAGTTCAATTTAGGGGTTTAATGAAATAATATTCATAAAAATAGATATAAGTAAAAAAAATTCAACAAAATTGCCAAAGAAATATAAATTTTGTACAAAAGGGTACTTACAGCTTAATCCTCGGCGTTGCGATGAAATTTGTGGCCACAAGTTTCCCTCGCTGAGCTTCGAGTGTTGGGTTATGTTTGTTTGCCAACTCGGTCAAATATTTTTAATGGTTGTAAAATTTCTGTAGCAATTTTACTTTCACTTTTATATAATTTCTACTTTTATGATTTTAGGTTATTTTTTTTTTCTTTGTTTGATTATTGATTAATTTTATAAGTATAAGTTTAAACACAAAATTTAATATATTATTTAATTAGACCTTTTAGCGAATTTTTACGTAGTTTTTAATTTGTTTTGTTTTAGGTTAAAAAAAAATAAAATGTTTTGATCGTAAGCCTGGTTTGCAATCGCCAGGGAATTGCTAGTTATTTTTTGGGCTGCCGCTTAACCTCAACTAAGCTAAAAAAATCACGTGAAAGAATCACGAGCTTGATGATTTCGATTTATGTATGTATATAATTTGTCTCTCTTCAATTTGGCGTTTTCCTTGGAAGCTTTTTTCTTATTTTGCAATAGCTGGGATTTACTGATAAAGTTGGGTATCGGGGATAAATCTGGGGATCCGCGGACGCAAAATCTTACTCTTAAGAGTTTTTTATGACTATATACGTCCGCAGTGATCTGTGGGCGTATTTTTATTAAATCAAGATTCTATAAAAATAATCTTTTTATTTTCTTACCTAATTTTAATGTTTGTTAACACGTAACAATTAACAAAATAATGTAAATTAAGTTTTTTCGTAATTCAATAAAACTTTTATACTTTTTATAATCTAATTTAATTTTGTAGTAAATTCACTTTTAATTAAACTTTTAAACTTAAACAGCCCTATTTATAAACTCATCATAGAGAGTACATAGCATTATGTACTCTTTATAATGTATTTAAACAAAAAAATGTGATTTATAATATTAATGCAACGTTTAATAAAGGTTGTATAAGCTAAACGAGTTTTTAGGTTGTTTAGAGCCTGAATAAGAATTTATTTTGCTTAAATGTCATTTGAACATCAAATAATTTTCAGAAAAATAAAAACAATATCAATATTTGTATATATTTTTGTTTTTTCATTTAAGAATTTATTTTTTTGATTACATTTTCAATTAAAATTAAATTAAATTAAACTTGAAGTCAACTAAATCAAAAAATAAGAAATTTGGAGATTTGTTCCTGATATAATTTACGAGATATAAATTCATGTGTGTATTCATCTTTTTCTTATGTGTCTACATTTTCATACCTACATGTGAACAATTTGTTATCAAATGAAATGTGTTTTTTTTAGAGATTTTCTTCTACATATGACATTGAGAACTTTCGCTCACGTTTTATTTTTGTTTGTTTGTTTATTTTTGAATCAAATGGAGTTGTTTGTCGTACTAATTTTCCATTTTTAGTACTTATTTGGACACAAACCTAGCATAATTATAATGACTAAGAAAATGTTTTAAAAATAGAAATTTATGTAACTTTCCATAAAGGCTACATAAAACTTTATGTATTGTATAACTATGCAGCCGTTTAGAGCTGTTTAGTGAAATCTAATAAATAAGGCTGAAAGTGTAGAATTTACTTTTATGAGGCGACTTCTGCTCGGGATGAGAGTTAAGATGGAAAAGACTTATTTGAGGGAATCAGGTTTTAAGATGGGTTGATTTCAGTCTTAAAAGCATTGATATTTCGATACTCGAATGACGTTTACTTTTTGAATATAGATCTCTGTCTACACTAGTTCTTTTTTTATTTTTCTATGTTTTTCTTAGTAAAGGTGTACATTACAGGTTAATACTTAATAATACTCTTGAGTGTATAATAACCTCAGTCATTTGAGGAGAAATGTTTAAGTATTTTTTCGGCTTTGAAATATGTATGTAAGTTCCATTTTTAATACAATTTGAATTTAACTTTAATTAGGTAGACGTTAATAAGGATTATATGTATTGTATCCCTTCAGGATACAGTACCTTGCCATATTATTAGGCCCAAGCGAAAAAAATACAATTTTTCGGTTCAGTTTTTGCTCAGTTTTTAAAGTTTTTGTCGAAATATCTTGAATTTTGTTTGTCCCATTTACTTGCACATATCATGTAGATACGGATTGACTTGAAAAAAGTTTAAAAATTCATACTTTTTGAAAAAAATAACGTACAAAAGGGGATAAGCTCCAAAAAACGTACCCTATGGAATTCACGCCCGGATAATTACCAGACCGGTCCAATACTCAATTTCTTGTACCGAGGAATAACGTGACATTCTTACTTTATGACAAGGATCGCAACTTGCATAAATATAGCAGCTTCGAGCCTCCAGCCTATTCCGAAATCGTAGAATCAAAACGTTCCCAAGTTCCTTTTTGTGTTGGTCTGGAGTTATGGCGTTTTCCACAATATAAAAAGAACCTTATCCTTTCCCTGAGATAGTACAACAGCCAATAATGACAAGAGGATGTTTTTTTATTGGAATAATGTACTTTGAATAGCTGTGCTCGTCTGGTCTTATAAAAAAGAAAAAAACTACCCCAAATCTAAGAACATGTTTTACTTTCCAGACGATCAGGGCTTCTATATTTATGCAAGTTGCGATCCTTGTCATAAAGTTAAGAATTTCACGTTATTCCTCGGTACAAGAAATTGAGTATTGGACCGGTCTGGTAATTATCCGGGCGTGAATTCCATAGGGTACATTTTTTGGAGCTTATCCCCTTCTGTACGTTATTTTTTTCAAAAAGTATGAATTTTTAAACTTTTTTCAAGTCAATCCGTATCTACATGATATGTGCAAGTAAATGGGACAAACAAAATTCAAGATATTTCGACAAAAACTTTAAAAACTGAGCAAAAACTGAACCGAAAAATTGTATTTTTTTCGCTTGGGCCTAATAATATGGCAAGGTACTGTAATTTTTTTATATTAAATAATTATATTTCAGCTCAAAAAGATTTATTATTCAAATAAAACAGGATTACATTTTGAGTTAAATAACAATATTTCTTGTATAACGCCCTGACAAATTTCAAAACAAGTTTTGTAACAAAACATATTTTGGGTCTTCTTAAATTTGAAATACCTCGAATAATAGGCAATTAAACCAAAATTTTGTTTAAGATTTTGTCTTCTAGATGTCAAATCTCTCGATAATAGTGCTTAGCACTCCAGTCTTATTTACAGAAACCAAACTTCTATATCAAACAATTCAGCAATTTCAAACTCGACTATAAGTAAATATAGTTAAAAACAGTGGTTCAAAATTGACAAAAACGATAACCGACTGAGAGACTCCGCTCACTAACAGATCATTAAAACCAAGGAGTACTTCCCGTTAGTCTATTGAATAGACCCTTTTGGATGGAACAAATTCGTTCAAGAGTTTTTATTGCTGATTATGATTCCTTGCCATACAAGAATACTCCAGCCAAAAGTGCTACTAAATCCGTTGGTGCATTTCTGAGAAAACGGCAACACTGGTCGGTTTTCAGTTTTTTTGATTTAACTCGAAAACCAAGCCTGACTTTGAAATGGTTCAAAGACACTTTTCATAGCAAATTAAATTTTCTGTCAAGTAAAGATGGTTAATAAATTTTAAAAATTATTTTTGACTAAAATTCTAACCTAAAATCAAAGAAAAAAAAGTTAAAAAATTGACAATTTTATTTTTTCTTACTAAATCAAGGGGCATTTTGTGTATGTAGCCGGGACGTCCAAACTTTGTACTAATGAAATAAAGTAGAGGTAAAATCCTTTGATAATATGCAATTTTAATTTTTTTTTGTCAAGAAACAACTTAAATGTACCTATTCAAAAATTAGCACTTTTTCTAAATTTCTGACTTTTTTAGTTAAAAGCAAGTTTTTAAAACTCGATAAAATCGTATTAATTGGTAACTTTTTGACTTTTAAAGTAAACATACTTCGAAGGATTGATTTAATATAAACTAAATATGGCAAACAAAAAAATTTAATTGCATCCTTATGGCCTTTTGTGCAATTTTGTGTATGTGCATTTTTATAAATACGGGTTGAATGGATGGACGGAGAGCCATTAGCTTTGGTCTATTGCATAGAAGAACATTTAATACCAACTCTTTTACTGTTTTCAATGGCCTGAAAAACAATTCTTGAAAAATCTGCGACCAACGAAAAGTTTCTCTTGAAAAACGAAAACAATACTCTAATGAGTTTGAAACAAAATAGCTCAGGCAAATTAGTAAATCCAATTGCACTTTTCGCGGGATAAATTTTTTTCATGGAACGTGTTTAGGTGAATGTCCTTATAGTAAAAGTGAATTTTTTGGGATGATAAGATATCGGGAACAGCCGCCATCTTGGAAAAGAGGTCGGTGTCGTTTTTATTTTATAACTCCATTTTTACTCATTTAAACCAAAAATGTCCAAGGATAGACTTATTATAAATTAAATTATCTAAAAAATGATATACAAATGAATTCCGTGAACTGGTTAAATTCAATTTTATAGTCGGTCAAAGTCCAGGTTCTTCTCGCAAGGTTAAGACAATATGACATTTTTCCAAATATCTGAAGAACTTTTTATTTGTTTGGGATTTTCTTAAAGAATGAATTATAGCACTTTTAAGTATCGATGAAATGAACCCTTTATTGTTTTTGTAACCATCACATTGCAGAAGCAACCAAACGTCGAAGTCATGATATACGATTTTTTAACTGAACATTTCAATAGTTCAAATAAACAATCAAAAATTAAACACAATAGTCTCGAAAACATAACGGCTTACACGCCTCATATCTTGAGTTATACTTATCGTAATGCTGAGATTGAGGTGTTCATGTTTAGGAAAAATGACAGGGCATCAGTTCTTATATTTAGAATTATAAATAATGTCACTTTAGCTTATTCACATTAATTGGAAAATTCACTTCATTTAAAACCTCGAAAACCATATAAAGGTTTCAATATTTAGACGAATATAGTTAACAAACTGTTTACTTATATTTTGGTTATGCCTCCATTTCAAAAATTTGCTCGATCTAATAGAAGAAAACTTGTTATTTTCTCACTTTTGACTAGTAGAATGTGAGCTTCGACGTTAGGTGGCTCATACATTATGTTGGTTACAGTTACGAGAAAGGGCTCATTTTATAGATATTTAAAAGTGCTATAATTCATTCTTTAAGAAAATCCCAAACAAATAAAAAGTTCTTCGGATATTTGAAAAAATGTCATATTGTCTTAACCTTGCGAGAAGAACCTGGACTTTGACCGACTATAAAATTGAATTTAACTAGTTCACGGAATTCATTTGTATATCATTTTTTAGATAATTTAATTTATAATAAGTCTATCCTTGGACATTTTTGGTTTAAATGAGTAAAAATGGAGTTATAAAATAAAAACGGCACCGACCTCTTTTCCAAGATGGCGGCTGTTTCCGAAATCTTATCATACCAAAAAATTCACTTTTACTATTAGGACATTCACCTAAACACGTTCCATGAAAAAAATTTATCCCGCGAAAAGTGCAATTGGGTTTACTAATTTGCCTGAGCTATTTTGTTTCAAACTCATTAGAGTATTGTTTTCGTTTTTCAAGAGAAACTTTTCGTTGGTCGCAGATTTTTCAAGAATTGTTTTTCAGGCCATTGAAAACAGTAAAAGAGTTGGTATTAAATGTTCTTCTATGCAATAGACCAAAGCTAATGGCTCTCCGTCCATCCATTTAACCCGTATTTATAAAAATGCACATACACAAAATTGCACAAAAGGCCATAAGGATGCAAATAAATTTTTTTGTTTGCCATATTTAGTTTATATTGAATCAATCCTTCGAAGTATGTTTACTTTAAAAGTCAAAAAGTTACCAATTAATACGATTTTATCGAGTTTTAAAAACTTGCTTTTAACTAAAAAAGTCAGAAATTTAGAAAAAGTGCTAATTTTTGAATAGGTACATTTAAGTTGTTTCTTGACAAAAAAAAATTAAAATTGCATATTATCAAAGGATTTTACCTCTACTTTATTTCATTAGTACAAAGTTTGGACGTCCCGGCTACATACACAAAATGCCCCTTGATTTAGTAAGAAAAAATAAAATTGTCAATTTTTTAACTTTTTTTTCTTTGATTTTAGGTTAGAATTTTAGTCAAAAATAATTTTTAAAATTTATTAACCATCTTAACTTGACAGAAAATTTAATTTGCTATGAAAAGTGTCTTTGAACCATTTCAAAGTCAGGCTTGGTTTTCGAGTTAAATCAAAAAAACTGAAAACCGACCAGTGTTGCCGTTTTCTCAGAAATGCACCAACGGATTTAGTAGCACTTTTGGCTGGAGTATTCTTGTATGCCAAGGAATCATAATCGCCAATAAAAAGTCTTGAACGAATTTGTTCTATTTTTGCTCTGGAGCTCGGGTCTATTAAATAGACTACGTTATGTATTGTGGAAACTTGAAAATTCGCACATTGATGAAAACGAAAATTTGAAATTTTACGATCAGGAGACGTGATAAGCGTCCATTTTCCATTAATTTATTGATAAGCATTATAGAGCACTTCTTACGTTAGGTATAGTCAAAGAATCTTAATACTTGATTGAATGGCAAAACTGTTAGTTTTTACAAAGGAAACATTTTAAAATTATAGATTTTCTTAAAAGGGGCATTGGTTAGAACCCATTTTGTTACTTGTCGAACAATTTTCAAACAACTTCGACAGTTCTTCAGCTTTTTTGGACTAAAATATGAATATTAGTTATTAAACTAAATACCACCATATTTGTGACTTCAGCTATCAATACCTACCTTAGAAGGAAATCAAATAGATTGTTTTCACTTTGAAAGGACTTTTTTTCTTTTCTAATATTTTAGATAAAAAATATAAAAAAGATATCAAAATTGGCCTTTTTGTGGGTTTTAGAATATGTACCTCTAATTATTATGTTCAGCATATTCAGCAAAGTGTTTTTCTGGAAATAGCTTTTGAGACGTAATAATACATCAGTTTTATTGCAGTTGTAGCCAAATTATTCCTAAAAAATTTCTTCAGAGTTTTTGAAGATTTTATTGATAGATATGATATTTATGATTAAATTCAAAATAGGCATCAAATGCATTTTTGAATTTTTTAAATTTGTTTAAAAATTTCTTTGTTTTGATACTAAAAAGAAATCTGCAAAAAAAACTGAAGAAAAAAAATATTTCGCTTTTTAACAAAATTAATTTTATAAATTTATAAAAAAAAAAAATTGAAATTGCAATATTAATCGAGACATAAAAACAATGTTTCAAAATCATTCATTGGTCTGTTTTCAAAAAATCCTAATTTGCCACATAAACTACGTTTTTTAATCAAAATCATTATAGCTCTTTTTTAGAAAAAATAATCTTTTCAAATTCACCAAAATCCTTAACTGCGAGGTTTTAAGCTTCAGATAGAGGCAGACACTCACGCAGACACCTACCTACATAAATATCGCATGTTTAAAAGTTTTTGAAGTACGTAACGAACTTAAACGACCATACGCCTTGCAGAAACGTGGAGAAGAAATATTAGAAGAGGATTTTTTCAAATTCTTAAATCATCATAAAATCCATTATACTATTTACGTAAAAGTAAAAATATTTTTAACCGACTTCAAAAAAGGAGTAGGTTATCAAATCGTCTGTTTTTTGGTTTTTATTTTTCTTTTTTTAATGTTTGTTACCTCATAACTTTCGGCTGGGTGAACCGATTTCGATAATTCTGAGTACATTATAATTTCGCACTTGAAATTTTTCATAGACCCTCAAAATTTCAAGTTATCGTCAAAAACGGTTTTTTAATTTTTTTTTTTCACATTTCAACGATTTTTTACTCAGTCATTTTTCGGTCAATTTCAGATTTTTTTAAAGTTATAAAAAGAGGAGTACTTGTTCTTTTTGAAAATATTTTTTTATTTTGTCAAGCACCAAATTGGGTGTAGAATTTATAGACTGAATCTCAAAATACAATGCCCCCGCCTATGGGGGCTAAGACCGCCTATGGGGGCAAGACCGTTTTTGTACTATGTTGTATGAAAAAATTTAAATTGACAACACTTGTAACATAAAAAAAGTGGCTTCTAGTATAATAGATCATGTCTGCAAGTATGAAGAAGTTCGGTTGAAACCACAAAAAGTTACGGTAAATTTTGTGTTTTTTCATGAAATCGTTAACTTTTATGTGACAAAAAATTATTTGTATTTTTGAAAGTGAAATAATTAAAAGTAATTTCTTTTTCTTTTTGTATAATAAAAAGTGGGAACCAATGAAGATATAATACGTGTCTGATTTATTGGAAAAAAGTTCCATTTTTACTGAAAGAAACGGTTTTACCACTAACAGAATTTGATGGACCTCCATGTGGGGGCAAGACCGTTTTTTGTTAGATGTTTTTTTTTTTTTGTTCAAACCGTATTCAGTATTTTTTATTTTTATTATAATGATGAGAGTTCCTGCAAAAACATTAAACTTAATGAATAAAGACTTTATTTCAATTAAATGTTGTTTTTAATTGGTTTTTAAGGCAGTTAAACACTAAAGGTGCTGTCTTGCCCCCACTTCCCCTACATACATATATTTTGAATTGACTAGAATTTACAACATCCTCTTCGAAAACAGGTCAAGTGAAAACCAAGCTTATTTAATTAAATTTATCATTATGTATTTGATTTGTTATAAGTTATTTCTATGTATATAAAAATAAATTTAAAAATCTCTAACAATTTAATTTTTTCTTAAATTAACTTTCAGATTAAGGAACCCCTCTATCCAATCGTCTGCTCAACAGCGGCAAAAACCGAAATGACACTCAAATGTGCCCGTCGGGATTTTGTCAATCTGCAAGATCGCTGTCGAGCCGAAATCATCAAACATGTTAAAAATCGTCGTGAATTAGCAAAGCTAAATCTCCCGCCATCGATAACAGCGTACCTAAGTGAAGTCTACAACGACATTATACCTTGGCGACAAGTTGACAACTATGACTTTATAATCGATTTTTAGTGTTTAAGTATGTTAGGTAAAAGATATTCAAATTTAAATAGCCTTAAACAAGTAATTGTCATTTGCAACACCTACCGGTGACAGTGACAATTATTTTTTTAAACTCAATTTAAAATTAATTTGAATATAGTACAAATATTTATAGTTTCAAAACTTATTGAACTATAATATTTGTTTTTTTTTTTTATTTTTTTTTTTTACATAAGATACATATAATTTATTATAACATTTAAATTTACAAAATAAATTATTCCTTACACATATATTTATCTAAATGTTGTATTTGTCTAGTCGATAAGGGAACTTCTGTAGTTTTTAAATGTAAATACAGACACTCTTATTGGTATAAAAAAATGTAATATAGTATTTATACATATATCACATATATATATTGTAAACGTGTAAGTGTTGTAAAAATTACTTATACTTATTTTACATATAAATGTCCTTTTTGTCCGTTTTCAAAATAGTTACTGACATTCTTTGTGCATATAAATATTTATTGTATATATTAAATAAGTATTACTATGTACATTGTAGCTATTTGCTTAAAAAAAACGGATAATTAGCTTGACATTATACTTATTACGACATAAATAATATTAAAAAAGACACTTTTTATAGTTTTTTTTCTTGTTCATAAAAAAACTATAAAAAGTATTGTATATTATATAGGTAATTTAAGATTTAAGTGTGAATTGCTTCTAGATTTGATTAGAATGAATATGATAATAACTTACATTATTACAATTTGGATGAAATGCAAATTGATAGTTGTTTGCATTTTTTAAATGAAATAAAACTAATAAAAATTTAATTGCTGTTTTTTTTCTTGAGTATTACCTCAACCTTATATTGGGTAAAACTTTAGTGGAAAGTTGTTGGGAGGATCAAACTGGTGATTTTTAGATTAGTGTATCTTATAAGGCACTTCTCCTTGGACCCAACTTGTAACGAAAAAATTTTCTAGATGAAATTAACGGTGTCGTGAACACCTTATATGGACTACCTCGACATATTCAAAGCGAAGACTAATAAGGAGCGACTTGACCAACCTCAATATATAAAGTTACACATACACCACAGTGACCCGCAGTTAAGACGCAAACAAAATAGTTAAAACAAATTTATAGCTGACTAGATTAAAGATTAAGATTCATTTATTTAACACAGTTTTGACAATTATTTGTTTTGTTACAATTCGTCTAAATGAATGAAGTGACAATGGCAAAATTTGCCGTCTGTCGGAGGGACCTATATAATAGGTTCATATATGTAGCTGACTAAATAATTACAAAAGTTGTTGACCATTAAATAAATGTCAAAATTTTGAATATTGGATGCTAAGGCTTCGAAGCCATTATATAGCAAGCGAAAATGGATAAAGTATTTTTTACCCACTTACCCAAAACAAATCATAAAACAAAATGGCGGAAGTTGGTGGAATTTTTTATTTTCTTACCTGATACTAATAGGAGAGAATTCTGCAAAAATTATTTAGTGCTTAGTTTTTAGGTACCAAGGGAAAGGGCTACTATATTCCTTTTTTGTTAATTTTTCTTTTTCAGCTTTCGTGAAAAAAACACTTTGAACTCTCATTTTAAATGATCAAAATTAAAAAAAAGAAACTTGCTTAATTGAAAAGATATATCGTCGGTCTCATAAGGAAACCTCTAGTAACTCCACTTTTTTTTGGAAAATGACCTTTGAATGCCATTTTTTAGAAAATATGTCAGCGGAGCTACCCAGAAAATTTGAAATCATTCCGAAAACTCTAAATAGACTTTAATTCAAATTTTGTACAGCACTTTACTCCCAACTACTCTGTTGTTTCTCTACTCTTTTGTCTCTCCTGTAAAATTTTGATTTTGGGAGTTACGAGGCTTCCTTATGAGACCGTAGATATGTATGTTTAAATAAAGTTAATATCTCTTTATTTAAAGACAAAAAAAATTATCAAAAAAAAAAACAAAATCCCTGGAAACATACCTCATAAAAAATACCTTAAACATAAAAAAAGTCGATCCGGCAAGCACTACCTTTTCACTTAGAATAAAAGAAACGGATCGACATGTGGTGCTAAATATGTTGGGTCCGGTAATTATGTCTGTTTGTCTGTCTGTTTGTCTGTCTGCAGGTATGTACCTCGAACTACAGCCTAAAATACTGGAGCGATTTTCTTCAAAGCTGGTAGTAAACAGTTTCGAGTGATTCCCTAGAGGAGAAATTGAAATTTTTAGGACCAAAACTAACGGTACCTGTCATATAACGGGAATAGAAAAGTTATTTTGTTTTCCAAAAACAGCTCTAACGTTTTTGATTAAAATTTTTGTGTGTAGTATTATACATAAGAGCCAAAAAAAAAAAAAAAAATTTGTGCCGGTATTAACGGTATCTGCCATAGAACATTTTTTTTTTTTTTTTTGGTTTCTAAAATTCTAGAAAATTTTCAAAAACCACATTTTTGGATTTTTCAAAAATATATTTTGAAAATGGGTTGGTGAAAAATTTTTAAATTTCGTTTTTCTGTGTAAATTAATTATTTCTTCAAAATGGCATACCTACTAATTTTTTTTTTTTTTTTTGAAAAATATTAGAACATTTTTATATAGGTATATAAATTTTTTATTTTTTTAAACGGCTCTAACGATTTTCGATTTTTTTTTTTTTCTAAAAATTCTTTTTTTATACAAGAAATCAACTGGCATACTTGGTTTTATGTAAAACATCAATTTAAGAGGTGTTTAGTCAAACCGAGTCAACTCGTGCTATATTAGCAAACTCCCTTTGTTAATTTTACACTAGTTTTACGTTGTTTTTAACCAATCATTTTTCTGCGTACGATCCTTTTAATTTGAGTAGTTTAGTATGGAGAACAAAGTGAGACAAAAGAGATTTGTTCCATATTAGTCTAAGAGATGGTTGCAAGTTTTCGGACTGACTCGGGAAATAGAATTTTTTTCATGAAATTGTTGGTTAGGGGTGGGATAAGCAAATGCCAAATTGGCAGAAAGCAGACTGGATGGAATAAGCGTGGGTGGGGGGTCAAACTTGCATTTTTTTTTGGAAAAAAAACTTTCTCGGAAATGGGTGCAAAGTGGTGGAGGTGGTTGAAGAAGGTGTTAAAGTGACAATTCCAAAATGGCAGAAAGCTAAGTGGATGGAAAAGGGGTGGCAGAAGGGCGCAAAGTGGTAAATTTTTTTTTGAAATTTACTGACTCGGAAATGGCTGCCATTCTGCAAGTGTGTTCCTGATGGTATGTAGTTTCTAAATTCAAAATGGCAGAAAGCAGACTGGATGGGTTCTATTTTTTTTTAATTTTTTACTTCGGAGAGTGCCAAAAAAAACTTTTATTTTAAAAAAATATTTAAAAACAACGGCAACACCTAAAATCTTATATTATAACTTTTTTTTAAGGCCAAAACCCCATTATTTAAAAATCTTTTTAAATAATGTTGTTTTTGTGAAAAGTTTTTGAAACAAAAATTTTTAAACTCAAAATTTTAACTTTTTTTAAATTTTTTTTTGTAACTTTATTTTTTTTTTAAATTTAACACGATCGAGCTTTGCTTTTTGTATTTTTATTTAATTATCTAGCTAATTCTCAATGAAGTGTTGAAAACCAGATGCTAAAATGTCGTATAGTTTTTGAAATAATTAATTTTTAAACTCAAAATTTTTAACTTTTTAAACATTTTTTTTCTTATTTTAATTTTATTTTTAATTTTACGATATCAAGCACTGCTTTTGGTAATTAAAATCAATTTCGTAATCAATTCTAAATCAATTACTGAAAACCAGATGCTAAAATGCCGTAAAGTTTTTTTGAAATAATCAATTTTTTAATTCAAATTTTTTTATTTTTGGTAATTAAAATCAATTTTGTAATCAATTTTAAATCAATTACTGAAAAGCAGATGCTAAAATGTCGTAAAGTTTTTGAAATAATCAATTTTTTAATTCAATTTTTTTTATTTTTTTTGTAATTTTTTTTTCTATTTTAATTTTATTTTTAATTTTACGATACAAAGTATCGCTTTTGGTAATTAAAATCAATTTTATAATCAATTTTAAATCAATTACTGAAAACCAGATGCTAAAATATTGTAAAGTTTTTGAAATAATCAATTTTTTAACTCAAATTTTTTTATTTTTAAAATTTTTTTTTCTATTTTAATTTTACGATATCAAGCACTGCTTTTGGTAATTAATATCAACTTCCTTAACAATAAAATAACATATAGTTTTTGAAAAAAAATAATTTTTAAACTCAAAATTTTAATTAAATTTTTTTTTTACTTTATTTTTTTTTTCTAATTTTACGATATCAAGTATCGCGCTTGGTAATTAAACTCAATTTTGTAAAAAAAAAATACCTACATTAGTATACTATAGTTAATAGTACATGTTCTCGTAAAATGCAAAAAAGTCAAAAAAACTTTAATTCGAAATTTTTTTTTATCATTGTTTACAATCTTGGCCTATTTATTAAAATTTACAATTTAATTACTCAAAAACTGTAAGATTTCATGTAACATTGATAAATCTTACGATTTTTGAGTAATTAAAGTAAGATTTATCAATGTTTAGTATTTGCATTTTATGAGAACATGTGCATTCTATAGTATACTAATGTAAATTTTTTTACACCATCAGAAAGTAGACATTTTAACGAACGAAATGCCCACCGACTTTTTGAAAAAAGCTGGTATTTTAACACGTAAATTTTCGTTTGAAAATTAGGGTGCTTTTTTTGATATTAAGTCAAAATAGGATGAAAAAATAATATTTGAAATCAAATAAGTTACAGTGTATTTGTGACATAATAAGGTAGGGAATTTTTTTTTTTAAAACCATAAAAATAAAAACCAAAAACTCGGTTATTTGAATTTTTTACATAAATTTTGAGGTTATGTGAAAAAATGGTCGATACAAAAGTTATAGATCTTTTTGGCAAAGCTATCTGCAGTAGACATTTTAGCATCTGGTTTTCAGTAATTGATTTAGAATTGATTACGAAATTGATTTCAATTACCAAAAGCAGTGCTTGATATCGTAAAATTAAAAATAAAATTAAAATAAGAAAAAAAATGTTTAAAAAGTTAAAAATTTTGAGTTTAAAAATTAATTATTTCAAAAACTATACGACATTTTAGCATCTGGTTTTCAACACTTCATTGAGAATTAGCTAGATAATTAAATAAAAATACAAAAAGCAAAGCTCGATCGTGTTAAATTTAAAAAAAAAATAAAGTTACAAAAAAAAATTTAAAAAAAGTTAAAATTTTGAGTTTAAAAATTTTTGTTTCAAAAACTTTTCACAAAAACAACATTATTTAAAAAGATTTTTAAATAATAGGGTTTTGGCCTTAAAAAAAAGTTATAGTATAAGATTTTAGGTGTTGCCGTTGTTTTTAAATATTTTTTTAAAATAAAAGTTTTTTTTGGCACTCTCCGAAGTAAAAAATTAAAAAAAAATAGAACCCATCCAGTCTGCTTTCTGCCATTTTGAATTTAGAAACTACATACCATCAGGAACACACTTGCAGAATGGCAGCCATTTCCGAGTCAGTAAATTTCAAAAAAAAATTTACCAATTTGCGCCCTTCTGCCACCCCTTTTCCATCCACTTAGCTTTCTGCCATTTTGGAATTGTCACTTTAACACCTTCTTCAACCACCTCCACCACTTTGCACCCATTTCCGAGAAAGTTTTTTTTCCAAAAAAAAATGCAAGTTTGACCCCCCACCCACGCTTATTCCATCCAGTCTGCTTTCTGCCAATTTGGCATTTATGCTTATCCCCCCTATCCAACAATTGCTTATCCCCCCTATCCAACAATTTCATGAACAAAAATTCCATTTCCCGAGTCAGTCCGAAAACTTGCAACCATCTCTCCGTCTATATGAGCATACGGATTAGATAGATCTTTTGATCAGCGTTTAATAAAATATATTATCGTATTGGCTTTATTGATTACGTGTTCAATATGGCAACCAATTTTGAGTTCTTTATCACAAATGACTTCTAAATCAACTTAAAAAAAAATGTTCATATCGTCTGCATAAGCATCAGATAAACCAAGATCGAGCACTTGATTATCATCAATTATGGCTAAGATAAATAGCAGTCACACCTATATGGCACCCTTGCGGTATACCGAAAAGTGTTGCCGCACTTCTTGAGATAATTCTAAGTTGGAAAACTTAATAAGTAATTTTATCGCTTTCGCTTGGTTCTCAAGTCTACGGTTTTTATATTCTTCGATGTTGTTTTCTTTAAATAGCTCTATTTTTGGCAACTTTCAGCTGATTTTTCAAATTTAAAATTATAACGATTGAAATTTTATTTTAACAATTTATTTGTCTTACAAATTTTTCCTATAAAAGTAATGCCCACTTTTCACGAGTCGATTTTAGCCGCATGATATGTCGGTCGACTAGGATTTTTTACTATGGGTATGTCACTTTAGTCGCCTGTGACTTACGTTCACACGAGTCGAAAAGCTTTGCCGCACGGTAAAAATCGACTCGTGATAAGTTCCCATAACTTTTTCCCCAAATATTTTGTTCCTTATTTGTTTCATGTTAATATGTTTTTTTAGCATACTTATCAAAAATTAGCACGAGAAAATAAATGGAAAAGCCATGAAAAGTTAATCGGCCTTGTCACGAATTCCATTCGTATCGGAAATTTGCTACGATTCCCGAAAAAGGAAACACGGAATCCCTTCGTAATGGAAGGTTTTATACAAATCGAATTTGGTGATTTTGGAATTCGTGATAAGGCCGAATATCTGATGAATTTAAAGGATAACATCTCCTAAACATAAACGGATTTATATCAAGCTCCAAAATAACAAATCCGTTCTTCGAATTTTGAAATAAAGTACCATACTACAAATATTTGCTACAAAATTTGTATTCCTAGAAAAGTGGTACCACAAGTTATATCATAGGAAATGTATCTTGTATAAAGAGAAACATGATAAATTTTTCAGGATTCGTATTAAGAATTTCTTACGTCCGGGCTTATGATAGAGCCGATAGTTCTTAGCGAAGTTTCTACCATAATTAACAGAGAAATTATCGCGTCAACTTGTACCAAAAAATTGTGTTTTCTTACATAATCGAAAAATTATATCAACTCCGTATCTGTAGATAGATCCTTACTATAAAGCACCCTTTAAATGTAAATTGAGTAATTTACGGGCAGAGGCGTACTTTGAGTTGCCGGAGCCCCTGGGCAAGACTACATTTTGGGGCGCCTTTGATGTTTGGGGGATTTATTTGATATACAAAATAAGAAAAAAGTACGTATACGCCATACCTTTTTTTGGGGATATAATATATGGAGTGGTTGTGCTGTTAGTTCCGTGAAGCTTTTATAGAGGGCTCTAGTTTCTCTAAGTTTTTCGATGAGTGCATGCCTCCATTTAATTTTCATTTGATGGCTGTCATCAACAAGCGTGTTTATTTACAGCTGCGGAACCGGACTTCTCATTGAAAAACGAAGAAAGAAAGAGATGAAAGATAATCAGCGTCGGCAGCGACCCCTATCCATGCATATGGCGTTACAATGTATTAGGTATAGGAACAAGCACTCGATATATTATATCCTCTAAGGGGGATGGCTAAAAATTCTTCAAGTAATAATTTTTAGAGACCTAAGATATTACCTGTGTATATAATTTTTCTTTCAAAAATGTAATTTATTTTTCTGGGGCCCCAGGGCACCGACTGCGACCGCCCGACCCCAAGGGTGTGTACGCTCCTGTTTACCGGTCACCATTATGTGTATTTGAAGACCATGAACTCAGTGAAAAACTTTTCGCAAGCCAACTTGAAAATAGTTTGCTATTTTTTTGCTAATTTATTTAAGAAAACTCTGATCTTGTTATTTTTGTTTATTTTATTTCGTATTCAATTATTCGATCCAATATTGCCATATTTTGCTATCTGATTCACTTGAAAATCTTAAAATAGAAGAGTTCAAAAAGTGGTCAAAATAATAATTTTTAACACATACGCGTAGTCCGAGAGCCCACAGCAAATTTTGGGAGTGGAGGTATAACCAAAATTTGAGTATGCAGTTTTATAGCCTAATGCATTCTTAAAACGAAATCAAAAGTCTGGCAGCTGTAAATCGCGGCCTTATATGGTTTTTAGGGGGTTAAATATAGCGATTCTAAAGATAAGGACTGATGCTCTGCCATTTTCGCTAGACCAGAAGATATCAATCTTGACGGTGCGATCAATAGAACTCAAGTTATAAGCTGTTTAAGCGGCTTTGTTTTGGAGAGTTTTCCGTTTTATTTTTTGTTTGTTTATTTTTTTTTTTAATTCAGAACTCTCAAAAGAATAAGTTCTATTTGTCGCATCGCCAAGTTTGAGGTACTCAGGCTTAGGGGAAATGACAGAGCATCAGTCCTTATTTTTAGAATTTGATTTTGTGTTAATTTAGCCTATTCACAATAATTGGAACACTAGCGATATACAACCCCGTAAAAACCATATAATGCTGCGAATTAAAGTTGCCACACTTTTGAATTCGTTTTTACTTGCGATATAGGTACTATATATCAAGTTATGCATTCGTACAAAAAAAAAAGTTGAGATAACATTTTTCCATGACATTACGATGGTAGACAATGCCAAAAAAGTGGGTCCCGGAAGTCCGTCTGTCAGTCTGTCTGTCTGTCTGTATAAGGAGCTACAGCCTAAACGGATGGACCGATTATTGTCAAACTTGGTATGTAGCGTTATTTGGCGACTCTCCAGAGGGATTTTTGGAATTAATTTTTTTGGACCAAAAATAACGGTACTTGTCATATACCGATTTTAGTAAAATTGAAATATCTCGAAAACGGCTCTAACGATTTTGTTTAAAAAATTCAAATGTTAGTTTAAAGCTAAAGTCTATCTTTCAATAGAAAAAAATTTTTTTGAAAATCATTATTAACCGTACCTGCCATAGAACCGTTTTTTTCAAATCCGATTATCTCCGAAACTGCTTATTCGATTTCAACGAAACTTTTTGTGAAGAAGCATTTATATAATTTAAATATAAGCCAAAAATAAAATTTTGAAAAAAATAATTTTTGGATTTTTAAAAAAAATTTGAAAATTTTTTTTTGAAACGACATTGAACTTTTTTGAAATTTTGTTTTTAGATGTTGATTAGTGATTTCTACCAAATGGCATACTAATTTTATTTTAAAACTTTTTTTCCAAAAAAATATTTATAAAAAATTAGTTTTTTAAAAAACGGCTCTAACGATTTTGAAAATTTTTTTTTCTAAAAATGCATGTTAATATATCATTCTAAACTGCATACTTGTTTTGGAGGGCAATTTAATTTCAGATTTTATTTTATTTTTTTTTCAAAAACGAATTTTGTTTTTTTTTTCCAAATTTCTATATAAAAAGTCTTAAAAATTTAAGCAACTTTAACTCTAAGAGCAAGTTCGTGCGACCCAGTCGTGCATTTTATTTAGAATGCATAAGGCTATAAAACTGCATACTCACATTTTGGTTATACCTCCACCAGCAAAATTTGCTGCTAAAATACTTTTTTTCAAATTTTCAAAATCAAACGATCGCAAAAGACGCAATGATTTCCTTTTGAAAAATAAAAGTTTTTCAAAACCGAATTGATGTTATCAATCATATGAAGCGGTAGTTTCACGTGAATTGAATTACAGAAAAGGGCTAAAAATTCGCTAGGTTAAAGCTCAAACTCCTTTAAAAATTCCAAAAAGAATTTCCAAAACCAAAAAAAAATGTATTTACTATTCCGCAACCAAAAAAAAAAAAAAAAATGAAAATAAAAAAAGCATATTCTTTTCATGCTAATGAAGTATTGCTAAGCAACCTTCACACAATTGCACCAAATGTGAAACTTTTAAAACCATTTAATTATAGCTGCAGTAGGAACCATGATAATATTGAGGTGGATCTTTGTGTCTTTGTAACTATGGTGATACTCTTATTCGCCATAACGCATATAAATAGATTACCAGGGTTAGGTAGAGAATTTATTTGAAATCCCTGGAAACGAAAAGGAAATATACAAAAAAATACAAATGTTTTTGTCATGCGTCACTACACATTCAACAAGCTGCATCCAGGCACCAATTTTCAATACAAACATATGTATGCACCTTTCCTTGGGGATTTTTGTAGCTAGGAAAGGATGAGAGAATGCACAACATCATAAAACTCCCCCATACCTACATTTGAATGGCTGTTATGCAGGTTTATTCATACCCGTTTCTCTGGAATCACTGCTTCCTAAAGGAAGGATATGAAATAATAATAATTTTCAGCAACAAGTTGGGAGATTTTCTGAAGTATAAGTTGGGTAGTATATAAATGGTTTATGGGAGGTATTGGTCGGATGTTATTTTGATTTGATTTATATACCTACATAGGTACATATAAAGTTTCCTAGGCAACTTTTGTCCGTTTGTTGCACCATGAAACCTTTTGTATGATTTTATTTGCGTCAATGCGTAATTTTCTTTTATTTGAACCACCCTCGTTGGTTGATTTTAGGTATGAATATATTAAATCCTTGTTGGTAAAAAATAAAACTCAAAAAATGCTATAATTTTCCTTTAATATTAAAAAAAAATCATATATCGAGACTACAAGAGGCAATTAGTGAATTTTTGTTCAGATAAATAATTAAAAATTAATAATTATGCTATAAATGGCTTCACAGAATTACGTCTCATTTTTGGCAAATTCAAACAAATTAAAAAAAAAATCTCAATTTTTCTTCTTAAAAAAACACACACAGTTTACAATTCATCATCCAAACGATGAATATTTGTCAAATGATCACCATAATCGGTAGCTTCACTGCCAACAAATGTTTCATAATTATTTAATATTTCTTCATAAGACAGCCTATCATCATGATCATCATCGGCAGCGGCAAACAAATGATCTACTTCGTCACTTGCAACATCTTCATTGCTCGGTACAATCCAATTGAGTACCTCGTTTCCAATCAATATACCATCATTATTCTGATCGAAATCTTTATCGAAGCGTTCCTTCTCCGTGACTAACCATTCTTGTTCATGGTTTTGAGCTGAACCACCTAAAAATTCAACAAAATCAATTTGACCATCTTTGTTCAAATCCTTATCGCGCATTGTTTGTTCCAAAACAATTGGCAACATTTGTGGATGTTCTTCGGGATTTTGGAAGAGAATAAATTCTTCGAGTGTTAGAGATCCATCTTTGTCACTGTCGGCTGCATTAAACATTTCTTTGTCATCTTGAATCATTTTTTGTTCTTCCTCAAAGCTATCGTATTCGGTTATATCCTTCTTGTGGTTCTCATCTTCCATTGAATATACATCCATCATGTATTCTTTCCAT
This sequence comes from Episyrphus balteatus, assembly GCF_945859705.1. Lineage (NCBI taxonomy): Eukaryota > Metazoa > Arthropoda > Insecta > Diptera > Syrphidae > Episyrphus > Episyrphus balteatus. The sequence goes on along the minus strand of NC_079134.1, from coordinate 24,484,660 downwards.
GTTATCTTATCGTCAGTATTGGTGTCGATTTCTTCGAAGCGATCAACAGCTTCTTCTTCGGATAGTTTTCTAGAAGAAAAAATGGTAAATTTATAAAATTTAAAAAAGTCAACAATAAGTATGTGTATTTTTAAATAATAAACTTTCGAAACGCTATGCAATTAAAACACTTAAGTTTTGATTTATATTAGGAAAGATAAAACAACTTTTAGCTTTTGTATTTTTGTAATTTACATTAAATAACACAATATGTTATAAATATTTAAGTGCATGCATTTTAGAAAATTGTATTTAAAAAGAATTAAAAGTAATTACTATCTCATAATCTCATATTAAAAATTTTAAATTAAAATAAAAATATTTTATAAGAAAACCACAAGAAACAGTGAACGTATAAGTAAAACAAGTGTTAAAGAAGGAGTCTGGATGTTCTTCACCTAAGCTTCAAGTTTGAAAGACTAGATAATAAAATTATGGATATGCATAATTAAATAAACTGATTTTTTGATTTTAACAACAATTTTTGGATCTAAGCCTTGGCTTATATTTCTATTATTATGTTATTTTGAATCTATTTAAAAAAAAATATGTATCTATTATTTCAGTTTCCTTAAATCACTATAGCAAACCGTAGTTTGAATTTTAAGTTTGCAGATTTATTTCAGGTGTATTAAGTTTACTAACTTCAGCCTTATTTTAATCTTATCGTATTTTTAAAATAGCGGTAAGTTTTGTTGCTAGCTTTTCTAAATTAATCTTAAATGTAAGAACAAAATTCATTAACAAAGGAAACTTTATTTCTTCGAAAAGAATTAAATGGAGATTTAAACGTATCATTGAATTTTCTGTAAAGTGATGATTTGTTAAGGTATTGATAGTCAAAAGTATGGTTTTTGGTTTGATGGTAGATTTGGCAGTCTAAAAAAATTGTAGGACAGTCAAACAAAAATAATCTTGAAGCTTAAAAAATAGCCTTTTAAAAATAAAAATCATTTTATCTGAAAAAAATTTCCCACCTTCTTATGAAGGAAAATAAAATACAATTTTTTTTTTGAAAATTTAGAAAATTTTAGAAGAATGTACCTTTCTCATGTTTTTTTTTTTAATTATACGATCTTTTTCACGAATTTAGTTTTGTTCATTTAATTTTTTGGGTAGTGTATATCAATTGAAAACATCAAGAGTTTTTTTTTTTTAACTTTTTATGAAAACATATTTTTTGAAAATCAATAATAAAGGTACCTTCCATCATTTTTTAAATATAATACTGTTATAAAAAAAAATTAATGATACGAGAAAGCGTGCAAAAATAGATGTTTTCTCTAGATCCGATAGATATTTTAATATAAAATACTATCTTTTTAGTAATTTAATAAGCTTAATAAGGTTTATCTGGACTAAATATTCGGAGCCAATGACGATACCAAAAAAAAAAGGTCATAAAGTGAAATAATACGTTTAAGACCAAAACAGATGGTGACTTAAAAGATTCGATTGTCAAGGGATTCTTTTCCAGTCTCAAAGAATACTACACATACATTATTAAGTGACTATACGCTATTATTTGGATATCTATCAAATGAATGTTGTGACGTCTTATTAGCAAAGTGAACTTGAAGAAGTGCAACAAAAGTAAGTCATTTATACTTTGCGGAGCCTAATTCATGGGGGAGTCTCATGGGTGGGACTTAAACTACCCTTTCTTTTTAAAGGGTTATTCAGGAGTATACTCGTGAAGATAAGAGTGCTCAATAGGATCTTAATATGCCGACAGGGCCATTGACACAGATAACAGAAAATCAGCTTTCATTACCATTCTAAAAATCAATGAAGGCTTTCAGATGGGATTCCAATGTGAAAACAGTATTGATAATAGAAAAAATGATTAAATGTTTTTTGGGACACATTTTTGACTTTTTTTTCAAAAACTTATAACGAAAAAACTATTTAAAATGGAAGCTTAAAAATTAAAAGGAATCTGAATGACTTATTACTATCCTCCATATCATAACGATTGTGGCATTTTAAAGAAAAAGGATTTTGTCTAGAGATTAAACTCTTATGGAATTCTGATGATATGAAGACGAATGGTTAGCAAATCATATACAGTGCAAACCAAATACATTTTATTATGTGCCAAGAGATTGCATGATAAAGAATATTTGGGCTTAGAACTACATATTCTATTCCGATTTGATAAGTCGAATTCCTTTCAAAAAAAAAAGAATCGATTTGAAATCGATTTTATGTTTAGTAAAACATGCAATTGTTTACGACACATAAAACGCATTGAGATCGATTTTAATTCGAATTTTTTATTTTGCTGAAAGGAATTCGACAATAGTCTCATACCATATTGAAATCGGAAACATAAACCAAAAAACAAAATGCAAAAACCTAAACATTTCCATCATGGCTGATAGCCAAATCGCACAATAGCAAAATGCCGTCAGCTGCTAATAAATATAACACTGTGCTGGTTAAAATTCAGAAAACATAGTACCAGACTCCTAGACAAAATAAATAGACAGACATATGGTTTATTTCCAACTATACTGCGGTATAAGAGAAAACATGAGAGGAAAAAGGCAATGGAAACGAAATTTTGAATGAAACTCCTAAGTTAAAGTAGGTAAAAATTTTACTTGAAAATTGTAAACAAAACCTGCACCCTTTTTAGTAGAAACAAATTGATGTTTCATCAGCGTGCGAATACTAAAATTCCTTTAACAAACTTGGAAACAGAGTTATTCGAGAATTCCATGAGAGCTAAAATTGGGATTCATAATTTGCCTTTAAGACTTCTGTACAATTCATATTTAATTCATTACAAGAGAAGCTTGACGATATTATAAACAAAGAAAGTGAAATGAGACCAAATTGCTCACATGAGAATCTATTTAATTTTGACAACCCAAACGCAGAGCGGAAAAATATTTTGCCGGAGAATCAATTTTGAAAATAAAAATTCGCGAGGATTTTTAATGATTATTTTTGAATTCAGTTATCATCAAAATAAATTAAAATCCAAGAGGGAAAAGAAAACGAGCAAGTTTCCCTTTTTAATTTTTTCAAGCCAATAGCGAAAAATTTAAACGCTTTAGTAAATTACTAAAGCCATTTAGTAAGTTGATAAGTTACAAATCCGTATGCTTTTTTAGTAACTTACTAAAATGGCTTTAGCAATTTACTTAACCGTTTAAAATCTTGCGCCAATAATTCGCGACCTTAGGACAAGAAGGTTCTATCTGCAATCTTATCACTTTAGAGAAAACGAAGATGTAATATTTAATCTTGTATAACTTTTCAACCAAAACTTGATTCTAAATATCGCCGGCACAAAGCCAAAACCGCGAATCTGCATTTTTGGACATTTTCACTTTAATGCGTCATTTAACTTATTATCGGTCCCTCTATCCACTGTTTCGACCCCAACCATCGATCTGTTTCCTAAAAGCCTTAAATATCAATTTCCGTAGCATGAGTTCCCATAAGATTGCATGAATTTCCAAAACTTTGAAGCCGTTTTTCTCAAAACTACAATTTTGCAGATTCGTGGTTTTGGCGTTGTGCCCACGATATGTTCTTCAATTTTTACATTATATTGTTTCATAAATTTTGTTGCATTAATTCAATAAAAACTATAAAGAATAGTTAATCAATAATTTATAATTAAAAAAATCGATAGAACTTTGTTGCTCAACGATAAGGTAAATAAACGTAGGACAAGAAGGTTCTAATTACCAGATAGAACTTTGTGTCACGGTAAGGAATTTAGTTTTTCAGATAGAACTTTATTTGTTTAGGGAATTAACCAAACAATACTTTTCCAAAGGTTTTTGGTGTGCTGAACTCGAATCAGAATTCAGAAACATTCTATCAGCTCCCGTTTTTTTAAATATTACCGTTAGAAAATGCAAAAACACCTGTTTCTGAATTTATGCTGCAATATGAGAGAATTTTTTTCAACAGTTTTTGTGAGGGTTTGGATAAGAATTGCTTTTCTGCTTTAAAAATCTGTTTAAATCTTTGCGATGTCTTTTTTATAATCCGAGATATTTTAATTTGAAGTTACTGCAGTTTGAAATAACGTTATTGATAAAAAAAGCGAAAACTCACGTACTTAAACTTAAGATATCTTGCAAAATAAAATTGATACCGGAAAAATTTAAACTGATTTTAAAATTAAAAAAAAAAAAACAGTTCTTATAAGTAGAAACCGTTAAAAATTATGTTGACAAAAGGTACCTCACATCATAGCATAACCTCAAAAACAGCCAAAACACGTTTTTTTTTGCAAATTCTAACGGCAATATTTCAAGAACTAAGACCGAGAGAATATTTCTGACTGTATATTCGAGTTAGGCACACCAAAAACTATTGGAAAAGTATTAGTTTGGTTTATTCAGAATAAAAATAGTCAAACTTTGTTGACCAGAACTATCAGCCAAAAAACGTGTTTTTGCATTTTCTAATGGCAATATTTCAAAAACTAGAGCTGATAGAATATTCCTGACCCCGTATTCGAGTTCAACACACCAAAAATCCTTGGAAAAGTATTGTATAGTTTATTCATCCAAAACCTTGTGTGCAGTGTTATAAAAGAAAAAACAGAAAGTATGAAGTTTCATGTACATAAGTAAAAACTAAATAAGTTCACAGCATTTTTTAACAATTGATATTGAATTCACAGCACTAATTTCATGTATTTAGGAATGTAGGTTAGGGCGGAGTGAAACTGCACTTTTTTTTCTTTTTTTTTTTTCTTCTTCTACATACCAGGGACGGGTGCCATTAGTCATCAAAAAAGAGCATACCAAATCTCAGCCCGATCAAAAAATATCTTGAGGGTTCACAACGCCCTTGAAAATTTACATGCTTGTTGGAAGTAATGTACTGGGAGCAATTTTCAAAAGAGATGGAGCATTGTGCCAAAAAGTTAGAGCGTGCAGGTTCGGTCGAGATAAGAAAAAAATCGTATGGGAGGAGGGTCTATTCCCATTCGTTTAGCGGGGAGGGGCAATTTAAAAAAGAAATTATTTAATTTGAAACAAAAAAATATTAAAAACCAACGGTTATACTTACAATAACGTGCTATACCTTTTTGTAAAGCCTAAAACCTCATCTTTTACAAAAATGTTTAATATGGCCTTTTTCTGGCACAGTTTTTGAAAAATTAATTTTCGAAATCAAAATTTTGAAAAAAAAAATTTCGAACTAATTTTTTTCAAAATTTTATGTAAATATGTACTGCTTAAGTTTTTAAAATTCGATGCTGTTATTTGTTTTTAAAGAAAAAAAAGAAAACCGCATCCAAAAACATCTTGTCATTTTCGAGAAATTAACAAAAAACCAAAACTATTTTTGTCTAAGAAATTTCTTTATTTTTTGTTTTTACGTGGCTGGATCATGGGGGTTGGGTGTGCTCGCCGCCCATGGATTCTTGCAGTAAGGGCCTTAAGTCAATAAAATCGCAATTTTTTAATGAAAATTGAACAATAAATAATAATGTACATGTTTTTCGAATAAAAAAAAAAATGAGTAAAACAAAAAAACTCAAAAAACTCCATAAATTAACCTCTATGGTGTTTTCATTTTTTTTCAAGTGACTTGTGAACCCTCTAAAACTTCTTTGATCGATCTGAAACTTTTTTGCCGTTATTTAAGTTCCAAATGGCACCCATCCTGGCTATGTAGAACAAAAATTAAGACAACTTTTTTTTCACTCCACCCTAATGTAGGTATTGCACTGGTATTGTAATACCAGTAATTCCAAGGAGTACTAGGTTCTAATGATGATATGTTTAAATATTCATTTACAGCAATAAGGTTCTATCTACGACGTAAAATTCAACAAGGTTCTATCTACGAAATATTTTTTATTTTTTAGGGCAAAAGGTTCTATCTGGCAATTAGAACTTTGTGAACTTAAATTCATATTCAGTGTTTGTAGATAGAACCTTGTTGGCTTCAATTTCATGAGTTATTTCATAAACGGAAAGAGATAGCCAAATTTGGATAGCGGCAATCGAAAGAGCGTAGCCTTTTTAGTGTAATGCAATATATAACGCAATTTTGGAAAAAATGTCAGTTAGAACCTGACCTAAGGTCGCGAATTGTAAAATACGGTTCTGTTATTTTGAGCAAGTCAGCTATTTTGTAAGAAGTCTTGAAAAAACATTTCTGACTTAAAACTTGATTTGGTCTTATTTGACTTTAAATATACTTAAATAAGACCAACTCGGCCTCATTTCTCAACAAAAGTTAGCCTTATTTCTGAAAGCGAAATAGGGCCAACTTTCAAAAGTCGATCTTATTTCACATCCTTACAAAGTAGGAACAGACTGGGCTAGTTTGGTAGAATAAAAACATTCTGCACACAAAATGAAAAGTAGCAAATTACAGTATCAGTCGCATTTAAAGGTATGTATTAATTCAAATTCAAAAACAAAACAAAAACTCACTTAAAAGATCTCAAAATCCATGCTTTAAGTTCATGCCTATCAACAAATTCATCTTCATTTCTATCCATCATCTTAATCAAAACTGCCAAACGTTTTTTCGATTCTTCAGGTGAAAGAGTATCGTATTCTTGTGCTTCCTTTACATTACCTATAAACAAAAAGGTTTTGATAAGATTACAATAAGCAATAAAAAAAATACTCTTAATCTTCTTACCAATAATAGCCTCATGATCGAACTCAACATGATGCTCTCCATCTTCGTTGTGGTGAGCATCTCTTGGACTATAAGATCCATCTTTCAAACGCTCCTTACTTGTGTGCTTTTCATGTTTGTGCGTTGTGGCTGCAAAAGTGCAGTCAAAAGTAGCTAAAGCTACTCCAACAATCAGCAACAACTTTGCCAAATGTACTTTGTTCATAATTTTATTGCTGGGTTTTATCTAGAACTTATCTCCGAACTGTTCCCAGGGCGATTAACACGTCAACTGAAGAAATAGAAAAAAAAAACCCGAACCCACCTGGACTCGCATAAGTTTATGAATTAATTCTTTTTTTGTTCATAAAATTTATAATTTATGCAACGTATAGAGTTCAATCGGGGGGAATTTACATAAGTCGATTATTATATTTCTTACCTTTTGCCAAATGATCGACCGACCCCTCGACAAATAATGAAAGAAAGGAAATTATTTGCTTTATTTGCTAAAAAGCCGACTTGGCCAAGAGAAGCTACGCAAGCATATAATAATAACAACAAAAGCTAAAAGCAATGGGAATCTATTTTTGGGGTGATTAGCCTGATGAATTAACTAAAAACAATTTTTTTTTTGATTTTGTGGAGTTGTAGAAGAAAAGGCAAAGTTGAAATAAACAATTTTTTTTTGTTGTGGTTTTTTTTTGTATTCTTGATGAGCGCGTCCAAAATGAAATGTCAAATTTGGAGTGATTTGATTGGTTGTTTCAAAAATTATAGGAAAAAAAATGTAAGGGTATTATTACACTGACATTTTGTTTTCTAATATCGTAAAATATGAATTGAAAAATATTTTATTGGCGATTGTTAAAGTTGAAATGCATAACGGTGGTAAGAACAAAAACTTAAATTAACAGGACGGAAGAAACTAGCATCCGACATTTTACTTTTTTTTGTTAGGACTTTTGACATGGACGCCGTTTTTAGAAATACAAAATGTAAACATCCGTCCTGTTAAAATTAGTTCAAAAGTTGAAACTACGGCGCGAGTAGTATGTGCTCCAATAGCCAATAACACAACAACGGCGCAACTAGTGTTAATGCCGACTTTTCACGAGTCGATTTTTGTCGTGCGGCGAAGCTTTTCGACTCGTGTGAACGTAAGTCGCAGGTGACTAAAGAAAAATCCATTGACCTACTATATATGGACTGCTAGTCGTTTGACTTTTCCATACAAAAATTTAAAAAGAAATGATTCCACATCTTTCTAGCTCTACTAGCGGTATAACCTTAGACGGCGAAAAGAGGTAACTTTTAGTGAATGACATCTGTCGTTAAAAGGTAGTGCTTTCTCTGTTTTTCTATATTTGTTCCTTTCGCACTTCGTCAAAAATGTTGCACTTATTCTCCGCTTTTTTTTAGGGCGCTAGTATCGCGAAGAAACAAGTGGAACCAACCTGAATATGCTTCTAGCAGTCCATATATATTATGTCAATGGAAAAATCCTAGTCGACTTAAGGCTTGGCGACACTGGAGGGTATGCGGTAGCGGTACGGGTAGCGATGAGGGTACTTGTATGAAAAAAATTCCAAACTGACACATCAACGTTCAGGTGTTACCGCTATACCGCATACCCTCCGGTGTGGCCAAGCCTTTAAGCCGTGCGAGATAATCGTGTGGCTAAAATCGACTCGTGAAAAGTCGGCATAATTCAACTAACATTTCAGCTTCGGTTAAGGTATTACAAAAGCTACATTTCAGCTTCTTTTAAACTTTAGTAAGGTTGCTGGGCATGGAGAACGTTATACAAGTTTGACCCTCTATAAGGATCTTAAACGAAGCTTTACAGAAGCTCCACTGAAGCTTTGAGATTTGACAGATAGCTTCGGAAGAGCTTGTATAGCTCTTTGATACATGTCCTTTGTATATAAAATCTATAGTACTATCATGAAAAAAAACAGCGCCACCAAAAAAGTAAGCTAGCGAACGAACTAAAAAATATGTCAAATTTCAAACAGAAATGTATATCTCATCTCCTTACTCCCATTATTAATTCGATCTGAGCGCCCTCGCGACCACTCAGGTAACGAACAAACTAAAAAATTGCACTTCATGATAGTACTATAGATTTTATATACAAAGTACATGTCTTATCGAAATTTAAAAAAAAACTACAAAAACAAAAAAGAATTCTTTTTTAACTGGTTTTAAATCATGAATTTTATCTTTTGATCTGATATTATATATAAATTCCATTATAGTGTTTAGTATATCTATTAATAATAATTTTAAAAGTATATAATTTTTTTACCACACCCAGGAATCGAACTTCGTAATCTGCTTGTTGGTAGTCCACCGCTCTACCAACTCGGCCATCCTAGTATATTCATTAGTGCCTGGCTACACAGTGATTTTTCAATCGATTGAAAAATCACATGCTACACACTGTTGTGCCCAATCACGTTCCACTTTTACATTTTCTAGGAACAAATGTCAAAAAGAGGAAAAATTAAGAAATGGAACTGTACTGATCTCAGAAAATTCAGTTCCCTTCATGAGCACCTTCCCCCTTCTTTCTTTATCCCTCTTGCCTACAAACTTACTGCTTAGGCGATTGAAAAATCACCGTGTAGCCAGGCACTTAATGAAATCAAAAACTTAATCAGTTCAAATAGCAAAAAAATGTCCGAGCTAAATTATTCAATGTCAAAACCAAAAAGTGTACGAGCTAAGATTATTTAATATCAAAACCAAAAATCGAATACAAAACTTGGTAATTTATGTAAAGCTTCTCTAAATTCATTAACAGGCTTATCCGACAAACAAGCTTTCTTCGTTTAAGTTTCTTTAAGAGTATTTAAACAACTTATTAGAAGTTGTTAATTAAGTCCGAACTTCTATAAGGACCAGTTGTACAAACGTGGTTCAGCCTCGGATCAGGAATTTAACCCACCGATTTCGGCGGATTAGCTGCGGGTCAACTTCGGTTCAAGCATGGATGTGGCTATTTTTACATATGTGAACCTTGAACGAGTGCTAAAACGCAACCTTACCACCGATTTCAGAAGATAAAAGTTGCTGAACCACGGATTAAATATTTGTACAACTGGCCCTAAGCCGTCAAATTTTGAAGCTAGCTTAATACAAGCTCTATAAAAAGTAGATCCTGCAAAATTTCAATTTACAGAAGCTGTTATGCTAGTTGGGAATGGTCATAGTCTTAAAATGTAGCTAAGAATATACAAATGATTTTTAGTTTTTTGTTAAAACAAATTTTTCTGAATCCAACATGAATGCAATATGGTCATATGAATGGTTTTGGTTTTTTGTGAAAAAATTTTTTTGAATCCATCATGGATGTAATGTCCATATACCACTACGGAGTTAAAAAAAAACATGAGCACGACACATTTTTGACAGACAGCTGCCAAAGTGTATGTACAGTGGTGCCAAACATTTGGACGGATTTCAAAAGTCCCGATGTAGTTTTTTTTGCACAAAATCTATATAGATAAACAAAAAACACACCTAAATACATTGACCTATTATATATGGACTGCTAGTTGATTCTCGTTTCCATACAAAATTTTTGAAAATGTGGTTCAATGATTACTAGTAGAGTTGGGCACTTTAGTTCATTTGAGTGATCGATCATTTAAGTTCAAATCACGCTACTGAACTAGTTCAGAACTAGTTCATTTTAGTTCAATTTATTTTAATCACTCCGGTTTTGTTAGAATTAAAAAACAAAATGTAAAATTGACGCATTCTACATAATAAAACAAATACAACCTTAAAATAACAGATATGTACAATGTACATATTTTATTTTCTATAAAAATTATTAGTTTCGTTCATATACTTGTCGAGCTTTCTGGTTCCTGACGAAAGTCTAGAAGAAGTACGTTTTGCTTTCATTATATCGAAATCATAGTAATGCAAGGACCAAGATGATACTTTTTTTTTTGTTCTTGCTCAGAAATAAGAAAAAGTGGTGCTTGAAGAAGAAACGCTGATACTGGCACAAGCGACCTTTTGTTTTACATCTAAATCTTGAGGTAGAGCAGAAGAACTGATTTCGCTCAACAGAGAACTGGATGCAATTTCATATGCACTTTGGTTTCTGCACCCCTTCTTTAAACGTCTGTCGGATTTCAAGGGCGCTGTCGTCGTAAAAGACAAGGAGACAAGGAAAAATTCCCTATACAGATGGGACTTCCTTTCACTTAAAAAATATATAAATAAAATGATAATGCAAGGTGAGCGCAAGCTGTTGCTGTTTAGTTTGTTGAAACAAATATTTTTCGCTATTCGCGACCTAAATTGAACTAAGTAAGTGAACTAAGTTCACTAGTTCACCAAGATGAACTAGTTTATTGAACTAGTTCGTTCGCGAACTACACAAGCCTAATTACTAGCGCCTGTGGAAGAAAGTGGTAAATAGAACTCAGTTAGCGTAGCGACATCTTCCGTCAGATTGCTTGAAGTACCATTTTTTGTGCATAGAAACTATGGCCATCTACATTTTTTGGCTATAAAAATCAGTAGCACCTGTCTTTTTTGAAGTCTACTTTTTGACGTTTTGGAAGAAAAGAATTCTTTCAGAAAAAAAGTATTTTAAAATGTTTGTGCAAAACAAAATATCGGGGTAAAATAATTGAATCGTGTTGGAAAAAGGTTTTTATATCAATTTATTAATATCCGAAAGTTATTAAAAATTAGAATTAAATCGTTAAAAAAAAATTAAGTGTTCTTTTTTCAATAATTTTCTTTGTTTTTTTTCAGATGCAATCGTGGAATCGTGTTGGATGGAAGGAGGGCCAAATGCTCCCGCAAACTAAATACATGCCTCCATTCATATCAATAAAAAGTCTAGTAAGTGCCACGATTCATCAACAACAGCATCCGAAACAGCATTATCACACCAAAATCAACAATAACAGCTTAAGCACCAATTACAACAGCTGAATCCCGATATGATCCGCCAGTCCATTTTTTTTTTAATCCCGGCTGCAGAAATCAATGCGAGGACGAGCTTAAGATGCCAATTTATAACATGGAACCAATCGACAAAATAAGCCTATCCTCAAACGAGACAAATGCCCGAACAGCCAGGACAACAAATGTCTGGAACGGGATATAACGCAAAATTAAGGTTAGATGAATAAAAATTATATTTTCTACTCAACACCTTTTTGTATGTTTCTAGTTCATATGGAATACTTCCAACATCTTGGTCATACTGGCCAACGTGTGGATAAATGCAAAAGACCTGCATATGGGTAGGTACAAGGTACTAGGAATATATAAATTCGTTGCAAATAAAGATTATTGCCCAGTAAATGATGGTTGTTGGTGATGTTAATGAAATGTTCATGCCCTTATTCGATGGTGTCCTTGTCGATGCAGAAAAATATGTAACTGGAACAAACTCCTAATATGTTTGTTGACAAAAGGAAAAGAATCATATCTTTTGCCAGCCACACAAGCTGGTCTAAAGCATCTAATTGTGCTGAAAAGCTGCTCGTATTCTATTCAATCAGTTGCTGATAATGTGAAGATTCTGAAAAACTTCATAATCGTGACGATCTTAAACGAAACAGGGAAAGAGAAAACTGACTAGAGTGTGCTCAGTAGATTTGTTTATTTATTCATATGTGGATATTGCTTCAATTTGGCGAGTTCAAGGTTAACAGGAGGAGAAGTCTATAAATACACAATTTTCCAGGTAAGTCCAAGGCCATAGTTTCTTTTAGTTTATTCGTTTATTATCAAAAAAAAAATCAGACTGTTAACAAAAACACTATTCTTGCATTTTGCTGTAATGTCATTTCTTTTTAGATCAGTTGGGGTTGAATATTTTAAAAATTTCCCTGAGAGATGATCCACAGTCGCCGGCAGTTACGGAGTTTGTGGAAACAGAACCTCAATTCTTTGTAAGTATTTTTTTTCTAAAAAATAAAGCAAATCTCTTACTTTACAAATTAATCCAAAATTTTCCTTTTTAGGAATGAAAATCGAAGAAGTAGCTCCAGCACAAGAACTACACCAAGCTAAAATCGGAGAATGTAAGAGAAAATCAATACCTCATAGCAGATTTTTACGTAACACTCAACACTTTGTGTCGTATACCAACGGTGTCCTAAAATTGTTCTCATCGAAACTCCAAATGCAAAAACCATGAAGGAAGAATGTAAAAAGCGCCATTTGTTAGAAGGTTTCTTCCGAGCTTTCTTGGTAAAGCTTTTTCTTTTCTGTTTACATATCGAGGGGTAAGGAAATTAAGTCTGGCAATCGTATGATTAACATCGAGCAGAGGTTGATTAGTATTTTGAATTGTAATGCGATATTTTACAAAGAAGCGGATACATTTTTCGCCCGCGAGTATTTTGTGCTTCAGGAATGTACAAATAGGATACAGCACCAGCAGTAGGTCCACAATTGGAAAACTCTGATGCAATCTATGAATTGAAATTTTTCGTTAAATAAAACAAAGTAAATGAATATGTCTTCTTACTCGTTTGTAATAATATTGGCGACGTTTGGTTATACACCGGGCCATGATCCTGCGTTATATGTAAAAACTTGCTCGTCAATTTTTTCTAATTCTAACTCCTCCCAATCAGACTCGAATGCTTTAAATCCTTCTTTCCCAATTGGTTGCAAGGTGTTGTCCAGTTCTACACGCATTTATGCAACTCTCGACATGCCTGAAGGGCTACCGTTAGTCTTGCAAGGATTTCAGTTGACATTGGTAATCCCTTCAAAGAAAAAAATTAAATCAAATGGATAAAAACGGTGCTATTGAACTTACCACTATGTCATATTTTACAGACGAATTTATAGGCAAACGAAGTGTATATTGATACATATCTTTGTCGCAACGCTTTGTCTCTCCACATCTCGATAATGGAGTTAGTTTGGTCGATGTATCACTGGGCAATTTGGAAAAAAATATTTATTTATAAGAGCGATTGCCGCTGATAGATCGTCTGCAGCACCAGTTAGCAGCTCTGGTAAGGGTTTGTACGCTTCAATGCAGTTTGTCAGCTTCCTGGTGTTCTTCTTCACTTGGTTGGTATTCCAAATAAATGTAAAGGAATTGTGTTGGTTCTATTTTTGGGTCGGGGATGCATGAAAAAAAGTATTTGCTTAATAAACTTTAAGATTAAGAAAAATAATATATTTAAGGAATAGAAAACTTGAAATAAAACAGTGAAAAGATAATATTAATATGTTTTTTTTTTTTATTTGTTTTGTTACCTTTGTATTCTTGGGAAACAAAATTCCTTTGACAATTTCTGCAAATAATTAAATTCTTTTTTTTTTTTGACAATCAAAAGTCACAAAACCTAGATGTCAGAATACTATTTCCCGCTGCCCTACCAAGGGGCGCCACCATAGCTTGAACCTGGTCCTGGCAGTCCATATATAATAGGTCAATGCCTAAATAACTCCCAAGTCAGCTATTACATGAAGCCTCAAGAGGCTTGACTCTTTTTTCGAATTTTCTTTTGATAATCATTCTGTGAGGCGCGTACTATTACACAATGCCTCTTGAGTCAAAGACTCAAATTTGACATTTCTCTTTTGATTTAAGTATTGTTGTTGTTGTATTCCACCAAAGAAGCAAAAAGAATGAAAGGGAATGTTGAAAAAGAAAGAGTGGAAAAAGAAACGTCAAAAAAGAGTCTCAGAATTTTGGCCCACGACTCTCCGGTCGGATAATTTTTTGTTTGATCTTCTGTCTCTGTTGCACTCATTAGTTTTGAAAAGAGGCGCGCCTCTTGAGGCTTCATGTAATAGCTGACCAATTAAAATTTCAGCTTCGGTAAAGGTATAACAAAAGCTACATTTAAGCTTCTTTTTAACTTAAGTAAGGTTGTTGGACATAAAAAAAGAGAATGTTATACAATTTAGACCTTTTATAACAATGTACTGTACAATGTACAGCTATATTTTTACATCTGATATTTCATAATTTAAAAAAAAATCGATCTGAAATCAATTTTTTGTTCAGTAAAATATGCTCTGCGGCGATTGGCGCATTGTTTACCGAACAGTTCCACGCTTGTGTAAAAATTTACCTAACCTAAACGTTAAATTTTTAATCAACATTTTAACACAATTCAAACACAGCCTTAATTTCGATTTGATTTCTACGATAAAACTTCCTATAATTTATATTCCATTCAGTGTGAACAAGCCTTTAGAATTTGTTTTTCCCTACTGTACCACTTTCTATAATTTATTTTATACCAAATTTTCATTTCAAACTGTACTTGACATTGTTTTTCGATGAGAAATACGTGCGACGATTTGCGAATTACAAATTCTGCAAAAAAATCTAGTTTGTCCGCTGATTTCGCCAACAATTTTGTCAAAAAAATTCCAATAAAAATCAGTGTGAATTCTTATATTTTATACTGTTCATATTCTTCTTAAAAAAAAAAACACAAATTAACTTTGTTATTTCGTAGGTGCATTTTTTTCCATAACTATTTCATCATTCCAAGGTAAGCCTGTCTTGTCTAGTATATTACTTGTTTTTTTTTTTGTATTTTTCTCATTTTTTTTTGGTGTGGCAAATACTGGCAACCACTTCAGGTCCAGACACCTGACCCCACCATTCCATCTTATTTTAAATTATTTACTAATTAACAACACAAACTTGAGAAAAGTTACTTGCGTTTATTGCGTTTTTCTATCTTTATTCGTTTTTTTGTTTGTCTTCTTTCAAATTCTTATTGCACATCTCTTGAAAATGGATCATTTGTTTTATTTGTTATTCAATTATATTAGTTTTTGTTATAATTTAAATAATAAAATTCCATTTCGCATATTTTTATTTTATATGATTCTGAAGAAATGATGTCATTTTTGCGCTTTTGTAGTAAACACGCAGCACAAAGCAGTTAGTTAGTAAGTAGCAAATAAAACCACCTTCGGCTGACCTCTTTGTTTTGTTTGCGGTGTGTGTTTGTTCCTTATTATTTGTGTTATTTCTCCTCCTTTTGCTCCTCCTGATACTATTCCTACTTGGCATTTCCTTAATTACATTTTCCTTATTATTTTACACTACTCTAACTCTGCCGCAGTGTCATATCCTCCTATCCTGTTGTTGGTTAGGTTGCTTAAAGTTCTTGCTTACGTAAAAAAAAAAAATATACACAAAACACCCGCACTAAGCAATTATTTTGTTTGTTCTCTTTCAAAGTGATTCCTTGTTGTGGGTCGTCGCCCTGTGTTTCTTTGCTTTTATTGTATTTATATGTTTGGTCTCATTGTACTCAGTTTAAGTCGTATATTCTCATACAAATTGTAGTCTTTATTGATTTCTTCTGTTCTGTTTACTATAAAATGACTTTGGATAGTGTAAGTTATACATTTCTTACCTCTTGGAACAATGAACCTCCCTCCCCCTTTTCACCGCCACTTAATCAGACGGACTCATGCAGTCTCTGTGGGGCTATAAGTCCAGACAAAATAGACTTAAAAAAGGACAAACCCAGAAATAATTCGCATAGAGCTGAAAATTGATACAGAGCATTTATGTAAATGTCGATTAAAGTAAAATGTCAAAAATTCCCAAAAGTCCCATGTATGCATGCAAAAGTTATTCAAGGTTAAATGTTTAGTTTAATAAAAGAAAACACTTTTTTTTATTGTATAGCTTCTCTCTGAAACTTAATATCTTCTAAACGATGGTAGGTACTTAAAAGCACGTCTTGAGTCGTTACTCAGGATAAGATTTTTCTCAACTTGAGCATTGACTTGAGAAAATATTTTTCTCAATCAAACTCACAATGAAATTTGCAAAAATGTAGTTTTTTATTTCATCTGAAAAACTGTTTGATGAATAAGTCTGAAACTTTGCAGATTAATTTAAGCTCTATTAAGCTTCAATAATTTAGCTTCAGTTTATTCTTATCACCCATAGTTGTAAAAAAGTGGCACATTTTCTAAAAAACCATAAATAGGCCTATTTTGATAGCTTTTCTAAATTGATCTCAAATGTAAGAAATCATTATTTTTTTTTAACAAAGTTTATTTAATTTCTTTGTAGAGAATTAAATGAAATTTTCATTTTCTTAAATTTTCTGTAAAGTAATCCGTTGTTGAGATATTGATAGTCAAAGTCATAGAGGAAGGAATACCTAGAGACGCGACTTCGGTTGGTTTTTCTCTTCCACCCTACAAGCTGCAATGAGAGGAAAAACTCCACAGTGCTTATATGTGGTAGTTTTCCGGTGCATTTTAAATGGCACCAACACATTCAACTGTGGAGTTGAGCTCAAAACAATTAAAAACAATTTAAGTGCTCAGTAGGAAATAAATTCATAAAAAAATAATATAATAAATTCAAAACACGAACCTTTTTTTTTTTATTTCTGTACATATTTATTGAAAGGTGGGTGTCTGGAGTGAGCTATTTGAGCTATTCAAGTTCATGTACAAACCAAAATCATGTTTAAATTCAAAATTTGTGAGGACATCTACTGGTGAAAGGAAGGTATTAAACGAATTGTACTCATTGTATACAGGGTGTCCCAAAAGTAATGGATCAAACGAAACATGCAGATAGGCCAACTTTAGGGCTCTCAGAATTTGGTAACTTGTTCATCCCAAATCCTTACGGTTTTCGATTTAATGCAGTTTTTGTGAAATTTCGAAAAATCCCGACTTTGCAACAGTTTTTTGCTTCCTCCGCTCATAATTGATTTTTGTTTTTTACAATTCTTTCACTAAAACAATGTCTAATAATGAGAATTAAGTAATAAATCAAAAAAAATTTAATTCATACGCCATTTTGCTGCAAATTAATTAACAGTTCCATGTTTTATAAAAACTCAATTTCTTACTTTTATTTCAGAACAACACCCTGAAAAAAATTTGTATGGTGTGACACTGGTTTAATATTTTGAAAACTTGCCGCGTTATTGCAGTTTTCAAAAATGTATTAAAGTTTCCAAAGTTAAGACTAGGACGAAAGATATTACAATTTGAATGCAAAAAATCAGGGCTTTTAAGATCAAAATAACAAACAAAAATCGAGCCTTTTATTCAAAAAGAAATAAACAAACAACAGTCGAGAAAATTTGTGTATTTTTCTTTGTTATTTTTCTCTGAAAAGCCCTGTTTTTTTGCATTCAAATTGTAATATCTTTCGTCCTAATCTTAACTTTGGAAACTTTAATACATTTTTGAAAACTGCAATAACGCGGCAAGTTTTCAAAATATTAAACCAGTGTCACACCATACAAATTTTTTTCAGGGTGTTGTTCTGAAATAAAAGTAAGAAATTGAGTTTTTATAAAACATGGAACTGTTAATTAATTTGCAGCAAAATGGCGTATGAATTAAATTTTTTTTTTGATTAATTACTTAATTCTCATTATTAGACATTGTTTTAGTGAAAGAATTGTAAAAAACAAAAATCAATTATGAGCGGAGGAAGCAAAAAACTGTCGCAAAGTCGGGATTTTTCGAAATTTCACAAAAACTGCATTAAATCGAAAACCGTAAGGATTTGGGATGAACAAGTTACCAAATTCTGAGAGCCCTAAAGTTGGCCTATCTGCATGTTTCGTTTGATCCATTACTTTTGGGACACCCTGTATATATTTCTATAGTACTATCAATCGAAGAAAATACTTTAGCGACATCTTTTGGTAGATCTGCATTTCAATTTTCTGACTAAGGTTCAAATATAAAATAAACTAGCGATCAAAGCGGTGGCGACGCAAAACAGAAAATTCTATTTCATGAGAGTACTATAGGAATATATATACAATGTTGTACTTTTCACACGTATTCACAGATAGGAAAACAAGAGAAAAATAAGAGAGATTATCTGAAATTAAATTTGCGGGTGTTTTAGGTAAGGGGGGTACGAGTCGGCTCTCTAGGTATTCCTTCCTCTATGGTCAAAGTCAAAAGTATAGTTTTTGGTTTGATGACTGATATTGCAGTCTAAAAAAAATCGTAAAAGTTTGAAAAAAAAGAAGAAAAGAAAAAAATTTCCCACTTTTTTGAAAGATTACTTGCAAAAAAAAAAAAATTGAAAATGTTTGTATTTGAACAATTCCAAAGATTTTGTTATTTTATCATTACAAATAAAATATTTAATTTTAAAATCCTTAAACTAGAGGAATTTAGCTTTCACATGCTTTTTTGTCATGATGCAATCATTTTTTACTGAGATACAGCCTTTCGAAAATCACTAAAATATGTAATCACAATTTTTTTTTTGTTCCCTTAATTTTTTGTGCTAGTGTGGGTATATTTTCATTCAAATAAACAATATGTCATGTGACCACTCTCACTATTTTTACTTGCTCAATAGGGCAAGTATTGGTTTCGTGTAAAAAAAAAAATTCGAGGTTTTAATCAAAACTAACATTACGATGATGGAGAAGTCCGAAAAAGTGGTTTTCGTCATGACGTCCGTCGGTCTGTGCGTCGGTGCGTCGTCACAAAAAGCTGTACATGAAGCTGCAGCCTAAACGGGTTGAGGGATTTTCTTGAAATTTGGTACAGATGATTTTTTTGTAATTTCCAAGGTTGGTTTTTTTTTTGTTTTTTAATATCTCGCTTTAAACGTATACCTCCCATACAAAGTTTTGGAGTTATTGCAACTTTCTCGAAAACGGCTCTAACGATTTTGATTAAATTTAACATACGTAATGCTGTTTGCAGTTCTAACATAACTGCGTTTTTAGTTTTTCTCAAAAAATGCGGATAGTGAAAATATGACATTAACTCTTTTTTAAATCGCGGATGTCGGCTCTTCCCGTTCATCTTAATGGAGTTATTGCAATTTTCTCGTAAATGACTCTAACGATTTCGATTAAATTTTACACAAGTAATGTTATACGTAAATCTAACGTAACTGCATATTTAGTTTTTCTCAAAAAATACGGATAATGGAAATATGACTTTACATTTTTTTTAATCTTTGATGTCGGCTCTTCCCGTACACCGTTAATGAGTTATTACAATTTTCTAGACTAAATTTGACATACATAATGCTTTAAGTGATTTTAATATATGTAGCTAATTGCGTTTTTAGTTTTTGTCAAAAAAAACACGAGTAACAAAAATATGGCGTAAGAAAAACTAAAAAAAAATAATTTCGTATTTTTGCATTTCTTATGAAATTCCTTAAAAAAAATTTTAACTAATTCAAAATATTTTTTTTTAATCTTTGACATAAAAGCTACTTTTATCATAAGAGCAAGTACGTGCGGCCCCAGTCGTGCATTTTATTTACAATAAAAATATGATAATTTTACGCATCTGATCCTTCCGACAAACTGAAAGCTGTTTGAATAAAGAAATATAGATTTATGAGCTAAATATCGCAAGGAGAGATCGAATATAGTATATAGATTATATTATACAAAACAGTTTGTTTTTACATATTTAAGTGAAAAGTGTTCGGCTACTGGAGCTGTTCGGAAATAGGTGCATACACCCTACCACTCTTTTTAGTGCACTATTTTTCGACGATAAGTGTTACTAAAGCATTTATTAACATATTTTGTTAAAAACGTTATAGTGTATGAAGTGAGTTAGAAATATATTTAAAAAAACTCATATTTTACAAGCTAAGTACCTACAAAAATTCGCTATTTTTGGGTTTTGATTAAATAAAAAACGTTTTTTTTTAAACGAAAATAAAAAACGTTTTTATATAGAAGAGCACATTGTTTACAAGTTTTTCAAAGTAAACTTTTGGATAGCACTCACGGGTCAAGAGTAATAGGCAAAAAACATTTGACATTTGACGATATCTTCTAAACGATATCTCGTAGAAAAAAAAGTATCATAACATTTTTTTTAAGGAATTACAAAGCCTGCAAGTCAACCATATACTCTTTTTGATAGCTTCCTCCGTTTCAAAGTTCTATACGAAAACCTACATTTTCGACATTAAACCTTGAATAACTTTTTATGCACACATGGGACTTTTGGACACTTTTGATATTTTGCTTAAAACGACGTTTCAATGCTCTGTACCAATTTTCAGCTCTATTCGAATTATTTTTTAGTTTGCACTTTTTTATGTCCAATTTGTCTGGACTTTTTGGTGAAGAATCACCATTGACTAGTGCCTGCCGTCAGTACCTACAACAATTGCTTGTAATGTCCTTGGGAATAATAATGTTTTGTCGGGTCGATCTCGAAACCATGGGGAATGTGTCCGTAGCCATTGTGGCAGTAGAATTGCCTTGATGGTGTAATTTACATGCAAAAACGTTTTTATACTTATGCCCATCATCTTTTTTCCAACAAAAAACTTGGGTCATTTTTTTTTTTTTTTAATAAAACGGGAATGGAGGGTATTTTATCGCAATTTAATCGCAAATTTGATTATAAATGTAAATATTTAGTGACAAGCACGATGGTAGTAGATTAGTTTTGTTTTTTTTTTTTTATGTAAACAGAAATATAGAAGGACTTGAAAGCAGCGTCGGAGTATGCTGCTTTCTAGCTGAGTTATAATCGGAAACAAATATTTCAGAATTTGAACAAAGCTCCGAGTCGCTAAGTGATGTCATATAAGAACAAACAAAAATTTTCAAATTAAATTATATAGGAGGTGCTTTTCTTAAAAAAAGGAACTGGCCAGAGAACTATATTAAACTAATGTAAATTTTGTGAAAGCCCAGAAGGGGCAAAATAGAGCTATCGCTTTGAGTTACTTGAGATTATTGTTATTGCAGTTAAGTCTCATTCGTATGAATATAATTAGTATTTTCGTGACGCAATTTCACAAATTGTGCTTATCAGGGATAACCACAAAGTATTTGTATATAAATAAATACATGACATTTCCGGGACAAATATCAAGTCAACTTAAATAAGAGCTTTTTTTTATAGTTTCCTCATTTATCCGTGTTTTATTGGTAACTCAGTACTTAGCTCAGTAAGCATTTTACACTGTTAACAACAAAAAAAAGATTTTATTTATTATTAGTAATACTTTGCTGTTGAAGCGTCTAAAAAGTTTAAGTTAAGACACAAATATTCCCTGTAAACCGCAACAAACGAATCCTTTTGTTTAACCATAGCAATCGTTTTTTGTTGTTTACCACGCAAAGTTTACTAAGGTAAGTACTAGAAAATTTTATGTATCCAATTTCTGAGAGGCCATTTTATGGTCTTTGGAATTTTTAGTTTGGGCCTATACTTTTAGGACATCCTATATTGGAATTATTTTCAATGCTTTTCTAATTAGCAGTGATAGCAGTGAGTAGCATATAAAAAGAGCAGCTATTATTTGCTGATATTTAATCATTCTTTAAATAGCCGTTAACACCGCAAATTACTCAATAAATTTCTTCCTCAATTGAATATTATTGAAAATATTGGAATACTAAATAAATAAAAAGAATTTCCATTTTTGTTTAATAAAAAATAACTCCTTGAATGCCTGCACTGAAACAATGGCATTTCAAATCCAACTTCTCTGTTTCGTCATGATCATGGTAAACTTTTCTTTGCATTTTTTATCGTTAATCAAATCATTCGATTTGAATAAAAGAATGCTCATAAAAAAGTAGTGAAATTTTAAAGAACCGAAAACGTTTTCTGAAGAAGAGTAGTGATATTATAAATGACAGAACAGTTTTGCTTATAAAACCAGTGAAATCTTTAAGAGCGTCGAATATTTTTACTGTTCTCCCTGTTCACTTGATCACTTTTGTTATCATTGTATAAAAAAAAAGAAAGACAGCAAATCCATTACATGAACTTCATTAAACTTACATCCCTATTCTACTACTAGTTGATATAATTTACAATCTTACGGTTCTTGAAATCTGATACAATTTTGTTGAAAATTCTGAGAGAAGTTAAGTTATTTCTATTTTGCATTGATTCCAAATTTCCAAGCTAAAAATTTTGAAAAACTACTCTCATTAGTATGCTCTCTGCTTCTAAATTTGTATGACAATTGGCCAAGCAGAATATTTTTGAACGCGGAGACTGAAATGTAAACAAAAAACTAGGTTTGGAAAAAGTTTATCAGTTGGTTTTCAAACTTAGAATAAATGACAAGAAGAATCTAACAGAGACGTTATACAAAAATTGGTTATTAATTTATACTTATAATGTATTATTATATATTTATAATGTATTATTATTTGTTAGCGGCTCCTTGTTTTCAAAATGCTTTTTAAGGATCTTGATAGGACAATTTTTCACTGAAGTACGGCTGGAATTAAAAATATACAAAAGAACTAAACGTATAATTTGCCTGTTTCCTCAATTATTTAGTTAGTTTGGAATAATTTCCAAACCCATCGGCTGCTTGTTTGTTTAGTTTTTTTTATTTATTCAACACTCCTCATATTCCGAAACACGCAAAGTTTGCTGTTAATCGTTATTTAGTTATTGTTTTCATTTTTTTTTATTATTTTCATCGCACACCTCACCTAGTGGGGTTTTGTGCTATTATTGTTGTTGTTGTGTGTCTACTGCTGTCAGTGGTCTCCGTCTCCATCACTTTTACGGATGCCGGCTACAGCTTAAGTTAACCTAATTCTCTTCTCCAGTCTTCTCACCTATCACCTACATCAACCTGATGAAGGTTGCAAGGAGAGAGCACAAGAGAAAGCAGCGCAAAAGCATGTTGTCGTTTAGTAGAAAATTTTCATATTATTTTAGTTTTCAATGTTCACTTCAATTATTCAGTTGAGCTGTAGAAGTAGTTGATTGTTTTGATTTATTTTTTGCATAAATTATACCTCTAAAACAAAACAAACAAAATTGTTACGTAGTTACTTTTTTGTTTTGCCAAATTCCTAACTGATGTATTCTTAACACAAAACAAACAAACAAACAAAAAAACAATTTTCGGATTTTAGTGAAGATAAACTTGAACTTGGGAAAGAACGATTTTTAGTGGCATTACGAAATAATCTCAAATGCCATACATCATAATTCGGGGTAACTTAGCTTCATACAGTCATAAGTACCCCTGGCGTGTTCTTGTCTCTGGATTGAAAGGTAAATGCAGTTTTCAAATAAATCATAAAAAAAAAGCTTTTGTTTATTTATTTTCCTTTCTTTTTTTCTTTATTGTTGATGTTACATTTAGATTTTTATTCTTTTTGTTTTGCTTATTTTTCATTTTTTATTCTTTGGCAAACAAAATGATGACTGTTATGTGTGTGGGTTATGTGAACTCTTTCATCATACTTAAAATGTTTATTTTTTTTTTGTTTTATATACACACTCTCGTACATAAGAATGATAGAAATCCGATAAGGGCATTCGACAAGGTAGCCTCATTTATGGATAATGGTGCACTTTTTTTGTTTGTGTGTCAGGGGTTTATAAAGCGCTAAACTGGCGACTTGGCTATAAATGGAGTGGAATATTTATGCAACACTTTGAAGTGATTTATGAAGTTGTCTTCTATATCGGATATTGGCAGTTTAGTTTTCCAATCCATTTAGCTCATCTATATTTATTGCGAGAAGTACTTTATCGACTTTTTGTTGCTTTTGTTTGTTTTTTTTTGGTATTTTTTTTTTATATTTTCATATTTTTTTTTTGTTGAGCATGTATTATAGTATTTGCCAAAACTTTCTTTAATATTCATAATTTGTTTATACATATGATGGGAATTTTAAATTGGTTTGTTGGTTCTAAATAAGTGTCATAATGGCGTAATGAATTTAAGAGCACATACTAATTTACACTCGCCTACGCAATGTTGAGTACGTTTGTGGTGGCTGCTTAAATCCATGACTTCATTTGAAATATGCATATAGTTTTTGGATTTACATTTTTATATAGAGAATATTTAAAAAGTTAACCGTATATCTTTTAAACTATTAAATTGGAAATTAATTGGTAAATAAAAAAAAAATGTTCAGCATAATGAAGCGTTTAAAATAATAATTGCCGCTTAGTTGCTATTTTCCGCTCAGTTGGAACCTTTTTAAGATTTAGGGCAAGTCACAAATTCAAAATTCAATTTCAAAATTACATCTGTCCATTGTGATACACATATTCTATCCTAGTCGATGGTTTTGGCCTCTTTTCTTAATGACATCATTGTTTTTGTTTCATTGCTTTTGAAAAATTATGCCACTGGTGTTGCCTTGTGAATTGCGTACAATTCTAGCACGTCGTTAAGAAAGTTATATTATAGTGTATTGCCATCCTCAAGAGGACTGCTATCTTGGGCGACGAATACGATTCACTATCGTATTAAACTCAAAGGATCTGACATCAAACAAGGGTAATATAATAAGGACATTAGCGAATAGTATTCGCAGAATCATTTCTGAGTGAGAGACTTGCACATACATACGATTTTTTTTTGTGAACAAACTCGTTCGATCACAACAGTCTTTCTTGACTAAATCGACTAGAGAACCTGATCACAGTCTTCCATTCAATAAACAATTAAGGTCACAAGAGTAATGGTATTAAAACGGCGGCGCTAACCAGCGCTAATTGTGCTGTTCTATGCAGGTGCTCTAGAGGCCGTCATTTCTACTCACATACCTGAGAAGACTTGTGCCATACTATGACGAGTTTTTATCATCCAAAAAGCATGGACTTTCAATATTTTGCTGTTTTCGATATTAAGAGCTTGGAAATACGGATCTTCCATATCCTCAGTTCTGTCTGCCTATCTTTCACAATATTCCCCTTTTTCATTACGGCAGACTTCTATTTTGGAGTTATAATGATTACTTTATTAAAATTGTTTCACCCTTTACAGTTTTTAAATGTTATCCTTTTCATATTAGCTCCTCTTCTGAAATCAGTGTTTTTTTTTTTAAAGAGCTGTGTGATGTTTTTTTTAAGTTTTGACCGAAGGCAGATTCGAGGATCTTCGCCGAATATGTGTTCATTCTTCATAACGAGAATGGAATGTTCCTCACTTTCTTCGTTGAGAATTCCACTCTTTCACATAGAAAGGAAGGTTTTAATCCAGCGAAGAAGGGAGTCATTGACAACGAAAGCAAACATTTTCGAAAAGCATGATATCAAAGTACATCTAATGTCTTGTGAAAAATCTCGCTTTCTCAAAAAGAAATCTACCATGTGTTCGGTAAGATATAAATTCATATCACCAGTAAATCTATTGCTACCAAAGCCGTACTGTTGTCCATTAAGAAGTCTCAATCCTCAAGATATTCTTCGATAGAAATGCAATCTATCAATAGTTCGATTGTGCAAAAGACTTTTAGACAAATGCTTTTTCCCCTCTTCCTAGAAAGAGTCGAGGAGAGTTGGGCAGATAAAGAAGTTTACTCATTAGTTTTGCCAGCGCTGAAAACGGTGTTACTGGAATTTCCAACTTGGTTGAACTTTTTGTGGTTTTTTCAATGGTTTTGCCTTTATAACATCGAAAGTATACCTCTTTGCGGCTTTCGGATTGCTAGATACAGTTCTATTCAAGATAAAATCCCTCATTCCGGAGGAATTAAATTAGTAATCAGTGAATTTAAGCAATTTTCTTCAAGAATTTTCGCATTAGCTTTCTTAACGTTAACATCATCCTCGGATCATTAAACTCCTTAGTCCAATTGCTTTATCCATGCTGTCACTCAAAACATTTTATAATGAAAATATCGATAGACTTTGTTCTATTAAACGTGCACATCTAAACCAATTATCTGTCTCCTTTTAAAAAGCAGTTATAAATTCACAGTCCATGGACTTAAACTTAATCACCATTGTTGTTTTCTCTGGAGAAAATACTAAAACTGATTCATTATACAAAAAGCTATAATAGCACCATTGGCAGCAATCAACAAGTTGATATCTCATTAAATGCTACACACAATTTCCCCTAAAACCCTAAATACATACATATATATTGTATATACATAATGTCAACCATTGTGTCTGACTCGTCACAAAATGATTCTTTTTTTTATGAGGGTTGACGGTTGACACAATCAACAACAACAACAATATCAACAACAAAATGAACAAAAAAAAAAAAAAAGATACGAAAAAAATAAACAGATTTTTATGTTAATTTTGATTGTTTTTAGGCAATGTGGTTGGGTAGGAGGTGAGGAGGTCGTTATTTGTGTGGCTCCTATTTCAATTAAAGCTGTGGGTTTTAATTACTAGAACAGCAGCATTGATGATGATGAAAATGAAAGTTTATTTTGTGGTTTGTCATTGCACCCAATATTTGTTTTTTTTTTTTTTTATTCTATACTGAATAATCGATGTATTGATTGAATATAAAAGCACACACAACATTACCCACAAATGAAGTACTAATACGTACTTGCGTGCTTTACATAATTTTTCTTTTTATATTCTACAACTTTTGCTTCGGTGCAGTGTTCATAGTGTTTGCCGAAGAAAAATACAAACAACAATTCGTTTTTCAGGCTATTGTTATTCCCCATGTGCAGAGTTTTAGTTTCCATGGAAGAGTCGTCAAATTAAGTCAGAATAGTGAAGCAGTTTAAACAATTTTTTTTTAAAGAAAATTCATTTGTTTTTTAACTTTTCTGTTAGTAAAAGTTATCTTTTATTTAAAGTTGATTATTTATGTCGATTTTGTTTTAATATTGGTTCTAAAAAAATTCTTGTTCTTTGTTTTATTTTTATCTCTGTTTAGCGGATGAGATTGAGCAATTGAATCAATTTTCTTGTGGTGGCTACAGTGATGAGTCAACAATAGTCTATCTGGTTCATCCGTGTCGTGTTTTATCAGCACTTGAGGTTTTTTTTTTAATCTTTTCATATTACTTTTCTATACAAACTTTAATTAAATTTTCTTTAATTTTTGGAAAAGATTCTTGGATTCCGTGTGGTTGCTTCTTCATCAACCTCAGTTAAGCAAGACTATAATGAGTACATGTGGACTATGCGAAAAGAATTCCATGAACCAGAACCAATAGAAACGTCAGACACATCAGTTGTAAGAGAGAATCTTTCCAACATCGACAGAGAAGCCGGTGTTTTTGGAAACTATCATAAAGTTGATTCACCTGAATAAATTACAACAAAAAAACAAAACATAAAATCACAAGCCAACGCCACAATAACTAATAGACAACTAAAAAATCAACCCAAAAGACTATACGAAAAAAAATCTATTCTATATTCTTATTCTAATTCAAAATCCTTTTTATTGATTTTGAAAAACATACAAAATTTTTCATTATTCTTCTCACACCAAGTAAAAAAGGTAAACAAACAAAAAGCAAAAAAGTTATTATTCTTGATTTTATTGAAAACACAAAAAAACAAATAACAAAGAAATTTAAAAATACATCTATTATTATGGAATGTTTAACGAGACAAGCTGTTGCAAAGCCTTCGTCAGCACCATTATCAGCCTTAGTAACTTCAACAACAGCTTCAGCAGCTGTAGCATCATCACCGGGTTCAGCTTCTGCTCCAGCTGCTGCTCCAGCAACACCACCAGCTTCTTCGGCAATACCAACTACAACAACTAATAATGTTCCAACACCAGTATCGTGTAGTACAAATGTTGTAACCATTCCAGTGCCGATTGTTAGCCAGGAAGACATTTATACGTATGTAAGCATTAAAGGATCTCTACACGATCGTACCACCGCAGTTTTTGGTTTAAATAACGATGAAGTATTGGCATTGTCGAAACGTTTTGAAAATGGTACTACACAAATTGTAAATGGAATTATAATTAATACACCACCAATGCAACTTATTAATACATTGAGTCAATTGGGTTATAAAGTTATTTGTAGTACTGGTGAAGCTGAAATTGTTTGGACTATGCAACGTGAAGTTTAAAGGCGTTAAATAAGAATCTGTGCAATACATTTATAAAAATAAAAAAATATTTAAAAAATAACCATTCTTCGTTGTCTTTTAAGAATTATCTTCAAAAGAAAATACAAAAAAAAAAGACACTTGAAGGACTTGAAAAATAGTGAACTTTATGAATTAAGATATTTGTGACTGTAAAGTAGTTGTTGTTTTCTTTTATTATATTAATTTTATAATTGTTTTATTTATAAAAAAAAAAGGAAAAATAGTGTGTTAATACTTAAAAAGCTAAAAATAGACAATTAATTCAGTGAAATAAACAAATAATAAAAACAATCAAAAAAATGGAACACGCAACGGATTGTGGATGTAGTCAGCATGCTTCTACCACACAACAGACACTTTCAGAATTAGATTTTGAACGCGGCATCTGGAATGCAGGTTAGTTTTTGATTTGTCTTTTAACTCTTGTATTTGTTTTCTAAGAAATTGTACTATTCGGCCCAATTCTGCTTTTCGATTCACTTGGAAGTCTTAAATAAGAAGCCTTTAAATGGGCGTTAAAATTTAAACAAAGCTAGTTTTTTTGTTCTTTAGAATCTCTAAGACAGACGGACACTTTGCTTTTGAAAGTTAAAGGTTTTTTAAATCCAGTTTGACGTGATAAAGAGATAACATCTCTCGATTCACGTGAATCGAATAGCAGAATAGGGATGATAGTCTAATTATTTTCCAAACTTACGCTTATACATTTGTACAAATTATTTCTATTACAAGAAATAATTTTGCAGCTTAATAAAAACGAGATCTATTTAGCTATCGTTTATTTATTGACGATTATTGACTTACAGAAAGCAAACAAAAAAATCCCAATTTTGGGATACGAATCTAGGCCACCGGAGTAAAAGGCAACCACTAAGATACCTAGACTTACACGACTTTTTAGAATATTAAAAAATTTTATTTATAGAAACTGCTTAGGATATATTGAATCAGGCATGATTTGAATTATTTTTAAAGATTTCCAAAATGTGCAACGATTACACTGCTTAACAAAATTAAACTTTTTTTTTGTTGCCGAAACAAAAATATACTTTTCTGAAGGTTTTCGGTATGCTGAACTCGAATCCAAAATTATTTTCAATGAATTGTTTTTTATTTTTAGCTGAACGCGAATCCAAAGCCCGGAATATTCATCCAACTGTCGTTTTTGAAATACTGCCTTTTGAAAATAAAAAACAAAATTTTTTTATGTTTACTTCGGTCAACATAATTTCTAATGGTTTCTATAAAAACTCTTTTCCTTCTTTCAAAATCTGTCCAAGTCTAGTACGCAAATCGAGCTAGATTTTAGCTCCCATATACAAAATTTTCTCCAAAATTTCAGCCGAGCTTTGCGGAGCTTGAGTTAACGGAAAAAAGTGTGCAAACTAAGCTTAAAAACAAATATAGAATTGATTAATTATCTACTCGGGACATTTCTTTTTGATTAGACAATTTATGATGCACTCTGTATTTTTTATTCCTTCTTATTCGTATTCGTTGCTATTATATTTTCCAATTTCTATGTTTTTTAGCAATTTACAATGAAGTCGAACGAATTAAAAGTTTTATTCATCTTGGCAAAACAATGGACCGTGATAATTTTGGTTACACAGCTCTACATTATGCAGCCAGGAATGGCAATGAAGATATTTGCAATATCCTCATAAATGTTGGCGGTGCAGACGTGAATGCTGTAACAAATGGTGGGGCAACTCCACTTCATCGAGCTGCTATGATGGGTAAGTTATAAATCTTATATTTTAAAATGTTTATTTACTAATACTATCACCATTGTTTCTCAGGTCACTTAAACATTGTTGAATTACTTATTAAAGCCAAAGCTAATTGTCTGCTGCAAGATGAAGATGGACAAACTGCACTTCACCGTGCCGCCGCCAATAGCCATGTAAGCATTTCCAACTATCTCATCGATTTGCAACCAATTCTAAAAACGATTAAAGATAAAAAAGATCAAACTCCATTTGATGTTATACCGCGTAACGCAAACGATGATTTTAAATTTTTGCTTAAACCTTAATTAAGTTTTTAAATATTTATTAAATGAAACAAAACTAAAATAAATATAAATAATATTGTTTTGTTCCTTGTATTGTATTTTTCGCTTGTTAATTAATTTTCTACTATTTAATAAAAAAAAAAAAACTATCCAAGTACATAAATTATATATATTTCATAGAAATAAAAAACAGAACAGAAAAATCACTAACATAAAAATAGTATTACCAAAACTTTTTTTCTTATTTCAATTTTCACAACATTAAAATAAAAATAAACAAATAAACATAATAATAAATAACATTATATAGAATTTTGTTAAGCATGTTGAGGGCAAAAGAAAAAAAAAACAACAAATTCATGGAAAAGAAAATAAAAAATATTTAAAATATGAATTGAAATAAAACAAAAAACCTATTTCTTTATCTAGTAAATGCATTTATTGACTTGTTTTTTCTTAAATTTTTTTGTTTTGTTTTTAATTATGTATTACATTATTGACCAACATTTTGAACTCTACAGTTTTTGTTTTTCTTTTTTTTTTTATTATTAAATCGTTTATAACAACATTCAACAAATTCTTGGCAAATCATCAAATTCGCTCAAGTATTTCTGCAATGGAATTGGTATTCCAGTTTGTTTAATCAGCATACGTAATCGAGATTCGTTGTGATTATTCGTATTGGCGATTGGTTTGTCCAAATTGTTAATTAAATGTTTTCGTATTTGAATTCGAGACAAACTTTGCAATGACAACGGATTGCGGCACTGATAGGTTATCCATGATTCAAGATCTTGACGATTAGCATTCCAATGGGGCTTGTGACGATTGACTGGTTGAAAAAGTGATATATTGAGACCAGCATGGACTGTAATAAAAGATTTAAAAAAAAAATTAAATTATTTGTACAAAATCAAAAAAAAAGAAAAGCTACAAAATATCCAAAAAGTTATTAAAAATGAGGCGTCCATAATAAAAACAAGCCATGTAGTAGCGTTATAGGTCTACCTAGCCCGTCAACAAAACGATTTTGTTATGTTTGCTTTGTGACTAGTGAATGGTCACTACGACTTGAACTAGAACGAAGAGTACATAAATATAACATGTCACTGTGATCGGATGAGTTTAACGGGCGGGAGGAAGGTGATAGATTGTGACATATACTACAACAAATGTCAAATCGAAGGGAAAAATCGGATTTTTGGAAGCTGACTTTGGGCCTGAGAGAAGACCTTAGATATTGAAAAATTATTGAGTTTCAACAAAGTCAGCGGAAAAATTTCGACATTCGCATACAGGGCAAGTTGCACCATAATAAGCCTTTTAAGTGCACATGCCCTTAAGGAAAAAACAAATTACTTCGCCAAGGAAAACTTCTACGAGTCTTCGTTAAAAAATAAGAGAACGACATTCGGATTCTCTTGGGAGATTTCAATGCTTTAAGGAAAGGAAATATCTCCTTGTAACAGTCGGTAAACAAAGCCTGCACGACATCACTTCCGGAAATGGACTCATCGCCTTCGTACTGAGAAAAACATAAACTTCGACATTCCTACGAGGAGAAACTTCAATGTTGAAACACAATGAAGAGGCCGCCTTAGTCTATTTTATTTTTATAATCTAGATTTAGAGGATGTGTATTTATAATATTTTTTTAAGAGAAGTTTTTGACCTCTCATTTCACAGTTTTTTGTTTTTGCACAAAAAATTTTACCGGAAAAAATTTTTTCCAGGGAAGCAAAATTCATCTGGAAATTCAGGAAATGCTCCAATAACTTCTAAGAGTTTTTCATAAAGCGGCCCGCAAGTTCTTTAGTAAATAATAATTGGCGGGACAAAACCACATGAAGGCTCAAGGTAAATGACCAACAACTCTTAATGGCGCGTAATTAATTGGCCAAAATTGAAGGGGTCTAAAATTTACCACCGATTTCGAACCGCTAAGCAGAAATGCAAGTTTTCATAACAATAACAGTCAATTCCTCCCAAGAGGCAGTATCTCAAAAAACATGTTTTTTTGGTGGTGGAGGCTGAGATACGAACCCAGTTTTCTGATGTCATAGTCCGTCGTACTAACAATTGCGTCCCGAAGTATAAGTCCTTTAGTTAGGCGATTTAAAGTCTGCAGCATTGTAAAAAGCTAGTATTAATATAAATATTAGAAAATAAGTTCCACTGCTTACGGATTCTGATAGCTAGTTAAGTAAGAAACAGTAATTTGAAAGTTGCGAGTTGGAATTGTAATCTGGAAAAGTTGATGAAGAGAAGGCGAATAACGTGCTTCTATGAAACAAAATTTCGAAACACTTGAACTAGCCTTTCAATACTCGCGACATGCCAATAGCTTCTCAAATTTGGTAATTCTTCGAAATGGGAAATTTCCTACGAAAATGTCCGTTATGTTCGTAAAATAAAATTTCCTATTTCGAAGAATTATCTCACATCACAGTGAAGTCACGAATGATATTGAGCATGTAGTAGCAAGTAAAAACAAAATTAAGATGATCGCAGAAGTCACTGAAAATTTATCAATCAAGTTGGTACCAATTTCTTCTTGAGAAGCTTCTTGGGTCATATGTTCTTTATTACAGTCCTTGACCTTCGACTTGATCCAAGTATCCAAGTGATTCGACTATTCTTTGCTGAGGATGGAGTCAAAAAACTGCAATGAAACCTGCAGATAGTTGGCCTAGGACATGATGTAATTCAAAATCAAAAACCCTGCCACTGAAACTGAAGTGTGAGAATTGCGGTATCAATGGAGCTCGTGAAAGGAGAGAAGAAGTTGATACAACCCCTTTAAAAAGTACATAACAACAACTATTATAACAATAAACAATTCTAGATAACAGGAATGGTATCTTCAAAATATCAACAAAAAATGAAATTCCTTTTGACTTACCCAACAATATCAGCAAATTCAGGTACGATGACCTTAGTGCCACTCGCAGCGTATCAGCTACATGTTCCGTACAAATAATATTCACATCAGCCCCCTCCTTAATCAAGAACTCTGCAATATCTAGCTTTTTCAACGCTATAGCTCTGGTCAATGGAGTCTGACAACATGATGTCCCAAGTGTATTCAATGGCACACCGTGTGCCAACAATACCCTTGCAACTCTTCCGAATCGTTGAACCGATTCAGCATACTGAACTGCATAATACAATTCATTTGAATTACGATCGATTGGTTGAATCCCCCTTCTATTGGCATTCTCCAGCAAACACTCCAACATCTCGGCATTACAACTGAATATAGCCAAGAATATTGCTGTACAACCAGCTAAATCTCTAACATTTAAATTATCACCCGCACCATGGGCAAGGAGGAGTCTAGCCATTTCATGATAGTCATGCTTAACGCATTTGTGTAGCAGGTAGTGGGAAATGAGAAGACGTGCTCCATGCTGGAGCAAATAACCAGCCAAGTTGACTTTGTTTCGTGCTACGGCCAGATATAGCGCCGTATGTCCATTACAATCT
The DNA here is from genome assembly GCF_945859705.1 of Episyrphus balteatus. Classification (NCBI taxonomy): domain Eukaryota; kingdom Metazoa; phylum Arthropoda; class Insecta; order Diptera; family Syrphidae; genus Episyrphus; species Episyrphus balteatus. Next base: position 24,450,699 of record NC_079134.1, on the reverse strand, counting down.
TCCAGATTCAATTTGGCCCCTTTGCTCACAAGACTGAATGCAATTTCATCAGCATCCAATTCAATGGCACACATCAGGGGTGTGTACTCACGATTATTTGTTTCGTTTATATAAGCTCCTGATTGGAGTAACAATTCCACCTGGAAAAAAGTTTATCAGAGTAATTAGAGACGTGAAATGTTACTATTTTTATTGATTTATCCCACCACTTGAAGATTCCCTTGACGAATTGCAATATGCAAAGCCGTCTCACCCGTTGTAAAGGTTTTCCGATTCGGATTGGCCCGATGACTGAGTAGCAACCTAACAATCTCTTCGCTATTAACTGCTAAATGCAACGGTGTTATACCCTTTGCAGTGGTAATATCCACTGGCGACTTGTGTTGCAACAATATGTTAAGGCAATCAATGTGACCATATGCTGCCGCATAGTGTATTGGAGCACGACTCAAGGCATCAACCGAGTGTGGATCTTCACGCTTCGATCCGTAATTATTATTTACTAAAATTGCTCCAGTTTGTTCAAAAGTCTTAGCATAATAAAGGTACAACGATGAACATTCATCGTTTTCAGATGTCGTACAAGAGTCACTATCGATTTCGTCATCCCATTCCAGATTATCCATACCATCTGGGGTATAGTCAATTTCCATATCTGTACATCTGGCTACAGTTCTGGAATCTATTTAATAGGTTTCTTAAAGCAGAAACATTTAAGTATGATTTAAAGATGTGAAACTTACTAAAAACTGTGTCACCTTCCTCGCATGACTGAAGTAACACTTCCAATACTTCAGTGTGTCCTTTTAAAGCCGCCTGCCCTAAAGCTGTACGACCACAAGAAGATTTCTTTGTTGCACTTGCTCCTTCTAGAAGGAGTTTAATAACATTATCCAAATCTCCAGTCGATACATAATAGAATAATCGTTCATTAATGTCCGCAATGAACTTCGACATTTTTGCATTTGTTAAAATAATTAAGGATTTTTTTTTTCTTCTTTTAATAGAATTTTGTATACATCTTGTTTTGTGGAAAAAGGACTACGTTGACAAGAAGTATAGAATTGACAATGAAGGGACATGCGCCGTATGGGAAAGGAATTTGTTTAGTGTTAAATGAGTGCATGTTATTGGCTTTTGAATCAAATCAGTTTCATAGGGATTCTTCTGTAATCTCGGAATGTTGAAAAATCTACCTAGTACGCATAGTTTAGGAGCTATAAACGTAAAGTCCTGCGATAATCGGAAGAACACAATCAGTGGCGTTTTTGTATGCATCGAAGCGGATGATACAAAAATGGGTTTACGGTCGCATTGAAGGCAAAGCCATAGTATATGCTGTCCTCAAAAAAGGACACACAACATCGACGTATTGGACAAAATGTCACCATCACCATGGACAGCCATAGCATCGAGGCAGTAAAGGAGTTCGTCTAACTTAGGGGGCATTTCACGTTTCAAATTTGTTCATGTGTATTTGTTTGGTATATGTACATACATATGGAAGGATTTTGAATTTTAAGGCCTGATAGTAGAGTTATGGGCTTCTAAAGTTATGGAAAACTGTGGGAATAAGTTCATTTGAAAAATTTAAAGGGGTAACAAAATTCTTTTAATGGTGGATTATATTGAAAATTAGACGTTTCTTTCAAATATTAATTCAAAACCGGAAATTGATTTATTTTTTCGATAGAGAACCGGAAGTTGGCATTTCAAATCCAAATTTAGGAAACTTCGACCCTTTTGATATTTTTTTAGATAGTCTTAAAGTAAAGCTTATACAATTTAAAAACTATGCGCCAAGTTTCAGAGTGGGGTAACCCATATTGGTTTAGAAAATATATACATTTTAGTACGCGGACTTCGTGCAAAAAACTGTTTTTTTGTAAAAACCGGAAATAAGCAATTTTTTTTATGTTTTCGGTATCTAAGCCTATTTTTGTATTATATTTTCTTTAGTGTTAATGCTACCTATACAATATGAATGAAGATGGGATCTCAACTCGTTTACAAGTTACATATTTTCGTATGCAACCGGTCTGTTTCTTTATTTCTAAATTTTCCTTGTATTAACAGGTGCCATCTAAATTTATAAAAGAGTATAACTTAACAATTTAGTCCAAATAGCAAAACATAAACGCACCAACCTTAAACTTTTCCAATTTGAGATGCAGACTATCGTCTTTTCTGCAAATAAGTTTCAGAAATTATTTTTATTAGGACCTAACTATATTTGAATTCAATTCTGAAGGTCATGTTTTGAGTTTTAACTAACTTGAGCTCTACAAATGAAAAAGTACGGAGGCGCATCGGCAGGAGAAATAAGAGAGGTTGGTAAGTTTTTCAAAAAGTAAGCAGAATAAATGGGTGAATTCCTCATGTTATAATAACCCAGAACTGGAAGCCTGCAAAGATGAACAAGGAAACATTATGTAGAGGTAGTAGTAGAGTCACAAGCGGTGCTGAGAATTTGCAGAAATCCACTTTTGTAATCTCTATAAATGCGACGATGAAACATTCAGGGCCAATTGTACAAATATTTAATCAGTGTTCTAGCAACTGTTTTTCTTCTGAAATCGGCGGAAAAGGTTTAGCACTGTTTTAAGGTTCATATATGTTATAACTTATAATAGTTAAAATCATGTTTGAACCATAATCCACCGAAATTGGCAAGTTAAATTCGTGAACCAATGTTGAACCGAGTTTGTACCTACAACATGAACCTCAGCATTGTCTGTCCGATTCTTAAGAATTATAAGAGAGATAATTCCCTGAACTTCGTCAATTACTTAAGAATCAGCTTAATGGTCGATGAGGACAACACTAGGTAGTATGCTGTCGCAAATGCATATTCAAAAGTTGTGACTCTCCCAGTTTCTATGAAAAAACTATGGTTTATTTTATGTTTACCCATATTTCTAAAACAATTCTTTATAAGAAGAAGTTGCTTGTCCTTAGCCTGTGCTTTAACTTAAAAGGCAGTTGAAAAAGTATTTAATCGTCTTTTCTGATTAAGCTCTGCTTTAAGTTAAAGGTTAGTAAGTACATGCTTGAATCAAAATTGAATCACAGCAAATATGAATATCCGCCGAAATCTTCTTCTTCTTCCTTTTTCTCGGCGCTGTTATGATCTCGATGTCGAGGGGATCATAACTATCCCACGTTACTGCTTCACACTAAGTGATCCGCTTGTGGGGTTCGCCGGGTTGACCTCAGAAATCGGCGGCAAGCCTCCCGGTTTTGTATTGTTCCATTTCTAAGGCCAACTGAATGCTGGTGTTGTTGCATTTGCTTGTACCAGGAGTTTTTAGGCCTACCTTTCTTTATTGAATATCCGCCGAAATAAGTAATTTAAAAATGCCAGTTGTTGAAACGAGCTTATAGCTTTTTTTATCTTCCGGAATTAGGGAAAAGAAATGAGTTTAAGCTCTGGATCAAGGTTTATACAAGAATTTCTATAGCTTATGGTTTTTACTAGACCCAAATGAAATGTTGGACTCTGTTGAAAACAGGCTATTCAAAAGTTGAACCAGAATAAAACCAACGTTAAACCGCGATTATTTCAACTAGCCCTTTAAGGCCCAAACCATATGTATATGATTTTTCCCTGTAAAAAAATTACAACCGGCTATGCATAATAAAAATAAATAATAACATGTGAAACCATTCGACTCTGTTTGAATTTGAGAATTTTTGCAAATTGTCGTTATAAAATCGCTGCCTCAAAACTATAATGTTCTATGTCGAAGAAATGGGAAAAAATGACTTTTTTATATCAAAATTTTCGCCTTTTCAATGGCTACAAGACTGTGTCCACATTTTTGGCTTAATACAATATTTATGGCCAAAACAAATATTCATTTTTCGGATATAATGGCTTATATCCTTATATAATTAGCTGCCGGACTCCAAAATAAAATTCTTTAAAGCAATATTGGAAGGTCATGCGGCAGGTCCATTATGGCTTTTTTGAAATAGTTACTGACAATAATCAGCAATAGTTTGTAAGTAAGATTCACTTGAATGTTTATTTAAATAATTGCTGCGTTATTATATTTTTTTGCTTATTTCTTGGTAAATACTAATTTGAAATCTTTCAACTTGTTTGGGCATGAGGCACTTCATTGAATTTATGTTTTTTAATAAAAAAAAAAACAACAAAAAGTTTAAAAAGCAATATAATTACTCCAAAAATATTGTTTGTTTTGACTGTAAGTTGGTTATTTTCATATACCGTACTCAATACTATAATGTTGTATGTCGAACATAGAACAAAAAAATTAACTGGAAATGCAAGGAAATCAAATAAATGTTCTATGTCAAAACAGAAAAACGTTAATAAAACAGATTTCCAGCATGAAAAAAGAAATTTTAGCATTTGAATCGATAGATTATCCATCTACGGTAGTTGATTTACTATTTCCATGCAAAAACACATAAATAAAGAGTGAAATTCAGATACTCCAAACTTTGTAGTCGATTTTCTCGAAACATTTTTTTGAAACATAGAACATTATAGTTTTGAGGCAGCGAAATTCCGCAATAAAAAAAAAGTTTAAAAAAATTCAATAAATAAAAAGAAATTTGGCATCACTCTTCAATTCATTCGTTAAAATTTTAATCGAAAAAACAACGAAACAAAAAATTCATCAAACTCCAACAAACTTCACTCAGATATTTCTTTTCGTTTGACACGGTTTAAAAATGGCTGGTCGCGGTGGAAATTCTCGTCGTGAACAAGAAGTTGATAGCACAATTACACACGTACAATGTGATGGATTAGTAAGTAAAATAATAAATCAACTAATACAATAAACAAATTTGTTAAAAGTTGCATTCAAATCGATTAAAATACTGAAAATAAATGAAAAGTATCAAATCACGTTTGATGAGGGGCTTTCCCATCACACGAAGTGGTTGACGTTTTGCGCATTTTTGACAGCTCACACAAAACTTGTCTACACCAACTTTTTTTTGGTTAAAATGCAAATTTTGCAATTTTTTCTTTTCTTTTTCCTCAAAAACTTTCAAATAAAAGAAAATGAGAATTAATTTGAATGAATATTTATCTAGGCTGTTATGAAAATGGTAAAACATTGCCAAGAAGAGTCCTCCAACATGGACTTGGCTCAAGGTGCTCTCCTCGGCTTGGTCGTGGACAAGCGTTTGGAAATCACCAATTGCTTTCCATTCCCTAAAAGCGGCGACGAACTCATGGACGAGGATATGTATCAATTGACAATGATGCGTCGTTTACGCCGTGTCAATGTCGATCATTTCCACGTCGGTTGGTATCAGAGTTCCGATGTTGGTAATTTCTTGTCGTTGCCATTATTGGAATCACAATATCATTACCAGACTAGCATTGAAGAGTCAGTTGTTGTTATTTATGACACTGCGAAGTCTGCTCGTGGGTTCTTAACTTTGAAAGCGTATCGTCTGACTCCACAGGCCATTGCCATGTACAAGGAGAATGACTTTACTCCGGACGCTTTGCGTCAACTCAAAGTTGGCTATGAAACGTTGTTTGTTGAGATTCCAATTGTCATTAAGAACTCACCTCTGACTAATATCATGATGAGTGAGTTGAGCGAAATGGTGCCCGAAGATCAGGGTCATAACTTTTTGGATTTGGGAACTGCGTCGGTGTTGGAGAATCATATGCGTTGTTTGATTGATAGAGTCGATGAACTCTATCAGGAATCGATGAAGTACAATAAGTACCAACAGATGGTCTTTAAACAGGAAACCGTAAGTTGACTCTTTCCTTCGAATACTGTCTTACTTATTTCTTAACCCATTTTTAGGAGAAACATCGTGCTTTAGCTAAACAAGCTGCTGAAAATGCAGTTCGTGTTGCTAAAGGTGAATATGCTATACCAGAAGAGGAGGTTCTTAAGCAGTTCCGTCCTTTGCCAGTGCCAATTCGATTGAATGCCACAATTACTTCCGGACAAATTAATACTTATTCCCAACATATATCGCAATTCTGTTCTCAGTCTTTGGCCAAGTTATTTATTACTAAATCATTGCAAGATGCTAAGGAAGCTAAGGATTCGAAGTAGATTGTCGCCAAAAAAAGAAAACAATTGAATTTCAAATTTAAGAACAAAAATCGTGTGTTTTTTTGTAAAAAAAAAGAAAATTGTAATTGTAAAGAATTCAAGATAAGATTTTAAGAGTGGAAAGACAAGTAAAAAAAAAAGCATTTGGAAAAAGAAATAAATAAATACATATTTTATATTCCTTTCTGTAGAATTCAAGAAAAATGTTTATTGTTTACTTTTTACTTTTAGCAAAGTTTGGTTTGGTAATTAGAATATCTGATTCTCTTCTTCCTAATTTAATTCATAGAGGAAGGAATACCTAGAGACGCGACTTCGGTTGGTTTTTCTCTTCCACCCTACAAGCTGCAATGAGAGGAAAAACTCCACAGTGCTTATATGTGGTAGTTTTCCCGTGCATTTTAAATGGCACCAACACATTCAACTGTGGAGTTGAGCTCAAAACAATTAAAAACAATTTAAGAAAAATAAGAGAGATTATCTGAAATTAAATTTGCGGGTGTTTTAGGTAAGGGGGGTACGAGTCGGCTCTCTAGGTATTCCTTCCTCTATGATTTAATTTAACATCTATGTAGTTGGAGCTTGGAAACGGTTCTAGCTTGGTAGAGCAAGTAAATAAAAGTTGATTCAGGACATAAAACTCTTATATTTCTCTAAAAAATTTCTTTGAATTCACCTTTAGCAAATCATCGCAATTTTTAATTTTTTTTTTCAAGAACATAAAAAGTCTCAAAAAATATTAGATTTAATTAATAATCATTTTTATCAAAAATAACAAAACCGACCTCCATGGATCATGGGTTTTATAGTTTTTCTCATAGTTCCTATAACCATAACTGGAACCACACCTGGGACCACACTGCAGTTACCAGTTATGTACTCATCCAATTATTGTAGAAAATTATAAAAAAAAAAGAAATAAATAAATGAAAAGAAATAAAATACATTCATTACACAGGTCTACAAGGTTTTTGGTGCCGAGACTATGATATACTTTTCTATAGGTTTTCGGTGTGCTGAATTCGTATCTGAAGTCAGAAATATCCTATCAGCTCCCGTTTTTGGGAAATATTACCGTTAGAAGATGTAAAAAAACTAATTTTGAGGTTATGCTTTTATGTGAAGACATTTTTTTTTTAAATGTAAATTATAACGGTTTCTATAAGAACTATATTCCTTCTTTCAAGATCTTTTTAAATCTTTTCGATATCTTTTTTATTGTTCGAGATATCGTCAGTTTTTTGGGTTATTGTAATGTATCAAACAGATATCACGTTTTCATCTCCTTCTTGATAAAAACACACTTACTTCATTTTAAGATATCTCCGGCAGGAAAAAGATATTGCAAAGATTTAAACAGGTCTTGGAAGAAGGAAAATAGTTCTTATAGAAACTTTAAAAAAAAATTCTTCAAATTTGCATTTTCTAATGGTAATATTTCCAAAACGGGAGCTGATAGGATATTTGACTTCAGATTTGAGTTCAACACATCCAAAACCTTCAGAAAAGTATATTTTGATTCATCTGGGGAAGATCTTGTTAACTCCAAAAAAGTCAAAAAACGATTTTTTCGAACTTTCTAACGGTAATATTTCAAAAACGGGAGCTGATAGGATATTTCTGACTTCAGATTCGAGCTCAGCACATCAAAAACTTATAGAAAAGTATATCATAGTCTCGGCACCAAAAAAAAAATTAAATTTTGTAGACCAGCGCACATAGGAGTATTTGCAGTAAAAACCTGGTCATATGTAAGTCGATTTTCTGAAAATCAAAATTGACACCAAAAAGTTTGGCAAAGTGGGTGCAAAATAAACATGTGTCAATATGCTGCACTCATTTTTTGTTTTTCGATCGTGTCTTGTTTAAAAATGAGTTCAAAGTTAACTGTTACATCTACCTCATTTTTATTTGAATGCGAAGTATTTTGGTGAGTGTTATTCTATATGCGATATCGAAGTGTTGTGATAGAAATCTAAACAAATTTAAATGGAGAATTCTTCTTCAGTTATTTATTAACGATATTAATAAAGTTTTGAAAATGTTGGTTTTTTCTATTTTAATTCGGGCTTAGAACTAGTATCTAAAAACTTGATATTTTTGGTAAGTTATTGTAACGTTTTATTCCGGGTTCACAATAAAACTTATTTCGTTTATTTTAACTTCCACTTATCTTTCCGTTCAAATAAGAACACACTTTATTTCAAATCAATTTACTTTTATTATTCGCTCAAACAAACACACTTTTCAATCACTTTATTTACTACTAACAATTTCCAACACTTTATTTCACTTTGTACTGTACTCTTTCACATTCAAGATTAAACTGTCTCCGGTCGGTGTCCACGCTGCCCTTTTATACCTGAAATTCGGAATTCGAGAATGTCTTCGAAGGTTCTCGTCTTTGCTTCTCGAAGCTTCCTTTCCAAGAGGGGGCGCTTCATACTTCCAGTCCAGTGGGATATTTTGGGATATTCAGCAGTCGAGGGAATTTCTTTGGATGCGTTCAGAGGGTAGTTTCTTAATTACTAAAGGTCCGTTCACATTTCTACCTTTACTGTAGCAGGTAGTGTGTTCAGACTTTTATCTTAAAAGTAGTTCGGTAATTCATCGTTACATTGCCCCCCTCTTAGGATTGTTCGTCCCGAACAACTCCATTGCTTCTTTCACCATTATAACGATGTAAACGGTCACAATGAACTACCTTTAATTTGCCTCTTACCCCTCTTTGTATACGGTAAACCACGTCGTTAATTCTGGTTATTACTGTGTAAGGGCCTTCCCAGTTTTGTTGTAGCTTCGGTGATAGTCCCTTTTGTCGGTGGGGATTGTAAAACCACACAAGTTCTCCTTGTTGAAACCCTGTTGCTGTCGCTCGTGCGTCATATCTTGTTTTCATCCTGTCACTAGACGCTTTTATATTTGTCCTTGTCCGTTGGTGAATGTCAGCCAGTGTTTCTTTCAGGTTATCAACATACTCATCTATTTCCTGTGGCTCATTTGGAACACATCCGAATTTTATCTCACTTGGCAGCCGTATTGTAGAACCAAAAAGGACTTCCGATGGTGTATGTCCAGTGGAACTATGTGTTGCACTTCTATAAGCCATCAAGAATAATGGAATATGTCGATCCCAGTCTCGTTGATTATCGTTGACTACTTTTGACAGGTGTTCTTTAAGTGTCCTGTTAAATCGCTCAACCATCCCATCAGATTGTGGATGAAGCGGTGTTGTTCGCGTCTTCTTGATGCCAAGGAGTGAGCAAACCTCTTGAAAAATTTTAGATTCGAAGTTCCTTCCTTGGTCGGAATGAAGTTCCATGGGTACTCCGAACCTGCTCACCCAATGAAAGACAATCTTATCCACAACTGTTTTGGTTTCCTGGTTTGGGATGGCAAATGCCTCAGGCCACTTGCTGAAGTAATCCATCACTACGAGGATATACCGGTTTCCTTTGTTGGTTTCGGGAAAAGGACCTGCCACGTCTATTGCAATCCTCTCAAAAGGTGTGCCCACATTGTACTGATGCATCTTGCTTTGCATTTTTCTAGCTGGTCCTTTGCTAGCGGCACAAGTATCACATTTTCGGCACCACTTTTCAACGTCTTCTCTCATACGTAACCAGTAGAATTGCTGGCGTACCTTTTCCAGCGTCTTGTTGATGCCTAAATGGCCTCCAGAAGTTCCCTCGTGCATCTCTCGGAGAACATCATTAACCTTTGACTGAGGTACGATTAGTTGCATTACATAAGATTTACCATCTGCGGATTCCCACTTACGCCTGAGTAACCCTTCTTGCACATGAAGTGAGTCCCATTGTGCCCAATATGCTTTGAGATTGGGGTTTCGGTCGTAGATGTCGGCCCATTCTGGTTTCTCTTCATGTTCCTTCCATGCAAGGATGGGTTCGATGTCCGAATCTTCCTGTTGGGCCATCCTGAGTTCTTCATTACTCCAGCCGCAAATGGGATCAGCTCTCGTTCTTCTTACAGCGACAACTTCCTTTTCCTCTAGCCGTGTGCAATGCTTGCAGTCTTGCTTGCACGGGCGCCGAGATAATGCGTCTGCATTTGAATGTAGCTTTCCTCTTCGATGTTGAATCTGACATTGATACGTCTGGAGTATCTCGATCCATCTTGCTACTTGACCCTCTGGATTTTTGAAGTTCAAAAGCCAATTTAGTGCACCATGATCTGTGCGAAGAAGGAACTTCTGTCCATAGATGTACTTATGGAAGTGCTTTGTTGCCAATACTAGAGCTAGAAGTTCCCTTCTGGTCACGCAATAGTTTCTTTCTTGTTTCGAGAGTACCTTGCTGAAATAGGCAACGACCTTTTCTTCTCCGTCATGAACTTGCGATAAAACAGCACCAACTCCAACATTACTTGCATCTGCGTCAATGATGAATTGTTTGCCTGGAGTCGGATAGGCCAGCACAGGAGCTTCACATAACCGCAGCTTCAGTTCCTGAAAGCTTTTCTCACACTCACCTGACCATTTAAAGGGTTTACCCTTCTCCGTAAGTTTGTGCAAGCTTTTGGCGATTCTCGCAAAATCCTTCACAAATCGTCGATAGTACGTTGCCAGACCGAGGAAACTCCGAAGTTGATGCTTGTCCTGAGGGGTTGGCCAGTTCTTCACAGTGTCAACCTTTTCAGGATCAGTCTTCACTCCTTGGGATGAGATGATATGCCCCAAATATTTAACCTCGGTCTTGAAAAGTGCACATTTCTTTGGATTCAACTTAAGATGTGCTTCTCGTAGCCTTTGGAATACAGCCTTTAGGTTTTCACAATGGTCATCAAATGTTTTCCCGTAAACGATGACATCATCCAAATAGACTAGGCAAGATTTCCAGGTTAATCCATTTAAAACGCACTCCATTAAGCGCTCAAAAGTAGCTGGGGCATTGCATAGCCCAAACGGCATGACATTAAACTGCCACAGACCATTTCCTGTGGAGAAAGCCGTCTTCTCCCGATCTTCTGGATGGATTTCTACCTGCCAGTAGCCACTCTTCAAATCCAAAGTCGAAAACCATTGTGCTCCTTCCATTGCATCTAGAGTATCGCTGATTCTTGGCAGTGGGTAGCTGTCTTTCTTCGTCACATCATTCAGCCTGCGGTAGTCGACACAAAATCGAGTGCTTCCATCTTTCTTTTTGACGAGAACTACCGGTGATGCCCAAGGGCTTTTGGAGTTTTCGATCAGCCCATCTTTCTTCATTGTCGATATCATTTCTTCAACTTCACCTTGTTTGGCCAAGGGAAGACGTCTTGCTGGTTGACGAATCGGCCTAGCATCTCCTGTATCGATTCGATGCTGCACCAGTTGTGTTCGGCCGTACTGCCCGCTGGGGGAAGAGAAGATATCAGCATATTCGTGAAGAAGCCTTCCTGCAACATTAAGCTGATGTTGACTCAAGTTGTCTGAATTGAGAATTTGTTTCTTTAGTTTCTCCGAGTTCATAGTCATCTGTGTATCCACCTCGTTGATCTTAGTTATTGCGGCCACAGATTCACATTGCCCAACAACTTCTCCTTTCTTAAGCTTGATTGGGTACGGTTTGATGTTAAGTATCCGTACAGGTACCATGTTGTTCTTTGGTGCCACAAGAGTCTTCCCGATGATGATGCTTTCGGAATTTTGCTCAACTTCTGGTTCAACCATGAGGTATCGATGGCTTCCAAAGTTCCCCTTTAACTTGGTCCACACAAAAACTTCTGAAGAAGGAGGCAGGCACATGTCTTCTTTGATGACAATTCTAATTGTTGTCGAGTTTTCAGTGCCATAGACCATTGGAATCTCTACATTTCTGTATTTCAGGACTTGATTACCGATATCCAAAATGATTCCATGCTCCTTCATGAAGTCGATTCCAATGATGCACTCGTCACATATATCTGCCACCAAAAACACATGCGAAAACTCTAGTTCTGCCATACGGATCGTAAGACGAACTTCACCGTACACCCTTGCTGCTTCTCCTGTGGCGGTCTTCAGACGGTAGCTGTTGGTGTTATGTAGCCATGTCATCTTCACCAAGTCTCTTCGTACAATGGAGGCGGTGGCACCGGTGTCAATTGTAGCCACGTGTTGTTTGTTGTTTATGGTCGCCTCCACTGTCAGACTTTTGTTGTCTCGTTTAGTCTGTGAGACTTGAATTGTGGTTCTGGGGCCATCGATACCAGAAACCAGCTTCTGCCCCTCGAAGTTGGTTCTTACTTGTTTCCCGAATGGGAATCAAGTTGAGGATGAGCGTTGGTTGTATCGCTTACCTGTTGTTGGGCAATATTCCTGTTTCCACAGTGTTGGCAAGCAGTTCTTCTTGGTGGCAATCTGCACTGCCGCTGGAGATGTCCGGTCTTGTTACAGTTCCAGCATCGAGCAGCTCCGTCCCTCTGGTTTCTTTGGAATGCGAGTTTTTGACAAGAGCATTCTTCCACTGCAACTTCTCTTACCCGATGAACGCCTTGAGAAGCCTGTTCTGCTGCTTCCATAGTCAGTGCAAACGCTAATGCTTCAGGAAGGGAACGTTTTCCAGCTGTTCGAATTGCTCGCTGAAGATTTATATCAGATACAGCACGTACAAAGGCTTCTGTCGCAAACTGATTGATAATGTCGTCTCCTGCTGTCGGATATGCCAGATGAGCTAACCTTTCAATATCTGCTTGGAGTTGTTGCAGAGTTTCTCCTCTTTTCTGGACTCTTGTATTGAGTTGGACGCGGAAGACTTCCTGCATATGGCCATCTCCAAAGCGTTTTTCAATGACCTGGACAAGAGCGTCAAAGTTACCATTCTTTTCTGGTGGTAAAGTTTGTAACAACTCAGCAGCAGGACCTCTAAGAGCAAGAGTCAGCGCTATACATTTGTCTTCGTCATCCCAGCCATTTGTTGTTGCAGCTGCCTCAAACTGTTTCTTGTAGATCGACCAAGAACTTTGTCCATCAAATGTTGGTGGATGCATTTCCTTCTTCTTTAGGTACTCACCAGAACTTTCTCGGATCTTAATTTTCCGAACCTTGTCAAGTTCCTCAGTAATACTTTGCATTTTAACTTCCATTTTTTCAAATTTGTCATCCACTTTCTCGAACTTTCCTTCTACTTTCTCGAGTTTTTCTTCAACTTTTTCGAACTTTTCTTGAGATTGCTTTTCAACGCATTTGATGGAAGCATCAATAGCAACGAACTTGTTCTCGATCGCGTCAAGCTTACCTTGGATGATGTTTTTCTGTTCATCTAATTTTTCGAGAAGATTCTGTTGTTCACTCTTTTGCTCGGTACGTTGTTTCTCAATTTTTTCGAGAAGATTCTGTTGTTCACTCTTTTGCTCTGTTCGTTGTTGTTCCATTTGTTCTCTTTGTTCATTGCGTTGTGTCTCAATTTGTTCAAGAAGATTTTTCTGTTCATCCTTCTGTTCATTACGTTGTTCTTCCAATTTGGCAAGGAGAACAGCCACCATAGACGACATATCGGAAGTATTACTTACTTGTTCTTCTGTCATTTCAACTTCGAATTGAAATGTATCCAAATTTTCGTTCTTCTGGGTTAAATAATCCTGCAGACGAATAATGAGGTCATTTTTCGATCCAGCAGTAGGAAGACCTCGCTTAGTTAATTCCGCCTTCAGCTCAGTCAAACTTAACTGATTTAATGTCTTACCCATTTTAACTTTTTTTTTTTTTTTTTTTTTTTTAAACGCGAGCACTTTTACTTATTTCAAAATGTTTTAAACTTTTTTTTTTTTTTTTATTGTTAAAACACACGCGCACTTTTTATTTTATTCGCGAAATTATCTGATTCGCACAAATAAATAAGTTTTATTCCACTTTTCTGACACCAATGTAACGTTTTATTCCGGGTTCACAATAAAACTTATTTCGTTTATTTTAACTTCCACTTATCTTTCCGTTCAAATAAGAACACACTTTATTTCAAATCAATTTACTTTTATTATTCGCTCAAACAAACACACTTTTCAATCACTTTATTTACTACTAACAATTTCCAACACTTTATTTCACTTTGTACTGTACTCTTTCACATTCAAGATTAAACTGTCTCCGGTCGGTGTCCACGCTGCCCTTTTATACCTGAAATTCGGAATTCGAGAATGTCTTCGAAGGTTCTCGTCTTTGCTTCTCGAAGCTTCCTTTCCAAGAGGGGGCGCTTCATACTTCCAGTCCAGTGGGATATTTTGGGATATTCAGCAGTCGAGGGAATTTCTTTGGATGCGTTCAGAGGGTAGTTTCTTAATTACTAAAGGTCCGTTCACATTTCTACCTTTACTGTAGCAGGTAGTGTGTTCAGACTTTTATCTTAAAAGTAGTTCGGTAATTCATCGTTACATTATTATTTGAACTTTAATAATTTTGTTTAAGTATACCCCGTTATTCTGCGATGAATTGAAACATGAGTTAGTTTATATATTCTTTAACACAATGCAACAAAAATTGGGTGCTATTTAGAGAATCGAGAGAATCGAGGGTCAATTAGTTTTTCACTTTCTGATAGAAAATACTCCTTACTTTATGCAACGTTTTTTATTTTTAAATTAAATTTACTGATGTTATTAGTGTATTTTATTTTGGGTGATCTTAATTATGGTTGGGGAAGAGAGAAAAGAAACTGAGAATTGCGTATTAGGGATGACGAAAAAAATTTGAGAAAAATAATGTCGACAGGCCATTAATCAATTTTTTTAGTTTTTGGTAAAAAAAAATAAAAATAACAAAAACTAGATTAATATTGTATTTTCTTGTAGGAATACTCATTTTAAACAGAAATAATAAAAAAAACCACGAAAAATAATTATGGCCAGGTTTTTGATGACAATACTCTTATGTGCAGCGTTATCATTCGTGGTTGTAGTGCACGAAAACATAAGATGATAAAATTTAAAATACACTGAACGAAAAAAAGCCAATATTTTATGAACTGGTTGCGATAGAACTTTTTTCTATTTGTTTTTAGAACAGTCATAAGTGTAGCTATCAGCCGTTTTATGGTTGTCCATTCTCTATCTTACACCCTGAATTGTATTCGGATCTATTCTAAACAAAAATTACCAGGGTAATGGTTTCAGGAGAAGTGCCCCAATCGGAAAAATGGTGAAAATTTCCATTTTGTTTTTGCTTTTCCCATATTCTTAACCATTGAAGAAGGAAATTCAATCTAAAAAATAATGAAATTTCAGGAACTTTTCTGTTGGGAGTTTTTTTTTTTCAGCATAGGCCTGATTATGACGATTACAACTCAACTTTAACTATTTGAATCGTTATACCTAAGAAACGGTGGGTCTTAGGAAAAAGATAATTAGATAATAATCTGGTCTAAAATTTTTGCATTGAAAATTTTTTGATAAGACTTACCGTTTTGCTGAAAATCGTGAAAAAAAACAGTTTTTGTGACCTTTGAACCAAAGTAAAATTTTTTCACAGGTCTCCGATCGATGAGGACTTTTTAGATTTAATTTATGATGGTGTTTCCAACAATCATACCAATTTTCAGCTTGCTGGGAAATAACGTAAAGGCTCTGTTATAGCTATCAGTAAAATCCATCAGTAAAAATTTTGTTTATTTTTTTTTAATACTTTAAACTTTCAATTTATTTCATCATTAGATGAAATAAATTGAAAGCTTAGTTTCCATTTTGAAGACCCTTCTTCTAAAGCTCTTACTGTTTCGCCTGTGAATTTTAGCTTTTATAAATACCCTTAAGCAAAAAGATACTTACATAAAAAAAAAAACAAACTCTTTCAAGGCATGGGTTTATTTTAGTAATTCAATAAAGTTTGTTCACCCATGTCATTGTCTTTCATTATAAATAGCGAATCGAACAGACAATACGTTCAATTTAAGAGCGCTTTAAATCAAGAAAGCTTAATTTGAATGAATCTGTTAAAATGTTAATCGCCGATTTTTTTTTGTCTTGTGACTACACTAAAATATGAAGTATGCACTAGTTGGCCTTTTCTTTTTCTCGTTTTCACCAATACCGCATTCCAAAAAAAGGAGATTGGATGTTTTCAATAATATCGAGCATTGATAAAAAATATTACAAAGAACCGTGGTATGGTTTCTAGTTTTTTTTTTTTTTTTTAAATAAAAGTTCTAAATATCAGTTTCAGAGCAAGTATTGTTAAATGGTTTATTTTGTTGTTAATAGGTAGGTAATACTGTTGCTGTTTAGCCTTTTTCAACTTGCTTTAAAGTTAAAAAAATATACAGAAATACACACTAGAATTTAAAAGCCATTTTTAAACAAGATACAGTATAACAGATAACAAAAAAATAAAAGACGATCGTTAATTTTGCACAGGAGTGTACTATATACAAAATAAAAAGAATTAGGTACCTATTAAGAAAAACAACATTTCAAAAAAAATCTTTGGTTTCTTAAAAAAATTGATCTTAATTTTCTTTTTTGAAAACCTTTCATAATTTCAATATTGAGGAATTTTAACAAATGCCTGTAACTTGGACAATCTTAAGTGTTTCGATGCGCAACAGCGGCGTGGTTAGACCCTTTAATTAAAATTCATTTTTGAAAATAAAAATAAACAATTTGGGTTAAGGCAAGTAGATACCGTAAATTTTTCTTTAAGAGTAAAATTCAATTTCCCCTATGTAAAACTATCAAATTTAAAGCAAATGGCTTAAGTAGTTGGAGACAGACAGAATAGCAGATGAGCTTTAGGTATATGTTTTTTTTTACAAAAACTGCAATTCAAGATCTTCAAAACATTAACATCACCTTAATTCAATATCAAACGAAGTGAAGAACAAATATCGGCCGTTAATTAAACAATTTTCTATTAAGTAAAAGTGAATTTTGAACTTCTCTGTGAGGAATAGAATAACGCAATCTTCAGTTCTTGAGATGTTCAATATGGAAAACATTTGTTTGTTTTTAACAATTTTTAATTATTTGTTTTTACTTGTTTGTATTACTATACTATCTGCAAAATTTGTACTTTTCAAATAAAAAATAAATTGAACAGTTATTAACGATCACTGCTTAGCACCATTATCTTAATTTCTAACTTCCTCGTTTACGACTAAACATTTAACACTATTTTATTTTAAAATATATAATGTCATTTATGTTTCTCATTTAAATTAAATGGCGCAAAATTTTAAACGATTTAGTAAAATGCTAAAGCCATTTTAGTAATTTACTTAGTTTAATCAGTCTGCTTGGCTTAGTAACTTACTAAAATGGCTTTAGTAGTTTACTAAATCGTTTAAAATTTTGCGCCAATATGTTTTAATACCAAAAATTTAAAAAAAAATTTACTGTTATGTGAGAAATAAATACTCGATACTAAAAAAAAATAGTTTTCAAGGAACATTTTGTCCAGAAACGTTTAAGTTATTCCAATGCTAAAATTAAGATTTTTTTAAAAAATAATTATAATTAAATTTTTTTCTTTGAAATATCAATTTTTGGAAAATTGATTTTATGTGCCATTCAATATTTCTTATTGAATGGGATATCAATATTTTTTCAAACATTTTTAAAAATTTGTAAAAAAAAAACAATTTTTTTTTGCGAAACGGCTCTGTTTTAAAAATATTTTCAAAACTGTAATTTTAAAAACAAATTTAACCAAAAATATTCCTTTTTTGTAATCAACTTTTATCATAAGAGCAAGTACCTGTGACCAAGTCGTCCATTTTATATAATTTCATAGTGCACGGTGGTCTTGAAAAAGCGGCTGGTTATATAAAAATGGACCCTAAAAGTAATGATGCAAATTTGTTCGAAATGATCTCAGGATTCAAAATTAAAAAAAAAAAAATTCAACAAAAAACAAAAGCACATTATAATGTCCTATACCTTTTTGGAAAGCCAAAATATACTCCTTGAATTTGATGTTTATTTGAAGTTGTTTGAGTAAATTTTTTTTTACACAAATCAATGCTCTCATTGATTTTAAGTCAAAAACAAAAAAAAAACGCATGCTTAAAAGTATCTTAGTTTTTGAGATTTAAGGAAAAATGTATGTTTTTTTTAATTTTCTTGTTCGGCACCAAAATTTTAGTGAGAGAAGAGCTGTCGAGTACCTCGCAAATTACCTGAAAAAAAAGTTGAAAATAGAAGGAGATGTCCGAACGTGAACAACTTTTCGCCCGGAACTCACAATAGGGGAAAAGTGAAATTCAATTTTTCCGGGTGGAATCTTGTTCACGTGAAACTCACAATAGGGCTGAATGTACT
Organism: Episyrphus balteatus; assembly: GCF_945859705.1. Classification (NCBI taxonomy): domain Eukaryota; kingdom Metazoa; phylum Arthropoda; class Insecta; order Diptera; family Syrphidae; genus Episyrphus; species Episyrphus balteatus. The sequence goes on along the minus strand of NC_079134.1, from coordinate 24,432,409 downwards.
CGTATGAAACTGTTGCCGAAAACGGCTTTAAAACCGTGAAAAAGAAGTGGTTTATTAAGTTGACTTTCCTTCATGTTTAGTTTTTTTTTTTATAAAATTATTTTGAAGAACTTTTTGCTTAACTATTTCGCTCATTGTCAACTATTTGAAGCCATAGATGTTGATTTCAAAGGCCTTCATTTATTTCTTCTCTTTTCTATAAATATCAACTAACTAACTTTGAAATACCTTCTCATTATCGATGTCACATTGGATTAAGCTACTTTCACTTAAGTACCTAGTTGAAAAAACAGTCAATAAAAGTTCATGTAAAAGCTAAAATCATTAACCAACCCACCAAGTCCTATTAGGTCAGCTGGGAAAATTATATTGGTGGCCTGATAAATGGCAAATAGTGTCAGTATTAAAGGTGTTAATGCTAATTCGACCTAACCTAACATCAATCCAGAGATTAGGAGCAATGTCTTGTATTCTTTCTACTTTGTATGAAAACAGAGGTAGTAGAGGTACTATAATGCTGAGTCCCTGATATCCATTGCATTGGTAGTTTGTCATTGTAAAATTTTCAAGAAATGTCTCCGAAATCTTGTTACACATTAAAACAAATCGAAAAAATGTACAAATTTTAACGAAGTGTTTCGCTAAAATCGGATTTTTTTTCATTATACCTTTTATCCTATGAATTTAATAAAGGTTAACAACTCACTGTCACAAATTTTTAAAATAAAAAAAATATATATATATATATAAAAGCATCGTGATCCTTTATGCATATACTTCATGAAAAGAATTCCAAAGTGCCACCCGCCATCACCAATATAATCCTTTACTTGTGCATCCAAGTCCAAGGCAAAAAAAAAAAACGAAAAACTAAAATTTTATTAAATTGGAGATAAGTGAGATAGCGCGAAAGCAATTTTTTGGACAAACCAACCAAATTGTTTTCACTCTACAATTTGTTGTGACTGCGAGCAAAAATAACTTTTTTAAATTGCTACTCTGCTACACAAAATTGCGCACCATGACCAAATTGAGTCCATAACCAAACCAAACCATATTATAGTAGACCAAAAACACTCTCAGATGGTTTATTCGTAACTTAACTTTGTCAGTCAACCCTAGAATTCAGTACAAAATGTGTAATTCTCAGTCCCAGATCTACTCAACAATGTCCAGTGCGGAGGTACCTACAAATAATATAATGGTAATGGGTATGTGATTTGGATTCGGTTATACTCTCTGTCCACTGCCATTACCATTTTGCATCTTTCTACGCCTTGATTATTATATGAAAACTATGGAAATGCAGGTATGTACGTTTTACGTACCTCTGCATAAAGGTTACATAGCTACACATAGCCTCTCTGATATCGAAACCGTGGAAAATACTATGGGAAAGATTACTTTCAGGTTCAGTTGTCGCGTTTTCAGTGCAGTACTCAGTTTAATTGCAATGTCCATTGTCACGGTAATGTTATAACTTCTGTATTGAGGTTTGTCATTAATTTAAATGCTTGCAGCAATGGAAAATAGGTTCTTTATAATTTTTGTGTTTACTCTCTGATTGTTTTTATGACATTGATTTGCGGCTTCAACTTCAACTTAGCTAAGCAAATAACTATGATTATACACGCATTTTTGTGTAGGTACCTTGTTGCGAGCGTTTGCATTATTTTTTTTTAATCATGGGACTATTTCAATAGAAAGTTTTTCAACTGAATTGATTGAAATTGATTTTTAAGTTTTTAATCGAAGCGTGTAAAGTCAAAATCGGTGCGGCTTGCCCTGAGTGATTTTAGAACGAATGTGATAAGGGATTCCTTGTTTATTGCAAACCATAAATACTTTCAAATTGAGGTATTAAATTTGAACTCTCTTGTCCTACTTAGATAATATGATAAGACGCACCTCTTTGTTCTAGTAATTACATTCTAAAAAAAAAAATTCAACTAAAAAAAAGGTTAGGTTCCTACAATAAATAAAGTCATAAAGGTTTGACCTTTAAATGAAATAAATTGCTCCTGCAATGATATAATAATTAGCTATCTACGCAGTTTTTTGTTGACCTTTTAAACTCATCAATTGTGATTTTATCTTATTTTCTTTTTTAATGAGATTATCTACAGAAATAATACTTAATACAATTTAATTAAAAGCACACGATTCAACTTTTTGTTGGAAAGGATTATCTTTTGAAAACGCAAAAGGACATCACCCTGAAATAAGTTTTGGAGTGTGAAATAAATGTCATGTTATGACATTTTGTTAAAAATAAATTCAGGATGACGAAGTGTGTAGGTAATATTTTTTGTATTGAAAATTGCTTTAATACAAGAGCTGTATTAAAAAATACTCCAGAATTTTTAACCGTGCTGTACATATTTGGATTATGAATATTTTATTTTGCGTTCTTAGGGCCAGTTTGTTGACACTCGGTAATCTTTAATCAGTGATTATTCCAGTTGATTATCGTAGAATCCGTTTGTTCACTAAAATTGTAATCAAGGAATCTATGATTTGAGTAGTTAATTTGAGATTTCGTTAATCAACCGATTTTGCTCGATTAGCACCATTTAATCAAGGGTTTACTGAAATTCAGTGTGTTCATACTTGATTTTCAAACAAAAACAAACGAAATTTGACATAAGCATGAAGTTTCCCTTAAAAAAAAATAAACAATTCCTTGGCCTTAGAGATAATTTATTGATCAATCAATAGTTATAAAAATTAGGGAATAGATTTTTATCTTCTTCAATTCTTTGGCTGATGCCATACAAAATAATGCAAAATTATTAACTGTGTATTTATTTTTTATTATTATTCAAATTGAAGGTGCCATTCATGTCATTGTTATTAATAACAAGTTGAAAACAATATATTTTTTCTTATCGTAATCAAATGAATAAGTTTCCAAAAATTCGCGCCGGCCATTCAATAACCAAACAAAAAGGTTCCACATACACCACAGTGTACCAATTCACTTTATGAGTCATGGGCATAGGGCAGTATTAGTATAAAAATGCCTTCCAAGCTGCATCCTTTCTCCATATGTATTTCTTCTGCGAGACCATTGAAATTGTTTTTTTTTTCTTCTTTTGGATTTTGGCCGCTTTGAAATATTTCTAAAAACAGAAGAGTTTTTATAAAGAAAGTGTTTTACCAAATGTTCATAAATAATAAATAAAAAAAAATGCTATTAATGGTTGTAAATAACAATTTTCTTATGTCGTTTTCGATTGGAATCACTCAAGGATTCACTCATACTGAAATCCAATAAAACAGTTTGAATTGCTTCCACTCAATTCTATTTTTTTTGTGTTTGTGTTTGTTTTTCTGTGAAATTTAAAATGTCAAATATGGCACAAGACTTGAAAAATAATTAATATGTGAAGAAAATAGTACCTAATATTCAACAAATTAATCGGGAATTCGTTTTGCAAAATATTTTAAAAGCTTAATTTATTTGTTTGAAAATAAATAAACAAATTAATTTCAGAAAACGAAAAAAATTTGAATGAAAAATAATAAAAAACAATGATTGCGTGTATCTTTGACATGTGAGTATTCATGTATTAGTGCTTCTTGATTTGATTCTGATTTGAAATCAAGAAGAGAATTTCTCTTCTGAGAAGCGTTCAGGCTGTCATTTTCATGCCAATAAAACGGTTTCAGAAGTCTTCTGAATGATTCCGGATGCTTCCGGAGAGCCAATCGAAAACGACATTACCTTCCTCGCTGTAAACGCTCTTTTCAAATTAATATTCACAAACAAAATGTCAAAAACGTCAATATAATGAAAAAATAACTTATTTATTGATTAAGTTTTGACAACAAAACTGACGGATAGACTGGAAAATGGAATGATTTTAAGAAAACCCATGATTTGTTAATCAAGGTGAAAAAAAAGTGAACAAAACGCTCTTTGATTATCACGGATTCTTAATTCTCAATTAAGGGGAATCTATAATAATCAAATCGACGATTTAACCCACTCTCAACAAACTGGCCCTTAAAATACCTAACAAATTATAACTTTTGTACCCTTACAAATAACGTAGGGTCTGACACAAAAATGAGTCAGGTGATGTCGCTAAGCTGGACGAAATTTTGGCAATCAAAAGATTTTGCCAAAAAAACGAAGTAGATGGTGTTGATGCTGGTGCTTTTTATAATTTAAAATTTTTGATTTCTACCGTAAGTTTAATAGCCAAAGAAGGATTTTTATCAACACAAGATGAGGATTTTTATCAATGAGGATGATGATGAGGAATATTTATCTGTTCTTTGGATATTAATCCAAAAATGGTATTGTAACCAAATTTGGCACGAACATTTTATATGTAACTAGAATCAAGAGTCCAAAGAGTGCATTCCAAATATTATCACAAAATGTACTTTTTTTTAAGGATTTTAAGTAAGATTTTAACTCACTGTCGATTATGCATAACAATAGGTACATAACTAAATTTACTTTTAAGAGGTCATTATATATTATTTGGTTTCTGGTTTCTTTAAAGATTGAGCATCATCATAATTATTAAATAAATGTCTTTGTATAACTTCAAGAAGACCTAGAAGGATTTATCAATAATGTCTTGAGTTTGAAATTAAACGGTCACTGTGGTGTATGCGCAACATTTTTTTTTAAGTTCTACTGAATCACTCTAAAAATCACTTTAAAACAATTTATCGATAAACTAATAGGTAATAAAACTATGTACTAACAAAGAAGTATGTTTATATACTGGTTAAGGTTGTAAACTGGTTGCAATTGTAAAAACAAAATTATTTCATTGTTTCGAAATGTCGTCTAATTGAAACGTCTTTTTCAAGACTTAGTTATTGGAATTTTTAAACGTACATAATATGAAATAAAAAAAGGGATAAGAAGAAACCTTTAAACATTATTTTGTAATATAATGTGAGAATTTAAAAGTTAAAAACATCTTAATCTCCCGGGATGGCCGAAATATATCGAAATTCTAACACACATCACAAGTCACAATCGTTAGGGAATTAACGCTCAATAACTACAATGTTCTTACGGTACGGTAGTCTTGATGGATTTCTGCACCTTGTAAAGCTAATGTCGATTTTAGCCGCACGGTATGTCGTACGGCTTAAGTCGACTAGGATTTTCCTTGGAGATTTTCACTTCAGTCAACTGCGGCTTACGTTCACATGAGTCGAAAAGCTTCGCCGCCCGACAAAAGTCGACTCGTGAAAAGTCGGCATTAGTACGCAGCTGAAGCGAAACGAAAAATTTATAAGTACACGGAGAAAACAGACCACATAGAATTAAGCGGATCGCACCTTAATTTAAGCGGATTTCTGAATGGTTTTTTGCCAAGATGACTTTCACCTTTAATTAACCCTTTCAATATATTACTCAATCTTCCACCCATAGATATATTCAGCAAGCAGGTGGCCGCGAGCACTGCTATTCGACTCCAAGCCATCTCTCAATGGACCAATAACTCTATTGGCCACACAAATATTCTGAATTCATTCGGATCAATCCACAGTCACTCCGACTACACCACCCCACAATTGGTTTTCGGCAATAATTATGAAGTCACCATCCCAAATAGATCAGAATGGGACAATGCCGAGTTTCTAAGAGATGATTCAATTCATTTCTATACAGATGGTTCTAAAACCAATGACGGAGTGGGTGGCGGGGTTTACTCCGATAGACTTAATGTTAGTCTCTCCTTCCGTCTCCCTAATCACTGCAGCGTGTTCCAAGCGGAAATAATGGCGATTAAAGAAGTACTGACTTGGCTCAAAGAAAACGTGATATCTACATCGGATATCCGCATCTTCTCTGATAGCCAGGCCGCCCTTAAATCGTTAGCTTCGGTTTCCACAAACTCCGTTACTGCCCGCGACTGTCGATCATCTCTCATGGAGATGTCAGAACAGTTTAACATTCACCTTTTCTGGGTGCCGGGTCACAGAGATATTCTGGGAAACTGTGAAGCAGACGAACTCGCCAGAAATGGAACTCTAATACCAATTTTACCCAATAAGGCAAATATTGGTATACCATTCGCAACGTGCAAACTCATGCTGAAGCAAGAAGCTATAGAGGCAACAAACATACGATGGTCAAACATTATAACTTGCCAAACGACCAAGCAGATCTGGCCTAGGCTAGATCCAAAACGTTCAAAAAATTTGTTGTCTCTAAGCAGATTGCATATCAGCTCTGTAATAGGTGTCTTAACAGGACACTGTCTCATAGGTAGACACGCCATAAGACTTGGCGTAATCTCTAACGACTTCTGTAGAAGTTGCCTTGATGAGGAAGAAGAAGAAACAATCCAACATCTTCTCTGCTCATGTCCTGCCCTTTCCAGTAGACGTAAAAAATACCTGGAAAAATATTTCTTAGAAGATACCAGTGAGCTAATCAATACTGACATCTTCAACCTTCACCGCTTTATTAAAAGCTCCAACTGGTTTAATTAGTGAGGAATTTCCTCACAAAATCATGGTATCACAACGGACCAATAAATGGTCTAAGTGTGTCAGTTGTTTTCCTGACAGCCATTTCTACCTAACCTAACCTAACCCTTTCGAACCCAAGCTATGAAAATCATTATTAAAAAATGTTTTTTCGGTATTATCGGGTCAAAAACATCACAACTAAGAAATATGAATAGCAAAAAGTTATTTTCCAAAATAATAAATAGCAAAACTAATGTGTTTTTCTCATGTTACATGCAAGTAACATGCACTGCCTATGACTACCAAAAAAAGTCGGAGAACTGAGAAAATAACTTTTTATGAAACTATAATGTATGCTACTTCTTCTAAGCAAAGAAACAAATCACTTTCTGCATTAACATCTTTTTTTCAAAATTATGACCAATTATAAAAAAAATTTTTTTTGCAAAAAAAAAAAAAATATATGAATTTCAGTCCCTTTCTCGATAAAAAAAAATTAAAGGTATGATATTTGACTAACTTTTTGTAATAATCAAGTAACTAGGCATTATTATCTTTCAATTAAGCCATCGTAACCTAAAAAATTGTTTAATTTAATATTTTTTACGAATTTTTAAAAAAATGTTACATGAGAGTAACGCTGGGTCCGAAAGGGTTAAACAGCTATATTTAAAAACAAATTAAAAGATACAGTTTTTGGCTTTACAAAAACGTAAAGTACGTTACTTTTCGTGTAACCGTTGATTTTAAATAATTTTTTTCCAAATTAAGTCATTTTTTTAGAAAACCCCCGTCCCATACAATTTTTTTCTTGCCTTGACTGAACCTATACGCTCTAGCTTTTTGGTACGTTCCTACAGTATATCGTTCATCTCAATGGTTGCCAACCCAAAAACATCGTTTCATAGCTTTGGTGTTCGTAACCCTGGTTTTTCGTAACTTCGGTTTTTCGTAACTTCTTTCTTTCATAACTTCCATCTTTCATAACTTCGGATTTTCGTAACTTCGGTTTTTCTTAACTTTGACTCGCGTAACTCAATCGTGCATAACTCTGGTATTCATAACTTCGTCGGTTTCCCAAAACGAAGATATTGAGCAAAAAAAAATTCTATTAGCATTTCATTCCGAGGTTTATCCCATTTTTTACCTTATTTACTGTATTATGATCGTTTTCGTTTGGTTGAGTACCTACTTACTGCAGAGTTAATATGTGCTAGAGAAATATCTAAGCTACAACTTTTTATTCTCACCCGCTCTGTAAGTAATTAAAAATTTCTGCAAAATTACTAAAAAAAATTATTATACTGACGATCGATTCAGACGTTTATATGTACTTTTTTTTCATATTCTGTTTGCAACCATTTTTTGTTGTTTAGGTCTGAACGAAAAAAGTATATTTTTTCAAAAGGCAAGGGATAAATAAAGGAAGTCTTTTGAAAAATCACTGTCAAAGTCAGACCAGCTAAATGAATCACTGCGTTCGAAATTGTTGATCGAACGTCTATGAAACAATTAATTTTTCACAAAAAAAACTAAAATAGCTGTGTTTTAGGAAAATAAAACACAGCAAAATAATAAATAAAATTTCAAAAACAGAACTCTACCCAACGTTAAGATATTTCCCTTAAAATCCTTCTCTAAAACGACCGACGATAATGTCCATTCGTTTACTTACCATACAAATTGTTGTCATAGCAATTTGTTTATTTATTCTCTTCGCATTTGCATCTTTTGGATTTAGCGGCTTTATCCATCCTCGGTCGGTCTCCTGTTGCGTTGCGTTAACGTGGTTGTGAAAGAATTCAAAAGATATTCATTGGAACGCTTTAGAATTTCTATTCCTACCGTGGACAGATTTATATCGCTATAACACTATGAATGCCAACAGTCAATTAACAATGACGTGCTGATCCGAGAATGTGACTACCTCTTCTTCTCTTTGATGTGTCATGATTCATGCAGCAAGCAGTAGCAATAGCAATAGCAGAAAATTCCTGGAACAGAATAAATCATTAAGTTCCTATTCAATCGGGTTCTCTGTTGTCACGTTTTCAACAACAAAATAACACACACACTCACACAACAATAAAATATGGATTGAAAGTGAGTTTTGTTTGAATAACACCTGTGAAGTAACAAAAAAAACCTGACCAAGCCGCAGATCGTTCATCCAAAGCAGGTGAATAGATGGCGTAGGTATTTTGTGTTGGTTAAAAAAAAAATATTATGTGGGTAGGTTGTCGAGAATATGACAATTAAGGTATTTTGTGTTGTCTACTTTCAGAAAGGTCATTCACTTTTTCTATTATGTTAATTTATATAGGTACATATCAAAGCGATTATTTATTATAGGAGGCTATTTAGGCATAAATAACCCTATAAATATTGTTTATTGCTTCATAATTTTATTTACTAAGAATGAACGATTTCGGGAATAACAATTTCCATCTATATAAAAAATTATTTAAATAATTTTGTAGTTAAATTGTAAAAAATAAATTTAAAAATTTTTTTCTCAAAAATAATTAAAAAAAAGTGAAAAATATGATGAAGTAAAAGTGAATAAATGCATCTAGAAACATTTCTCAAATATGTCTTTGTTCGAAAGTGATTCTAAAAGTTTGTATAACAAAGATCGGTTCGATGAAAAAATTTGAAATATAAATAAAACATTTGACCGATCTGTGCGTCTGTAAACATTTCCACAGGCCACAGCCTAAACGAGTGAACGACTGGTGTCGTATCTCACAAACGGCTCTCACGATTATGATTAAACTTTAATAATATTCAAACCAATTACAATAAAACAGGATGAAATAACAAAAAAATTCCTTCCATGTCGGCTCTTCCCCAACATCAACCAAATATCATTAAAATGTATATAGAGGCAGATCTTATAATCCACAAGTTAACTAACATAAAATGCCCAACCTCCATTAATAAATTGACATGTTTAAGCAAAATTCCATAATAGACAAAAAATTGGAGTTTTTCTAAAATAATGAAAAGCGAATTTTTCGAAAATATTGTTTTACTGTAATACAATGTTTACATCTGTATAAAACAATTTCATTTAAATCGGTTGGGGTTTTACGAGATAGTAAAAAAAAAAAAAACAGATAGGTACCATAACATGAACGGGAACGGCATATAGAATCTAACTGATGAACGCCTCCTTAAAATGAAAATAATTTTCCTTTTTTTATCTCTATTTTTTTAAACTCTACAAATAAAAAGCCAAAAAGCTGAAAGTTGATCTATCCATCAAATAGTCATAAAAGTACTTGCTCATCAGGAATCGGCGATTATGTAGGTGAACAAATTGCGACGTGAGGCCACAAGCAAGTTTTGATTTACAATCTAGTACCGTTACCTATAATACTATATACCTTTCTGCTGTTCTAGTACCCTAATTGAGGCTTTAGAGATATTGAAAAAGGATAAATTTCAATATTTGAAATGTTACTTCAATTTAATAGGGTCAATGTGGGTAAATGTAAACAGGGGTAAATGAAAACATGGCTCATAACAAGCTTCAGTTAAATCTCTTTGATGCATACATAAGTACAAATCGCGGACGCATGTATCTTTTAACATATACGTCAAGCTCATTGCTGTCAAGAGAGAATTCATTCGACGAGCGTATTTTCCGTGAAAGATAATTTTTTAAAGTGCCAAACAAGTCGTTAGTCTTTCAGAAAAATTAAATATTTTTGCAGATTCAATTAAGTCAGTACAATTTGCAAATACTTTTTAGTTTCGAATTTTGATGTAGATTCTATGTGAAACAAATAAATTTTAAAATACAGGACATTTATGTCGATTTGCATGTGTTTACATTTACCCCAGAATATTTTTCATGATGGGTAAATGTAAACAACGTATTCTGGGGGTAAATATAAACATATATTTTTGATGAAATTATTTGTTTTAATAAAAATAAAGTATTTTTATTCAATTACTATTGCTAAAGTGCAGTGGAGTCACATTTTATAGTAGCCAAATCCATCATTTTCAGTGGATGATGTTGCAAAATCGGTCTTTAACGTAAAAACAAAAAAAATATGAGGTCTAGAGCTGCTCAGAATGCATATTGGGTGCCTATATAAAGAATCAAAGGAAGAAAACAAAAACTTTTATTGGAATTTAAAAAAGTTTTTGTCAAATACCTTCTTGAACGTTTTTCAAGTCGTTATCCATATGATAAAGAGGAAATTCTGAATTTTAAATCAGTGTTCACATTTACCCCAAATTTGCAAAAAAACACAAACATGGTGGGGTATTTGTAAACATGCCATATTTGACAGTAATTTCAACAATTTGGGAAATATTTGTTTATATTTATAAAGAAGAATTGCCATCATTTCATATTTGCATTTGAAGATACCTGTGAAGTTGTTCCGTGAAAAAATATTAAAATCTAAAGTCGAAAGAAAAAAAAGACATGAAATTGTTTACATTTACCCACATTGACCCTAGAGTTTCAACAGAAAAAAAAAAATATGTTGCGTATACACCACAGTGACCGTTCATATATCAGTCTGGTACGCAGCTGAAGTGAACCAAAATTTGTCTACAGACTCCAAATTGTCTTAAAAAATGCTTACAAAAACACAATGAAAAAAAAAAAAAATCATCGAGAATTCAACCAAATCAAAAGTATATTCGAAAATCATTTTTCATATTAAAAATCAGTAAAAAAAAATCTTTTTCACCAAGCAAAATGTTCGACAAACGAAGTGAAAAATTTTATCAACAATTTTCAAAATACATAATAGGTCTGTTTAATGAAGAAAAACTAGAACAGAAAAGATCAGAACAGCACAAATTCTTGAAAACTGTCAGAACAAAAAAGATCAGAAAAGTACACCTTCCTATTTTATAGGGTTGACTTTTGCCTATCAGTTTTGAAACTTAAAATAAAAATAATTTTTTTGTTATGACTTTTCATTCAAATAAATTATAATTAATCAGAGTATTTGTTCACATTTTGAATTTTTCTTCATATTAAGAAGATTCTAAACAAATTTTCATTATTTTGCATTTATTTAAATATATTTTTGTAAGAATAAAACAAATTAGTTGCTGTTTGACACTTCTCACTCGTTTGCTCTACCTCAAAAGTAGGTGCAGAAAAACTTGAACTAATCTGTGCTGGAAAACTTCATGGAACACAAAATGACAGTTTGTAGAACAGTTTAGGGCAATGTTTTTCTTCATGAAACACACACACCTGTACTTTTCGGATCTTTTCTGTGCGGATCAGATTCATTAAACAGACCTAATGTGAACTTGCTCATGGAGCTGAGTTCTCGATTACGAAAAGCTGACAAAATTTTTTTATTTTTAAAAAGAAACCAAAATTGGATTTCTTTTACAAAAATATTTTGAAAACGGTGGATTAAGAGGACACACACTTTTTTAATTTTTTTTTCCAGAAACAAAATTCAAATATGTAACTCTTTAGGTGCATCTGTTCCTTAATTTTTTTTGAAAAATGGGAGATATATTTTTTGAACAGTCTCTTTGGTTATTATAGCCTTTAAATAGAAGAATATCTCCCATTGTCTCTATGTTGTCTACAACTTAATTAATAGATTTCTCCAAAAAACAAAAATATATCACATTTCCAACAGTCCGCCTGTGGCAAAATATAACCCACCGCCACCATCCATAAATTAGCTTAACACAATGGAGCATAAAAAGAAAGAATTCACAATTCCACATTTTGAATAAAAAGAGACAATGAAATTCCCAAAGGAGTATCTAATTCAATTCCAAGACAGAAGAACCATTTTTTTCTGTTTTCTCCCTGAGGGAATTAAAACATATCAACACATTTTTTTGCAACTGCAAATGGATGCTTTAATCTGAAATGCACCAAGGACATACAAAAATTGAAGGACATTTTTAACTAAAAATAACTACTGTTCATCCAATTTAATTATTCATATGAATGATTTGCTGCTAAATACATACTAAACAAAGTATAAACTTTTTGTATGCATTGCGCTTGAGTTAGTTCTCCTGGCCCGCCACAATCGATTTCAAGCTTCTCACACAACACTCTAATATACTCGACCAATGATAGATTATCATCATTATAAGCTCTATTAAGTTCATTCTGTAATGTCGCATAGGATTGTGGCCAATCAATCATCATTGTCTCGATATCCTTCTCCGGCTGAACATTATGTCCAGATTGTCCCAAATGAATATGTTCAACCTCTGTGATCCATTTATCCACATCCTTAATTATCGATTTTGCAATTGGAACTTTTGACGCTGAATGTGACCTAGCACTGCCAGTTAATACTGATCCCAGTTTGATGCTCAATAAACTTGGTTCACTTTGTTGACCACTTGGTTCATCCAAGAAATGCAATCCCATTTTCTGGAGGTGTTCCTGGATATCCTGTTCACGACGTATGTCCATTATAGCAGGAAATGATACTCTCAGAAATGCGTCAACATCACCAACAGCTGGTACGTATTCTGGTACAAATGGTTGCAGGTGGTACTCGGTCTCAATGAGCTGAGGTGTGTACTTTGCAATGTAAGGAAAGATCTCCTTGATCTCCTGCGGCAGTGAAAGGTTGTCCCAACTGGACGGGCTTATAAGTCGTGTGCCAAGTTGTTGGTTTTCGCGATATTCTTTGCTATCTTCAGATTCTGAATCACTGGCATCGCTATCGTCGAGTCCTTTTGCTCCGTCCAGATGTTCATCGTCCTCGTTTGTTGTTGTTGATGATGAACGAGGTAATCCGTCCTTGAAAGAAGAAAAAAACATAATACATAATACGAAATTTGATTCCTTTTTCTTAGCAAAAAAAAAAAGTGAATATAGGTACTCACAGGTTTGGCACGAATTGTATGTCGAGAAGCAGCTGCTGAACCTATAGCTGATGCACGTCGAGATCCCTTGGACGCACTTTGCACTTTTTCAAGTTTAATCGGCTCCGAGCCGTCTATCTTGATTTCTTCGTCGTAGTAATTCATTGGGAAAAGGTAAAAAGATGCCAAATGGATTTATATTCTTACTACTTCTTCTTTCTAAATTGAATAATCTTTTTTGAGTCGATAGAAGGTACGTTCTGCCAATTTGTATAAGAAAAAAATAAAAATTACCTACCCGGTGTTTTGTTGTACCTCAACAGAACACCTTGACAACGGCAGGTATAAACAAAATCCAGTAAAAAGGTAAAAGCAAATTCTTGTAATTCTGTGTCGAGGGTAGTTTAGTTGATGGATTTTTTGTTTTGTTTTGATATTTAAATGTTATTTTTGATGTTTTGTTTTATCATTAAATTAAATAAATAAGCAGTGTTTTCAATTGTTACTTTTTTGTGTAAATAGTGAGCAAAGGCAGTGTTTTGAAATTGATTTTATACTTTCCATCAGAAGAAAATTGCATTTAAAAAGAAAAACTAGTCAGTCTTCATTGTATTGGATGAACTTGAACAAAAAAATACCTACCACCTGTTACAATAATTACCACTGAGAACTTTATTAAAGTGATTTTTGCTTAAGCGGTTTCAAGTTCAAATAAAATCGATTGTGTGTTGCATTGATATCAAAGACAGAGTCATTATCATCCATGGGAAATTGCGTTGGTATAAGTAATTTAAAAGAAAATTAAATAAAAAATATGTTTTGAACCTACTTACTTGTACATACCTACGTTTTAAACGTACATTTTTAAACTCTTTAACAAATTACGTGACTTTTCTTATATTTAAAATGAATTCTTTACTATAGACTTTTAGCCTACAATAAAAAATTCATTGTAAATTTTAAACTTTTAAACAAACTTTATAGTTTTTTATTATGAATTTAAGTAAAAACTTTGAGTCTTAAAATTTTGGTTGGATCACTAGCTGGAAATATAACTTCTTGCTCCTTAATGAGAAAATTTTTGTTCCGAACAGCAAACGTTGGTGTTCGTTGGAGTTTCGCTTATCTGAAACAGTTCTGAACGAGAGTTTCTCCTTTTTTTCTTATGTCACTTGATATGATGATACCGTTCTCTTCTGGACTCTATAAAAATAATAAGTCTTAAAATTATTAAGAAAAACCTAAAATCTATACTAACAATAAGTAACATAAGTTTCTGAGGTAATTTTCTCATTTTTGCTTCGTTTTCGAGTTATAATGCGGTTAAGTTTCTTTAAGCATTGTTTTCTTAAAATAATTCTATTTTTTCCAAATTTTCAAGTGATTTTAAAAATTTTAATTTTTTTTTTGAACAACAAATTTTTTCTTGTTCATATTATAATGGTTATTCTAGAATTTTTTATTAATGATTTTAATCATTTTTGATTATTTTTTTCAATTTTTTTTTTAAATTTTGACACTATTTTATTCATAAAATTGTTTTGTTGAGAAGCATTTTTGCCTCCTGATTATGAAAAACTAATTAATTATTGTTTGCTTTTTATTACTAATTTTTAAACTAAAGCAACAAATTGAGAAAAAACTTGCAAACAATTAAATGCTTGAATAAGTATACATTTTTATCGTTTCTTTAATGGTAATAAAATTTCTTTAACATTTTTGAGGTTTGTTAAAACTTAAAACATCTCATTCGAAGCGTTTTACTCATTTCCGTTCAAAAATTTAACTAATTTTGAATTTTAAATAATTATATTTTTTTAAATTGAGTTAAAAAAAAATTTGTAAGCAATAGCTGTGTTTTTTTGTTTATCTATATAGATTTTGTGCAAAAAAACGACATCGGGATTTTTGAAATCCATGCAAACATTTGGCACCACTGTACATATACTTTGGCAGTTGTCTGTCAAAAAAGTTGCTTTTGTTTTTTTTTTTATTTTAACTCCGAAGTGGGAAGGCCATTACATCCATGTTGGATGCAAACAAAAATTTTCATATGGCCATGACATCCATGTTGGATTCAAAAAAATTGTTTTTTCACAAAAAACCAAAAATTATCTGTATATTCTTAGCTACATTTTAAGACCATGACCAATAACATTAGTTGCGTCGTTCTTGTATTATAAGTACGGTGACCATCCGTCCCTGTTTACCCGGGACTGTCCCGTATTTCTATAGCTTGTCCCGGGTTTTTATTTAAGAAACCCGGGAAGTTAAAGTGTCCCGTATTTTGTAATTTGTCCCGTGATTTCTACATTCTCTGATTTTTGTATTCAAAATTTTAAATACTTTGTACGGAAAACAAGAAAACAGTGGTTGGTAGATAAAAGTTTTTTAATTTTTCGTATAAAACCATTAGTTTTTTAAACTTTTTCGTCAATTATTTAGTTTTAGCTTGAGTTTGTCAGGTTGAAAAGCTACATCAGAAAAAGTTTTTTTTTTCGAATTGGATATTACAAATTTCAAAATTATTTAAAATAAAATTAAAATGTTAAAAAACAACTCTCACTATTTTGATTAAAAAATTATTTTCTAAGAAGTTATTAACAGTACCCATAAAATAGTTTAAGAAATCTTGATATCAAAATTAGCAAAAATTATGAAAACTCATTTTATTATTTATTATTTTTTTTTTTTGAATTGGATTGTTTTCAAAACAATCCAACGAATTTTTTATCTGTCCCGGGTTTTGCCCGTAGAAATATGGTCGCCGTAGTTATAAGCGTTTGAAGGTAGCCATATTGAATTTTTTTTCGATTTTTAAAAAATCAAATTTGAAAACTTTTTTATTTTTATTTCTAATTTTTCGAAAAAAACTTTGGTAATTTTATATACATATCTGTTCAACAATCTTATCAGGATCCATTTAAGACTTTTATCTGAAAAGTGCATTGCGTATATCTCGAGATATTAACATTTCAATGCAACCATGTCAAACAAATTTTTGATTATTTTTTTCTATGAGAGTTTTTTTCAAACCTCGTTTTCTCCGTTTTTTTTTTTTTTTTGTTCATATTTTCAGATATTTCTGTATGAACACAACAATTAAACTACCTTGGCACTACTGTTTTTATCGAGAGAAAGTAAAATCTGGATAATTATCTGGATTTTTAAAAAATCTATACAGATAAAGTTGTTGTTGTTTTTAACACGTAAATTGTTTTGATTTCAAAAATCTCGATGTCGTTTTTTTGCACAAAATCTATACAGATAAACAAAAAAACACACCTAATATAAGTTTTTGGCATGACTTTTTACTATATCGAAATTTTCAAAATAAGCTCAAACCTACTCACTCTCCATTATACTTAGCCCTCTGTCACACGGGTGCGAATTTGGCAGAACAAAAATAATAAAATGCACGACTGGGGTCGCACGAACTTGCTCTTAGAGTTAAAGTTGTTTAAATTTTTAAGTTTTTTTATATAGAAATTTGGAAAAAAAATAAAATAAAATTCGTTTTTTAAAAAAAATAAAATAAAATCTGAAATTAAATTGCCCTCCAAAACAAGTATGCAGTTTTGATTGATATATTAACATGCATTTTTAGAAAAAAAATGTTCAAACTCGTTAGAGCCGTTTTTTAAAAAACTAATTTTTTATAAATAATTTTTTGGAAAAAAAGTTTAAAAATAAAATTGGTATGCCATTTTGTAGAAATCACTAATCAACATCTAAAAACAAAATTTCAAAAGAATTAAATGTACCGTTTTCGAAAATTTGATTTTTCAAAAAAAAATTTCAAAATTTTTTTAAAAATCCAAAAATTATTTTTTCCAAAATTTTATTTTTGACTTATATTTAAATTATATAAATGCTTCTTCACAAAAAGTTTCGTTGAAATCGAATAAGCAGTTTTGGAGATAATCGGATTTGAAAAAAACGGTTCTATGGCGGGTACCGTTAATAATGATTTTCAAAAAAATTTTTTTTCATTAGAAGATAGACCAAAACTTTAAACTAACACTTGAATTTTTTAAACAAAATCGTTGGAGCCGTTTTCGAGATATTTCAATTTTACTAAAATCGGTATATGACAAGTACCGTTATTTTTGGTCCAAAAAAATTAATTCCAAAAACCCCTCTGGAGAGTCGCCAAATAACGCTGCATACCAGGTTTGTTATCAATCGGTCCATCCGTTTAGGCTGTAGCTCCTTATACAGACAGACAGACTGACAGACTGACAGACTGACAGACTGACAGACTGACAGACTGACAGACTGACAGACTGACAGACTGACAGACTGACAGACTGACAGACTGACAGACTGACAGACTGACAGACTGACAGACTGACAGACTGACAGACTGACAGACTGACAGACTGACAGACTGACAGACTGACAGACTGACAGACTGACAGACTGACAGACTGACAGACTGACAGACTGACAGACTGACAGATTGACAGACTGACAGACTGACAGACTGACAGACTGACAGACTGACAGACTGACAGACAGACAGACGGACTTCCGGGACCCACTTTTTTGGCATTGTCTACCATCGTAATGTCATGGAAAAATGTTATCTCAACTTTTTTTTTGTACGAATGCATAACTTGATATATAGTACCTATATCGCAAGTAAAAAAATTACGATTTTTCAAAAAAGTGGTCACAAAAAAGTCTCGTTATAAGGGTGAAAACATATTTTTTCGGAATTGTGAACACAATATTAGAATTCCTCGGAATATTCTACATCAATTTCATGCTTGATTCTCTATAAAATATTGTGACCAAAAAAAGTTCTAGCGACATGAAAAAGTATGAACCAAATTCGCACCCGTGTGCCTATCACGTCACAAAAAAGAGGTGTGCCTACAGAGGGTTAAAGTCCCATTAAAAATTAGAAAACTGTCAAAATACATACATTTTTTTAAATTTCTTTTTTTTTTTTTAAATGGCGGCTTAATGAGTAATGTAATGTGAATTAATTGAGCCGTAATTGTTTAGTTTATTATTTCTATTTGTAGATTAAATTCTTTCTAAACATAGTTTATCTAAGTTATATAAAAGATATAATCTTACTGTACGTACCTTTTATTTTAATAAATAAATGAAATAAAATAAATCAACGTAGGTACATACATATTTGAGGATCATAAAAATGTCATGACGTAATTTGTGATGTTTTTTTTTTATCTATTTGGAATATTCTCAAAAACGTCATCGAATGAAGCTTTAATTTCAATACTTGATATTATTGGAGAAACAATAGTTTCAATTGGAACACCTTGTTTTTGCTGATAAATTTTGTACTCCAAGCATTTCCAAGAATTTTATTTTTGGATTTGTGATGTGTTCAAACTTTAAGTGATCTTCTTTGTTCTATTCTTCCCTATTAAAATTTTAATTCAAATCATTAGTCATAATATCTTCCTAATTAATTTTGTATTAAAAATGTTTCAAGTAGAAGTTGTAGATTTTCCAAATTTCAATTTTCAATTGATTCAAATAATACAGTCAAATAAGTCATCTACATACATCTTTTTTAAAATCTAGAAATAATATTTTTATTTGCGATATAGGTACTATAGCTATAGGGCAAGTTTAGGATTAGTAAAAAAAATCGAACTCGAGATAACGATTTTACATGACATTACGATGATGGAGAATGCCAAAAAAGTGGGTCCGGCAATTCTGTCTGTCTGTCTGTCCGTCTGTCTGTCTGTCTGTGTGTACCTCGAGCTACCACCCAAACTTGGTAGTTAAGAGTTTTGGGTGATTCCCTAGAGGACAAATTGAATTTTTTTTTTAGGACCAAAACTAACGGTACCTTTCATATAACGGAAATAGAAAAGTTAATTTTTTTCAAAAACGGCTCTAACGATTTTGACTAAAATTTTTGTGTGTAGTGTAACACAAAAGCTTCCTTTGGAAATAAAAAAAAAATAATTTTTGAACCGTTATTAACGGTACCTGCCATAGAATGGTTTTTTTGATTTATGAATTTCTCGTAAACGACAAAACATATTTCGACACACATTTTTGAATTTTTAAAAAATATTTCAAAATTTTTTTTGAAAAATCAATTTTTTGGAAACGGGTTGGTAAAAAATTTTGAAATTCCGTTTTTATGTGTAAATTATTTATTTCTTCTTCTGCCATTTTTTTTTTGAAAAATGTTAGAAATTTTTTATATATAAAAAATTATTTTTTTAAAAAACGGCTCTAACAATTTTCGAAAATTTTTTTCTAAAAATTCCTTTTTATACAAGAAATAAAATGGCATACTTAGTTTTTTGTAAAAGATCATTCAAAACGGTATTTAATTATTTATAAAAAAAGATTTTAGTTTTTTTCCCACTTATGAAATTCCGTGAAAATATCATATACCTTATTTTGTTCAATGAAGAGCTTTAACATTAGAGTAACTTTTACCATAAGAGCAAGTACGTGCGCCCCTAGTCGTGTAATTTTTTTTTTTTGATTTATGGAAAGTTTTTGAAAAAAAAGTGTTCAAACTGAAGAAAAAATCTAGAAATAATATTTTTTTTTTGATTTATGGAAAGTTTTTGGAAAAACGTGTGTTCAAACTGAAGAAAACAAAGAAATGTCACGTACAGACAAGCGAAGTGAACTAAAAAATTGTATGTGCATCGAAAAGTTATTAATTCAGGATTGTTCACTCATTATACGACTTCTAAAATAAATAAAGAAAAAATATGAAAAATTTAAATCACGTTCAGAAACAATTTTTTTGTTTAATACCTATTGCAAATTTTTTAACTGTTGACAAAAAGAGATTCGTTTTTCAATCTTGTAAAACGAAAGATGCAGTTTGGTATTAGAGTTTTATAAACGTTAGTTCAAAACGTATTACGTACAAATTGTGTAAAAACAACCTTGCGTTTTCATCATCTTCAGTTATAATGATAATCTTGATACCCATTTCCAGGTTAACAATAATTTTAATGCGATGTCTATGTGCTATGTTTTATTGGGAATTTCAATAAAATTAATTGCAATGCAACATCCAAACATTCTTGCGTTTGAAATCAACCATAAGTAGAAGTTCTATTTGCATGTTTAAGATAACGTTTCCTTAACCGATAAAATCACGTTCAGTGGCAAGAAGATGCTTATCGTGATTTCATAAGAAGTATACAATAAACTCGTACCTATGCAAAAGTTCATAGCTATACTTATATAATTTGCATGAAAACAGGATTTACTTGTGGATAAATCTGGAGACCAGAAACTCGTCCCTTGCATCGCGCCGCATCACATCACAACATAGAAGGCAATGGGAATAATAAAATAATTGAGAATAGGAATAACTAAAGTTGGCAATTATTCTATGCTATGGGTTATCTCATTACGATCGTATTAGCAATTAGAATCTAATTCTTATGGCAGACCACAACCGCAATGTGTATTTGTTTTTGGTTTAGGGTAGACGTTTTGTGTGAGTTTTGCGTTCTATTAAACTCGGTAGCGAAGTTATAATTATAAGTAGGCTTGGTATTTTTATTGATCCTTGAAAGGACTGATAAACAATAAACAGAACAAACCAATTTGGCTTATTATCTTTTAGAAAGCAACAAAAAGAAAACATAAATTTAATGGCAGTTTAAGTTATATTTTCATTTCATAGAAGTTTGTTAGGTCAAAATAAATAAAATGGTCAGATTGATATAGATAATATATATTCACAATATAAATTAAGGGAAACGGAATTTATCCTAGAGTTAAAATTAATGACGTGGTAGTAAGTTGCTTCACATTCCTTAAAATAACGATGTTATAATGGGAATCTATTTGCATTTTATTTCCGATAAGAGGTTTTCAGAATTTAATGCATTAGTGTTATTATTTAAACTCGAAAAGAAAATTATTTGAAAATTCCCCGAACATTTGCATAACATACATAAAAGGAATACAATTTTTAATACCTAAATGCTACACAAATATTCATGCATAGGAATGAAAAATTTTAATATTTGTTGAAACAAAAAACTTTATAAACGAGTGTTTTTTCGAGTATAGAAGTTAATTTCTTTACTTCGTTTATTAAACTACATGTGATGAACCCCTAGATTTTTTGCATCGGAATAATGACAAAAAAAAGTTTATTAATAAATTTGCCAAAAAATTTTAAAATTATAAATCAATATTATTAAAAAGCTTGATTTCTTAGCTTCAAATCAAGCTTCACCATAAATAACACTTCAGGATTAAGTAGAACTTTATCGTAAAAGTTGAAACAACAACTAACAAAACACTAAGGAAAATGGAAAATTGATCATTTTAGACAAAATTTGTATACCTATACCATATACGTCACACTTTATTTTCAAGTTGATAAGATTGTTCTTCCTTCTGAAATAATGCTTTATTTCTATAATGCATTTTATATAAGGACGGTGAAAAAAAAAAAAAATTGAAAAAAAAAAAAAAAAAATTGAAAAAAAAAAAAAAAAAAAAAATTGAACACGACCGACTCAGTTGGTATTGCCATGTTCAAAGGAGAGATCCTGAGAACCCCGTCAAAAAAGCAATATCATACAACGTTCCAACACGAAATAGAAAGAAAGGTAGGCCTAAAAACTCCTGGTACAAGCAAATGCAAAACCACCAGCATTCAGTTGGCCTTAGAAATGGAACAATACAAAACCGGGAGGCTTGCCGCCGATTTCTGAGGTCAACCCGGCGAACCCCACAGGCGGATCACTAGTGTGAAGCAGTTACGTGGGATAGTTATGATCCCCTCGACATCGAGATCATAACAGCGCCGAGAAAAAGGAAGAAGAAGATATAAGGACGGTGCCTCGGGCGTTTTCTGGACAAACTGTGTACCTACTTAAGGCCAAAGAACGGTTTTTTGGACCTTTCTACATTTAAAAATTTGTACAATTTTGGAAAGAAGACATTTAGACATTTTCAACAATGTATCAAAAATGTGGCTTGATTAAATAACCTAGACTGCATAAGGTGAATTCAAAAATTCCATTTTGTCGTCATTTACCCAACTTGGGAAATTTTAAAATTTGTATGCGATTTGACAGATTTTTGATTTTTAAATCAGAGTGAATAAATTGAGCCTAAATCAGTTTTTTTTTTTGAAAAGGCTTTGTAAATTCGCCAAGAAAGAAAGAAATTTTAACGATTTTAACCCAGGTAGAAATTTGAACATTTTGGTACAAAACTATCAAATAAGTTTCGTTCAACTCTCAATTGGGTTGAAGTTCTATGAAATTTCTGCATTTTGTTAAGATTTAAAATCGTTTAATTTTTTTTTCTCAGTCTATTCGATCATACAAAGTTATGTATTATTTTTGCTGACTCTAGGTCCTATCTTTCTAAGGCTACAACTGACTGACTGACACGTTTCTTAGAAACTTTAAGTTATGGACATCAATCATTTTGTTATGACTCTATTTTCTATAATGGCAAAATAGGTATAAAAAAAAAAAATTAAAAATTTCAGATTTTTCAAAGCGTGAAGTACCTAACAGTAAAAAAAAAAAACTAAGAGTTTTAGGAACCTATTCATCGTTAAAGGGTTCTATGCTCGAATCAACTCCAAAGAGCACTAGTATGTAAAAAGATACATAACTAAAGAAAAGGCATTCATAAAAGGACCAATAACTCTGTCCACGATTGTGGAATCACTTCAATTTTGAGTTCATTCGATCAGGCATTCAAAAATACCTCAAAAGTATGTATCGTTTGTATAAGAATGCTTCATTACTTACGCTTAAAAATGCGGTAAAACATGTGCAGCATTAAAAAAAACTTTAGAAATAAACTTGAAGATGGAATTATTTTAGCCTGGCAGTTCCATTGATTTGTTAAATAAATTAAGAGATGAAAGCTTTCAAAATAATACTCATATATACTCTACTCAAAAGTTCCCTAAAGTTAGCTTTTCATTCCTATATTTCTTACACTCATGCACTCTTATCGTTGCTCAGCTCAAAAGTAACCAAACCAACTGCACAAATACAAGACAACGTGTTGGCATCGCCAGTGCATATTTACACAATATTAAAGTTAGTTTTTGGTATCTCACTCAAAATCCCACAACTTGAGCACAATAACAAACTACACAAAATGAGTAAAATCTCCATGGAAGTTGAGTTAAAAACCAATCTTTATTTTGAGTTAATTCTGTTTGCATTTCCAGTACCATACCAATTCCAGTCAATGCGATTCGAATCGTTGAGCGTGATAGACGTTGTATATCGTTCGTGTGTTTTTATGGTCAAATGTTCTTCTCCTATACTTGGTGTCTCAAATTGATAACAAAAACAAGAAAATTTTTCTAGTTTTTTATTTTGGCGGTCAATTTTCGAAACAATCTCGTGATACGGGATAAATAAATATTTATTCGTGAATATTAAACGACTTTAATTTTTTTTTTGATTTGAGAAAAAAAAAATTAAAAGTGATAAAAGATAAACAAAACATAAAAGTTTATCTTACAATTTTATTACTATTTATAATAGGTGTTTAGTGAGGTGTTAACTATTTGTTAACTTGTGAGATAGCTTAAAATAGCTATTTTTAGTGGGAAGTTTACTTAAAAAAAAAACCTAAAAAGGATATTTCACCAAAAAAAAAAGAAGAATAAGCTTCTTGTATAAACGGAAAGGATTTATCTTACTCTTACATACTAACGGAATTCCTTCCAACAGTCAACAAAATCAACAATGTAAGTTTTCCTTAGTACAAAAACCATTTATGGAACAGTTAGCTCAGCTCAATTCAAATAAGACCAACTCCTTGAATTTTTAAACATAAGTACACATAAATTCTTTAGAACAAAAAAGAAAAAACTGAACAATAACATTTTTCACTTGAAACGGAAGAGGATACAACTCAAAGCGGAAGTGGTATCCTTAACTCTGCTATATACTCTCTCTCTCTCTAGGACAACCAAAATTTCTGAAAAAAAAAGTTTAACACCATCCGGTCAGTAGATGAAGTAATAAAAATCAGTGTGGTCCTTTAGTATTCACCATCCACGACACCCCCCACCCACCTTCCCTTCCATTTTAAGAGTCGAACAAAGGATACAAAAAAAAACTTAAAATCCCTTTTTTAGAAGCTTTTTATCTCCTTTATCCCCGAATGGATTCTCGTCAACTTTAATTTGCATTTGCTAGAGAATTTACCGGTTGAAACTTTGAACATCGTCATGGTTCAGTCTCGGTCTTGATGGCTCGTGGGAGAGAATTAGGTAGAAAAAAAAAAAAAAAAATGGATAATCAAGGAACACAGGAAGGACACTCCTTCTTTTTTTTATTTAACTGTTTCATATCAAAAGATAATTTCCCTAATTAAGAATGTTAACCCCTGCCAGAACTATTTTATACTAAATATAAAACGCTGGAGGTCTACGGGGATATACAAAAATAACAGGATTACTTGGAGAAATATAGGTCAAAAAGGGTGGCTTAAAAAAAATTTTTAACACACACAAAGTGGATGATGATGGTTTCCTTCCTCTTGGGTGTCCTTTGTTTATACATATACTTTCCACACCATTTTCATAATCATTTGTTTGTTTATCATATTTTTTTTTCGTTCGCTTTGCTTTTGGTGCACGTTAAGTCACGTGTCACACAGGTGTATACAAAATGTGGATGGGTAAAAGACACTCCTTCAGGATAAATTTTTGTTGAACTCCTGTCAAAATGGGGTGACCATGCCTATTTTTTTGTTTTATTTTCTTAAGATAGATTTCATGCCTATTTTTTTTTTTAAATTTATTATCTCAGAAAGTACTAAACCGATTTGGATAAACTCAATCGCTTTGTATTCAGTAACTATTGTAGACCAAAACTGTTTTTTATTTTTTTTAATCGAAAAAATTTGGATGAAAAAAAAAATGTTTGTCCACAATTATCTCAGAAAGCACTCAACCGATTTACATGTACTCAATTGCTTTATATTAAGTAAGTTCTGTAAAACAAAATTGTAAAGATTTCATGCCTATTTTTTTTTTTTAAATATTTTATTTAATCGAAAAAAATTGGATGAAAAAGAATATTTTTGTTCACGATTATCTCAAAAAGTACTTGGGCGATTTGGATGAACTCAATTGCTTTGTATTCAGTTACGTCCGTATAGACCAAAATAAAAAAGATTTCCGGCCTATTTCCTAAATTGTTTTATCGAACAAATTTTGGCGAAGTGGGTACAAAAAATATCTTTCTCCAAAGTTAACTCAGAAAGTACTTAACCTATTACTATTTATTAATAAACTTCCGTAGACCAAAATTGTTAAGATTTCATTCCATTTTTATAAATTTTTTTTGTTTTCATCGAAAAAATTTGAACAAAGTGGGTCAAAAAATTTGTTTGTCCGGGGTTATTTCAAACTCTATAGCTTTGTATTAGGTAACATCGGTAGACTGTAGATTGTTGAAATTTTATGTGTATTTTATTAATTTTTTTTCTAATTGAAAAATTTTGGACGAAATTGTTAAAAAAATATATTTCACCACGATTATCTCAGAACATACTTAACCGATTTTGATGAACTCAACTGCTTAGAATTAAGAAACTTCCGTACACTAAAATTGTAAGGATATCCTTATCAATTAATCTTATTAAAAATATTCTAAAAAAATAGAGGCTGGTTTATATCGAGAAGTTTTCAAGTCGAAAATTTTGAAATTAGAACTGGCCAACAGTAGGAACCCTTTTAGTCTTTCATCAACAAAATTTTTGTAATCTTGATATTTAAAAAATAACAGGACATCTGGTCAGCTTATACATTTACAACTTGAATGAAGTAAAAAGACCTTAGGGCTTATTTTTATGATGTTTTTTATTTATGTCTTGAAACTCTTTGGTGTACTACTTACCCTCAGTGGCGTACGTTGAGTCACCGGGGCCCCGGGGTAAGACTAAATTTTGGGGCCCCTTTGATATTTGGGGGCCCCTTAGTTAAAAAAAAATTATGTATACGCCATAGTTTTTTTTTGGATGGCTTATTTATTTTTAGGTTTATTTTAATTTTTTAATATGTTCGTAATGCACTTTGCTATACTTACTTAAAATGTCTTTTATAAAAGTAGTAAACACTTGTACTAAAGGCCCCCAAAATTAAATATTTAGAGACCCCTAAAATAAAATTTCTTTTAGCTTAGAATTGATAGTTCTTGGGGCCTCTGTTCTGAAGTAATAAATATATGTTTTATTTTCCATCATCAGACATATTTTTTTTAATTTTGGGGCCCCTGAAAAATTATTTTTAGAGCCTCAAAATTAAGTGCTTAGACGCCCCTAAAATATAATATAATTTTTTTGGAGCCAAGAATTAATAGGTATTGGGGCCTCTGTTCTGAAGTAATATTCGGAATGCCACCAATAACGTAATGTTTTTATTTTGGGCCCTGATGTATTTATGTTGGGGCCCCTGAATTTATATTTATTTTCCATTTGATGGTTTTGAACCACTTTTGAAGATCCTCAAATAATATTTTTTTGCTTTTTTGGGGCCACTAATGTATTATTTGTGGTGGCAAAGATTTTTCAAGTAATATTTTTTGGGGCCCTTAGATAAAATTATAATTTTTCTTTTAAAAAAGCAGTTTATTTTTTTTTTTGAGGCCCCTGGGGTAACTTTTTTTAAAATCAATATACATATATTGTGTGGCTACCAATGCATTATAAATTACACTGAATGTCATAATTTGTCTCACTGGTTACTTCGTAACTCAATTTATGCTAACAGTTTTTTCCCTGCATTGTCTCCAGTGGGGGCCCTGGGGTCGGTCGGGGGCCCCGGGGCACCGCCCCGCTTGCCCCAAGGGAGTGTACGCCCCTGCTTACCCTACCTTACCTACATTTATTATCTTTACTATTTTGCGGCTCTTAACTGTTAACCCCAAGCCTTCGTCGTCATCATCATCAACATAATCGTCTTTGTCGTCATCATCATATAATCTACGTTGTTGTCGTCTGCATTCGACACACACAAGTTGTAATTCAAATTTGTCAAAAAGATATAATACACATACAAAATGAAACATTGCTTTTGTTTCTATTTTGGTATGCAATGTGAGAGCTTATTTTGTACTCCATATAAACGAGAGGGTTTTTTTTTTATTGCATTCGAATTAGAATCGTTTGTCATATTTTTGTTTGTTTGTTTTTGTTTCTTGCTTTGATAAAAGAGGAGATAAACTCATATTTTTTTTGTATATATTTTATGACAATCCTTTCGTTTTTTTTTTCTTGAATGAAATCAAAACGTAATAGGTACCTAATAAAAACGAAAGAATAAACATTAAATTTTTATTGGTTATTTTGAAGGTTTTGGAGTAATTGATGTTTTGTTTATTATTTTTTTTTTGTATCATTTCTATAAGGTCAGAAAGTGAATGACTAAATCGTTGTGTTTTTGTTAATACTTTAACGTGTGTTATGCAAATTATCAACCTACATGCTGTAGATTTCCAATTACGATATAGTAAGTCTTAAACCACTAAAAAATGTGATTGAAATAATGATTTATAGCATGAATGTATCGAGATAATATTATTTTTAGTAAAATCTTGATGTTAGTACAATACTTATTTGATTAAGGGCCAATTTTTCAATAGTCAGTTAAACAGTCAGTTAGTACTTATTCCTAAGGATAGAGAAAAAATCAATTTTTCAACAAGCAGATATAGATTATTCCTAAGAATAAAACTATCTGCTTCTTTCAGAGACGAATAAAAATTATTCTAAGGAATAATCTCAATAAAAATATTGTGTCAGTTGTCAAAGCTGTTTTGAAAGAATTTTGAAAAAAATACAGTGGAAAACAAGAAAACAAAAACAATCATGAATAAAAATGACATTTAATTTTTAATATTTTTGAATTTGACAAATTTTTTTTGTTATTCTGTAGAATAAATTATTCTTGATTGAAAAATTCAATGTTTTTATCTGATTGCTTATGAGCCTAATAACTTTATTCGCCAAACAGTTAACTGACTGTTTATTAGAAGATTGAAAAATTGGCTCTAAAATAAATAATTAGTTTTGCGGTTTTATTTTGAAGAGAATTGATTTTTGGTTTTAAAACAATTTTTTTCTATGATGAAAATAAATTTAGCAAATAACCTTATTAACGGAATAAAAAGATAGGTTTTGTAATTATTACTCTTGGTAATTAGAAAAATAAAAAAATAAAATTGGTAAATTTTGGTATTTGGAATAAAAAAAAGTCATAAATATTATTTTTCTTTTCTGCATTGAAATTTTATTTATAAATATAAAATTAATTAAGTTTGTACTGATGTTTTAAAAAAAAAATTTTTTACTGGCAATTACTTTTTTTGTGCAAATAAATTTTGCATTTTACATTTTTTTTTTATAATGCAAAAAAATTTAAATTTGCTCCTGGTTAAATATATTTTTTACACTGAGTTTTCAAAAAAAATCAGAATAATATACACAAGCTGCTTAAATTTTTAAAACATTTTATATAAAATTTTATAAAATGTGCATACTACATATACTACTTGTACATAATGTAATTTGAGAAAAAAATAAAAACACATAAAATTCCTTCTTTAAACAACATCTGAAATAAGTTGGAAACAAATTTTGGAATTTGATTTTCTTTACTAAAAGTTTTATCTTGTTTACAAAAATACAAAAAATAATTTAATTTTGATATGCTATTTTGAAGAAGTCATTTATAAGTAGGTAACTAAAGCCAACTTTTGAAAAGTATTAGGTTTCATATTTTCGAAAATTCGATTTAAAAAATAAAATCAAATTTTTTTTAATCCAAATAAATAGGATAGAGTTGCCTATTTTCGGCCGTCTCCAGTTTCCTTCCACCTTTTGGAAAATCGTTATAACTAGGGACTTCGTAGGGTTTATTCCAAAATTTTGAAATCACTAGTTATAACGATTTTCCGAAAGGTGGCCGGTTACTGGAGACGGCCGCAAATAAGCAACTCTACCCTATTTTGTCGAAATTTTAAATTTGGTTTATAAATAATCTATACTATACTTTTGAGTAAAAAGTACTTTTTCAAAACTGGTTAATGGCACGATCTCTTAAAACCAAGTTTGATGAGTGATTTTTTTGTTTTTCAAAATTAATAATCAAGTCAAATTAAATTTATTCTGCTATGAATATTGCCTTTTTTTATGATTGAGTTCTTAATTTAAAATAAATGGGATTATAAACATGTATCTTAATTACAAAAAAAAAAAATAACAAACAAATTTATGCTTATCTTAATTCATTAAAAAACGTTTTATTTTTCTTTGAATATTCTTTGGAGCATAACTACGACTTAGTCTCATCATTTTACTTTAATAAAATCATAAATAACTTCCAAATCAATCAGAAATTAATGTTTATATAACCCTGGAACTTGAATTCAAGTGTTATTTAAATTTGCTTATCCAAATCTCATTTAAATTTTGGATGTTTCTCAAATTTCTTAAAATAAATTCTTATCTTTAGTTATAAGGACTGCAAATATGAACGAAATAAATACAAAAAACAATAACATTTTAAAAATATCACAATCTTATTAATGTGGTGAAACTTATTCTTTATCCGTTTCACGCGAGGAACATTCTATCGTATTTGTTGTTTTTTATTCTTTATTTTAACCACATAAAAAAGATAAACTTTTGAGTTTTTATGATAAATAAATACAAATTTCGGCCTTATCACAATCAAAAACACTACTGCATTGAATTGTGGTGTATTATATTTTTCTCAACAGCTTCATTCTCTGACAAAGAGAAATCGAGGATTTTCCCTACCTTCTATAAAAATTGAAATAAATTGATTAGAAACTAAATTGAGAAGCACGGGGAGGGGGAATGATTATGTCAATTTTTATTTCTACACTATAAACTTAAAATAATAATTAAGTGCAAAAAATGTCCTAATAATAATTTTTTGGATCTCAAATAATAATTCGGTTGTACCTACTAAATACAAATTCCATTGAAATCAGTTCAGTAGTTTACCTATGAAAAACATAAAAATAAAAAAAAAAACAGAAAAGATTTTTAATGTCTTTTTTCTGACTTTTCGATAGGTAAGCTTATTTGATGTAAGAAAAATTCAAAGCTGCGTGAAAAACGAGACCTTTATCTAACGTAAATGAGAAGTGTAAATCCAAAATTGGTATTGAAATCATGTTAAAAGCTCAAAAGCTGAAATCTACGGGTTTTATTTTTAATTTTGTTTTGAAAACAAGAAAGGTTGGAGAGAAGGTAAAATAAAAATTCTTTTTTTTACACAAAAATTTTGTGACTTGTTTCTTAAGATGCACCTTTTAGGAGTTAAAGGCTTAAAATTATAACAAAAAATAGTAATACTTTTTTATTAGGATTATCATGAAAAGAATAATCGACTGCTGGCTTTTTTTTTTAACCTTTAGCTTATTCGCAACACCTATTCAATTTCAAATCTTTAATAAATAATCTGAGTAAACTTTGTTCTATCAAACACTTGTAGCTATAAAAACACTCATATTTTTCGTTTATATAAAACCGATGACTTTATTTCTGTGTTTGTTTTGTGATTGTAAGCAATTTAAAATTAGCTCATACGAGTAATTTGTTATCAAAAAACCCCAACCACAAAAAAAAACATAACTTTTATATTTTTCATATCTTATCGAAGTCGATAACAATTGGAATTTTTTTAAAGGAAAAATGTATGAATGTTGCAAAAAGTTATATATTTATGACGTCTGAAAAAAATATCGATAACATACATAAAGAATGTCGATAAAAAATTGTACCTTAAAACTTCCAAGGCAAAGAAAAATATGTTTATTTCCACAACTTCCTTAAAAACCAACCATTTTTTTCCGTATTTGCATGACTGAATTTAGAGCGTGAGTAATGCACCTTTAGGCCTAAATTTCCGCCTTTTCTTTGTAACAAAATTAAGTTCAACTATGTACTACCTATCATCAAACTGGAAATCGATTTCTTTCAATAAAAGTTTTCCCATTTTAACAAAACTCTGAAAAATACAAAAAAAAAAAAGAATGAAAAATCAAAACAAATTTCTGCAATTTCATTGAAGATGCCACTAACTCTGTGATGCTTACAACATTTCACCAAAATACCATCCATCCGGTTGTATGCTATATTGACGAAGAATGCAGCAGCAAAAAGGAAAGTTAGTTGCTTGCTGCTGCTGCAGCCAGGGGAAAATCTATGTCGTTATAATTTTTTTTTTCTTTCTTGTTTTTACTTCGATGGTGCAGAAGCTCATCTTTAGCATCAAAGAAGAAGAAGAAAATTTTTCAAAAAAAAAAATGAGACTATTATGCAACCCAAAGTCAATCAGCAGAGTTTAATGCCAAAGAGTCTATACCTGATACCTGGAATGGCAGAACCGGTAGCAATGATGAAGCGAAAGTATTTTCCACAAAAGCATTCACAATCTTTAAGATAGATTTGCTCACGTAAGTTAACTTACAAATGGAGTTATTTCCCGGAGTAGATTCTTTATATTTTTTTTTGTGCTAAAAACGATAGTGTTGAGATAAATTGCTTTGCTTTTGTTCGATTTGAATTGTTCGTTTGGTGTTTGGGATGAAATCCCTCTCTGCCTGACTAACATTCATCATTCACTCTTCATTTTCCAGAATCTGAATTTTCTCACGTTTTCACTTTGTGCACTGACAAATAGAGTTAGTCAATATTAATATACACACGGATTCTCAGGAGGGTAGGTGGTGTTCACATACGCCCTCTGATGTAGATTGTTTATGAAGTTGGAAGCTTGTTAGAGAGGTGTGGTATGTCTCGATTCCTCCGATCCAATGATGACCCAGTTGTTGCGAAGTGAAGTTTTAGTGAAATTTTTTTTTGCAAACATCAGATACTCGAAGATAGGCATCATGATTGAAAATGGAAAGTCAATAAGATAGCACGTTTTCACATGAAATCAGATCAACCCAAACCCGCATTGCAAAAAAAAAAAAAAACATCCAACATACGCACTTGTCGTACATAAAAAATGTCTAACCTACCTACACTACATACGACATATAAAATCTCGGAAGGAAGTGAATGGGATGGTTGAAGAGTGTATTTGCTGTTTGCGTTTTGGAAATTCAGAAATGGAAATGTTAAATGTTGTTATGTGGAATGGAAGTGGATCAAGATTAAAATATGATTTGTGTTTTGTGTGGAAACAGAGAAATTTAAACTTACGAGTTGCTGATAAAATCTTTCCTATAGTGATTATGATTATGAATACGATATTGGGTAGAATTTATAGTGACGAATAACAATTTCGCAAAATTGATTTTACTCTGTTGCGGTTATATTTACCATCGTCGAACAAACTTACTGATGACGTCGAATAATGTTTTGATAGTATTGTTGATATAGAATTTAACGTCAGAAATGACCCTTTCGTGTCCGTTATTTTTTTACTAATATAAAATAATAAAAAATTTCTTATGCGAATATTTTCTGAACGTTTATAGAAATCTGAATACGAATTTAAAATAAGAGTTTTAACGGCGCACGTTTTTGAGATCTTTTATTTTGAAATTTGAAAAAAAACATATTTTCTGACATATTTGTCTTAATCTAATGAAATAAAATAAAATGCAAGTGGCTAAGAAAATTTAAGTTTTATATGAACAATTTCATAAAAAATTGCATTATTAAAAAAAAAAAAAATAATGAGATTTGTTTTTAAAATTCCAAACACATTATTTTAAATGGTTTTTACCTCCAAATTTATTTAATTACTTTATTTAATTTAATTAAGAAAAAAAGTAGAGTCAAACGACTAGTTCTTTTATTTAACTATTTTTTTTTTTTATTAAAAAATATAAATGCGGAAAAAATTGGTTATCCATTAAAAAATAAATATTTGTCTTTTACTATTTTTATTTTACTAAAATGCTTTTATATAAAAATGTTCGTTGAAATCGGTTGAATCTTTTACGTGTACCTAAGCCAGAAATGAAGAAAACGTTTTTATGAAAGGTAGATATCGTTAAAAATGTTTTAATATATTTTTTTTAATAACAGTATGATTTCCGCCCAAATTTTAATCAAAACCGAAAATCTTTTTATTTTTTCAATTTTTTACTGTTAATTCTGGTCCTAAAATAAATAATTTCCTTTTTGTCTCTTGAGAAATTACCCAAAACAGAAAACTGTTTCTTGCTTAAAAAGTACCTACAACAATACTGAGAGATTTATTTTCATTTCAAAAGAAATAAAATGTTTCCTTAAAAATAAACTGAGCAAAAATGTATTTATGTACATATGTACCTACATTGAAAACTAAAAATATAGTTTAATTGCAATAATTGCTTTTTATACTTATTACGTTTGATTACAATAGTTGAAAAAAAAAATAAAAATTTTTTTGGACACCAAGTCCACTATACTTTTCGTATATATTTGAGCCCAGAAAACTCGAAAATCTTATCTAAAAAAATATTTGTGGATAGGTTTTCGAGATATGATTTTTTTTCGTTTTTTTTCGTTTTTTTTTCCAACATACTTAGTAATCGGGCTATATCTTGAGTAAAAAACAACTAATCTGAACAGTAAAACCGGTTCCTGAAAGATGATCAAATAAGCAACAAACACTAGAAAGAAACTAGAAACACTCCAAAAGTTTAAGTGCATTGCATCAAAACACTTAAAAAAAATCGACTTTTGCAAAAAAAGAGTTTCTTACTGACATAAAAAATTTAAATCTTGTGAATCCTCATAGTAGTGCGCTTTTTGACAAAGATAACAATATAATTTTCTTTATGGATAAGTTATAAAGATATGATAATTTTTGTAACGATTAATATTTTCGATTTTTTTTGTTATTTTTTGCGTTTTTGTCTATAACTTGAAAAGGAAGCCGAATATGAAAATTTTTATTGAGTAATTTTTTGTAGATAATTAAATTTCCTATCGATATGTATCCTTTAAACTATTCGAAAAAGAGAAAAAACATGACATTTTTCTTGTTTTTACTAAATAGTCTATTTTTATCCTTTAAGCATTTATAGATATTGAACATGTGACGGAGAAAAGAAAATACTTTATCTTTCAACATAATGGTCACAAAATTTGAATGCTGCTAAAATTAGATAAAATATGGACTTTCAAAATCTACTGTTTTTGTTCTCTTTGAGCCATTTTTCTTTAAATTTATTTTTATTTTACACGAAATCATACTTTCTCTACAGAGTAAGATAAAATGTCAACACAAAACTGTTACAAGGATACAATTTTGATAAAAGAATAGACATAAAAATACGTTATAATATAAAAAATTTAATATTAAGGTTTGAAGCAATTTTCAAAGTCTAAAATTAATCGGTCACTACGGTGTATGTGGAACATTTTTTTCTAACAATTTTGTATTGATAATATTTTTTTATTTTGTTAAGTAAATGATTTTTGTCAATCATTTTTCTGCCTTTGAATTTTCTAAGTGGTGGTCAGGAAGAGTGCCAAGACCAATCCTGTCTTAATTTCTCTTTCTAATATTACGTTTTCGTATGTAAAAATGTACAAAACTCTATGATAGGTATTTGGTCGGCTATGTAAAGAAGAGCGATGTTACAGTTGATTTTTTAAGGCGTTTTCTTTTACTTTGAAACTCTTAGATAGCTTTCTGGTCAAGAACCAAAATTCAGCTGAATATTAGCTTTGGTCTTGCTTCTAGGCTTTCCAGATCAACAGGTCTATAAAGTTGGTAAACATTTTTTTCATAAATTGTCACTTTTGTGAATTTTTACAAAGAAAAATTATTTTAGTATAAAAATTTTGATCTAGGATAAAAGTATTGAGTGTTGAATATCCCATTAATTAAATCTTTAAAGACAATTATAAAATAATATTATAACCTTCACTCAAAACGTTTGAAATAACAATAATGCAAATTTGTTGTACCCTCATAGGAGAGTGTCACTATAAACCCTTTTTAAACAAAGACATTAGCAGGTGTTTTTTGTTAGTTTACTTTCTATGTACTGCAAAATATTTATTTACTTGTAAATAGTATTTTTTGCTAAATACATATTACTTTTTGAAAGATTTTGGTCTCTGTTAAATAAATTTTAATTTGTTTCAACATCTTAAAACTCGCCGTCAAAAATATTTAAAATTTTAAAAAATGATTCAATCCATTTTTCATTCATTCAAACTGTACATACAAACATATCTACAAGTAACAATCGTATGTATATAAATATGATCCAAATTGCTCAAGGAATTACTCCACTTTAAATAACAGCTCCAGTAACAATAAACTCAAAAATACAAAAGGCATTTCGACATTTATATACTCGTATATCGACGAGAAATCAATCAACTTGTGGGCCTTCTACAATTTCAAATTCACTATACTGTTGCTGTAGCTGAATGTCGATTAATTACTTACGAGCTCTGAATTCGATATCCGATTTAATTGTTCTCAATACCCTCCATTGAATTTCATTCAAAAGACACAACTACACACTTTATTTGCAGTTTTCATGTTGTGTATGATGCCGCATTACCACCCAACATACAGCAACCAGCAATGCTTGAATTTTGGGGGAGGCCTTTTAAAAAAGTATTGAAAAGGCTAATGAAATCAAGGTTTTTTTTTACTTCATTTTATTTTGTTCGACTTGTCTTTTTTTTGCTGTGTTCCTTGGATAAGAGAGAATGTGTGTTATACAATACCGGAATCAGTATAAGCTTGTACATGATGATGTGTATAGCTACAGGAGAGGTTTAAGGGTTTTTAAGTTTTAAAACAATAGAAAACCCTTAAATGAAAAAATATTATGAAAAGGGAATCAGAAATTAATTTTGATTCGAAAGCGTTGTTTCCTCTTTTAAGGAATGT
The DNA here is from genome assembly GCF_945859705.1 of Episyrphus balteatus. Taxonomy (NCBI): domain Eukaryota; kingdom Metazoa; phylum Arthropoda; class Insecta; order Diptera; family Syrphidae; genus Episyrphus; species Episyrphus balteatus. The sequence goes on along the minus strand of NC_079134.1, from coordinate 24,396,249 downwards.
ACTCTATAAAAATAGTGTTCACTATTTAGTTCAATAGTTAAGAACCTTTATTACCCTAAGATGTAACCGGCGGTACATTAAGTTATACAGTACGTATGTACTCTATTTTTAGCTTTAATTAAAGTTTATTTTTAAATTCATTTTTAATTAATGTATTCAAATGCATTCTCTATCGTCATAAAAAGTTACTATACACTACTCGTAGAGGTTAAATCAATATGAACTTCAACTTCCGTGCATCTATGAACACACAGACAAATAGTACACATAACGACGTTTATGTCAATTAAGAGTGTCAACTCATTAATTGCTTCTACACCAATTAGCTCTATAGCATTGAATTGTTAAACTTCTGAACATACGAGTATATCGTTTTTTGGTGAATACCCGCTTAATGTATCACTGCCAATTAACCCCGTTTTACGTTACAAGCAGTGCACTTAGACTTGTATTGTACGGATGTGTAATATTTATAGATACGCCCTGAGCTAGCATTCAACTTTCAAAGCAAGGTTCTGTTCAAGTTCATCAACAAAAAAGTTTACAATTAAATTTAAAAAAAAAAGAAGAAATTAAACAAAACAAAAGAAAAGAGAGAAAGAAAAAAATATTTTTAATCATTAAGTTAGAAATATGCGTATACAAAAAGTTGTTGCTTTGATAAGGAAAAGTGAAGGAAACAAAAGAAAAGAAAAAAGTTTTCCGAACTTCTCCGGAGCGAGAATTGGGATTGGGATTTCAATGGCAATTGTGGCGGGTGACGAGCGGAGTAGTTGATGTGATGTTGTTGTTCTTATCTTGGAAGTGTTTTTTTCTTATTTGGTGAAAGCAAAAAAAATAAAAAAAACTTGAAGTAATTTCCATATTCGTCGACGTTCGTCTTCGATGGCAGCTAAGATGAAGGGCATTATATTGCTGTGATGGCATTGCCGTCATCTTTACTTTGTCGTCTCTATCGAGACAAATTTTTTTTAATGATGATAATAATTTTTTTTTTCTTATCAAAGAAAATTTAAAGAAAAGAAACTGACATGGCGCTGTTTCTCTAGGTTGTCATAACAAAAGAGAATTCATATAATCGTTATCGCACGGTTGTTAGTCATAGATGGCGTATAGTGTATGACATGTTATGTCAACCACAGACCTTTTTTTTTGGTGACTATAAACGCCTTTGTGAATATATGGAAACCGGGAATATAGTTGTTTAGTCATTTTTCATCATTATTTGTGGATACTTATGTTTATTTGACATTTAGGTATCTGAAGTATTTTTTTTTTAGGGAATTTTATGATGATAAAGTCATGTCAATACTATTTAACTGCAGGTACATTTACGTATTCATGCATTTCTGAATTTTTTTTTTATCATTAGGGTAACATTTTAACTTACTAACAATGCAGCTGGGAAAATGCCAATTACTCAGAATATAGGTTAGGATGATTTTTAAAATAAATACTGTTACAAATTGATTTATTTGTAAACAAATCAATCTTATTTCAGGTAGCTGTACAAATATAGGTTAAGTTTGTATAGTAGAGTGTCAATAGCAATAAGTAGCCCTTTCCTTTTCACTAGTATTTTTGTATTTTTGGTATCTTTTCCAAAGTTCGTTGCAGGAAGTGTGTCTTTCAAGGACAGCTCAGTGTAATAGCGCATTAACACTCTTACATAGGTTTAAATAGTTTATTTTTAACCTGAATATGGCAAAGCTAAAAGGAGGTTTATATATGTAATGGGTATGTGCTTATTAGGGCGTCCGTTATTTTTAAATCAAGTTCCTAAGAAGAAAAAATGTTTCCAAATAATAAAAAAAAATCTTTTAACTGTTTCCAATTTTTATTTTGGCGCCCCAAGGGGGTCAAAATTTTTTCTCATAGGTATTTGTTGACTTATGAGGCTATTTTTTTTAATATACAGACTGAAATCAAAATCAAACCGTTGATTTTTAATAAATTTTTTTGCAGATTAAGTCATTTTTTTTTCGAAAATTCCCCCTAACGGCTAAACGGAGAGAAATAGGGGAGAAATAGGGGTCCCATACAATTTTTTTCTTGCCTTGACTCAACCTATACGCTCTAGCTTTTTGTACGTTCCTCCCGTATATCGTTCCTCTCAATGGTTGCCAACCCAAAAACCACGTTTCATAGTTTTTTTTGTTCATAACTCTGGTTTTTCATAACTTCGGTTTTTCATAACATCGGTCTTTCATAACTTCGGTTATTCGTAACTTCGGTTTTGCGTAACTTTGACGCGCATAACTCTGTCGCGCATAACTCTGGTATTCATAACTCCGTTACCATTTCATTTTATACCTTTTTGAAAACGTTGTTTAATGTATGCAAGAACCTCATTAAAAAAATTTCATTTAAGTCTATATTTAAAAAAATGGACTCATAAGTTAACACATACCTATTTCAAATGAGAAAAAACTTTAACCCTCTTGGGGCGCCATCTAGTGTCAAAATAAAAATCTGAAAAAATTTGAGGATTTTTTTTTGTTATTTAGTAACAGTTTTTTCCACTTAAGAATTTCTCGAAACAAACTTAAATAACGATCGCCCTAGTGCTTATGCATGTGTTCATCTGTAACATCATAGCTCGCCTTAACTACTTTTTAAATTTGATGACAAATAAGGTATCGTACGAGGCGTACTGGACGTCTGCTGGTTAATGGCTGTATGACGTTACATAAAATCGAATATGGCGCCTTACAGAGGCAAAAGATTGGAATACGTTTTTTTTCTACGTACAGCAGCTCTTTACTATCGGATTTGTTAATTCGAAAAAAAGACTTTTATCACTTGCACGTTCTTTTTTCGTGTGAAAAAATGTATGTTTTTCAAAACAGAAAATATTAAAAATATCATATGCAATAGATGCAAATAAAATTCTCAGATAGGCAATAAGATTTGTCCTTGAAAAAACACATTGATATCACCTTTGGCAACCTCATCAAAAAGTCTGCCTATTGTCTATTAACATTGATTGACACTTTCTTTGTGAAAATTTTGATTTTGATTCTAATGAAGCTATTTATAATGAAAAGAAGTAAAATGACCTTCAAATCAAGTGAGTCCAATATAATTTACAAATTGACAAATAACAATATCATAATTTTGATGAATATAAATGAGTAGGTGAGAGATGTTTTTTCAATAATAAAACCTTTCATCATCATCACTGTCAATTTATATTAAGTTAACAAATCAAGATGAATATGTAGTTTTTGTTTTTCATTTAATTTAATAAAGCCAATCAGTTTTTAAATGAAATAGGGAATAATTTCAAAAAAGTGCACTATCAGTAAAGAAGCAAATATTATTGACCTAATTCAACAACTGAAGGTCTCCCAGAGTATTTAAAATTTAGATATTTTTTCACAAATTTAAATATTTATTACCTATTTGTTTAAATAATTTTTTTTTAAATCAAGAAGAACAAAAATAAAAGGTTGTTTTAGTTTGATCGAATAATTTAATACAAAAAGTGCGAACATTTCATACAAGTAAGTGCAACAAGTGAATTGTATTGTTAAGGCACCTTAAAATGTTTTTGGCTATTCAAAATATGTTTTTAATTTAATCTAGAAATAAAGCTACTTTTTGGTTACTTTTTCATTACAAATAAGGAAAGTTAATAGATCACAATATTTACGCTCCACTTTAGGCCTCATGGGCTTTGAATTCAAACTTTAACAACTTCAACAAAATGGCATGTTATGAGAAACTGTTCTTACTGTTTATATTGGATACAAAATTTAAATTCTCTGCCAATAATTAGTCGGCTTAACAGGAACAGTTGTTAGTTACTAGGGCTTGACAGTACATGAGAGAATAGTTTTTGACAAAGAACACTCTAAAAACTGCAGTCATTAGCTGCGTTCCTTTGGAAATATTTATCTACTTTTTAGTACTTAAAACTACTTTGATCTACTTTGCTATACTGAAGAAGTAGTTCAAAGCAGCTTTAAGTACTAAAAAGTAGATAAAAATTTCCAAAGGAACGCAGCTATTAAAATTAAACATAAGAATTGTACCAGTTTCAAATATACATATATAACTTTTTTTAAATATTCGGCCGGCTCTCTTTTTGAATTTTGTCAAAAATTAAAAGTCGAGCAGCCTATTTCACAGATTACTAAATCAGTTTCATTAGCTACATCAACGACTTTAAATATTGATTGGTACGGCCTATTAAATATCTCGAATCACTTTTTTAAACTTTTGCACTATTTAGATCATAAAAAGTATTTCCCGACGGTCAATGGGACTCAACTATTGATTTTTGAGGTCGCTGATGTAGTAAGCTCTGAAACAAGCCCCATAGTTATAACTTTTCAAAGTAAACGAAACTATTGGGCGTATTTCGAAGTATGTAGTTGTTTTCTTTGGTGTTGATTAAGGTGCTAGACTTTTTAAATGACGCTGGACCAAACTACCGTCAGACGCTTTGAAATGCCATATTTTTTGGCTTCGAAAAAAAAAAAAAAAAACTCTTTCATAAGTGAGCCTCGGGATCCATAATGCCCCTTAATTTAAGTACCGAATATTTTTTATTCATTCATCACAGCAGGAGAAAAATAATTTATGTATGGAAAAGAATTGGAGTTCCAAAGGTTTTCATAGAATATTTTGGCGTTCTATAGGGTTTGATCGTATATACCTAAACTTTTTTGAAATTAAAAATCGAATTTCATACAAAGTTAGCCAACAAAATTTGAACAAAATAATGTGCTTTTCAAAAATACATCTCAAGATGTTAGTTAAGTTAAATTTTAAACTTTTCAATATTTGACGAAAACCTTAGAATAAACATAGAATCTAAATTCAAAATTTTGGGGATCTTCCACGGGATTTGCTCCAGCTTCATTCACAGTCTAATAGGACTGTGTGATAAATCCCCTAACAATGACGCTGCCATCTTGTAGTGAGTACCTACCTACTGAACACATTCCTGAGTTTTCGTGAAAGAAAAGAAAATTCTTTTAAAGGACACTCGAAGTAACTTATTTTGTTTAATGAGGCAACAGCATTTAAAGGCAAAACTTAAAAAGCCTTGATTAAAATCAATATTACAGATATTACAATCAGAAAATCAAAGGAGGTATCTGGGTACCATGGTCCCCCATATTCCTATAGCTTCTTTCACTCCATCATTTCATTAACGTTTCCGCACTAGTTAAACTTTTTACTTTTCTTTGAACCGTCCGTCTATGAAAAAATCGCCGACATTAAAATAACTAAGTAACTAGTTTACCGTGCCTCCAGGTTCCTCACTCTGTTTTATACTCTCTCTATAGGTATCATTTGCGTTCAAATTCAATGGATTAATGTATACATAAACGTCTTGACTTGAGTTAAGTACTTTATTACTCGCTTCATCATACATGGTTTTTTGGTGTGCGATTTGCCACTTGAATAGATTACTCAACAGCTCCTTCAAACAATTGACTTTTATTTTTTTTTTCTTCTTCTTCTGATTCATATAAGAGAGATCTCCTAGAGAGAGGAACGACAACCCATCATCAGAACCAACAGAGACACCCATCAATGCAATGAACGTTTTGCTAAAGTGACTCTTCCTACTTATAAAAAAGGTACTTACGTATCAAAAAGATGCAATGAACGCTTAAGAGGGCATCATCATCACTTGCGATTTTTTTTTTTCTTTCCATTCTGCCGTACAACAATTCATAATCTCTATATTCTCCTCTATAAGTCAAACAATGAAGCTTTATATCCATAAGATAGCACAAGTGAAACTTTATATATCAAAACACTCAACCTTCAAATTCCATCAAAGGTCTTTAGTATATTTTACTGCACAGTGCACACGTTCTCTATAATAAAGTGAGTATAAGAGTACACAGAGTAGAGACAGTAGCGCCGCCCCGCGGCACAATTAGCCGGGTTACGCTAATCGCATCAAATTCAAACAAAACAACTGAGAGATGAGATGATCCCATTGTATATTTTTTTTTTGTTTGTGATAAAATGTTCCCAAGAATAAATGATTAACCGGAAATTAAAAAAAAAAAATACACAAGTATTTTTTGTAGGCAGTAGGTAGTACCTACAGGAAATCAGAAGAAAGCTCTGTGATGTCTATTAATTTGTATACAATGTATACAATGTATGTACTCATAGATTTTTGTCGTATACGATATTGCGATAGATACAAAAAAAAAAAAAAAAATATTGAAGTAATTTTCACTTCTCCACCTGAGGGTGTATTTATTAATTAAAAAAACGCTTTTTGTCACAATACATTCCACCAACGACAACGACATGTGGGGAATATGTGCTGTATAGCATTGTTCATTAACAACATGTTGTCTTTTAACAATACCCTAAGATATACAGATAGGGTATACGGTCAGAGTTGGGTAATCGAATCGTTAATTACATTACATGTAATTACAGGGTAATTGCATTGTAATCGAATTACTTTCCCATTACAATGGAAATGTAATTCGAAATGCAATTACAATTAAATTACCTTGTAATTTTATTGTAATTACATTATGAAATTACAAAAGTAATTGCATTGTAATTAAATATTTTGGAATTTGAAAGTAATTACATTGTAATTGAAACTCTGAAATTAATTTCTAAATAAAATTAAACATTTTATTTTATTCAAACGAAACAAAATCATTCAATAAATTAATTAATATTAGCTGTGTTTAATTATTCTCGTGATCCAGATCAGATCACTTTATTTGTTAGCTTTACAATAATAAAGCAATATCCTGCTTTTTTTGTAAAGGAAATGAAAACAAGATCAAATCAGGATCACGAGAATAATAAAACACAGCTATTATCATATTACACGAAAAGTTACAATAAAATTACTTGTAATTTATTATTGCTTAAAGCAATAATAAAAACTAACTTTTCAAAGTTTCTGTCCGATAACTTATTTCACCGCGGCGCATTTACTATGCCCGCAAATGAAAAAAAGCCTTTCAATGGGAGCGACGATGAATTTTGTTGTACTTCAGAAACAATGGCTTTGCAACTTGCTACATGAAACTTGCCACATGTAACTTGCAACGTGCAACTTTCCACATGCAACTTGCCACATGAAACTTGCCGCATGCAACTTGCCACTTGAAACTTGCCACATGTAACTTGCAACATGAACTTTCCACATGCAACTTGCCACATGAAACTTGCCGCATGCAACTTGCCACTTGAAACTTGCCACATGCAACTTGCCACATGAAACTAGCCGCAAGCAACTTGCAACATGCAACTTGCCACATACGGCTATATCTCTGAATTTTGAAAAAAAATGAAAAAAGTTTTTTTGATGCTCAAAGGTAGCGGTGACTCTAACTTACATTTGGGTACAACTCCCATCCCTGTAGGTCCACGCGTTCTCAAACCGGAAGAACTTAAAAGTAAACAAAAAAATAAGCCCGATTCTGAAAAAATAGGCTTGATATGGCGGTTTAAAATGGAAGATGATTTTCTAAAAATCTGACAATGTGCAAAGCGTAGGTCCATGACACAAGCTTTCATTTGGCATCACTCCAAAAAATTGCTTTCAAGCGGTTTAGCTTCGAGGAGCGTTCAAAGGTTCGGGGATTTTTCGAAAAAAAATTTTACCCCAACTTTCAAACGCAATTTTCTCGGAATTTTGAAAAAAATCCAAAAACCGGATTATACCACTATCGGGTAGCTGAGAATATAACCTTTCATATGGCACCACCCCCATGTCTCTAGGTCAAAGCGTTCAGCTACCAGAAGCTTTTTCGCTCCCCCAACTTCCAACGGCTATATCTCGGAATTTTGAAAAGAAAATGAATACATTTTTGATGCTTAAAGGTAGCGGGGACTCTAACCTACATTTGGGTACAACTCCCATCCCTGTAGGTCCACCTTTTACATGTCTCATGTGGGATAGTTTTTTTTTGAAATGTGGAAGGTTTAGATTTTGGTTTTATTTTGTTTTTAAAATATAATTACTTTTAAATTACAATTTTAATTACAGTGTAATTACTTTTGTAATTTCATCGTTTTAATTACAATAAAATTACACGGTAATTTAATTGTAATTGCATTTCGAATTACATTTCCATTGTAATGGGAAAGTAATTCGATTACAATGCAATTACTAGTGGAGTAATTGCATTGTAATTAATTAGTAATTAATTACAAATGTAATGATTACTCCCCAACTCTGTATACGGTATACCTATACAACATATAGAATCTATAGATGCGTATCGAGATACTATTATATGGCATTCTTCTTCTATCTGAAGGAGATGACAACGTTGTCGACGATGACGACACGATATAGTCGACATACGACAGACGGTTTCGTTTTGAATAGGTGAGATTGGATGCTGATGTGGTATGTTTTCTGTGATGTTGAGCTTGGCAAAAATGTGTCATGGGGATGAATGTAATATTGCATAACACAAAAAAACAAAAACAACAACACGAATATAATGCTGAACCATATGAGAACAATGCCGAGGTAACGTGCTGCTGCTGATATATGTGGTGAAAGGTTGAAGTTGGGTTAAGATATATGGGATTAAATGGGATTTTGGGAGGGTTAACTGGCTGGCTACAATTTTTTTTTTTGCAATTGGGAATAGGTATATGAAGAATTTTATTAAAAATTGTTCACAATGCTTTTTAAAATAAACAATACCTTAGAAAGGAAAAAAAGATATATAATCGAAAATGAAGTTACGATTAGATAGGGGAGTTTGGGGAAATAAGGAGAATTTGGAGTTCTTCATAGCTGCGACAGTAGGTACCAATAGTATTTTGTTCAATAAAAATTTTCTATCTTTAAAGAAATTTTTTTTTTGAATTTTTGTTCCATGACGAATGTCACTCCTATCTCCCTTAAATTTTTGGGGAAATGAACAATTTTACTAGGAAAATTCGAATGAACGGGTTTATGATTTTTGGTTACAGCTTTTCTTAAGAAATCATCTCTTTTGAAGCTTACATTGCTGTTTGGAATTTTAATTGAACCGCAAAAGCAATTAGGTGTAAGGTATATTTAGGTAATGAGAAAATGTTTTGCTTTTGGCATTTGTTCATTAGTGGCTTGAAAATTATGAAGAATTTTGTTCACCATTTGGGACCGCAAATTACAGGTGATGTAACGAAATGATTGGTGTTTTTCGAAAGATCTTTGAATTGAATTTATGAAAAGGGAGAAGTATTTGTAGTTATTGGTTCAAAAACCAAAGAAAAAGTGAGTTGATGAATAAACCCAGAAAGACTAAATCATAATCTTTCTTTCCACTGTCGAATGTCCCAATTTGCTCTTGGGTTATTAAAAAGGCCTTGGTTTTGGATCAAGAAGTCCTTGAATATTACTTTTATCCTTCTTTAGACTATTAAACATTGCGTCATTATTATCACATGTTGATCATTCTGAAACTGGTGCAAGTTTCAAACATTTTGTTCAGTATGGCCTGTTTAAAACTGAATTCAAGTTGTCAGTGAAGTTGATCACTCAGCAGAAAATTAGGGTCCCAAAGTAAAATTTATGTGAAAAAAAAAATAAAAAAAAAGTAAAATACCTACACCGAAAAAAAAACTCAAGTAGCACACTGGTGTATAAATTGGTGTAAATTCATTAATTTTGGTGTAAAATTGAGGAAATTGAAAAAATATGGTGTATTTCTCAAAATTAGTGGTATAAAAATTATACCACTGTCTTTTCTGTAAAAAATTTCAACATTTTTGTAAGATTCCGTGCAAAAAATACACCGATATTCAGTTGTTTTTATAATATACCATTAATGGTGTATAAAATTATTCGATTCTGAAATCAACCAAAACGGTACATTTTGTACACTCTCTTTGGTGTGGAAAGCACACCCTGTGGACATAAAATTCACCAGAATGCATAAGTGGGAGACGACATATTTTTTAATGGCCGCCATTTAAAAAAAGGAGACAGCAATTAATTAGTTTTCTATAATAGTATATATATCGACCTAATTATCCCTCAATTTGGTTTTTTCGATGCGGTATATTATGTTATAAAAGAACTCTTCTAAAAAAATGTAAAAACAACAAAAAAAAATATAATTTTTGAAAAACTGATTTTTAAAATCGAACAAAAAAATCATTAATTCACTGACATTTTTGAGGCGCTCGATTTTTAGAGGGGGTAGTATGTAAAATTAGTAGACAGAATGTGTTTCGTTTTTAAATTAGCAAATAAATTCATATTTAACCATTAGTTTCTTATGGCAATATTATGAAAGTGAATAAAAATTAATTTTCATTTATTTCATAAGAAATGGTGTGAATTAGAATTCATCAAACTGTTTGAGGTAAAAAATAAACTTTGGTTCAAATTTTAAATCAGAATAATTTAAATGGTGTATTTTATCCGTAGATTTATTGTGTATTTTTCAATTTCAAAGGGATAATTTTCACCAAAAACCAGATCATTTAATATACCACTTGCGCCATTTATACACCAAAATCGGTATATTTTTTTAACCACCGGAGTTTATTATATACGAGAAAATGGTGTATTTTTTATATTCAAAACGTATATCACGAAAGTGCAAAAAATACACCAAATATTTTGGTGTATTTTAGACTTTTGTGCTACTTGAGAATTTGATAATAACAGCTATCAAATTAACATTTTTCAGTGACAAAAGTCGTCCAACAATTAAAAAATCAATTTTGATATTTTATCATATCATTTTGACATTTTTTAATTTTAGGTGGATAGTGAAAATTTCACTTTGACAATTAAAATATCAATGTTGACTAGATTTTACGTTTTAGTTTATTATAATGAAACCTATTTCTTTCTTTTTTATTATTTTTATTATTTTAAGAATTTTCTTTCTTTTTTCAAAACATTATTGAAAGTGAATATTCTTTAAAAAATAGTGGTGATATTATTTTTTCTATTATAAGTGATATAATTGTTTTGTTATTTTCTCCCAAACTATGTGGAGTAAAATCTTATTGCCGATCAAATTTTCTCAGTAAATCATACATTTTACTTCGAAAAAACACAAAGCGCCTTTAAATTAGTACACATTAAGAATTTTTTATTTAATATTTTTCAATAATTTGGAATGAGAAATTGATATAAAAAAATGATAATAAAATATCAAAACAAATTTCCAAAATGTGACATTTAAATATCATCCTGATAATAAAAATATTATTTTTACATTTTAAATATAATTAAACACATTTTATAGACCATTTTTGGCTGATATTTAGAAAAAGGTTAATTTGATATTTAAAAAATGTTAAATTGATATTGTTTTTTTTTTCGGTGTATATTCTTAAAAGGGAAAAAACAACATTTTAATTCAATTTGAGTATGCAATTTGATTTCATTTATTAAGTTGAATATAAAAAAAATCTAACTTGATAGAACGGTTTTTTAAAACTAATTTTAGATATACCTAAATCATTTTTTGAAAAACTATTTTTTTTTTAATAAAGTTGGTATGCAATTTTGTTGTAATCATCAATGAACACCTTAAGCCAAATTTAAAAAAAAAAATCAAATTTCCCTTTGCGAAAAGGAGAATGGGCATTTTGGACGTTGAGCGGCCATTAATGAAATTGGTATCAAATGAAAGAGCTATATCTTAGGAAAAACTTTTACATTGGAAGTTTCGCGGTATTACTTTAAGAATGCAAGATATTGCAATATTTGTATTGTTAATGCATCACTTAATGTGTGAAGGAAAAATTTAATTATATTTTTATTTTAAATATATAATATGAAGCTCTGTCATTTTCCCTGACCCTGAAGACATTGATCTTGAAAATCCGACCAATAGAACTCATAATACAAGATTTTTAAGCCAACCACTTTTGTTTTTGTTCAACAGTTTTTCAAACGATTCAAACTAACAAAAAATTGAACAACAAAACTCTCAAAATAGGCTTGAAATTGTTGTTTAAAAAAGCTGATAGTTTGGGTTCTAGTGGCTGGATATTCAAGATTAAGGTCTTCAGGCTTAGAGAAAATGACAGAGTATCATAATATGCACTTAAAATAAATATTAAAGTTACAACATAGAGACAATCTGCATAAAGAGTTAAATGCAAAAATGCATTTTATTCGTTTCTTAAGTACTTCACAAGGATAAAACTCCTGCAAAACATATGTAAGACTTAATAACATCATAAAATAACAAATTCATCAATGGCCGCGCAACGTCCACGTTCCATACAAATTTGCCCTTTCTCCTTTGATTAAAAAAAAAAATTCAAACTTTTTTTAAAATTCCAAAAATGTATGTACTTTTTGAGAGTATTGACCTTGAAAAGAAGATTAGTTTTAAATGAAATTGAAATTGAGAAGAAATTGAAATTGGGCAGGTTCAGTAACGTTAGCGACTAAATATTTAGGTAATTTCTCGGTCTCTGATTGGTCAGCTGTCAAAAAAAATCCTTCCAATTTAGGTAATTTTATTGGAAAGCTGACTGGAAAGCTAGGCAAGAAAATTTTCCCAAAAAATTTAGGAAAGTTTTTTTTTGTCAACATGACAGCAGATTGTTTTCAATTAAAGAATTAATTTAGCAAAACTAAATTTATTTGTGTGAAAAACAACTAAAAAGTGCATTATCGGTTATAATTAATTTTATTTATTCATTACAGTTAAGTTAAATTTGGTGTCTTACCCATGCGACCGGTAAAATTCTTAAATAAATTTCGAAATTTGACAATAGCATCACATTCAAACTAATTTAGTCAATTTACTCAAATTTTCGTTCAGAAAATGACGTTGCCTAAATATCTAGTCCCTAATATTTCCTGAACGTGCCCATTTTTTTGTTTTTGAAAAACCACGGTACCTGTCATACCTACATATAACGAAAATAGAAAAAATTATTTTCCTCAAAAGCAGCACTAACGATTTTGATTAAAATATTTACGGGCAATGAATTTTTCAACTGTAATTCATGGTAGCTGCCATAGAACCCTTTATTGATTTCTGAATTTCTCGGAAACAGAATGGTTTAAATAACCACAGTAAAGGAGAAGGGGGTACATTTGACATTTAGTTTTTAAAGGTCTGTATTTTCGAAAACTGTTAATTTATTCCAATATTTTGTTTTGTATTTGAATTATTGACAATTCAAGATTATATTAACAGTAATTTTTTTTGTTTTTAAATATTTCAACATTTAAAAAAATAATGCCCAGGGACCGGGGCACATTTGACTTTAAAAGGGGTACATTTGACAATGGTGGATTAAACCCCACATAGTGTGCATTATATTTTTAAAACTATCAGCGGATCTTGCTCGTCTATTGTTTGATTAGAAAAAAAAAAATATATTTTTGGTTTTAAACAATCTACTTAACAATATAACAAAAAAAAAATAAATCAAAAAATTCATTTTATAAAAAGAAGAAGAAAAAACCATAAACTATTTCTAAAAATCCCTCCATTTAAATCTTAATCAAAATTAATCGATGTCGATTTATTTTTTAATAATTTATTTAATATATAATTCCCCCAAAATCAACGTAAAACTGTGCCCCCATTGCAAAAGTCAAAGGTGCCCCGAAGGAGCCTAACAAGTTTTATTCTTATTTTTTTCAATAACTAATACTATTTTTTTACAAAGCTGGTTTTAATTTACTAAACTTTAAGCATAGTGCTATCAAAATATTGATTCACCATTAAAAACGCTTTTTATTAGGTTTAGAAATCGCTTACATACCGGTGGTCAAAAATTAGATCAGAAATACAGAAAACACGAAAACAAATCAAACTAAGCTTCTTTCTTCATCCAAACTATTCTTTATTAAGGGAACGATCATACCGAAAAACGCAAAGTCAAATGTACCAGGGTGTCCTATAACAATTAAAAAAAAAATTTGAAAAACTCATTTTTGGATTTAAAAAAATGATTAATGATATTTTGTTTTGTCATGCTTCAAATGAAAATAAAGCTATAATTTAATTTATTAAATAAAAATCAGATATTGAGAAATATGCCATTAAAAACATTTCATTTAAATAGAAAATATGATTTTTAACCATGTTTAAGACATGTTGAAAACTTCGAAGAAATGTATCGTGGTTTAATAAAACGAATAGATAGATGTTGATTTGTTTTTTTGGCCACTTTAGTTTTTGAGCTATGAAAGTGTTCCGGGAACACTTTCGGGGGTATATTATATAGAAAAAACCTAATATTTTATTACAAATTTGTATGTTCTGCTTAAGTGCAGCAAAAGGATATTTATCCATAAAAATAAAAAATAGGTACACTTTAATAAGAAGGCTTTTTAATCGGCTTAGAAGTTCATTGAAACCGCATACAATACCTGAAGCTTATTAGAGATCAATAGCTTTTCAAAGTTAACCTAACCAATCAAAAAAATTCCTTAAATGTTACTGGCCTAGATACCGCCTTAAGCTGAAATTCCCATAGAAAATACAAATTTACATAATTCTTTGTGAATTCCAATTAAAGGTTCAAAATAAAGTTATATTCGAAATTAATGGTGCTAAAAATGCTTATAAACAATAATAATTAAAACTGATCTTTCACTGTTATAAAATCGGGGCAATAAACGTAGGTATAAGATCATCACATCAATCTTCTACAACCAACACACTACAGCTGTAAAACCTCTATAAATTGGTTGTAAATAAAAAAAAAACAGAAAAATAAAAATAACCCCCTAAAGCCATTAAGCATACCGCTTTTCCACTCAATTAAAAAAAAAAACCAGCACCTGAAGAAAGGTATTTCTGTATTTTGTATGGCTTCAATTTGGACCAACCGGTATTAAAATTTTTGCTTCCTCTTGCTGGAAGAAAAATTTGACAAAAGTGGTTCCATCGGTTATGAGAAGTTGATGACGATCAACCGACAATGATGATGATGAGATGCGTATGGGACTTTTGTGTATTGGCAAAAAAATATAAACTTAACCAGTCTTAGTCTCAATGAACGGTGAAATCGTTCAGTCACCACTTGCTTGCAAGTAAATTAATCGCTTTTTTTCTTCGGTATGTTTTTTTTTGATGACTCTGACTTAATGAGTTTTTTGGCCTTCTGACAGGTGACCATAACAAATACAGACCTACTTTTATTGAAGGTTTTGCAGGCAATGCAAAAAGTTAAATAAATAAATACTTGGGCGCAAGGTGCTCTAAGACATCATGGCAGTAACAATATCAGCCGGTACCGCCAAAGCTACTGTCTCTCTTTGAAGTGAAAGTAAAAAGAGATATCTCAAAATTTTGCGTTTCCCTGTCAATTTGAAATGTCAATGGATACCGCGGTCACTCCACCTATTAGCCCAGACCCCTTCGTTTGTCGGCCAGAGAAGAGGGTTACGGTTACGGACCAAAAACAAATCTATAACCTGTGGGTGGTTTTACTTTTCTCTTCTGTCCATTAACTTAAAAGATTGAGGAAGAGTTTTTTTTTTTTAGAAATTTCAATTATGACAATGACAATAAGTTAGATATTTCTTGTAAACACACACAAAAAAAGAGTAATAATTTCGCTGACAAGAAATAAAAGTTTAACTGCACGATTTTTGAGTTACGATTATGCGATGATACTTTTGGCTTACAAAGAAGCTCACCACCAGCTGTAGTATCTGTATCTGAAGTGGTCTTAATTGTATTCGAAAAAGTTGGGTTGAATACGCGGGAGAGGTACCTAATAACAATAACTATTGTCTGCCTTTACTGATTTGAATGATTAATGTCGACAACGTGATTTGGAATTACGTGACAGCAATGATTTCTGATTTATTCATAAAATTGAATTCATTTAAAAGTTTGTTCCGGTTTTTTTCTTTCTACTGAATCTTTTTCCGTTTTTATCTGGTTTGCTTTTTTTTTGTTGTTTAATTTAGGTACGAGAAAAACCACTCAACGCAATTGTATATCTAAAAGCAGTGAACAATTATGTTATGGAGCTTGTAAATGGACAGTTAATCAAAGATTTTAATGTATTATTTTCCTTTTTGTTTAAACTTGGTCATTTGTTATTGTTTGTATAAAGCAAATTGTATTAGTTATTGTA
This sequence comes from Episyrphus balteatus, assembly GCF_945859705.1. NCBI lineage: Eukaryota > Metazoa > Arthropoda > Insecta > Diptera > Syrphidae > Episyrphus > Episyrphus balteatus. The sequence goes on along the minus strand of NC_079134.1, from coordinate 24,380,208 downwards.
TTTAATTTGTCAAGCGTGTTTTGGATTTTTAATTATTTCCCATGCTTGCGTTTGATGGTTTTGTTGTTTTAAATAATTGTTGACTACGATGTTATTTTTCAAATGATTTAAAATTGGTTGCTTGAACTAAAATACCAAGATAATTTTGTATAAATATTTTAACCTTATCATTGAACTTTTTCTTAAAATATAGTTTTTGCAGAGTTCAAAGCCCTCGAAATACATTTGAAAAGTGGTTACTGAAGAAAATATTGAATTTCTTTATAGATTAAATGACATTTTGTATAATTTATTGAAAGTTTTATTCAAGATCTTTATTTTAAAAGTTAACAAGGTCCAACTTGTATAATTTTAATACCAAAAAATATTTTTTTTTAAACAAATGCAGTTTTTGTTACTTTTGATAAAGGAAAACAACGATATTTTTTATAATATTTGTATATAATAATATCTATTATATATATTAAAGTTTGGTTTTGTGTACGTTCACTAACCGGCCACACCGATTGACTAATTTTCTTAATTTTTTTTTTAAATCAAAGAGGCATAAGAGGAGAAGGTTTAAGGCAAAAAAAATTTAAGATTTTATAGGGTAAATAGGGGTAACATTTTTTTGAAAAAGAGGCTATTTTCTAAACCGTACGTCGTAAAGAGTTGACTTTTTTTTTAAATGATAGACAAATTTATTCAATAGTTAAAAAAGGTATTGAAAAAATTCAAAAAAAATTCAAAATCAAATTGTGAAGGTTTTTTGGCAGTCATAGACCTTCGACAAAAGACTAATTAGAGGTACGCAAAATTTTGCACAGAAATTTGAGTTACACCATGAGAAAGATATTTAAAAAAAAAATTAGGGGTCTAAAACGCATTTTTTTCATAGGCCCTGTATTTTGAAATAAAAATTTTTGAAAAACAACCTAATTTTTAGGGACACTTTTGAGTAGTCTTTTATTTTTTTGGAATTTTTTAAAGTCTGCAAAAAATCTCAAACTTATAGGAAATATAGGTTTTAATCATGCTAAAAGTTTAAAAGTTAACATTTATAAACTCATTTTATGAACTTTTCAAGTTTTGATCCTGTTTTTACTTTGAAAATTAACTTATTACGGAGTCGAAAATTAGAAATAAATACAAGAAATGGCGGAACGAAGTCCGCCGGGTCAGCTAGTAATATTATATAATATTTGTATATAAAATTTGTATATAAATTTTTTCAAAAGTTTTGATTTTTAAAAAAGTACGCATGAAATAAGCTTCTTTGGAAGAAACAAAATATTATATACATACATACCAGTTAATATCGTATATTTAGTGTTGCCGTTTTTAAAACTTTTTTTCTAATTTTATTAATTTTTTTACTTGCGATATAGGTACTACATATATATCAAGTTATGCATTCGTACGAAAAAAAAAAGTTGAGATAACATTTTTCCATGACATTACGATGGTAGACAATGCCAAAAAAGTGGGTCCCGGAAGTCCGTCTGTCAGTCTGTCTGTCTGTATAAGGAGCTACAGCCTAAACGTATGGACCGATTAATGTCAAACTTAATATGTAGCGTTATTTGGCGACTCTCCAGAGGGGTTTTTGGAATTAATTTTTTTGGACCAAAAATAACGGTACTTGTCATATACCGATTATAGTAAAATTGAAATATCTCGAAAACGGCTCTAATGATTTTGTTTTAAAAATTCAAGTGTTAGATTTAAGCTAAGGTCTATCTTCCAATGAAAAATTTTTTTTTTGAGAATCATTATTAACGGTACCTGCCATAGAACCGTTTTTTTCAAATCCGATTATCTCCGAAACTACTTATTCGATTTCAACGAAACTTTTTGTGAAGAAGCATTTATATAATTTAAATATAAGCCAAAAATAAGATTTTGAAAAAAATAATTTTTGGATTTTTAAAAAAATTTTGTAAGCGTCTTTCATGCTAATTTCATTACAATTTACTAAAAACAATAAAAGCGAAACCATGCGAGCAAAATAAAACTTATTAAAACATGCAAATAATTAAACTTAGGCAAAAAATAAAGCAAGCAATAAAATAAAAGAAACATTAAACTTGTCCATTCGACTTCTTTATTTGGAGTGTGACTTAAACATAAAACATAATTTAATTTGCTTAAAATAAGAGAGCGTTATTCAACAGTACAAAATGTTTTACATGAGAACAGCTTAAAAATCATTCGATTTCTTGAGAAAGAGTTTTGCATTAAGCTCTTATATATTTGAACAGTTAATATTTCGATAGAAATATATGCATCATAAAAAGCTTTCTTGCTTTCAATAAATAAAATGAAACATGAAACATAATATCGTAAATAAGCGTTGCCGTACGTTATTATTATTAATGTCGTTTATAAAATAATGATATTACAATTGCATGTAAGAGATGAAGTCTCTTACAGCTCGGCTATCCTGACCTTAAATCGTCCTCGATTTACGATATCATGTTTTTACATAAATACATGCATACAATATTAAAATATTATAAAATAAAATTTAGATAGGTATCCATATTAAATAAAATTAATAATTAGGTACATTTTTCATTTAAATTTTGAAATACATATGAATGTGTATTTATTTGAAATTACATAGTAATTGATTTCATTTTTCAGTGTTTTTACTTAAAAAAATTTTTTTTCATTGAATACATTTTTCATCATATAATATTTTTGTATGTATTTTTTCTTTTTGTTTGTCTTTAATCGATTTTGTTTTGTTTTCGTTTGTTTACTTTTTGGAAAAAAAAAAACATTTTTTTTTCATTTTCTTTTAATTAGTTACATTATTTAATAACGATAATTTTTTTTTTAGATAATGATTGACATTTTTCTAGTTTAGCATATTTTAAGAAATTATATTTGAAATTTTGGAACAAATAAAAAGATTAAAAATTATTAAAGATTGATGCATGCAAATAGATGGCTCATTTCAAAAGATAGGGTTTCATATTTTCTAAGGGTAAGGCACCTGTTGAGCGCGTCGACATGACCTATCCTCTTGCCATCTCTATGTTCGATGACGTAGTCAAAATCTGAAAGCTCTAAGGCCCATCGAGAAATTCTCGGATTCAAAATCTTTTTATTAAGAGTCTGGGTCAGCGACTTGCAGTCGGTGACAATTTTAAATTTGATTCCCGTTAAATAGATTCGGAATCTTCTTAAGGCATAAATTAGGGCGAGTGTTTCCAATTCATAAGAATGGTATCTTGATTCCTGATCAGTTGAACGCTTCGAAAAAAACAAAATCGGATGAAATTGATTGTCATCTTGTCGTTGCAACAACACAGCGCCAAAGGATTAAAAAGTCTTAAAAGAGGAGCGCTCAAAAGTTTTTCTTTTAATAAATTTAAAGTATGCAATTGTTTTTCGCCAAACTCAAACTTCGCGTCTTTTTTAAAAAGGACGTTTAAAGGTTTAGCTAATAAAGAAAAGTCTTTAATAAAGTTGGGACTGTTAGGGTCACATAAATCAATTTTCATTTCGTTAGCATCCGTATGATTCGCGTTAATTTTTGAAACACTCTCGGAAACTAAACTTTTAATTTTAACTTTATCATAATAATTCAAATTTTCATTAATTTTTAACGAAATATCATCATGCACATCGCAAACATCAATTTTTAAAATTTTATCTTCAAAATCTAAATCATATTTATCATCGTTTTCAGAACCGTTTTCATCATAATTTTCATAATCTTTTTCATAATCTTTTTCATAATCTTTTTCATAATCTTTTTCATAATAATTTGTTTGTTTCTTAATTTTGTTCGTATTTGTTTCATTAATTACTAATTTAACTTTAGATTTAAGCAAAAAATCTCGTCCTAAGACAAGTGGATCTTTCATAGTTCCATCATTAACAACATAAACACATAAATTGACAAATTCACCATTAAAATTAACAAAACATGCAAATTTACCTAAAATATTCAGTCTTGAATTATTAATACCATAAAAACCATAATTCGGTGATTCCAAAGAAGTCATCATAAAAGGTGGCACGTATTGCCGTTGGACAAAGCTGATGGGGCTGCCGGTATCTATAGTTGTCATCACATGCATGTTACCTCCCATATTTTCAGCTTCAGGACTCGTAAACTTGATTTCCAAAACTCCATGGAAGTCATTCAATAGTGTTGCAAAATCGGTTTTAGATACTCGTAGTTCGTTATCGTTTTGAACCATAAGCACAGAAGATGATTGGGGGCAATCGTTCACAGAATGACCCATCATACCGCAACGAAAGCATGAGCCTTTTGGTCGACGTGGTTTTGGACACTCTGGTGAAATGTGGCCCAACTCGTTGCAATTGTAACACTTTATTTTTGTGTCGACTTGTGGCAAAGGCTTTGATTGCTGCACAGGCTTATTGAACGAGAAAGTCGATGGTTGGGATTCAGACTTCATTTTTTCGTATCTTCGAAGTATGGTTTTCAACTCAGCGATTGTGTTTGCCGTAAGCATAAGCTGCTTGTTAAAAACGGAGTCTGGAATTCCCTTTATGATATAAGCAATCACGTCTTGCTCGTCGATTTCGGTTGAAGAAGCTATCTCCTGCATAGCCAGGACGTATTGTTGGAAACTTTCATCCTTATGTTTCCTTCGCCTTCGCAACGCATTATGCACATCGGTCGCGGTGGTATGCTGGTGAAATTCTGTCAAAACCGCAGACTTAAGCTCGATCCACGAGCGAAATGACTTTGACCTTGCGAATAATTTTGCAGTACCCCTGAGCAATCGCTTAAAATAAATAAATGATTCGGATTCACTTAAGTGGTAGGTGACAACAGCATCCTCAATATTCTCAATCCATTTTGTGATCGGGTATTCATCATCACCAGAGAACGTAGGCAACGAGTCTTCGATGTCACGTGCTGTGCATCCAGCTGTAGGACGAACATCTCTAGCAGGGCTATGGCTATTTAGTTCAGCCAATCGTTTTTCGAGCGCCAGAATTTCTTCCTTTTTACGAAGCACCTCACGAAGTCTTTCTAATCGTTGTTGGACTAAATTTTCTTCGTTGTCCAAATTGTCGCCGTCGCCATCGTCGTCACCTTCACCATCATCATCATTCACAGCATCAGCAGGGAATAAACCCTCGAGTTCATGTGGCTCAAGCAAAGCAATGGCTTCATTTAAGCGAGCCTTAAGCGCAGATTTTAAGCCAAGTGTGGATAAATCCATTTCAGCCAATTTTAATTTAAGATTTTGAACCGTGGAAGTTTCCACAAATCTCGACGCACGTGCAGTAGCATTCATCCTTACACATGCGATTTTTCACAAAAAAAAATTTGACAAAATTTAAGCAAATAAACTACGTTCAAGTTCTTAATCGCACTTCTGATTAATTGTAAGCGTCTTTCATGCTAATTTCATTACAATTTACTAAAAACAATAAAAGCGAAACCATGCGAGCAAAATAAAACTTATTAAAACATGCAAATAATTAAACTTAGGCAAAAAATAAAGCAAGCAATAAAATAAAAGAAACATTAAACTTGTCCATTCGACTTCTTTATTTGGAGTGTGACTTAAACATAAAACATAATTTAATTTGCTTAAAATAAGAGAGCGTTATTCAACAGTACAAAATGTTTTACATGAGAACAGCTTAAAAATCATTCGATTTCTTGAGAAAGAGTTTTGCATTAAGCTCTTATATATTTGAACAGTTAATATTTCGATAGAAATATATGCATCATAAAAAGCTTTCTTGCTTTCAATAAATAAAATGAAACATGAAACATAATATCGTAAATAAGCGTTGCCGTACGTTATTATTATTAATGTCGTTTATAAAATAATGATATTACAATTGCATGTAAGAGATGAAGTCTCTTACAATTTTGAAATTTTTTTTTTTGAAAAATCAAATTTTCGAAAACGGGGCATTGAATTTTTTTGAAATTTTGTATTTAGATGTTGATCAGTGATTTCTACAAAATGGCATACCAGTTGTATTTTAAAACTTTTTTTCCAAAAAATTATTTATAAAAAATTAGTTTTAAATAAATATAAGCCAAAAATAAAATTTTGAAAAAAATAATTTTTGGATTTTTAAAAAAATTTTGAAAATTTTTTTTTGAAAAATCAAATTTTCGAAAACGGGACATTGAATTTTTTTGAAATTTTGTATTTAGATGTTGATCAGTGATTTCTACAAAATGGCATACCAGTTGTATTTTAAAACTTTTTTTCCAAAAAATTATTTATAAAAAATTAGTTTTTTAAAAAACGGCTCTAACGATTTTGAAATTTTTTTTTCTAAAAATGCATCTTAATATATCAATCAAAACTGCATACTTGTTTTGGGGGGCAATTTGATTTCAGATTTTATATTATTTTTTTAAAAAACGAATTTAATTTTTTTTTTTTATTTTTTTTTTTGTACCCATATAGTAGGTACCTACATTTTCTAAATTTCTATATCAAAAGTCTTAAAAATTTAAGCAACTTGAACTCTAAGAGCAAGTTCGTGCGACCGAGTCGTGCATTTTATTTTTTTAAAGAGGAGAATTAAAGATTGACATGTAAATACATGTATACCTACTACATTGTACACTGAACCAAATCCTTACGTAAATACAACGAAAAAATTCGTTGAGCCAACGAAAATTTAATTAATTTTCAGCCGATGAAAAATTTAATTGGCTCAACGAAATGGCTTTCATACGTTAATGAAGAACTTCATCAATCAACGAAAACTGTAGTATTTTAATGCAATTTTTCATAAAAATTTTTTATCGAGAGTTAATGAATTTTTACATCACTTTACGAAATTTTTCATCGATTAACGTAAAATTTAATTAACCACGGTGATATTTTTCGTTAGTCAATGTATTTTTTGATTAATTTATGAAAGAACTTTCGTTAGCTAACGAATTTTTTCGTAAACTTAATGAACATTTTAATTAAATTACGAAAAAATATTTGTTAGCTAACGAAATTTTTCGTTGTATTAATTGTATTTTTTTATTGGACTTGTTAAATTATTAATTTAATATAGTCCAAACCAAAAATTGGCGTTTCGACTCGGTGGAGCTCACTTAAGTCAACTGATGAGTCCGACTTATTGTGAGACACCTTGTCAATACGCAAATATTTTTTTTATATTCAGCTCAACTTACATAGATTTTTAAACAAAAACCTAATGTGAACTATATAAAGCAAGATTCAATTTTTAATCATTAAAACAGAAATGCACCCAAGTCTACGTTTTTTTTGTAAGGCAACGATTTTTTTCGTTAACTGATGTATTTTTTCATAAGCCAATGTAATATTTCATTAATATATGAAGAATTTTCATAAGCTTATGAAGATTTTCGTTAGTTAATGTTGAATTTCATAAGTTAATGATTTTTTTCGTTACTTATTAAAAACTTTAATAAAGTAAGGGAAAAATTCTTATTTTTATTCTTTAAAATGAGTATGAAATTTTTCGTTAATTGATGAATCTTTTCATTGAATTGGATTTTTTGGCACTAAAAAGGGAGAAAAAGTGTATGAAACGTTTTCATTAATTGATGAAGGTTTTCATATTACGAAAAATTACATATTTTCGTTGAGCCAACGAAAGTTTCGTTGGGCCAACGAAAATGTAGTGTATGAAACGATTTTCGTAATTTTACGAAATTTATTATTTTCAGTGTATTTTATTTAAAAATATGTTATAATAAAAGATCGATTAATTGGCCAGTTATACAACTTTGGTGAGATTTTTTTAAATAAAAACAAAAATGCTACGTATACGCCACAGTGATTCCTATTTGCTTTCGGTTTCTAACTGTTCTAACTTTAAGACAGAAGTGATAACCAAATTCTGAAAACACCATATCATAACAGCCAAATATAAATGCTGCAAATAATGGTTTTAAGTAGGAATAAAATAATAGTTATCATATAAAACAAATGAAAATATAATATGATATTGAATCCTATTCAATAAACAAATTTTCGCTTGAAATTGCTTTTAATGATTCTTTTTTAATATTTGTTGTTTTTTTTTTTTTTTTTTTAATTTAATATTTTAAATATTCGAAAAAAAAGACACATTTAAGCCAACTTTGAAGAAAATAATTTTTGACTTTTTCCGAAACAGGTTCTTCAATTTAAACAAATTTATAAATGTAAAAATGTACAAAAGCTTTAAAACTTTATATTCCAAAACCATCCTTTAGATAAAAATCACCTCGAACCACTTTGGATATTAAAAAAAATCAATATTAATAGAGAAGAACTCATATAATTTTTGTTTTACTTTTTTGCTTTCTAATCTTTCAATTTGAAGCAATCCAATTTACTTTGGGTTAAGACACGACCGTTTATATGGCCTTGCTATAAAATTTATCAGGACTATCAATTTCAATTAAGCTATACTCTCCCTTTTTTCTGGATTTGTTTGAAGGTCTTTTGGTACATCAATAGAGTAAACAGTGAACGCAGTGAACGCCTTTTGCTATCACGATAATATCGTCCTTCGAGAATATAATATTAAATACAATTTTATCATTTCTCACTCCTTACTTTGTTTTTGCTTTTTTAATTTTACCCAACAATTATATAGACCATCAATTTAGATGGACGGGTTTTTGTGTGTACACATAAAGATAACAGTAGATTTAATAGCAAATATACGAGTGTTATAGATAATTTGGTGACCATGTTTCAGGATTCAAAATTAAATTTTCAACAATTTTAAAAAATTGGCAATTGTATTAGTGCCAACTTTTATAGAAATTGGTAACAGAATTTTAGCCAAATACTTTTTGCTAAAGACAATTTTCCAAGGTTTACATACCTTAGAATTAAGCACTACAAGAAGAAATATTTCATTTCAATCATAAAAGTTTGCTATTTGATTTAAATCGATATCAGGTTAAAGTTACTATTTTTTTTAGAAAATTAAAAAAAGTTAAGCAGTTATATATGAAGAACCTAACAAATGGTCACTCCATTTATAAACCACAAGAGCACAAACTTCACTCGAGCACTGCCTGCTCATTAAATAAGTTTACCAACTTTAAATTACTTAGCACATCTTTAAATAAAGTTATAAGTCAAGACATTGATAGTTGAAGTGGAATAATGATCCCGCACTGTTGTCATTTTCCAATTTCAATTTCACTAAGAAAAAAGTAACTTTTCAAGAAAATCCATTTGTTTTTCTGATTTTATGGGAAGCATACAACATTTCGTTTTCAATGTCAATATCATTGTTGTTGTTGTTGTTGAAGTCGTGTCTTTTTGTATAAAGTCGATTTGGAAAATAGAGTTTTTTCCCTTAACTCTTGGATGCGTGAAGATGCTATGTGAGAAAAAATGTCTGTCTAAAAGTTATTATACCTAAGGGCTGATGATACACTTAAAAGAAAATGATTGTGCTTATATTCGTTTTGTCTCGCATCTTTCCTTTTTTTTGTGTTTTTTTCTATTGATTTTCTATTTTATTTTGGCAATAATCTTAAATATTGACAATTGACGATGTGAACCTAAGGCGGAAACGGATTTATTTAATGGGTCACCGAAGCAATAGCTTTTTTTTGTGGTTCTATATGTTTATTCCTTTAAGTTCGATGGCAAGGCTTACAAATAATGTAATGTTAAGAGGACAATAAATATTGAGGTTCTGTGAAGAGTATTCAATATGTGGTTTTTTGATTACTTTATGGTTTGGGACGATATTCTTTTTTTCTAGATTTAATGTTGAGTGCCTTGTTTATTGTTTTTTTTTTGTATTTTTTTTTTTGGCAGGGAAATGAGTATAAGATAAAACGATTTACTATTTTTTTATTCCATTTAGTAAATATTTAAATTCTTAGAATAGAACGATGAAGTATTTCCAATTATTTTGGTTGTGTACTTTGGTATTGGTAAAAGGACTTTTTGTATTGAGTGTTTTTTGATATGCACAAAGTATTGTCTTGGAAGAAGATAGTCCTGCCTTTTGCCTTGTAAAGATAGAGCGTCTTTTTTTTTACTTGCGATATAGGTACTATATATCAAGCTAGGAATTCGTATAAAAAAAAAAGTTGAGATAATAATAATACTTGACATTACGATGATAGAGAATGCAAAAAAAATGTGTGTCCCGGAAGTCCGTCTGTATGTCTGTCTGTCTGCCTGCGAAGCTACATGTCTGCCTACGAAGCTATACCTCGATTAACATCAAACTTGGAATATGGCATTTTATGGAGACTCTCCAGAGGGCTTTGTGGAATTAATTTTGTTTTGACCAAAAAGTTGAATTTTCTCGTAAACGGCTCTAACGATTTTCTTAAAAAATTCAAATAGGCTATTGATTATGTCGAAAAAAACAGGGTAATAAGGAACTAAGACGTTCACGGGTTTTTATTGCAGGAATCGTTCAATGGGTTATAGAAGAAGATAAAACCGCGGAGTGCTATTAAATGAGAGGGTGGAAACTGAAGATAGGGGTGCAGAAGCCCCCTTTTTGGTTTTTTCAGTATACCTCGTAAACCAAGCAAAATTTTGATATATTGCACATATAACTTTTTGTAGAGAATTAAATTTCCTATTGGAACAATGTTTTTTAAAAATTGAAAAAAAAAATTTCCATACCAAAATAGTCGAAAAAATCATAAAAAAAATATCAAAAAAATCGATTTTTTGAGTTTTTTTGCTTTTTTACTTGTACATTTTTTTTGGGTTGAGATAGACATAAACGCTGCTCCAAAGAAAAAAAGAAGCTTAAATTTCCTTCAAAATTCTGTACTCACTAAATTTTTTCATTGAAAATTAACCGAAGTATGGCCATTTTAATCTAGCTTTTTTTTCGCATTTTTAGTTTTACTCAAGTAAAACAGAAACATTTGAGAGGAAAGTTCGATAACTTAAGCACCAAGAACTGATAATGAGATTTTGTAGAGGGGCTAACTACAATCATTGTTTACTATGGGAGGGGGGGTCAATGTCCCCCCTTTTTGGCGGGAGGGGCAATTTTCTAAAAAAAATACTTAAAATAAAAAAAAATTATTAAAAAACAACGGCAACACTTACAGTTTTGATTGATACTTTTTTTAAAAGCTAGAATTTTAAACTTAATATTAATTTTAAAATGAAGTTATTTTAATCAATTGTTTTTGAAATAAGCGAGTGATTCCGATAAAGAAAGTATTTTGTCTATTTTTCAATTTTCTCAAAAAGTAGAAGGCATAGGAACATTATGATTTTCATGATTTGATAAGAAATCAATTAAGGCAGTTTACTCTGTCGATCAATTTCGTATTGAAGTCCACAGTCTTTGTGAAAATTGTACTCAATGTGCTTTTTAAACTTTTTTTTACAAGTTTTGACTTTGAAATCAGGCATTTCAAAAACAATTGATTAAAATACCTTCATTTTAAAATTAATATTAAGTTTATAATTCTAGCTTTTGAAAAAAGTATCAATCAAAATTGTAAGTGTTGCCGTTGTTTTTTAATAATTTTTTTTTATTTTAAGTATTATTTTTAGAAAATTGCCCCTCCCACCAAAAAGGGGGGACATTGACCCCCCCTCCCATAGTAAACAATGATTGTAGTTAACCCCTCTACAAAATCTCATTATCAGTTCTTGGTGCTTAAGTTATCGAACTTTCCCCTCAAATGTTTCTGTTTTACTTGAGTAAAACTAAAAATGCGAAAAAAAAGCTAGATTAAAATGGCCATACTTCGGTTAATTTTCAATGAAAAAATTTAGTGAGTACAGAATTTTGAAGGAAATTTAAGCTTCTTTTTTTCTTTGGAGCAGCGTTTATGTCTATCTCAACCCAAAAAAAATGTACAAGTAAAAAAGCAAAAAAAATTCAAAAAATCGATTTTTTTGATATTTTTTTTATGATTTTTTCGACTATTTTGGTATGGAAATTTTTTTTTTCAATTTTTAAAAAACATTGTTCCAATAGGAAATTTAATTCTCTACAAAAAGTTATATGTGCAATATATCAAAATTTTGCTTGGTTTACGAGGTATATTGAAAAAACCAAAAAGGGGGCTTCTGCACCCCTATCTTCAGTTTCCACCCTCTCATTTAATAGCACTCCGCGGTTTTATCTTCTTTTATAACCCATTGAACGATTCCTGCAATAAAAACCCGTGAACGTCTTAGTTCCTTTCTAAACTACATAATCAATAGCCTAAAATAGTAATTTTTAAGAATGAAAAACAAATTTTTGAAAATCATTTTTAACGGTTCCTGTCATACAACAGTTTTTTTTCGTATCTGATTTTCTGCCAAATTACTACTCCAATTTCAACGAAATTTTCAATACATAAGCATTTATATAATTTAAATATAAATCAAAAATAAAATTTTGAAATAATATCTTTTTTGGAATTAAAAAAAAAATTGAAATTTTTTTTGAAAAATTAAATTTTCGAAAACGGGACATTAAATTTTTTTTAAATTTTGGTTTTAGATGTTGATTAGTAGTTTCTATAAAATGTCGTACCAATTTTATTTTAAAACTTTTTTTTTTTCAAAAAATTATTTGTAAATTTAAAAAACAACGGCTCTAAAGATTTTAAAAATTCGTTTTTAAAATGCACCTTAATTAAAGAAATCAAGCTGCATACTTGTTTTGGAGCTCAATTTGATTTTAGATGCATTTTTTTTTCCTTTGAAAAACGAAGTTTATTTTTTTTTCATATAAATTTTCAAAATTTCCTATAAAAGCTCTTAAAAGTTTTAGCAACTTTAACCTTAAGAACAAGTTCGTTCTTCAAGGAACATGAAAATGCCAAGATAGTTTTATCAAATACTGTTGTGATGTACAGCAGAATTTTTACCTCATTTGATTGTACGACAAGGGTAAAAAAGATTTCTTGTTTATTTAAAATTTGACAATTAAGGTTGAGATGTCTAGCTAGAACAAAATGTACGATTCTTCATAAAGAGTTGGTTCATGATCTATCCGCGTTTTGTAGTATGCAAAGCATTAATGGATTGATTTAGAGAAATTTCCGACACCTTTCAGTATTCTTCAATTGATCAACAGAAGGATCTCATAGAAGATTTTTGTGTTTTCCTGAACTCTTTTTTATATTTTCTTGAGGGAATATTTGTATAAGTCCCAAACTGAAAAACATCCTCAGGACTTTAAATGTAATATTTCCACTGATCGTAGTGTTCAATGGTAAGGCACAATTTTCAACGCCTTACAAAGTTCAAATGGTTTTATTATGTGATCACTAAAAGTAGTAACCAACTAACAAAATTGTATTAAAAAAAAAAATGGTACTCATACGCCATAGTGATCGCTTAAGTTCAACCTTTAAAAATTGTTACGAAATTTGTAAACGGAGTACAAAACTAACAATCCAAACATATTAAGGATTAATTTTTTATACTTTGCTCTTATTGATTACAATTTTCATTAAATTTTGTGTTTAAATCTCGAATATAAAAACCAAAACAAATAAAAAACATTTTTTTATTAGTTTTAAATTATTTCAAAATAATAATATATTTTTTTTTTATTGTTTCAGATAAATTGGCTTGACTTTAACAGCAAAGTAAGTTTATACCTTTTTTTTTAATTTAATTTCTAACAATAACCACCTGTTTTTTTTTTTTAATAAAATTAATAAAATTTCGCAAAAATTCGTTACTTTTTCAAAAGATTGAAATTTTCACTAAAAAAATAGTTGCTATTCTATAACATAACTGACATCACGTTATGAAATTAACTACCTATTAATATTTGATTCATTGCAATGACATGAGAAGAAAATTTCTTATCATGAAAATGTCCCTTCTTATTACAAATAATGCATTTTCGTGAAACATCTTTTCCAATGGTGCCCTTTGGCGTTAGGGAAGAAATTCTAGCTACGTTACATCCAAGAACATGTTACTATACAAACATATTAATATACATACATTGTTTGAAACCTGATAAAATTTATATCCAGTAACACAGTAATAATACCTATTTTAAGCTTCTGTAAAATTCAAGTCACGATTTTCCATGGGGAAAAATGTTGAAAAAAAAAAAAATGTTGAATGTGTTTTATTCCCCCGAAGCCCTTGGGGAAGGAAATAAATTATTGTAAATAAATAAAATGAATGAGAAACTGCATGAGAAAAAAAAAAATGAAATAAACTAATTGGTTTGTCGTTTGTTCAATACCTCTGTTGAAAATGTAGTATAAATTAATTTGTATTTCCCGTAGAAATTTTCCTAGGGGAAATAAAAAATTCTTTACATGTTAAAAAAAAGGTTTTTTTTAAATTTAATGTTAACATGTACCTAAAAGTTCTTTTAAATACATATATAAATTTATTTTTTTTTACCACACAGCTTTAACAAATTAATGGAGTATGAATTGTGTTTTTGAAATACCAGAAAATTATGGAACTTAAACAATCAAGAAATTTAAATAAACACAACTTATCACTATGTCTAGTTTTTGTTTTGTTTTACGTCGTCTAGAAATCGCTTTAGTCAGGTTTAAGTAATGCTTTTTAAGCTATACCTAGCGGACAGTTATGGCGTTTCTAAAAATACCTCATTCGTCAAATTTTGATAAAAACTCAAGAAGTTATGTAGGAACAAATGACATTAATTTTGGTCATTATACTAATATCATTTCTTGCGTCATTTATTTAACATGTGTTAACTTCAAATATTCTGGTTAATCAATAACACGAAACGCTACTAAGCTTTCAGTTCAAATTTGTTTTATTGAAATTTTCAATATTCACGTTCAGTATTCAAAGTAAATGAACAAGGGAACAAGATATCCACTGGGAAATTTCCTGATAAAAATCCCAAACACCATCCAATTTGCAAATAAGTTGCGCAACATGGTAGAGGTAGACTTTTATTCAGAATTTTAATTTAATTATTTTTTATGCATTTTAATTGTTTTTTTTTTTTTTTTTTTTTTTTTAATTTTTAAACCTACTCGTATACATTAATATTTGTGTAGATTACCCGTACTGTCACATATTTCAAAGAAATTTCCGTAAACCTGAAAAAAAAGAAAATAAATATTCGAAAAATCGCATCTCATCACTCATGCAAGTGAGCAAGAAAAAAAAAACCCACTACAAAATATTGTTACACTCATATAGTAAACAAAAAAGTAAATTATATTTTTTTTGTTCATTTTTGTTCTGCGAAGAATTCCCTCAATAACCAGAAGCAACACAAAAATGAAAAATAAAAATGAAAATGAAAATAATTTTTGTCATTGAGTTGCAATTCCTCCAGGTGTTCCATGAAAAAAAAAAAACTCTATAATATTGAGCTTATGGTTGAATGCGAATGCATTTTTTAGTCTTTAAAATGGAAAAAATATGTTATGATGAGACTTTTTATAGATAAACGTACATTATGTTACATATCTATCATTTTCTATGATACAACTCCTTGCAACAATAATAATATTAGATGACATTCATAAATCTTTTAAAGAGTTATGAGAATAGGAGATTGCTCTTTTTTGCGTCATTGGAATGTCATCAATATTGAATTTCATTGCATAATTGAAAAAATCGAAGCAGACGGTTTGTCTTTAACAGTCAATTCCGCTTATTTGAACATTGATTTATTGAAAAAATATCATTGTAAGTTGTGTTTTTTTTCAGGAATTATAGTTATTCAGAAAGCTCCCAGATATGATTTACAAAAATCATAACTAAGAATATTGACTTTAAAAAACACTATTACTTTTCAGTTAAATGGATTTGACTGTAACAATTTAAATTCAGTATGTTACATTAATTTAAAAAATAAGCTTAACTTAGATATTTCAGAATGCGGAATTTAAAAAAAAACAAGGCGTGTGTTTTTATTATTTATTTTGTACTATTTTCTCTCAGACAGCACGTTTTTGAAAAAAAAAAAAAATTACTTAATAGAATAAAAACATTGCGCAACAGAATTTCGAAAAAAAGTCATAGCGGAATACTACTAAAAGTTTAATGATTTTGTTTTGACACCTATAAAAAAAAAGCAATAACAACCAAAACAAAAAATTCATCTGTTTCGGCATTTAAATAAATGAGTCACTTTTTTTTTAGGCCAAGAAACTTTAAACAATTTAAAGGCATTATTATTGTTGTCTTTGCTTTTTTTGTACTCAATTTAAAAAATACCATAACAATATTTTTTGCAAGTGCGAAATATGATGATTGATATGTACGAATGTTCATAAGCAAATAAAAACAATATAAAAACACACATATGAAATATATATGCTCTCAATGTTTTTCACCTTTCAAATAAGTCTTCGTATAATGACTAATAGGTCTCATATTTTAAGGTTTTGTGAGTAATTAAAACTCAACAACAATAATATTACATTCTGAAAAAGAGTATAAAAGGGTATATAAGTAGATGTGTAGAATGTATTCTGTAGATTCCTAAAAGCGTTTTATGAAATCCACTTTTTGTATAACCTGTGATAAAAATATTCGATTCTCATGAATTTCAGGATGCAACGGATTCACTAAAAAGGAGATTTTTTCATGTCCTTCCTTTTTTTTCGGGGAATGTGTAAACTAATTTATTTAAAACGACTTCCAATTGAACGAGTACTAATATTTTTGAGTACCTACATTTTTTTTTGTACCAAATTGTCTACACTTTAACCTAAAAATAATTAAGTTCATTGGAATGGATATTTCTAAAAATCGTTTTTTCGAATAAATTAGAAGCATGGCAGGCTTGCATAGATAGATTTCTTCGTATAATTGAAATGTTTAAAAATGTTAAATTTAATCATGTGTGCAATTCACACGTGGTAGAAGTGAAACCATAAAAATTAATTCTTCTTGAAAAAAAAAAAAAATCAAAAAAATCTATCTTTTATTTCTTCCATCACCTTTAAATTCATTTTTTTATTTGACAACCTATAATAAATTTTATATTTTTATCATATGAAAGGTTATTTATTTAAGCTTTAAATATTTTTTTCAACCATGCCTGTCCCAAATCTACAAAAAGATCTAGAATTATTTGAACCCAATCAGATTTCATAAAAAAAGCAAAAAAATCAATCTTTTTTCTTTTCTAACACCGTTAAATTCATTTATTTAAATGACAACCTATGATAAATTTTGGATCATCTGAAAGCTTATTATTTTAACTTTTACATGACGTTTCAATCATACTTCTACGATGCCTGTAAAAAAAGTAAGAATTTTTAAAAGCCATCCATGTCGAAATTTTAAACTGAGATTACTGTTACTGTACCTACACTGGTCATGGGCAACAGATCTCCACAGGCGTTTTGGGTATTTTTCAAGTTTTTCAATTTAAGATTGCGTAACTTTTAGAGCACGCACCGTTATGTGTGGTATATCAAATGAAAGGTTATATTATCAGCATGCGTATTAAAGTTCAATCTTTTACGTGCTCTAGATCAAAAGATATAACGTGTTTAGAAAAAGAATATCTTTTTACCGTTATCTCAGGATTTTGAACATGAAATTAATTGAAACTTTGTACAAAAATATAGTTTATTTAATTACCTATCTGCACTATAAATTTCATTTATCTATCTATTAAAACAAAAAAAATTATAATCAATTATTGATTTTTTTTTTTCGTTTCATTTTGTTTCAAATCACTAAAGAAGTTTTCACTTAAAAAAAAAAAAAAATTAAGTTAAAAAGCATATACAAATTTTAGATCATAATAATTTCTTGTTACATTTTCTCACTCGTGAATTTGGAGTACTCGGATTTAAGCTTTTGAGCATATTTTTATTTCAATTTTGTTTGGGGTTATAATTTCGTGATAAAGTATTTTCAAAGTCTCTGATACTAAAATAGAATTAAACAATAAATGGTTATTGTTTTTCAAGAAGCGTAGTTTTTTTTTTTTAAATTTCATATAAACTATATCAAGCGAATCGTAAAACGATTCCAACGATTGGTCATTTGTCAAACAAAAATAAGTAATTTAGAAGCTATAATGTCACAATTGAACATACAGACATACATTCTAGTCAAACACTACTCTCCTTTTCGTTTTCGAAAAATACACATCCCCATATTTAAAGATTTTTTTTTGTTCACCGAATTCCTTAAAATTACCAAAACTATAATCAAATTAATCGACAGAAACCAGTAAATAACAGCTGTAGTTGGGAAATCGCAAGCAAAATTGATCAATTGCAGGGAAGCTGGTAGCTAAATCGGGATCGGGTCAAAATTCTGGCTTCAAAATTCTGCTTTTCAAAATTCTGCATTTTCAGCGAAAATTCTGTTTTTCAAAATTCTGCTTTTTTTCTATAATAATAAAATATGTATACTAATTGGAACCGATGTTGTATATTCCTTTTCTTATTCAAATTTTTGAATATTCAATTCATCTTTATTTGATAAATTAATAAATTTTTAGTTATTTTCGGAAATGTTTAATATTAAAAACCTTTTCTTAATATTTTCAAATTTATTCATTTATAAAACAAAAATTAATTCGTATTTAAAAATGACAAATTATGTAGGTAAGCAATCAAATAAGCAGATAATTTTTCAAAAAGATGATTTTACATCTTTTTTATTTTTTGCAGAATTTTGAAAAGCAGAATTATGAAAAGCAGAATTTTGAAAAACAGAATTTTGAAAAACAGAATTTCGAAAAGCAGAATTTTGAAAGCAGAACTTTGTAAAGCAGAATTTTGAAAGCAGAATTTTGACAAAAGAATTTTGACCCCGGCAGAATTTTGACCCCAACCCAGGTAAATCTCATCCAAAACTTACAAATCGAAGCCAGAATTATAAAGCCACAGTCGAGGCTGGTAGATTTCAACCAAAATGGTAAATTGCAATTGAATTTAATGAATCGCTGCCAATGCTGAATAATAGCGATGTGTCAGCGTGTGTTGCTGATTCTGTAATTTTGAAATTACGCAAACGCTCAAAAAATTGATTGTTTTGTAGGTTTGAGCAAAAAACCTTCACAATCACGTAGGTTCCGAGTGGATAGGAAAGCGATCTTCAACCAAATTAGCAATAAAAGTGTCAGTCATATAATCTAACGACTGGAGAAGAATTGAAGATTGTTCAAATATCTCCAAATACCGTACACAATGGAAATTTAGACAATAACCAACATTTCAAAATTATTGCAAAAAATAATGCAAATCATGAACTGCAAGACTTTTTTTTTTTTGGTTATTTCAGTGTCTTTCATTATTGGCAACATTGTCTTTGCAATTTTTGCAGCAATAATCAAATTTTTACAAGACCAAACCACCAGGAATGACATTTGGTTCTTTGATCTTGATAATTTGATTACCGAAATTTCCACTGTTCCACAACTTGTAAAAATGCGGTACGGCTTAAAGTTTTTTTTTTTTTTTTTAATGTCTAATCTTGTCATATTTTGTGGTTTAAGTTGTTTATTACTCTTTTACAGTTATGCTAAAGTTGACCCGTAAAAAAAAACCACAAGAAATACCAAAAAAAAAAGACATAAATTATCGTCGTCAGATCTTTTCTTACCCAATCCATCATAATCCCCGCCAAATAAATTGTATTTTGCTTCTTTTAACTGCCTTCTCAAACTTTAACCAAAACCATAACTCTTTTTCAAGTCGCGCGAAAACCGGTCAGACACCGTGACTCTATTACAACAACAACAAACTGCTGCCGTCTAATGTGTTGATGCCGGTTGTGTTTCGCAGATTGTTTGGAATGCCATAATGTGGATGGGGCAGCTAGCCAGCAGCGTACAAGAAGTTCTAGCCAATGTAGCGCAGTTAATAACACGCGACGGTCTGTATGCAAGGGGCGGCGGCATGGCCGGCCTCGGCGTGGCACTTAATCATGATGTAGCATTGCCTACGCGCGTCTATATAATCCACACTCGTCCCGAGAGGCTGGAACAGGTTGGTATGGTGTCGTCGGTCGCACTCCACCAAACCATTGAGTCTTGTCTAAGTAATCCAATTTATGATACACACTCTGCATCCGCAGACCAGCCATCACATCGTATCTCTAAGCGAAACAACTAATCACAGACTATAAACGCACTAAGTGTCCCAGCGTTTCAATTAAAGTGGATTACCACAATGTTGATTGCTGATATTCCAGGAGTAAAATGACAGGATTTTTACATATTTTAAGGAAGTTATTAGTTTGTTGTGTTTTGTGAAAAGTCCAAAAGGGGGCGAAATTAAAAGCGTGAGAAGGGAAGAAAATTACTATTTGTTGCGCGCAACTCGGTGGAAATTTTTATTAAAAACTTCAGATTGTGGAGTGTTCACAATAATTGGGAATTCACGTACCACGCTGCGCGTAAACAGCCACTTGAACTAGTTTTTTTTAAAGGAATGTGCGCATGTAGTTAATAATTCGTAGGCAAAAGGCAACAGGTGATTAGAGATCGGGTAGTTAGTTATATGAGCCTTTATTTCAAGTTGTGAAGTCTTTATTAGGAAACAAAAAAAAAAAACAACAACTTGTAATGCACAATGGTATATTAAGGCTTAGAGGAGTAATTTCTTCGTTTTTAATGGAATGCAATATATAATTGGGTCAGTAATGTTGGGTTATTACTTTGAAATTAATTGTAATTGGTCTATGTTGGTAGAGAGTTATGTTAAAAGGATACTTTCATTTAGATTAGATAGCGTTGGGAATAATAAAAAAATTACATTGTTGCCAAGTTTTTCTAGAAATTTGTAAACAAACTTTAAATATTTCTGTTCCAAAAGTACAAAAAACAAGTGAAAATAATTTAATCGATTACACAGTCCGAATAATTTTGTGTTCGTTGTTTTCTAGTTTCTTCAGGCCCAAAGTATCAGGTTCTATTCCTACTTAGTTTACCCAGTTTATTCACTCTCCAATATATTTAAAGTCGCTATTAAAAATTAAAAATCTATTAAATCGCATACGAATTTTAAAATTTCCCATTTTAAATGGCGACTTTTAATTGAATAGAGAGCGAATAAATTAAGAATTAATGTTAAATTTCATACATATAGTCAACCATTATGCTGTATAAAAAAGTAACTATATAACTCAACTAAGATAAATATGACACAGTGCAACTTAGACATTTTTAACGTTTGATCAGTACTAATTTTATCCGAGACATTGTTGTAATTGTAATCCTAAGAATGCTACATCGTCTTCAAAAGGTTGTAAGCTATGTACACTAAGACTAAGACAGACCTAAAAAAAAGATATTGTACACCCAAAAAAATCGGTTGTAGACAACCAAATGTTGTCAATTTGACAGCCAAATGTTGTCAATTTGATCACCAAATCGTTAAAATTACTTCATTGTTGGAATTTGATCGCAAAATTGTAAAATTCACAATTTCGTGATCAAATTGATAACATTTGGTTGTAAAATTGACAACATTTGGTTGTCGGGTCAATTTTTACAACCAATTTTTTTGACGTTTTTTTTATAAATCGATGAACGATGGCAGCCACCACAAAAAAATGAGACCATTTTCTCCCGTTCCACTATCGCACTTTCGCAGTGCGGCAAAAAATTTCAATTAAAAATTAAAAATAAACTATTAGAGGTACAAAAATCTTCTACAGCTTATTTGAAAGATAATAACCTAAAGCTTAATCAAAATGAAGAATTTTTAAAAATTACGTCATTTAATAGGGTAAACAGGGGTAAAACGGAAAAATGAAGTTTGGGCCAAAATCTAAACCCGAAGTCATAGAGAGTTGTTTTTTTTTGTTATTGATAGATAAAACTTATTTAAGAATAACTGCATTTAAGAAAAAATTCTAAAAAAAATTTGAAACTATGCTACAACATTTTGTTTGAACGTTGTACACGTGTTGGGGCTATGACAAAGTGATGATTTTGGGTAGGGGAAAATTTTTTTGACAATTCTTAAAGTGCCAGGTGAAAGATGAGGGAAAAAAAATTAGGTGTATGATACGGATTTTTTCCAACAATCTGCGTTTCGAAATATGAATTTCTGAAAAACACCAAATATAATTCAATACGAATTAATAGATAAAAACACCTTGTTTTTAGGGATATTTTTGGATAGTTTTTGATTTTTACCTTTTATTTGGAGCGTTCAAAAAATCTCAAACTTATAGGACATGTAGGTTTTTGCCTTTTGTATACATGTGCAAAAAATTGGAATCGTTTAGTGAGTTTTGACTGAATAACGGAAGAAACAAGTTTTTTGAAAACAGGTTTTTTGACCGTTTTTAACCAATTTCGTTAATCGTTTTTTATTTTTATCTTTTTTTCTTTAATAGATACAGGAATAAAGTATATAGAGTAATGATAGACCATGACCACGACTACATGTTTCAATCATTTTCGTAAACACAATTTTGAGATAACGGTAAAATAAAATTTTAGAATTCAACAGGTTATAACTTTTGAACAAGAGCAGATAGAAATTTTATTTAACTTTTATGAGCATCCTGATACAATTACCTTTCATTTGGAGTATCACACATAACGATAGACTAACTACAAGCTACACAATGTTAATTCAAGAAACTTGCGAAAAACCTCAAAACACCAGTGGAGATCTGTTGCCCCCCGAACAGCCACCAGTGTGGAAAGTACCGTAATCTCAGTCTGGAAAGATTGACTTTAAAAAATTCTAACTTCTTTTGAAAGCATCTTTGAAATGAGATTGATACGTCATATGAAAGGTGAAATAATACGCTTTCACATGGTATAAATACCTATATAGGTTGTCAAACTAAAAAAATTGCTTCCATAGCGTGAGAACATAAAAATAAATGTTTCTTTTTGCTTTTTTTGAATGAAATTTGATCGAGTTCAAAAAATTCTAGCTCTTTTTGTAGATGTCTCATAGACCTGATCGATATATATATTTTGAGCTAAGCTTTCAGATAATATAAACTTTTTTATAGGTTGTTAGAGAAAAAAATGGAATTCATGACGTGAGAAGATAAAAATTCATGTTTTTTTTTGCTTTTTTGATGAAAATGATTGTTTTCAATAAATTGTTTTTATACATTTTGAGCATTGTAAAAATTAAAAATGGTTTTTTTCTATAGAAGAAATACTTGGTTTTTAAATTGCATAATTTTTTTTGTAAGCTTTTAAAATAAAAAAATTAATATAATGAAAAAATAAAAAAGGTTTTTTTTTTTTTAGCTTTTTCTTGTAAATTCTGATTGTTTGAAAAAAGTAAACGCTTCAATTGACTCATTTTAAACAAAAACACACAACCTGTTTTCTGACGACGTTATCACGTAAAATCATCGTCCGTAAACCGGCTTTACAGACACCTTTTTTTTTTTTTGGTGTAAAATACTGTTGGTCTATAACACTAATAGAGTCAAGAAAATTTTTTGCCATATATGAATCAAAATATGCTTTTCTGAAGGTTAAAGGGATGTTGAACTAAAATCCGAACTCTGAAAAATTTTACTGGCCTACATTACCGAGTTATTAAATGCAAGCAAAATCGTTTCTTTTCTGGTTGGCGTCTTTAGAGATTTCGAATTCCATTCTAAGAATCAAAAAACTTCTTCGCTTCGGTATGGAAATTATCAGTCACCAAAATTGATAAATTTCTGCAAAGGTATTATTTCTCTTTGTCTTTGGCAAGATTAATAATGTACAATATAACAATGATTGATTTTAGGCTTAGTTGGAATTGACTTTGTTCCATCTCACCTAAATCGGGATGGTCCGAATATTGATAAGATTAGGGCACCATGAAAAGATTTTTAAAATTCTGAATTTATTTTAAATTTTAACATTTACTTGCATAATACTATATCAGATAAGCAGAAAAGAACATACATAGGTAACTCCGATGACATAGTTTCATCAATGATCCACAAATTCATATTAAGGTTTCTTACTCTTGCACACCCTAATGTAAATATGTGATCAAACGAATTTTAAAGAAACAGTTTTTGTTAGTAAACACTTGCTTAAGTTCTCCAAGTAGAAACCTTTACAATGTGGTTTTCTTATTTTTTAAGCATCCTTTTTTTCTGCAAACTAATATTGAACCTTATTTGAAAAAAAGGAAAAACAAAAACCAAAAAAAAAGCAAATCAAACACACCATCTGGCAAGAAAAGGTCACAAAAAAGGATACGAAGCACGTTTTGTTTACAAGTAAAAGCAACAATATTTACCAACAATTTACGTAATAGATTTGTGCGTGTTTTTTTTGCGGGTGTGGAATGCTTATTTAAGAAAAAAAAAAAAAGTAACAAAAGATTCCAACTATACAAAGAGAAATAGCAAAGAAAACAAAAAAAAGGAAGTTAAACAAACACCATTGCTGTTATACAAACCACACCTTGAACTGCCAATAAAAACAAAAAAAAATATTCCAGTACCCAGAAATTGACAAAAGATTGTGCAAACAATATCTATCGTATACAACAACACAAAAGTCTCAACCCATTTTTATAGTCATTTTTATTTCTTTTTTCAAAGGTACCACCTTTGACATTTTAAGCTTTTGCTAGCAAATTGCGTGCTCTGCACTGAGTTTGAATTAAATGGCAAAGATTGAGTTGCAAGGCATCGGATATCGTCTCTAGAAATGGATGAGCATAAAAGAGGTTATTGCCTTCAGTTCTCAAGACCAAAGTCTTTTGGTCTGAAGCATTTGTTTATATCCGGCAAGTGTAACGAAGTTACAGAGTTCGAGACGAGGGTTTTAAACAAACTTGAACTAAAACCAAACAATCATTTTTATATTTTTTCCATTCATAAAAGGGCATTGTAACTGTCATCGTGTGCATAACTAGGATGTTAAAATGGTATTTGATACCAATGGATAATGCTCAGATGATGATGGTGATGGTGTAGTATGAATGACAGTCAAGCGAGTACATTAAATGATAATGAAATTCGATATCCTTCTTCAGTGGACCGATAAATGTACAAAAAAAACTGAACCAACAATGGCGACCGAAGATGCCGACAACGTTCGTTGTACACAACTTTGATACAGGTTTAAGTGTTTTCTTTCAATTTTCATTCAAGAATACATTTGCAAAAGAAATGTGTGTTTTGGTTCGGAAGAATAGGAAATGAGCTCGGAAATAACAATTTTGGAAGAAATTAGGTATGGAGAATTATTTGTGTTCCGAAGGTCAATACGTTTGATGAGAATTATTCAATACATATTGGCAGCTGAAGGTTGTCATGAAATTAATATTTTTTTGAAAAAAAATTGGGTCGTATTTGACAGTCAATAATTTGAATTAGACAGTCGCAATTTTGGCCATTTGATAACCGTAATTTTCCATCGTTAAGAAATATTTTTTTAGGATTTGGATACGAATATCTTTAAGACGGTTAAGACCATCGATTTAATACCAAGAACCTATTTTTGAAAATCAAATCATTGAAAAAAAGCTTTCAAAAACGGCTATAAGGATTTTGATCAAAATGTTTGTGAATAATGTAACAGAAAAGGCGGTAAATTTGTGATAAAAAAGCGTTTTGAACTGTTACAGATCCTTTTTACTTGCTCTATAGGGCAAGTATTGGTTTCGTGTCAAAAAAAAATCGAGGTTTTAGTCAAAACTAACATTACGATGATGGAGAAGTCCAAAAAAGTGGGTTTCGTCATGACGTCCATCGTTCTGTGCGTCGGTGCGTCCGTGCGTCCATCTGTACAAGTAGCTACAGCCTAAACGGGTAGACGCATTTTCTTGAAATTTGGTATGGATGTTTTTTTTGTTGGTTTTTTTTTTTTGTTTTTTAATATCTCCAATACAAAATTTTCGAGTTATTGCAACTTTCTCGAAAACGGCTCTAAAGATTTTTAACACACGTAATGCTGTATTTAGTTCTAACATAACTGCGTTTTTAGTTTTTCTCAAAAAATACGGATAGTGGAAATATGGTCTTTAAATTTTTTTAAATCGCGGATGTCGGCTCTTCCCGTACATCATTATGGAGTTATTGCAATTTTCTCAAAAATGGTTTTAATGATTTTAATAAAATTTTGCATACGTAATATTCAAAGTAATTGCAGTAAAACTGCATTTTTAGTTTTTCTCAAAAAAGTCAAGTCAAATAAAAAAAAAAATTTATTTAACTAACATTTGGCCTCCATGCCGGCTCTTCCCCTACATCAACCAAATTTATATAGAGGCAGCTCTTATAATCTACCAGTAAGCTAACATAAAAGTGCTTTGAACTGCAAGAGCAAGTACGTGCGGCCCCAGTCGTGCGTTTTATTTTTTATAAATCTGAATTTCTCGTAAGCAATTTACCTGGTTTCAACGAAAATTTCTATCCCTACAGAAGCATTTAAGTTATTTTAATAATAATAATTAAAAAAAGAACTAATGGAAAAGTTTATATAATGTGGCAAAAACGTTCTTCTTTTGATGCTTAACAAGTACCTATTATTTTTTGAACCGTTATAAACTAACCTGTTTATACCATTTTCTTGATGCCAGACTTTCTCGTAAATAGCGGGATCGGTTTCAACGGTTTTTTTTTTGCACAAAAACGTTTTAATATTTAGTTTAAATGTCATAAAGAAAATTTTCAATAAAAATAAATAATTTTTATATTTTTTTAAAAAAATACAATATTTTGTATTTTAAATTTAAAAGATTGAAGAATCAAGTTTTTGAAAACGAAAGAATGAATTAATTTGAAACTTTGTTTTTTAGTATTGATTAATATTTAATTCTTATTGGCATACCAAATTTTTGTGTGTTTGTTTTGTGATCAAATCTATTTAAAACGTTGTTTAAGTAATTTAATTATAGTAAGTTTTAGTATTCCTTATGAAATTCAATCAATGGATCCAGCCTTACATCTAGTTTTTTTCATTTGAATTTTTTTTTTTTTTAATTAATACCTATTTTTATTTCAATATTAAAATTTCGATGAAGCTATTTATCAAGGATTTTGTACGTCTTTAAAGCAAAAATAAAAACCTTCTATTGGTTGAAGTTTTCTCAAAAATACTCAGCAAAGTGTAATTGGTTGAATTTTGATACATTTTAAAAATGGATACGGTCACTGTGGTGTATGCGTACTTTTTTTTAAATTGATTATTATTTCATGAAAAAATATTATATTCTTTATATTCTTTTCTATCAATTTTTTTTTTCGAAAATTAACCTTATATTTTAACTTAAATTAGCATTTCACAAAAAAACTTTTCTAAAAACAAATAAAATAAATACAAAATAGTTTACACAATCCAAGATATAGCTAAAAATTTAATATTTGTTGCAAATCTTTGATATCTTTTTTATTTATCAATTCAAAGTATTTACCAGTATCCATTTCAATTTTCCAGCAAAGCAATTTATCAAAGAAAAAAAAATATTAAAAAAAATTCTAGACATCCAAGAAAAGGAATATCAAATAAGCAGTGTTGACTGTAATAATTAAGCTCAGCTCATATACAATCCTTCTTCTGCATAACATTGGTGGTTATGTTACAAAACCATTCCATGACAACAACATAATAATAATAAAAAAAAAAAATTCAACAATCTTAGGTCTTATGACACATTTTTCC
The DNA here is from genome assembly GCF_945859705.1 of Episyrphus balteatus. Classification (NCBI taxonomy): domain Eukaryota; kingdom Metazoa; phylum Arthropoda; class Insecta; order Diptera; family Syrphidae; genus Episyrphus; species Episyrphus balteatus. The sequence continues at coordinate 24,352,740 of NC_079134.1, read as the reverse complement.
TTTGACTTTGTTTTTCATCTTTTTTACTACAAAGACGCACCAACATTATCTGTGAATGCTTCCCGAATAAGAAAGCCATAAGAAAAAAAAAAATAATAAGAAAATATTTTCTAATACCACGCTCTGTGCACTTTATTCATTCCATTCCACACTCGCATCATACACGTCATGACAAAAGTCAAAGGAATATCATTAACCAGCATAAATTAAAAAGCAAAAAGCAATGAAAAAAAAAAAAAACATAAAAATAAAACGCAAAACGTTAAGATATTTTTTGCTTTAAAATATTGCGCTCATATGTTTTTTTTTTCTTATTTTTCTTGTCTTGGTTTTATTTCATATTATTTCTTCCTTTGGTAGTGCGCTGCTTCAATAGTATCTTTCTTCATTCATGTTCAAAAAAGATACAATCTTGAGAGTGAGTATAGATAGTCGAGTCGTATATATGGCGAAATTTAATAGTCGATTTCCTGTTTCGACTCATTTTCCCTCTCGTCGCTCTCTCTCAGCGAATTCCCAATGAAAGGATGTTCCTTCAATCCGTTTTAATTAAGAAATGCAAGGAGAGATATTAAATACAATTCACTCGTTGCGAGATAAGATGATTTTTTAAAAGACTTAAAAATAAACATAGCGTAATGTGGATTTGCGAGTTGAGTGGGATGGATTGTGGTTTACTTCTAAAATGGGTTCTTAGTCTTTTACGAGCAATTTAGAAAAATCACTTGTCGAAGGATATCATTTGGTCTATCTGCGTGCAAGTAACTTTCTAAATATTATTTTAATACTTGCTCATATTAAAAAGCTTTTAACTAAATTGAAAAGCTAGAGTAATTATTGCGCTTTGGAGGATACAGGATATTTTTAGTTTGTTTTAACCTTGAATATTTTTTTCTTTTTTAACTCTTGGTAATTTAAATTAAATTTCTGAACACATTGCTAGAGTAAGTAATAAAGCTATGTAAATTGTTAGTTATTCCATTTTTTTTTTTTTGAATAAAGGAAACAACAAAAAAAAATAAAATGCACGACGATATATTTAGGTGAATTTAAAAAAAAAAAATTCAAAATCGTTAGAGCCGTTTTAAAAAAAAAACTGATTTTTTATAAATAATTTTTTTGAAAAAAAGTTTTAAAATAAAATTGGTATGCCATTTTGTAGAAATCACTAATCAACATCTAAAAACAAAATTTCAAAAAAATTCAATGTCCCGTTTTCGAAAATTTGATTTTTCAAAAAAAAAATTTTCAAAATTCAAAATCCAAACATTATATTTTTCAAAATTTTATTTTTGGCTTATATTTAAAGTATATAAATGCTTTTTTATAAAAAATTTCGTTGAAATACAATAAGCAGCTTTGCAGAAAATCCGATTTGAAAAAAGCGGTCCTATGGCAGGTACCGTTAATAATGATTTTCAAAAAAAAAATTTTTTCTTCAAAAGATAGACCTTGGTTAAAAACTAACATTTGAATTTACTTTAACAAAATCGTTGGAGCCGTTTTCGTGAAATTAAACTTTTCCGTGATTTTTGGTCCAAAAAATTCATTCCAAAAACCCCTCTGGAGAGTCTCCAAAAACTGCTACATAGCAAGTTTGGAGTCAATCGGTCCATCCGTTTAGGCTCTGTCACTACAAAAATAAAACTTGGAAAAAATTATTTTTTGGATTAAAAAAAAAAAATTGAAAAATCAAATTTTCGAAAACCGGACATTTAGTTTTTTTTTTAAATTTTGGTTTTAGACGTTGATCAGTGATTTCTACAAAATATATTACCTACAATACTTACATTAACTGAATTTCTATATAAAAAGTTCTAAAAATTCTATAGCAACTTGAACCCTAAAAGCAGTCGTGCATTTTATTACATTTGGCTAGTGTTAACAAACCTTTGAGAAAGTAATCAAACTACCCTTGTTTTTGGTCGTTTTTAAGATTCATAATGTTTCTAATATGTACTTTATTATTAGAAAAAAAAAAAAAGCATAATAGCTATTACGACTTATAATTATTCTATTTCGATATCGATGTTTTGAAGCAAATACTTTATTTTTGCTTTATATCTCTCCCCTCTTAACAAATGCTACTAAACAAATATTCAATTAAGATTGATGACATGAATATCTTTTTTTCTATTTCAAGTTTAAATTTATTCCTTACAACATTCTTAAATCATTATAACACACGATAAACGTCATCATAATTGGTTCCGGAATTTTTAGCCCCAAAATGGTATCACAATTTCGGTATACCTATGTTCTCATTCCTTCACCAACCCTCGCTCGTTTTATAATAAACATTTTATTTTTAATTAAACGATCGTGTCGTGTTATTTTAAGATAAACATACTACTCCGTTTTATTTTTATATCTTTTTTTTCCTTAAATGAGAATGTGATTATGTGAGACAGGAAACCAAAAATGTGATCGTCGATGAACAAAAAAGTCCAAAAACGCTGCCGGCATTGTTTTCTTTTTTACTCAATTTTTTTTTTGTTGTTGTCGTTGGTGGAGTTGTATGTTTATTTTGATTTTTTTCCTTCGTGAAACTTTCAAGCTATTTGGATTGAAAGTGATCATAAATCTAAATACGAGTATCTGAATAAGATAATCAAATTAGCCGATGGTGATATTTGGTTGGACTTAAATTGCCACGGTTGGCTAAGCACTGAGCATCCTGTTTACATTTATACAAATCGATGAGTAAACTTGAAAAATCATTTTTAACTTGCATAAGTGATGAATGAAGTATATTTACAATCAATCCACACTACAAAAAATGAGAAAAAAAGATAGATTTATAGATACTTTTGCACTTTCCATTAGTCCGTATCGAATAAAGTTTGATGTTTGGCTTTTATGTGGCATCCAGGTATTAGTAGAGTGCATCATCTTTTTTTCGTATCTTGCTAAGAGAACTCTCACGAAAGTGATTTGTTGCTTTGGGTAAATAAAACGACAAACACGAACACGAAGTAAACATTTTAACAACAACTTTCATCTGCAAATATACCACGATAATATTGACGACACGATGATGATGATGATGACGATGAAACGACGGAAGATACTTCTTTTCAAATGCAGTTTGGATGAGAAGAAAATCTTTAGTACACCAACATTATGATCTTCATGCTATATCTTGTGTATGAAATCTTGCCAAGTTGCAAGGTGTTATGGTAAATGTGAGAAGTGCTCACGAGAATTGAATTTAATTTGTGTTTTTCTTCTTTTTAAACTTATTAGTGGTCATGAACACGAGATAAATTTTGAAGGTGACATCATATGAAGTGCGGTCTTAAAGAAAAAATATATAGATACTCTCGTACATACTACATGACCTTAAAAGCACGAACGTCATCATGTGACTGTATTTTTTTGTTTTTCATTTAGGAAAAAAATATTTAATTATGATTTTCATCGTGAAATGAGTTGAGTATAAAAGTTGACAGTTCATTCTGATGTTATATGAGAAATGTGTCAATGGGTTAAGAGTGATAATTATTTATCTTTATTGGCAGGTTGTCAAAGATTTACTTCTTTATATATGAGCCGTTTTTTTTTTTTTTGAAAGTGGTAGAGGTCCACTTTTGGAAAAAAATGAGTCAATGATCAATTTAGAAAGATATATCCATCCTCTTATTATGTTATTTATCACAAGCTCAAAACAGCATTCTTTTTAATTTTAATTTTTTAAGTCTAAAAAAATTATTTTTTTATTAAATGAATAAATCATTTCCGAATAAACTTGATTATTCATAAAAACTAAGTTGTTTTTAATTTATTTCTACTTTTAAAACTAAAAAATCCAATTACCTATACTAAAACAATCTTTATAAAAAATGGATTTATACTCAAGTTTTGTTTTAATTTTAAATTTTTTTTTGAATTTTTATTATTAATGATCCATTTGGGGGTAAGAAATCGTTAACTTTCTTTGAGAATTTTGATAAATTTGATTGCATTTTAAAATTTCATATTTCATGAATCTGAAATGCATCACCTGAATGCTGATCAATTGATATTTTAAATCAGTAGCTGTGATTTTTAGCTGCTTTGTTTATATGGGACATTTTTTTTACTTAAAATTTAAAAGTTAATTTTTGGTAAGAGATTTAAGTTTTATAATTTGATTTGTGTCCTTCAAAATATTATTTTCTTAAAAGTACCAAATTTCGTTATAATCAAATATTTTATTCAATGGTACAATGGTATGTATTTTGTCTCACTTTTTGTTGTTGTTGAAAATTGGTGTATTTTGCAGCTTTGGTCCACAAGTAGCAGTAGGTTTTGGTGTCAAAATTGTACCGGGGTCAAAATTCTTTTTACAGAATTTTGCTTTCAAAATTCTGCTTTTCAAAATTCTCCTATCAAAATTTGGTTTTTCAAAATTCAATTTTTCAAACTTTTTGCTTTTCAAAATTCTGCTTTCATTATTTTGTTTACAAAATAAGCAAAAAAAAATAAAAAAGGTTTGGAAAATGTTAAAAAGTGCTCGTTTTTTAATATATTCCAAACCATTTTTTAAATTAAAATAAAAAATTAAAATTGATTTTAAAATAACACTGTGCTACAAAATAAAAAAAAAATATACCCGAGAAATTACATAGTGTAGGGTGTTCGTATGGTCGAATAATGCATAAAAATATTTTTGTTAAAATTTTGGAACCCTCCATTTTTTTTACTTGCGATATAGGCAGGGCCGGATTAGCCTCAAGGCAAACTAGGCAGCTGCCTAGGGGCCCCACTTCAGCTAGGGGCCCCTCGCCCTGATAACGAACAAACAAAATTTCTGGGAGTATGACCTTCAATAAAAAACAGCATTACATTTGTAGGTATTTGTAAAAATAAGAAAAAAGAACAACAAAAAAAGAAGAATAAAAAAACGTTGGCAAATCATTAAAACATTAGCCCCGTTCCATTGGAGGTAGTTAGTCATGAGTAGATCTAGTACTAGGTATAAATAACACAATCTTCTACTCGAGGAGATAGGAATGTGTAGTTTTTTGTACTAGATTTCTACTCACGAGTAAACTATCACCTTCAATATAACAGGGCTATTGTATACATGTATGTGTTTATAATGAATTATGACTCCCATCCCATCCTGAAGGGCCCAACCCAGCGATGACAGATTGAGGGATTTTTTCCCGTTTTTTTCTGGATTTTTGATTAGGGAAAAGGGAAAATCAACCCAGAAAATGGGAAAACAGTCAGCTCAAAATATATCACGTTTTAATGCTTCAACCTTAATATTTAAACTGTAAATCTCTTCTTAAAAAAAAATATTACTATTACTAGTCTATTATTCCAACGACATCGAACCACAGTTTAGTAACGAGATGGTGCCATTCAAGATCTTCATGTTGCAATCAGAGATTGTGCACGCAGAAAAGTTACTCAAATTGATATTATATTTAATCAACTCAAGGAATTGGTTTGTATATCATTTTTCAGATAACTTTATTGTTAATAAATCTTACCTTTGTCATTTTTTGTTTATTTGAACAACAATGGAGCTATTCAATAAAAACGATACCAATTTCTTTTCCAAGATTCCGGCTGCTCCCGACCTCCTATCATCCAAACAAGTTAACTTTTATGATAAGGACAACCTGTGTTTCGCATGAAAAAAATATTGTAACGTGAAAAAATGTGATTTCATGCCAAAATTAAAACTTTTTCGTATGATTTCTCTCTCCAGTTGTATAATGAAACCGTAATGCCGTGAGGCGAAGCTTTTCGGCGTCAGTCGAGTCGTGTGAACGTAAGCCGCACGCAACTAAAGTCACAATCCCCATACTAGAGTCCTAGTCGACTTTAGCCGTGAGACATATCATGTGGCTAAAATCGACTTGTAAAAAGTCGGCATATTAATATTTTCTAATAACTTATCGTGAATCGAAATTATCTGTGAAAAATCAAGTTGCTATAATTTTTTAGTTGAAATATCACTGCAATATTTATTATAGTTATTTCAAAACTTTTAGTTTACATTTATAAAATGACATGATAGGACGAAGATTATAGCCGATTAGTCTTTAGTAAGTTACCTACACAAATTTCTAACTTAACTTAAAAAGAGCTTATGATATTGAAAAACCATCGGAAAGGGGCCAAAGAATTACTGTGCCTAGGGGCCCATGACATGGTTAATCCGGCACTGGATATAGGTACTATAGGGCAAGTTTAGGATTCGTAAAAAAAATCGAACTCGAGATAACAATTTTACATGACATTACGATGATGGAGAATGCCAAAAAAGTGGGTCCGGCAATTCTGTCTGTCTGTCTGTCTGTCTGTGTGTCTGTCTCTATCTGGAGCTGCAGCCTAAACGAGTGAAGTGATTTTCTTCAAACTTGGTGGTTAGCAGTTTTTGGTGATTCCCTAGAGGGGAAATTGAAATTTTTTTTTTATGACCAAAACTAACGGTACCTGCCATATAACGGAAATAGAAAAGTTATTTTTTTTCAAAAACGGCTCTAACGATTTTGATTAAAATTTTTGTGTGTAGTACTACACATAATAGCCAACTTTTTAAATAAAAAAAATATTTTTTGTACCGTTATTAACGGTACCTGTCATAGAACGGTTTTTTTTTCGTTTCTGAATATCTCGTACAACATTAACCCGATTTAAATGAAAATTTTTATACAAAAGTGTGTAAGTAAAGATAATATTAAAATTTTAGAAAATTTTCAAAAAACGCATTTTTGGTTTTTTTTAAAATATTTCAAAATTTTTTTTTGAAAAATCAATTTTTTGAAAACGGATCAATGAAAAATTTTGAAATTTAGTTTTTATGTGTAAATTAATTATTTCTTTAAAATGGCATACCAACTTTTTTTTTGAAAAATGTTTAAAAATTTTTATATATAAAAAATTATTTTTTTAAAAAACGGCTCCTACAATTTTCGAAAATTTTTTTCTAAAAATACCTTCTTATACAAGAAATAAAATGGCATATTTTTTATTTTTTTTAAGATAATTTAAAAAGGAGTTTAATTAATTATAAAAACAGATTTAATTTTTTTATACTACTTATTAAATTTCTTAAAAATATCAAATTTTAAATTTCTTGAATGAAAAGCTTTAACATTATAGTTACTTTAAGCATAAGAGCAAGTACGTGCGACCCCACTCGGCAATTTATTTTATATACAAAAAACCATTTTTACAGACTTTACGATGTAATCTATCAATATCTCAGTCATTTTTTTAACAATTCTCAATATGTTATATGTTTTTGAAAAGAAGATTTCCAGACCTTTTGAATGATGTATATAAGTCTATTGTTTAAAGAAATTAAGTGTAGGTTTTTATCCCATAAATCTTGAAAAAGTGATTTTTTTCTCAATTTTTTCAACTTTACCCAATTTTTTTTTTGCAAAATAAAACAAACAAAAAAATAAAGTTAGGTTATATTCTGAAAGAATATTTATTTAGGCACAAATTGGTGTATTGTTTTGTTGAATTTGACCAAAACTGCGGAATCTATGCTACTTTTCCGTAACTAGAAAATATGTCATATCATGATGTGAATTGCAAGGTGCACAATAGGGTGCTCGTTATTTTAAAATAAATATAATTTTTATGCTCCTACGATCTTATATGGTTGGAAATAAACTAAAAATAATATTCACTAAGTTTCAAGTTTTTAACTTCATTCTTCATTTGTTCAAAAAATTTAAAACTTTGAAGACTCAAACCTTATAAGTGTAGCTATCATGTGAACATTTTTCAGATTTTTAATTGTTATATTTTTAGAATTTTAGCTTGGTAAAGAAAATCATTTTCTCTTTTTCACTTTCTCAAAAATCGCTTAACACGTTTAATGCCAAAAAATTAAAAAAACATACAATATAATAACTCTCGTCATCGACGTTGGTTAAATCAAAATTGTCCCAAATATCGTCCCAAATTGATAGGGCTTCGTGCCATTTCGTATGCGAAATGGACCTGTAAATTTGTCTTAAATTTCTTATAAGTTAACCTTTTTATATCATTAGTGTACACTGTACAGTAATAAAACAACACAAAATAATTTGAGTTAATCATTCAAATTGCGATTTATCTTCTCCCGTAGGCTTAGTCGGACGGAGTTACTATTCTCTTTAATCAGGACAAAACCCTGTGTTTAGGCCAACAACGTTCTGCTTTGATTCTTCTAATCATCATTTCTGACACAATCAATCTTCCAATTTTACACAAAAGATTATTATTCAGTATAATTATGTCTCTTTAATTTGATATTTTTCGATTAACATTACTCAATAAACTAAACAATAACAACAAAGAAATTAATTCAAGATAAACACTAAACAAATGGAAACATTTTTTTTTTTTTTTTGATTTCTAATGAAACCATTAAATCATCAAAAGACAACAAAAAACCCACTACCACAATAATATACCAACTGATTTATAAGACATATAATTATTATTTTATTTATTCTCTTGTTGACAAAAGATACGAAAAAAAGCTTCTAAGTCCTAAGCTAAATTGTCATTAGTAAGAAAAAATAACACCCAATTCATGATATTTTCCCTCCATTTCTTGATAAAATAAAACGAACCATCATCAGACATCAACAACGAGCACCATAAAAGATAATAATCTTTTCTCTAAACATCAAAAAACTTAAAAAAAAAATGTGAATTTAAATTGCGAATTCAATTCAAATGATGGCTACTCCGAAAAGCGAAGCACTTGTCGCGTCTTCGACGTCGTTTTTTTCTTCAAAAACAATACAATTTAGTTCTCAAAATTCTCTGTAAAGTGTTATTATCTTTAGAAAACGACAAAAAAAAAAGAATAATAAACGTTTTAAGCTGAAAAAAAAATCCCAAGCAAACCAAATCAAAACAAAACAACTTAAAAGAAGGATAAAGACGGTTAAAAAAAAGTCCCTCTTTCTTATTTTATTCAAATTTTTTTTTTCCTCTTCAGTTTTTTATCCTCAATTTAGACAAATGGAGGCAGTAATTCTGTAAACCTGGCAAACAGGAATAGGGACTCTATATACACAACTGGAATTTTTTTCGATTCTTCTTTCGGTTCTCATTTTCAGGAATTCCTATTTTAAAGTTAATATTAAGTCAAATAAATCAAATTGTTAAGGCTTGCGAAGCACATGCCTCTAACCTTTAATGCATCTCGACTTCTCTCCACACGAAGTTGAAGAGCCAAAGCCGCAAATGGAATTTCAATTCATTAACTTTAGACCTTTTTCGTTTGTTCCCAGAGGATCTGTTGTTGATGGTTTTGGGTTAGTGAGAGAGAGAGAGAGAGACTTGGAGAGTTGATGTTAACGAAGTTAATTGAACCTGACATGGTGCAGGGAATTCAACAAACTTCATTTTTATGTTAATCCCCTCGGGGAGTGCAGATTGGTATTTTTTTTTTTTTTAATTTATTTATTCGGTCGTAAAGGTTCAAGGTTATTATGACTTGAAGAGAGATGATGTCATATTAAGTTAGAAGAGATTCAAGAAACAAAAGCCGCATAACTAAACTGCACTGATCCATGCTATCATCCAATGACTGTTGGACGGCTGCGGGAAAAAAGAATTGAACTTCAACTTAAAGTCGTTTGTCTTGAACAATGGAACATGTCAGAAGCTTAAGTTTTTCTAGTATTTTTTTTTCTGTTTGATTATTTTGTTTTGGCTAATTAGATAAATTGCGTTGTGTACAATTTGTTTAATAATCTTTAGCGTGTTGCGTCAGTAAAAAAAAAAAACACTTTGTGTATTTTATTGAATGACAGCCAAACTGGCAGTTCGTCAAACTTAGACCGAAAATAAGATATATTTATTTGAAATAATGAAGCAATACGATGATATCATAAAATTGGGATGATTGAATGGATTCATTATTATTAGCTTGAATGAAAGTGATAAATTGTTGTTGATATAAGAAGTAGTAATGATTTTTAGATTTGGAATTTTGTTTGTGTTAATTTTTAATTGGTTGTGACCGCATCATATGAAGCAAAATAATATCAATTTCTATGGATTGATATAGAAATTGAAGCGAATCGTTTGTATTTTGAAATTCGATTTTTGTTATTCAATACAAAAATCTATATAAAAATTAATTAGTTTTCGGTTTGGTATCAAAGTATTCAAAATCTTCTGTAGGGCTGTCTTACTGAAGTTTTTGTCAGCAATTTTGAAAACAAATTGATTAATATTTTTTTAATGTACCTATGATTTCCAAGAGACAAAGGAGAATGGGCAAGTTTGTATGAAACGTGGACGTTACGCGGCCAGGAATGAATTTGTTACTTTTTGATGTAATTAAGGTTTAAATATATTGTGCAGAAGTTTTATCCCTGTGACGTATTTCAATAACGGATAAAATGCATTTTTGCATTTAACACTTTATATATGTCTCAATGTTATAACTCAATTGTGTATTTTAAGTGCAAAATATTATTTTCTGTCATTTTCCCTGAGTCTGAACACCTTTATCTTGAATATCCAACCATTAGAACCCAAACTATAAGCATTTTAAAACAACAAATTCAAGCCTATTTTTAGAGTTTTGTTGTTCAATTTTTTGTTACTTTGAATTGTTTGAAAACTTTCGAACCTGAAATGGTTGTCTTAAAAATCTTATATTATGAGTTCTATTGGTCGGATTTTCAAGATTAATGTCTTCATGCTCAGGGAAAATGACAGATTACATATTTTATATTCCATATAAAAATATAAATCAGTTTTTCCTTCATACATTGAACAATGCATTAACAATACTAATACTGCATTATCTTGCATTCTTAACGCAATACAGGGAAACGTCCATAGTAAAAGTTTTTCCTGGGCTATAATTCTTTCATTTGATACCAATTTTATTGATGGCCGCTCAACGTCCAAAATGCCCATTCTCCTTTGATTTTAAAATATTCAATTTCAGATGCAAAATCATTTCAAAAAGTAATTAAATCAAAGAGCCGTTTGCTGAATGGAAACTTAAGCATTTACCTTTGTTCAATATAAATCATGATGTGACAATTTGGGCAGAGGAAAAAGTAGAAAATAAGAGTTTATGATCAACTTACATTCGTTTCAGCTTATTTCAATAAGAATTGAGTTCATAGGGTTGTCACAAAAATGTTTTTCTTTTTTCTCTTTAAACGTTGTTAGGTTTTTTAACTAAACCAAAATTAGAAAAAAAATTAGGTGTCCAATTAAGATTTCCCAGCTTTTTTAAGTTCAAATTGGAACTTTGTTAAACAAAAATGCTTATAAATGAATCATTTCTTGCTACGAGAGTTATTTTTGGGGACCAAAAAAAAAAAGAAAAACAGAATAGTTTAAAAGGAGATGGCACATTTTTGGGCCCAGTGTGTTCACTAACGAAATTGGTATCAAATGAAAGGTGACGGTAAGCACATTACGTGGGTAAAATATTTTCAAATTCGTTAGTGGGGTTTTGGAGATATTTGAGTTTGAAGTTTCGGATTTCAAAATCAAGATTTCAGCTATTTTTTCGAACAATTAATCGTAGAATGCGTAGAAAGGACTTTTTAGATTGGAAATTAGTTAATCTTTCTTTTTCTAGTACATCATTTTTATATAGGAGTTATACTTTCAGAGTAACAGAACCGCAAAGTATCTCACTCTCAGTAATTCCTCACTCTAAGGGTTGTTTAAAATATTGAAAATACCAAAAAACACACAATTTTCGGTAGTGTAACTCTGAAATTATAACTCCTAGAGAAAAATGATGTACTAGAAAAAGAAAGATTAACTAATTTCCAATCTAAAAAGTTCTCTCTAGTTTTCTGTCCGACCAGTCGTTCTCGAGATATTGAGACAAATGCGTTTTTCAAAATGGCGGTCGCCCCACAAGACCAAACAATACGCAATCTGAGATTTGTACTTGGGATAAACCCCTCTTCAATACTGCATTCAAACTTAGCTGACGTCATAGCTTTTTCCAGATTTTTCCCCATTGACTGAACCTATAGTTTCTATTCTTATTATTTAATAGGCATATTTCAGCGCGTTTTTGTGTATTTTGCTTATTATAAGGTTTTTGTATGTTTTATAGAACTATTTTATATATAGAATTAAAGGTAACACATTAAGCTATCGAAAAATTACAAAAAAAAAGTGCATGTCACCACTGAATATTTTGATATTTCGATGTGCCAAATGTCTCGCTTAAAAAAATCACCTTTTGAGAAGTAAATACCTAATATGTATTATTTTTTTTTAACAAAGAAAAAAACTTTTGATACAGATTTATAGACAACAGAAATACCTTTCATTTGATACCAATATTATATCTGTACACCTATTATTACGCATTCTACGATTAATTGTTCAAAAAATTAGCTGAAATCTTGATTGTGAAATCCGAAACTTCAAACTCAAATATCTCCAAAACCCCACTAACGAATTTGAAAATATTTTACCCACGTAATGTGCTTACCGTCACCTTTCATTTGATACCAATTTCGTTAGTGAACACACTGGGCCCAAGCTCCATAGAAAAATGTGCCATCTCCTTTGTTATTAGTCTATGTTTTTAATAAAATCGGTAGATACAAAAATCAGTTGGAGCACTATTGCTTTAATTAAACTTTCAAACACCGATTTTGTAGCTCCATTAGTTGTTATTCAAAATTCCGATAAATATAAGACGACAGTTTTCAAAAAATTAAATTTTCATGTTTTTGTTTCCTATCCACCGAAAAAAGAAATTTTTTGATAATAATAATAACAGCGATCAAATTAACATTTTTGAATGACAAAAGTCGTCCAACAGTTAAAATAACAATTTTGATATGATTATCATTATCATTATGACATTTTTTAATTTTAGGTTGATTATGAAAATTTCACTTTGATAATAACACTGGTTAACAAAATTAAACTTCTTTTTTGTTGCCGAAACAAAAATATACTTTTCTGAAGGTTTTCGGTGTGCTGAACTCGAATCTGAAGTAAAAAAAAAAATTAATCAGCTCCCGTTTTTTTAAATATTACCGTTAGAAAATGCAGTACTTCGGACCTTATTCTTTTTATATTTATATTTAGTAACGGTTTTCATAAATACTATTTACCACCTTTTTAAATCTGTTTAAATCTTTCCGATATCTTTTTTACTGCCCGAGATATCCTAAGTTGTGTGGTATTTTTATAAATTTTATAACGTCATTATCTTCTATATGATATATGAAGCCAAGCCCACTTACTTCAGTTTGAGATATCTCGGGCAATATAAAAAATATTGAAAAGATTTAAACAGGTGTCGAAAGATGGAAAACAGTTCTTATAGAAACCGTTACTAAATATGCTCAAACAATTTTCTTTATACAAAAGAAGAAGGTCCGAAGAATTCAAAAAAACGTATTTTTGCATTTTCTAACGGTAATATCTCAAAAACGAGAGCTGATTAGTTGTTTCTGAGCCGGAGCCGAGTTCAGCACACCAAAAACCTTCAGAAAAGTATATTTTTGTTTCGGCAACAAAACCCTTGTAAACCAGTGTAATTTAAATATCAATATTGACTTAGTTTTACATACGTTTCAGTTTTTTATGATGATATTTCTTTCTTTATTATTAATTTAAGTATTTTCTTACTTTAAAACGAAACAAAAAATTTGTATTTAGTGGAGTAACTAAAGTTAAAAAATTGGCAATATTAGGGAACCCGGCCGAACAGCTAAGATTTTAATGATCTTTTTTTTTTCAAACGTCGGTAATTAAAAATACTTTAAAGTCTATGGATTAAAAACTGCCGGTGTTGCCGTTTTGATTTTTTAAATTTTATTGAAGATTTTTGTGAACAAAAACAAATTTTTTTCAAAAATTTTTCTTAAATTTCATAAATTAATTGATGCCAAAAGATTGTCTAGGAAAGTCAAGGAAAAAAAATATATGGGAGTGAGGGACAATCTTCCATAGTTCAAGCGATAGATGCAATTTTCTTATTAATTGATTTCAAACACAAAAAAAAATATTTGAACACAACGGCAACACCTACAATATTCAAATATACATTTTTTAAAAGCTAGAAGCTTAGTCATATATGTAAAATTAATTGAATGAACGGCTTTTGAAAGAATGGTAATTGAACTCAGATTTTTGAAAAAAAAAATTATTGAAAAAATTTTAACATGTCGTTTTTTAAACTTGGTCGTAATATAAAATGCATTTATTTTCAAATTTTTTTGGCCGCATTTATTATGATTTCAAATTATAAAAGGAAATGTCAATATGTATTACGGTTTATGAAAAAAATTAAAAAGTATTTCATTTTCGAAGAACTTTTTACTTGCTCAATAGGGCAAGTATTGGTTTCGTGTCGAAAAAAAAATTTGAGGTTTTAATCAAAACCAACATTACGATGATGGAGAATTCCAAAAAAGTGGGTCTCGCAATTCCGTCCGTGCGTCTGTGCGTCTGTGCGTCTGTACGTCCATCTGTACACATTTCCACAGCCTAAACGGGTGGACGGATTTTCTTCAAATTTGGTACAGATGATTTTTATGGAATTCTGAAAGTTGGTTTTTTTTGTTTTTTTTTGTATCTCTCTTAGAAAGTGTACCTCCCATACAAATTTCTCAATTCAAACCAAATAACTCAAAAACGGCTCTAACGATTTTGATTAAAATTTTTGTGTTTAGTATTTACCATAAGAGCCAACTTTTGAAATAAAAAAAAATATTTTTTGTACCGTTATTAACGGTACCTGCCATAGAACGGTTTTTTTGGTTTTTGAATATCTCGTACAAGATTAACCCGATTTCAACGAAAATTTTTATACAAAAGCGTTTAAGTAAAAGTAATATTAAAATTTTAGAAAATTTTCAAAAAAATAATTTTTGGATTTTTAAAAAATGTTTCAAAATTTTTTTTTGAAAAATCAATTTTTTGAAAACGAGTTAGTGAAAAATTTTGAAATTTCGTTTTTATGCGTAAATCAATTATTTCTTAAAAATGGCATACCAACTTTTTTTTTGAAAAATGTTAGAAATTTTTTATATATAAAAAATTATTTTTTTAAAAAACGGCTCTAACGTTTTTCGAAATTTTTTTTCTAAAAATACCTTTTTATACAAGTAATAAAATGGCATACTTGGTTTTTTGAAAAACATCATTTAAAACGGTGTTTAATTAATTATAAAAACAGATTTTATTTTTTTACACTTCTTATGAAATTTCTTGAAAATATCAAATAATAAAATTTTCCTAATTTTCTGGAATAAAAAGCTTTAACATAAGAGTTACTTTAGTAAAAGAGCAAGTACGTGCGACCCCAGTCGTGCATTTTATTTTAATAAAAGTTTTGAAAAAAAATGTAACTTATTTTTTTTTTTAAAGTTTAACATCTAAACATAAAATTATTTTTTATTCATTTAATAACCGTTACTGTTGAAAATTAAATAGCAAAAATTTAAAGTTCCTATTTACAACAGTCTTTGAGAAAATTAATTATTTCAATTCAAAAATTCAGTTTTAATAAAAAAAAAACCATTGAAATTGAAGTAATTTTTCATTTTTTTTTCAAAATTGTGATATATTTGACCTTGTTTGCTTCAAAATTCAACTGATAATATTTATGGCCAAAAATTTTTTTTAAATAAATTCATATTTTATTAGAAAAAGTTTGGAAAAGAGTCATTTTAAATTTTTCTAATAACATTTTTTTTTTTTAATTCTGAGTTTGAGGACCATTTTTTCAAAAAGTCTTGATTAAATTTAGTGGATTTAAATTTAAGAGATAAGAATGAGCTTCTGGCTTTTTAAAAATGTATTTTAAAATATTGTAGGTGTTGCCGTTGCTTTCAAAATATTTTTTTTGTGTTTGAGATCAGAATGTTAGAAAATTGCATTTATCGCTTAAACGATGGAAGATTGTCCCTTACAGCCTTATATATATTTTCCTTAAATTACCTAGAGAATCTTTTGCTATAGTTTGTTTTATGAAATTTAAGCAAAAAAAATGGTTTTGTTAAAAAAAAATTTTATTTTAATTTTAAAAAACAATACCGGCAACACCGGCAATTTTTAATATATAGACTTTAAAGTATTTTTAATTACCTACGTTTGAAAAAAAAAAATCGTCAAAATCAGAGCTGTTCGGCCGGGTTCCCTAATAATTTGCTATTGCGGGCGCATGTATCTTTTAACTCATACGTCAAACTCATTTGCTGTCAATAGAGAATTCATTCGATAAGTGTATTTTTCATAAAAGATAATTTTTAAAAGTCAAAAACAAGTCGTTAGTCTTTCAGAAAAATGAAATATTCTTTCAGATTCAATTAAGTAATTTTAATTTGCAAATACTTTTTATATTTGAATTTTGATGTAGATTCTATGTGAAACAAAAACAAAAAAAAATACAGGAAATTGTTTACCCTACATTGACCCTACGTGATATAATTATTGTTTTATTATTTTCTTCACAAACTATGTGAAGTAAAATATTATTGCTGATCAAATTTTCTCAGTAATTCATACATTTTACTTCTAAAAAAACACAAAGCGCTTTTAAATTAGTACAAATTAATAGTTTTTCATTTAATATTCTTCAATAATTTGGAATTTGAAACAGATGAAAAATTGATATGGTAAAATGATATTATGTAAAAAAAAATTCAAAAATGTGATATTAAAATATCTTCCTTATAATAAAAATATTGTTGCGATATTTAAATTATCATAAAGCTCATTTTCCAGTATTTTTTGCTGAAATGATAATATATATTTAATTTGATATTTAACAAATGATATTGTTTTTTTTTTCGGTGTAGGAAAGTTAGTTTTTGCATGCGACATTTGCTGTGCTTAAATTGATTATGTATTATATGTACAATGTACATTAGGGTGGGTCAAAAAAAAAACAAATCGAAATTCGTTTTTTCGATTTTGTACTCCGAGAAATCGATTGCTAGACACGTCTAGAACATACACACTAAATATGAGTTCTTTATATTAATGGGACGATCCTCCGCTTTTCAATTTTCCATTTTTACATCAAGCTTCTACTAAAAAAAAAATCATTTTTTTATTAATTGACTTTTTAGCAAATTTTTTTTAGATAATTCTTGTAGAAAATTGAACGCTTTACAAAAAAGGCCTTATACACTTTTTTCAATTATATAACCGTTTAGCAGATATTTGAGGTCCAAAAATCGAGCAAATTTTTTAAAATACGTTTTTTGTTCTTGAAATTGAAAAAATATAATAATCAAACGCGCATGACATATTCTTGTAGGAAACAAATTGCTCCACAAAAAAAGTCTTGTTAACTTTTTTCATTTATCTAACCATTCCAAAGATATTCGAGGTCAAAGTTAAAAAAAAAATTATAAAAACAATTTTTACTTTTAAAAGTTTTCCAATTCACTGAAACTTCATTATTTTCAAATAAATAAGATGTATTCTTGTAGGGGCTTTAACGTTTTACAAAAAATTCTTTGGTATCAAATTGATTGTTAAGAAGATATTCGTATCCAAACCAATGCCCACTGATTTCAATAGTTTTCTTATGACCCGTATGCATTGCGATTTGGTGTGTATATTCTATAGGTGTCTAGCAATCGATTTTTCGGAGTACAAAATCGAAAAAACGAATTTGGATTTTTTTTTGACCCACCCTAATGTACATCTACATATACCTATGTATTATATTTTATTATATGACGTTGAAACTTAAACGTTTCTTTATACCTTTACTTTTTTAGAATTGATTTATGTAATTATAAATAAGTATCTGATACAAATTTGTTGTGAAATAAGGGTAAGTTCGTTCACACTTGATTATCTTTTAATCAACGATTTTTCTTGGAATAATCCTTGTGGACAATCGAGTGATAATCAAATGTGAACAAACTATGGCTAAATGTCTTATTTTACTAAACGAAATGTTTGTGTAGTTTTTTTACTGATACGAAATGTAAAAAATGTTGGTTCAAGCTGCTTGCAAATTAGCTACTTCAAATTACTCAATTCTAATTTAGTTTTCTGGTCCCAGGTTGTAGTATATGTGAATATGTCCCTTTTTTGTCTAAAATCGATGATTAATGTAAATTTGTCTGAAAACTTTATTTTTGTTTTAAAACCTTTGTTCAATTTCATCAAAATTAAGAAAATATTTCTTTTTTTTTATTTCATTTAAAATTCACATAATAAAAACAATTGTACATTATTTTTATCCGATTTTTCATTTGTGACATTAGCATTTTTTACTTTCTCACAATTAACCGATTAGCTATGCACTCTGCCACCATTCTCTTATACAATAACTTCACTTCAACTCTAAACAATAATAAAGAAATTAGCTTTATACCATTGCCTGGAGGGCCTTTATTCCTCTAAACAAACTCTTATTCACAGCAATTATGACAAATTTGTGTAAAATGCCTTTTAGCTTTATTGTATAATCTCGAAACTGTCATCGTCACGGTAATATAACTAAATGCACCTTAGCTAAAGTATTTGCTGTTTTTTGTTTAATATAGACGACAGTTATAGTCTTTATTGCCATATTTGTATGAACAACATTGTGTTGCAAAATTTATATTTAGCCATTAACTGGGTGTGGGCACAAATGCATAATCTTTAAACTTTATTCCCAGGCTCTATAAGTTTGGTGGCACCTCTCTAATGAATGTTTAAGGTACTCACACTTTCACGAAAATGCACACAAATTTTTTGTTTGTTTTTTGCTTTGTTTTACTTTTTTTTTTTAGTTTTAAACCCTCGAATCTTACATGAATCTGACATCAACATTTTTATTATAGTCACACGAGATCGTTAAAAAAGTTTTATACATAATAATAATAGTTTTAGTGTTTGTTTTGAAAATAAAGACTGAAAACATTAGGTACAATTAGGTCAGTCAAGGTCAATTAAGCAAAAACGTTTTTTGTCTACCTTCCTGGTTGTAGAAAAAAAAAAATGTGAAATAGTTTAAATTTTGACAGCAATTCCCATGAGATTAAATTAAAAAAAAAAAAATACATTTTAATGACTTTAAGCCAGTTAAGCTTTAGTTGAGGTTTTTTTTGGCTCTGTGAATTTCATATAATATTATTAAGCAAAAATGATAGTGAATTGTGCCTGTAAAGAATATTGAAAATCCATTTTAAAAATTTTGAATATAATTTTGAAAAATCCTCTTTTGTAAATATTGTTTTAATTAACAACGCAGCGCTGTATACCTTTGTTCTTTCATTCTTTTATATTGTGTGTACATTGATTGACCCTTTTTAATGCAGGATAAAAATGAGGTTAAATTCATATTTATCTTCTATATCGAGAAGCTATATAAAAGGTTTTTTTAATCAAATTTTCTCCTTTCCCACCTTCTCATTTAATTAAAAAAAAAATGAAGTGTTTACCTCTTTTTTCCATGGTTAATTCAATTTATTGACCCCAAAATTAATTTTTACTCTCGAAACGTTTCATTATTTTTGTTTGTGAACGTGCGTTTTTTTGAATATAAAATAAAAATTTTAAAAATTTCATGTGTTTATATTTAACCAACAACTTCATATTCAATATTCAAAAAAAAAAAAAAAACATTGTTAAACTGATTTTATATTAATTGTTTTTTTGTTTTTTTTTTTTTCTTTTCAGTAACCTACATAATACCAACTCATAGTATTGCTGACAAATTTAATTAAATTTCGGAATTAAATTATGGTAAGTTTTTATTTTTCACTTCGTATAAAAAAGTACAATTTTTATTTTTAAGTGATGGACTTGGACAATGGTACTGTCCAAGAAAAACTATTGTTGAGTAAAGTTGGTTAACTTTTTGAAGTTATACTTCTTATGGGAGGGTGGGTATGAAAATTTACTTTTTGACAAGAATGTCAAAGGGATTATGACGCGATCACCCTGGGTAGCAGGACTGTCGTTTTACCTTTAGAGTAGGCAGTACTTTAGTATTTAAAAATGCAGTACGCCGCAGTACGGCAAACATAAAACACACAACACGTTGCAAGTTACATGTTTCATGTGGCAAGTTGCAGGTGGCAAGTTGTATGTGGCAAGTTGCATGTGGCAAGTTGTATGTGGCAAGTTGCGTGTGGTAAGTTGCATTTAGCAAGTTACATGTGGCAAGTTGCATGTGGCAAGTTGCATTTGGTAATTTCCATGTGGCAAGTTACCAGGGTTGAAAAAAGCTCACATTTCAGCTAGCTCACTTTTGAGCTTGGTACCATAGCTCAGCTCATTTGAGCTGAGCTGAAAGTGAGCTGAGCTGAAAGTGAGCGCCCCCAACTTCCAACACCTATATCTCGGAATTTAGAAGAAAATGAAAAAAAAATTTTTAAGCCAAAAGGTAGCGGGGACTCTAACCTACATTTGGGTACAACTCTCATCCCTGTAGGTCCTCGCGTTCTCAAACCGGGAGAATTTAAAAGTAAAAAAGTGTGTGTGTAGTGTGTACACATGTACACGCGACTGAAGTTATACTTCTCATTCAGTATATGTAAATGAATTTCATTTGATATTTTTAATTTCTATTATTAAATTAATTAATCCACACTTCGTTTATTTACATTTTTATCAAGTGAACAATAAATTAATTCTTTCATCTTCCTTGAGTCCATGTAGTTTTCAATTTATTCTGTGAAATTTACTCATGTTGTGCGGTTCAGAACGTACGGTATATGCTTAACGAAAGTAAATGAATTGCGCATAAAATGTGCGATATGGTAATTTTATGAGAACTGTGTGTGCTTTAGCACTAGTAGTACTAATATGGAACTTGCAGGGTTGCTACAAAGCTCAAAAGTTAGCTGAGCTCAGTTCACAGCCCAGCTCAAATTTTGAGCTAGCTCACTTTTGAGCTATGTACCATTGCTCAGCTCCTTTGAGCTGAGCTGAAAGTGAGCTGAGCTGATGGTTGAACTAAGGTAAAGTGAGCTGAGCTGAGCTGTGATGGGTGAGAGGATACATTGATTTTTATTTGGAAAGTATAATGAAATATGAAGATATTTTAAACTTTTATAAAACACCATAGCTCAAGATGTTTGGTTCTAGTTATTTATGGAATTATTTTAACACATGGATATTTTTATAAATAAAACAGATAATTTTTCGTGATCTTTCTCTTGGTATTTTTAACCCTAGAAAGATAATCATAATATACGTCTCAGAGACGTATGATTCTAAAAAAGATTTTTGGTCTTATGTTAACACTTTTTGTCATATTTATATTTATTTAACTCATTACTTAGATTATTTTAAAGAAGTGATATAATAAATCAAATCAATTTAACAAAAACCCAGAAATTTGAATTCAATTAGATAAAACAGTTCTTTACACGCCATACGTCTTACAGACGTAGATTATCTTTCTAGGGTTAATAGTAAATATATTTCTATTTTTTTAGTAGAATATTTCTTTTTTTATCATAAAGAAAAATCAGGTACAATCCGGTTTTACGACTTTTTTCAAAATTCCGAGAAAATCGCGTTTGAAAGTTGGGGTAAATTTTTTTTCGAAAAATCCCCGAATCCTTGAACGCTTCTGGAAGCTAAACCGCTTGAGAGTAATTTTTGGGAGTGATGCCAAATGATAGCTTGTGTCATGGGCCTACGCTTTGCACATTATCAGATTTTTAAAAAATCGCCTTCCATGTTAAACTACCACATCATGCCTTTTTTTCAGAATCGTGCCTATTTTTGTTTTTACTTTTAAGTTCTCCCGGTTTGAGAACGCGTGGACCTACAGGGATGGGAACTGTACCCAAATGTAGGTTAGAGTCCCAGCTACCTTTTGGCATCAAAAATTTTATTTTCATTTCCTTCAAAATTCCGCGATATAGGCGTTCGAACGCTTTGATCTAGAGACAGGGGAGTGGTGCCATATGAAAGCTTATATTCTCAGCTACCCGATAGTGGTATAATCCGGTTTTTCGATTTTTTTCAAAATTCCGAGAAAATCGCGTTTGAAATTAAGGGTAAAATTTTTTTTCGAAAAATCCCCGAATCTTTGAACGCTCCTGGAAGCTAAACCGTTTGAGAGCAATTTTTGGGAGTGATGCCAAATGATAGCTTGTGTCATGGCCCTACGCTTTGCACATTGTCAGATTTTTAAAAAATCGCCTTCCATGTTAAACCGCCACATCATGCCTATTTTTTCAGAATCGTGCCTATTTTTTTTTTCTACTTTTAAGTTCTCCCGGTTTGAGAACGCGTGGACCTACAGGGATGAGAGTTGTACCCAAATGTAGGTTAGAGTCCCCGCTACCTTTTGGCATCAAAAAATTTTTTTTTTCATTTTCTTCAAAATTCCGAGATATAGGCGTTGGAAGTTGGGGGCGCTCACTTTCAGCTCAGTTCACTTTCAGCTCAGCTCAAATGAGCTGAGCTATGGTACCTAGCTCAAAAGTGAGCTAGCTCAATTTTGAGCTGAGCTGTAAGCTGAGCTGAAATGTGAGCTTTTTGCAACCCTGGCAACTTGCCACATGGAAATTACCACATGCAACTTGTCACATGCAACTTCAAACATGCAACTTGCCACATGAAACATGTAACTTGCAACGTGTTGTGTGTTTTATGTTTGCCGTACTGCGGCGTAATGCATTTTAAAATACTAAAGTACTGCCTACTCTAAAGGTGAAACGACAGCCCTGCTACCCAGGGTGATCGCGTCATAATCCCTTTGACATTCTTGTCAAAAAGTAAATTTTCATACTCACCCTCCCATAAGAAGTATAACTTCAAAAAAAAAAAAATAGGCACGATTCTGAAAAAATAGGCATGATGTGGCGGTTTAACATGGAAGGCGAATTTTTAAAAATCTGACAATGTGCAAAGCGTAGGCCCATGACACAAGCTATCATTTGGCATCACTCCCAAAAATTGCTCTCAAGCGGTTTAGCTTCCAGGAGCGTTCAAAGATTCGGGGATTTTTCGAAAAAAAAATTTACCTCAACTTTCAAACGCGATTTTCTCGGAATTTTGAAAAAAGTCGAAAACCGGATTGTACCGGAATTTTTTTTATGATAAAAAAAGAAATATTTTACTAAAAAAATAGAAATATATTTACTATTAAAAAAACCAAGAGAAAAGATCACGAAAAATTATCTGTTTTATTTATAAAAATATCCATTTGTTAAAATAATTCCATTAATAACTAGAACCAAACATCTTAAGCTATGGTGTTTTATAAATGTTTAAAATATCTTCATATTTTATTATACTTTCCAAATGTGAGCTTTCATCTATTGATGGGAGAAATATACCAACAAAAAATAAAAAAATAAAAAATTTTTTAATGTGTCTAATAATAATTTCTTCCATATTTTTCTGTAAAAAAAATCAATGCAAAACTTTTTTTATTATTGGCCGAATTTCTTACAATTTTGACTTTTTGGCCTTGCATTTCAATTATATAGTTGAAAGCTTAAATGTGGGGAAATACATTGTTCAAATTATTATATACATATATTAGCTGAACCGGCGGACTTCGTTCCGCCATTTTTTGTATTTATTTTTAATTTTCGACTCTATAATTAGTTAACATTTTAAATGAAAAAGGGAATCAAAACTTGAAAAGTTCCTAAAATGAGTTTAAAAATATTCACTTTTAAACTTTTAGCAAAAGTGGCCTGTGTAAAATATGGCCTATGTTAAAAACGGCCAAAAAACTTGATACAAAAAAACTTGTTTTTCCCGTTATTCGGTCTAAAATCATTTTAAAATTTAAAAATTTGTAAATGCTTGCGCATGACTAAAGTCTATATTTCCTATAAGCTTGAGATTTTTTGGAGGCTTATAAAAATTACAAAAAAATTAAAAACTACTCAAAAATGTCCTTAAAAATTAGTTGTTTTTCAAAAATTCAAATTTCAAAATCCAGGGCCTATGAAAAAAAACCGTATAAGACGCCAAAATTTTTTTTTTTTAGTATCTTTCCAATCGTGTAACTCAAGTTTCCGTAAAAAATTTTCCCTACCTTTAATAAGCCTTTTGTCGAAGTTCTACCAGATGTTTTCACTGCACAAAAACCTTCACAACTTAGTTTTGAAATTTTTTAGAATTTTTGCAATACCTTTTTCAACCTTACAATAAATTTATCTATCATTTAAAAAAAAAATTCAACTCTCTACAACTTACAGTTTAGAAAATAGCCTCTATTTTCAATATCTTGTTATCCCTATTTACCCTATAAAATCTTAAATTTTTTTTGCCTTAAACCTTCTCCTCTTATGCCTCTATGATTTAAAAAAAAATTAAGAAAATAAGTCAGTCGGTGTGGCCGGTTAGCGAACGTACACAAAACCAAACTTTAACATATATAATAGATATGTTATAGATAATTAAAAAAATTAAATGCAATTTAAAATATTTATGAATTTTTATTCAATGCAAAAAATTTTTAATTGCAATATAAAACTATTTCAATAGCATTAAAACTTTATTTTTAATGCAAAATTTATATTAATTTAAATATTTTTTATTGGCAATAATTAATTTATTCGTAAGGAAGGTAAGAAAAGCTTTTATAGATAAATTCAAGAAAAAAAATCTTTGAAACTTTAGAAGCTAAAAAAATTCATACGAATTTGTATGAAAAGTCTACGTTCTAAGAAGAAACGTTAGGGCAACTCAAAATTTTGGACGAAGAGCGCACCTAGCTTGCTCATATTTTAACTATACTAAGATAGGATGCTATAGGTAATGATGAACTTAATAACTTATGTTTAGTCCCCTGGCTGAGTCCGTTCCTTTTCTATACCAATAAATGGAAGTAGGCTGATATAGACTAATATTTTTGTAGTAGATTTGTTTGAGTATTTTTGTCGGTGCCGACACAGCATTTTCTTGGAATTCAGCATTCTTTAAAAAATAATATAAGATTTCTCTAATATATTATGTTGAACTTATGAAGATCAACTTTAAAGTTTTATTTTTAAATAAAAAAAAATTGTCAATAAGAGTGATTTACTTACATTACGAAAAAAAAAAGTTACACATACGCCACAGTGACATATCTAATTTGAAATTGAGAATTGATTGTAAAATTGTATTGGTGACCAAATAATGAAATTGAACGTAAGTGGCTATTCAATAAACTTTGAAAAACCTATCATTTGGTCTGCAAAATAAAAGTAACGGGGTGACATTATTGTGTAGTTAGTTAATCCAAAGTTAAAAATTAGTTACAATTTTCCAAAAAAGTTTTGAATTTTTTTTATTAGAGTAAACTCTTTTCACAAAAATTCACATAAAATGATAGAACACAAATAAACCTTATATTAAGTTTGTCTCTAAAGTACTTATGAGATTGGTCGACATTTTTTGTACTTTATCATGTTAAATATCACTTTCTCATAAAAAAGTATGAAATATAACCATTGTTAATCCATTTTTAATCAATATTGTATTGTATTGGCATAATTAAACATTTATGATTTAAAAGAATTTATGGTAGTATGTTAGTCCTTTATTATAGTAATAAATCTCTACAATATACATTTCTGTTTAATAATTCATTTTAAAATTTCGTGTTTTTCCTCTTCACTTTGAAAATAAATTAATTCATCATTGTTTTCATATTTTCAATAATATTGTGTTCAATTAAAAATAAAAAAAAAATCGTGACCCATTTATCGCTTAACATGAATTCCATTTAAAATTTGGTACACTCTCATATATTTTCATTATTAATTCATTCAAGTATCCTTTTGACACATACATATTTATAGAGACATATTTTACACAAATACCTTACAAAAGTTTGTATACGTCACACAGTGTCAATGTTTACGAAATTCCATACAAATAATTAATTAAGTGTTAAACATGAAAAAAAAAACAACGTTAAACATAAAAGCGAAAAAGGGATAAAAGTGTGGATTAAATTTTTAAAGGGATTTTTTTTTTTTCAACAATTTCACTAATTTATCTGAATTGACTCTTGTCTGACCCATCTCGTATAGTCGTGTATATAATAAAAAAGGGCAAATTATTCTTGGGAGTTGCCTTCCCCAATGCAAATAATACATCAAATAAGCCTGACGATGACAATTTACTTGGCACTCAGTGAATTTTTTTTTTTTTGTATTAATGTCAAAGTGAATTCCATTGCAATGCAATAATAGCAATGGTCTGTAAAGGACATTAATTAAAGTGGCTATTAACAATTTAGAGTAAACATTTTAATGACAGATGGGAGAGTTGTATGTTTTTTCTGTTTAAATTTAAAAGAATATTATGTAGTATATTACAATGATTTTATACAGTAATACTCATTCTGACAATCTCGTAATTCATTCACTGGAATATGCAATTTTGTGGTTCGTAAATTTATTAATATGAATTCATAATTTGTAGTTGGTGGGAAGTTTTCAAATATTAATGTTCACTATAGTAAAAGTTAGTTATTTGACAGTTTCGTTATTTTGAAATTATAGCATTAAATGTTTATAAAAGAGGTGTGGGTAATAAGGCCTAGGAAGAATTGATTGGAAATAAAATATGTTAAATTTAATTAAAACATCATTATCATCTGCTGTATGCAAAAGTAAAATAAAACTAAAAAAAGATTAATATTGTCAGGATGACTTAATATATTATAGTAGGGTAATAAGGCCCAATGCTTTGGTAAAGTATAATAACCAAAAATATAATCAATAAATATTATATGTGAAATGAGTGATTTCCCGACAAACAATTTTGGTTCTATAAAGCTTTACAGATGCAATTGTTGCTTCTATAAAGCCTTATAGAAGCAAAATTGTTAGTAGGGTTAGCACCACAGTGCTGCAATCTTGAGCTACTGTGGAAATTTCTCTTACATTATTACACCCACCTTCCATACATTAATAAATAGTGACATTAGTAACCTTAATATGATCAATGGATGGAATGTAAAGCTAGAACAATCATTGTGTGTCTCTGGCTCCTTTAACCGTTATAGCTTCTATAATAATTCTCTTAAATGAATGACACTCTGTTCAAAATTGCAGTTACCTTGTTAGGCTCATCAGTTTGAACACTATTTCATTCCTTCTTTTAAAATCATTCAACGCTTAATACATTATTGGAGTTTTTTGTGATACTAACCGATAAACCCGTGTTACTTTCCATTTCAACCTGTGATACGTACATGCAAACATGTGGAAAAGCTGTGATACTCTTTTGGGTATTAAGATTATACTATACATGGAATACTTTTTTGAACAACCGATGATACTTACCGCGGCCATCCGTGTTACTTACTCGGGTAGCTTGTGATACTTAGTGGGGCAACCCATGATATTTTCAAGGGTAACTCATGATACCTACCAGAAAATATGCGATAATGACTGGAACGACCTGTTATACTTACAACTAGGGCAACGTGATACTTACTGAAGAAACACGTTATACTTACCAGGGAAACCTGTGATATTTACTATTGCAACCCGTGATACCTTTCAGGGAATCACGTGACACTTGGGCAACCTTGATATGGATCAACTCGTGATACTTAGTTAGAAATCTTGTGATACTCACCTAGGCAACCTATGAATCCTAACGAGGCAAATGCTATACTCATTTATGCGGCCAATGATCCGTCTTACTAGGCAACTCTAAATACTCAATGGAGAAACCCGTGATACTTACTCGGGTGACCTGTGATACTTAGCGAGGTAACCTATGAAACTTACCAAGGAACCATGTGATAGTAATAGGGACCAACTATGATAGTTACCATCAGGGTAACGTGATACTTACTGAAAAAATACGTTATACTTACCGCAGATACCTGTGATACAAACCGGGCGACCTGTGATACTTACCATAGAAGGTGTGGTTTTATCAGGGTAACATAAGATAGAAATCAAAATAACTCATAATATTTACCAATTCAACCCGTAATACTTACCTCTTTTAATTGTACAGTAGATTACACTGGCCAACAATTTTCAACTTTTTAAAATTTTCAAGATTTATATCAAATTTTATAGATTTGGGTTCAGTAAGCTCAAAATTCGTATTGTTTTTTTTTTCTAGCAGCTCAAGTTTTTGAAATATTTAATTTTTCATATTTGGGGAATTTTCATACTTATTTTTCAGTTTTCCTTATTTTGAGCGTTTATTCGAGTTTTCCAGAAAAAATTTATATTAAACTTAATGTATTTACGGTCAGTTAGCCTAAAAATCACATTCATATATTTCTAGGAGCTCTATTTTTTGAAATATTTAAGTTTTCCAAATTTTGGGGGTAATTTCGTACTAATTTTAAAGTTATGCTTAAGCTACATTTTCCAGAAAATTTTTTTGTCGAACCTAATGCATTTGGGTTCACTTAGCCTAAAAATCACATTGGTTGCTTTCTAGGAGCTCTAGTTTTTTAGATATTTTCATTTTTCACATTTTGGGGGTGATTTCATACTATTTTTTTTAGATTTTATTATTACAAGTGTTTTTTAAAGTTTTGTTGGAAAATAATAATACAAAAAAAAATTTTTTAAATAAAAAAAATTTAACAAAAAAAAAAATGTATGAATTTCTATGTATGAATAATTTAAAAACTAGAGCTGCTAAAAAAAAACTAATGTTATTTTTGGAATCAGCAAAATAAATTTAGTAAGAAATTATAAACAACGGTCTGGAAAATTTTTGTGTGTTGGGGTAGTGATCGAAAGTACATTTTAGGTAAATTGTGTCTAGTCTCCGCAGCCAAGTTTTTGTTACAAAATAGGTGCTTATTTTGAAATTTATAAAAACATTAACCAAAAATATAACAAAACATTCATGAAATCTGCCTTTTTCCTTTTTAGTTTTCAAAGCTAACTGGTAACTGACTTAACTCTCACAACATCGTCAAACATGTGTATCTATATTATCTTAAATTAACATTAATCAACCCGACCAAAGTCAGAAAAACAAGTCCAAAGTAAAATCCTCAATTTATATTAACCCTCAGCTCGGTCCCACGATAATCCTTCAAATGTGCCTCACTTCCTCCCTTTTTTTTGCAAACAAAAACAAAAAACCACAAAAAAGAACCTCAAGAATATTTTAATTTCGCGCCAAATTTACATCAAAGCAAGCATTTTCATTTACATTTTTTTTATTTTATATCTTTTTTATTTTCAAAAGACTCGTCTGTTTTCGAACACCCAGTCCCAATCAATGTGTTTTGTCTTTTTATTCAACTCAATATTCTTTCTCCTTCCAAGCTTCACAATAATTATCCTTGTAAATGCTTCTAATTTCCAGTAAAAATAGAATAAAAATGAAAACAAAAAACCCCACTCGAATTAATTTAAACGGATTAATATTTTGCCAACGAGTTTTTGTTTGTGTGTGTATATAAATTCTTGTGGTGAGATAGCCGCATCCATGCGGATCCTAACTTCATCCAAAGTTACTGTGTACCGCTCTCGTATACTAATGCTCCCTCTCCTATCGTGTATCTTTTTTTTTTGTCTTCATTTCACACGTTCATTGGAGTTGAAGAGCCCCAGCAACGTTTTTCGGTTTAATAAGAAATTCTCTTGAATCGAAAAACGGATTGGATTGTATTTACAGAAACCAGGGACGGATTTAATCTGTGATATGGCTAAGAAACGATAGATTTCATGGAGATATATTTTTATGAAAAATAGAAAACCTATTCTTTATCAAAATGTCCCAGACGCATACGACGAGGTGTATTTTTATTTTGGAGACCATATTCAAGGGGCCCTTATCCCAATCTTACCCAAAAAGGGCCCTAAAAATATATTTGCAATTAAAAACTGAAGATTCTCAAAAATATTGTCGTTTTTATTCAAAATTTGTTCATCGTTGCTATTTTGGCTTAATATGTAATATGGGGCCCTAATTTTAAGGGGCCCTAATTTAAAATTTCCTATAAACTGGTTCAAGTTCTTATCTTCTCTTTTCTCTTATCTTGTATTAACTCCACTGTCTGACAGAGATTAAATCAAACATGAGGCCCTGTAAAAAAAATTAAGAAACAACTATTAAATCCGTCCCTGTCAATACTCTCCATGCGTGGATATAACCAAAAAAACACATCACATGGTGCTTGAAGTTCTAATGAAAATTCATATCCCTTTTTGTTTTGTTCTCCCAGAGCTCGAATCGACTCGACAGTCGACGAGTCGGATTGACTTAAATTTGAATGTGGGAAAACAACGTTTGAGTTTGAGATGATGCTTGGCTTGGTTTTAAAATGCAAAATATTTTTTGTTGTTTTCTGGCTATTTGCTTTCTACCTCCAAGTCTCTCTCTCTCTCATTCTCTGTTGGAGTTCTATTTACCTACACACATTCGAAATAAATTTTTCATCAATGAAATGCTACCTTTCAGTTTTGTAAATTAATTTGCGTACCATGAAGCATGAATGTGGAAAAAGGGTTTTGTATAGTTTAACGAAAAAGCTTAATAACAAACTATAGAACAGCTCAGCAAAGAGTCAATAATAAAATTGAAGAAACCAAGGAAACATGGGTGAAAAGTTGGAATTTTTGGGGAAATGTGTGACGACCGATCGTGACCGTCTGTGTGTGTCGCACTGTGGTCCTTTTGTTTGATATAATTCATTGAACACTTTCCCGTGGAAAGCAGATCTGCCAAAAACATTTTCCCAAAAATTTTACTCGAAGGAATTTTACCGTCATCATCATCAGAAGCACCATCGTCATCATCATGGCGACAACGGAAGTAGAGAGAAAATTTAATTTTCGCCAGGTAGAGCCAAACCAACGTAGGTGGTCCTATGTTTTTAGTGTAAGGAAATGTTTTTATTGACAACTCTACTGATTGGCAGTATTTGATTGAAATTACCTATATGAAAAGGACTTTCTATAGATACACACATAAAGCTAAAGCTACTCTATGGTATTTATGTGTGTTTCAGATTGAAATTTAAAAATATTATGACTTGATATGTTAATTAAATGTCAAATCCAGGCAAAATTTGAATTAAGTGAATGAAAAGTTTGTAAGCTTTAATTTTGGCTTTCGGCATTGTGGTTGCAATATTTTGGGATTGGACAAATACAATTTAAATGCTATATTATTCATCGATTTTAATAGAATTTTTTATGAATTTGATGTTTTTAATCTTAGGAATAAACAAAATTTTCAATTGCACAAATTATGAAGTAAGTATATTTCTTGTATCTACTCCAAAGACAATTAGATAACTTTGATATAATGGGCCTTTTTGAATTCGATTTGAAAGGATAAATAAAAGATTATTATTTTTTTTGCACATGTTTTGTTGCATTTCCAAGTTTAAGCAATAGAACATTCACAATCATACGATACATGATTTAAAGCGACTTTTTAACGCCAAATTGAATAAAATAAAAACCGAAATGGTTCGACTACCAAGAAAAAAGTTATAGTCAGAATTTAACTGATAATTTTTTTAAAATTTGAAATATATGAAATATGAAGTATAGAACGAATATTTCATGCTTGAAAAAAATGTGTGCATCGCAAAATTTTAGTTTGAAGAGTGTTTTTTTAGGTAGGTACATGTCATTTTGGAAAGCAAGTTTGGACTAAAATATTGTTAGTATATGATTCTGTTAAGAATTAAAAGAAATGGATTTCATTCTGACCTTTTTTATAACTATTTTTTTTCTCAAAGGTCGTAACACACACTAAAAAATTATCACTGCCCCACCAAATTGTAAATATCATTCTTAAATTCACATTAAATATCTTAACTTACATAAAAACAAAGAAGAAGAACTTAAAAAAAAAATAAAGAAGAAGTTTCCCCATCAAAAAAGTATCTCACACAAATTTGCCATAATGATGAGAGAAAGCTTAGAATAACTAAAAAAAAAAAAACACTCCCCGTGCATCTAAATGTATATTATTATTATTATTTCTTCCAAAAATGAAAAAAATACCAAATTTGCAATTCAAAAATGCTAAATCGACGATAAATAATGACTCAATCTTCACTTCTATCCAACCATCTATAGATTTACAAAATTGGAATATTTATGACTTTCCAATTATTATACAAAAAAATGAAAAAAAAAAAAAAATAAATAAACAAAAATACGGAAAGAAATGAAAAAAACTATCAAAAGTTCACCGACTTTTGTATAGCATGTAGATGATGGATAAGACAGATGGACGTTTGTTTTTTTTTTTTTGTTTTTGTATCTTAAAAATGCAAAACAAAAATACAAAATTCCATCAATATAACATGAATCATTGTCAAGGTTCATAATGTACATTGTACATGTTTTCATTCGGAAATGATTTTTGCAAACAGCAAAACACTATACCAAAACACTTTGCATGCATAATAATTTTTAGGTCAAATTGAAGTATCATCATCACACCAAATATCATACATGACTAGGGTTGCTAATGGGCAATAAATGCAAAAAAAAACACAATTTGATCGTAAAAAAAATGAGGAAAAAAAATTAGACGGTTAACAGCTTTTTCGAAATTAGGTACAAAAAGTTTTCAAATTTCTTCAAAAATTGAAAATCTTGTGTATGTTTGTTTTTTTTAAATAAGTTTTTTTTTTGAGTTAACAATCGCTAAGAATACAATTTTATAATTTCAATAACTTTATTAATGCAAAACAGTTGAAATATTGAACTTGAGATTGAAAATCGTAAGAACCATTTAAAAAAAAATATTTTTTTTAATATTTACTTATAATTTACTTTTTTTTTTTTACATTTTTCCACCAAAAATAAAAGTTGGTATTAATGCAAATTTTTTTTTTCAATATTAACCAATACTAAAAATTCCAATTTTTAAAAATTTCATCAACCAACTTTCAAATTACATACCTTTTAATTTTTCAAAAAAAAAAACTGAAATATTTATAAAAAATTCAAAAATGTTTTTTTAGAAATTTTTTTAAAACTTAAATACCTACAATGATTATTTAAACTCTTTTGTAAAAAAATTATCGTACAAATAAAATTTTAACGAATTGTTGTACAAAAGCTTTTAAATAAGCATATATAATATTTAATTTTTTCGATGCTTTAAAAATTTTGAAAATTTGTCGATTTATTTTTTTTAATCTCCGATTTTAAGTGTTGATTAATATTTTTATTCAAAAAAACATGCCAACTTTTTTAAAGTTTTAAGGTTCAATGATCAAAAAAATGTTATATGGTAGTTATCGTTAATGATGGTTTGAAAAATCTTTTTTTTTTTGTTTCAAAAATATCATCAAAATCGTTCGACCCGTTTTTGAAAAAAATAAATTCAATTTTTGTTAAATTGAAGGTTTCGCTTATTTTAGTCTAAAAAAAAAACTCAATTTTCCCTCCAGGGAATCACAAAACTAATAAGCTTAGCTAGTACTAACTTATCTCTTAAAACCATGTTTTATCTGTTTTAAAAAAACAAAGAATTAAAGTGCTTAGAAGGGAATGGGGCTAATAAATAGTTTCTAATTTAAATTAAAATTTTCCTCTGAATACTGTACTTTCTTAACTATAAATATAAACCTAATACATAGGTAGATCTGGATTTACTAAGACGGGTTGGGGTCGAAATTCTGTATTTTGCAAAATTCTGTATTCAAAATACTGTATGCCAAAATACTGTATGTCAAAATTCTGTATGTGCAAAATGCTGTACGAGCAAAATTCTGAAAGTCAAAATTCTGTATAGCAAAATTCTGGTTGGTCAAAATACTGTATTTCAAAATTCTGTACATCAAAATTCTGTAAAAATGCTGTAAAAAAATATCGTTTTGATAATGTAAAAAAGTGCGCGCGCACTTTTGTACATTATGAAAACGATATTTTTTACAGCATTTTTACAGAATTTTGATATACAGTATTCTGCCGTACAAAATTTTACAAAACAGAATTTTGCATGTTAGTATTTTGTAACATACAGTAATTTTGACGTACAGAATTTTGTATTTACAGTATAATGACATACAGAGTTATGGTGTTACAGTATTTTGACCCCACAGAATTTTGTCGTACAGAATTTTGACAAGCAGGATTATGACCCGCTCCCTACTAAGACTCCTAAACACTATCCCAAGGCCTATTAAAAGTGCTTAGATTAACTTAAAATAAATTTCAGCGCTTTTTACTTGCGACTATATATTAAGTTATGCATTCGTACAAAAAAAAAAAGTTGAGATAACATTTTTCCATGACATTACGATGGTAGAGAATGCCAAAAAAGTGGGTCCCGGAAGTCCGTCTGTCTGTCAGTCTGTCTGTCTGTAAACGAAGCTACAGCCTAAACGGATGGACCGATTGATGTCAAACTTGGTATGTAGCAACTGTCCAGAAGGGTTTTTGGAATTAATTTTTTTTGGACCAAAAATAACGGTACTTGTCATAGACCGATTTTAGTAAAATTGAAATATATCGAAAACGGCTCCAACGATTTTGTTTAAAAAATTCAAATGTTAGTTTAAAGCTAAGGTCTATCTTCTAATGAAATTTTTTTTTTTGAAAATCATTATTAATAATCGAAACCGCTTATTCGATTACAGCGAAACTTTTTGTGAAGAAGCGTTTATATAATTTTAATATAAGTCAAAAATAAAATTTTGAAAAAAAAATAATTTTTGGATTTTTAAAAAAATTTTGAAAATTTTTTTTTGAAAAATCAAATTTTCGAAAACGGGACATTGAATTTGTTTGAAATTTTGTTTTAAGATGTTGATTAGTGATTTCTACAAAATGGCATACCAACTTTATTTTAAAACTTTTTTTCCAAAAAATTATTTATAAAAAATTACATAGTTTTTTAAAAAACGGCTCTAACGATTTTGAAATTTTTTTTCCTAAAAATGCATCTTAATATATCAATCAAAACTGCATACTTGTTTTGGAGGGCAATTTAATTTCAGATTTTATTTTATTTTTTTAAAAAAACGAATTTTATTTTTGCATTTTATTTCATTTACAGAGGATCCAAATTTTCGCCCTTTTAAACACCAAAACGAACGTTTTTGTAGAAATCTCTTTGATTCTGTAAAGCTTTATAGAAGCAATTTTGCTATTAAGAATCTTACCAATTGAGAATCTCTGCTAAGTCATCCGAAAGTGTTCGTTTACGAGTGGCTAATCTTCTAGCCAACAAATTATTATTTACAAAATTAAAGAAATAAAAAGAAGTCACAACGGCAACCCTATTTACAAACTACAAAAAGAATTGAGAGAAATTTATTGCTCTTAAGAGACATCGACAAACACATTTGTATGATCTATGCACAAACGCGCATTACATTTGCATAAAATACCACTCTGCCATCATCTCCTTATAGCATTCTCAAGTCTCACAAACTATATGCTGATATATCTCACACAAATTGCATTTCTATTGATTTTCCAAATAAAGAAGATAAAAACCGTTTTAAGAAGACAACCAAAAAAAAGATAAAAAAAAACCCCGACCTTTACACAGGTACAAAACATGAAGTAGAAATATATCCAAAGAAGTTTCTATCGCCTCTGTGCTCCTTTCAAACTGAGTCTGAGTCTCAACTGAAGG
The DNA here is from genome assembly GCF_945859705.1 of Episyrphus balteatus. Lineage (NCBI taxonomy): Eukaryota > Metazoa > Arthropoda > Insecta > Diptera > Syrphidae > Episyrphus > Episyrphus balteatus. The sequence continues at coordinate 24,317,286 of NC_079134.1, read as the reverse complement.
ATAAACACATTGCATGAATCGTAAATCACTTTCATCCTCGGGACAACACAACATGAATTGATGATTTATATATACAAATGTATCTACATATTCCAGTGCGAAACAGACAGACAGACACATCTTCCGGACTTCTTTTTTGTTCAACAAAAAAGATGGATATATACATTTTGGGGTAATCTATGCACAAGTTTGTACCTCCATAACCTCCAGTAGAGTACCGAGAGAGAGAGAAATTTTTACTTTTCTTATTTTTTACTTTTCTTGGTTTTTTTTTTCATAAATCTTCCGGGTAAGTGATGCGGATACATTTTTACTGGTACCTTACAATTGTATCTTTTGCTCTCAAAGTATCTAAGTATCTATATACATTTTATAGATAGAAAAGGGCTTATATCCGAATTATACTATTACCCGCCATTACAGCCAGGGCTTTCATGTTGAAGGCTGTAGCAGAATTTAATGAGCGGAAAACAAAAGCAGAAGACACACCAACGAAACAGAAATTCAGAGTCAAGTTGATTGTGTTGCTTGAGTAAGTTTAGAAATTCATGCGAAACACACTATTCGATACCACACAGTCACACAGCACCGGCACCGGATATTGAACATGAAAGGACATTGTTGTTGTTGTTGTTGTTGTTGTTGGATTTAATTACATGAATTATTCCCTTGGCAAAACATAAGACTGGTTTACTTAAAGGTATTAAGGCATCGAGTGTAAGATGGTAATTTTTTTTCTTCTCGTCAACGACAGTGATTGTATTCGAAAATTTTTCCCACAATCCCAGCCAACAAGGCAGTAAGTTTCGAGAGGAAATCTTTTTTATTGTTGAATTCAGTTTTTTTGTATGTGTTTTACTTTACTAACATGAATCTCTTTTTGATTTTTCTCAAGCAATTGAGTGATTAATAACTTCCTTGGTAAGTTTATTGAAAAACTTTGCTTGGAATTCAGTGGAAAAAAGTGATGCAATACGGGTATGCGACATAAATGTAATGCAATCTGTGTAACTGATCTTAGTTTGATTGAGGGAAAAGTGCATAAAAAAAATGATGATTGGATTAGTTATTTATAGGTAATATGCAAATGACTCAAGCCAAGCCTATCCAAAGCTATTTTAATGCCGGAGTAAGTTTTTATTGGTTGAAGTTGTGCCGGCTGTAACAAATCAATTTTTTTTCACATGAACTTTCGTTTTTGTTTTGTATTTTTTAATGCGTTTTTAGCAGAAACAAAAAAAAAAATGCGTGAAAATATCTACACACTTTTTGACATTTATTATGATTTATAGTGTTTTTATTGAATATTGAACAAAATAATGCGAAAGTTCACACCTATTCAAACTAATATTACATAAGCACTGATAGTAACTTTCGATTTCAAATTTGTATATCTAACCTAAATAAAATCATTGAATTGGAAAATAAACTGTTTACACAAAAGAAAAATATGTATGCAGTGCATTCAGAATCAATATATGCAAAGGAAAGTGAAAACAACTATTTTTATGTTAATTATATCTCATAAATTTTCTACGGTTATGCTCAGTTAAAAAAAAAAAACAAAAAAACTATAAGATTAACCAAGATTAAAGAAAGAAAATTTTGTATTTTTTTCTTTTGTTTTGATTAAAAGAATCATCGGGGTAAATTTAAATTATTGGAATTCAAATTCTATTGGTTGCATAACAAAAATGTTTTTATAATGATTTTTTTTTTTATCAATAGAATCTAGCAATAAATAATGTCCATAATAATTTTTAATTTTGATTTATTAATTTTTAATTATAATCTCAAGCAATTTTGATGCTTTATTTATTTTATCTTAACAATGCAGTCACATTGGAAAATTAAATCGCATTTTAAGTTCAAGTTTACATATTTATCATTTCGATAATGTACAAAATCGTGGGGTCAAAATTCTTTTGTCAAAATTCTGCTTTTTAAAATTCTGTTTTTTAAAATTCTGTTTTTCAAAATTCTGCTTTTCAAAATTCTGCTTTTCAAAATTCTGCTTTTCATAATTCTGTTTTACAAAATTCTGCCAAAAATTAAAAAAGAGTTTGGAAAATGTTAAAAAGCGCGCGCAGAATTTTGAGAGACAGAATAAAAAAAAAGCAGAATTTCGAAAAACAGAATTTTTTTTAAGGAAGCAGAATTTTGTAAATCAGAATTTTGAAGTCAGAATTTTGACCCGCTCCCGTACAAAAACTCTATGTGATTTTTTTTTGAATATCTTTCAAGTAACAGCATGTAGGGGACTTATTTACCAATAAAATGTAAGTTCAGTCATAATCATAAACGATAAACTCTCTGAAATATCTAACGTCAAAATTTACTTTCCTCAATTATAACATAAGAACTTAACAAAAACATAACTAAAAAAAGGGATCGGGTCAAAATTCTGGCTTCAAAATTAAAAAATTCAAAAAATTCTGCTTTTTTATAAAAATTCTGTTTTTCAAAATTCTGCTTTTTTCTCTATTTTGTCTTTTAAAATTCTGCTTTTTAAAATTCTGCTGTTCAAAATCCTGCCAGCATATTTTTTGAACAAAAGAAAATTCTACTAATTCATAGCATATGGTGCTTACATCTCATTAATCCATTATAGTAATTCAACTTTACTACTTTCCTTACTGTCTATTGTGTAACTGTCCCAAACATTTGTTAAAATAAATAGACTGACTTTCTTATAATTCACATCTATAAACCGTTGAAAACGGTTACTTTCGTAGTCAATTTTTCGAACATTCACTTTTATTTGATAAATTAATAAATTTCTAATTATTTTTCGAAATTATTTAAAATTAAAAATCTATTCTTAATTTTTTTTTAAATATTGATTTATCAAATAAACAATGAACATAAAAAAAACTGAAAAAGTGAGTAAGTAATAAAATAAGCAGCGAGGAGATAATTTTACCAAATTCTGCAAAAAATTAAAAAATGGTTTGGAAAGCCATTTTTTAATTTTTTGTCGAATTTTGTAAAACAGAATTATGAAAAGCAGAATTTGCAAAGCAGAATTTTGAAAAACAGAATTTTGAAAAGCAGAATTTTGAAAAAAATATTTTGACCCCGGCAGAATTTTGACCCCAACCCCTAAAAAAAAGAAGTTAATGAACAGCATGGATATTTAGTAAAAAAAAACCCTCAAAAAATTATTTTATGAAAACTCTTTATTCTTGCTTTTTATTTCAAATGCAATGTTTTCACAGAATTTCATTGGGGTGACCCATCAATTTTTTTTCAATAAAAAAAACACCCTTTAAACATTTAAATTCTCATAGACAAGAATCTTAAAATTCTTGCTTTCAATCTCAAAAGTAACATCATTGCTGAATTTTAACATTTTTCATAAAGTTCGTATTTTGGAGTAACTTAAGCTCAAAAAATTGAAATATTAGGGAACCCAGCCGAACAGCTCCGATTTCGATGATCTGTTTTTGAAGTTATACTTCTTATGGGAGGGTGGGTATGAAAATTTACTTTTTGACAAGAATGTCAAAGGGATTATGACGCTATCACCCTGGGTAGCAGGGCTGTCGTTTCACCTTTAGAGTAGGCAGTACTTTAGTATTTAAAAATGCAGTACGCCGCAGTACGGCAAACATAAAACACACAACACGTTGCAAGTTACATGTTTCATGTGGCAAGTTGCATGTGGCAAGTTGTATGTGGCAAGTTGCGTGTGGCAAGTTGTATGTGGTAAGCTGCATGTGGCAAGTTGCATGTGGCAAGTTGCATGTGGCAAGTTGAATGTGGCAAGTTGCATGTGGTAATTTCCATGTGGCAAGTTGCCAGGGTTGCAAAAAGCTCACATTTCAGCTCAGCTCAAATTTGAGCTAGGTACCATAGCTCAGCTCATTTGAGCTGAGCTGAAAGTGAGCGCCCCAACTTCCAACGCCTATATCTCGGAATTTTGAAGAAAATGAAAAAAAAAATATTTGATGCCAAAAGGTAGCGGAGACTCTAACCTACATTTGGGTACAACTCCCATCCCTGTAGGTCGACGCGTTCTCAAACCGGGAGAACTTAAAAGTAAAAAAAAAATATTCACGATTCTGAAAAAATAGGCATGATGTGGCCGTTTAACATGGAAGGCGATTTTTTAAAAATCTGACAATGTGCAAAGCGTATGCCCATGACACAAGCTATCATTTGGCATCACTCCCAAAAATTGCTCTCAAGCGGTTTAGCTTCCAGGAGCGTTCAAAGATTCAGGGATTTTTCGAAAAAAAAATTTACCCCAACTTTCAAACGCGATTTTCTCGGAATTTTGAAAAAAGTCGAAAAACCGGATTGTACCGAAATTTTTTTTATGATAAAAAAAGAAATATTTTACTAAAAAAATAGAAATATATTTACTATTAAAAAAACCAAGTGAAAAGATCACGAAAAATTATCTGTTTTATTTATATAAATATCCATGTGTTAAAATAATTCCATTAATAACTAGAACAAAACATCTTAAGGTATGGTGTTTTATAAAAGTTTAAAATATCTTCATATTTCATTATACTTTCCAAATAAAAATCAATGTATCCTCTCACCCATCACAGCTATAAGATCACTTTATCTTAGCTCAGCCAACAGCTCAGCTCAGCTCACCGACAGCTCAGCTCACCCAACAGCTCAACCATCATCTCAGCTCACTTTCAGCTCAGCTCAAATGAGCTGAGCTATGGTACATAGCTCAAAAGTGAGCTAGCTCAAAATTTAAGCTGAGCTGTGAGCTTAGCTCAGCTCACTTTTGAGCTTTGTAGCAACTCTGCAAGTTCCATATTACAACATAAGTAAATTTCATAGAATAAATTGAAAACTACATGGACGCAAGGATGATGAAAGAATTAATTTATTGTTCACTTGATAAAAATGTAAATAAACGAAGTGTGGATTAATTAATTTAATAATAGAAATTAAAAATATCAAATGAAATTCATTTACATATACTGAATGAGAAGTATAACTTCAGTCGCGTGTACATGTGTACACACACTCTTTTTTTCAATCATCCGTAATTAAAAATACTTTAACCTCTTAACAAAAATTTTTTGTTTTCAAAAAATGTTGCTTAAATTTCATAAATTAATTGATGCCAAAAGAGGCACCATATAAAATATATGGTATTGAGAGGGACAATCTTCCATCGTTTAAGTTGTAGATGCAATTTTCTCAGAAATTGACTTCAAACACAAAAAAAAAATATTTGAACACAACGGCAACACCTGCAATATTTAAACATACATTTTTAAAAAGCTAAAAACTTATTTCTATTTGTAAAATTAAAATTAAGTTAATTAAATGCAGCGTTTTTGAAAAACTGGTCCTCAAACTGAATTTTGAGAAAAAAAACAAAAATTAAAAATACTGTAACGTGTATAGGTTAAAAATTGCCGATTTTAAAATAAAGTTAAATTGTATTACGAAAAAGTTTTAAAAAAAGTAATTTTAAATTTTTGTAATAACATTTTTTTTCAAAATTCTGAGTTGGAGGACCATTTTTTCAGCGACGTTAAATTTTACAGATATGAATGAGTTTCTGGCTTTTTAAAAATGCATTTTAAAATATTGTAGGTGTTGCCGTTGTTTTCAAAATATTTTTTTTTTTGTGTTTGAAGTCAGTTTGTGTGAAAATTGCATCTATCGCTTAAACGATATGGAAGACTGTCCCTTACTCCCATATATTTTTTTCCCTTAAATTAGTTAGAGAATCTTTGGTTAAGCAAAAATAAAATGGTTTTGTTAAAAAAAATTAATTTTAATAAAAAAAAAAAAAAATAATACGGCAACATTGGCAATTTTTAACCTATAGAGGTTAAAGTATTTCTAATTCCCGACGTCTGAAAAAAAAGATCATCAAATTCCAAGCTTTTTGGCCGGGTTCCCTAATAATTTCAACTGATTTCATTGGACTTATCGCAAATCTTCCTTATTTTCAAAATAGATTCTTGGTTTTAAAATGAAACCTTTCTACCAACTTTCATTGGGGTACCATTTTTGTCCCAGTTTTTTTCATTATTTCTTAAAAAAAAAAAAAACTCTTACGCAAAATAATTTTGTAGACTCTTTAGATTCTTATAACATGACGTTTCATATAATTATATTCCAAAAACAATTTTTGTTCACTGTTTTGTTGACCTTCACCCGTTTCTCTTTTTCGCAAAAAAAAAAAAAACACCCTACCACCCAATTTATTTTTATAGACTCTTTCTTGGTTATTATTCCAAAAGCAAACTTTTTGCCAAGTTTCATGAGGGCAACATTTTTTTTTAAATGCCTATTTTACTTGTACTTATCTACTAACTTTTTTTGTTTCCTTAAAACCATATTAGTGTTTCTTTGATGAAATACGAACCCCAAAACTATTTTTGTTATTTATTTCTCTTCATTTTCTATTTAATTTTATTTTTAAATTATTTTTGCCATTTATCATAAACCTAAAGTTGAAAATAAGCTTTAAATGAATCGTTTAATCAAAATGACTTTGCATCATTTTTAATTCAAAATATAACCAAAAAATCTTCTTCATTTATCATAATAGTCCAGTGCATTTATAATTTGACCCAGCAGTTTGTACCACCCCCAAATTTTTTTTGCTCATTCGATAGAGCATTGGCTGAATATTATTACCCTGATTTTTCGCACTCGTGAAATTCACCTTTCGGCCGCCATCTTGGATTTTAGTTTTTGTTCAATATCTCGATTTCTATTTATCCTACATAAAAGTTGTGTATACAAGAAACGTAGGCAATTAAATTTCGCGTCTTTTATGTTAAGAACACTTTTTCGATATTCTGACTATTAAAAAAGTTACAAGCCAAAAAAGTAAAAAAAACCGAAAAAAATGACAATTTTAAAGTTTTGAGGACTTTTTATCAAAATTATGAAAAAACGTTCCGAGAAAAGATTATTCACCTTAAAATTCTCTACAACTCTGCTATACAACTTTTTTTTCTATCTCTATAAATACAAAAGTTATTAATATTTTTTTCTGTTAAAAATGCTCTTTTTTGTTTGTGTTTTTTATCTTTACTTTTTTCTTAAATTTTTTTTTACCAAATCTTGAATTTTAAATGATTAGTGAGTATTTTAAAGCTTTATGTTACAAGAGAAAATTCAGGACCTGCAATTTTTTTATATTTAAGTCTCTTCATTTCGTAAAAAAGGGGTATTTTTTAACAAAAAAGTATTAATAACTTTTGTATTTATAGAGATAGAAAAATAAGTTGTATAGCAGAGTTGTAGAGAATTTTAAGGTGAATAATCTTTTCTCGGAACGTTTTTTCATAATTTTGATAAAAAGTCCTCAAAACTTTAAAATTGTCATTTTTTTCGGTTTTTTTTACTTTTTTGGCTTGTAACTTTTTTAATAGTCAGAATATCGAAAAAGTGTTCTTAACATAAAAGACGCGAAATTTAATTGCCTACGTTTCTTGTATACACAACTTTTATGTAGGATAAATAGAAATCGAGATATTGAACAAAAACTAAAATCCAAGATGGCGGCCGAAAGGTGAATTTCACGAGTGCGAAAAATCAGGGTAATAATATTCAGCCAATGCTCTATCGAATGAGCAAAAAAAATTTGGGGGTGGTACAAACTGCTGGGTCGTCCATATATGAACATCATAAATGCACTGGACTATAATCATTATTATTCACAATAAGATATCAAATGAATGCACAATGTACACAAAGTCTATAAGATTTCATACCAAATGTGTTCAGACGTCATTTCATGTCGTTTGCAGCATCTAAATAAAGATTACGCCATCTCCGCCGCAGTCATACACGTTTGATTATTATTATTATCTGAGAACTCATCATCGCATATGATCATCATCATCATCTGCAGCATTAACGATATAGGAATAAACTGACAGCATATATATGATGGCAAATCATCATCATCGATCCATTTAGATGTCAAAGGTTAACCACAGAATATTATACTTCCCTCAATTTAAATCATACTCTTCTTGTCTTTGTGGTGGTTTGGAAGGTGCGTCTACTGTCTTCATCGTTGTCTTCGTTTCAATGGTTTCTTATTATTTCATTGCGGGGATGCAAGATCTGTACGGCGCGAGTAATATTAATATGAACTTATTGTTGTCTCTACTGAAAGCCACTTTTCATAGCCGTCTTCATAGTCTGTCGCCTTGACATCTAAGTACTACAACTTCGTGTCGCGCCATCTTCGTTGTTTGGAGCTCGCATGAAGACAAAAAACCAATTTTAAATTCTCCTCCAGCTATACATGATTATAATTATTATTATCGTGTACATGGACACCTTTTAAGATGTTCGTTCACACCGAGACCAACCAACCAACCAACAAGCCTAAAACGACACGCCATCTAATAGTCTTCACATGAAAAGCCGCTTTTGTGTCCATTTTTTTGTTTTGTTCGTCTTTTCATTTTTTTTTTTATGAAAAATAATAAATTTAAATCACGCAAAAGCGTTAAGGGTCGAGTTCAGATTGTACCTTATGTTGGCACTTTATTTACTCACAAACTTGGTCAAGTCGACCGACAGCCGACAATGTAGACACCAGTCGACACAAAAGACGAGTTAAGGTAGATATGTACACTTTGACAGCATACACAAGTAACGAAACGATGCCACTTTATTTTGTGACATCATGCTGATGGATGCGTTATTTTATTATTATGCTTAATGCGAACATTATTTGGCGAGTGTTTTGTCAGCCAAAAAAATTATTGAGGTAATTTATTCAAGTCATAAACGACCTTTAGGCTTTAGTATACGAAAAAAAAGTGATAGGAATAAAAAAAAAAAATAAAGAGCTTAAACAATGTCCTTCATTTAAATCGATATAATTTGACCAAGATTTTATATTTACATGCAATTTATTTGGATTTTAACAGGATTTTATTTTTTGTTGATGCTTAAAAGTCGGAGTTTAAAAAATGAGGCTAAGCTTTAAATTAATACGAAATTTTTGAAGAAATCAAAAAAAATTGTGGGTGAATTAATCACAGTTGTAATTAAGGGTTCTTTAAGTTCGGAAAATAAAGATATCTATATACCGATAGGTGGCGCTGGGGTTGAATTATTAATCTATATTGTGTTAATATTGCACAAGATGTACAGAATTAGTGGCTATATTCAAATTAAAGCAAATGTGGAATAAATTCGATTTTCTATAGAAAAAAAAGTTACGTATACGCCACAGTAACCGTTTTAAATATTAAACCTTACCGTGAACTTTTAAAACTTAAAATTTAATAATTGTAATTTTTTAAACGTTGAGCATGCCTGATGGTAAAGGCTACTATTTTGAATACAAAATTTTTGCATTTTGTGTTAATGATTCATTTATTTGTTACGATGCAATCAAACCATTGAATTCGAATAAAAATCTAGACAAAACTGAATAGTAACAGATGTTAAAACAATTAACTCAAAATGCCCGACTGGGTCAAGCGTACTTGCTCTTATGTTAAAAATTACTTGGAATATTCAAACTTTTCAAAAATTCATAAAATAATTTTTTTTTTAATATAAAACTTAAAAATCAATATAAAATTTATTAGTTAAATCAATTTAACTAATTAACCATTTAATTTCACATAAAACAAAGAATTTTTGGACATTTTTCTTTTTTCAAATCGTTATTGTAATTAAAACAAAAAAAAATGCACGACTGGGTCGCACGTATTTGCTCTTAATAAAAAGATCATAAATATTAGGTTGCCAATGAAATTTCAACGATTTGATTAGAAATTAAAAAAAAATAAAAAAAAAAAAATCATGAATAAACTTTTTTTTTTCCATTTCTTTTTTATGCAAAATTTTAATAAACACAATCCTTTTAAGTGATACGAAATATCTGTGTGTTTGGTTTGAATAAAATCGGTAAGCCCTTTAACGAGATATGCGTAAAAAACCAAAACGTTAGCTTTCGCAAAAAATATCAACGATATATTTCCACTTACTACACCGAAAAAAAAAACCAATATCAATTTAACATTTTTACTTGCTCTATAGGGAAAGTATTGGTTTCGTGTAGAAAAAAAAATTGAGGTTTTAATCAAAACCAACATTACGATATGATGGAGAAGATCAAAAAAGTGATTTTTGTCATGCCGTCCGTCGGCCTGTGCGTGTGTGCGTCTGTGCGTCCATCTGTACATCGAGCTAGTACCTAAACGGATGGATGGATTTGTTTGAAACTTGGTACAGATGCTTTTTACGCTATTCCCTAGACCCATTTTTTTTTATTTTTTTAATATCGCCTTTTTAACGCATATCTCCCATATAACGTTTTCGAGGTATTGCAACTTTCTCGAAAACGGCTCTAACGATTTTGATCATATTAAATATACGTAATAGACTTATTGATATTAACAAAACTGCGTTTTTAGTTTTTCTCAAAAAATGCGGAGAATGGATATATGGCGTTGCCGTTTTTTCAAAAATAGGCATATTTTTTAAGTTCATGTATTTCATCAAAGCATAAGTCAATTTTATTTAAAATTTACAGATATCATTTTGAAGTATAAAATATAAAAAAAAAAATATTTTTAAAAACATTTTTGAAAAAAAAAAAAAATTTGAATTTAATTTTTAAACTTTCGATTTTTTTTTTGATTTTTTTTTTCTCTACACTAAACAAAATCTTAAATTTCCAATAGATATTTAAGATAAAGATACTGTGAACTACAAGAGCAAGTACGTGCGACCCAGTCGTTCATTTTATTTAAATATCAAATTAACATTTTTTAAATATCAGCCAAAAATGCTCTATAAAATGTTTTATGATACCTATTTAAAATGTTAAAACAATATTTTTATTATCAGGATAATATTTAAATGGCACATTTTGGAATTTTTTTTTTGATATTTTATTTTAATTTTTTCATATCAATTTCTCATTCCAAATTATTGAAAAAATATTAAATAAAAAATTCTTAATGTGTACTAATTTAAAGGCGCTTTGTGTTTTTTCAAAGTAAAATGTATGATTTATTGAGAAAATTTGATCGGCAATAAGATTTTACTCCACATAGTTTTTGAGAAAATAACAAAACAATTATATCACCTATCTATAATAGAAAAAATAATATCACCATTATTTTGTAAGGAATATTCCCTTTCAGTAATGTTTTGAAAAAAGAAAGAAAATACTTAAAATAGTAAAAATAATAAAAAAGAAAAAGAAAGAAATAGGTTTCATTATAATAAACTAAAACGTAAAATCTAGTCAACATTGATATTTTAATTGTCAAAGTGAAATTTTCACTATCCACTTAAAATTCAAAAATGTCAAAATGATATGATAAAATATCAAAATTGATATTTTAATTGTTGGACGACTTTTGTCACTCAAAAATGTTAATTTGATAGCTGTTATTATCAAATTTTTTTTTCGGTGTATCCGAATTTTTTGAAATAAACTAAAAACGCCGTTTTTAAGTTTAATCGAAATTATTAAAGCCTATACTGCCCATAATCTCGTAAAGGCCCTAACTACATTTTTCTTACTTCTGAGTTATAGAGTTAAACACTAAATCTAAAATCGCAATTTGCATATAATAATGAAAAAAAAAAAATCAAAAGTACATTTTGAATTTTTTGACTTATTTGAAGACTTAGGCTAAAAAAATAAATGAGAATTAATCAGAGACAATTCCCTAACTCCAAATATGCAAAAAAAATCAAAATCGAAAATTTTTTAAATAGGGCATTTACGAGATTATGGGCAGTATAGAGCAAGTAAAAACAGTTCCTGTTTCCAGAGTTGCATTTGATGAATTAAGTTCTTCTATACACTGTTACACATTCCGGTCTTTAAATGTTTATCAAAGCCCTTAGCTCTTTACTTATGAGTTATGACCATCATGAGACTATTATGAGACCTCCTTGCAAACACTTTCAAGAACTTTAAAATTAAAAGTAAAAAATTTGGTACAGTTTTATTGAGCATTTCCTCAAAAGATACCAACATATTTTTCGTTTTATTGGTTGACAGGCAATGGATGAAAATTAATAATTAATAAGCAAATGCTCGAAATTCTGCTTAATCCACCTGCTGTTTTATTTGGTATGAACAGAATTCTAAAACAAATGAATTTTCACCTAAAAACCAATTCAAATTTTTACCCGAGTTTGTACTGATAGCACCTGCTCAATTCTGCTCATATCCACCCATAGATCATTTGACTGCCGTTTTTACATGAATGCTTCACTTGTCAATTTGATAAACTGCGAATATTGAGTTCATAAAGTGCTTTGACACTATAATTTCAAAAAAAAAAAAACTTCAAACTAAGTTAACTGATATGAGAAGCGATGCATTCACACGTAACATATAAATGCAAGGTCATTTTGTTGTGAGTTCCATATTTTATCTCTGTCAAAGCCGAATTAATAAAGTTCAGTGATTTTAAAAAATTCTGTTTTGACAACAACTACGAGTAGGTTAACAAAAGCAAAAGCTCTTTTATCATTTTTGTATGTGCCATTTTATGGTGTCATGTTGTTGAATTATTGATTTATATTTCGAACTCTCAGCATGATGGCGCTAAAGAATAATAATATAATCGTTCAAAATGGCAAATACTTGATGTTGTTATACGCCTGAAAAATATGGCTGCACAATGCACCTCCATACAATTTTTTTTCATGGTTATGCACTGTATTCATTGAACCAATTTTTGCATTTAAAATTGTGAAAAAAAAAACATCATCCAGTAAAGCAAAGTAAAGTATTTCCTTGTCCGTTGCAAATGTAAGCTGATACCTTGATTTCAATTAGTTTGCTGTTGCTGGTGTATAAGCCCATATACGTTATGGAGGCTTTATACAAGCTCCAATTTATTATAATCCGAATTGACTAACTGGCAAACTGAGTGCCCCCGTGTGTGACTTGTCAACGATTTGCAATTTGCTATTTTTTTTTCATTCATCTCAGTTTGCGAAACTCTTGTCGGGTTTTTGCTTTCTTTTTATTTAACTTTTTTTTTTGTTATTTGACTGAAAACTAAAGCCACTAACGTGATATATCCTTTCACTCTGTGTGCGAGTTAGTTAAATTGGTAAACCACATAAATTACCTCATAACAAGATGAATCTTGTGTGGAACATGGTCGAAGTTGGAAATAAAGTTATACTCCCTCCTTACTCTGATAGTGTGTCTTGTTGTCTCAGAGTCTCTATAACCATATCGTCTCGACCACATATTTCACCCAATTTAAGCCCGAGAAAACAATGCTTTGATTTGATTTGATTACATGCATGGAACATGGACTTGGGTCAGGAAGCCCAAAGTAATCTAAAATAATGCTCCCTCTACCACCGCCATTACCAACAACATACATGAATACATAAATGTACACAAAGGAGATTTTGTGTGGAATTCCAAAAATTCCATGAATATCTACTCAAGCTCCAAATTCTTAACCATTATCATGGCTATGTTGGTTGTTGGAGCAGCCTTCATGGTACACAACAAAGCAGCGATACATTTAGAATGACCCAAGGGTTATGGACGGTTTTGAATTGCCTCTGGAGAGTAAGATAGAGTGAAAGAGCGAGAGATAGCGAGAGAGAGAGAGAGAAAAAAAAGGATACTTTAGCAGGATTATATTTATTTTACTTAAATATTGTTGTTTTGGTCCAAGACTGAGCTTTACTCCTTTGATGGGTCTCACTCGTACTCGATGCGATGTTTTGATGCTTGATCGTATCTTGGCAATTTCAGCCAGCAGGACAACGACGACGACGGGAGAGACGATAATGAAGCCTTTTTCTCCCTTGTTTTGTGTGTCTGTTGTGTATGGAAGGACGAAAAAATGTATCTTTTTATGGATGGTTATAAAATTGATGAAAAGGACGATGGTGATTTTTCTACTTTTTTCGTAATTTTTCATCATCTTTTTCTTCTTCTATTTTCATTTTTTGATGGGATAGAATATCTTGTAAGAGCATTTTGGAAATAATTTTTTTGGTTGTTCGTTCATAGAAGAATAAGAAGGGATTTATGTTGTATTTTTTATTGATATTAATTTTTTTTTTTTATATAAATGAAAACAAAATTTAAAGAAGAGTTTAAAAGGATAATTTGATGAAAGAAATTTCTATTAGATGAGAACATTCAAGAGGAAAATTTTTATTTAATAAAGAAAAAATAGATTTTATGAAGTTTGAAATTTTTAAGAAGAAAAGGCAACAGGGTTAGGATGGGGGTATCAGGCATTTCTGGGTTGACCTTTTGTTATAAAGTTAAAGTAGGTTATATTTTTATTTTCGCATTTAAATGGGTATCTTTTTTTACTTTATTAAATTTTTAAAGGCACTTGATTTGTTTGTTGGTTTATTTAATTTGATTTAATCATTTAGAGTTATGAATGCGTGAAATTCAATTTTTTTTTCTGGAAAAGAAGCAGAAATGTAGAAAATTAAGAAATATTATGTACAAAATTTCGAAAACACTTTTGAACAATCAAGTAAGTGGCTTATATTGATGCCTTAAGGGCCGATTACTATGGGCATTAGGGTGGCAATATTTATCTAATTTTGTTTTCCAAACCATCTTAAGGATTATACTGATTATATTTTATTCCCAATAGTATAGAGTAACTAAAGCAAATTATTAGGGAACCCGGCCGAACAGCTCTGATTTTGACGATTTTTTTTTTCAAACGTATGTAATTAAAAATACTTTAAAGTCTATAGATTAAAAATTGCCGGTGTTGCCGTATGGTTTTTTAAAATTAAATCACTTTTTTTGCTTAAATTTCATAAAACAAATGATAGCAAAAGATTCTCTAGGTAATTTAAGGAAAATATATAAAAGGCAGTAAGGGACAATCTTCCATTGTTTAAGCGATAAATGCAATTTTCTAACATTCTGACCTCAAACACAAAAAAAATATTTTGAAAACAACGGCAACACCTACAATATTTTAAAATACATTTTTAAAAAAGCCAGAAGCTCATTCTTATCTCTTAAATTTAAATCCACTAAATTTGATCAAGACTTTTTGAAAAAATGGTCCTCAAACTCAGAATTAAAAAAAAAATGTTATTAGAAAAATTTAAAATGACTTTTTTCCAAACTTTTTCTAATAAAATATGAATTTATTAAAAAAAAAATTTTGGGCATATCTAAATATTATCAGTTGAATTTCGAAGCAAAAAAGGTAAAGTATATCACACTTTTGAAAAAAAAAAAAATGAAAAATTACTTCAATTTCAATGGTTTTTTTTTTTTTTTAATTAAAATTGAATGTTTGCATTGAAATAATTAATTTTCTCAAAGACTGTGGTAAATAGGAACTTTAAATTTTTGCTATTTAACTTTCAACAGTAAGGGTTATTAAATGAATACAAAATAATTTTATGTTTAGATGTTGAACTTTAACAAAAAAAAAATAAGTTACATTTTTTTTCAAAACTTTTATTAAAAAAAGTTCTTCGAAAATGAAATACTTTTTAATTTTTTTCATAAACCGTAATACATATTGACATTTCCTTTTATAATTTGAAATCATAATAAATGCGGCCAAAAAAATTTGAAAATTAATGCATTTTATAGGTATTACGACCATGTTTAAAAAACGACATGTTAAAATTTTTTCAATAATTTTTTTTTTTTTCAAAAATCTGAGTTCAATTACCATTCTTTCAAAAGCCGTTCATTCAATTAACTTAATTTTAATTTTACATATATGACTAAGCTGTATATTTGTATATTTGAATATTGTAGGTGTTGCCGTTGTGTTCAAATATTTTTTTTTTGTGTTTGAAGTCAATTAATAAGAAAATTGCATCTATCGCTTGAACTATGGAAAATTGTCCCTCACTCCCATATATTTTTTTTCCTTGAATTTCCTAGACAATCTTTTGGCATCAATTAATTTATAAAATTTAAGAAAAATTTTTGAAAAAAATTTGTTTTTGTTCACAAAAATATTCAATTAAATTTAAAAAATCTAAACGGCTACACCGGCAATTTTTAATCTATAGACTTTAAAGTATTTTTGATTACCGACGTTTGAAAAAAAAAAGATCATCAAAATCTAAGCTGTTCGACCGGGTTCCCTAGTATTGCCAATTTTTGATCTTTAGTTACTCCACTACAAAGCAGATAAGAACTTCGAAGAATTATGCATTGCTTCACATCAATTAAAGTTATGAGACAAAATTGTTACCAAGAATTCACGAGAAGCTGTTTGCTTTGTCATATTTGATTTTTGTAACAAAACCTTTTGGTTCGTTAGATTAAGGCTAGCCATAGAAAAAATACCATTTTATTTTGTGAGTTCACTTTTAGTTATACAGATATGTATAGATATGGCATATGGGAATTTAATAATTCGTTATAGATGGGATAAGGTGAATAAACCAAATAACTTCGCATTTCGAAGCACATAATAAGTTAAAAATTGTTTTTTTTTTTTTTTGCGTGTAAAACACATAGTTTTACATTTGTCTATATTCAAATAAAGTCGGTTTATATTGCACCATTCCCTAAATCTATGTAGATCTTCCTGAAGCTGTGAGTCATTAATTGAGTTTATAATTTTGAAATTTAATTTAATGTCATCAGCGTAAATTAAAACAGACGAGTTTTTTATAATGGATGTTATGACATTTATGTATACAAAATAAATAAAAGGGGACCTAAATGGCTACCTTGTGGAGCACCAGAGTTGACATGAAATTGGTCCGATTGCTTATTTCTGAAAGTAACAGTTTTAAATATGACGCAATCCACAGTAAAAATTTGTCATTAAATCCTAAGGCCTTTACTAAAGTCTGTGAACACACAGTCTACTTGCTTCCGGTTTTCAAAGGAATCAAGGCAAAAAAAAGTAAAATGGAGCAAATTAGTAATAGTTGACTTATTTTGGACGAAGCCATGTTGATTGTCGCAAATAATTGACTTGCAGTTAAAGGATAACATGCTACAGATACAGATGGAGTCAAATAGTTTAGGAATAACAGAAAGTTTGGCAATGGGTCTGTAATTCGTGATTTCGTTCTTTGACCCTTTTTTGTTAATTGGACTTATAAAAGCAATTTTTCATAGTACTGTAAAGATTGAGCACCTCAGAGATTCTTTGAATAAAACATAAAGAGGATATGATAAATACGAAACGCATGATGGTACACCATCAGGGCCAGGGCTAAAACAGTCGTCAAGTTCTGGGACATTTCGAACAATTAATTCTTCACATATGGTAAAATTAAGTGCGCTAAGGTGTGGAAAATTTTGGGCTGGAAAGAATCGAGGGGTAGTTTGAGAAGAAGAAGGAACATCAAAAGCATCTTTGAAGAAACTAGCAAACATGTTCGAAATCAATTTTGAGTCATGACTTGATGTGTTGTTATATGACATAGAGTCAGGCGCGGATCTAGAACTTTGGTTTGGGGGGGGGGTCACAGGGTTAAAAAAACTTACTTCCAAAATAATCAAAAAAATGGTCAAGTGCTCAAAATATATGCTAAATTTTAGCTAACATTCAAAATTCTATCCAAATTCTTAGATCAAATGTTTTTAATTAAGCTAAATTTTTGACTATACATTTTTTAGAAAAAAATTTTCAGCTGTCAAACATTTACCATGGAGCCGGTTAAACTTTTATCTTCAGATTAACTTTAAAATCATGGATACTCTGATTTCAAATTCTTTTCCAATAAATATAATAAAAACATTATTGAACCAATATTTTAATAGACAAGATTATAACAATGTAGATATTTTACAAACAGAAAAGCATTATAGTAAAAGAATGGTATTAGAAATAAGTATAAAATTTAAATATACATATAAGCAATTTTTAGAACATTTTTTCTTAGAGTCCTGAGGAAGATTGTAAGCACAATCGAAAAGTCGACAGAAAAGAAAAAGTAAAATCAAAATACGACCTGTAGCCAACGAAGAAGATAACATTCATTATCTAAATAAAGAAAGTTCACGTAAAAAATTAATTAATTTTTCTATATTTAATTTTTAATTAATACAATCAAACTTGAACCTAGTTAAAATAAACAGAAACCACTTTGATTTAACTGTTTTTCGGAATGATTGAAAATGAAAATTCTTACGTGGAAGGTACCTTAATTTATGGTTCAAATGTACTAAAAGTACGAAAATAATTCAGAAATGTTTTTCTTCTACATTCGTGTTTTGAGTAGAACTTGCCTGGTGCCCTTCACTTAAAAAAAAAACTTTGAAGTTTCGATTATATCGATGTTTCCAAGAGCGATGTTTTCAGCATCATTATTTTTTTGCGGAAACATCAAACCATAAATATTTTTTTCTATAAAAAAGTACCGAGTAAAAATAGTATAATTATATGTTTAATACGCATTTTAAGAAATGTGATCTCTGAAAGCAAAAGCTAGCTTTAAAAAGAAAAAAATGAACAAATTAAAAAAAAAAAATATAGGTATGTTTAGGATGAAATAAATTTCCTCAACACAAGTTTGTTACAAAGAAAAGCGTATATCTTCTTAAACCAGAATATCAAATTAAGTTATTGCGATTATGTAGTTATGATAGAGCGTTCGTGTATCGAGATACATGTAATCATGTAATAGTTATTATATCATGGAAAATTATATGATTTTTCAGGTTTTAAAAGTTTTCATTAAAAAAATGTGTAGGAAAACAAAAATTTTTTTTCATGGCCTCAATATATTTACAACTAAAAACGACTTTTTGCTAATATGCCTATGAATCATTTCCTAAAGCATAATCATAACAATAAAGAAACCCTTCTTATGGTTTAAAAGCTCGTTTCCACCTTTTTGACTTATAATTTTCTGTTTTTCATCTGAGGTTTTGGGAGGGGTCATGACCCCCACGACCCCCCCCCCTAGATCCGCCACTGCATAGAGTTAGGGTATTCATCAGAATTTCTTTTGCTTTTCACGAAGTTCCAAAAGTTTTTTGGGCTCTGTTTTAACTCTTCTTCAATTTTACAAATATAGTGTCTGAATAAAGGGTGTTGAAGTAGTCAGCAAACATACATTTAAGTTCGGAGTAAAATGTCTAATGCTATCTTTTTATTATTTAAACAACTACCCACAAACTTTTATTAATTTTGTCCTTCTTCTCTTTTCAGGTAAGCATGTCAACTTTATTTAAAATTGTTAAAATCGTAAGTCATATTAATGTTTTTGGGTTTTTATGTTGGTAAAAGCTATATCTTAGAACCACAGGGATGATTTCAAGTTTTAACTGTAGGAAATTTTATAAGCTTCAAGGCTGATATATACATCATTTTCTATAAAAAAAAAATTGTCGTTAATACTTAAAACCAACAAAGACAGAATAATTCTGATATTTCGAACATTTTTTACAATGTTAGCAATATTGCATTCGGCACATGATTCCAAAAACTTAGGAAGTTCATTAAAGAATAACTAAAAACTTTAATGTGTCACACGGTATTCGTTTACATAATCGAAAAGATTTCTGGATTGAAACTAAAAGGCTTAAAAAGTCCCTTTAAATATAGATGAAATTTCCTATTTATTCTTTAGACCTTTTCCTGGTCTGGTTTACACAATTTTGAGTTTTTTTTTTATGATTTCCTGTAAATTAAAATTCTTATGAAAAATTTACTACGCTAACTTCACGAGTTATCTTTATTATTATATCAAACAAGAAGAAAAAAAAAAGGTTTTTCAAATACTTACCCAAGAAACCCAATTAAAATTGTCAATATGTTTAAACTATAAAATAAAGCTTTAAATCGTAAATTGAAATTAAATTTTTGATAAGTAATTGAAGACTTATTATTATCAAAAACAAACAAATCATATCACAATTGAATGCAATTCTGACCTAAATATCAATTTGCTGTCATAAATAATCAAGAATTGCTTTTTGTTCATTGACAGAGATATCAATTTCAAATAGACAAACAGAAAGACAGACAAAACAATAACCCTTCTATCGCAAAGGTAAACTGAACTTTGAACATTACAATCTTTTGCTTTTGTACCTATTTGAAACGATTTGATACTTCAAAGAAGGATATCATCAACTGACATCGTTTCTATATAGATACAAAACTGTCTATTAAGTAAAACAAACTGTTTGATAGATAAATCGGATCGGAAATCATTGCACCTAAAATAAAAAAAAAATTCTATCGCAGACACAAAGCACATCACTGCACAGAGGAGAACAGAGTTATTTCGTAATTAAAACCAATCAATTGCAGTAATAAATCCTCTACCATTGTTCTACAGAAAGAGAGAGAGAGAGGAAATTTTATTTCTTCTTCTCTTGATCATCTGCATCTCTGCAATACTGTGTGCATCCGATAGATACAAAAGTTCAAGTTCTTCTTCTTTTTTTTTAACGTAATTGTATCTGATTATTCAGCCAAAGCCAACAAGGAGACCCAGAACTTTGTTCACTCTCTATATTCGCAGCTATAAAAGTGGGCACTTTGAAACATCAAATACAAATCCAAGTCATGTAACAAGTTCAAATCATGTTGCACGCATAGACAAATACACTTGTTGTTGTTGTTGTTTAGTATTTTTCAATATCTATCTAAAGATAGATACTCGAAAGATTCAAGGTCAGTGAAATGGAACAAAGTGAACGAGTATCTGTAATCCAATTTGCAAATATCTATTGCATCTTGAATATAGTTTTTTTTTTTTTTTTGAAAGGCATATCAGCACGATGTAATGCTCATCCGGCCGGCTCACTGATTATGTTGGCTGTTGTTGATGGTCAAGACATTGTTAAAGTTGTTGACGGCAGCAGTCAGCGTAGCAGTCGCCGACGACGCTATAGTCTCGTCAGCCATGTGTAACGAATCGAAAGTGAATGACTTGAGATTCTATGATGCGAGAGTTGTTACACTTGAGCTGGAAAGTTATCTTAGTTTACGTTTGGCATCATTAATTTTCAAAAAAAGGGCTAGAAATTTTACCTTGAGTGCCGTAACTACGAGTACTTTTAATATACCTAGCCTAGATGTAATAACAAAATTTAGAATTTTTTTTTTATGTGTTAACATACTTAAGCTTCGGAAGTTTCGAAATTTCAAGAATATCTAAAAGAGTATTACATTTTTAAGTTTAAATTTCGAGCATAAGGAAAAATTAAGTTTATGTTATTTGAAGCGCTTAGAATAAATAGAAGCTAGTTGTATTTTTTTAAGACCTAAAATAACCGGTACCTGCTATAAAACCAACTTTGGATGAGTTTAATTTTCTTTAAAATAGCTCGTACCTATCAAAGAGCATTTAATTATATACTTTTAATATAAATAAAAAATATAACTTTTATTTTTCGTAAACAGGGCACTGATTTTTATAAAATTTAGTTTAAGGTGTTAATTAATAATACTTACAACAAAATCGTTAACCAATTTTTTTTTTTAATTATTTTTGAATAAGTTTATTTATAAATTTATGCAGGGCGTCCCTGAATGAGATAAGGGCATTTTAGAGGGGGTTATTCTTGGGTATATTCTAAGAAAAAAATTGTTCTACACAAACTCTCTATCTGTATAGTTGGTACTAATAAGCGATGTTTTAAAAAATCTGACGCACTCGGTCAGCGAGATAAGGATACTAAGTTCAAGCCCCGGTGGAGACAATACATTTTTTTTTCTATTTTTTTCATTAATTTTCTTTTTTTTCAATTGAAAATTGAAACAAATTACGAAACATACATAATGTTTAAAATTATTGTTTTAATCAATAACAAACTCCGTTAAACTTTACAGGTTTTTCTTAATAATTTCTAGGAAATACTATTGAAAAACAGGTGCATTTTAAGTGTATTTTCGTATTCTCTTATGTGGAAAGGTTTTCGTGACAACAAGTATAGTTAAGTTTTCATAAAAAAAAACAAACAAAAAAAAAAAAATCATTTGTGCAATTCAAACGTGGTAAAAGTGAAACCTTAAAAAATCATTTTTCTTGAAAAAAAATCGAAAAAATCTAACTTTTATTATTCCATCACCTTTGAATCCATTTTTTTATATGACAACTTTCATTATACCTAATCTGAAAGCTTATTGTTTTAGCTGAGAATAGTTATATTGTCTATTTTTCTGCAACATCTACAAAAAGATCTAGAATTTTTTTTAACCCAATCAGCTTTTTTGTCTTTTAGCAGCATTAAACCGTTTTTTTAAATAACAACCTTTTAAAAATCTTATATCATCGAAAAGCTTATTATTTCACTATTTATATGACGCTTCAATCATATTTCTATCATGCCTAGAAAAAAAGTAAGAATTTTTTAAATCCAACCATGTTGAAATTTCAAACTGAGATTACGGTACTTCCTACACTGGTGGCTGTTAATCGGCAACAGATAAAAGTGTTTTGAGGTTTTTTTCAAGTTTTTTTAATTAAAGATTGTGTAACATGTAGAGCAAGTACCTGTATGTGTGATATATTAAATGAAAGGTAACATAGGCGGATTTAGGGGGGGGGCACGGGGGCACGTGCCCCCCCCAGAACTTAAAGTTCATACTTAAAGGAAATCAAACTATAAGAGTTTTAAAAATATATGAATAATAACAGAAAGAACTTGAGTAAAATTCTTGTCTATTTCTGGCTGAAAATGCGAATTTTGTTGATTGTTTCATCCCTTTCCCATGAAAAGCTCCACCTCACAAATAAATAAACGATTTTTCGATTTAAAAAAAAGTGAATTTTCAAAGTGATTTTGGTGAAAAATTTTGATATGGACATCGAATGACATTGAATGATATAAAAAAATATATGCAACTCTATTTTTTCATACAGAGGGGTTAAAAAATTTGCACTTTTTTCGTTGTTTTTTTTTCAACATTAGTGTTTTTAAAAGAGCGGAACACGTCACAAAATTGCATAAACTATACATTATAGAACTGCAATATATGTAGAACAAACTTGCATTTCAGAAGTTTGCCCAAGTTTGCACCCCGAAAATAAAGACCCCTTGAAAAAAAACTCCTCAAAAGCGAACCTTACTTATAGATTTTTATAAATATTATTTTATTGAGAAAATTTCTCCAGGGATACCTCTAAAAATATGTAAAAATAATAGTGTTCCAAATTTCAAAAGAATCGGTGCAGTAGTTTTGAAGTTATGAGGAGTTTTGAACTCTGGACTAAAAGACTAAAACGTTCCTAAGGGTAGTATTAAAATACTCATAACTTGGTCAATTTGGCTCCAAGAGACCTACGATTTGAACACAATATTCTTGAGGTATAAAACAATTTAACCCCTTGTAGCCCCATGTGACATTTCTGTAACAAACCGAAAAAGATTGCATAAAAGCTCTACAAACTATTTTTTTTTCTTTTGAAGCTTCTAATATTATAATCTTTAAGTATTGCTTTATCGAAATAGTACTTCAAATTTCTAATAAATAGCACCAATAGTTTTTAATTCACAGTTAATGTTGAAAGTTGGGCTTTTTTTTGAAAATAAGCAAATTTGTATAAAAACTACGAAATTCAGAAAAAAAATAGTTTTTGTTAGTAAACCCCACGGGGTTTTATTTTTGGATTTTAGGAAAGTGCCTAAAAATTAATATTAGATAGTTTTTTGCTTGAATTTTTGAATTTTTATATAAAAATAAAAATTAAACTTTTTTTTACTCCCAAAATATCGAAATAACTAAGTAAATAATGACTTAATTGAATTTTAAAAAAATACGTGTTTTATTAAAGATAAAGGCCAATCGATTGACTTATTAATTTTTAAATTTACGACCTTGGGTTACAAAAGGTTAATGCAAATTAAAAAAAACAAAACTGGGTTTCCCGGCAAAAAAGTATGATTCAGTTTTTTTTTTCTTATTCTGAGGAACTTTTATATTTATTAGAATGAAGTCTTTAGTATTTGACTAAAAACTACTAGGTCATTAACTAATGGTATAATTATGTCCATAATATTGCAAAATTTTATACAAAATCAATTAAAAAACGTAAACATTTTTTTTTTCAAAATTTTATCTTTAAAACTTAATTTCTCAAAAACTATTTGGTGAAACAACTTAAGTCAAAAAATTAAATAAAGAATAGATTACTAACTTTAATATAGCACAGAATTGTACGTGCATTTTCTGATTTTTTATATTTTTTTTCTTCCGGCTAATCCAGGAGTAAGAGGGTTAGCACTTAAGTGGCTTTTACTGTAACAAGAAAATGAAAATTTTTCCTTCCGAATAACTTTTTGGTCATTTGGTACCTATTTGATGTGGGAAATGTGCCTAAATATTTTTGGCCAGGTTTTAGACCACTGTGGGTCGTTAAAATTTTCTGCTTGTTAGTCAGTCGTATGGTACTTCACTTTATTTCTAACTGTTATTGCTGTTTTTTTTTGCCAATCCGTCCCTTGTGCCCCCCCCCAGAAAAAAATCCTGGATCCGCCCCTGAAAGGTAATAATAATAAGATCAAAAGATATAACATAAAAACATCTTTTCACCGTTATCTCAGGATTTTAAAAATGAAATTAATTGAAATAACAAAAAAGTTATGTCGCTTTTCCTTTCATCGTGTATCAAATCACTACGATACTAAAGAAGTTTTCTCTTCAAAAAAAAAAATGTGAACTACAGTTTTTCAAAAATTTTACTAAATTTACAACAACTATTGTTCCCGTCACTTAAAACTTTTTACTATTATTATTATTTTTAAGTTTGACAAATGTTCTTTGAGTCATGTTGTTGTTACCGATAAAGCTAGAAAGCTGAAATCAAATATTTAGCAATAGGTTATTGAAAGTTAGTACCATGACAACTGGATAATATATTTTTAATTATATATTTTTAATTATTATTATTATATTACACTTTGGCCCACAATTTTGCTGTCAAGGCATTGAAAACGACTTTTTAAAAAATATTTTCACTCCGGAAATAATCTATAATCTATTCCACCTTTCTTTATGTGCGTATATTAAAGTCAAGCTCTATTGACAAGATTTTGATTCCCAACTCCTGCATAATTTGATGAACGCATTCATTATTTTTTTAAAGAGCAATACCTCCTTAACTTTAGTTTTACAGTTTTTCAGTACATTTGGTGGTTACAGTTAATAATCAAGACAAAATTCTCCCCACCATTAACATAGGCACTTAACAACTTTTTAATATGTATATGACAGCATCATTATGACAGCATTTATTATTTTCTGCATTCTTTTGACCTTAAATTCAATTAAATCTCGAGAGCATTTTTAAGTACTTTTTTTTATCTGAGTTTTCAAATTGTCCTTTCAAAACCTCCTCATAAATCGAACATAAAAAAAAAGAATATAATCGAAAATTAAATTCCCTCCACGCGCTTGGTGTGAACTCTCAATTTTATGTTTGTTCATTTTTTTTCCACTTGATCGAATTTAATTAACAGTAAATAAAGAAAAAAAAGTGTCCGAAAATATCTGCAAAACAAGAAACAAGGCAGTAAAAAATAAGTACCCACCTTATACATGAAATTAGGCTATAACTAAATTAAACCACAAAAGTATCTTTTCCATCCATCGACTCTGAATGGTAATTTGCATAACTACTTTGTTCAAAACCAAATTTAAAAATAAAAAAAAAAAAAAAAACGAACAAACAAGAAGAAATATCCTGTGAACGTGTTCCAGAGGTCACTCGGGCGTATGCGGACTTAAATAATTGTGAATACTGTGAATACCCGTAGTGTCGCCTTGAACTTCTTCTTCTCGCCAAACAAAGGCGAAAATATCTATGAAAAGTGATTTATATACCATTGAACGGAACATTCTCGTTGTTTTTTTTTTATATAGCACGTTCCATTGAAAGTTTGTTCGATAGCTGCTTAACGGTGGATTGGAATAAAAAAAAAAAAACAAGGTGAAAAGGGGTAGTCGGTTTTTTCTCCGGGTCGGTCGGTTCAGTTCAGTTCGGTCGATTTGTGCATAAATTAGGACACTCTTATTATTACTGAACGTTGTTTTTGTTTTTTCGTTTTTTTTTTTTTTATTTCGTTTTTGACTTGGCTTCTTCTCTCGGTGTTTGGCTGAATTGGCTGGGGATTAAATCGGGTCAATGTTTATTTTGGTTTTGGTACCAAAATATATGCAAAAAGCGAAAAAAGGTTTTTTTATGCTGTTTTGTTTTTCTTTTTAAATAGAACGTGTTTGGAGTATCGATTAGAAAGCACCAAAGCTGAAAATTCCATCCTGAAAGAGTTTTTTTTTTTTTTTTGTTTTTGTCTTTTGTTAAATCAAAGTGATTTTGTTTGCATTAATAGAAGGTAGATAAAGTTAGAGAAAAATCTGTGTAGCTTTATAGCGCTATTTAGTGAGAGTAGGGAGAGAATATAGAATAACACGGAAGATATACTAAAAAAAAAAATGGGAATCAACTTTGGCCCCTCTCTTATAGAGAATATTTGCATAAATTGTCTTTTTGCTTGGATTTTAGAAATTATACTTTGTACCTATAAAAGACAAACTTAAACTTATTTACATACCAAAAGAAGCAAAGGATATTTTTAAGCAGAACTATTTAAAATAGGTATCAGGGGGCTTGAAAGAAGGTATTTCTATTTTTCGTACAAAATCTTTTTGATTCGTTTAAAACTGGTTAAACATTATTTTGATTTTGGTTCAAAGGACTGTTCTTTTTTTTTCATAGTTTTAAGAGGACAATAGTTTGAACAGAATATTTGACATACGCACTTAAGGGATTTTATTTCTAACTTAAGTATTTTAAAACTTTAGGTACATTTTTGGAACAGAGCAATGGGAGTACATGGAAAGTACATAGCGTACTGTTAAAGATTGTTCAATGATGCCAGACAAATATGAATTTAATGTATGTTTATATAAATATCTTTTCAGTCCAGTTCAGTCCAGTTGAGTTGTGTTGAGTTGAGTTGAGTTGAGTTGAGTTGAGTTGAGTTCAATTCAGTTCAGTTCAGTTCTGTTCAGTTCAGTTCAGTTCAGTTCAGTTCAGTTCAGTTCAGTTCAGTTCAGTTCAGTTCAGTTCAGTTCAGTTCAGTTCAGTTCAGTTCAGTTCAGTTCAGTTCAGTTCAGTTCAGTTCAGTTCAGTTCAGTTCAGTTCAGTTCAGTTCAGTTCAGTTCAGTTCAGTTCAGTTCAATTCAGTTCAGTTCAGTTCAGTTCAGTTCAGTTCAGTTCAGTTCAGTTCAGTTCAGTTCAGTTCAATTCAGTTCAGTTCAGTTCAGTTCAGTTCAGTTCAGTTCAGTTCAGTTCAGTTCAGTTCAGTTCAGTTCAGTTCAGTTCAGTTCAGTTCAGTTCAGTTCAGTTCAGTTCAGTTCAGTTAAGTTAAGTTCAGTTCAGTTCAGTTCAGTTCAGTTCAGTTCAGTTCAGTTCAGCTCAGCTTAGCTCAGATCAGCTCAGTTCAGTTCAGTTCAGTACAAAAATCTACCAAATCCATTCAGACTTTTAGAGAACTGACTACAAACATTAATGTAGGTACTCAGTACACAAGTTTACGTATGTATTTAATTCAGAGTCAGACGCTTAGATTCCTAGAAAAAAACTTTAAATACTGTATTGTGTGCTAGTACATCGATTTCTATACTTCTGACTTAAAATTTCTTTTAAGAATGTTTTTAGTACTGACTACAGTCTTAAATGTACTCAGTACAGAAATTTATATACTCACCTCAGATTTTTTGGGTTCTTAAAAAAAAAATTTCCAGTACTGACTACAAATTTAAATGTTCTCAATACAGAACTGTATGTACTCAGTTCATACTTAAAAGTTCTTAGGAAAAAAACTTGTAAGTACTGACTTCAAACTTTCAATAGAAAAGTGTGTATTTGGCTTGGACTTTTAGGTTGTATAGGTTATATAAATACTTACATACTGACTACACGCTGAAATGTACTCAATACAGATTGTACTCAATACATTTATTTAATTTTTAATGTACTTGGTTAAAATGTATGGAACGTATAATAATAAGAACGTGTTATACAAGCTATAGAGTACCTAAAAAAGTATGTACTCATTTACTGTTTTTCTGATTGTTTAGTTATTAATTAGTATTGGGTTCGTGTCTTCAATAATAACACTTCTAACCATAGGTAGTTTTAAAATTTTAACATTATGAAACCCTGTACGAATACACTATTGAAAAATTGCGTAATAGAAGTAGGTACTCAATGCTTAATTTATGAAAAAGTTGGCACATTGCAAGTTGTGATTTATGAACTTATTTGGCAACTGATTTTCAAATTTAATAAATTAAAATAAATTTACTAAAATAATAATTGCTTGTTTTGGTAAGAAAAATATATAAATTAAAATAATAACGTGAATAAAAACAAAAATAAAAATAAACTTAATGACCTCATTTATCTTAGTCAATTTTAACTTAATGTAACGTTTCAGTAACGATACATACCAATATCGTCAAATTGACACTTTAAGGTTGAATAGATCCCAAATTAAAAAAAAAGAAGAAAATTACAAAAAAAAACATTAAAACTGAAACGATTTCATCCGAATAAAGTAGAGAAGCAAGTGTTATAGAGGCACAAAAGCAGAAAGGAATCAAGCAGATTTATGCATGAAGCAAAATTAATGGTGAACGATACTTTGACAAATTATACCTAAGAGAGGAATATATGTACGTCTACGGTACTACTACAAAATACAGACAGAGCATCAAAAAGCAACACATACAGATAGAAAATGTGTTTTAAACAGTCTACACACACATACAATAACTATGTCACACATAAAACTTTTTTCTGTACAAAATAACTCTCCTATATGACAAGGATGAGACTTTTCTGGTATAAAGGAGATTCTATTTTATGGCTTAAGCGTTAGGCAGGCATCCTATATTGCTTCTATACGGCTATAATGGGTTGAGAGGAGAGGATGTATATAAAAAGGACTCGAAGCATAAATGCTATTTGTACAATATTTAGAGAGACAAGAATCGAGAATGAGATAAGGTTATGGCGTTTGTTCAATGTCTATATTTTGGGATTAATGTACGGAGTAGGTATGGTCGTAGAAAATGGCTTAATATACGGAAGTCTATGAGTTGGTTATCAGGAGCAATTAAGTACGGAGGGTTTGCTATATTTTTGCAGATAATTTAGATCCGTCCCACAATGATAGCGATGAAAGTTCTTTTTGGAAGAAATTAATATTTAAATAAAACTGAGGAAATATTTTTGTGAAAAATGTGTTGGGATCACGACATTAATTTTGTTTCGTTGTTTTAAAAATAATTCTGGTTTGGTGTTATTAGATTTTTGAAATAAATGACAAAAGTTTAACAATAAATTATTATTAATTCGCTCATTTAGATTAAAGTTTAAAATTTTAGCAAATTATAAGGCAAAATGAAAGAATAATCTTTTTAGCCTTACCAAAAAAAAAAGTAGAAAAGAAGATATTAGGATTAGATTTGATAATACTAAGTATCGGAAAAAAATAATTTGGTTTTTGTGTAGAGTAGGTAGGTTGTATTGGTAGTGGAAAATTTTGAAAATGAAGGACTAGGTATAAGTTTATCAATTTTAAAACAACGTCCTATTTTGGTAATTAAACAAATATCGTATCGAAAACTTTTTTGGTGGTGCAAGTAGTTGTAAAATTGACAATTAAATTGTTAAAATTTCATCAAAATCGCTAAAGTGGTTTTCGAGAAACGAATTGTAATTAAAATAAAATGCACGACTGGGGTGGCACGTACTTGTTCTAATGGTAAAAGTAACTCTCATGTTAAAGTTTTTTACTGAACAAAATAAGCGAAAATTAATAAAATAGTTTTAATTAATTTCATAAGTAGTGTAAAAAAATAATATCTGTTTTCATAGTAAATAAAACACCGTTTTCAATGATCTTTTACACATGTCATTTATTTTCTTGCATAAAAAGGAATTTTTCGAAAAAAAATTTCGAAAATTGTTAAGTCGTTTTATAGTAAAATTTTTTTTGTATACAAATTTTCTAAGTTTTTTTCAAAAAAAAGTTGGTATGACATTTTTGAGACAGTATTATTCAACCCATAAAAAACAAGATTTTGATAAAATTTATCAACCAATTTTCAAAAAATTGATTTAAAAAAAAAAAGTTTTAAATATTTATTAAAAATCCAAAAATGTGTTTTTTTTTTTAAATGTAAAAACTTTTTATGTTACGATAGTTTAATAGTTTCTGCATATAAATTGGTTAACCCAGTTCGCGACACCATCAGTTGTAACTTGCACTATTTGGGTAAACACGATATTTTCTGCGATTTTTATAAAAAAAAAAGTGAATTTTCTAAGTATTTTTTTGTTTTACTTGAAAGTTATTTTAGTGAAAAATTTTGATATGGACATCAACAATCAAGGTATTAATTGTATTCTTAAATAAGAATTATAAGAATGCAACTCTATTTTTTCATACGAAGGGGTTGAAGTACACACTTAAAAAAATTGCACTTTTTTCATTGTTTTTTTTGTAAACATTAGTGTTTTTAAAATAGCGCAACACGCATTTTAAGAGTTTGCCCGAGTTTGCCCCCCCGGAAATAAGGGCCCTTTGAAAAAAAACTTATAGATTTTTATATTATTCCATTGAATGTATTATATTAATGAGAAAATTTCTACAGGGATACCTTTAAAAATATGTACAGAAATAGTATTTCAACTTTCAAAAGAATCAGTGCAGTGAACGATTTAAAGTTTTGAACTTTGAAATAAAACATTCGTAGGCGATGTATTAAAATATTCATAACTTGGTCAGTTTGGCTCCAATCATCCACAATTTGATAAAAAATTTTTTCGAATTCAAGTTTTTTTAATTTTTTGCATTTTCCGAGAATATGTACTATGGTAAATTATGTAAACTAGCCGACCCCGCACTCAAAATTCGAGTGCTAATTGTAACTTTTATTTATGCTCAAATAAGCACACTATATAAATCACTTTATTAACTACTAAGAATATGCAACACTTAATTTTATTCGAAATTCGAGAATGTCTTCGAAGGTTCTCGTCTTTACTTTTAGAAGTTTCTACTTCCAGAAGGGAGAGGGCGTGGTTCAAAACATTTGTTTTTGTTTTTTTCCTCAATTTTAATTTATTGTTTTTATCTATTTCGTTAAAAAAATAAAAAATGTTTACATTCTGCACATCTAGATAAAATTTCCTATCTTTCGGTATATAATTTATGCCCCTTCGGTTTTTGTGGGCCGCGTATTTTGTACCACAAAATAAGTGTTTGCCGTTTTATTATATGATGATGATGATTTATGTTTACACCATCAGAAAGGAGAGATTTTAACGAACAAATTACCCACCGATTTTTTGAAAAAAACTGATATCTTGACACGTGAATGTTCGATTGAAAATTATGGTGTTTTTTTGATATTAACCCATTTCCGGCGGCTACCAGTTCCAGTTGACTTAGAAACTTGAAATTTTACACACTTAGAAGAAATGTGAAAAAAAATTTTTGGTAAAGCTTCTGGTTTTCCAGAAAACTCGCGTTTTCGGAACGCTTGCCGAAAATGGACCTTATCAAAATTATTTTTCAAAAATTTCTTACATAGAATATAAATCAGTTTTATTTGAATACTTTTATGAAGAAATGAACTAGATATAAATACACTGAGTATTAAAAAATTGTTGACAACAAAATGACAAATTTCGTTCAAAAATTTTACCTCAAATTTTTCAAGAGCTCGAATTTTAAAAGTCCTAAAAAAGCACGAAAAAATTTGTTCACAAAAAAATCCAAAAACAGATTGATTAGATAATTGAACTATCTTTCAAAACCTATTTTTAGTTTATTTTTAATTATAATAAGTTAGGTTCCAGAAGCCTTCAAACATGACGTTGCGAAAACGCAACGTTAGCCGGAAATGGGTTAAGTCAAAATAAGGTTAAAAAATTAATATTTTAAATCAAATAAATTACTGTGTATTGGAGACATAATAAGGTAAGTTTTCACCAAATTTCGTAGAAAAAAACATCTTTTTGAAAAAGATAAAAATAATAAACCAAAAACTCGGTTTTTTGAATTTTTCATATAAATTTTGAGGTTATGTGAAAAAATTGTCAATGCATAAGTTGTTGATCTTTTTATTACCTACAACTTTGCCATATAACTTTTTTCCATAGAACTGGTAGTTTTGCCGGAAATCGAGATATACTATTTCTTACCATTAAAAACTCAACCCACCCACTTCCCGAACTTGGCTCGCCCGTAATTTATTTTTCCTTTAATTTTTTTCATATTCACCTCCTTTTCCAATGGGTTTCATCCTACTATGATTTTTTTTTGGTTTCAAAAATTATCGACCCTGGTCTGTTCTCAAAAACTACTTAATGAAACAACTTAAATGGGAAAAAAAAAATATATATAAAATAAACTATTACCTTTAAGAAAAATTATAGCACAGGACTGTACGTGCATTTTTTGATTTTAAATCTTTTTTTTCACGGCTAATCGGGAGGTAAGCACTTAAGTGGGTTTTACTGTACCAATAAAATGAAAAATTTTCCTTCTAAATAACTTTTTAGTCATTATTTGGTACCTATTTGATGTGAAAAATGTGCCCAAATATTTTTGGCCAGGTTTGACCAAAATACCGCACTGTGCATCGAAAGTAAAAAAAAGGCTGTTCTGATAAAAAAAATTAGACAATATTCGCTTTTTCACGTAAAAAAAAAACACCCTTTTAAAATGTAGTCATGAACCACAGGGTTAACCATAGCCATATGTCATCTCGTCAATAGCAAAAAGACAACGACCGACACTGTAAGATTTCAATGTCATGAACGACAACAACAACGACGCACGCTGCTGGTGGCGAGCGATGACTTCAGTTATGCATTTTCTTACTATACTTTCCGAGATATACGACTTACGAGCGAACGTGATTCTAATTGATTGAAACAATCAATGGAACCGCAGCAATAAAGATTTTTTCTACTTAGCATTTCCAAGAGAGACGAAGCAGAGAAGGAGGAAACAAATTGATGAATTAATAAATTCTAGGAAACAACACGAATAGAGTATAAAGAGACATAAGCGATAGTTGGGTGGTGGGCGGTTAGTCAGGTTTTTATTATTATTTGTTGCTTATGATGATGACTATGACTTGCTTGCATTATGAACTATGAGCAATATGGCGGAAGTTATAGGAATTACATTTATTTCATTCTTTAAAAAACTATCGAGATATTTATCGTAGTTAGTCTTCATAGGGAAGTATGTTTTTATATTTGTATCCAATTATCCGATTTCTGGTTTCTTATGGATATAGTGCAGTTATTTTTTATCACATAGTCATGTTTATTTAAAAACAGAGAAAAAAAAATACATAAAACAACTTGTTTGCTCTGTGTGGAGAAAAACCAGCTTTTGCAACTGTGTTTATCTCATAACAGAGCATAACGAAAACGAGCCTGAGTTTTATTTATTGAGAACATTTTTTTTTTCTTCAAAACACACGAAGGTTGATAAAATCTATTTGGTAGACATTATTTAGCCTTCAAACTATTTATTCAATTTTATATTTTTATTTTTGAAACAAAATTAATGAAACTGAAATTTATTTTAAAAATAAAAAAAAAGAAAATTTAATGAGAAAAGTTTTTATAAATAGGTCAACAAAGTTTAACCAGTTTTTTGAGAAGAAAAAATAAAAAAAAAAAGTTAAGTACATTTTCTCGTAGATTTATCTTACTTAAAATAAAATTACCTATTTACGTATACGAGTATGTTATTTATAGGAAAAGTTTTTCAAGTCATTATTGTTGTTTTTTTTTTGTGTGAAATGATCCGAAAAAACTTTCAAGTTTTGTATAGGTATGTCAGAATAGTGAATAAGACATTTTAAAAATGTCAAGGTTTGTTTGCTAAAATGTGGAAATAAAAGAAACATAATTTGAAAGAAATAAAAAAGAAATAAACATAACCGAGGTAAATGTCATGTTATTTTGACATTTCTGTATCATTTAATATTCGAAGCAAATATGTATATATTGAAAAGAGTTTTTTACTTGCTCTATAAGGCAAGTGAGGTTTTAATCAAAACCAAAATTACGATGATGGAGAATTCCAAAAAAGTGGGTCTCGTAATTTCATCTGGTCGGTCTCTGCGTCTGTGCGTTCATCTGTACACATTTAAACAGCCTAAACGATATATTTTTTTTTTCATTTAAGGGGTTATATCTAGTTGTAAGTGCAAAAAAAACCTTCTTTTTTGTGGATTTTTTGTGAAGAGGCATTTAATTATATAAACATAAAGAATACATATCTATATAGTAAATTTAATATATTAAAAGAATTCGCTGTGTATTTAAAAAAATATTGGGTACCGTTATTTTTGTAGTAGATCTTCTAGACGACCTCCAAAAAAAAGGTGTCTGGTGGTGAGCAAAATTTCTCCGAAACGGCTGGAGTAATCGGTTTGAAATTTTTACACAATTTTCTTAGATACTTTTGCCAGGTAATGAACGAAGGAAAAAGGTTTTTGACAATAATTCGATTTTTTAAGCCACTTTAAAGTGTAAATTTTCTTGAAAAACAACGATTTTTTTCTTTGGGAAGCCGCCATTTTGTCAAAAATCAAAATTTTCATTGTTCCTTCGTTCATTACCTGCATTCGTCTATCCTGAAAATGAATCTTTTGGTTTTTTTAATTTTAAGTGACTTGGATCAGAGATATCTTGCTCACCACCAGACACCTTTTTTTTGGAGGTCGTCTAGAAGATCTACTACAAAAATAACGGAACCCAATATTTTTTTAAATACATAGCGAATTCTTTTAATATATTAAATTTGCTATATGGATATGTATTCTTTATGTTTATATAATTAAATGCCTCTTCACAAAAAATCCACGAAAAAGAAGTTTTTTTTTGCTCTTACAACTAGATATTACCCCTTAACAAACTTTGCCCTAAATTTCGGCTTTTCCCCAACATCAACAAAATTTCCTTAAATTTATATAGAGGCAGCTTAAAATCTTAAAATCTACAAGTAAACTAACATAAAAGTGTTTTAAACTGCAAGAGCAAGTACGGGTGCGACCCGGCGGCGCAGGGACATAAGTCCCCGGGACATAATAAAGTGAAAGTTTAATAATTGAAATTTGTGATAACCAATATGAGTTCTTAACAGGGTTATTAATAAACATTTAAATATAAAATTTTAAAATTATTTTTCTCAGATTCGAATCCCGAATAAAAATTCGCGCGAATTTTTATTTCCACACCTCAAAATGGATTCTCCCGTGGGCAAAATTTTTTTCCGCTTCGCGTTTGGGTTGTGCAAATTAAAGAGATTCGAATCTGAGAAATTTGTTTCCGCTTCGCGTTTATCGAGTTATAACAGAAGCATATCCTTGGAACAAACATTAAACTGGCAAAATATTCTCTTTGAAGTTTGAGTTCTATTTTTTTCCTTGGCAAACTGAAGTTAAACAAATTTTAAATAAAACTTATTCTTTGAAAAGTTGGAATGATATAAAAATCATATTGGTATTATTTCGCTTTAATAAACCGAAACGAGGCACTTTTTTTTCTGAAAAATGGCTTTATTCTCTTTTGAAAATTAAAATTATGTCAATTTTCGGAAGACTTCCTTATTTCACTTGGGTGGTATTTCATGGCACCAAAAAATAATTTTATGGATTACTTAGTACCCATATGAACATTTATAGTAAAAATTTGTATATAAAATAGTTTTTACTTTATTCGGGACTTATGTCCCATTTGCGACTAAAAAATTCAGGACTTCTGTCTCAGTAGGGTGGGACTTAATTCCCGAATTGAATTAGGGACTTATGACCCAGTAAAGTGGGACATTAGTCCCAAAAAACAAAAATTCGGGACTTGTGTCCCGGGGACTTATGTCGTGCATTTTATTTTAATTGCTATAACACGAAGTCACACGTTGCGTTGTTTGAAAAAGTTTGGAAAGACAAAGAAGATTTAAAAGATAAAACCGATGAATATTAATTATGAATACTTTGTGAATATACGCATAAACTCAGATAAAGTTTACCTACAACATGCGTGTGGTGCAGCAAAAGAGAGAAACTCTAAATTTACCTATGATCGGAAAGTTGACTAAATGGCTAACTTTTTGTACAATTGAACTATATACTGCATTATATTTGTTTGAAAAAAAAAACAAAAATTCTAGTTCTAATAGTGCCGATACGACCATTATAGTGCCAGAAACCAACCTGAACCATACTAGAATCTAGAAGATCTTGACAAAACAAATTCAGCTGTCCAGATTGTTCCCTCTATATTTAAAATCTGAATCCAACGAAATTAGTGGCTGGCGTTCCACAAGGTTCCGTCTTATTAACAACTCTTTTTCTTGTTTTCATCAATTAACTCTTAGCAACAACTTCTAATGCTCTTCATTATTTTGCTAACGACAGAGTTATTACTATTATTCCTCGGACGTAAAAATACAATGACATATAATTATGACTAACTTATAAATTCCGATCTTGACAGGACTGTTATTTTTTATCGTGTGGAATTTAATGCTTACAAAACTCAATTCTGTCTCGTGTCACTTAAATGCAACATACCCACGCAGCCCACATTAATGAGCTGAGTTTGCATAGAAGAAGGCTTTCAGTGCTCATCATGGTCCTTTTCCAACCATTTTTCCTGAAACGACTTCATATTTAAAAGGGCTAAAAATGATGCGGAAATTATTTTAAGTTAAATTAACCTACGTAAATGTTCACTTTGGAACTCATTTCAACTCAACATAGGTTTACATATTGTGGTCTCGATCTAAAGTTCAATAAAGTCTTAATAGGCAAATTCAACTAGCTGCACTCAATCCACTTACCACAATCGTTTTGAAGAAAGATAACTTCAGTTTCCACTTCCCAAATTGATTCAATATTTTTTTCTGAAAATCTAAGCTTGATGATCTAGGCTTCAATAAACAAGTAAGCTTTTAAAATTTTCAAAAGATAATTTCTGGTTTTGTGGCACAAAAAAAAAGACACCCTGTCGTTACTTTTTCAATGCCTTTAACGAAGATACATTCAATTAGCAAGCGAACGATAAAATTGGAATTCTTCATAACACATTCTAATGAACGTTAGAACGTATTTTGTAAAATAAACACGTTTGAAATTTTGTTTACAATTTCGCTGTGTTTTGTATAGTTTTCTTTAATTTGTTTATAATCTTTAATAGAACTCGTCACGATTATGAGTCATATTGATGAGTTACTACTATTTACGATGACAAACTTTATTATTACCATAATTCTTTAATAAAATGAATCATTTTATTCATATTCTAATTTTTTCAATCTTTTAAATAAATAATAAATATGTTGCACTCTTTACACATTAAAGGATAACTCTTAAGCTTCAGAACATTATCCATGACCTAGAATAGATGTTCCACTTTTATAATGTTATAGCCCTACAAAGAGTGATAAAAGTTACAAAACTGAAACTCTATGGAGAGTAATATATTTTGGAATACAGGAAGTTCTGTTTTTTTTTTTTTTTGTTTTTTTGTTCAATTCACCTCATCTAATGTATATTATCGCTCCACAAAGATTTACCATCTTCTTCATCATCATCATCAACACATACATTAGAGAGACTCGGAGAGAGAACCAAAGTCAGGAAGTTATTTTCTAGCCCACAAAACCCATTAAAACATTTCCGGGTGAGGTATTGGCCTGACCAAATGTTTATTTGGGATAATTTGGTGTAAGAAAGAAAAGATACACCAGACAGAATGTAGTGTATATGTGCTAATGTGAGGTGTTCTTTGATTAAAGAACAAATAAAGAAGTTTCGTTTTTGGGAGAGGTCACTTAGAATGTTTTTAATTTTTTCATGGCGCTGCTGACGTTGTTTAAATAAACTTACATAACTCACTTTATTGAAAAAATGGCGCCCAACGTAGAGTTCATTTTACATGTAGCACAAAAAAATGCGTCATTTTAACCAGA
Source organism: Episyrphus balteatus (assembly GCF_945859705.1). Classification (NCBI taxonomy): domain Eukaryota; kingdom Metazoa; phylum Arthropoda; class Insecta; order Diptera; family Syrphidae; genus Episyrphus; species Episyrphus balteatus. The sequence continues at coordinate 24,279,359 of NC_079134.1, read as the reverse complement.
CAGAAATGGTATTACACTGTTTACCAATTTGATTTGGGAAAGAATGGGTTATTATTGTTTTGTGTCAACAAATATTAATTTTATTAAGAGAAAAATAGTTCAGTCAATAACTTAAATAATAGGGTGCGTTCAAACTTTATTCAGCAGTATGTTCTGTGCTTTTCATTCTTGGTTTCATGACTTTGAAGAATAAGATATATAGTCAACTTGTAGTAGGAAAAAAAACTTCTTTTATCGAATTATGCACTTAAAATAATAGTGGGGCTAGTACACATCCTTAAGGAACTCCACTTTAAACTCTTAAGGAATCATGCAAAACTTTTGAACTCCAAAGCAGTACATTTACCTAATGTCTGAGGCAGTCCAGATAGAGTTAAAGTCAGAGTTAAAGAATATGGGACCCAAACTATAAGTATATCCAAGATGTGAAAGTTGTCGAAACAAGCTTAGAGTCTACATCTAATAAACCATTTTTTTAAACTTTACAAAATAACTGATTAATTGCTCTATATTTTGAAGCACAATGAGTACAAAAGTCAAAGATAGATCCCCTGGTGCAAGGTCTGCAAAGTGATGCCTTTTTATAAAAGCTGGCTGGCACTTTCAAAATAAATAAAAAAATAAAGTACACTCTTTTTCAAGAAGGTGAGAGTTTTTTTTCGACATTAATAAAATCACAACAAAAACGTTGGAGCAGAGTTGCCTTTTCACTGACTTTGGTGTCTAAGGTATTTCATTCCTAATTTTTTGGGAGTATACAAAAAGAGAAAGTATCGCAGGGATAACTTTACGTCTGCTGCAGATAGATAGATAAAATTTGATTTATTGACATTCGTTTAGAGACATTTAAAAAAAAAAATTGTTTAGTAAAATTGTTAAAGCTTGGCTATACCGTCTGGTATATTTAACCTTATTTCTGATATTTTTAACTTGTTTCTGGTAACTTTAACAATGCTTTGATAAATATACCAGAAATAAAGTTATTGCTGTCGTTATTTTCTCTTTGTGTATCGAAAGCAGATAAATAAAATTTGTGAAAACTGCAATTTTTGGCTAGTTAGACCACCACACTTTTTTATTTACTTTATTCTCTATTTCATTTTTACCGACTTCCAAAAAGGAGGAGGTATTCATTTCGCCTGTATTTTTTTTTTTTTTTTATGTTTGTTACCTCATAACTTTGGACTGAGTGAACCAATTTTGATAATTCTTTTTGTATTGGAAAGCTGGTGGCTGCAATGTGGTCCCATTTCAATTTCGTTTAGTTATATCTATAGGAACTATTAGAAAAACCATAAAACCCAATTTTGATCCATGGAAGTCGGTTTTGTTTTTTGATAAAAAAGATTATTTCATATAAAGAATCGTGTCTTAAAACAGTCCAAAAAGTCCTTTCCGGGGGTTTTGTACCTCTCCTTAAAAAAGCCAAAGATTGGATTGTTCTTAATCAGGTTAATACGCTGGTTGTGGAGTTGTAAGCCTTGAGTTTTGGAGAAATGATCACGAATAACAACTTTATTATATGAACAAAATTTAACGTTTTGGGCACCATACGAGGTTGAACTTTCTTTAGACGAAAATTTTTATCGCTGATCCTTCCGATATTCCAACAAGATCTAACGTCATAATAAATAATACATACATACATCGATAGCCCTATCGTTAGGTAGGAGAAATCCCAACTTATAGTAGTCAAAGTAAAGACAAAGGGTTGCCAGATGTTTAAAAATAAATAAAACGTCAGTTCAAGAGGAACCCTAATCCCACTTGTTAAAAACATCGACGAATCACTAAGAGCGTATTTGGACGCAAAAGGGTTGCCAGCAAATAATTTTAAAAACTAAAAAAAAAAACAATATTAAAAAGTTGGTAAATGGGAAGGCTAAAATTTAGTACTACACTATCCCTTATTAATATATTAAGGCAACTAATAAGTAGAGGGTAGGTTAATCCACACTTGCGCAGGGTTGCCAGAGTCATCAAAATTAAAATAATCAGAAATTATTTTAAAAAAAATAATCAGGATAAAATACAAAATTAGAAGTTTATACCTATATTTTTAGCTCTCATCGATGTCAGCATAGTAAACAAATTTCGAGCAAGCATAAGCCAAGAATACTTAAAGATTACTGATAGGGTCTGCTGGCCTGCAATAACCCCAAACTGATAACATGCAAAGGGTTATTTATAATTGGCAATAATTGGCATTTTGTTGGTACTATAAAATTCTGAATATTAAATCTATCAACAAAGTGAATGTGAATTGTATAACACAAACAAAAAAATACTAAAAACTTCCTCTTAAATGTATTATTCCTTAAAATTACAAATATTACAGTGATGATGTTAATGGAAGACTTTTCACTACTTTCCAGTGCTACCTTTGGTAGATCTTAAGAATATACAACATGTGCAAATTTTGTAGGTACCTCATTTTTATTCTAACTTTTAATCAGCTTATACATACTTTCTTGTCACACAGACTATTCTTCCCTTTTACAAGGCATTTCTCCAAATGTAGGGCAATAGAAATTCATGTCGCACAGAGGCAACATATACAACACCAAAGATAAAAGTTCTACATGATGCATGTTCAAATACATGTCCCACAGAAATGTGGGCTTCATGTGCAAAGCATCTGGAAGTTTGTCTTTCTATCCTTCCGAGTTGGTATTGATTCTATATGAAAGAGGATATACACGACGAGAAATAAATGATTGGGGCAGGCAAAAGTTTGCTGATGTTTCTCACTTCAAACTGAAAAATAGATTCCAAAACGAGAAAAGTTTGTCTTTTTTTTTTCATCGTCCTTTTTTTTTTTGTAGGTAGTCAACTTTATGCCCTCGAAAACTTTTCAATTTACCTCTTTCTCTTATATCACAAAAAAACAACAACAAATTTTTGCTACATGATTTTCCCTTTTGTATATTTATTTTCAGATGCCACACATGCCGCAACGTCGTCGTTTGGGTTCAGTTGGCGATTCAGCCCCACCAAGTGAATCCTCCGAGGGAACCGCATCGGAAACATGCGAAATCAATCAGGATTGGTCATCCTCGGCCAACCATCCCACAAATGGTCTCTTCATCAATTCAGATGCAGATGACACCATCAGCATTGAAACTAGCAGCACCCTGCTGACCGACAACGAACGTGCCCAAGTTGAAAGTTTTTTCGGTGGCCTTGGTACCGAAATATTTGTCAGCTCATCCCTAGCCAACTTATACGAGGGCACTGGAAAGGATGATTGGCGTTTGATTTTCACTGGCATTCCAGTTTTGCTCCATGACAAAGGCGTAGCCAGATCACGTTCGTTGCCCCGAGTAACATTGGTATTGGCCGAACGGGGTTCCTCATTCGCTCTATGGAGTGACAAAATCGATAATTTGTCAAATTATCACGTTGCCGGTCCATCGTTTCATACAATGTGTTTTTCGAGCAATCATCAGCAGTTGATTGGATTCAGTTTCGATTCGAAGGATGCCGCACTCGAACTCTGGTCACAGGTGGAACGGTTAGTTAGTGATCCAGAGAATATTGCATTGAGTGCTCCGGGTAGGAAGAAGTCGAAGCAAAAGCAAAAGCGCCAAAAGCCTGCACCATTGCCACCTAAATCACAGATATCACATCCTTGTCAATTTCATCACGTAACAAGTGTCACAAAGGAAGACACCGAAAGGTATTACAGTATGCAGGCATTTACTCCGGGTATGTTGAAACATCGTTAAAGAAAGAGAGAAAATTGAACATCAGGAAAAAAAATAGTGTGTGTGTGAAATGTAATCCCCAATGCGATGGAAGTGTGAAGAAGTGGGGAGGTCCTTGTAAATATTGAAAAAAAAAAAAATCGATGTAATACTGTTATATGTTTAAGGATAAAAAAAAAAAACACAAACAAGAAGAAAAAAAAACGTATGTTTACTGCTAAAATAGGTATTTTTGTGCGGAGTAAGTTATGTACATATTTGACTGTGATATAATAATTCAACTTTTCTTTAAAAATAACTTTATCAATTTTGTAGTTAGGGTGTATTGTTTTTTGTTTATTTGTCTAAAGGGTGTTTCTTTGAGAGGGTCTACAAAATTGGTTTTCAATTAAGTGAAACTGAGATATAAGATGATTTTATGTGTTGAACATATCGTCGATAACATCTTTTGGTAGAAAATAGTTTTTGCTTGCTCCAAATGAAACACCCTGTTCTATTGTTCTTATGAAGGCTTGATTAAATTAGTAAGGATGAATTTGCATTTTTTTTGCCATTTTTGTAATAATTGGGAATAATTTTCGATATTTTTTTAAATAAAAGAAAAATAAATTTTTTAAATTTAATAAATTATTATGCAGGTTCATCCCTAAAAAAAGGAATTATCCTGATAAGTCAAACCCTTGAAGCCATTAACCCATTAATTTTATTATTATGAATATTTTTGTTTTGTAATTAAGTCAATTAAAATCTGATTAACGTTGATAACGGTGTGTGCACATTTTATTTTAAGTTTATATTAATTAAGAAAAAAATATAAATTAAATATATAATCTATGTATAATGTATACATAAGTGAATCGAAACGATACAAAAATGTAAATGAAATAAATTTAATATGTTAAAGCAAAAAAAAATAAATAAATAAAATAAAAAGTTATTCACATTTTGATAATGTCAGACTATATACTTTGTATAATGAGTTAATTAATTTTTTATATTAACATTTAATATTTTATATAGATGGTAATGACTAATGAAATAAGAAAAAAAAAGAAAATAAATAAAAATATATTCACTGTTATGTGTGTTTGTAGCACACACAGAAATGATAAAAATGAAAAATACATATATAAATATAAAATTATTCTAAATATAAAAATTCTGATTAAGTTATTTTATTAAAAAAAATTTAAAATAACTAAATATAAAAAGAACACTTGTTTTAAACATGAATATTGTAAAGTTATAATCTATTATATTGTTAAATAAAAATGAAAAAGTAATTAAATAAATATAAATAAACTAAAATTGTGTTGATTTTTTTCGAACGATTTTTATTTTCTACAGGAACATGGAATTATAGATACATTTATATCGATTAGAGCTTCATGGCTGTTGTAAAAAAGTAAGTGCAGATTTAAATTTCTAGACGCCCCGATTAAATAGTTATCAAATGTATAATTGATGTTTCAAGTGCAAGAAGTGAATTAATAGTATTTTAAAGTCTTTAGTTACACACGTCAAAAATTAATGCATCCGCCAAGAAAAGATTCCTTATCGATAAAAAATAAATTATTTATAAAGAGTATAAACGATCCACAAGAATTTTTGGTTATAGTCCAGTTATTTTGGTAATTTTTAACCCAAATCTGCGGAAAAATTCCTACTGGGCTGAATTTTGATATACACCTTTATTACGGCGTTGTAATGAAGATTTGAAAAATCGACGTTGATATCGTGCAGGCTTAAGTTATAAGGGTCACAAAAAGTTTTTAGCAAATATTGTCGTGCAATTATCTACAACATTATGCCCACAACATTTTTATGTAAAATGAATCGTTTCGGGAGTAGAGCGCAGAGAAGGTGACTAGATTGCCCTCACACACAAAAAAATTCATATTTCTGGTTTATTTTGCTCAATTTTTGAGGTTTTTTATCAAAGTAGCTTACATTTTTTTGGTCTTATTAAACTATCTTATTACATAAATACCGATTAACTAAAAAAAGTAAAAATGTACACATTATGATAAAAAATAATGTACAAAACTGGAAACCGTATTTTTTGAAAATTTTGTGTTTTTCCCTTTTTGGTACAATAAGCGACTTCATTGTTTAGAACACACTTTTTAAACATGGTTCAATCTTAATTTTTAGCTTGTTATCAATCTTAAATTACCATTATGCTTTTTCACCAGCTAATTGTGTAGTGTTATAAGGTATTCTGCAACTTTTCTCTTGAGAAGCTCAAAACGACATTTTCTATGGAATTCATGTTTGGAAAATTGATAACAAGCCATTGAACCATGTTCAAAAAGTGTGTTCTAAATAATGAAGGCGCTTATTGTACAAAAAAGGGAAACATATAAAATTTCCAAAAAAAACCTGGTTTCCCCTTTGCATATTTTTTTTTATCCCAATATGTACATTTTTACTATTTTTAGTTAATCCGTATTTACGTAATAAGATAAGCTTATAAGACCAAAAATATGAGAGCTACTTCGATAAAAACCTCAAAAATTGAGCAAAATAAACCAAAAATATTAATTTTTTCGTACACGGAGAAAACAGACAACATAGAATTAAGCGGATCGCACCTTAATTTAAGCGGATTTCTGCATGTTTTTTTTTTTTTTGCTAAGATGACTTTCACCTTAAATTAAACTGACATCACCTCCGTGTATGTTAGTGCAATCTAGTCACCTTCTCTGCGCTCTGTTGTGGGCATATGTTGTAGATAATTTCACGACGAACAATTTTTATAATGACCTCGGATGACCTCCGATCAAAAGGTCGCGAGATATTTGCGAAAAACTTTTCGTGATCTTTGACCCTTATAACTTTTTAAGCTCGAGGAAATCAACAAATCAAGTAAAAAAGTATATCGCTACACGAAGAAAAAGTGTCACCTTAAAATAAGATGATGCGCACATTAAATTTCACCACCTTTAAATAAGGTTATATCCGCTTAAAATAAGGTGATTCCACTTAAACTCGGTTAAATTTAATGTGAACTTCATCTTATTTTAATGTGAATGTTCGTCTTAAAAAAACCGACTAAAAATAAAAAAATTAAAATTATAGTCACACTTTAGCTTTTCATTTCCAACAGTGAGATAGCACAATGGTAAGGCACTGGCCTAGTAACGCAACTGTTGTAGGTTCGATCCCCAGTGGCTGCCAGTTTTATTTTTACTTGCGATATAGGTACTATATATCAAGTTATGCATTCGTACAAAAAAAAAAAGTTGAGATAACATTTTTCCATGACATTACGATGGTAGACAATGCCAAAAAAGTGGGTCCCGGAAGTCCGTCTGTCTGTCTGTCTGTCTGTCTGTCAGTCTGTCTGTCAGTCTGTCTGTCTGTCTGTATAAGGAGCTACAGCCTAAACGGATGGACCGATTAATGTCAAACTTGGTATGTAGCGTTATTTGGCGACTCTCCAGAGGGGTTTTTGGAATTAATTTTTTTGGACTAAAAATAACGGTACTTGTCATATACCGATTTTAGTAAAATTGAAATATCTCGAAAACGGCTCTAACGATTTTGTTTAAAAAATTCAAATGTTAGTTTTAAGCTAAGGTCTATCTTTCAATGAAAAAAATTTTGTTTGACAATCATTATTAACGGTACCTGCCATAGAACCGTTTTTTTCAAATCCGATTATTTCCGAAACTGCTTATTCGATTTCAACGAAACTTTTTCTAAAGAAGCATTTATATAATTTAAATATAAGCCAAAAATAAGATTTTGAAAAAAATAATTTTTGGATTTTTAAAAAAATTTTGAAATTTTTTTTTTGAAAAATCAAATTTTCGAAAACGGGACATTGAATTTTTTGAAACTTTGTTTTTAGATGTTGATTAGTGATTTCTAAAGAATGGCATACCAATTTTATTTTAAAACTTTTTTTTCCAAAAAATTATTTATAAAAAAATTAGTTTTTAAAAAACGGCTCTAACGATTTGAAAATTTTTTTTCTAAAAATACATCTTAATATATCAATCAAAACTGCATACTTGTTTTGGAGGGCAATTCAATTTCAGATTTTATTTTATTTTTTTTTTTAAACGAATTTTATTTTTTTTTTTCCAAATTTCTATATAAAAAGCCTTAAAAATTTAAGCAACTTTAACTCTAAGCGCAAGTTCGTGCGACCCAGTCGTGCATTTTATTTTTAATTTGCGCATTCAAGAAATTAATGTGACTTATCTTAATTCCTTAATTTAATGTGATATCACCTTAATTTAAAATGAAAGTCATCTATGCAGAAATCCGCTTAAATTAAGGTGCGATTCGCTTAATTCTATGTGGTCTATTTTCTCCGTGTATAAAGTTTGTTTTAATGTAAAATTTTCCATGAAAATTAAGATCCAAAAGATTTCATCGAAACGTATGACTGTTTTTCTTGCTCAAATGTTATATCCAAAAATATGCTTAAAAGTCATAACCACACAACCTTTGATTCTTTCAAAAGCCGTTTTTTTTAATTCTATCAAGCTTCCCTTTCTTACAGTTATTTTAAATGATTTCTTACATTTGCCGTAAAAAAAAAACATCTTGGGCAGTTTCAAATTTATGTTCCGCAGACCAAATAAAAAAAAGCTACTGAAACTTAAGTTTACAATTTGATTAGCGTACCTAGCGTAGCTTTGGCTTGAAAATGGGTACCTAGTTCGAATTTTATGTAATAGTGAAATTTACAGCAAATAAAGGACAAAGGAGTTAAGCGATTAAAGTGAATTGTGAAAAAAATTAGTAATTTTTTGCCATTAAAAAAAAAAAAAAAATATTCCACATACACCACAGTGACCAATTATGAAAAAATGTAAGCAGCATAATACTGTTGATACTTAAAAGTTGAAATATTTTAATTTTAAATGGGTTTTAAAACGTTAAACACCAGTATATTTAAGAAAATTGTGTTTCTCTATATTCCTTAGAGAATTAACATTTGCTCTTATAACATTTTTTTTTTGAGGAATGGCGTAAAGAAAGTTTAATTTCTATAATGAGAACGTTCTCAATGTGCAGCAAATTGAATAAGATTATTCATATTGCACAACTCAATTTGTACTATTTGTACATGAACTTGCATCGCAATAGTTGATCTTATGCAATTAGCCGTCTTTGATTGTTCAATTCAAGTTAGTAAATCCAATTAAATGCAAATATGAATCACAATAATTTCGATCGTTCCCACAATGACCGACGACACGACACACTGCGGCGGCGGCGGTGATGATATGTGTAACTACTAATGCCAATCTCCTCTATAACACAAAGCTTCTAAGAGCTCTAATCCGAGATATAATTTTATTCTAAAATTAAATGAATTTACTAATTGAATAAAATTATTCCCACAGTTATGAAGGCATTTACAGAATAATTAGTTTTCGTTTTCATAACCCGCCATCAATTGAAGAGTAGCTATTTTCAAATAAATATATTGTTGATAATTTCAAAAGGTAAAAATAGACCTCTGAGAGGAAGGTACACCAGTATAAATTGTGTTATTTGCGTTTAATTGAAAACGGGCTTTTCTGATTTTCCACATGAAACGTGACAAATTTCAATAAATTATTATTATTTTCTCGAATATTGCGATACAATATATTGCTAATTAAACTTGATGTTGTATTGTATTTGTGTGTGTTGGTGAAATTGGAGGATTATTATTATTGTTTGCTGAATGTGTGGGCTTCTGGTTGGTCAGAGTGCACGTTCAAAATATACATTTATATTGGAAATAAAAGTCGGTCATGCCGATATGTTGAGTGGCATATTTTCATGAAATTATTTTTGATAATTTAAGTTAAAATAATTAGAGATTTTATTTAAAGGTTTTTGATTTTTTTTTGTTTGGTTGTTTGTTTTGGTTTTTGTATTTTTAACCAATCAGCCATTTTTTATTTAATTAAATGGCGTTGAAATTTTAAAATTTTTGTGTTAAGTGATGCGTAATTTTAGAACATAAATTCGTGGTTTTTAAACTGATAAATTGAGGTCGTGAAAGTGTTTTGGTTAATAAAATACATTTCTATTTAAATTTAAAAAAAATTAACGAAACGCAAACATGAAATTTTATTGCTTGATTTAAAGTTGTATAAATCTGAGTTAATTTAAAAGTTAAGAATTCTAATTACAAAAAAAGTTGTATATTTATAATATAACTAGCTGACCCGGTGGACTTCGTTCCGCCATTTCTTGTATTTATTTCTATTTTCGACTTTGTAATTTGTCATAATTTCCAATACAAAAAGGAAATCAAAACTTGAAAAGTTCGTCCAATTAATTTAAAAATATTCACTTTTAAAATTAAAAAAAAAGTGGCCTATGTAAAAACGTTTTTTAAGTTTTTTTATTTACCATTGTGAAACTTGTAGTTAATGTAGCGTTATGTGTGATATATCAAATGAAAGATAATATTATCAGGATGCTCAATAAAGATAAATAATTTTTGTAAGCTCCAGATCAAAAGATGTAACGTGTTGAAAAATAGAGTTTTATTTTACCGATATTTCAAATTTGTCATTACAAAATTAATTGAAACTTTGTACAAATATAGTCTTGCCTATTATCTATCTACACTGTAAATTTCATTCATTTATCTATTGAAGAAAAAAAGATAAAAATAAAAAACTGTTAAAAACGGCCAAAAAACTTGGGACAAAAAAAAATTGTTTTTCCCGTTATTCGGTCAAAAATCGATTTAAAAATTCAAAAGTATGTACATGCATGCGCATGATTAAAACCTATATTTCCAAAAAAATAAAAGACTGCTCAAAAATGTCCCTAAAAATTAGGTTGTTTTTCAAAAATTTTTATTTCAAAATACAGGGTCTATGAAAAAAATCCGTTTTAGACCCCTAATTTTTTTTTTAAATATCTTACTCATGGTGTAACTCAAATTTCTGTGCAAAATTTTGCGTACCTCTAATTAGTCTTTTGTCGAAGGTCTATGACTGCAAAAAAACCCTTACAACTTGGTTTTGAAATTTTTTTGAATTTTTTCAATACCTTTTTTAACTATTGAATAAATTTGTCTATCATTTAAAAAAAAAGTCAACTCTTTACGACTTTCCGTTTAGAAAATAGCCTCTTTTTTCAATGTCGTGTTACCCCTATTTACCCTATAAAATCTTGAATTTTTTTTGCCTTAAACCTTCTCCTCTTATGCCTCTTTGATTTCAAAAAAAAATTAAGAAAATGAGTCAGTCTGTGTGGCCGGTTAGCGAACGTACACAAAACCAAACTTTAATATATATAATTAATCCAGTCAAATAAGGGTTTAACCTCGGAATGAATGTTAGTAGAAATTTTTTTTGCTCAATATCTTCCTTTTGCCATTCTATAACATATCTCAAAAGTCTAGAAAAATCTCATGTCCGCTTGTCGCGATTTCAAGGTCAAATCGCGAAATGGAGATTTTCAAAATTAGCAAAAATAGGCTATGGTATTATATACACATATGATACATGATTTCAAGGTATTTTTTAATGCTGATTCCAAAAAATCTAAAATCAAGACAATCTGACGTCTCTGGAAAAAGTTATACCTGATTTTCATCTGTCAACTCATATTATTATAACAGTTGCAAACTTACTGCCGAAAAACCCTTAGAAGTTATGGTAGATGAACCAAATTTTGCATGAAGATTTTAGAACCCATCATTATTAAAAATCAAAACAATCCATTACAAAAAATATTATACCTACGAAATAATGGTATTTTTTGATGGAGGGGCAAATTTTAGGATATGCACTAAAGAAGATTCTTGTTCATCTTAGGAATAAGTGCAAATAGGCTAATTTTTTCATTTTAATCTTTGTTTGGATATTCTTTAACTACCCTCAAAAATCTAAAAAAATCTCATGTCCGCATGTCCTAATTTTTTTGGTTTGAAAATAAGGTGCAGATTTTAAAAAATTAATAAGAAAAGTTTAAATTTTTATATGTATACCAACATAAGCGACATGAGTTAAAGGTATTTTTTAACACTTATTCCAACAAAACTCACAAACAAGTCAACCTGACCATCCCTGAAAAGTAATGCACCTTATTCATGTTGATCTGACACAAATATCTGAAGTGTAGTTTTTCAATTTTTTAAAATCTGCACCTTATCTTCAAACCAAAAAAATTAGAACTTGCGGACATGAGATTTTTTTAGATTTTTGAGGGTAGTTAAAGAATATCCAAACAAAGATTAAAATGAAAAAATTAGCCTATTTGCACTTATTCCTAAGATGAACAAGAATCTTCTTTAGTGCATATCCTAAAATTTGCCCCTCCATCAAAAAATACCATTATTTCGTAGGTATAATATTTTTTGTAATGGATTGTTTTGATTTTTAATAATGATGGGTTCTAAAATCTTCATGCAAAATTTGGTTCATCTACCATAACTTCTAAGGGTTTTTCGGCAGTAAGTTTGCAACTGTTATAATAATATGAGTTGACAGATGAAAATCAGGTATAACTTTTTCCAGAGACGTCAGATTGTCTTGATTTTAGATTTTTTGGAATCAGCATTAAAAAATACCTTGAAATCATGTATCATATGTGTATATAATACCATAGCCTATTTTTGCTAATTTTGAAAATCTCCATTTCGCGATTTGACCTTGAAATCGCGACAAGCGGACATGAGATTTTTCTAGACTTTTGAGATATGTTATAGAATGGCAAAAGGAAGATATTGAGCAAAAAAAATTTCTACTAACATTCATTCCGAGATTAACCCCTTTTTTCTCCTTATTTGACTGTATTAAATAGATTTTAAGTTTTTTTTTCGCGTGCGTTGTAGGTATCGTGTTTTATTCGGGATGTGTTCGAGACATGTTCGAGAAATATTCGGGACATGTTTGTGACATTTTCAAGAAATGTTCGGTATAATGTTCAGCGTTCATTGCACGTTAGAGACATTTTCGGTACCCGTTGGGGACATTTTTGTGACATGTTCGGGACATGTTTGGGACATATTTGGGACATGTTTGGGACATGTTTGGAACATATTTGCGTCAGATCCTCGAATGGATGGATTGCATGCTTCCTTTAGTTCCTAATCACAATAAAAAAGTGTTAGGTAACATACTTTTTGGGGTGATACCTTCAAAAACAACTAGGTAATATAAAATATAGTTATCACTTCTCTGTTCTGGGTGATCTGGTTGATTAAACCACATTTGTACTAAAATCTTTTAATTAAATTTAAGGTTTTTTTTTTAATTTTTTTTCTAAACAAATCAACGCATCATTTTTAAAGCTATAATATAAAAAAAAGAGTGTGTGTACACATGTACACGCGACTGAAGTTATACTTCTCATTCAGTATATGTAAATGAATTTCATTTGATATTTTTAATTTCTATTATTAAATTAATTAATCCACACATCGTTTTTTTACATTTGTATCAAGTGAACAATAAATTAATTCTTTCATCCTCCTTGCGTCCATGTAGTTTTCAATTTATTCTGTGAAATTTACACATGTTGTGCGGTTCAGAACGTACGGTATACGCTTAACGAAACTAAATGAATTGAGCATAAAATGTGCGATATGGTTATTTTATGAGAATTGTGTGTGCTTCAGCACTAGTAGTAGCAATATGGAACTTGCAGAGTTGCTACAAAGCTCAAAAGTGAGCTGAGCTCAGCTCACAGCTCAGCTCAAATTTTGAGCTAGCTGACTTTTGAGCTATGTACCATAGCTCAGCTCATTTGAGCTGAGCTGAAAGTCAGCTGAGCTGATGGTTGAGCTGAGCTGTTGGGTGAGCTAAAGTAAAGTGAGCTGAGCTGAGCTGTGATGGGTGAGAGGATACATTGATTTTTATTTGGAAAGTATAATGAAATATGAAGATATTTTAAACTTTTATAAAACACCATAGCTCAAGATGTTTGGTTCTAGTTATTAATGGAATTATTTTAACACATGGATATTTTTATAAATAAAACAGATAATTTTTCGTGATCTTTCTCTTGGTTTTTTTAACCCTAGAAAGATAATCATAATCAGGGATAGGATCTTGTGGACCTAAAAACTTAAAAAAAAGGCAAAATAAAACTTCCAAAAAGGCATAAAAAGGCATTTATTGAGAAAAGAATGAAATATTAAAATTAATTGCAGTAATTTTGAACAATGATGAGTTTTTTAAAATTTTCAGTTCTCTCTACATCTGTAGAGACGACTGGACCCCAATTAAAGAACTCGAAAAAAAAATTGATCTGCATTTCTCAAAAACATCTTTTGCGACTGCCCCTTTCGCAGCTTCCAAATCTCTCTCGATTATGTCCAAAATCTGAAGAACTTCTTCAAATCGAGTATTGTAAATTGAGTAAGTAAGCTTTTGAACTCTAATACGTATCGGTTGTCGGCCGCGCAATAGAACGTAGAAGACAATAAATGGTAGCAATAGCAGACAAACAAGTTGCATAGGTAGATCTTTTCATTCGAATTTTGTTTGTGTGGGGTAATTAGTGAATTTTTAATATAGAATAGATATATTGAGCAAGTAATATACTGAGTAAGTTAGCTTTTTGTTTTTATATTTGAGTGTTTTGTGTGTAGGCATTACCTTTAAGACGCTCAAAAGATAAAAAAACATAGGAAAAGACAAAAAAAGTCAATAACAAGAGAAAAGGCAAAAAAAGGCAATAACGAAAGAAAAGGCAAAAAAAAGGCAAAATAAAATACATATATTTGGCACTAGGGGGACCTGAAACGTGTTTGTTTTTAATCTATAATTTCGTACGATTAAGCAAGAAAAAAAGGCAAATTCCACAACATCCTATCCCTGATCATAATATACGTCTCAGAGACGTATGATTCTAAAAAAGATTTTTGGTCTTATGTTAACACTTTTTGTCATATTTATTTAACTCATTACTTAGATTATTTTAAAGAAGTGATATAATAAATCAAATCAATTTAACAAAAACCCAGAAATTTGAATTGAATTAGATAAAACAGTTCTTTACACGCCATACGTCTTACAGACGTAGATTATCTTTCTAGGGTTAATGGTAAATATATATCTATTTTTTTAGTAAAATATTTCTTTTTTAATCATAAAAAAATCAGGTACAATCCGGTTTTACGACTTTTTTCAAAATTCCGAGAAAATCGCGTTTGAAAGTTGGGGTAAATTTTTTTTTCGAAAAATCCCCGAATCTTTGAACGCTTCTGGAAGCTAAACCGCTTGAGAGCAATTTTTGGGAGTGGAGCCAAATGATAGCTTGTGTCATGGGCCTACGCTTTGCACATTATCAGATTTTTAAAAAATCGCCTTCCATGTTAAACCGCCACATCATGCCTTTTTTTTTTAGAATCGGGCTTAACTTTTTTTTACCTTTAAGTTCTCCTGGTTTGAGAACGCGTGTACCTACAGGGATGGAAGTTGTACCCAAATGTAGGTTAGAGTCCCCGCTACTTTTTGGCATCAAAAATTTTTTTTTCATTTTTTTCAAAATTCCGAGATATAGGCGTTGCAAGGCTTTGATCTAGAGACAGGGGAGTGGTGCCATATGAAAGCTTATATTCTCAGCTACCCGAAAGTGGTATAATCCGGTTTTTCGATTTTTTTCAAAATTCCGAGAAAATCGTGTTTGAAAGTTGGGGTAAATTTTTTTTTTCGAAAAATCCCCGAATCTTTGAACGCTCCTGGAAGCTAAGCCGCTTGAGAGCAATTTTTGGGAGTGATGCCAAATGATAGCTTGTGTCATGGGCCTACGCTTTGCACATTGTCAGATTTTTAAAAAATCGCTTTGCATGTTAAACCGCCACATCATGCCTATTTTTTCAGAATCGGGCTTAACTTTTTTTTTACCTTTAAGTTCTCCTGGTTTGAGAACGCGTGTACCTACAGGGATGGAAGTTGTACCCAAATGTAGGTTAGAGTCCCCACTACCTTTTGGCATCAAAAAAATTTTTTTCATTTTTTTCAAAATTCCGAGATATAATCGTTGGAAGTTGGGGCGCTCACTTTCAGCTCAGCTCACTTTCAGCTCAGCTCACTTTCAGCTCAGCTCAAATGAGCTAAGCTATGGTACCTAGCTCAAATTTGAGCTGAGCTGTGAGCTGAGCTGAAATGTTAGCTTTTTGCAACCCTGGCAACTTGCCACATGTAACTTGCCACATGCAACTTGCCACACGCAACTTGCCACATACAACTTGCCACATGCAACTTGCCACATGAAACATGTAACTTGCTACGTGTTGTGTGTTTTATGTTTGCCGTACTGTGGCGTACTGCATTTTTAAATACTAAAGTACTGCGTACTCTAAAGGTGAAACGACAGCCCTGCTACCCAGGGTGATCGCGTCATAATCCCTTTGACATTCTTGTCAAAAAGTAAATTTTCATACCCACCCTCCCATAAGAAGTATAACTTCAAAAATTCAAAAAAACGTGTCCATGAAAAAATATAAGTAACCTCGAATGCTAAGATGGAGCAAGGTTTCTTGTTTTTTGCACTCCTTTTTTATATATTCAAACTAAGACCCAAGACATTCAAGTTTTGTCATCTCCCATAATGCTTTTGCCAGTGTGCACGTGTTAAAGACGAAGAAGTTAAGATAAATGTCAACAAATTAAAGACAAGGGCTTTTTTGCAGTCAAATTTAAGATTATTCAAAAAAACTATATCTGTCAAAAACTGAGTAGAATTTTATCTCTTAGTTAACTCTTGGTTAACTCAAGCTTATTTATTATTATAAATACAATTTTGAAGATCAAGCCTTGAAAAATGATTGGCAATTAATGGAATGAATTCTAAAAATATGACTCCTTTAAAGCCTTTGACTATGAAAACTGCACAAACCATAATCGTCATTAATGCACACACATTCCACAGAGCATGTTAAAATAATTTTGACTACAAAATGAAAGCAAGGACACACTTTTCAATTTCTATGAAATAGAGAATTCCCCTCATGGTCTTCTTTAATGTTTGTGTATTATTGCAGAAAGCAAATGCGAGATTATTAAAGTGTTTACTTATGACGTTACCGCGTATAACCATCCATTAAGTTAGCTCTCGGTGTAATCTAGTATAAGAGGGTTTTGCATTAACTTCTATATAACGTATCCTATAGAAGAGTAATTTTATCCCTAGTTTATATGTCTGCGCCATAAAAACATTTCTAGCCTCTATACCAGAGTATAAGTACATAAATCTACAGGTACTCGTATATATATACAAAAAGGACGATGTAATATGAACAAACACCTGGTTTATAGTTTTAGTCAAAGAGAGGATACATATATAAGTCTGATGATTCAAAAGCCAGAGGGTGTGATGCGATGTGTATGCTTAAAAAAGGACATGAACTGAGTGTGGTATAGATTTTAACAACAACAACAACAAAAACAACAGTCATATTACACTCGAACAGTGGTTTTATTGCCACGCATTTATTCCAGCAGGTTACACGCTTAAAAGTACATTAAATTTATAACCATCGCATCGTCTGATGTTGTGTGTAAGGGTATATCCACCCTCCAGCAAAACTCTGTACATGTTGTTTGAAATGTTGATTTTGAATTACAATTCACAGGATGCAAATAGTATTATGAGCATTTTAAGAGCTCATAAAGGTGTGTATCTCTTGTCTGTGTGTATAGTCTATATTAAAGTTAGTAGAGATAGTTTATTTTTTTTGTTGGAGTGGGGGATTTAATTTTTGTTTGTGAAGCACAAACTTTGAACGAATTAACAAATTTTAGTTGCAAATTATGCGAAAACTTATTTTGGTTTTAATAGAATTATACCAGGTATTTACATGGGTTATTATCCACAATAGGTATCAGGATTTATATAAATTTACGATTTTCCTGATTGCCTATGTGCACTTCATTAATTTTAATTAGTTAACCAGAAAAAAAAAACGGATATAGACAAAAATTGTATTTTTAGCAATAGAGTGGGAATAATATATAAATTGATATAATTACGATTAAAGTTAATGATGCACTTATAACGTTAAAAATAAAATTAAATTATATTTTTTTGTTTGGGTTGTGTTTTTCATATTAAATTCTGTTGAATCAAATACAAATGCAATAATTTCGATTCTGAAAATAGACCCAAAATTATAATGATGTGCTGATCCATTACGAATGCAGCAAACGAGATATCGTGCTTCTGCCCTGGGAAAACATTTTAATACGAAGGTTTACACCGATCCATTCCATTCCAATTTTGAGTGTTCTAAATTGTAAAATAGAATTGAATAGAGTTAATAAATGCTACAGCTATTTATTTAAGTGCGGTGGCAAAAAGATACTAAGGTATCATTCGTTAAATCTCGAATACATCAACGGTCACTGTGGTGTATGTGCAACATTTTCCTGTATGAACAAAAAAAACTAAAAAAAAATTTTCAAAACTAAAAAAAATTTAGTCACTCAATAAATAATGCAAGCAATTGTGTGGAAGAGTTAACTAACTCCCTCTAAATCGAACTTTTTCACCATTTTTAATGAACAATTTTGAAGAAAAAATATTAAATTAATCCCTCTAACTCGAATTTCCCTCTAACTCCAATCAATTTTCGAGTCTCGTGAAAGTTCGACTTAGATGGAGTCGACTGTATTAAAAAAATATGAATTTTATTTAAAAATTACAAAAAAGAACATTTTTTTACCAACTTCCGAAGAGGAGGAGGTATTCAATTTTTTTTTTTTATGTTTGTTGCCTCATACCTTTGGACTGAGTGAACCAATTTTGATAATTGTTTTTGTATTGGAAAGCTGGTGGCTGCAATGTTTCAATTTTGTTTAGTTATAGCCATATGAATTATTAGACCATAAAACCCAGTTTTGATCCATGGTAGTCGGTTTTGTTTTTTGATAAAAAAGATTACACCGGTCAACAAAATTGAACTTTTTTTTTGCCACAAGAACCAAGATATACTTTTCTATAGGTTTTTGATATGCTGAACTCGAATATGAAGTCAAAAAATTGATTGGCCTCCGTTTTTGAGATATTACCGTTATAAAATGCTAAAAAACGTCATTTTGGCTGTTTTCTAGCTTCTGTTTTTATGTGAGGTAATTCATTATAAACAAATTTGTACCATGTAGACAAGCTACAAACATAATATTCTTTCAGAAACTGTTTAAATTTTTAAGATATCTCTTTTATTGCTCGAGATATCTTAAGTTTCAGTTAGTAAGCCAACGAGGAACTAAATTTAATCTAAAGTTTAAGTCCCTTGTCACAAAATTTTTGCCACAAGAACCAAAACATACTTTTCTAGAGGTTTTTGGGTCGCTAAACTCGAATCCGCAATCAGAAAAATTCTATTAGCTTCCGTTCTTGAAATATAACCGTTATAAAAAAAAAAAACTTCCCCACATAAAAACATAACCTCGAAAACATCCAAAATGACGTTTTTCGGCATTTTCTAACTGTAATATTTCAAAAACGGCGGCCAATAAACATTTTCTGACTTCACATTCGAGTTCAGCATATCAAAAACATATAGAAAAGTATATTTTGGTTCTTGTGGCAAAAACCTTCTTGACCAGTGTTATTAAATGATTCATATAGCCAAACCCATTCAATTTCTTGTAGGCATAACTAAGAATGAAATAAATTTTACTAATGTATCAGGTTGTTCAGTCGGTTGTGGTGTTGTGGTATCTTCCAAGCAAAACTCTGACACAAAAGGATATTTTAATAGAAAATTAATTTTATTGAATAAACGAAGATTAAAATAATTTACAAAGATTGGTTCTAATTCTATTCTATTCTATTGAAATAGTATTACTTTGGTGTTCCTACCCTTTGCTACTATGCGGTTGATGTTCCGCAGAGAAAAATAGACCACATAAAATAGAACAAAAACAATAAGATTTCTCTATGGTTTTCATCCAAGAAGGAAACCTTATTAAAACAATCGGGTTTTCCTTAGGGCCAGTTGTACAAATATTTAATCCGTGGATCAGCAACTTATATCTTGTGAAATCTGTAGTAAGGATGAGTTTTAACACTGGTTCAAGGTCCATATATGTAAAAATAGCCACATTCATGCTTGAACCGAAGTTGACCCGCAGCTAATCCGCCGAAATCGGCGGGTTAAATTCCTGAACCAAGGCTGACCCACGTTTGTACAACTGGCACTTATTGTTTTAGAATCTGCACTTGTAGGGTTTTGAAAAGAAAAAAAAAAAAAAAAAACGATGACCAGGCCGGGAATCGAACTGGAGACTTCAAATCATTAGTCGCCCACCTTACCACCTGAACCAAGCTGCCATGAATATATTGATCGCGATTTTTGTTCTAGTGCCAAGTTGCAAAAAAATCAACTTTTCAGTCAAATTTTAATAAGATTTTCTCTATAAAAATAATAAGAAAACTCCTTAAAAAAACCTTATTAATCGTTGATTTTAATAAGATTTCCTTATGAAATGTATGGACGGTAAAACAATATGGCAATCTGTTAGTTTTTAGCGGGTCATATTTTTCTCTGTGTACTTTCAGAAAAGAAGCGGTAAGCGGATTTGAATGATATTACGTTGAAGGAGAATACGAAAAAAGTGTATCTTTCTCAAGTAATTTGCCTCAAATTTGGTTTAAAAAAAAAAATAGAAATACAATTTTTGGCACCGTTAATAATAATAGAACCCTTTTCTTGATTACCGATTTTCTCGTAAGCTATCTAACCGATTTCCACAAAAAAAAAAATTGCACTAAAAATTTTAGTAAATTTTAATTTAATAAAATGCACGACTGGGGCTGCACGTACTTGCTCTTGTAGTTCAAAGTATTTATATCTTAAATTAATTTTAAAGATTTTCGTTAAGTTTTGAACAAAAAAAAAGACAATAAACGTAAAAAAAAATTGCATTTAATTTTTTTTTTTCAAAAACTTTTTTAATTTTTTTTTTATATTTTACACTTCAAAATGGCAAGAAATATCTGTCTGCAAATTTTGAATAAAATTGGCTTGTTTGATGAAATATACGATAGTAACTAAAAAATATATCAATTTGGCCGAAAACGGCAACGCACATATTTCCGTTCTCCGAAATTTTTGTGAAAAACTAAAAACGCAGTTTTGTTAGAATCACTAAGACTATAACAGATTCCAAATGTAATCAAAATCGATTGAGCCGTTTTCGAGAAAATTGCAATAACTCATTAACGATACACGGGAAGAGCCGACATTAGCGTTTAAAAAAAAAATGAAAATGTCATATTTCCCATTTCCGTATTTTTTAAGAAAAACTAAAAAACGCAGTTATATTATATATACGTACAGCATTACTTGTGTCAAATTTAATCAAAATCGTTAGAGCCATTTTCGAGAAAATTGCAATACCTCGAAAAGTTTGTATGGGAGGTATACGTTCTAGGCGAGATATTAAAAAACAAAAAAAAACCAACCTTGGAAATTACGAAAAAACTATCTGTACCAAATTTTATGAAAATCTGTCGAGCCGTACAGATGGACGCACGGACGCACCGACACGCACAGACCGACGGACGTCATGACGAAACCCACTTTTTTGGACTTCTCGATTATCGTAATGTTAGTTTTGATTAAAACCTCGAAATTTTTTTGACACGAAACCAATACTTGCCCTATTGAGCAAGTAAAAAATGAGAAAAATTTTCAAACATATCATCTTTGGATTTTTTTCAAAATGTGTATTTCAAACTTATTTTTATGAAAATTCAATTTTTTCAAAACGCATCAAAGAATTTTCTTGAAATTTTGGTTTAAAATATGGAATAATAATTTCTTCAAAACGACAAATCAAATTTTTTGGTAAAAAATTTTCAAAAACTTTTATAAATACAAAATTTTTGTGCTTCGGTGACTTTTTGAAGCCATATTTGTAAAAGCTCATCAATCTCGTATCAATATGAAAAAAGATTTTTATTAGATACATTTTCAGTTAGCATATATTTGAATGTAATTTACAAAAAAAAACCTCTGTTCTTTATTAAAACTGTAACGAGTGTGACATATTTTTTAAACGGGTGTCATATTGTATTAAAACCTTATTCTTACAATAGCATCAAGGAAAAAAATAAAATTTTATTTTCAAAGCATTTTTGTCGTTTTTATTTATTTACAACTTATATTTTTATTTTTATTTCAAAACATCTTTTTGAATTGATATTTTTTTGTGTACGCTGATAGGTTGTAAAAAAGCCCGGTTAATGTGTCCATTAAATTAAAATAAATCCATAAAATAGCCAGTTTTGAAGGATTCCACAGAAATAAGGTTATAAATTAACTATCCATTCACTTTTTAACATTAAAAAAAATATCAAAAATTCACTTGAGTTAAAGCTGTTAATTTATTAAACAAACTATCCACATGAACTACAAATATACTAACAGACATGATAACAAACAATTTACTTATAGAAATTCTTCAAGATGTTTCGTGTCATTTACAACTTAAAGTAAAGTTAAAGTATCTAATTGGTTATGTAGAACATGTGCGCAAAGTGTACGTTCACAACACATGCGAGTTAATAATAAATAATCATTTTTAAATGCAACACATTAAACTTTCAGTTGTTTAAACAATTTTTTAACGGCCTTCTCGCGTTTGTCACCATTCCATCAACTAGTGAAGTGTCAACAAATAGAGTTGTTCATTGACGTTGACTGTGTAAATGTTTGCATATTATACGAGTACCATACATTTACACTTAATTTTAGAATGGAGATACTGAAAAAATTCATCTTTAAATCGAAACAGAAGTCAGCATTAATTCTATAAAAATCATCTGTACCAAATTTGAAGAAAATTCGTCCACGCGTTTAGGCTGTGGAAATGTGTACAGATGGACACACATATGCACGGACGGAATTTCGAGACCCACTTTTTCGGAATTCTTCTTCATCGTAATGTTGGTTTTGATTAAAATCTCAATTTTTTAATATATTAAGTGAAACAAAAACAAAATTTCCATATTAAAATAATGTGTATTGCAACCAAAAATATTTTGTATTAAAAAAAATGATATAGCAAATGAAAAATAAAATACATGACTGGGCTGCACCTCTTGCAACTCAAAGCACTTTTATATTATTTAACTTGTAAATTTTAAGAAATTTGGTGATACTTATTTGAATTTTTCGAGAAAATCAAAAATGCAGTTGTGCAAAGTTTAATCAAAATCGTTAGAGCCATTTTAGAGAAAATTGCAAAAACTGAAAAAAAAAAAAATGTATGCAGTTGGGTATCTCCCATCCAGAATAAAAAATTAAACTGCTTTCGGAATGTTTAAAAACATTAGTACCAAATTTGAAGAAAATCCATCCACCCGTTTAGGCTGTAGATTATGTACAGATGGACGCACAGACCGACACGGACGGATTTACGAGACCCTCTTTTTTTGGACTTCTCCATCATCCCAATTTTGGTTTTAATTAAAACCTTAAATTTTTTTTTGACACGAAGCCAATATTTGCCCTATTCGTAGAAGATCCCACTATAGGACAACCTATTCTCATCGTTATACCCGATGAGAGATATACTTTTCTCTACAAAAACTGTATGCACATGGGTCGCCACGCCTTAAAGTTAATTTTTTGAGTTTTTTTTACTAAGCCACCCTGCTTATAAAAATAATATTATGGCAGAGAAAATTTGATATAAAATTTGAACATTCAAGATTTTTATAGTTTTGAAATTTTAGTAGGGTAAACAGAGGTATATTTAAATAAAATGCACGACTGGGTCGCACGTACTTGCTCTTTGAGTTCAAAGTATCATTATCTTAAATATCTATTGGAAATTTAAGATTTTGTGGAAAAAAAAATAAAAACAAAAAAAAATCGAAAGTTAAAAAAATTCTATTTTTATTTTTAAAATATTTTTTGAAAAACTTTTTTTTATTAATTTTTTTTTACATTTTACACTTCAATACCTATGATGTCTGTAAATTTTGAATAAAATTGACTTATGCTTTGATGAAATATATGAACTTAAAAAACATGTCAATTTTTGAAAAACGGCAACGCCATATTTCCGTTCTCCGCATTTTTTGAGAAAAACTGAAAACGTAGTTTTGTAAGAATCAATAAGTCTATTACGTATACCAAATTTAATCAAAATCGTTAGAGCCGTTTTCGAGAAAGTTGCAATACCTCGAAAACGTTATATGTGAGATATGAGTTAAAAAGGAGAAATTAAAAAAAACGGTCCTAGGGAATAACCTAAAAAGCATCTGTACCAAGTTTCTCGCAAATCCATCCATCCGTTTAGGCCCTAGCTCGATGTACAGATGGACGCACAGACGCACAGACACACAGACGCACGGACGCACAGACCGACGGACGGCATGACGAAAACCACTTTTTTGATCTTCTCCATCATCGTAATGTTGGTTTTGATTAAAACCTCAAATGTTTTTTTCTACACGAAACCAATACTTGCCCTATAGAGCAAGTAAAAAAGGTAAAAAAGCAATTTTTTTTAACAAAAAGTAATAAAAACAAAATAGATATTGTAAATCTATAAACAAAAAATGTAAAAAATCTGCAACTGGAGATATGGATAAAAGTCAAAATCGTCAAATTCTATGTTTGAGAAATAATTCACCAATTATTTGAAATAATTTGTGTGTTGTTAAAATTTATAATTTATAATATAATTTATTTATATCTGCAAACTTTTCTGTTTAACTTTTTTTACTTTTCTTTTATTTCTTCCGTGACGTAATACATTTTGTAGGACATATTGAATGCATTTTTTTTTTTTTTTTTTTTTTCAATATACCGCCAAATCTGGCAATAGTGACAAAAAACGGTTTTTAGACCTTCAGGCATTGGATATACTCTAGCTTCGTTAGTTTTTTAAGTAAAAATTTTAATAAAAATGGTACTATAACACATACTGGCAGACGATCTTTTTTCTTATCACAATGCCTGCGGAACATCTTACATATAAAATATCCTCCCAGCCCTTTAACTTAAACGTTTCACTTGTTGCACAATCAAATCAGACGAAAATTTGGGGGTAAATCAAAAAAGTATTAGGGTAAAAGCGGGTGAGATGGCATACCTTTTTTGTTTTTGGCATATTTTTCAAAGTAAACCAGTTTTCATATTTCCAACAATGCAAAAATGTTCTATATTCAATATCCAACGTATGATTTGTTTTACAGAATTTTATATTTTTAATTTATATTTTTAAATTGGATAATTTAGCAAAAAAGTTTTGAAAAAAACCATCTCCCCCTTTAGGATGGGTGAGATGGCATACCCTGGTAGGTGAGATGGTGCATGAGTTTGTTTTAGGTTTCTATTGCCATATTCATTGTACGAAATGTTTGAACGATGTGCAGGAGTCAAGCACCAATGTATGCCATAGTCGTCTTTTTTATAAAAATGTTGAAGTAAAAATTGTTTTCCTTTCCTTGAGGCTAGCTATTTAGTTTGTACCGGTTTGTTAAGTTAAAACAATGTTTTGTATGTCAACGAAGCAATAGATACAAATTATGTCAATGCAAACGTTTAAGTTCACTTACACTACCTCATTCTAAATTGTGTGTTTTAATGAACATTTGAACTTGGCTGAATTAATTAAAAAAAATATTTTGAGGGTGACATGGCACACTGTACTCAAGTAAAAAATTCTAGCACGGAATGCGCCATTTCACCCGCAAAAAACTGCGCCATTTCACATTTTTTCACATAATTCATATTCGTAAGCACCCATAAGAAGCAGATAGAACTAGAGCTTAGATTTCACATGCAATGCATAACTTATACTTTCTTGTATGCATTTGTGTATTAAGGTCATCTAAGAACCCAACTACTCACAAAATATCGGAACAAAAAAAAAAAGAGCGAAAAAAAATTCGAAAAAATTCATAACATGATTTGCTTTGAATTTTTTTTAAATTTATTGTATCACATATAAAGAAACAAATACTGGCTTTTTCGATTTAAAATATTTAAAGAAAGCTAAAAATATTTTTCGTACATTTAAGGCTAGGCGCACACATGCGATTTCAGTCGCGCGATTATTTAGTAGCAAAAATGGATCACACGGATTTCAATGCCGGTGAACACACATGCTTCTAAAAAATAGCCGCGATTTAAAAATTGAAAATTGTCCCATTTTTTTGGCGACGCGATTGTCGCAAATTAAAATGGAACAAATGGACCAGTATAGTTGTGCACACACTTGCGACTAAACCGAAAACGACTAAAAAGTTGCAGTCGCAAAGAAGCCAAATCATGCGCACACATGCGATTTTCAACCACTCGATTTTTTAGACGCAAAAAATAAAACACATTATTTTAAATGAGAGCGCACAGACTTGCGATTTTAAAATCGCAAAGTTTAAAAAAATGGATCCGGTTCTATTTTTCGCGATTTTTTTTGCTGTACATAAGGATATATATAATATACAGAATATTATTCACCTGCCCGCACGTGCGACACTTGGAACAATTATTTTAAGTACAATAATGGATATTACTAGAAAGTGTTGTATAGTGGCTCTTTTTTTATAAACGATAGGAAATTTAAAAGGACAATTCCATAAAATTCATAAAAATTTAAGAGAAGGCCCTCAGAAATTTACCCAGTACTATAGAATGAGTATATGTATAATGCTTTGGTGAAATAATGGTACTTCTGGGGCCTAAAATAAGATACAAACATACACATTGCAGAGAATTTATTTCTATTTCTATTTCTAATCTGGTAAACAAGCTGTCAAACCCTTACCAAATTTTGAGCCATTTATTAGTTTACCACTTTTACCAGAGCTTACACCGTTTCATGAATTCACCTTATCATAAAATCCGATCGTAGATACCATTTGTATGAAATTTTCCATTACGAACGGATTTCGTGATTGTTTTCTTTGCGGTCATTTGACCATTAGATTTGAACAGTGAGTATCTCCTGGCTCTTTTGATCTTGAGATGATGCATTTTTTTTTGTCGAAAAACGGTCAACTTCAACAATAAAAAATAGTCGCGCGATTTTTTACTCGCAAGTGTGTGCATGGTAATTTTATGTTGCGACTGCGATTTTTTAGTAGCAACTGAAAATCGCATGTGTGCGCCTAGCCTAAATGTATAAGATATTGAAAGTGCGCCGCGCCATCTCACCCGCTTTTACCCTAAGGTTTTTTTTTTAACATCTTATTGTTCTTTGTTCCTTTGCAATTTAAATAGTCTGTGAATTATTATTTGTGTAGCTGTTTAATTTTTGTTACCTTATAGTTATTACTTTTTAATTTTACTGGGTCACTGGGGTGTATGTGGAACATTTTTTATTAAAAAATATTAAGGCAAATTGGTCTTTTTTGAAGAATTTTAAATGACCTTTCAAATGATAAATCAGTCATGCAAAGCTGTGTATACGACTTAGTATTTAACCCTTTCGGACCCAGCGTTACTCTCATGTAACATTTTTTTAAAAATTCGTAAAAATATTAAATTAAACAATTTTTTAGGTTTTGATATCTTAATTGAAAGATAATAATGCCTAGTTACTGGATTATTACAAAAAGTTAGTTTAATATCATACCTTTAATTTTTTTCTATCAAAAAAGGGACTGAAATTCACATTTTTTTTTTGCAAAAAAAATTTTTTTATATATGGTCATAATTTTGAAAAAAAAAGATATAAAAAATCTTAATGCAGAAAGTTCTTTGTTTTTTTGCTTAGAAGAAGTAGCATACATTATGGTTTCATAAAAAGTTATTTTCTCAGTTCTCCGACTTTTTTGGTGGTCACAGGCAGTGCATGTTACTTACATTGAACATGAGAATAACACATTAGTTTTGCTATTTATTATTTTGGAAAATAACTTTTTGCCATTCATATTTCTTAGTTGTGATGTTTTTGACCCGATAATACCGAAAAAACATATTTTAGTATTGAATTTCATACCTTGGGTTTTAATAAACACTTGTACAAAAATAATTTCAGCTAAGGAAAAGCAATATTTGCCCCACATCGAGATTTTTAATTTTCAATTTTATTGTTCAATTACATTTTAGAAAAATGTTTTACAAATTTAATTCATAGAAAAAATAACTATCATTTTGTCTTCCTTTGATTCTATGTTTGATTTGTCAAAAACAACCAAAATCCCATAAAATAGTGTTCTGTCATCGAAAGCTATTATTCTACGTAGATGCAGTTATTTCAATGCATCTACTAATCCCTTTATTACTCTGCCATTATTTGTAAATTCGATCTTAAAATAATTTTAGCACCGAATATACTAAAGAAAATGTGAAGGGATTATAGTCTGTTAGAGAATAATACACAGCGACGTTATACGAGGACAATATGAATGTGTTTTTATGTGAAGGGTGAAAAACAAGCTTGTTACTTTTACAAATTTACTTTGGTCTGTTTTTAGTTTATTGAGCAGTTTAATCAATTTTCAGACGATCGTGTAGCGATAAAAACTTTTACTAAAAACAAAGTCAAAAACGACATCGTTTCCAATCCAAATAAAAAAAAAATAGTTCTAAATTTTTTTTACTATAACAACCCTGGTGCCAATCATCCACGTCTGCCTTTGCATATATTCTATTCAAGGGTGGTCCACATTACCGCCACCGCTGCACTGCTTGCCGCTTTGCCACCAGCAGTGTTTTGATTAGATATGCAACATTGTCTGTGATGCTGTGGACTGTTGTTGCATCAGACCAAAACGAAAACCAAACCTACAGCTGGGCTATAGATTACTTCATCTCATCCAAACACACAGATGTTCCTTTGTGTTTTGATCTGTCCCCATTGCCATAGCAAGTTGTGGAAACACCAAAAGACCCTCAGGGCTTCGATGTGCCTTATCGGTGTTTTCGCAACTTGGTAGTGAAAATGTCAACAATAAATTTGCCATGGCGCACGACGACAACGACGACGAGTCCTCGTTGCATCTTTCTTACAAAAAATCACTTTGAGTAATTAGAGTGGGTGACAAAAGATGCAGATGAAGATGGAGACGCTCTAGATGATGCTGGTATTGCTGCTGGATTTCAATTCAAAGTTCTGGAGCTTCTGTCTTTGGTCTTTGGAATAAATGCCACCTATCTTTTCTGGGTGGTAATGTACTTGGTGTTTATATTATTGCACGGCGGTGATGGTGCGGTAGTGGAATGGTCTTGCTCTTGGCTTGGTTTGGTTTTGGCTCAGTGGCGCTGATGATGCAAGTTTTTTTTTTATGTTTATTTCCAGCTGTTAGCGCTGACGAAGAGACGACGAAGATTCCAAAAATTGTACACAGTCTTTTCGCTCCGGAAGAGTGTTGCATTTTGGGATAGATAATGGTAAGTGGGTAGCCACAGGGTTGTATTGTTGTTGTTGTTTTGTACCAATTGGGCAACCAAAAGCAATTCATTCGCCAACTAATGGGGCTGTTAAAGAAGAACACAGTGGTTTTAAATTGGTTTCTCGATTGACGTCTGTTTGTTTAAAAAATATGAAAGAAAAGTCTTATGGCTGATGAATTAAATGCTGAGCACGGACCAGCATCGACTGGTTTGATGGTGATATCGTTAAAATATACGATTTATTGGAAGAGATAAAATTTCTAACGAAATAGCTTTTGGGTGGCAGATTGTGTGTTGTGGCCCTTAAATCTGATTTTAACACAAAGGCGGCGCTCCTCTAATCAGTTGGTAGTAGCATTAAAAAGATTTATATTTTGCTATGCAAACAGATATCTTTTATTGAGTCATTTATTTTTATGTAAATTTAAGATTTCTTGAGATTTAGTGAAATATTTAGGCTATAGCATTAAAGTTTAAGATTTGTGAGTAAATCAATACTTTGCACTTTATAATTTTTTTTAAAGTTTATTAACTTTCAATTTTGTATTAATTTATTTTTCAACAAAGAGTGTTTTTTTTTTAGGGTTTGAGTTATATGTGAGAAAGGTTCCAGCTGACATAAATTTTATTTATTTTTTCAATTAGGTAAAAATGTTTCCTTTGTTACAGAAATTAAGAATTTAAACATTCTACAAAATGATCTTGAGTGAAAGGTTCTTTTTTTTAACCCTAGTTTACCGCACGCAAAATAATGCAATAACCAAACTTGGGGGTTCGCGCGAACCCCAAAGCTTTTATGCACCTCTAATTGTTCATTATCAACAATTTGATGCATTGTCTCTTTCTGTTATTGATTAAGGTGACAGTTGCGGTGTCTTTTTATGATAACACGTATATATAACAGGTATATTTTTGCCAAAATATACCTAATAAAAATTGTTAAAAATAGTCCATTTAAAGTCTTGGGGTTCGCATGAACCCCAAGTTTGGTTTGTGACTTTTTTTCAGAAAAAAATTCCAAAAAATAATATAAAACCGCTTTTATGGAAAAAAGACAAAAAACGTAAACAAAAATGAATTTCGTTCACTGAGTTTTCATCCCAGGTCGAAAAAAAGATTTAGAAAAAAGTTAAGCATGCGTTGGGGTTCGCACGAACCCCAAGTTTGGTTTGTGACTTTTTTTCTGAAAAAAATTCCAAAAAATAATATAAAACCGCTTTTATGGAAAAAAGACAAAAAACGTAAACAAAAATGAATTTCGTTCACTGAGTTTTCATCCCAAGTCGAAAAAACGATTTAGAAAAAAGTTATAACCATTTAAACATGCGTTGGGGTTCGCACGAACCCCAATTTGTAAACTAGGGTTAAGAAAATAGGAATTTCAGAATAAGTATACCAAAAAAATATCACAAAAATTTTACCCCAAAAATGATAATTGGTATAAATGTTGTATTTCCACAGGCTCCTAGATTCTAAGCAGTCTATTCTATATACACTTTTTATCTGAAAGGGTGTTTTTTTGGGGAAAAAAAAATTCGCGATAAGGTCAATAAAATCATTGTACCTACAAGTAAAAGGTACAATTATAAAAAGTAATAATAATAATTTGAAGCAATAATCTTAAGTTTTTATAAGAATATCACAGTTTAGAAGGTGTTTTCTTATAAAAAAAATTTGATATTTAAATTTTTTTTTATAAAAATAGGTTGTCTGTAAAGCCGATTTACGGACGATGATTTTACGTGATAACGTCGTCAGAAAACAGGTTGTGTGCTTATGTTTAAAATGAGTCAATTGAAGCGTTAACTTATTTCAAACAATCATAATTTACAAGAAAAAGCTAAAAAAAAAAAATACGTTTTTTATTTTCTCATTATATTAATTTTTTTATTTTAACAGCTTACAAAAAAAAATTATGCAATTTAAAAGCCAAGTATTTCTTCTAAAACCATTTTTAAATTTTTACAATGCGCAAAAAGTATAAAAATAAAATTATAATTTATGTAAAACAATCATTTTTATCTTCTCACGTCATTAATTCCATTTTTTTCCCTAACAACCTATACAAAATTTTATACCATCTGATAGCTTATTGTCTTAAATCAAAACATATCAGGTCTATGAGACATCTACAAAAAGAGCTAGAATTTTTTGAACTCAATCAAGTTTCATTAAAAAAAGCAAAAAAAAAAACATTTATTTTTATGTCCTCACGCTATTTTATCAATTTTTTTCAATTAAAACCTATACAAAATATAAACCATGTGAAATCTTATTGTTTCACCTTTCATATGACGCTTCAATCATATTCCTGAGATGCCTACAAGAGGAGTAAGAGTTTTTTAAAGTCAACCATGTCGAAACTCCAGACTGAGATAACGGTACTTCCCACACTGGTGGCTGTTCATGATCAACAGATCTCCACTGGTGTTTTGAGGTTTTTCGCAAGTTTCTTGATTTAACATTGTGTAGCTTGTAGTTATTTGTGATATACCAAATGAAAGGTAATTGTATCAGGATGCTCATAAAAGTTTAATCAAATTTCTATCTACTCTAGATCAAAATTTATAACCTGTTGAATGAAAATTTTATTTTACCGTTATCTCAAAATTGTGTTTACAAAAATGATTTAAATTCTGTACACAAATAGTCCTGGTTATGATCTATCATTGCTCCATATACTTTATTTCTCCAACTGTTGAAGAAAAAAAGATAAAAATCAAAAACGATGAAAATCGGTTAAAAACTGTCAAAAAACTGTTTTTTAAAAACTTGTTTCTTCCGTTATTCAGTCAAAAATCAATCAATCACTTTAATTTTTTGCACACGTATGCGTATCCAAGCCCTATAAGTTTGAGATTTTTTGAACGCTCCAAAAAAAATACTTAAAATCAAAAACTACCCAAAAATAGCCCTAAAAAAATTTAAAAATTCATATTTCGAAACGCAGAGTGTTGGAAAAAAATCCGTACTAGATGCCTAATTTCTTTTCCCTCATCTTTCATCTGGCACCTTTAGAATTGTCAAAAAAAAAATTCCCTACCCAAAATCATCATTTTGTCATAGCCCCAACACGTGTACAACGTTCAAACAAAACGTTATGTTTCAAAATTTTTTAGAATTTTTTCTTGAATGCAGTTATTCTTAAATTAGTCTTATCTATCTATAACAAAAAAATCAATTCTCTACAACTTCGCGTTTAGATTTTAGCCCAAATTTCATCTTTCCGTTTTACCCCTGTTTACCCTATTAAATGACGGAATTTTTAAAAATCCTTCATTTGAATAAGGTTTTTTATTGTTATCTTTCAAATAAGCTATAGAAGATTTTTGTATCTCTAATAGTTTATTTTTAATTTTTAATTGAAATTTTTTGCCGCATTGCGAAAGTGCGAGAGTGTAACGTTAGTTCATCGATTTATAAGACGTTATCACGTCAAAAATAATTTTGATCCACCCTAATGAAATTTGGTAACAACATTGCATTTGGGATAGAAAAATATGAATTCTTATAAAATAATTTGGGATGAAAGGGTGTTTTTTCGAATAGGCAGTTTTTTCTGGTATACCTACTTAAGTTCCAAAAAGTCGTCAATGATACGTTATAAACTTTAGTGTATAGACGTGGCTTATTTAATGAGAATAAATACAAAAATGTGTTTTTCAGTGACAGTGTGTTCATTGAGTGAAGAAAACAAAAATACCTCTGAATAAAATTTCCGTTCAAAATCTATACTTCAAAAAAAAGATTTTTTGGTCCTTAGTCGCCACATTTTGGGGGTGTTACGGAATTTTAACATACGCAGCCGGTTTGTAATGCAGTGCAACAATCTTTACAAAACGTTGTACATACATAGGTATCCCCCCGTGAATATTGGTAATTTGACAAAATTTCTCAATTTAACGGAAAAATTGTGTTCATTCACCTATTTTGCATTTTTGATAATGTTGCATTTGACATCGTCCTATTTTATAAAAATAATTAAACTGTCATCAAAATCAAATGCAAGCTTCCTGATTTTACGTTTGTTCACATTCTTGATGTACCTAATTGCTTCAAATTAAGAATTAAATAACAATTTATACGTCACTCGCTAACACCATCAGAGAATAACTTGAGCTGAGTACTGCATTATTTCAAGAGGCCAAACACATCAGATTCATTTGCAATTGTAAGAATGTGCAAATAAAAAGAATATTAAAGAAAACTAGGTACAAGCACATCAATTCAAAAGCAATAAAAAACCATTTGTAAGAAAAAGAAGCAGCTTTGAACTCAGAAAAGGATTCATTTTCAATTGCTCGAAGATACTTTACTTGGCACACTCGCATTCGCTTCTTCTGATGTGTATTTGTTTAATCGTTTGCAGGGGCGTACACACCATTGGGGCAAGTGGGGCGGTGCCCCCAACACGCCAGGGCCCCGTAAGGAGGCAATGCAGAGAAGGCAACTGGTTATAAAAGTATCGAAGCAAAGAGATAAGATATTTGACATGAATCACTTCGCACAGAAGAGAGACAAATTATATTTTTCAGTGAATTGGTACCCAGCCACATAATATTTCATCTAAATAAAAAGTATTACCTAAGGGGTCCCAAAAAAAAAATTGCTTTTTTGAAAGAAAAATTATGTATTATCTTGGGGCCCCAAAAAAGGGTTGGGGTCGAAATTCTGTATGTTGCAAAATTCTGTATTCAAAATACTGTATGCCAAAATACTGTATGTCAAAATTCTGTATGTGCAAAATGCTGTAGGAACAAAATTCTGAAAGTCAAAGTTCTGTATAGCAAAATTCTGGTTGGTCAAAATACTGTATTTCAAAATTCTGTACATCAAAATTCTGTAAATCAAAATTTTGTAAAAATGCTGTAAAAAAATATCGTTTTGATAAAAAAGTGCGCGCGCACTTTTTTACATTATCAAAACGATATTTTTTTACAGCATTTTTACAGAATTTTGATATACAGTATTTTGCCGTACAGAATTTTACAAAACAGAATTTTGCATGTCAGTATTTTGTTAATACAGTATCTTGACGTACAGAATTTTGTATTTACAGTATAATGACGTATAGAATTATGGTATTACAGTATTTTGACCCCACAGAATTTTGTCGTACAGAATTTTGACAAGCAGAATTATGACCCGCTCCCCCCAAAAAATATTACTTACATAATTTTACCAAACAACAAATGATAGGTACCTACATCAGGGGCCCCAAAAAAAAATAAGTGGGCGTATACGTACTTTTTATTTGTTCTTATTTTGTATATCAAAGGGGCCCCAAAAATTTAGTCTTGTCCCGGGGGCCCGACAACTCCACGTACGCCCCTGATCGTTTGTCCGTCTTCTTTGAGAAGTCAATTCATTGTTGTTTTTTTTTTTCAATTCTGAGACAAGAGAGTGTTCTAAGCACATTCATAGTATGAGCGTTTGAGCATTGAGTTTTTCATAGAAAATAAATGGTATAAGTACTTTTGTAGTGTTTTTATTGTTTCTATATATAAATTGGGTTATTGTTTTACGATTTTAATGAAGTAGTTTATTTTTTGTTTTGGTCGTTTGAAAGAATGAATATACATAGAATAGAATTGAGAATATTGTTATGACGTGGCAATATAAATTCAATTAAATTGAATGAAAACGAAATATAAAATTGAAAATCATCAATTATATTTTCGAAAGGAGAATGATCTTCAAGTAACCAACCAATAACCAACAGTTGAAAAACCTTTTAATTAACTTAAACAAATTTTCATTTCCTTGTTCAACTTTAAGTATTGCAAAAAGGTACCTAATGAATAAAATTTAGGTATATTGAAAAATCTTCATCTTAGAGAAATATCAATTTTATAACTTTAAATTGAATTATAACAATTTAGGTAAGGGGTTTCAACTAACAAATTTTCAAAAATTCTGATACCAGTTTATCTCATGAAATCAAATCGTAAGAAAATTATGTTCCAAAGTTTGACTTTTTAGGCTCTTACATGAAAATTTGGTCAAAAATCAAGTATCTAAAGAGTCTATACAAAAATTTGGGTGAAAGGGTGTTTTTCTCGAGGAAGGAGTAATTTCTGTAAAAACTTTCAAAAACCAATGATTCATAATAGTGTACTTTAAATTTGCAATCGGACGCATAAATAAAATGAACCTTTGCATAAAATTGTGTTTTTTGGAGCAAATAAAAAGTAGAAATTATGATTTTTACTAGAAGGTTTTTTCGTTGAAACATTGGATTCTTAGCATTTATTATAGAATTTAATTTAAAAAGAGGCTGTCTGTAAAGCCGGTTTACGGACAATGATTTTCA
Source organism: Episyrphus balteatus (assembly GCF_945859705.1). NCBI lineage: Eukaryota > Metazoa > Arthropoda > Insecta > Diptera > Syrphidae > Episyrphus > Episyrphus balteatus. Next base: position 24,244,051 of record NC_079134.1, on the reverse strand, counting down.
TTGATAACGTCGTCAGAAAACAGGTTGTGTGGTTTTGTTTAAAATGAGTCAATTGAGGAGTTTACTTTTTCAAACAATCATAATTTACAAGAAAAAGCTAAAAAAAATACCTTTTTTATTTTCTCATTATATTATTTTTTTTATTTTAAAAGCTTACAAAAATAATTATGCAATTTAAAAGCTAAGTATTTCTTCTTTTATTTTTAAATAGTGAGGCGGCTTAGCATTAAAAAAGAGTTCAATCGTGCACTTTGTGATAAAAGCATGAAATTAACATCGTTGGTAGTACTCAATTTAAGAGTTATTTTGAGATATTGGGCCACCTTGTATTCCATTCGGAAGGGTAGATACAAGACTTTTTCTGTGTTGCACTCGATTTGTTGCATATCGAAGTATAGGCAATGAAATATTGTATTAATATGATACATGATTTCGAGGTATTTTCTAACGCCCGATCGAATAAAATCAATACCAAAATGTCTCGACCATCATGTAAAAAGTTATTGGACTCTTTATGAATTGTCTTTTACTCAAAGAGCAAGAGTCAAAATATTATCAAGTACTCCTTGAAAAAAAGTGGTAGGTTGATAAAATTTAGTGTGGACGTTTCATATACCATAGAAAAAAATAATAAAATATGTTCATCAAAAAATTTCAGGTCAAAGGGTGTTTTTTTTAGCGAGAAAGAACACTTTTGAAATGGTACCATTGCAGCACATGGAAAATTTTTGCATTTTTTTGAACTGCATATATATTTTATACATCGTATGAGAATCAAAAATAATCAAAAAATGAATTATATTTACCATGGAATGTTGAATTTTCATGCAAAACTTAAATAGCTTGCTTTTATTTTTTATTAAATTTTCATACAAATTAATGTTTTGAAGGAGTGAGGTGCAAAAGTAAAAGTATGAAAAATAATTGTGCAGTTTGTGACAAAGGGATCAAATTAATAGGATTGTTAGTACAATATGTAACCCTCATTTTAAGATATTGGGCCTTTTAATATTTCACCTATGAGGATGTACATGAGCCATCTAATAATCACAAATTTCACAAAACTTCATTTAAATTGCTTTCTGTGCATCGTTATAAACATCTTTAAAGGTAAAATATTAAGTGGCCCAATATCTTTAAATGAGGGTTATATATTGTACTAACAATCCTATTAATTTGATCCCTTTGTCACAAACTGCACAATTATTTTTCATACTTTTACTTTTGCACCTCACTCCTTCAAAACATTAATTTGTATGAAAATTCAATAAAAAATAAAAGCAAGCAATTTAAGTTTTGCATGAAAATTCAACATTCCATGGTAAATATAATTCATTTTTTGATTATTTTTGATTCTCATACGATGTATAAAATATATATGCGGTTCAAAAAAATTCATAAATTTTCGATGTGTTGCAATGGTACCATTTCAAAAGTGTTCTTTCTCGCTAAAAAAAAACACCCTTTGACCTGAAATTTTTTGATGGACATATTTTATTATTTTTTTCTATGGTATTAGAAAAGTCCACACTAAATTTTATCAACCTACCACTTTTTTTCAAGGAGTACTTGGTAATATTCTGAATCTTGCTGTTTGAGTAAAAGACAATTTATAAAAAGTGCAATAACTTTTTACATGACGGTCCAGGCATATTGCTATTGGTTTTATTCGATCGGGCGTTAAAAATTACCTCGAAATCATGTATTATATTAATAAAAAGGTTTTATCAGCTATACTATGATATGCAACAATGCGGGTGCAACACAGAAAATCTCTTGTATCTACGCTCCTGGATGGAATACAAAGTGGCCCAATATCTCAAAATAACTCTAATATTGAGTAATACCCCTGATATAAATTTCATGCTTTTATCACAAACTGCACGATTTAGATGCTAAGCCGCCTCACTAAAATTTTTATAATGCGCAAAGAGTATAAAAATAATTTATTGAAAACAATCATTTTCATCAAAAAAAGCAAAGAAAACATGAATTTTTATCTTCTCTCGTCATTAATTCCATTTTTTTCCCTAACAACCTATAAAAAATTGTATACCATCTGAAAGCTTTTTGTCTTAGCTCAAAATATATACAGGGTGTCCCAAAAGTAATGGATCAAACGAAATATGGTGATAGGCCTCCTTAAGGGCTCTCAGAATTTGGTAACTTGTTCATTCCAAATCCTTACGGTTTTCGATTTAATGCAATTCTTGTGAAATTTCGAAAAATCCCTACTTGGCAACAGTATTTTGCTTCCTGCGCCCATTATTGATTTTTGTTTTCTAAAATTCTTTTACAAAAACATTGCCAAATAATAAGGAACAATTAATTAATCAAAATATTTTTTATTTCATTCGCCATTTTGCTGCAAATTAATTAACAGTTCCATGATTTATAAAAACTAAATTTCTTGCTTTTATTTCAGAGCAACACCCTGAAAAAAAATTGTATGGTGTGACCCTGGTTTATTATTTTGAAAACTTGCCGTGTTATTGCAGTTTTCAAAAATGTATAAAAGATTCCAAAGTTGAAGTTAGAACTAAAGATATTACAATTTAAAAGCAACAAAACAGGGTCTTTCAGAGAAAAATAACAAAGGAAAATAAACAAATTTTCTCGACTGTTGTTTGTTTATTTCTTTTTGAATAAAAGCCTCGATTTTTGTTTGTTATTTTGCTCTGAAAACCTCTGTTTTTTTGCATTCAAATTGTAATATCTTTCGTTCTAATTTCATCTTTGGAAACTTTTATACATTTTTGAAATCTGCAATAACACGGCAAGTTTTCAAAATAATAAACCAGGGTCACACCATAAAAATTTTGTTCAGGGTGTTGCTCTGAAATAAAAGTGAGAAATTGAGTTTTCATACAACATGGAACTGTTAATTCATTTGCAGCAAAATAGCGAATGAAATACAAAATATTTTGATTAATTATTTATTCCATGTTATTAGGCAATGTTTTAGTGAAAGAAATGTAAAAAACAAAAAACAATTATGAGCGGAAAAAGCAAAATACTGTTGCAAAGTCGGAATTTATCGAAATTTCACAAAAACTGCATTAAATCGAAAACCGTAAAGATTTGGGATAAACAAGTTACCCAATTCTGAGAGCCCTAAAGTTGGCCTATCAGCATACTTCGTTTGATCCATTACTTTTGGGACACCCTGTATATATCAGGTCTATGAGACATCTACAAAAAGAGCTAGAATTTTTTGAACTCCACGTATTTTCATCAAAAAAAGCATGAAAAACATTTATTTTTATGTTCTCATGCTATAAAATCAATGACAACAAATTTCAATGACAACCTACATATAAAAATTGTTATAACACGTGAAAGCTTATTGTTTCACCTTTCACATGACGGTTCAATCTTATTTCCAAGTTGCTTACAAGAAAAGTTAGAATTTTTTAAAGTCAACCATGTCGAATTTCCAGACTGAGATTACGGTACTTTCCTTACTGGTGACTGTTCATGGGATCTCCACTGGTGTTTTGAGTGTTTTCGCAAGTTTCTTGATTTAACTTTGTGTAGCTTGTAGTTAGTCTATCGTTATGTGTGATATACCAAATGAAAAGTAATTGTATCAGAATGCTGAATAAAGTTTAATCAAATTTCTATTAGATCTAAATCAAAAGTTATAACCTGTTGAATTCTAACATTTTATTTTACCGTTATCTCAAAATTGTGTTTTTAAACATATAGTCCTGGCTTTATTCTATCAACCCTCCATATACTTTATTTCTCTATCTGTTAAAGAAAAAAAGATAAAAATAAAAAACGATGAAAATCGGTTAAAAACGCTAAAAAAACCTGTTTTTTTTAAACTTATTTTTCCTGTTATTCAGTCAAAAATCATTTTAGAACTCCAATTTGCCCAGGCCTATAAATTCGAGATTTTTTGAACTCTCCAAAAAAAAGCTAAAAATAAAAAACTACCCAAAAATACCCCTAAAAAATAGGTGTTTTTCAAAAAATCATATTTCGAAATGCAGTGCATTTAAAAAAAAATCGGTATTAGACGCCTAATTTTTTTTCCCCCATCTTTCATCTGACATCTTTAGAATTGTCAAACAAAATTTCCCCTACCCAAAATCATCATTTCGTCATAGCCCTAACACGTGTGCAACGTTTAAACAAAACGTTATAGCTTAGTTTCAAAATTTTTTAGAATTTTTTCTTAAATGCAGTTATTCTTAAATTAATCTCATCTATCTATAGCAAAAGAAATCAATTCTCTACAACTTCGCGTTTAGATTTTAGCCCAAACTTCATCTTTCCGTTTTACCCCTGTTTACCCTATTAAATGACGGAATTTTTAAAAATCCTTCATTTGGATTAAGCTTTAGGTTATTATCTTTCAAATAAGCTGTAGAAGATTTTTGTACCTCTAATAGTTTATTTTTAATTTTTAATTGAAATTTTTTGAGGCACTGCGAAAGTGCGAGAGTGTAAATGGCGTCACTTTTTTGTGGTGGTTGCCATGGTTCATCGATTTATATGACGTTATCACGTCAAAAAAAAAAAAATTAATTTAAGCCATCGAAACCTAAAATAATTATTTAATAGAATATTTTTTACGAATTTTTAAATATATGTTACATGAGAGTAACGCTGGGTTCGAAAGGGTTAAAGTTGTTAAATAACTTCATGAGAGCAATGACATGCGATACAGTTGCAAATTTAATTTCACCATTTCATCAAAAATTGTACAGATTTTTTGAAGTTTTTTATAAATACACTTAATTATTTCAAAATACCCACGTTACTTAAAATTCTAACTATTTCAAGTTTATTCAACCTTCTTAACATTTTTTTTTTTTACATAGAAAATAAATAAAACAGAAAAAAATCTTCCAATTATTCCAAACTCGTTTACTGAATCCTTATTGTGACTCTATTAAGAAAAAATATGCCAACTCATTACTCAAAACTACAAAAGGTCATCAAATGTCATTCACATAGAAAACAACATAACTCCAAGTCAGTCTTCCAGTCTTCATGAAAGATCCTAATCAAGATCAGTATATACAAGTTGTATATGCATTTAAAGAAAAAGATCTCAACTCTTCGTTTATGCAGCAGCAGCCGCATTGTTCAAACCTAAACAGAGTCAAAGTCTCATATCCACATCGAATCGGAAAGTCATGCGCAGTCATTGGCATTCAAAACATCCAACTTGGTTATAGCTGAATTCTGCTAACGTTTTTGCTTCTTGTTTACTTTGACGATGATGATGATGATACGACTTGTATACGACTCGCCGTCATTCGTCGTTCATGAAGACGGAAACTTTGGGGCATGACTTCAAGTGACCAATAGACGTCACATAGAGTGACTCATTCACAATCTTAACAGCGGCATTGAGTGTATCATTAATTAAAGATTCTATCTGCATTTGAACTATTCAAAACCGAAGAAGAGATGCATTCGTCGTCGACATCGTCATCCTTGTATGCCTCGAAGGCATTTATTAGAGAAGAGATTCACACATAACGAAAACGATGGATGATAGTTTTGTGGTGATGTCTCTAACTCTATAGAGCTTAGAGAGTCAGTGGTTGTTGAATTTGATGCACAGTGGTTGCAACAACACTTTCGAAACAGAAGTAATAAATGTGTGCACTTTCATGACAACAATTAACATGGGCAATGTGTTATTATAATAATTGGAGTTTATAGCCCACACGCCATAGGGTAATGGACACAGACACACACTCAACATGCAGCAGTAACGCCACCAGAGTAACTCTATGAATTTGTATTTAAAATGTAATTAAAATAAATAGGTTTTGGTTTTTTTTTTCACTTAAGAGTGTTGTTTTTAATGATTGAACTTAATTAATGTGTTTTAGCATTGAATGCAATACAGGGTGGGGTTAGAAATACAAAGTAAGATCTTTCATGAGTGTTAATTGAAGTGTTTTTTCAATACTTTTAAAAGCCGCTTATCACTGATGATGGTGCATTGTACTCATGCTCAAGCTTCAACTTTGAGATTAGATCTTAAGTTTAAACCATCCCGCAACATTTTAAAATAAGCAAAGCAATTACAAAGCTAGGGAATCCAAAATAGCCATTTTTTGTATCACTTTTAATTTCAAAGAGTCTAATTCTTTACTAAGGATTTTAATTTACATGTCTTCATTCATCATACACACTCAATGAAGTCGTTTTACTCCATTAATTAATTAATAAATCATACTAATTTTTTCATATGACTTCATTTTATTTTGTTGAAGTAAAATTCCCAATGAAGACTTAACTTCATGAAGTCACACTTTTAAATCCTTGTCATAAAGAGTTTTATATTTTTGATGTCACATCCACAATGAAGTCTTTCAACCTCAAGAAGTCACAATTTTTTTTCGTGAAGTCCTAATTGGTAATGAAGACTTTAATTTTTTTTTGAAGTGATATCCTCATTCATTATGAAAACTATAAAATTTTTAAAGTCGCATTTTCAATGCAGCCTTTTTACTCCATGAAGCCACTTTTTATATTTTGTGAAGTCCTCATTCACTATGAAGACTTTTTGGTTTTTTTGAAGTCGCATTTTGAATGAAGCTTTTCAGTCTATAAAGTCACTCTTTTTATTTCGTGAAGTCCTCATTCATAATGAAGACGCATTTTAAGTCCTCATTCTTTATGAAGACTTCAAATTTCTTGAAGTCGCATTTTCAATGAAGCCTTTTCAGTTCATGAAGTCATTCTTTAAATTTCGTGAAGTCCTCATTCGTTATGAAGACTTTTAATTACTCGAAGTCACATTTTCAATGAAGCCTTTTCAGTCCATGAAGTCAGTTTTTATATTTCGTGAAGTCCTCATTCATTGTGAAGACTTTTTATTTCTCGAAGTCGCATTTTCAACGAATCCTTTTTACTACATAAAGTCACTTTTAATATTTCGTTAAGTCCTCATTCGTTATGAAGACTTCTAGTGTCTTGAAGTCGCATTTTCAATAAAGCCCTTTCAGTCCATAAAATCACGCTTTTTATTTCGTGAAGTCCTCATTCATCATGAAGACTTTTAATTTCTCGAAGTCGCATTTTCAACGAATCCTTTTTACTACATAAAGTCACTATTAATATTTCCTGAAGTTCTCATTCGTTATGAAGACTTCTAATTTCTCGAAGTCGCATTTTCAATGAAGTCTTTTCAGTCTATGAAGTCAGTCTTTATGTTTCGTGAAGTCCTCATTCGTTATGAAGACTTCTAATTCCTCGAAGTAGCATTTTCAATGTTGCCTTTTTACTATATAAAGTCACTTTTTATATTTCGTGAAGTCCTCATTCCTTATGAAGACTTCTTATTTCTCGAAGTCGCATTTTCAATGAATCTTTTTCAGTCCATGAAGTCATTCTTTAAATTTCGTGAAGTAATCATTCGTTATGAAGACTTCTAGTTTCTTGAAGTCGCATTTTCAATAAAGCCCTTTCAGTCCATAAAATCACGCTTTTTATTTCGTGAAGTCCTCATTCATCATGAAGACTTTTAATTTCTCGAAGTCGCATTTTCAACGAATCCTTTTTACTACATAAAGTCACTATTAATATTTCGTGAAGTTCTCATTCGTTATGAAGACTTTTAATTTCTCGAAGTCGCATTTTTAATGAAGCCTTTTTACTGCATGACTTCACTTTTTTATTTTCGTGAAGCTCTCATTCATCAAGAAGCCTTTTAACTTCAAGAAGTCATACTTTATGTTTCGTGAAGTCCACAGCCGGCATGAAGTCTTTTTTTATTTCCCAAAATCGTATTCATAATAAAGCTTTTATTTTTCTGTGAAGTCTTGAGTATTGTCAGAATGAATTCTTGCTCGGATTCTTGTAATGCTGACACACCTAGAGCATTCGCATTTTTGACTGCTTTGTGGTAAGTGAGCTTCAACTTAACTTGTAATCAGGTCTCGTACTTCAATAATTTGACTCCATATTAAGAGTGTGAAGCTGGGCCTTGAACTTTTCGTTATAAGTTATTCTTGAGCACCGTGTAGCCAACTATCTTCTAGGTTTTCATAATAATCTTATAGCTCTTTCGTATTCCAATGAAAAAAGTTCAACTATTTTCCATTAGTCATCCAGAAACAGCTTCAAAGATTATAAACATCATTCTATATCAAATGTCTCATGGTAATAGGCAGGGCAAGGTCCAACTTCCTGCATCTACATTCTCTCCTAAACTCGAAAGGCAATGTCAAGTGTCAAAACGAATCTATAGAATGCCTCATAGCATCTTCATCCAACCAGTTTATACATTTTAACCGCTCAGAAACACAACACGAACAAAAAAAAAAAACAACATGAAAAAACCAAAAGCTCCACGCATGGAAAATTATGTTGCAAAGTTGCTCTCTTGGCCAAGTGCCCATACCCAAGTTCATAAAAAGAAAAAAAATCTTCCTACAACAAATCATTACTGCTGTCAGACATATTCATGAACAAACCGGGAAGAATTGAAGAGCGAATAAATTCCGATTCTGACTAAAAACGTGCCGCCTTTCGGTTCAACAACCTCAAATTTTCCTCAGAGAGAAGCAGAAGTTCTGTGTGTGGTGTAGCCAAATATGCCAAAGAGCATAATCCGGTCTGTCCACAATAACGATAACGAACGACCGACGGACGACGCGTCGATGGATTCGACGAGGTTCCATAGTCGACATAAGCTGAAGCATTGGCCCTTTTTTGTTGGTCATGCTCTCATGGTTGTTTGGGTCGCTGGTAATTCTGACGGCCATCCAGCAGCGGTGGTTTCATGCTGCTGCTGCAAAGCCAGATTGTACCTTTTGTTATGCATATGTGCTGGGAATATCGATGTGCAACAGGTTTCCCATTCTCGGTGACGACAACGACTGCGACGATGCACTTGTTGATTTCGCCATCGCCATTCGGGGCAATGAATCCTGAGATCTGCCAGCAAAGTCCACAGCTACCGTACAATTCCCCGATGCTGTTGGTCGGTCACATACAAAGATGGGCATCGCATGTTGCCACGTTAAGTGTTGGGGCGAAGTGGTTCCTGGGATTCCACAAGTCGGTATATACGGGCTACGAGCTAGCTCTGACTGTGGCCAAAGTGCAATGAATCTGGCTGTTTGGTTCTTATTTTATATTTTGCCAACTCGTTTTGGCAGAATACTTATTTTGTACCTCTATCTTCCAGCACCTTTTTCAAGTAAAAGAAGACAAAACTCGTCCTACGACTTTCTCGTCACCATCTTTTATAAGCTGTTGGAGCTGCATCCATAGCCTAAAGGCACAAAAAACCAGATGATATAAGATTGTCGATGGAACTTTGATTCTTTGCCATAAATTTTAAGTGCTATAGGCGCGCAATTTTGTGTGCGTGTCTGCGCGCAAAAGAATTATATAACGAAGAATATTATTTTTTATTCTTTCTGTTCTCGGGGTTCTCTTTTCGATTGGAAGGAGGAGATTATAATTTTCTGAATTATAATTGAAATTGAAAAATTGTTAAGAAAACATTAAAAAAAAAAAACTTTTTTTTTTAATGGAGGGTAATAAATTAAGTTTATTGATGTTTTGAGAAATTTATTTCCATTAGAGATGACAAAGGGATCAGGAAACAATAAAATTAGCTTTGGTGTGGTATCGAGGACGGTAACGTGAAAATTAAGTTTTTATAAATTTGTTATGGGATTTTAGAAAAAATTTGCATATATACAAATTTGCCTGGAGGACTTCTTTAGCTTAAACTTTTTTTTTTCTTATATTTGTATACCTTTTTGGCGTTACAACTTTATTAATTCATTGTTTTATTATTATATATCTCAATTGCGCTATTGATATATAAGAAAATAAAAGCTGAAGGTTAAAAAGTGTGGTAGTAAAAAAAATTTGCAATACTTTTTGTTTCCAGCTGTCATTTAATGATTAGTGTCCAAAATGGCAGTTTCAAATATGTACATTCAAATTTTTAAAATAAGATGTAGTTCGTGTGTAGGCGAGGAGCTGAAAATTATTCCAATATGAGCACATGAGCAGTGTATTCGAGTAGTCCAATAAAATTAAAAATATAAAAGTGGCAAGCTGATCGTTGTGATGAAGCAAATCTTTGAAGGACCCTTAATCGCTCTGATGAAGACGGACGAATTTTCTATCCTGTAACTTGTACCGACTATTCTGCCCATAATCTCGTAAAGGCCTTAACTACATTTTTCTTACTTCTGAGTTATAGAGGGAAACATTAAATCTAATATCTCATTTTGCATATAAAAATGAAAAAAAATCAAAAGTACATTTTGAAATTTCTGACTTATTTAAAGACCTAGGCAAAAAAATAAATAAGTTTTTTTTTGTTTTTATATATTATTGATTGGATGCTCTTTTATCGTAACTTCTCATAATTTATTATATATTTTACTGAACTATCTTAGTCTAAGAATCCACAAGAGATTTTGGTTTTCAGTGATAGCAAAGTGGTTGATATTTTTGGAAACAGAACTTAAAGACGTTAAAATCTTACAAGTACTTCAAGTTTTACTTACTTTTTACAATTATTTACTATTTTTTATGCATATGGCCCTGTATTCGATGAAGTGAATAAAATATTAAATAAGCTTTCTGTGGCTTTGCTGTGTGGTACATTTTGTTGATAAATCTGTAAACCTACTGGGTGACTGGGTCAATTTTGTTGATTTTTTGGAATTTTGCCCCATTAAAAATAAACTGGACACAATTTTTACGAAGAAGCTCATTTCTTAATTTTTTATGTTTTTGCAATGTTTCTGTTTAATAAATAAGTCCGATCATATTTTTGAATTTTGTTTGCTTAAAATATTTATACAGGGTGTCCCACAGTCACCGCCCAAAATGAAAACCATGGATTCCTGAGGTCATTTTAAGTCGAAAAACTTAAGAGGTAATTTTCTCGTTTTCGTCCCGTTTTTGAGTTACCACGGTTTCTATGATTTTTGCTCTCTTGTCCTTTAACTGGCCTTATCTTTGCCAAACTACGTTTTATTCGAAAATTTAATTTTGTATTTAAAATTTTTTTTTTTTTTCGGCACCCGGGTGTGAATTTGGCACAACAAAAATAGAAAAATAACGATTTTTCGAAAAAGTGGTCTGAAGAAAGTCTATTTATAATGGTGAAAATATGTTTTTTAGTTGTTTTGAATGCAATATTCGAATTCCTCGGAAAATTCTTAATCAATTTCATGCATGATTTTCTATAAAATATTAGGTCTAATCGTTGTTTTCAAGCTCCAGGGCAGAAGGCACTCTGAGTCATGACAAAAAAATCAGAGTTTCTCAGGTTTTCATTTATATCGAACACCTCAGAGCTTTAGTTTCATCAGCTGATTTCTGTTTTGACATTTTTTTTTACTTATTTAGTTTCCTATTTCATGAATTTCGTGAAAAATCTCATATTTAACACACAAATTTTGTATCCACAAACGACAAATCCCTTTTCGCACTCCAAAAAATTAATAATTGTAAAAGCAAAATGTCAAAAATTACCCACATTGGTCAATATCAAGAAAGAAATAATTTATTTGAAAAAATTGCACTTTTCTTAATATAGATTGCCATTTTGTTTTCTTAACGATGTTATTCCATAAATAAAACAAAATTGTTTAATGATAATTTTTCAAATGCATGCGTGCCTTTTAAAAATCAGAGCAGTGATTTAGTACCAGACAAACCAATAATCTCTGAATTAATCGGAACTACTCGAGACAGTTCAGGATGACAAAAAGAACACTCCAATAACTTCATATAAATTTTGGATAAAATGATTCAAAAATAAATTCACATAGCACAATTAGGTAACACAATTTCATATCCATACCTGCTATTGAAACTTTTGTAAAAAAAAAATTTCGCCATGACCCCCTCCAAGAAGTAAACCTGTATACGCCCCTGACATCATAAGAAAACAGGTACGAGTAGTGTGCTTTATAATTAAAATAAACATTATCAAAAAAAAAAACTAAAGTAAAATTTAAAAATTTGCTGAAAAGCCTTCAATGAATTTATAACAACATATTGTTTTCACGCAAGTTTGAATTAAAATTTTTTAGGTTTTAGAGCTTTAGCAAATCGTATGTATTCGTTACTAAAATGCGGGTATTCACTTCAGTAACGAGTAACGAAACGTTACTTTCTAAACAGTATCGTTACTCGTATGTTTCGATACTGGGTACTGAAGTAACGAAACATACGAAACGTACGAGATACGAAACATACGATTAACGAAGCGATTCCAGTTTCAATACTAAATCCGATGTAAGAGATACGAAATGAAGTGAAACACTCAATTTGTCGCATTTCGCATCTCGTGTCGGTATCGTAACCATAGTCAGAATGCCAACTGCAGATAATTATCTGGAGTTTACTTTTGTCTCGATTAAAACAGTAGTGCCAAGCTTCAGTAATCATTGTGTTATCGATAATTTATACAAAAATATCAAAAGAGAGGTTTTTGTATTTTCTCTATTTGGCCGAAATATGTATATCCACAACGCAACCAATCTGTTTATGGCCTTGGTGTTAATGGTATTAATAAATTCTTCCTTATTGATATTTAGCTTAAGAATGTACAAAAGTTTTTTGGTTTTTCACAAAATTAGTTTATTTTCGGTGCAAAATTTTCAACAAAAAAAAAAGCAGAGAAAACGAGGTTTGAAAATCACTCTCAATAGAAAAAATAAATGAAAAATTGTTCGACATGGTTGTATTGAAGTGTTCATATTTCGAGATCTGCGCGTTGCACTTTTGAAATAAAGGTCTCTTAAGAATTGTGATAAGATTACTGAAAGAATATAAACAAAAAATTACCAAAGTTTTGTCTAAAAATTTGGAAAAAAATCAAAAAAGTTTCCACGTTTGATAAAAAAAAAACGAAAAAAATTTAAACTCTTGTTACATGAGAATGCCGCAACTAATTTTAATGTTTATGACCTTATAATGTAGCTTAGATTATAGAAATTGTTTTTGGTTTTTTTTCAAAAAAAAAATTTGTACACCCTTATACCAATGTACGAAACATACTTAAAATACCAAATATACGAAACGTATCAAATACATGAAATATACGAAATGTACGAAACACACGAAGCATGCGAAAGTAACGAAAGTAACGAAACATGCGAAACACTCGAAACATACGAAAAATGCGAAACAAACGAAAGTAACGAGTAACGATATTATTGATGCAAGTACTAGTATCGAAAGTAACGTATACATGCGGGTACTCATTTTGTCGTTACTTTTACAGCCCTATTAGGTATTTAAAATAGGTATATTTTTTTGGGAAATTGAAATTTGAGAGTGAATTTTTATATATATAGCTACTTTATTTAAAAAAATTTAATTAAACTTTGTATAATCATTTAAAACTAATAACCAAAATCATGTCGATAAGATAAGATTTTTGTTGTAACTCAAATTTAACAATGTCGAAGAAAAAATAATAAATATAATAAAAACTATAACGACACATTTTAACTTTAAAGCTAGATTGCACAATTTACAGAAATGTTGTGGTGAGAATGTTTTATTTACTCGAAAACACATACTTTCAAGTATTTTTTTTTTCTTTCTTGGCAAATCAAATGCAAAATATTCTTTATGAAAATATTTTGATTTGAATTATTTTGTTTTTTATGAATAAATGTTATCCAAATAAAATGCACGACTGGGGTCGCACGTACTTGCTCTTGCAGTTCAAAGCACTTTTATGTTAGTTTACTTGTAGATTTTACGAGCTGCCTCTAAAATAAATTTTAAAGAAATTTTGTTGAGGTTGGGGAAGAGCCAACATTTAGACTAAATTTTTTTCATATAAAAAAATTTTTTTTTTTGTATTTGACTTTTTTGAGAAAAAATAAAAATGCAATTTTATTGCCATTGCTTTAAATATTACGTATACAAAGTTTAATCAAAATCGTTAGAGCCGTTTTCGAGAAATTCGCAATATCGTATTTTTTTGTATGGGAGGTATACGATCTAAACGAGATATAAAAAAAACAAAAAAAACCAACTTTCAGAATTCCATAAAAATCATCTGTACCAAATTTGAAGAAAATCCATCCACGCGTTAAGGCTGTGGAAATGTGTACAGATGGACGCACAGACGCACAGACGCACAGACGCACAGACGCACAGACGCACGGACGGATTTGCGAGACCCACTTTTTTGGAATTCTCCATCATCGTAATGTTGGTTTTGATTAAAACCTCAAATTTTTTTTTCGACACGAAACCAATACTTGCCCTATAGAGCAAGTAAAAAAAATAACGTTAATATTTACTTTAATTAACGTTAATATTTAATATAATTAAATGTTTAAAAGTATAAGAAATTATAATTGTCGATAGACGGCGCTACGAATAGTCATTTGAATTTATTTATCAAGACATACGTACTATACATATATAATATTATAGCGTACACCAAAATATCATCACTTCGGGAAGGAAGTTTTGGAATGAGCATAGATTTAAGTTATATTTTTTGTCGATATAATGTCGCCCAACATCTATAACATTTTTATTTAAAATATTTCATTTCACATTGTGACAAATAAAAACAAAAAACAACAATCGGAAGAATCGAAATGGTAACGGAGTTACAAATAACAGAGTTACGCGCGACAGAGTTACGGCCGTCAAAGTTACGCGAAACCGAAGTTACGAAAAACTAGAGTTACGAATTCTAAAGTTATGTTAAGCTATGACATGTGATTTTTGGGTTGGTAACAATTGCGAGGAACGATATGGAATTATGGAAACATAAATAAGAGAATATCGATACGTAGGTGCAATATTAGTTGGACAAAAAAGAAGTTAATTTCAATTATGTCCCCCAAACTTACATAAGTATACTTATGTTTTTTTTTCTATTTCAACGTTTTTGCGATCTTCTCACAAAAACAAAACCATATACCTATGTATATCTATACCTATCCCATCAAAATTTTACAAGATTAAATAACACCCATTTTCGCTTTACTCATTTAGTTCTGACCAATGAGAAAAATTTTAATCTCTTGTTTGTATTTCCATAATTCCATATCGTTCCTCGCAATTGTTGCCAATCCAAAAATCACATGTCATAGCTTAACATAACTTTAGAATTCGTAACTTAAGTTTTTCGTAACTTCGGTTTTGCGTAACTTTGACGCTCGTTACTCTGTCGCCCGTAACTCTGGTATTCGTAACTTCGTCGTCGGTTTCCCGGAAGAATCGACTTTTTAACTGTACAAAAAGGGACATAAAGAGTATAAAAAAAACTGGGAGTGAACTTTAGATTCAGATAAATAGATTTAAAAAAAATAATATTTACTTAGATTTCCAAGATCCATTTTTATTAGTCGCTTAGACCCAGAAACACTTCCAGAAAATATTATTTCTTACTTAGTAGGTAAAAACTGTATTCCTTCCCATTCCGCAATTAAATGTTCAAAAATAAGTAAGCCTGGTAGTTTTATTTCGTCTTTCAAAATTATAACGAATCCGAAATACTTTGATTCTATGTGTGATGTTAACATCTGGCCATCAGAAACATTAGTAAAAGAATTTAATAATAATAACAATAAAAAATAATCCCATTCATCTCCGTAGTAAAATAGCAGATATTTTTAGGAACTCTCAAGCATTCCCTCATGATATATTTATTTTGACTGAAACTTGGCTTAATGCAAGTTTCTCGGACACAGAACTTTTTTGTCAAGAATTCTTAGTTTATAGAAAAGATCGTCATATTGGAGTTGCAAAAGAACTAGGAGGGGGTGTTCTCGTTGCTGTACGAAATAAAATTGTTTCTTCACCCGTTTCTTTCCCTTTCAAACTTTCACTTGAATTAATTTGTGTGAAGCTTTCTTTTGAAACTAGATTTGTATACATTATCAATGTATATATTCCCCAAAAAAGCTCGAACGTTGTTTATACTGAACTTTCTATGGCTATAGATTATATAATGGACTTGTCTTGCTCCAATAGCAACATTTTACTTGTAGGAGATTTTAACTTACCACACATTGATTGGATTCTTTCTGAAGATGAGTCCTGTCAGGAAGCTTCTCTGATGTCTTCACAAACTGAACTTGCTTTTCTAGATAAAATTATTACTGCGGACTTACAGCAAACAAGCTGTATTAGAAACTCAAAAAATCGAATTCTCGATTTGGTCTTTTCTTCTGACGCTATTAGTACTCTTGTCCTAGAGTCTAGTTCAGGAATCACTAATATAGATCACTACCATCCCCCTTTGGATATTTTCCTTGACTTAAGCAATCATATTATTGAAAACAGTAATGCGTTCGATTGCTCGTATACTCCTGACTTCAGAAAAGCTAATTTTCAGTTGCTGTGTGAAGATTTAAATAATTCTGGTATTAATACTATATCAACGTATACTAATATTGATGAAGTAGTTATAAGTTTTTATAGCATCCTTAACAACAGCGTTAAAAACACTATCCCTCTCAAAAATTTTAGTTTTTAGTCCATGCTACTACTTTACATATGGAGATATAAATCTAATTATTATAATCATTGAAAATAAAGGGTCTACCCGTTTAATCATTTACTAAGGAGTAGAATATTGTTTTTGTTTTTAATTTTTAAATAAAAAAGTCCACATACGCCACAGTGACCCTTAATTTTAACATTTGTAGGTGGTAGAGTTACAGTAATTTTTAATATTGAAATTTCATAAGAACCTTTTGAAAAGTTAAAAATCACAATAAAAAGCATGAGCAAAACTTCTCTTAAAAATTTAATACAATGTACAAGAAATTAAGTAGACTAAATTAAATTTCGAGTACCTCCGTTTTATATTCAACTCAACAGTCTATTATTATATTGCCCAAACTCACAAAACATTTTTCCTAATCCAGGTGAAGCAATACAATTCATGTCACAAAAAATCTTCTTGTCTTCGAATGAAATCGGATTTTTGTACCTCCTTCTTCTCTCTCAGCTAAAATCCAAATGAATAATTCATTGGACACCGCTGTTGACTAAGCTCCCCAAATAGCTAACTCTTTACAAAAAACTTTATTTATTATGGCATTCAAGTGTGTTTTTTCTTGTATCATCCCTACAAACCTATCTCCGCAAAGTCTGGTACAAAAGGTACATTTCCGAGAGATTAGGGTGCAGGTTTTTTTTTTATATGTCTATCTCCTCATCCAGACCCCCAACAGTCCTCCTGCTATCCCCCCCCCCTAGGTCACATTGTATTGCATTTTCACTTAAATGCCTCAAAACTGGTGTGCTACCGTTGAAGTTTATTGAAGTGGAAAACTTTGATACACTACCCAGAAACCATGACAGAGGAGTATAAAGAATCGATAGTGGAGGATGGGGCGGGCGGTCGGTACCAGTGTGGGCTTGAGCACGAGCGGGTGATGGTGACATTTTTATTATTTAACCACAAATAACAATGGATTCATATGGAGGCTCTGCAACAACTCATCGCGCCCAAACTCACAATAATAACAGCGGGTGGATGGGTCAGGGAACCCTCCGCCGCCGCCGCGAGGGTTCTGGAAATTGTTTGGGCTTCCCTTTACAAAAGTTATCGATTATTATTAGGAAATAAAATATAATACAAAATGATGATAAATATCAGGATGTTGTTTTTTTTGTTCTTGTTGTTGTATTGTTTGCCCAGGTCCTTTCATAGTGGAGTTGGAGAGAATACAAAAAAAAAAAAAAAAATTGCGAAAAAGCAACGATGCGTGGGAAAGACTGATTTCGTGGTAATGTTCACAAGAGGATGAGTGAAACAACAGTGAGCGATGTAATAAAGTTCAATTTGAGTGTGATTGACAAAGTGTGGTTGACGGCTTCCAGTGGTTATGCAATTTTTTTTGTTGTTCATTTTTTTTTGTTTTGTTTTTGATGTAAAAAATGGCAATTAAGGTCGACGATGGATGATTTGGGAATTTTTCTATAGAAAATTAACAATTTTTTACCCCAGAGATTTATTGTATTTAAGGTAGTGAAAAAATCATTTCCGTGTTACAACTTTTTAAAAGATTTTCATCGGAAGAATTTTGATAACACGAACAGTAATCACAGATTCCGTATAATCCGAAATGATGATATAAAATTGAAACCTCGATTTTGAGTTACCTACAGTTTCCAGGACAAAGATTAAAGATTAAGCAAAAAATCAGTTGCTTTTACAATTTTTGACGTGATAATAACTTCTTATAAATCGATGAACGATGGCTGCACCCACGAAAAAGTGACTCCATTTTCTCCCGTTCCGCTTGAGGTTTTTAGCAGTGTGGAAATATATTTCAATATAAAATTAAAAATAAAATATATGAGATACAAAATTCTGTCATAACTTATTTGAAAGGTTATAATCTGAAGGTGAATATGTACAAATAAAAGTTTTTTTTTTAAACAAAATTGCAAAAAAGTAACTGTTTTCAAAAGTTGAATTTATTTTTACTCGATAGAGACTGAATTCTAAAAAAATTCAAAGTCAAGTTATGAAAAGTTTTTTAAAACAAAAATATGAGATAGTCCTTAAAAAAAGTGGTTATTATGAGTAAGTTAAATTTTTTACAGAAATTCACCAATGGAAAGTTAATAAACAAAATTTAGGGTTCTGATACGGGTTTTTTTGAAGTGCAATAGCATTTTATTTTGTTAGCCAATATTTGATACGTTTACAAAATAAGAGTTTGCTAAACAAAAAAAAAAAAAAAACGATTTCGACTTAATATTAATTATTTTTTATTTGTTTAAACAAAAAGAATGTGCACGAAATCGATAGAAAATGTTCTACAAACAATTTATTTCTTTATTTTTTGCCGTATAGTGAGGCGGCTTAGCATTAAAAAAGAGTTCAATCGTGCACTTTGTGATAAAAGCATGAAATTAACATCGTTGGTAGTACTCAATATAAGAGTTATTTTGAGATATTGGGCCACCTTGTATTCCACCGGGAAGGGTAGATACAACACTTTTTCTGTGTTGCATTCGATTTGTTGCATATCATAGTATAGGCAATGAAAAAAAAATCGAACTCGAGATAACAATTTTACCTGACATTACGATGATGGAGAATGCCTAAAAAGTGGGTCTGGCAATTCTGTCTGTCTGTCCCTCTGTCCGTCTGTCTGTCTGTCTGTCTGTACCTGGAGCTACAGCCTAAAGTACTGGAGTGATTTTGTTCAAACTTGGTTGTTAACAGTTTTGGGTGATTCCCTAAAGGACAAATTGAATTTTTTTTTTTTTTAAGGACCAAAACTAACGGTACCTGTCATATAACGGAAATAGAAAAGATAATTTTTTTTTAAAACGGCTCTAAAGATTTTGATTAAAATTTTTGTGTGTAGTTTTACACATAAGAGCCAACTTTTGAAATAAAAAAAATATTTTTTGTACCGTTATTAACGGTACCTGAACAGTTTTTTTGATTTATGAATATCTCGTAGGTACAAGACTAACCTGATTTCAACGAAAATTTTTATACAAAAACGTTTAAGTAAATGTAATATATGTAATATATCTATAATATGTAAAATTTTCAAAAAACACATTTTTGGAAAACGGCTTGTTGAAAAATTTTTAAATTTCGTTTTTATGTGTAAATTAATTAGGTATTTCTTTAAAATGGCATGCCAATTTTTTTTTTGAAGAATGTTAGAAAATTTTTATATATAAAAAATTATTTTTTGAAAAAAACAGCTCTAACGATTTTCGAATTTTTTTTCTAAAAATTCCTTTTTATACAGGAAATAAAACGGCATACTAAGTTTTTTGTAAAAGATAATTTAAATCGGTGTTTAATTAATTATAAAAAAACAGATTTCACTCTTGTTTTTTTTTTTCAAATTTCTTGAAAATATTAAATTTTTCCTAATTTTCTTAAAGTTACTTTAAGTATAAGAGCAAGTACGTGCGACCCCAGTCGTGCATTTTATTTTAAATGAAATCCATTTTCGTTTTGGAATCGTTAAGTTTCAGTTGCAGATAAAATCTGGACTGCAGATTTATGGTTCTTAAAAGTCTGGGAATAGGTTGAAAATCTGCAAAATGCAGATAAATCTGCACTATTGGCAACACTTTAGTACTTAATCCTTACGTAAATAATACAACGAACAAATTCGTTGAGTCAACGAAAACTGTCGTATTTTAATGAAATTTTTCATAAAAATTTTTGATCGAGAATTAATGAATTTTTACATCACTTTACGTAATTTTTTCATCGATTAACGTAAAATTTAACTAACCACGGTGATAGTTTTCGTTAGTCAATGTATTTTTTGATTAATTTATGAGAGGAACTTTCGTTAGCTAACGAATTTTTTCGTAGATTTTATGAATATTTCAATTAAATTACGAAAAAATATTCGTTAGCTAACCAAACTTTTCGTTGTATTAATTACACGGTGTTACAAAAATGAGGTTTCAAAATATACGCGGGCGGAGACCTATCAGGTTTTGTAGAGCTAGTAGCACTGATTACGAAACGGTATTTGAAAATCCCCTAACACCCCCAAAATCTGGAGTTACGGACAAAAAACGGTTTTTTGGACCTTCACCCACTGAAAAAATTCTAGCTTCGTCAATTTATTACCCTTTTTCGATTTTTTTACAGTTTCTAATAGAAGATAAATATACTTTTTCAACAATGTATAAAACATGTAACTCGGTTAAACCACTTAGAATTTATAAGCTGTCAAAGTTCAGAAATTACATTTTTTTCGTCATTTGCCCAACTTCGGCATCAATTTACAGTATATGTTTTCAAAACAACATGCAATTTAAAAAATATATTCTAAAACTATATCTATTTTCCAATCAATCGATGTATTTTTTATGAAAATCACTTCAAAATTGGCTTAGAAAAAAAAAATTTTCGATTTCAACCCAGATACAGAAATTCGAACTTTTAGGTATAGAACAAAAATGTTGTTTCGGCACGTAGTAGGATAACTTGGGCGCCAGGATTTGATAACGGATTTTTGTAGAGGAGCTCAATACAAATTTTTTTTTCTTTGGGAGCGGGGTCTATCTCTCCCCGTTTAGGTGGGATCGGCATTTTTCTAAAAAAAAATTATCAAAATAAAAAAAAATTATTAAAAAACAACGGCAACACTTACAGTAATAAATTACCTATACCATTTCCGAAAGGCAAAATTGTACATTTGATTCTAATATTCAAATCAATATAATATAACCAATAGTTTTTGAAATAATCTATTTCAAAGTTAAAAATAGGCGAAAAAAAATGTTTAAAACTCATTTTATACTATTTTTGTCCAGACTGTGAATTTAAGTACAGTAATAAATATACATAATAGGTCTCCGCCCGCGTATATTTTGAGTGTTACACCGTGTTATTTTTTTAGTAGATTAAAGGTACTCTATTCAAATTTCAATATATAATATAAACAGATTTTCTATTAGTTTCTATTCCTAATATTTGTCAAACCACTAAGGAGAACCACTGGCCTGCCTACAAGCGGGGCTGCTTGATCAGTCAAATCGTTAAGTGAATCAAGTGGCGTATTAAAAATACTGCCTCCAAGTCCACTTGATTCAACAATAGAATTGAATACAAAAACAACCAAAATGATGGCAAAAATTATAGAACTAAACTGGAACATTTAAAAAGAAATTACTGAACGATAGAAAGACACTGTTTTAACTACGAATACAACACTGGCTTTAATAGCCGAAATTTCCTAAATAATTGTTTATTTATTAAACAGTTTTTTTTTTTTTTTTTTTTTGTTTGAATTTATTTACTGCATATTTTCTTAAAACTGTTTTTTTTTTTTTCAAAAAACAGTCAGGGAGTCAGGGTTTATTTGCTAGCTAAGTCATGCGTGTTTCATGTTATTTATATTAAACAAAAACAAACTTACACGTGATAACAAATAAATTATTTAATCGTAGATACTTCTCATGATTTTTAAGTTAGGTAATCAAGATGTCAAAATGAAAATAATTTCATTATTAATTTTCTTTACCTTTTCTCGTAAACAAATTGTTATAAAAACACAAAAGCAGAACACAAAAAAAAAAAAATCAATTTGTATTAGTTTTTTGAAAACGGGTTATTTAATTTTTTTTTGAAATTTATTTTTTAGGTTTTTACCTATTATATTATTGTCCATCCCAAATCGTCACGGTTTCAAATTTAATTGCATAGTTGAATTTACATCGAGAGATATTACTTTTTGTATCAATTTTTAGCAAAATGGTGTACAAAAGAAAAATGGCTTACCAAACTTTCTCAAGTTGTTAAAACAAATAAAAAGTCCAAAAGTAAATATTTTAACGCCGCAGCCGGAATAGAATTATGCAAAAATGCAAAAAATCTATTATTTAAGGACATAAAACATTTTTCTGTAATTTTGAGTAATTTTTTTTTATTAAAGACATGCGATGTATGTATTAAGTCGTTTTAGAAGATCGAAAGAATTTGTGATCTGATCAGTTACCATTATTTGTTGAAATATCTAGTGGTGCTGATCCATTTGCGCCTCCAAAACATCGTCTCCAAAATCATCGAGTTGCAGGCCATCGGTCAAATCATTAAGGAGTTACATTTACATCCTGTAAGAGACCACTTGCAAGATCAGTTATCATATCAAGTGGTATCAGATCAGTTATGCCGCTTGCAAGATCAGGAATCAAATCTGTTATACCGCCAAGCAAGCCGTTTATTGGCTCTAAAGGTTCGCCTGTACCATCAGTTATCATATCAAATTGAAACCCATTAGTCAATTTCCCAAGTAGTTTCACTTGCCTCTCTAAAAGTGCACTTGCATAATTAGTAAGCCCATCAGTCAAACCAGTCGAATCGTCAGTGATACCGAATGGTGTATCTAATAGACTATGCGCGGCACGTGATTCCACTGCAGAGATGAATGCAAAAACAACCAAAAAGATGGAAAAAGTTATAGAGTTAAACTGGGACATATTAAGCAGATAGAACTGGCAAGATAGAAAAACACTATAATGATTTGGAATAAAACATTTGTTTTTATACCTTAAAATTTTCTAAGAGACTTAATTCTTTCTTCAACATGTTTTTTTTTCTTTTTATTTGAACTTATTTACCGAACAGTCAAGGTTTATTTGTTTAGTTATTAATTAATGTTTATGTCTAACGAAAAAAAGCTAACGCGTGCGAGTGAAAACAAATAATTATTATTTAGCGCAGTGGCGGATTAAGTGGGGGGAGGGGGTCGTGGGGGTCATGACCTCCCCCCCCCCCATTTCTCCACCATGTTATCCCTAAATTAAAATGAAGAGTGCTTGGATAGTCAATTTTCTATAAATCAGATTAGATCTTTAATAAATGCTTCACTAACGTCTGTGGACTTGGAACAATGCCGTCTTTACCATAAGGGCACACGGGGCCCGTGCCCAGGGCCCCCATTCTCAGGGGGGAACGAAGGAACGAATATTATATTCTCAAAACATTTTTGTCGTTCAGACCATCGACCAAAAAATTTTAGTTTTTATATGGCAACCAAACAATCAAATAATTTTTTTTGTATGCGGACAAAATTTTAAATCCTAACCACCAAACCCAAATTCAATTTTCAAAAAAAAAAAAAAAAAATAAGACAATATTTTCAAAAAACAAGAAAAAATACCTTTTTTTCCACTGTAGGTAAGATTATTTATTATTTATTAATAAAAACAACGAATTCTCTTCCATTACCTTTTTCCTTAAATAATAATTTCGTTTGAAGTTTGCAAAACTGTCAAATTTGTAGTGCGTGTTAAAATCAGTGTAAAAATATGAGTAGATTCGTATTAAAAGACGAAAAAGAAATCAATTCGTCGGCAAAAAACATCAATACTTTTTCCGTTGGAAAACGTTTGAGAAAAAACTATTGCCGGCTCGTCGACGACGGTACATCAATGTTTTGGTTCAATGGAAAACGCCATGGTACAATGGTTTTAATTTGAATTGCGAATTGCTCTCGTATTTAAAGATTGACACATAAAATTCATTAAATAACTTTTAAAAAAATTGTTTTTCAAAAAAAAAAAATAATTTTTTTGTTTAATCCAAAATAATTTTTTTTAAGTTTTCTTAGTTTTAATATCAGTATAAACCTTTTTATGTAAAAATTTTCATTAAAATCGGTTGTGTCGTTTTCATTAAGAAATCGGTTCTATGGCAAGTAGGTACCGTTAATAACGGTTCAAAAAATATTTTTCTTCTTTCAAAAGTGCGGCCTTATTTGCAGCAAAACATTTTTTTTTTTTTTTTTTTTCAAAGCAAAATCGTTATCTGTTTTTGAGAAAATTGCAATATCTCGAAAACTTTATACTGGGGATATCCGTTGAAAAAGAGACATTAAAATAATAAGGCAAAAAATAAAAAAAACGGCTCTTGAAAATTACGTAGAAATCATCTGTACCGAGTTTTTAGCAAATCTATCAATCCGTTTGAGCTCTTTTTTCCAATTCTTCAAACTGAAACTTATAACGGATACAGGGTACAATTATTGACAGTGGCAACGATTGATGTCTCGATGCACGTATTATTGGCACCCTCTTTACTTTATATGAAGCGATATCATGGCACCCCTTTTTAACCATAACCATTGCCTTTAAGCCAACCATTGTACTTATTTGACTTTCCAAAAGGGCCCCAAATTCTTGTGTGCGCAAGGGCCCCAGGATAGTTAAAGACGGCCCTGACTTGGAAAAAAGTTTATTAAAACCAAATCCCAACGGTTTAGTTTTGAAAACTTCAGGAAGCATTTCATGATTCATGCTAATAAAACCTTTTTACGAAACTAATGTACTAAGATATTATATAAATGATATATTTTTTATTACACCTAAATGAATTTAGTGTTAATTTTATTTACTATTTGCTGTGAAATTTTTCCATTAATAAAAGACTGAATTATTTTTTATTTTATTTAAATTTTTTTTTTGTTTTTTTTTTTTTTTTAAGTAAAGCCCACCAGGCGAGTTCTACCCAAAACACGAATGTGGAAGAAAAACATGTTTGAATTATTTTCGTACTTTTAGTATAGTTGAACCATAAATTAAGGTAACTTCCACGTAAGAATTTTTTTTAAATATAGGTAATTTTCTACAAACCGGTCCCTGTGATTTTGATAAAAACATTCAACTGCAATCGCAATGTATGATGATTCAATGATTCAATTCCAAAAAACAGTTTAATCAAAGTAATTTCTGTTTATTTTAACTAGGTTCAAGATTCACACAGTTTAGAACGGTTATTAACTTCTAAATTTGTTTAAAATGACAACCTCATTAACTTCAACAGATTTTTTTAAACAATCGATAGAGCATTGGCTGAATATCATTACCCTGATTTTTCGCACTCGCGAAATTCACCTTTCGGCCGCCATCTTGGATTTTAGTTTTTGTTGAATATCTCGATTGCTATTTATCCTACATAAAAGTTGTGTTCCAAAAAAACGTAGGCAATTAAATTTCGCGTCTTTTATGTTAAGAACACTTTTTAATTCTGAATATTAAAAAAGTTACAAGCCAACAAAGTAAAAAAAAAAAACAGAAAAAAAGTGACAATTTTAAAGTTTTGAGCACTTTTAATCAAAATTATGAAAAAGCCTTCCGAGATAAGAATATTCACCTTAAAATTCTCTACAAATGTGCTTTACAATTTTTTTTTCTATCGCTATAAATACAAAAGTTATTAATACTTTTTTTGTTAAAAATGCTCTTTTTTGTTTGTGTTTTTTATCTTTACTTTTTTCTTAATTTTTTTTTTAGCAAATCTTGAATTTTAAATGATAAGTGAGTATTTCTTTGTTTTACAAGAGAGAGTCTCTTCATTTCGTAAAAAACGGGTATTTATTAACAAAAAAGTATTAATAACTTTATTAATTATAGCGATACAAAAAAAAGTTGTATAGCAGAGTTGTAGAGAATTTTAAGGCGAATAATCTTTTCTCGATACGTTTTTTCATAATTTTGATAGAAAGTGCTCAAAACTTAAAAATTGTCATTTTTTTCGGTTTTTTTTTACTTTGTTGGCTTGTAACTTTTTTAATATTCAGAATATCGAAAAAGTGTTCTTAACATAAAAGACGCGAAATTTAATTGCCTACATTTCTTTTGTACACAAGTTTTATGTAGGATAAATAGAAATCGAGATATTCAACAAAAACTAAAATCCAAGATGGCGGCCGAAAGGTGAATTTCGCGAGTGCGATTTTTCGGGGTAATGATATTCAGCCAATGCTCTATCGAATGAGCAAAAAAATTTTGGGGGTGGTACAAACTGCTGGGTCGCAAATATATAAACATCATAAATGCACTGGACTACATGAGCCATCTAATAAATCACAAATTTCACAAAACTTTATTTAAATTGCTTTCTGTGCATCGTTATAAACATGCCGAGTTATTATCAAAAAACGATATTTTTGGGTGTTTTCGCACCGGTTTTACTTATTTTACCATTCATTTATCAATTACTCAGCCATCTTTGGTGATAAAGAGCTGATGCTTTCTTTAAAATGCAATAAAGAGGCTACAAAAAAGGCTAGAAAAATGTTAATCATAATAGGTATAAGCTTTTTTTTCGAAATAAAAACGAAAATGTGTTTTTTAACAACTAGAATTGGAATTAAACTGGCTGCTATATTGTAGTTATTCATTTAAATACAATGAAATTACATTTAAAGAATAGAAAATATTGTAAGGAAGAGAATGTATGTTTATTTTTTGGTCTACGAAAAACTGGAGCAAAGATATAAGCTTAGAAGCAAAATATCCCAAAAAATGCATTTTTGTAGAATAACACCGCTAAAAAGAATGATTAGGTGGTGAGAAATTGGGTTTAAGTCTTTTCAATATACCCCTCTATCGATCCATGAAATAAAAACTGACAGTGCCTCTGTGCGCAAGTTTAGGCCCTTTTTCCGACTGGAATATAACGGGAAAAGCAAGTTTTTTGCCCCAATTTCTTAACCGTTTTTTATTTGTATCTCTTATTCGTGTTCAAAATTTTGAGATAACTGTAAAATTATGTTTTTTTTTTAACACATTATATCTTTTGACCTAGAGCACATAAAAATTTAACTTTATTTCATATGTATATTTTAAAACCTTTCATATATCTCACATAACGGTACATGTACTACAATCCAAACAATCTTAGATTTCAAAATTACCACAGAACACCTGAGGGCTGAGGAGATCTGTTGCCGATGACCAAACACCAGTGCAAGAAGTACCGTAATCTCAGTTTGAAATTTCGACATGGTTGGCTTTAAAAAATTGTAATTTTTTTTCTTGTAGACTTACGTACAGATATGATTGAGGCATATTAATTAAGCTAAAATAATAAGCTTTCAGATGATATAACATTTAATATAGGATGTTATATAAAAAAATGGACATTGGGGTAGCAGAAGAAAAAAAGTTTGATTTTTTTTTGCCTTTTTTATGAAAAATTATTGTTTTCAATAAATAATTCCTTAGAAAAAATATTAAGCTTTTTAATGGTAAAAAATTATTCCGTTTTTCTACAAAACATACAGATATAAATATGATATAGTATTATTATGTTATAAAATTTTTAACAAGAAAGTTGACAAAAAATAATTTCATTATACCTAATCATTTTTTTTCATCAAGAACACAACGTGTTTTCTTATGACGTTATCATGAAAATTATCGTCCGTAAACTGACTTTACAGACAACCATTTTTTTATTGAAATTTTGCAGTCGCTTACAGTAGAAACACTTCCATTGAAATGCATCTTAAAATATCAACCATTCTAAGATGGAACCTGACAGTCTGAGGACACCATTTATGGCATAAATGTTACAAAGTCCTTTTCGTCACTTGTCGTCTTTTCTTAGTCCCATTTAAAATAGTGTCATTGCCTTTATAACATTTCCGAAATTAATAATTGTTCTTCAACTTGTAATGTTTCTATTTCTGTACAATGTTCTCCAAATAAAATGAGTCCTGAATATGGTACATTTTTTGACAGCTTTCAAAAGCCTACTATGGATACAAGTACAAATGTATGTTCCGTTGGTTGTAAGGATTGAAAAGTACACTACTTCAAAGTTTTACTTTATGAGCGAAAAAAAAAAAAAAACAATTTAACATAGTGAGTTAAGAGGAGATGACTTCCAATTTTGTTGCCATTGAAAATGTGGGACACTCCAAGAAAACTGACAGCGGGAACTACTCTTGGTGAATTGTGTGCAACACATCCTCCACTATAAAAATTGCACCAAAAATAACTTTCGAAAAAATGAACATGGGCACTGTGTATAGGAGCACGGAGAACACATAGCCATGAGCTGTAGAGAAGATAACAATTCGTATTGAAAAATTATTTTTTGATTGTGTGTGTGTGTTCATGAAAAATTGCTTTTAAATTGTCAAGTTTATTCTTATTTTTTTTTTTTTCATTTTTTGTTAAACACATAATGGGTTTGGAATTGTATTTAGTTGAAGTTTTGATTACATTTTGATTGAATTTCAAGCAAGTATAAGTGAATGATTGATTTTTTTTCCCTTCTTCTTCGACAGAATTAAGAAAGGTTATTATCCTGCTGGTGAGAGTAATGGAGCAGATTAATAAAGAAAGTATAAGCTATGGATGTATTTGCTTCAGGTTTTTAAACTTAATGAACCAAACAAGAAAATACTTTTAGGAATATTTTTTTTTTTTTTTGGAATTGGTGTAAAAAAAACCGACTTGTTGTGTCTTTAGGTTACTAAATTTAGTATTTTTAATTTTTGTTTCTGAGAATTAACTTAGACGCTGTAAATAATATCTTATAGATTGACAGGTGTTGGGGAAGTTTTTTTTTGTTAATGCTTTCCTGGAGCATCTGAGTGAAATTAATTGAACTTTTCAACTGTGTCAAGGTTTTAAATCATAGAAGTTTGGTGAATATTTAAAGTATAGGAAGCTTCTTATGATTTTTTTAGCATCAAAAAACAGACACATTGATTAATTTTAGTATGCTTAATGTAATGGTGGCAACCGTTTTAAAAACTTGGGTCAAGTCTTCGAGATAACTTAATATTAATATCATAGGTTGGTACTTGCAAAATTTTAAATTTCGTATAGTTTTCGTCATTTTTCGTTGAAACTTCATCACATCTCTGCTGGCCGAACATTTTTTTGACCAAAATCTTTAAAAAAAAATATTTGTTGCAAGTAAAAATTTTGCATTAAAAAAAATGTTATTGCTACTGAAAAATGTTTGCATTGAAAATAAAATATTTATCGCAAATAAAAATATTTTGCATTAAGAAATAAAATGCACGACTGGGGTCGCACGTACTTGCTCTTATGCTTAAAGTTACTTCAATGTTACAGCTTTTTATTCAAGAAAATTAGGGAAAATTAAAAAAAAATCTGTTTTTATAATTAAATAAACACTGTTTAAAATGATCTTTTACAAAAAACCAAGTATATGCCATTTTATTTCTTGTTCTTTTTAAAAAAAATAATTTTGTTAGTAGAGTAACTAAAGCAAATTATTAGGGAACCCGGCCGAACAGCTCTGATTTTGACGATTTTTGTTTTCAAACGTAGGTAATTAAAAATACTTTAAAGTCTATAGATTAAAAATTGCCGGTGTTGCCGTATTGTTTTTTAAAATTAAAATTAATTTTTTTTTAACAAAACCATTTTTTTTTTTGCTTAAATTTCATAAAACAAATGATTCTCTAGGTAATTTAAGGAAAATATATAAAAGGTAGTAAGGGACAATCTTCCATTGTTTAAGCAATAAATGCAATTTTCTAACATTCTGACCTCAAACACAAAAAAAATATTTTGAAAACAACGGCAACACCTTCAATATTTTAAAATACATTTTTAAAAAGCCAAAAGCTCATTCTTATCTCTTAAATTTAAATCCACTAAATATAATCAAGACTTTTTGGAAAAATGGTCCTCAAACTCAGAATTAAAAAAAAAAATGTTATTAGAAAAATTTAAAATGAATATTTTCCAAACTTTTTCTAATAAAATATGAATTTATTTAAAAAAAATTTTTGGCCATAAATATTATCAGTTGAATTTCGAAGCAAAAAAGGTAAAATATATCACACTTTTGAATAAAAAAAATGAAAAATTACTTCAATTTCAATGGTTTTTTTTTTATTAAAACTGAATTTTTGCATTGAAATAATTAATTTTCTCAAAGACTGTGGTAAATAGGAACTTTAAATTTTTGCTATTTAACTTTCAACAGTAAGGGTTATTAAATGAATAAAAAATAATTTTATGTTTAGATGTTGAACTTTAAAAAAAAAAAAATAAGTTACATTTTTTTTTTCAAAACTTTTATTAAAAAAAGTTCTTCGAAAATGAAATACTTTTTAATTTTTTTCATAAACCGTAATACATATTGACATTTCCTTTTATAATTTGAAATCATAATAAATGCCGCCAAAAAAATTTGAAAATAAATGCATTTTTTATTACGACCAAGTTTAAAAAACGACACGTTAAAATTTTTTCAATAATTTTTTTTTCAAAAATCTGAGTTCAATTACCATTCTTTCAAAAGCCGTTCATTCAATTAACTTAATTTTAATTTAACATATATGACTAAGATTCTAGCTTTTAAAAAAAGTATATTTGAATATTGTAGGTGTTGCCGTTGTGTTCAAATATTTTTTTTGTGTTTGAGGTCAGAATGTTAGAAAATTGCATCTATCGCTTAAACTATGGAAGATTGTCCCTCACTCCCATATATTTTTTTTCCTTGAATTTCCTAGACAATCTTTTGGCATAAATTAATTTATGAAATTTAAGAAAAACTTTTGAAAAAAATTTGTTTTTGTTCACAAAAATCTTCAATTAAATTTAAAAAATCAAAACGGCAACACCGGCAATTTTTAATCTATAGATTTTAAAGTATTTTTAATTACTGACTTTTGAAAAAAAAGATCATCAAAATCTAAGCTGTTCGGCCGGGTTCCCTAATATTGCCAATTTTTGAGCTTTAGTTATTCCACTATGTGTATATACAAATTTTCTATTATTTAAAAAAAAAAAATTTGGTATGCCATTTTGAAGAAATAATTAATTTACACATACATAGATACAAAATTTAAAAATTTTTCATAAACCCGTTTTCAAGGAATTGATTTTTCAAAAAAAAATTTTGAAATATTTTTTAAAAATCCAAAAAATGTGGTTTTTCTAAATTTTCTAAATATTTAATATTACTTTTACTTAAACGCTTTTGTATAAAAATTTTCGTTGAAATTGGGTTAGTCTTGTACGAGATATTCATAAATAAAAAAAACCGTTCTATGACAGGTACCGTTAATAACGGTAAAAAAAATATTTTTTTTATTTCAAAAGTTGGCTCTTATGTGTTATACTATACACAAAAATTTTAATCAAAATCGTTAGAGCCGTTTTTGAAAAAAGTTAACTTTTCTATTTCCGTTATATGGCAGGTACCGTTAGTTTTGGTCATAAAAAAAAATTTCAATTTCTCCTCTAGTGAATCACCAAAAACTTCTAACAACCAAGTTTGAAGAAAATCACTCCTTTAGTTTAGGCTGCAGCTCCAGGTACTTATAGACGGACAGACAGACAGAATTACCGGACACAGTTTTTTGGCATTCTCCATCATCGTTATGTCATGTAAAATTATTATCTCGAGTTCGATTTTTTTACGAATCCTAAACTTGCCCTATATTATCTACCTATATCGCAAGTAAAAAAAATGTATTGCAAATAAAAGCATTAAATAAAATCAATGCAAAATGTGTCCATTAAATATGGCCATGCATAAGCTTTTTTAACAACAATGTTAAACTAATGTATGGAAAAATAGTCAAAATTGTAAGAAATTCGACGTATTTAAAAAAAAATTTTTTTTTGCATTGTTTTTTTTTTAATACAGAACAAATTTTTTTACTTGGAAGAAATATTTTTTTAATTCAAATATTTTTCATTTACAATACAAATTTTTTTAATGCAAATTTTGTTCAGTTGCAATACATACTTTTTACTTGCGATATAGGTACCTACTATATATCAAGTAATGCATTCGTAAAAAAAAAATAACGAGCTACAGCCTAAACGGATGGACCGATTAATGTCAAACTTGGTATGTAGCGTTATTTGGCGACTCTCCAGAGGGATTTTTGGAATTAATTTTTTTGGACCAAAAATAACGGTACTTGAAATATACCGATTTTAGTAAAATTGAAATATCTCGAAAACGGCTCTAAAGATTTTGTTAAAAAAATTCAAATGTTAGTTTTAAGCTAAGGTCTATATTTCAATGAAATTTTTTTTTTTGAAAATCAAATCAAATGAAAAATAAAATTTCCAAAAAAATAATTTTTGGATTTTTAAAAAAATTTTGAAATTTTTTTTTGAAAAATCAAATTTTCGAAAACGGGACATTGAATTTTTTTGAAATTTTGTTTTCAGATGTTGATTAGTCATTTCTACAAAATGGCATTACAATTTTATTTTAAAACTTTTTTTCCAAAAAATTATTTTTAAAAATTTTTTTTTTTTTTTTAAAACGGCTCTAACGATTTTGAATTTTTTTTTCTAAAAATGCACGTTAATATATCAATCAAAACTGCATACTTGTTTTGGAGGGCAATTTAATTTCAGATTTTATTTTATTTTTTTTTTTTAACGAATTTTATTTTTTTTCCAAATTTCTATATAAAAAGTCTTAAAAATTTAAGCAACTTTAACTCCAAGAGCAAGTTTGTGCGACCTAGTCTTGCATTTTATTTTTTAATGCTAATGTTTTTTTTTTGCAATAAATGAGGAGCTGATTTCCAAAACCAGCTATCGGAAAAAAATTGGAAAATGAGATATGCATGTCATTTTTTAGGTCTTTTCAACGCGCGTCTGATTCAATCAAAAATAATTTTCTAAACAGCACACAGAGATAGTTATTCAATGTCAAAAAACGACTTTATTTCCAAAACAGCCTATTGAACACCAAATATTTTTTCCAAAATGGCCTACGCAAAATGTTCTTTCCAATAAGGCCTCTTCAGTATAAAAAAATATCAATTTGACGTATGATAAAATGCCACATTACGATGATGGAGGAGTTACAAAAGTAGTTTTGGTCATTACTTAGTTCCGTTCGTCCATCTGTACAGCGAGCTAGGACCTAAACGGTCTAACGATTTAAATTAAATTTTGTGTACTTAAGGGCCAGTTGTACAAACGTGGTTCAGCCTCGGATCAGGAATCTAACCCACCGATTCGGCGGATTAGCTGCGGGTCAACTTCGGTTCAACCTTGAATGTGGCTATTTTTACATATGTGGACCTTGTAAATAATATTAAAAATCTAAGTTTTTAGTTTTTCTCAAAAATTTGGATAATGGTTGTGGTTTTTTGCGAAAATTGACTTATTTTTTAGCTTATTTACCAATTTTTTTCAAAATTTGCAGACTGTTATTTCTTATCATTTAAAAAAATGAATATAGAGCTATTCAAATAACCTTAAATAGACACTCCAAATTACAAGAGCAAGTACCTACGTGCGATCCATAAACGCATTTTAATCCAATTTCATTTATTAAAATGTATTTTTGTTTCTTGTTATAAACTGATATTGATAAAGGTTTATTTACAAAAAATTTAAAAAAAAAATCATGATTTTACGTGCAAAAGAAGATTTTTTTAATAGTTTTACTTCCAAAAGAAGACATAACTCAATTATACTTCCAAAAGCAGATATACCGACTTTTTAATAAGGAATTTTCAATATACAGACTTAAGATATATTTATTTTGAAAACTTTAATTTTATTAAAATTTGGTAAAGAATAAATTTGTAGAAGATTATTTTGCTCTATATCTTCTGTATTACGAAGTAAAGGTTTTTGGCATTTTACTCAAAACTACCTTCAGTTCAGATAGCTGGTTTTGGAAATCATCTCCTCAATATTCTTTTTTCAATTTTTAATGGAAAACAAATGCATTAAAAAAAAAATATTTTTTACAACCCTCATAAAGAATATGCTTTTTAGGTATTTTTTTTTTTAAATTTGATCTAATATCTTAAACCAAAAAAAAAATGATTTGACCATAATGTGAAAAATTACACTGGTTAACAAAATTAAACTTTTTTTTTGTTGCCGGAACAAAAAATACTTTTCTGAAGGTTTTTGGTGTGCTGAACTCGAATCCGTAGTCAGAAAAAATTAGTCAGCTCCCTTTTTTTAAATATTACCGTTAGAAAATGCAGTACTTCGGGCCTTATTCTTTTATATAAAAGGTAAATTGTTTGTGCATATTTAGTAACGGTTTTTATAAGAACTATTTTCCACCTTTTCAAATCTGTTTAAATCTTTTCGATATCCTTTTTACTTTCCGAGATATCCTCAGTTGTTTGCATATTTCATAAACGGTAATATTTCAAAAACGGGAGCTGATCAATTTTTTCTGACTTTGGATTCGAATTCAGCACACCGAAAACCTTCAGAAAAGTATATTTTTGTTTCGGCAACAGAACCCTTGTTAACCAGTGTTATTAGTGGCCATTTTATGAGATGGTCCTTTCCTTTACAATCAGCAGTTTCGTAGCTTATGTAGGTATCTTTAAAAATGACGGATCTCAAACGCATATCTGAAATAGTTTTTAAGTTACATCCACGATCCACCTAAAGAGCAGCCACATATAATTCAATCCGTAACTCAAACTTTAAACCTTCCAAGTTTCAACTAACGAACTATTTATTATTTTAACAATACAGAAAGCTAGATATTACGAAAAAGTAGGTAAACCTTTACTGTAAACAAGTCTAACTACCTATATGTATTCTTTGTACATACCTATATACAACAACTTAGCCTTAATCTTGGACTAAAAACCAAATTCACCCTCCAACATTTTCCAGGCTACCATAGTCCTTAGGGTGGGTCAAAAAAATCGAATTTATTTTTTTTGATTTGGTAATCCGAAAAATCGATTGCTAGACACCTCTAGAATATACACACCAAATATGAGCTCTTTATATTAATGGGAAGGTCCTCCGCTTTTAAATTTTCCATTTTTGCATCAAGCTTTTACCAAAAAAAAATTTTTTTTATAAATCGACTTTTTTGTAAATGTCTTTCCTTATTCTTGTAGGAAATTGAACGCTCTACAAAAAAGACCTTATACTCTTTTTTCGTTTATTTAACCGTTTAATAGATATTTGAGGTCCAAAAATCGAGAAAATCTTTAAAAATCCGTTTTTTGTTCTTAATTTTGTAACAAATTGAAAAATTATAATAATCAAACGCGCAAGACTTATTCTTGTAGGAAACAGATTGGTCCACAAAAAAGGTCTTAATAATTTTTTTTAATAATCTAACCATTCTAAAGATATTCGAGGTCAAAGTTAAAAAAAATTATGAAAACATTTTTTACTTTTCAAAATTTTCTAATTCACTGAAAATTCAATATTTTCAAATTAGCAAGATGTTTTCTTAATTGCTTTAACCGTTTAGGAGATAATCGTATTCAAATCGCAATGCATACTTGTCATAAGAAAACTATTGAAGTCAGTGGGCATTGGTTTGGATACGAATATCTTCTATTCTATTAGTCCTATATAAATATAATACTAAAACTTCTTCTGTTCTGTTAATTTAAACATCTCTAAATCTAATATTAAAGCAAAAATAAACAAGAATATTAAATACTGATAATGTACGTTTGGCGAAACCAATGATAAATACTTTTGTATCATTTAATAGATTTCCATTCACTACTCTTTTGCTACTACGTCAATACTTACTACGTCAATACTTACTCATTCTAAAGTTTCTTCTTTCTCGAAAGCTTTTTAATTTAGTTTTACTACTCTCCGCTTGTTGTCGCTACTAGTCCACAATTCCAAAAAATAAACTTTAGACAACTTGAGTGGAAAACCGTTATTTATTTAAATTTTGAAAACTAACCAAGTTTCTATGGAAAAAGTATTTTCATCAATATTTCTTACTAAATTCATAAGTTTCATCAAAATGATGACCATCATGGCAATGTTCACGTCCACGAGAATGTTCTTCACAGTCAATAGTATCTCCCAGTCCCAGACCTAATCGTCCTCTACTGAGACTTCTATAATGTGCTTTATGACGAGAACTTTGCAAAGTCGATGAAGATCTCTCATGACGTGTGGCAGTTGTACTCGTAACACATGGTGGTCCAGGACTACTAGACCTCAATGGACGGCAGTGAGTTGTTGGTGGTATAGCATCGTCATAACGAGGACAAGGATGATCCCCAACAGGCGAAGCTGATTCAAATCTTCGCGAGAGAAGTGTAAATTCTTGATGGGCACTACATAGAGTCTGAAGACGATGGAGAAGATCAGTTTCGGGAAGATCACGTAAATGAAGAGTACGAGCGACAGAAGTTCGAAATGATTGAAGGTGGGAAAGACGATGATTGGCGTCAGAGAGTTGACCTTGCATTTGGGAGATATCATCGCGAAGAGACTAAAAGGGGAGTGAAAAGTCTTGAAATGTAAGGTTTTAAAGGTTTAAGGTTAACTTACATTAATCAAAGCTTCATCACGACAACGTCGATTTTGTGAAGACTCTGCACAAGTTTTCATTCTTTCCTTCAAGGCACTTAGCTGAGCTGTGAGGCGGGTCTTCTCTTCTTCCAAATCGCAAATCTGCCCGGTAAGCTCATCAATTTTTCTGGCCCGTTCAAGAGCAGTTATCTAAAGACGAAAAATTTATTATAGGTTCCTCACCTACCTTAACCCTTACAAACCTTATATTCAACAGCTTCGGCAAGCTGAGCTCTAGCTTCAGCTATTTGAGACTTGGCATCTACCAACTGAGCAGTGAGTTTATCAACTTGCTTGCTAGCTTTTTTAGCCCGACAAACAGCATCGTCCCTTTCACCTTGGAGAATACACTTTCCCCTAGCTCCATCTTCAATAATTGCAAGCTTTCGTTTCAAAAGCTCTAAGTGAAGATCTCGTCTTTGAACTTGTTCTCGAAGAACACGGACTCGCCGTTGCAACTGGTACATACTGGAGCTCTAAAAACTCAAAGACTTTAAGTACTCAAAGATTTTTAAAAGCTTTTTTTTATAAAACCTCCTTAATTGAAATATCATGACACGATTTCTCCCTCCGAAGCTTTCCATGAATATGAGCGTGTGAGTGATGATGACTCCCATGATCACAACAAACCTGAAAGTAATAGATTTTCATTTATAAAAAATGAAAGTTAAAGGCTTTTTTCTAACCTTTTCGGGTGAATGTGAATGATGATCATGATGAGCTGCCATTCGTTCAGCTTTTTCTAAAAGACTTTCGGCCATAATGTTTGTATCAGTTCCGGGGGCTGGAGGTGATGTACACTCACTCCAACTAATAGCTCTTGCCAATCTTACCAAAAACTCTGACAGTCCCATGTGCTCTTGGCGAATATCGTGCAGTTCAGCTAGGGTCCTTTCAAGGCGTTCTTCAATCTCAGCTTTCATTGTTTCTTCATTTCTTAGACGGCATTGAGAAGTTTCTTGGATTTCTTTGAGCTTACATGATTCGGAGTTGAGTTGATCTCGTAAAGAGTGTAATTGCTGAAATAAGATCAAAGCTCTAAAAGATTTGACAAAGTGGCTTAAAATTTAAGGCTTACCGTATGTTGAGTCTGATTCTCATTAAGAATTTCCCTAATTTTTTCCTTAATCAAGGTCTCACAGGGTTCGGGAATATTCAGCAAAGAAGCAAGACTTCTCAAAAATTGCATACGATCAGTTTGCGATCGATCCATGTTGCTTTGGAATCGATGACAACGAGACTCGAAACCTCTTAGCTCTTCTCTCATTTTTTCACCCGTAATTTCGGACTCTGTTAAACGGTCTCTTGCGATTTGAAGATCTCTCTCAAGTTGTCTCAGACGATTCTCCAACTCATGATGATGATTGTGACTAACTTCAAGCTGAGCTGTTAACCTTTGCTTATCCGAATTGGCAATGGTCTTGAGATTCAAAAGTTCACTTTCACAACTACTTAAAGTATCACAAGTTGAAGCAATTTTAGACTTTGTTCTATGCAATTCAGCCATAATTTCTTCAGCTCGATTTATAATACAATCCGGTGACAAATGTTGAGCATCACAAATGTCCATTAAAAAACAAGCACTAAGTTTTCGAATAAGTTCTTGCAAATGATCTTTGGCATGTTCTTTTTGTGTTTCTTCTTGGGTAAGTCTTGATTCGAGTTCGTTTATTTTGCATATTAACTCTTTACTCTTTTCATCCACACAACGCTTTTCACGTTGAATTGTACTGATTGTACTGTCGCATCGTGATTGAATACTATGTTCACGGTTTTCAGCGGTTTGCAGACGACTTTGGAGGGATCCGATTAAGGCTGATTGACGGGCTGCTTGAGCCCGAAGGGATTCACATTCTGATTCTTTGGAAACTAAGGCACTTTTTGATTCAGCAAGCTGAAAAAAATATTCAAATAGCCATGGAAAAATCTTCAAAATGGTAAAATGAATGAAGAATCTTACTTCGATGACTAAACGATCACGTTTGCATGATATAGCAGCTAATTCACTACGTAAAGTAGTTGCCAAGTCTAAGTGATTTCCGACATGGTCAAGACCTGCAGGGACGCTAGCACAATTTGTGTCGATCTAAAATTAGAAAAATATATTTCAATTCAATTCAATGTAAGTTTATTGAGACTTTCTTTCTTTACATTTGTTTTTTAAAGTAATAATACTAATACTAGGTTTTGTTGCTGACTTGGAATTGGTCTAGCTCATACATAAATATTTTATAAAAAGATTAACATTATCTTGTGGACAAAGTAATAGATAACTTGACTAGTTACATATCGTCGGTCTCATGAGAAAACCTCGTAACTCCCAAAATCAAAATTTTACAGGAGAGACGAAAGCAGCGGCGTACGTTGAATTACCGGGGCCCCGGGGTAAAACTAAATTTTGGGGCCCCTTTGATATTTGGGGGCATCTTAGTTACAAAAAAAAATTACGTATACGCCATACGTTTATTTTTGTATGGCTTATTTATTTTGAGGTTTATTTTAATGTTTTAATATGTTCGTAATGCACTTTGCTATACTTACTTAAAATGTCTCTCATAAAAGTAGTAAACACTTGTACTAGGGGCCCCCAAAATTAAATATTTAGAGACCCCTAAAATAAAATTTTTTTAGCTAAGAATTGATAGTTCTTGGGGCCTCTGTGATGAAGTAATAAATACATATTTTATTTTC
This sequence comes from Episyrphus balteatus, assembly GCF_945859705.1. Taxonomy (NCBI): domain Eukaryota; kingdom Metazoa; phylum Arthropoda; class Insecta; order Diptera; family Syrphidae; genus Episyrphus; species Episyrphus balteatus. The sequence goes on along the minus strand of NC_079134.1, from coordinate 24,204,826 downwards.
CATCATCAGACATAATTTTTTTTATTTTGGGGCCTCTGAAAAATTATTTTTAGAGCCTCAAAATTAAGTGCTTAGAGGCCCCTAAAATATAATATAAGTTTTTTGGAGCCAAGAATTAATTGGTATTGGGGCCTCTGTTCTGAAGTAATATTCGGAATGCCACCAATAACGTAATGTTTTTATTTTGGGCCCTGATGTATTTATTTTGGGGCTCCTGAATTTATATTTAATTTTCAATTTAATTGTTTTGAACCACTTTTGAGGATCCTCAAATAATATTTTTTTGCTTTTTTGGGGCCCCTAATGTATTATTTGTGGTGGCAAAGATTTTTCAAGCAATATTTTTTGGGGCCCTAAGATAAAATTATAATTTTTCTTTTAAAAAAGCAGTTTATTTTTTTTGGGGCCCCTGAGGTAACCTTTTTTTAAAATCAATATACATAATATGTATTACATATATTGTGTGGCTACCAATGCATTATACATTACACTGAATGACATAATTTGTCTCCCTGGTTACTTCGTAACTCAATTTATGCTAACAGTTTCCTTCTCTGCATTGTCTCCAGTGGGGGCCCTGGGGTCGGTCGGGGGCCCCGGGGCACCGCCCCGCTTGCCCCAAGGGAGTGTACGCCCCTGGACAAAGAGTAAACAAACAACAGAGTAGAAGAAACGCGCTGGGCAAAATTTTAATTTAAGTCTATTTAGAGTTTTCGGAATGTCCCCAAATTTTCTGGGTTGCTCCGCTGACATATTTTCTAAAGAATGTCATTCAAAGGTCATTTTTGAAAAAAAGTGGAGTTACGAGGTTTTCTCATGAGACCGACGATATGTATTTAAGTGTTGCTCAAGGCACTTTTCAGAATGTACATACATATGTTTCAGTTTTTAGATCTAGACAACTTAAACGTATATTTCCCTTTCTCATTTGTCATTTCCAATAAATTTTAGAACACATAGAATTTTTAAATTCAGAAATATTAAAATATATTTTGAAAGGCAAAATCATGGATTAACAGAATTTTGGAATATTCAATAAAGAGCTGTTTGCTCCCAACTGGGCCAGAATTTGGTTTACAAAATTCTGTAAATTCTGTAAAATTCTATAAATCCAGATATCTGTAATTAAAAAATTTTGTAAATATAAAAATCTACAAAACATTTTCTTGTCAGTGAAACACGATTTCCAAAAGCAAACCAAGAGGGACGGACTCTCAAAATAAAAAAAAAATATATATTAGAGTGCTACACACATGAACTCAAGGTTTTGTTTGGCCTTTTTTGTCCCTTTTTTAATGTATTGTCGTATGTTTTTATCATAACAATTAAAGTACCTATCATCAAAAATCTATTAGATTCGATTGTTGTTGTTGTATGTGCATTGTGCAGACTATGCAAAGCAATATAAACTTATAGTCTAAGAGCCAACGACATAATGAATCAAGTCATCTAAAGAATGTTGTAAGGCATATCATTAGAAAGGTCTTGGGGAGTAAGGCACGAATCGTGAAGTCTGGCAGCATTTTGTTGTGACCAACATACGTAAAACTCGACCCAAAGGTGTGACAAAAATGAAAGTAGTCAAGTTATCTAAAGAATATTGTAAGGTATATCAAAAGAAAGCCCTTGAAGTGTTTGACAATAATCGTTAAGTTTGGCAGCATTTTGGTGTGACCAACATGGGTTAAATTCGACCCAAAGTGTAAAAAAATGAAAAAGTAATTTTATAAGTTTAATTCCTAACCGAAAGTTTTTTGCATAATATTTTTTTTTTTGATGCCATTTTGTCACATAATATTCCCAAAAGTATCAGCGCAAAAAGTCAGACCAAATTTCTTTGACAAACATACTGGCAGACAACTTTAAATGTCAAAATTTTGAAATTTTCGAAAAAAAATCCTGTTTTCATGTAAAAATAATGTAACGCATATCAAAAGAAAGGTCTTGATGTGTAGCATAAGACAAAATTTGTGTGGCAAGTGATCAATATGGGTTAAATTCGACCCTATGCGTAAATTTAATTCTTAACCGTAAGCACTTTTTTCAATTTATTTTTCGACGCCATTTGTTACACAATACTCCCAAAAGTATGTGCGCAAAAATTCTGTCGAAAATTCTTTGACAAACACCCTGGTAGACAATTTTAAATGTTAAAAAATTCGAAATTTTCGAGAAAATTCTGTTTTTGTTCCTGTTTTTTTTTCTTTTTTTAAGTTTAGTCATCTAAAGAATATAGTAAGGCACACAAATAGAAAGGTCTTGAGGAGGTAGGTAAGAATAAATTGTTCTGGCTGCATTTTAATGTGACCAACATTAATTAAATACGGTCGGAAAGTGTGCCAAAAATATGACAAAATATATATTTATTCATTATACTGTGTGATTCAGGAGAAATGTGCCAAAACGCTGGAGCGTGTTGGTTGGGCCAAGAAAGGAAAAAAATCTTATCGGAGGAGGGGGAAAAAATTAGTTAAAATTAAAAAACAAAAATTTGTTAAAAATTTTTACTTTTAAAACTAATTTTTCATAAACTATTTCATAAAATAGCTTTATTTAAAAAAAGACAATAACTTTGGCTTTATAAAACGGTATAACACGTTATTGTAGGTATAACCGTTGATTTTAAATATTTTTTTCCAAGTAAAGTCAAGTTTTTAGAAAATGACTTTAAATAATCTGTTATAGTTCCGGACAAATGAATTTAAACGTATATAAATCTCAAAAAGTTCAAATAACAATTTTAAAAATCGTAAAAACACACAAGTTGTGTATTTATATATCCATTTTTGAATGCAATATATGAAAATATTATAAAATAATAAAACTGCATCAAAAATTTTGTAAATAGTGTTGGTTTTTGAAAATAAAAAATAAAACAAAAATTTAATGTAAAAGTTACAAATTTCCCATACAAATTTATTTTTGGAGACTATGCGATTTTTAAAGCCATGGCTATGGAACTTAAAACAAAGTTGTTATCAGTAAAGTCGGTTTACGGACTATAATATTACGTGATAACGTTATTAGAAAACAGGTTGTGTGCTTTAAATAAAAAAATGGTATACAAATTATTTTTTTTTTGAACAATTTTTTTGTTTAAGGTTGAATCATGCTTTTTCGTGTACGCAGCCGGGGTTCATCGATTTCAAAGACGTTATCACTTCAAAAGCAATCGAGTCCATATATTAATATTGTTTATTTAGTTTCCTTTAATTTTGTAACTTGATTTGAAAAAAAAAAAAAAATAACAACTTAAAATTGCTATTAAATACATTTTTGTCGTGATAAGTCACTGTGGTGTATGCGTAAAATTTTGCATCTATTAAAAATCATTAACATTTAGCAAATTTTTTTCAATAGCCTGTAACATCTTCAAAGGTTCTATAACAAGCAATAAAACTTGTATATCATATTTAATTAGTAGAAAAAATGTAGTAAGTGTACCTTCCATACAAAAAATTTTAAGCTTTTGCAAATTTTCTCAAAAACGGTTCTAAAGATTTAAATCAATCTGCAAACGTTATATTGAAACAATTGCAATATAACACCATTTTTAGTTTTTCTAAACAAAAAACTCAAATAGCAAAAAAATTTATTTTTCATAAAAAAAAATCTTTAATTTTGGATTCAAGAAAAACTTTTTTCCTTCTGATAACACAGCCACACAAAAAAAAATAAAAGTTCTGACCTTTGGTTGCGACTAGGTATTTCATATAGTTTTTGGGTAGCGAAAACCGAATCCGAAGTCCATTTTGCTCCATCACGTCAGGTTTTCGAGATAACCCCAAAAAAATGTCATTGATCTGGATGTGCGAATATGTTATTCATATAGTTTTTAGATCGCTGAATCCAGATTCGTAGTCAATTTTGCCCTATCACGTCAGGTTTCTGAGATATCCTCAAAAAAATGTCAAAACCAAAAAAACAAAATTTCTTATCTGGGGTTGCGTCTAGGTTTTTCATATAGTTTTTGGGTCGCTAAAACCGAATCCGAAGTCTATTTTGCCGTATCACGTCAGGTTTTTGAGATATCCTCAAAAAATGTCAGATAAGAACTTTTTTTTTTAGTTTAGACATTTTTTGAGGATATTTCAAAAACCTGACGTGATACGGCAAAAAAGACTTCGGATTCGGTTTTAGCGACCCAAAAACTATATGAAAAACCTAGACGCAACCCCAGATAAGAAATTTTGTTTTTTTGGTTTTGACATTTTTTTGAGGATATCTCAGAAACCTGACGTGATAGGGCGAAATTGACTTCAAATCTGGATTCAGCGATCCAAAAACTATATTATTAACATATTCGCACATCCAGATCTGAGAAAATTTTTTTTTTGTTTTCGTGATATTTTTTGAGGTTATCTCGAAAACCTGACGTGATGGAGCAAAACGGACTTCGGATTCGGTTTTCGCGACCCAAAAACGATATGAAAAACCTAGTCGCAATCCCAGGTCATATTTTTTTGTGTGGCTGTGTAATGATTGAAAGGCACATAATTTTCGTTTATTTTATAATTATATTCATATAATAAATAATTTTTTTTCAACCGCTCAAGATTTTTATTTTTTTTTTGGTTCTTACTGGTACATATGTATATATGAAATTAAATGGGCCACTGTGCTTGGATATCAAAAATATAAAACAAAATTTCTTTCGTTTGACAAAGTCACGAATTTTTTTTTTTATTTTTTTTGTTGACGAATAGTTTTTTATATGGTTTTAGCATTCAACACCCAGTACAGAAATAACTGGAGCATATAGCACTAAGAAACAGATAAAAATTTTCTAAGCTAATTTCACATAACTATTTTTATACTTTGATTTTTTGGCTGTGTTCTATTTTTAGTTTATTTAATTTTGATAGCAGGAAACAACACGAAAAAATATTATGATAATATCCTTATATGATATTGACACGAGTGCCGCTCCAAATGTGATAAACGTTTAACTGAAATAGTTTTCCGATACACGCAAAACGCTTTCTTACTGATGATTATTTTTTGTAAGAAAAAAAAAACCAAAAATAAATAATTTTTTCACGGTTCAGAAAATATTAAAAATCTCACAAGATGATGATGATGGGGTGATAATCCAGATACATGGTCATGATGGAGACCATGATGATGATGATGATGGTGATTATGTCTCCCAGACATATTATTCCAATTGATATTACTTGCTTACACTTATTTTCACTTAAACGGATGTTGATTCATTAAGAAATCAACAAATTCACTAAACCACATCCTTTGAAATACCGGAACAAACTGAGACTTATTTTCCAACAAAAGAAACTATAGACACCAAAACAAACTTTCATAGAATATAGAATGCGCAACTATCTTCAAATCCGTGTACTTGTTCAAAAAAAAAGTTTGTATAAGTTTTAACCATTAAAGGCAGCAATAAACCGCCGAAGACGGTAATGTTTTGTTGTTATTTAGGTCATTCACATGGAGTTCAAAGTAAAAAAAAAGGCTCGTCCTTTGCTACAAATACCTCTTGTGTGTTGGAATGGGTGGCTCTGATACATAACTGCTTGGGAAATTGCTTAGCAATGAAATATAGTGAAGTTCAACCCTCTCCAATTGGGGTTACCTTGGAGAAATGCATTTTCTAAATAGTTTCTCATGACAGTGGCGTAGATAGGGGGGGGATCAGGGGGATATATCCCCCCCCATTGGGATCGATAATTGTGCAGTATAAACAGTCATGAATAAATAAGTTGAAGAAGCGCACTTTGAAAAAAACGCATTGATTTCGAGTTCTTGATTAGCTTAAAGGTTATAAATATGGTTTACCAACTTTCGTTGCCGTTAAGTCGGTGTTTCAAAGAGTGAATTTAGACTTGGTCCAAGCAATGGAGCTCGCTAAAAATTTAAGGGATTAACTAAAAATTAAACGGGCAGGAGATGACTCATTTTCGAAAGTTTTTTGTATATGGGAAAAATTAGCTGAAGCGACAAAAGAATCGTTCGAACCCTTCGGTTCTAAATACAGTAAAGAACATTTTCGTGTTACTGTTTTCAATCTTTTTCTCGATTTCTATGTAATGGGCCTTGGAGAAAAATGTGCAAACCACAAAATACACTAAAAGCAGCTAAAAAATTTAATGAAACTGTTGAGTTTTACCAAAAACTAGACCACATAAAATAGAACAAAAACAATAAGATTTCCTTATAGTTTTCATCCAAGAAGGAAATATTATTTAAACAATCGGGATTTCCTAATTGTTTTACCGACTTCCAAAAAGGAGGAGTTATTCAATTCTTCTGTACTTTTTTTTTGTGTTTGTCACCTCATAACTTTGGGCCGAGTGAACCAATTTTGATAATTCTTTTTGTAGGTATTGAAAAGCTGGTGCCTGTTCAGTACCATTAGAAAAACCATAAAACCCAGTTTTGATCCATGGAAGTCGGTTTTGTTTTTTTAATAAAAAAAAAATACGATCATGTAGGGGGAAGTGGTCACCCTTCGTACAGTTTTTACTTATTTATTTTTAGCTATTTATTTACTCACTCCAGCTTCGAGAAAATGGACTTTATTTGTAATATGTATATTATTACACTTTACAAAAAAATTTGACACTTCTAAGTCAAAGGCTTAAATAGTTATAGCCATTTTACTGGGATTAGATTTTTGTACGAATCCTCCCCACCCGTGGGGTACCTACGTACAGCACATGGGGTACATTCGTACAGAATATTTAAAACGTTAATTTGACTAACTTTTGTATTGTCAAATGCCAAATTTGAGTTTTAAAACATTTAATTACTTATTAATTTATTAATTAATTAAAATTGACTCAGAAAAAAACAAAAACAAATAAAAAACTCAATTTTTCACGATTTGACGATTCTGAAACAAATTATTATTTACATATATAAAAATACCAACCTTAATTTACTATAGAATGCGAAAAACTTATTATAGAGGTTTAAATTTCATTTCAATAAAACTGTAACTCCGTGTTTTGATTGTTATCTGCTCAAGAAAATTTACTGGCGGGCATACGTATGCGTACGAATGTGCCCCATGTTTGACTGTACGAATGCTCCCCAAGCTGTACATAATGCAGAAAAATCGATTTTTGAAAAAATGTACTGAGATTTTGCAATATTTATAATTAAAACACAAATTTAACACTTTAAACAACAATTCTTCATTACTGTTTAGCCAAAAACATACTTAACTTAAACACAACATGACATCAAATGTACATAAAAAAATTACTCAGAGCACTAAAAAACACTAAAAGTCTTGTGGCGACCGAATCCGTTGCACTTAGGATTCAAAATTTATCTAGCAGCTCGGCGCCTACTATGTCTATGCACACTAGTAAGCACGTGTTTGAATACCGTTTAGTTTTTGTTTTAAGCTCACTGTACGAAGGGTGACCGTGTACGAAGGGTGACCACTTCCCCCTACGGGATCACCTATTCCAACTTACTATAGAAAAATTGGTCACAATTTTTGCTCTAGTGCCAAGTTGGAAAAAATATGAAATTTTTACAAAAAATTTTGAAAGATTTTGTACATGAAAATAATAAGAAATCTCTCTCTATTAATATAAACAATTAATAAGGTTCCTTCATAAAACATTTCAATAAGGAAATCTGTTGGTATTTAGGTGGTCCTGGTCATATTTTTCTCTGTGTGAAGAATTAAAAACTCAGAAAAGATATTTGATCAGAAGGAAAAATACTTCCTCTATGAACTCATTGAAAGTGCTCGAAAGCTGCACCGAAAAAAGTTGTCCTGGTATTTATATTTTATTAAAGATATTAGCTACACTGCTGGTTTCTACGTCCACTACCGAAAGAACTTTCTCCAATTTAAAGAGAATAAAAACAATACAAAGAAGCATTATTAAAACTTAAAAAAAAAAATTGCGAACTAGATCTATCCCCCCCCTTAGCAAAAAGCTATCTACGCCACTGTCTCATGATAATAAAGATATTCAGTAATGGTAGTAACTTTTTTCAAATCAATGTTTATAGTTATTTTGAATTCCATCTTCTTCTGACCTTTTGACACTAATAAACTTTTGAATTTACTTACTTCGCAAACTAATGGATTTGAAAAACACACATCTTCTTGACATAAAATTTCAAAAATCTTCCAATCTTCCGGTGAGTTACCATCCTGATTCATGTTTTTTTTTTTCACTCACTCTGCCAACGCACTACAAAGACAGTAGCAAGAATTTCGATATTTTTTTTTTCGATAACAACCAGACAAAACTATTAAATCAATTAAAAAACAAACATTTTGCTTCGGTCACATGCGAAAGACTGAATTATGCAAATATCCTTTCATCGACAAAAAAGGATTAGATTGAATTCTTAGAAAGTATTGAAACTCAATGAAGCCACGCAATGATTGTTCTGAAATTTCTTGCAACTAACGAATTGCATTTGGGAAATATTTTGGTAGAAGAAGAAGAATTTTGTTTTGTGTTTTAGGTTTTTGTTTCTTTTTTTGTGTTTCTTTTTAGTTTCCTAATGAATATAAACAAAAGGGTGTTTCTAAGCAATATTACCAAAAAGGACTTTGGTTCGAAAGAACACGCAAAGACGTTATTCGGTAATGTGAATTATTGACTAAAAATCAAATTCCATCGTCCTATTTGGTGTTATTAGCAGATAGTGGCTTCGAAAGGAAGGAATCTATAATTTGTGTTGTCTGGCTAAAATCGCAACAGGAAATTATTTTATGGCTTTTTTTTGTTGGTAGAAATGATTTGTTATTTATTAGAAATCAATAAATTAATAGTGTCTTCTTTCATACGAATTAGTAATAAAAACATTTTTTCATTAATATGTTGGTACTTAAATAATTTTTGTGTTTAACTTGTTAGCTTATAATGGTTTTGAATTGAATTTTGGTTAGTAAAATATGCGAGTGAATTGCTTATTTGCGTGGATTGTTCAGAATCAATTTGATTTTTTAAGGAATTTCATAAAAATATGTAAAAAACATAAAATCTGATTTAGTATGGGTCGCACGAACTTGCTCTTGGTGTTCAAGTTGCTTAAATTGTAAAGACTTTTTATATAGAAATGTATATATAAAAAAAAAATAAAACTCGTTTTAACATCATCTGCAATTTAATTGCCCTCCAAAATAAGTTAAGTAGGTATGCAGTTTTATTTGATATATTAAAATGCATCTATAGAAATAAAAAATTCAAAATCGTTTATTTATTTTTTAGCTACAAAATATATTCTTAGCCTATTTACAATTTTTCATTCAATTACATTTTTCAACAATATTTTTAGAGCCGTTTTTTTAAAATATAATTTTTTATATACAATGTTTTTTTTTTTGTAGAAATCACTTACCAACATCTAAAAGCAAAATTTCAAAAAAATTTAATGTCCCGTTTTCGAAAATTTGATTTTTCAAAAAAAAAATTTCAAATTTTTTTTAAATCGAAAAATTATTTTTTTCAAAATTTTATACTGATTTACCTATATTAAATTTATATGAAATACAATTGGCATTTTGGCAGAAAATCAGATTTGAAAAAAAAGGGTTCTATGGCAGGTGCAGGTACCGTTAGTAAATGATTTAAAAAAAAAAGTGTTTTCATAGATAGACCTTGAATTAGAAGAAATGAAAATAACACAATTTTTATTTTTAGGACTAAAATTTAAAAGTTTGGAACTAAACACACTGTAAGTTTCATATTTCTATCTCTAGTCAAATCGTGGAAAATCACAGTATAAAAGTGGGTTTGTTCAAAATCTCAAAACTTTGAGCTTAAAATGTCTGCATAAGGAGTACAGTTATCGAGCTAATTTAAGATTTATTTTGTTGAAAAATATCTATATTTAATATTTGGGGAGTAGCAGGTATAAGTCTCGTACATATTATAGCCAACGTTCTGGAGCCAATTAAAAAACCATACAAAAATCAGCAAATTTACCAGTTTTTCAAAAAGCCGTTTCAAACTAAAAGATAAATCTTAAATAGAAAAGTTTTAAGAAGCAAAACTATAATAACATAAAAATGCTAGTAGCGAGGAAGCGACGACGCAACTTAAAAGTAAATCATAATGGATTTAATTCTTTACAGTCCTAGAGAACATCTTCACAAAATTTGAGCAAAATCTAAAATGAGGCCTCAATTCCAATTGAAAGTTTTCATATGGTATGACTCAAATCCAAAAATATTTTTTTTTTTTAATTTTGTAAGTTAACTCAAACTTCTGTTGGTAAAATTTTAGTTGAAAGCAATTAAATCATTCGTGACTCGTGAGATATTCAGCAATCAAGAAAAACAAAGAAAAACAACTTTTTCAATTTTTGTTCAGAGAAGTACTACTTAATTTGCACATGATTCACACGTTTTTTTTTTATCAAAATCGTAATATGTACAATATAGTTGATTTTGAAAAAAAAAAAAAACACTTTTCTATACACATGACAAAGTACCGTAAGTTTTGGTCCTTAACAAAAAATTTTATTCCCCATTTTCGTGTTTTTTTTTTGCGAGTGTTAAACTTTTTCCTATATCACAAGTTAAAAAAAAAACATATATTATTGCAAATGTTGTCACGAAAAATTGGACTTTGATTCATTTAACGAAAGCGAAACAACAACGAATTTTGACTATCGGCCTAAGTGCACTTTTTCAAATTAAAATAACGCCGGGCTCCGGCGGACGAATGCAGGTTAATAATGCCTAGTTTTAATTTTTGAAACATATATAGCTAATACTTGAATGGTACTAAACTCAATTTAATGATTTCCCTTTTCAAGATATATGTACCAAATAAAAATGTATATAGGGCCTTATGACCATGACCAACCTTATTATACTAACCAATGTTTTATAATTTTAACTTTTTGTAAGAAGATATTTATCCAACTCGAGGTTCGAGAATTTGGGAACAGAAAGGGAAAGAAAATATAGTTAATAAGAGTTTAAATTATTGTATACAAATTTTTTCATATATTAATTAAAAAAAAAAATGATAGGTAGGTACCATATACAAGGTCAAATTTTAATTCTGTGTTTGAAATTTAATTTTTTTTTGGGTTTGTATTGAGAGAATGATAAGAATTCTCCTGTTTTTTTATGTGACGCATGCCGCAATTGTACGGAATGATTATTTCAGACAAGAGGTTGAAATTTGAATTTTGAAGTGAATTTAAAATTAGATTAGTTTTTTTATGGTTTTAGTTTGATATTGCTTAAGGCAATGGCATTGGCATTGAGTCGAGGGTAAAGAAATTATGAGTAATTTAATTAGTTTCTATTTACCTGTTTTACTGTGATAACGTAAAAACCAAAATGTTTTGGTGCGAGAGATTGAAAAACAAAACGTTTTGTATACCTGTACCTACCTATTGAAAAATTATTGAAATCATAATAACAAAATGCGTTCAAAAATCGAAAAAATTTCACAAAAAATTCCAAAAACAGGTCGATTAGATAATTCAATCATCTTTTAAAATCAATTTTTAGTTTATTTCAATTTAAATTCAATTATGTTCTAGAAGTCTTCAAATTGCAAAAACGCAACGCTCGCTACCGGAAATGGCATTGACATTGAGTGGGGAATTAGATGATAAGAGTTGTTTATTGTTTCTTTTCTTAATTATGTTAACGCCATGAAACTTTGGGGCATGTGACGCGTGCAATAATTATAATTGTTGTATGAAGTCATTATTCAGTTGTAGTTTGAAATTTCAAAATTGGTTAAAAAAAATTAATGTTGAAGTAGTATCATGTGATAATGAGTGAGTCGCGACGTATATTGAAGTGAATTTAAAAAAAGTTTGTTGTTGTTTTTTTTGTGTTATAAATATCATAGTAGAGAAGCTCGAACAATTATAAGTAATTAGTTTTTATTTACCTGTCGTATTGTAAAACTATAAATTTATTTTGCTGTTTGAATGGTAAATAATTCTATAGTTGGAGTTTACATGAATCATTGGCTTTTTGGGACCAATTACAGATTTTACTGTCTCTTCGAAAAAAAAACATCCTTTCTCCTAATTTTTTTTATAAAAACTCTTTATTCTTGCTTTCTATCCTAAATTCAACGTTTTTACCAAATTTCGTTAGGGTGACCCATCATGATATTCTTATAGACACTTTAAATTCTTGTTTCTTATCTCAAAAATAACATATTTGCTAATTTTCAATTGAATACCACTACATAGTATTACTCTAGTATTACACACTTCAGGTATTCAATTCGCCTGTATATATTTTTTTTTAAATGTTTGTTACCTCATAGCTTTGGACTGAGTTAACCAATTTTGATAATTCTTTTTGTATTTTAAAGTCCGTTTAGTTTTTTTGATAAAAATGATTATTTAAATATATCTACCCCTATTTTCGCTACACCTAAAAAAACACACTTTCACATTGAAAAAAGTGTATTATTTTTTTCGTAATTCCCATGGGAAAAACAAAAATTTTTAATAAATTTCGTAAGGTTAACTTTTATACCATTGATTTTATCGAACTTATTGGGGATTCTCCTTATTTCCCAAAAAAAAAAAAAAACACCCTTTTACCTAAAATATTTGTATAAACTACTTAGATTCTTGGTTTCTGTTATAAATGAAACATTTGTACCAATTTTTTATTGGTCTAGCAATTTTGTCCCAGTTTTTGTGGTACTAATTCCAAATTTTTTCATTTCTTAAAAAAAAAAACACCCTTTCACTCAAGATAATATTGTAGACTCTATTGATTCTTAGTTCTTATAACAGAGATAACTTGGTGAAACCATGTTTAAAAAATTTAAAAAATATTTATGTAAGCTGTTATGACGCAACTCAACCCATCAAAAAACACCCTTTCACTAAAATTTTTGTTTAAGAACTTTTTGAATCCTTTGTCACTGCTTTATCTAAAACCTTCATCCCCAATTTCATCAGTGTAGCATGTTTTTCACATGGGTTTCGGTTATATTTTACCTGTTGAAGTAAAAAAAAGCACCCTTTTTTTTTAATCGGCTATAACTTTCCTAAGAGAAATCGTATTGACTTTATTTTTATGTCATTAGATTAAGCATAAAAAAATACCTTAAAAACATGTGTCATATGATGATATGACACTCTTCTACCCAACTTTTTTTTTATAGACTTTTCTTATCCTTGGTTCTCTTTTTGCCAAGTTTCATGAGTGTAACAATTTTTTAATTTTTAAATGCCCATTTTACCTGTACTATAAATATTAATGTAATTCTTTTCGAAATAAAACAATAAAATTTTATATTTATAAAAAATATAAAAGTTTTATTATTAAAAAAATGTATTAAAGATTTTTCTATTTCTTTGCTTTTTGAATATGTATCCAAGAGTTGTGATCAGAAGAAAATCCTAACCATTTTACAAATATTTTTTCTCTTTTATTTCGAAGCACTTTTTCAATTAAATATGTATTTGGAAATTTTGTTTTTTGTAATTCTAGTTCATAGAATCCACCTTTAATAGGGTTGCCTTGATAATCCTCTAGCAAATATGTAATCGGATTAGTGAGGTTTACTTTAACTATTTTACAAATTTCTCTTGTCGAATTGGGGGTTATGTACCCTTTAGTCGTATAAAGTTGAGAGCTTTGTTGTTGTTGTTGTTGGATTTGTTGGGCGTGCGCCGATGTAGATGCTTCTTCGTCCAGGTTAAGAGGTTGTTGTTGTTGTTGGGGTTGAACTCCTTGTTCTTCCACCTGTTCCTCTTCAAACTCTGGTTTCAAGTGGAAATCGACCTGAAACGAAGAGTATCCAAACGGTCCCACCACCTCAAAGCAGCATTTATGTAGGTTTGAAATGTCCTCATCAGACAATCGATTGTTGAACCGTTTTGGCAGATAAGCGATGCAATTTTCCAGTTCGAGCATAATCTGCTCACCATAATTGCCAAAAGTCCTAATGGCTGATGTAACCGGAAAACGTTTTTTTTGTATCATTTTGGACAAACTGCAAATAGGTTTGCGTTCCTTTTCCATCTTCAACGCCGATTTAATTTGCCTAATAAATGACATTTTATTTATTTATTTTGTTAAACAATAAAAAGACTATACACTTTTGAAAGTATTACTGAAAATGAATTGAAAAAAAACAAGAACGTACAGCTTTTATACTTTCAATTTATCATAATTACTTGATAAAAATTGTGGTTTTGCAAAAAAAAAAAAAAAATGTAAACTATTTTTATAAAATACAATAATTTTTTTTTCAGTTAAATTTTGTTTTTTGTTCTTAAAATTTAAAATATCAACGGAAATTGCGGTTTTGCAATCACATTTTTAAAATTATTTTTCCATATAACTTGCGGCATGCGTCACATAATTAAAAACAAGAGAATTCTTATCATTCCCTTGCCAAAAAAAAAAAAAAAAAATAAATTTCAAACACAGAATTCGATAAACAATTTTATCAGCAGAAACAAGGAATTCCGATGGGAAGTCCAGCTTCCCCAATATTAGCAGGTATTTTCATGGATCGTATTTGCTAGAATTCTAGATAAGCCAAAAATAATTCCTAGTCATGTTAATTCTACTTTAATTGCTTTAAATTCGTTTCATCGAAACATTCAATTTATCTGCTGTTGAGTATGAAAATAATGGAAAACTTCCATAATCTTGATGTGATGGTTACCTATAAGAAAAAATTATGGTCGTCTTATAAATTATAATTCAAACAGTCTAAACAAGAATTTATTAATAGCTACAGCTAAAATTTTATTAAAAGAATTTGGACGCGTTTTGGATGCGTTTTGGACGCAATTTAGGCGCGTTCTAGGCGCGTTTTAGACGCGTTTTAGACGCGTTTCGGACGCGTTTTGGACGCGTTTTAGGCGCGTTTTGGACGCATTTCAAGCGCGTTTCAGGCGCGTTTCACACGCGTTTCAGGCGCGTTTCACACGCGTTTTGGACGCGTTTTGGATGCGTTTTAAGCGCGTTTTGGACGCGTTTTGGACGCATTTCAAGCGCGTTTCAGGCGCGTTTCAGATGCGTTTTAGACGCGTTTTGGACACGTTTTACAGACAAAAGCAAATTAACAAAAAAAATTACATAACGTCGGTCTCATAAAGAAACCTCGTATAGGTCGTTTCAAATCAAAAGTCCCATGGAAAATTCAGCAAAAATGAAAAAAACTCATTCGCTTACTGGAAGGAAGCATTTATGAGGCGCTGAACTTTTTCTAAAATTACGATAAAATAATAAAGAACAGTTCTTGATATCCCTATTTTAATTAATTGATCCGTCTGTGAGATTCAATGGGTTAGCCTCACTCTATATCCTCGGGCAATACAAAAAAAAACATACAATTATTTAATTATATTTATGATTTGAAGGCAGTTGGGATAACTTTGCCGAAGATATTGTTATAGGACAAGGTGAAAATGGACCAGAAATGTCCAGTTTATATGATAGCAATTCATATCTTGAAATTCTATTCACATCTTTTCATTTGTATAATTGGGCAGTAAATATCTTATTTTTATTTTTCAATTGTTTTGGAGTTGTCACCATAGAAATCATTAATAAACAAATTCAGATTTTTCGTTTGTTTATTTTTTTCTCTAGCATTTCTTTCATTCAAACAAGCATGATTTGTTGTTATTTTTGAGTTGATTTGTCGCAATGAGCCAATCAAATTGAGTTTTTTTGTTAATTTGCTCTCAATTTTATTGGAAGGGAGAAAATAAACTCAGAGTCAGGACTTTTGATTTGAAACGACCTATAACTCCACCTCTTTTCGAAAATGACTTTTGAATGCCATTTTTTAGGAAATATGTCAGCGGAGAAACCCAGAAAATTTGAAGTCATTTCGAAAACTCTAAATAGACTTATGTCGTTTTCGATTGGTTTCACTCAAGAATTCACTCATTCTGAAATCGAATGGAACAGGTCAAGTCGCTTTTACTCAATTCTGTTTTTTTTTTTGTTTTGTGTTGTGAAATTTCAAATGTAAAATATTGATATTATTTTTTTTTTTTTTTCAAACAAAAAAACTATAAAAATTATAAATCCAACTTTCGGAAGTACGATTTATTTTGATACTGCACGTGTTTCTAACAGTAAATTAGTTGAAGAATCAGAAAATGGAAACTGTTTTTCAAAAAAAAAAAAAATTGTGGGCCTGGAGATTATCGCTCAAAATTGAAAAATAGTGAAAACTGATAAAAATACAAGTAGTTTCAAAATGATCTATTTACCGTATAATTTCAAGGTTTGAACCAACTTTTTTTGTAAATAGGCTTAAAAGAAATTGACAAACAATATGGAACATTAGTTTAGCGAAAAAGAATTGAATACGATTTTTTTGACAAAAAACATTCCATTTTAGTGACTTTTTATGTTCACATAAGGTTTTAACTACTTCCTCTGTTTGCCTCTGTTGGCGGATAGGCTTCGTTAGATAGTGTTAAATCTCAGCAATAGTTTTCAAAAAATATCGGTTTTTATAGCAATTTCAATCTGAAAAAGTCATTCCAAAAAAGCAAAAAAAAAAAAAAAATGAGGCAAAAAACAAATAAGCAGCTATTTTCGCCAGACAAATCTTTCTAAATGTAATTTGGTATGCTAAATCTGAATGTGAAGTCCGTTTTGCGAAACAACCCAAATATTTTTGATAAGATTGCAAAAAAAAAATTTAAACCCACAATTTTAAAGTTTTTCGCAATTTAGTCGCTGTTGGGATCAGGAGTTTGTGTTAATGAAACCTGCATTGCACATTTACCTATAAAACAAATGTTTTTTCACTAAGCCACTTTTTTGACTTTATTTATAACTATCGGCTAGGTAGCCGTTTAAATTTTAGAACTAACCAAGGAAAAAAAAAGTTTCCAAAAAAGTTAAATTTTGAAAAAAATGTTATACCTACCGTTTTTGGATATTTTTCCTTTTTTGAAAATTTTTGATTTTTACTTGCTCTATAGGGCAAGTATTGGTTTCGTGTCGAAAAAAAAAAATTGAGGTTTTAATCAAAACCAACATTACGATGATGGAGAATTCCAAAAAAGTGGGTCTCGCAATTCCGTCCGTGCGTCTGTACGTCTGTGCGTCTGTGCGTCTGTGCGTCTGTGCGTCTGTGCGGTTGTGCGTCCATCTGTACACATTTCCACAGCCTAAACGGGTGGATGGATTTTCTTCAAATTTGGTACAGATGATTTTTATGGAATTCTGAAAGTTGGTTTTTTTTTGTTTTTTTATATCTCGTTTAGAACGTATACCTCCCATACAAAAAAATACGATATTACGAATTTCTCGAAAACGGCTCTAACGATTTTGATTAAACTTTGTATACGTAATATTTAAAGCAGTGGCAATAAAACTGCATTTTTATTTTTTCTCAAAAAAGTCAAATAACAAAAAATTTTTTTTTTCATTTAACATAATTTTGCCCTAAATGTCGGCTCTTCCCCAATATCAATTTTTTTTTTAAATATAGATCCAGCTTTTAAAATCTACAAGTAGACTAACATAAAAGTGCTTTGAGCTGCAAGAGCAAGTACGTGCGACCCCAGTCGTGCATTTTATTTTTTTTCGATTTATGTAAAATTTAAACGGTATTTATTAATAAAATGTTCAAATAAACTCAAAAGAATATGATTTTTCTAGTAAAAAAGTGATTGGAAGTATGTAAGTCATTTACAGCAGCAAAAACTTGATTTCAGATTTTTTTAATATAATTTTTTTCTGAGTGGTCGTGGCAATGGTTGGTCATTGATTGAGGTTTGTCTTGCTATTAGCTACCTTTCCTGTAAATTTCATGAAAATTGGTTCATTATTTTAGTCTTAATTGAGTTTTTTCCGGTCTCCCATACAAGGTGCCCCACTGTGCGACGGTAGAAGAAAAAGGTTAAAAAAAAATCATTCCACTGCACCCATTTTAATCTTATTATTAATTTTGATTTTAATTTAATTTTAATTTTTGAATGACAACAAAAAAAGAATGATTGAGTATTTTTTTGTTGACATTTTATAGTAATTTGGATTGGCAGTCCGGAATCATTCTGAAAGCGTTTTATTCGCACAAAACTGACAGTTTTGTATGAATTAAATTTTTTTTAGAATGATTCCGGACGCTTCCGGACTGCCAATCGAAAACGCCATTAGTGTTCATGTATTAGTGCTTCTGATTTTAAATCGAGAAGAGAATTTCTCTTCTGAGAAGCATTCTGTCTGTCAGTTTTGTGCGAATAAAACACTTCCAGAAGGCTTCTGAATGATTCCGGACGCTTCCGGAGAGCCAATCGAAAACGCCATTCATCAAATTTTGCACAGCACGTTACTCCCAAACTACTCTGTTGTCTCTTTACTTTTTCGTCTCTCCTGTAAAATTTTGATTTTGGGAGTTACGAGATTTCCTTATAGACCGAGAGCCCAGAGCAGATTTTGGGAGTTTTTGGATAACCGAAAATGGGTCATATGTATGTGTAGGTAATAGCGTCCTGATGAAGAATTCGAAAGTCTGGCAGGTTTATTTCACGGCATTCTATGGTTTATTGGGAGTTGAAAAATGCATTTTTTCCGATTTTTGTGTCGAGTATATAACCACTTTAATTCATATAGAGCCGATAGAGGGCGATACCTTGATTGCAAAAAGTTCGGTCCCAGACGTTTTATTCGCGGCATTACCCTTGCCAGACGTCCTTGAAGATTCGCGAAATAGCGATTTTCATACAAAAGTAAGGACGTCTGGCGGAGTAATGCCGTGATTTAAACGTCTGGCAGTAATTTATTTTCTATCAGGGGTAGTGGTGATTTTTTAAGAGTTACCACCAAACAGTTATACATCGTGTAAAAGATAATATTCTGACTTTTGTATGAAAATCGCTATTTCGGGACTCTTCAAGGACGTCTGGCGGGGGTAATGCCGTGATTTAAACGTCTGGCACTAATTTATTTTTTATCTGGAGGTAGTGGTGATTTTTTAAAAGCTACCACCAGACGCATGTTCATCTTGGAAAAAATAATATTCTGACTTTTGTATGAAAATCGCTATTTCGCGAATCTTCAACGACGCACACTGGGGAAATTTGTATGGGAGTGCGGAAAAAAACTCAATAAAAACTGAACCACTGAATCGATTTGGATGAAATCGGAAGTCGTAAGAAATCATTATTATTCATTTTCACCCACTGCCACGCCCTTTTAAAAATATTGTAAGAGTAATAAAGGATCCAGATATTGTTCTAAGAAAATCTAAAAACTGCTATTTACAATTTACTTGTACTTAAAGAATTTTTTTTATTTGTTTGTATTATTGGAACATTACATTAAATGGAAACGAATAACTCATTATACTGTTGTCTAGGTCCACGTCCACGTCCACGCAAAATGAAAAACCCGAATTATAGTTAAAAAATACTCAAAAAACCACTTCTATCACATTTTATACAATTTAAAATATATTGGCATCACACATTTTTCAAGAGTTTATTCTGTTAAGAGAGCCATTACTCACTTAAATGACTCTGATTCTTCTTAGTAAAGGCATCTATTCTTAGACATTCCATGAGCTTTCTGCTTAGATCTTCGTATGAAATGCTAAAAACTGCCATTATTATAAAACATTTAAGCTACATACCTATGTATAACGAAAATTCAAGCCAAAGCCAACCATGTCAAAATTCCAAACTGAGATTACTGTACTTCCTACACTGGTGGCTGGTCATCGGCAACAGATCTCCACAGGTGTTTTGAGGTATTTTTCAAGTTTTTCAATTTTAGATTGTGTAACTTGTAGAACACATACCGTTATGTGTGATATATATTAAAAGAAAGGTAAAGTTATTAGCATGCGTATTAAAGTTAAATCAAATTTTCTATATCTATAAAAACAAAAAAGTTATAATCAATTGATTTTTCCTGTCGCTTTTTCGTTTCATCGTGTTTCAAATCACTACAATACTAAAGAAGTTTTCTCTTCAAAAAGTGTTGCGAATTAATTTTACTTTCTCCATTTGTCTTTTCGGATAAGGATCTCTAGCTTGCAGCCAAAAAAATAAAAATCTGACAAAAAGGAGATTTTCTACTTTTCAATTTTCTCGAAAACTAGAAGACATAGACACATATGGTTTTCAGTGTTTGGTAAGGAATCAATTAAGGCAGTTTTCTTTATGATTCAATTTTGTATTCAAATCCCCAGTCTTGACAAAAATAGTATTTCAAAAACAATTAACTTAAAGAACTTTATTTAAAAGCTGGAATTAAGAGTAATGTTCTGGCTTTTAAAAAAAGTATCATTTATAACTGTAAGTGTTACCATTGATTTTTAATATTTTTTTTGTTATTTTAAGTAATTTTTAAGAAAATCATTTTTGTGACCAAATGAAGTTTTCAATTGCCAGTAAAAAACGCAGTGGCACCTGGTGGCACCTAAATTTGGCCTTTATCGAAAGGTAATTTCATAAGGAAAATGTTTTTAATAGTCTCTAACTGTAGGCAAGTGTAGCTAAAATTATATATACAAAAATATGAAAAAATCAAGCCATTTTTTTCTCTTTTCTTTAAATAATTATATAAAATAATTAACATCTTTAAAATTAATAATTTATTCGATTTACAATAGAAAAATTATGGCATCTTTACGGAAAAATAAAAGTGTATGAGTCGGCTCAAGCAAAAAAAAAATTACACAACTTTAATTTCAGGGTATTTTCACTTCGTTTTTTATACTTTCAACAACTTGTCCCTTTACAAAGCTCTAAAAAGTAAACTACAAGTCCGATTTTAGTAATTCTTTCTAATTTTGATTCAGATTTTATTCTAAAATTTAGAAATAGTATTGAAAATGTTCTTCGAGGTACTTAAAATTTTGGACTTTTTTCCGCAAAATCCCCAGTGTGCGACGTCTGGCAAGGGTAATGCCGCGAATAAAACGTCTGGGACCGAACTTTTTGCAATCAAGGTATCGCCCTCTATCGGCTCTATATGAATTAAAGTGGTTATATACTCGACACAAAAATCGGAAAAAATGCATTTTTCAACTCCCAATAAACCATAGAATGCCGTGAAATAAACCTGCCAGACTTTCGAATTCTTCATCAGGACGCTATTACCTACACATACATATGACCCATTTTCGGTTATCCAAAAACTCCCAAAATCTGCTCTGGGCTCTTAGACTATTATGAGGCCGACGATAATTAATAAATAGTTAAACCAAGTAAATAAATAAATAACCCTCTTTATAACTTTCAAAAGTGAGACATTTTCTCCCTATCGATAAAATGTAAATCTATTCAAAAACACTTTTGATGATAAATCTAAATTTGAATTTGGTTCTATCATTTTTGAATTTTTTTTAGAAAAATATAATTTGATGTCAGAATTGATAGAAATAATCAAAATTTCATCACTAGAAATGAGCTTAGAAACCAACTCAAACTCGAATTTATTTTTCTGCAAGAACATAAAACTTCTCCTTAACTTACAAAAACAACTTCAGGATGTTGCAATTCGACATATTGGTTCAGATTTATCAAAATCTTTGCAGTCTATTCAACAAATTCAATTCATAGATGCACGAAATAAAATCGATGTTCCACATGGATTATTTGGCTTGAGTTTGAACAGTTTTTATGAAAGACGTATTGACCAGGAGAATACCGTTTATATTGATGTTTTGCAATTGGTTTGTAAAATTGCACTCGAACAAGCAAAAGTTTGTATTGTTTTGGATGATATTCAAGATTTTGTAAGAAACATTTTTCTTGGGTATAGAACTAAAAATATGGCAACAATTTTCAGTGACATTTCGTAAGATTCCTTAAATATTTGGTATATTTTTTAAATATTTGTACAATTTCATTGGTTTTAGAAACTCAATAAAATTACTGACAATTCACGAGTCAATTGCAAATGATTTCAGAAAGAACACAGAACAACTAAAGAAATTGCAAGAAAAATTAAATGCCTTTAATGTTCGTGAAACGAATGCAGTTCTTTATGTTAATAGTCAAGTAAATGAGGCTCAAAATGATTGCGTTGAAGTTGAACTTGGTTTGTTGAAAAATAAAGTTGACATCAGTTAATTATTGTATTTTTTTGATAGTCTTGGAACCTATTGAATTTCGTTACAAAATGTCCTTCCATCAGCGAACAACTGAACAATCTGTGGAAAAATCACGTCAAATTGAAGAAAAACTTCAGAAAACTCTTGATAACATTGAAATAGCTTCAAATAGAGAAGATTTAGTAACTGATTCTATCCAATTTAAACAAAAATTAGACATCGAAGTAAGTTAAACGAACATACATAATTTTGACAATATTTGATTAATAGGTATTCGCCTGTTTGAAAGGTTTTAAAATCAAGACTTGAGGAAATGACTGAACAATATGACAGAGAGTATGAAAATCTAGATGGACAAATATCGTATAAGTCAAACGCAATGGACGCTATGCGAGATCAATATAAAGATTGTTTGGCAAAGTTAGAATTCTACAAGTCAGATATTGGAAGATTAAGGGATTGGCAAGAAATGTGGAAACTAAAGGTAAACATTTCAATCTAAGATTTTTCGGGGGTTTGTAAACAAAAAATTCTAGAAAATCGACGATGCTAATGCTGAATTACTGAAACTATCAAAACAAAAGAAAAAGAAGGGTTCTAAGAAAGCCAAGAAGAAGAAATAGATATTTAATTTGGCAATACTTTTTTAAATAAATTCAATATATATATAAAAAACGATATCCAACAATTGTTTGAGCTTTAAATTAGTCCAGTATTTTTAAATATGTACCTGTCATATAACGGAAATAGAAAAGTACATTATTTTCAAAAACGGCTCTAACTATTTTCATTAAAATGTTGGTGTTTGATGTTAGAAATAAGGTCCAACTTTTAAATAAAAAACATATTTAACCGATGATATTAACGGTAGATAGCTGCCATAGAACGGTTTTTTTTTTTTGTTTCAGAATATCTCGTACCCGACTAACGCGATTTCCACAAAAATATTTTTACAAAAGCGTTTAAATAACCGTTATATTAAAATTTAAGAAAATTTTCAAAAACATATTTTTGGATTTTTTTTTTTTAAAGTTCAAATTTTTTTTTTGAAAAATCAATATTTTAAAAACGGGTCAGTGCCCATTGTTAATTAATTATTAATTCTTCAAAATGGCATACCAATTTTTTTCTAAAGAGTGTACAATTTTTATAGGTACATAGGGTAAAGGCACTAGTATCCGGACAGTTAAGGTACTTTTGAACTTTGACGTCGAATAGTTTTATTGTTTTTCAAGCTATAGCAAATATTTTGGTAGTTTCTTAAAGTTTTGCATTTTTGTAATAATGTTACATTCACATAATTTTTAAATTAAACATTTTAGTATTTAAAAATAAAAATAACAAAAAAAGTTCGATTTGCACTAGTGTCGGGACGCAAAATTTAGTTTCCGGACAAATTTATTTTAGTATCCGGACACGATAATTTTATATGAATTTATGGTTCTTTTTTCGTTTTTATGAAATAAAACATCTTTTGTTTTTTGAAAAAATATGAACATATAACTTTAATATACAAAAAAATTTATTAAAAAAATTAATTGTTGAAAAGAAACTACTTCTTAAGGTTAAAATTGTTTTTAATAAAAGTCATCACTAAGCAATTAACAAAAAGGACACACTAACAGCATATATTTGTTAAAAGAATTAATAATAATTCATTTCAGTTTAAAAAAAAAATCCTATAGATAGGTAGGTACTTTTTTCATTGGGTACCTACAAAACAAACGAAAAATTGTTCTTATAATAAGGGTAACAATCCACTTTTCTTGGCAAACTTTTCGTTAAAACAATTATAAATAAGGACTTAGGTACGTTTATGTTAAAACGAGGTTCTTGGGATGAAATTGAAACTTCGTTCGGAATCGAAGGAATTGTCAAAATTGGTAGGTTTGGCGATAGATTGAAGCACGGAACGAATATTTCCAGAACTCATAATTAATGAAGGGGTCCTCATTCCTCAATAACATCACATTGTTACCACCATATCCATATTTTTCATTTTTGCTTCATTTAAAAGTGATGAAAAATTCAGTTTGGAAGTGCTTGGCCTACATTTTTTGCACCCTAATCATGAACTGTTATCTCCCAATCAGATTAGGGGGATTTAAAGACACTAACGTCAGCCGACAGGATGATGTGGGTTGTCTTCGGTGGCAATGCGTACAAAATAACTAGATTTTTGGAACAAAATTCACTCAACTTTAGTGTTAAATGTGACTTATGTCCATCACAGGATGTTCCACTTTGTCATCAAGCAAGCGTTTGTGTCCGCAGTTTGCAACATAATCAAAAAAGGTTTCGCTCCTCATCCAGTATTGGTCTGATAAATATTTATGTAGCCTAAGGAGGCTATACAGAGAAAATAACGAAGGGATAACTTTACTTCTGGTATATTTAACTTTATTTCTGGTACCTACATTTTACTAATTTCTAATATATTTAACTATATATTATGATTAAATATACCAGAAGTTATGTTTTTTTCCGTGATATAATTTTGCTAGTATTTGGGTAGAGACAAAAGCTGGGGTCGAATTACGGCACATGCTCGTTAACGTATGGGAGCTATGTGTCCCTCTTTTTTTCTACTAATTAAATATGGACAGAAATAGTCAAAACGTTATATTAACATATGATCGTAATCGTGTGCCGTGATTCGACCCCTGGTTTCTTCATCGCCATTTAATATCATACTCGAGTCATAAATGGAAATATGTTCCTGGCCAATACTTTTCAAATAATTTTAGAGCTATTCAAACCATTTTAAAATGCTTTCTTGTCTAAAAACTGCTGTTCCTTGCCTACTAATATTTTCAGCTTCTCTCAAAGCTAGAATTGGATTTATATAAATCCTTGTATCCTCTATGGTCTTTGATATGTTTTTGAAGTTATACTTCTTATGGGAGGGTGGGTATGAAAATTTACTTTTTGACAAGAATGTCAAAGGGATTATGACGCGATCACCCTGGGTAGCAGGGCTGTCGTTTCACCTTTAGAGTACGCAGTACTTTAGTATTTAAAAATGCAGTACGCCACAGTACGGCAAACATAAAACACACAACACGTAGCAAGTTACATGTTTCATGTGGCAAGTTGCATGTGGCAAGTTGTATGTGGCAAGTTGCATGTGGCAAGTTGCATGTGGCAAGTTGTATGTGGCAAGTTGCGTGTGGCAAGTTGCATGTGGCAAATTGCGTGTGGCAAGTTGCATGTGGCAAGTTACATGTGGCAAGTTGCCAGGGTTGCAAAAAGCTAACATTTCAGCTCAGCTCACAGCTCAGCTCAAATTTGAGCTAGGTACCATATCTTAGCTCATTTGAGCTGAGCTGAAAGTGAGCTGAGCTGAAAGTGAGCGCCCCAACTTCCAACGCCTATATCTCGGAATTTTGAAAAAAATGAAAAAAAAATTTTTTTAAGCCAAAAGGTAGCGGGGACTCTAACCTATATTTGGGTACAACTTCCATCCCTGTAGGTACACGCGTTCTCAAACCAGGAGAACTTAAAGGTAAAAAAAAAGTTAAGCCCGATTCTGAAAAAATAGGCATGATGTGGCGGTTTAACATGCAAAGCGATTTTTTAAAAATCTGACAATATGCAAAGCGTAGGCCCATGACACAAGCTATCATTTGGCATCACTCCCAAAAATTGCTCTCAAGCGGCTTAGCTTCCAGGAGCGTTCAAAGATTCGGGGATTTTTCGAAAAAAAAAATTTACCCCAACTTTCAAACACGATTTTCTCGGAATTTTGAAAAAAATCGAAAAACCGGATTATACCACTTTCGGGTAGCTGAGAATATAAGCTTTCATATGGCACCACTCCCCTGTCTCTAGATCAAAGCCTTGCAACGCCTATATCTCGGAATTTTGAAAAAAATGAAAAAAAATTTTTTGTTGCTAAAAGGTAGCGGGGACTCTAACCTACATTTGGGTACAACTTCCATCCCTGTATGTACACGCGTTCTCAAACCAGGAGAACTTAAAGGTAAAAAAAAAGTTAAGCCCGATTCTGAAAAAAAGGCATGATGTGGCGGTTTAACATGGAAGGCGATTTTTTAAAAATCTGATAATGTGCAAAGCGTAGGCCCATGACACAAGCTATCATTTGGCACCACTCCCAAAAATTGCTCTCAAGCGGTTTAGCTTCCAGGAGCGTTCAAAGATTCGGGGATTTTTCGAAAAAAAAATTTACCCCAACTTTCAAACGCGATTTTCTCGGAATTTTGAAAAAAGTCGTAAAACCGGATTGTACCTGATTTTTTTATGATTAAAAAAGAAATATTTTACTAAAAAAATAGAAATATATTTACTATTAACCCTAGAAAGATAATCTACGTCTGTAAGACGTATGGCGTGTAAAGAACTGTTTTATCTAATTCAATTCAAATTTCTGGGTTTTTATTAAATTGATTTGATTTATTATATCACTTCTTAAAAATAATCTAAGTAATGAGTTAAATAAATATGACAAAAAGTGTTAACATAAGACCAAAAATCTTTTTTAGAATCATACGTCTCTGAGACGTATATTATGATTATCTTTCTAGGGTTAAAAAAACCAAGAGAAAGATCACGAAAAATTATCTGTTTTATTTATAAAAATATCCATGTGTTAAAATAATTCCATTAATAACTAGAACCAAACATCTTGAGCTATGGTGTTTTATAAAAGTTTAAAATATCTTCATATTTCATTATACCTACATACAAAATGTACATGTTAAAGTATAAATATGAATATAATAAATAACAAATTATACCTATACCTACCTAAATAATTAAAAAGTGATGCATACATAAATTTGCGAAATTAATGTTAAATTAAACAATATCATTTTAATAAAACAAAAAAGTTAGTAGGCAGTTAGTAAATCTACGTATTTCCTGTAACATAGGACAAAACTGCAACACAATAGTTAACATTAAAAAAATATTAGCTAGCTTAATGTTTAAATGATTGTAAATTTTGTATTATTGGTTTGAACAAGTGTGTTGGAGGAATTTCGAACATGTTCAAAACCGCCCCCGAGCAGTTTGAATCAGATATTTTAAGTAGGTAAACTTGAATGTTCTTATAAAAAGGATAATGAAACTAGCATTTGTGGAAAAATTAAAGAAAATAAAATGGAAATGTAGGTATAACATTATTGAAGATTAAACAAAAAATGCCTGAATCCTTCAAGTTCTACTAGACTGATTTCGATGAGAACTCGATTACGTGGTATAAAAATTAAAGTCAAGCTGCCAGAGGCGTACGTTGAGTTGATATAGAAAAAGAACAAATTATAGCTCTGTTCACTGACGCTGTGCTGGACTGTTCTAGGCAGAAAAGTACAGCTTTTTGCTGTTCATTCAGGTTTTTTCTGTGCTGAACTGTTCTAATTACCTGTTCATTGACAAATCTAGAGCAGTTTAGAACAGGATTTTCTGTTCTTGCTTTTGAGTCAGATCAGGTTAGAACAGATTCGTGAGAAGTGTCAAAATCAAAGCTGTCATTTTTTGTTTTTGTTTTGATTTAATTGTGCGAATATTTCTCGGGTGCTCGTGGTTTTTATAACTAATAAATAATTTTTAATTATATTTTTCACAGTAAAATTACAAAAAAATAGAAAAAATAAACGAGAAACGATAAACAAAAAATTCAAATTTACAATTTGTTTTTTTTTTTTTTTTATTTTGACAACTGACGTTTAAATGACTGTTCTAACTTGTTCTGACGTTTCTCACGAAACTGTGCTGTCCTGTCCTGTTCTGATCTAGAAAAATCCTCGTTGAACATACTTTATATAGAAAATAAGAACAAATAAAAAAGTACGTAGGTATACAGCCTACTTTTTTTTATGGGACCCCTGATGTATCATTTGTTGGTCGCTAAGATTATTTACGCAACACTTTTTGTGGCAAATAATATATAGGTAATTTTTTTTCAAAAAACTGATTTATTTTTTTGCGATCCCTGAGGTATGTGACTGGCTACCAATATAATTTGTCTCTCTTGTATCCGAAGTAATTCATGTCAAATAACTTATCTTTTTGCTGCGTTAAGTAAGTTGCCAACTCTGCATTGTTTCCAGTCGAGGCCCTGGCATGGCACCGCCCCGCTTGCCCCAAAGGTGTGTACGCCCCTGCAAGCTGCCTACACCAATTAACGCTCCTGGTATATGAAGAACATCCGCTTTGTTAACATTTGCATTTAATGTCTAGAAAAATAGGTTGATCACAAAATAAATCTATTTTACTCTTGGAAGCATAAAAGGTATGAATATGAATATCATTTTTCGAAGTTATGTTTTAAATTAAAAATTGATTTGGCAAGTTTTGACCCTCCAATGCCCCTCCCCAGGGTCCGGACAACTAAAATATTGTGTAGTCATCTGCGATACATATAAGTACAAAGTTTCATTTCGATACTGTAACTAGAAGTAGGCTAAAATTGATTTGGCGTCTTTCGACCCTTCAATGCACCTCCCCAGAGTCCGGACCAATAAAATATTGTGTAGTCGTCTGCGATACATATATGTACAAATTTTCATTTCGATACGATAATTGGAAGTAGGCTAAAATTGATTTGGAGTCTTTCGACCCCTCAATGCACCTTCCCAGGGTCCGGACCAATAAAGTATTGTGTAGTCATCTGCGATACATATAAGTACAAAGTTTCATTTCGATGCGATAATTGGAAGTAGGCTAAAATTGATTTGGAGTCTTTCGACCCCTCAATGCACCTCCCCAGGGTCCGGACCAATAAAATATTGTGTAGTCATCTGCGATACATATATGTACAAATTTTCATTTCGATACGATAATTGGAAGTAGGCTAAAATTGATTTGGGTCTTTCGACCCCTCAATGCACCTCCCCAGGGTCCGGACCAATAAAATATTGTATAGTCATCTGCGATACATATAAGTACAAAGTTTCATTTCGATACTGTAACTAGAAGTAGGCTAAAATTGATTTGGCGTCTTTCGACCCTTCAATGCACCTCCCCAGAGTCCGGACAGCTAAAATATTGTGTAGTCATCTGCGATACATATATGTACAAATTTTCATTTCGATACGATAATTGGAAGTAGGCTAAAATTGATTTGGAGTCTTTCGACCCCTCAATGCACCTCCCCAGGGTCCGGACCAGTAAAATATTGTGTAGTCATCTGCGATACATATATGTACAAATTTTCATTTCGATACGATAATTGGAAGTAGGCTAAAATTGATTTGGAGTCTTTTGACCCCTCAATGCACCTCCCCAGAGTCCGGACCAATAAAATATTGTGTAGTCATCTGCGATACATATATGTACAAATTTTGATTTCGATACGATAATTGGAAGTAGGCTAAAATTGATTTGGAGTCTTTCGACCCCTCAATGCACCTCCCCAGGGTCCGGACCAGTAAAATATTGTGTAGTCATCTGCGATACATATATGTACAAATTTTCATTTCGATACGATAATTGGAAGTAGGCTAAAATTGATTTGGAGTCTTTCGACCCCTCAATGCACCTCCCCAGGGTCCGGACCAATAAAATATTGTGTAGTCATCTGCGATACATATATGTACAAATTTTCATTTCGATACGATAATTGGAAGTAGGCTAAAATTGATTTGGAGTCTTTCGACCCCTCAATGCACCTCCCCAGGGTCCGGACCAATAAAATATTGTGTAGTCATCTGCGATACATATATGTACAAATTTTCATTTCGATACGATAATTGGAAGTAGGCTAAAGTTGATTTGGAGTCTTTCGACCCCTCAATGCACCTCCCCAGGGTCCGGACCAATAAAGTATTGTGTAGTCATCTGCGATACATATAAGTACAAAGTTTCATTTCGATACTGTAACTAGAAGTAGGCTAAAATTGATTTGGGTCTTTCGACCCCTCAATGCACCTCCCCTGGGTCCGAACCAATAAAATATTGTGTAGTCATCTGCGATACATATATGTACAAATTTTCATTTCGATACGATAATTGGAAGTAGGCTAAAATTGATTTGGAGTCTTTCGACCCCTCAATGCACCTCCCCAGGGTCCGGACCAATAAAATATTGTGTAGTCATCTGCGATACATATATGTACAAATTTTCATTTCGATACGATAATTGGAAGTAGGCTAAAATTGATTTGGAGTCTTTCGACCCCTCAATGCACCTCCCCAGGGTCCGGACCAGTAAAATATTGTGTAGTCATCTGCGATACATATATGTACAAATTTTCATTTCGATACGATAATTGGAAGTAGGCTAAAATTGATTTGGGTCTTTCGACCCCTCAATGCACCTCCCCAGGCTCCGGACAGCTAAAATATTGTGTAGTCACCTGCGATACATATAAGTACAAAATTTCTTTTCGATACTGTAACTAGAAGTAGGCTTAAATTGATCTGGGTCTTTCGACCCCTCAATGCACCTCCCCAGGGTCCTGACCAATAAAATATTGTGTAGTCATCTGCGATACATATAAGTACAAAGTTTCATTTCGATACTGTAACTAGAAGTAGGCTAAAATTGATTTGGGTCTTTCGACCCCTCAATGCACCTCCCCTGGGTCCGAACCAATAAAATATTGTGTAGTCATCTGCGATACATATAAGTACAAAGTTTCATTTCGATACTGTAACTAGAAGTAGGCTAAAATTTATTTGGCGTCTTTCGACCCTTCAATGCACCTCCCCAGGGTCCGGACAGCTAAAATATTGTGAAGTCATCTGAGCTACATATTTGAACAAATTTTCATTTCGATACGATAATTGGAAGAAGGCTAAGATTGATTTGGGGTGTTTTGACCCCTCTATGCACCTCCCCAGGGTCCGGACCAATAAAATATGGTATAGTCATCTGAGCTGGATATATGTACAAAGTTTCATTTCGATACGATAATTGGAAGTAGGCTAAAATTCATTTGGGATGTTTCGACGTCACTTTTGCAAAGAGTGACGCACATCGCTTTTCAAAAAACTGACGGGCGTCACTTTTTGAGAAATTGACGCGGGCGTCATTTTTTGAGAAATTGACGCGGGCGTCATTTTATGAGAAAATGACGCGGGCGTCATTTTATGATAAATTGACGCGGGCGTCATCTTATGAGAAAATGACACGGGCGTCATTTTATGAGAAAATGAAGCGGGCGTCATTTTATGATAAATTGACGCGGGCGTCATTTTGTGATGAGAAAATGACGCGGGCGTCATTTTATGAGAAAATGACGCGGGCGTCATTTTTTGAGCAAATGACGCGGGCGTCATTTTTTGAGCAAATGACGCAGGCGTCATTTTATGATAAATTGACGCGAGCGTCATTTTTTGAGCAAATGACGCGAACGTCATTTTATGAGAAAATGACGCAGGCGTCATTTTTTGAGCAAATGACGCAGGCGTCATTTTATGATAAATTGACGCGGGCGTCATTTTTTGAGCAAATGACGCAGGCGTCATTTTATGATAAATTGACGCGGGCGTCATTTTTTGAGCAAATGACGCGGGCGTCATTTTATGAGAAAATGACGCAGGCGTCATTTTGTGATAAATTGACGCGGGCGTCATTTTATGAGAAAATGACGCTGGCGTCATTTTATAAGAAAATGACGCAGGCGTCATTTTATAAGAAAATGACGCAGGCGTCATTTTTTGAGCAAATGACGCGGGCGTCATTTTATGAGAAAATGACGCAGGCGTCATTTTGTGATAAATTGACGCGGGCGTCATTTTATGAGAAAATGACGCGGGCGTCATTTTATGATAAATTGACGCGGGCGTCATTTTTTGAGCAAATGACGCGGGCGTCATTTTATGATAAATTGACGCGGGCGTCATTTTTTGAGCAAATGACGCGGGCGTCATTTTTTGAGAAATTGACGCGGGCGTCATTTTATGAGAAAATGACGCGGGCGTCATTTTATGAGAAAATGACGCGGGCGTCATTTTATGATAAATTGACGCGGGCGTCATTTTATGAGAAAATGACACGGGCGTCATTTTATGAGAAAATGAAGCGGGCGTCATTTTATGATAAATTGACGCGGGCGTCATTTTGTGATGAGAAAATGACGCGGGCGTCATTTTATGAGAAAATGACGCGGGCGTCATTTTTTGAGCAAATGACGCGGGCGTCATTTTTTGAGCAAATGACGCAGGCGTCATTTTATGATAAATTGACGCGAGCGTCATTTTTTGAGCAAATGACGCGAACGTCATTTTATGAGAAAATGACGCGGGCGTCATTTTTTGAGCAAATGACGCAGGCGTCATTTTATGAGAAAATGACGCTGGCGTCATTTTATAAGAAAATGACGCAGGCGTCATTTTTTGAGCAAATGACGCGGGCGTCATTTTATGAGAAAATGACGCAGGCGTCATTTTGTGATAAATTGACGCGGGCGTCATTTTATGAGAAAATGACGCGGGCGTCATTTTATGATAAATTGACGCGGGCGTCATTTTTTGAGAAAAAAACGATGGCGTCATTTTATAAGAAAATGACGCAGGCGTCATTTTATAAGAAAATGACGCAGGCGTCATTTTTTGAGCAAATGACGCGGGCGTCATTTTATGAGAAAATGACGCAGGCGTCATTTTGTGATAAATTGACGCGGGCGTCATTTTATGAGAAAATGACGCGGGCGTCATTTTATGATAAATTGACGCGGGCGTCATTTTTTGAGCAAATGACGCGGGCGTCATTTTATGATAAATTGACGCGGGCGTCATTTTTTGAGCAAATGACGCGGGCGTCATTTTTTGAGAAATTGACGCGGGCGTCATTTTATGAGAAAATGACGCGGGCGTCATTTTATGAGAAAATGACGCGGGCGTCATTTTATGATAAATTGACGCGGGCGTCATTTTATGAGAAAATGACACGGGCGTCATTTTATGAGAAAATGAAGCGGGCGTCATTTTATGAGAAAATGAAGCGGGCGTCATTTTATGATAAATTGACGCGGGCGTCATTTTGTGATGAGAAAATGACGCGGGCGTCATTTTTTGAGCAAATGACGCGGGCGTCATTTTTTGAGCAAATGACGCAGGCGTCATTTTATGATAAATTGACGCGAGCGTCATTTTTTGAGCAAATGACGCGAACGTCATTTTATGAGAAAATGACGCGGGCGTCATTTTTTGAGCAAATGACGCAGGCGTCATTTTATGAGAAAATGACGCTGGCGTCATTTTATAAGAAAATGACGCAGGCGTCATTTTTTGAGCAAATGACGCGGGCGTCATTTTATGAGAAAATGACGCAGGCGTCATTTTGTGATAAATTGACGCGGGCGTCATTTTATGAGAAAATGACGCGGGCGTCATTTTATGAGAAAATGACGCCCGCGTCATTTGCTCAAAAAATGACGCCTGCGTCAATTTATCATAAAATGATGCCCGCGTCATTTGCTCAAAAAATGACGCCTGCGTCATTTTCTCATAAAATGACGCCCGCGTCAATTTATCACAAAATGACGCCTGCGTCATTTTCTCATAAAATGACGTCCGCGTCATTTGCTCAAAAAATGACGCCTGCGTCATTTTCTCATAAAATGACGCCCGCGTCAATTTATCACAAAATGACGCCTGCGTCATTTTCTCATAACATGACGCCCGCGTCTTTTGCTCAAAAAATGACGCCCTCGTCATTTTCTCATAAAATGACGTCCGCGTCAATGTATCACAAAATGACGCCTGCGTCATTTTCTCATAAAATGACGCCTGCGTCATTTGCTCAAAAAATGACGCCCGCGTCATTTTCTCATAAAATGACGTTCGCGTCATTTGCTCAAAAAATGACGCTAGCGTCAATTTATCATAAAATGACGCTTGCGTCATTTGCTCAAAAAATGACGCCCGCGTCATTTGCTCAAAAAATGACGCCCGCGTCATTTTCTCATCACAAAATGACGCCCGCGTCAATTTATCATAAAATGACGCCCGCTTCATTTTCTCATAAAATGACGCCCGTGTCATTTTCTCATAAAATGACGCCCGCGTCAATTTATCATAAAATGACGCCCGCGTCATTTTCTCATAAAATGACGCCCGCGTCATTTTCTCAAAAAATGACGCCCGCGTCAATTTATCATAAAATGACGCCCGCGTCATTTTCTCATAAAATGACGCCCGCGTCATTTTCTCATAAAATGACGCCCGCGTCATTTGCTCAAAAAATGACGCCCGCGTCATTTGCTCAAAAAATGACGCCTGCGTCATTTGCTCAAAAAATGACGCCCGCGTCATTTGCTCAAAAAATGACGCCTGCGTCAATTTATCATAAAATGATGCCCGCGTCATTTGCTCAAAAAATGACGCCTGCGTCATTTTCTCATAAAATGACGCCCGCGTCAATTTATCACAAAATGACGCCCGCGTCAATTTATCATAAAATGACGCCCGCGTCATTTTCTCATAAAATGACGCCCGCGTCAATTTATCACAAAATGACGCCTGCGTCATTTTCTCATAAAATGACGTCCGCGTCATTTGCTCAAAAAATGACGCCTGCGTCATTTTCTCATAAAATGACGCCCGCGTCAATTTATCACAAAATGACGCCTGCGTCATTTTCTCATAACATGACGCCCGCGTCATTTGCTCAAAAAATGACGCCCGCGTCATTTTCTCATAAAATGACGTCCGCGTCAATGTATCACAAAATGACGCCTGCGTCATTTTCTCATAAAATGACGCCTGCGTCATTTGCTCAAAAAATGACGCCCGCGTCATTTTCTCATAAAATGACGTTCGCGTCATTTGCTCAAAAAATGACGCTAGCGTCAATTTATCATAAAATGACGCCTGCGTCATTTGCTCAAAAAATGACGCCCGCGTCATTTGCTCAAAAAATGACGCCCGCGTCAATTTATCATAAAATGACGCCCGCTTCATTTTCTCATAAAATGACGCCCGTGTCATTTTCTCATAAAATGACGCCCGCGTCAATTTATCATAAAATGACGCCCGCGTCATTTTCTCATAAAATGACGCCCGCGTCATTTTCTCAAAAAATGACGCCCGCGTCAATTTATCATAAAATGACGCCCGCGTCATTTGCTCAAAAAATGACGCCCGCGTCAATTTATCATAAAATGACGCCCGCGTCATTTTCTCATAAAATGACGCCCGCGTCATTTTCTCATAAAATGACGCCCGCGTCATTTTCTCATAAAATGACGCCCGCGTCATTTGCTCAAAAAATGACGCCCGCGTCAATTTATCATAAAATGACGCCTGCGTCATTTGCTCAAAAAATGACGCCCGCGTCAATTTATCATAAAATGACGCCTGCGTCATTTGCTCAAAAAATGACGCCCGCGTCATTTTCTCATAAAATGACGTTCGCGTCATTTGCTCAAAAAATGACGCTCGCGTCAATTTATCATAAAATGACGCCTGCGTCATTTGCTCAAAAAATGACGCCCGCGTCATTTGCTCAAAAAATGACGCCCGCGTCATTTTCTCATAAAATGACGCCCGCGTCATTTTCTCATCACAAAATGACGCCCGCGTCAATTTATCATAAAATGACGCCCGCTTCATTTTCTCATAAAATGACGCCCGTGTCATTTTCTCATAAAATGACGCCCGCGTCAATTTATCATAAAATGACGCCCGCGTCATTTTCTCATAAAATGACGCCCGCGTCATTTTCTCATAAAATGACGCCCGCGTCATTTTCTCATAAAATGACGCCCGCGTCATTTTCTCATAAAATGACGCCCGCGTCATTTTCTCATAAAATGACGCCCGCGTCAATTTCTCAAAAAATGACGCCCGCGTCAATTTCTCAAAAAGTGACGCCCGTCAGTTTTTTGAAAAGCGATGTGCGTCACTCTTTGCAAAAGTGACGTCGAAACATCCCAAATGAATTTTAGCCTACTTCCAATTATCGTATCGAAATGAAACTTTGTACATATATCCAGCTCAGATGACTATACCATATTTTATTGGTCCGGACCCTGGGGAGGTGCATAGAGGGGTCAAAACACCCCAAATCAATCTTAGCCTTCTTCCAATTATCGTATCGAAATGAAAATTTGTTCAAATATGTAGCTCAGATGACTTCACAATATTTTAGCTGTCCGGACCCTGGGGAGGTGCATTGAAGGGTCGAAAGACGCCAAATCAATTTTAGCCTACTTCTAGTTACAGTATCGAAATGAAACTTTGTACTTATATGTATCGCAGATGACTACACAATATTTTATTGGTTCGGACCCAGGGGAGGTGCATTGAGGGGTCGAAAGACCCAAATCAATTTTAGCCTACTTCTAGTTACAGTATCGAAATGAAACTTTGTACTTATATGTATCGCAGATGACTACACAATATTTTATTGGTCAGGACCCTGGGGAGGTGCATTGAGGGGTCGAAAGACCCAAATCAATTTTAGCCTACTTCCAATTATCGTATCGAAATGAAAATTTGTACATATATGTATCGCAGATGACTACACAATATTTTACTGGTCCGGACCCTGGGGAGGTGCATTGAGGGGTCGAAAGACTCCAAATCAATTTTAGCCTACTTCCAATTATCGTATCGAAATGAAAATTTGTAAATATATGTATCGCAGATGACTACACAATATTTTATTGGTCCGGACCCTGGGGAGGTGCATTGAGGGGTCGAAAGACTCCAAATCAATTTTAGCCTACTTCCAATTATCGTATCGAAATGAAACTTTGTACTTTTATGTATCGCAGATGACTACACAATACTTTATTGGTCTGGACCCTGGGGAGGTGCATTGAGGGGTCGAAAGACTCCAAATCAACTTTAGCCTACTTCCAATTATCGTATCGAAATGAAAATTTGTACATATATGTATCGCAGATGACTACACAATATTTTATTGGTCCGGACCCTGGGGAGGTGCATTGAGGGGTCGAAAGACTCCAAATCAATTTTAGCCTACTTCCAATTATCGTATCGAAATGAAAATTTGTACATATATGTATCGCAGATGACTACACAATATTTTATTGGTCCGGACCCTGGGGAGGTGCATTGAGGGGTCGAAAGACTCCAAATCAATTTTAGCCTACTTCCAATTATCGTATCGAAATGAAACTTTGTAATTATATGTATCGCAGATGACTACACAATACTTTATTGGTCCGGACCCTGGGGAGGTGCATTGAGGGGTCGAAAGACTCCAAATCAATTTTAGCCTACTTCCAATTATCGTATCGAAATGAAAATTTGTACATATATGTATCGCAGATGACTACACAATATTTTACTGGTCCGGACCCTGGGGAGGTGCATTGAGGGGTCGAAAGACTCCAAATCAATTTTAGCCTACTTCCAATTATCGTATCGAAATGAAAATTTGTACATATATGTATCGCAGATGACTACACAATATTTTATTGGTCCGGACCCTGGGGAGGTGCATTGAGGGGTCGAAACATCCCAAATGAATTTTAGGCTACTTCCAATTATCGTATCGAAATGAAACTTTGTACATATATCCAGCTCAGATGACTATACCATATTTTATTGGTCCGGACCCTGGGGAGGTGCATAGAGGGGTCAAAACACCCCAAATCAATCTTAGCCTTCTTCCAATTATCGTATCGAAATGAAATTTTGTACTTATATGTATCGCAGATGACTACACAATATTTTATTGGTCAGGACCCTGGGGAGGTGCATTGAGGGGTCGAAAGACCCAGATCAATTTTAGCCTACTTCTAGTTACAGTATCGAAAAGAAATTTTGTACTTATATGTATCGCAGGTGACTACACAATATTTTAGCTGTCCGGAGCCTGGGGAGGTGCATTGAGGGGTCGAAAGACCCAAATCAATTTTAGCCTACTTCCAATTATCGTATCGAAATGAAAATTTGTACATATATGTATCGCAGATGACTACACAAATGACGCGGGCGTCATTTTATGATAAAATGACGCCCGCGTCATTTTCTCATAAAATGACGCCCGCGTCATTTTCTCAAAAAATGACGCCCGCGTCAATTTATCATAAAATGACGCCCGCGTCATTTGCTCAAAAAATGACGCCCGCGTCAATTTATCATAAAATGACGCCCGCGTCATTTGCTCAAAAAATGACGCCCGCGTCATTTGCTCAAAAAATGACGCCTGCGTCATTTGCTCAAAAAATGACGCCCGCATCATTTGCTCAAAAAATGACGCCCGCGTCATTTGCTCAAAAAATGACGCCTGCGTCAATTTATCATAAAATGATGCCCGCGTCATTTGCTCAAAAAATGACGCCTGCGTCATTTTCTCATAAAATGACGCCCGCGTCAATTTATCACAAAATGACGCCCGCGTCAATTTATCATAAAATGACGCCCGCGTCATTTTCTCATAAAATGACGCCCGCGTCAATTTATCACAAAATGACGCCTGCGTCATTTTCTCATAAAATGACGTCCGCGTCATTTGCTCAAAAAATGACGCCTGCGTCATTTTCTCATAAAATGACGCCCGCGTCAATTTATCACAAAATGACGCCTGCGTCATTTTCTCATAACATGACGCCCGCGTCATTTGCTCAAAAAATGACGCCCGCGTCATTTTCTCATAAAATGACGTCCGCGTCAATGTATCACAAAATGACGCCTGCGTCATTTTCTCATAAAATGACGCCTGCGTCATTTGCTCAAAAAATGACGCCCGCGTCATTTTCTCATAAAATGACGTTCGCGTCATTTGCTCAAAAAATGACGCTAGCGTCAATTTATCATAAAATGACGCCTGCGTCATTTGCTCAAAAAATGACGCCCGCGTCATTTGCTCAAAAAATGACGCCCGCGTCAATTTATCATAAAATGACGCCCGCTTCATTTTCTCATAAAATGACGCCCGTGTCATTTTCTCATAAAATGACGCCCGCGTCAATTTATCATAAAATGACGCCCGCGTCATTTGCTCAAAAAATGACGCCCGCGTCAATTTATCATAAAATGACGCCCGCGTCATTTTCTCATAAAATGACGCCCGCGTCATTTTCTCATAAAATGACGCCCGCGTCAATTTATCACAAAATGACGCCTGCGTCATTTTCTCATAAAATGACGCCCGCGTCATTTGCTCAAAAAATGACGCCCGCGTCAATTTATCATAAAATGACGCCTGCGTCATTTGCTCAAAAAATGACGCCCGCGTCAATTTATCATAAAATGACGCCTGCGTCATTTGCTCAAAAAATGACGCCCGCGTCATTTTCTCATAAAATGACGTTCGCGTCATTTGCTCAAAAAATGACGCTCGCGTCAATTTATCATAAAATGACGCCTGCGTCATTTGCTCAAAAAATGACGCCCGCGTCATTTGCTCAAAAAATGACGCCCGCGTCATTTTCTCATAAAATGACGCCCGCGTCATTTTCTCATCACAAAATGACGCCCGCGTCAATTTATCATAAAATGACGCCCGCTTCATTTTCTCATAAAATGACGCCCGTGTCATTTTCTCATAAAATGACGCCCGCGTCAATTTATCATAAAATGACGCCCGCGTCATTTTCTCATAAAATGACGCCCGCGTCAATTTCTCAAAAAATGACGCCCGCGTCAATTTCTCAAAAAGTGACGCCCGTCAGTTTTTTGAAAAGCGATGTGCGTCACTCTTTGCAAAAGTGACGTCGAAACATCCCAAATGAATTTTAGCCTACTTCCAATTATCGTATCGAAATGAAACTTTGTACATATATCCAGCTCAGATGACTATACCATATTTTATTGGTCCGGACCCTGGGGAGGTGCATAGAGGGGTCAAAACACCCCAAATCAATCTTAGCCTTCTTCCAATTATCGTATCGAAATGAAAATTTGTTCAAATATGTAGCTCAGATGACTTCACAATATTTTAGCTGTCCGGACCCTGGGGAGGTGCATTGAAGGGTCGAAAGACGCCAAATAAATTTTAGCCTACTTCTAGTTACAGTATCGAAATGAAACTTTGTACTTATATGTATCGCAGATGACTACACAATATTTTATTGGTTCGGACCCAGGGGAGGTGCATTGAGGGGTCGAAAGACCCAAATCAATTTTAGCCTACTTCTAGTTACAGTATCGAAATGAAACTTTGTACTTATATGTATCGCAGATGACTACACAATATTTTATTGGTCAGGACCCTAGGGAGGTGCATTGAGGGGTCGAAAGACCCAAATCAATTTTAGCCTACTTCCAATTATCGTATCGAAATGAAAATTTGTACATATATGTATCGCAGATGACTACACAATATTTTACTGGTCCGGACCCTGGGGAGGTGCATTGAGGGGTCGAAAGACTCCAAATCAATTTTAGCCTACTTCCAATTATCGTATCGAAATGAAAATTTGTACATATATGTATCGCAGATGACTACACAATATTTTATTGGTCCGGACCCTGGGGAGGTGCATTGAGGGGTCGAAAGACTCCAAATCAATTTTAGCCTACTTCCAATTATCGTATCGAAATGAAACTTTGTACTTATATGTATCGCAGATGACTACACAATACTTTATTTGTCTGGACCCTGGGGAGGTGCATTGAGGGGTCGAAAGACTCCAAATCAACTTTAGCCTACTTCCAATTATCGTATCGAAATGAAAATTTGTACATATATGTATCGCAGATGACTACACAATATTTTATTGGTCCGGACCCTGGGGAGGTGCATTGAGGGGTCGAAAGACTCCAAATCAATTTTAGCCTACTTCCAATTATCGTATCTAAATGAAAATTTGTACATATATGTATCGCAGATGACTACACAATATTTTATTGGTCCGGACCCTGGGGAGGTGCATTGAGGGGTCGAAAGACTCCAAATCAATTTTAGCCTACTTCCAATTATCGTATCGAAATGAAACTTTGTAATTATATGTATCGCAGATGACTACACAATACTTTATTGGTCCGGACCCTGGGGAGGTGCATTGAGGGGTCGAAAGACTCCAAATCAATTTTAGCCTACTTCCAATTATCGTATCGAAATGAAAATTTGTACATATATGTATCGCAGATGACTACACAATATTTTACTGGTCCGGACCCTGGGGAGGTGCATTGAGGGGTCGAAAGACTCCAAATCAATTTTAGCCTACTTCCAATTATCGTATCGAAATGAAAATTTGTACATATATGTGCCCTTAATTTAAAAGTGGACTAAGTCACTCCTAAAAATGCCCTCAAATCTAGCCTTAAAATAATTCTAATTTAAGGGGTAAAGTTTATTTGAAAGCGAAATTGCAGTTAATAAATTTCTTTATTTCTCCTCTAGTGATTTCATAAAAGAAATATAATTAAATCGTTATAAGAAAATTGTTTTTTAAGTTTTTCTTTAAACAATGCAAAAAGTGACTAAGTCCACTTTCATAATCATGGGCACATATATATTTTAGTTGTCCGGACCCTGGGGAGGGGCATTTGAGGGTCAAAACTTGCCAAATCAGTTTTAGCCGACTTAGAATTATAGGGGAGAGTGGGACACATTTGAAGAATTTTTGCTTTCGCAACTTCTTGAACGAAATACATATGTTCGTTTTCTTGATCTATAAAGTTTACTAACAATAAACATTAACATTGAACTTCGATTTCAAATAACATTTGGATAGTTAGACGAAATATTGATATATATAAAATTTTGATGTTTAACCAATATAACTCTTATGTTCAAAAGTGGGGCAGGTTTGAACATGGAAGGTGCACTTTTGCACAGAAGTATTACTTTCGTTGTAATGAATAGATAAAACATAGCTTTTTATTAATTTTTTACTAAGAACATACACATACTCAAAATTGATTATTATATCATATTCAAGAAACCAAAAAATAATAAAAACTCAGAAAAAAATAACCTTAAAATTTAAAATATAGTTATTTCACATTTATTAGTTGAAAAGAAAAACAAGAAAAATTAATTTAAAACATAACTTCGAAAAATGATATTCATGTTCATACCTTTTATGCTTCCAAGAGTAAAATAGATTTATTTTGTGATCAACCTATTTTTCTAGACATTAAATGCAAATGTTAACAAAGCGGATGTTCTTCATATACCAGGAGCGTTAATTGGTGTAGGCAGCTTGCAGGGGCGTACACACCTTTGGGGCAAGCGGGGCGGTGCCATGCCAGGGCCTCGACTGGAAACAATGCAGAGTTGGCAACTTACTTAACGCAGCAAAAAGATAAGTTATTTGACATGAATTACTTCGGATACAAGAGAGACAAATTATATTGGTAGCCAGTCACATACCTCAGGGTTGCGTAAATAATCTTAGCGACCAACAAATGATACATCAGGGGTCCCATAAAAAAAAGTAGGCTGTATACCTACGTACTTTTTTATTTGTTCTTATTTTCTATATAAAGTATGTTCAACGAGGATTTTTCTAGATCAGAACAGGACAGGACAGCACAGTTTCGTGAGAAACGTCAGAAGAAGTTAGAACAGTCATTTAAACGTCACTTGTCAAAATGAAAAAAAAAAAAAAAACAAATTGTAAATTTGAATTTTTTGTTTATCGTTTCTCGTTTATTTTTTCTATTTTTTTGTAATTTTACTGTGAAAAATATAATTAAAAATTATTTATTAGTTATAAAAACCACGAGCACCCGAGAAATATTCGCACAATTAAATCAAAACAAAAACAAAAAATGACAGCTTTGATTTTGACACTTCTCACGAATCTGTTCTAACCTGATCTGACTCAAAAGCAAGAACAGAAAATCCTGTTCTAAACTGCTCTAGATTTGTCAATGAACAGGTAATTATAGGTCGTTTCAAATCAAAAGTCCTGACTCTGAGTTTATTTTCTCCCTTCCAATAAAATTGATGGCAAATAAACAAAAAACTCAATTTTATTGGCTCATTGCGACAAATCAACTCAAAAATAACAACAAATCATGCTTGTTTGAATGAAAGAAATGCTAGAGAAAAAAATAAACAAACCAAAAATCTGAATTTGTTTATTAATGATTTCTATGGTGACGACTCCAAAATAATTGAAAAATAAAAATAAGATATTTACTGCCCAATTATACAAATGAAAAGATGTGAATAGAATTTTAAGTTATGAATTGCTATCATATAA
The DNA here is from genome assembly GCF_945859705.1 of Episyrphus balteatus. Taxonomy (NCBI): domain Eukaryota; kingdom Metazoa; phylum Arthropoda; class Insecta; order Diptera; family Syrphidae; genus Episyrphus; species Episyrphus balteatus. Next base: position 24,161,784 of record NC_079134.1, on the reverse strand, counting down.
ACTGGACATTTCTGGTCCATCTTCACCTAGTCCTATAATAATATCTTCGGCAAAGTTATCCCAACTGCCTTCAAATGATAAATAGTAATTAAATAAATTGTATGTTTTTTGTATTGCCCGCGGATATGGAGTGATGCAAGCTCGGGAGACTTGCCTCCGCTTTCTGAGGCTAACCCAGTGAATCTCACAGACGGATCAATTAATTAAAATAGGAATATCAAGAACTGTTCTTCGTTATTTTATCGTAATTTTAGAAAAAGTTCAGCTGCCTCATAAATGCTTCCTTCCAGTAAGCGAATCAGTTTTTTTTATTTTTGCTCAATTTTCCATAGGACTTTTGATTTGAAACGACCTATAGAACAGTTCAGCACAGAAAAAACCTCAATGAACAGCAAAAAGCTGTACTTTTCTGCCTAGAACAGTCCAGCACAGCGTCAGTGAACAGAGCTATAATTTGTTCTTTTTCTATATCAACTCAACGTACGCCTCTGGCAGCTTGACTTTAATTTTTATACCACGTAATCGAGTTCTCATCGAAATCAGTCTAGTAGAACTTGAAGGATTCAGGCATTTTTTGTTTAATCTTCAATAATGTTATACCTACCTACTTTCCAAATAAAAATCAATGTATCCTCTCACCCATCACAGCTCAGCTCAGCTCAACCATCAGCTCAGCTGACTTTCAACTCAGCTCAAATGAGCTGAGCTATGGTACATAGCTCAAAAGTCAGCTAGCTCAAAATTTGAGCTCAGCTGTGAGCTGAGCTCAGCTCACTTTTGAGCTTTGTAGCAACTCTGCAAGTTCCATATTGCTACTACTAGTGCTGAAGCACACACAATTCTCATAAAATAACCATATCGCACATTTTATGCTCAATTCATTTAGTTTCGTTAAGCGTATACCGTACGTTCTGAACCGCACAACATGTGTAAATTTCACAGAATAAATTGAAAACTACATGGACGCAAGGAGGATGAAAGAATTAATTTATTGCTCACTTGATAAAAATGTAAAAAAAACGATGTGTGGATTAATTAATTTAATAATAGAAATTAAAAATATCAAATGAAATTCATTTACATATACTGAATGAGAAGTATAACTTCAGTCGCGTGTACATGTGTACTAGGGTGTCCGTTATTTCCCAAAGTGATGTTTTCTGGGGTGACACCCCCCAGATCGAAAGTTTAGGGCCTAAATACGGGGAATTTAGCAAAAACAAATTTTTTGGAGGTCATTAACCCGTGCCTCTAAGGTCATACTTTCCCCATACAAATTTGTATGGGAAATTTTTAACTCATACATAAAATATTTTTTCTCTCGAGTTAAATCATCTATTTTTAAAATGTTTGTTGATTCTGGTTGGAAAATAGTTCCTTTAAAAGATTACATTCAAAATTTCCCGTTAAAAATTCTTTTTATATTTTATTTCGGTTTTTGAAATTATTAGCTGTTTTCGTAATTTTTGCTTTCACCTATCACATAATTTTAAATGCAGTTTTATTGGTTTTTAATTCTTTTCAAATATTGCATTCAAAAATTTGTGTATAAATCAAAAATTTTAATTTTTTTAAATTTCTATTTGAAATTTTTGCCGTTTTTATATTAAATAAATATTATTAAATACTTTACCCTTTCTTGTTTGCAACTTTTTTGATGTCATTTTTTAGGTGAATAATTTTTAAACAAAATTCAATAAAAATATTGTAAACATATCTTTTGTAGTTCGAAAAAAATAAATTTAAACGTATAAAAACGGCAAAAATTTCAAAAAAAATTTAAAAAAATTAAAATTTTTGATTTATACACAAATTTTTGAATGCAATATTTGAAAAGAATTAAAAACCAATAAAACTGCATTTAAAATTATGTGATAGGTGAAAGCAAAAATTACGAAAACAGCTAATAATTTCAAAAACCGAAATAAAATATAAAAAGAATTTTTAACGGGAAATTTTGAATGTAATCTTTTAAAGGAACTATTTTCCAACCAGAATCAACAAACATTTTAAAAATAGATGATTTAACTCAAGAGAAAAAAAATTTTATGTATGAGTTAAAAATTTCCCATACAAATTTGTATGGGGAAAGTATGACCTTAGAGGCACGGGTTAATGACCTCCAAAAAATTTGTTTTTGCTAAATTCCCCGTATTTAGGCCCTAAACTTTCGATCTGGGGGGTGTCACCCCCGAAAACATCACTTTAGGAAATAACGGACACCCTAATGTGTACACACACTCTTTTTTTTTAATTCATTCCTTATAAGACAACAAATTTAAAAGTACAAAAACACTTAAAATTACATTAAAAACAAGGGTGTCCGGAAACTGAATCCAGTTTTTCAGTATCCGGACACACTATTTTAACTAAGGAAAACCTGTCCGAATACTGAAACATTCAGAGAAAATGCAATTCTCTTGCATTAAAACCCAAAATATGTTCCAAACTACAATTTTAGAGCCTAAAAAAGCGATTTTTCCTTTTCCCTCATATTTTCAGTATCCGGACACTGTGTCCGGGAACTAAGAAAAGTCTTAAATTTTAGTTTTAGTATCCGGACACTAAAAAATCTAATTAAAAAAAAACTTTTTCACTATTTTATTAATAAATTATCAAAATGTATCATATTTACTCAGAACTAACAATTTCTTTTTATAATAAAATCAATAAACAGGTCTCAATTTTCTTAATTTTTGCAAATGCTTCCACTATTTTTTTCTTACACAAAATCATTTTCAAAACCTCACCCCTGATGTCGAACACTTAACTGAAGTATATCTCTTAAACCATTCAGGTAATCTGCTTGAAACTTTGCATTTATATGTGAAATACATCAGAGAAAGTATATTTGTGGTTTTATTCGAACTTATTACGATGATGTACCTATTAATCGCAAAACAATCACAAAGTGTCCGGATACTAACACTGTCCGGATACTGGTGCCTTTACCCTATATGTTTACAAAATTATTTTTTTAAAAAAACGGCTCTAACGATTTTCAAATATTTTTTTTCTAAAAATTCCTTTCCACTTTGTTTTGTGATCAAAACAATTTAAAATGGTATTTTATTAATTTGAAAAAAGATTTTATATATTATTCACATTATTGGTGAAATTCCTTTATGAAATTAAATTATAATTTTTCCATGTTTATCTTTTTTTTTTTCATAGAAAGCTTTAAGATAAGAGCTATTTAGCTATTTTTACCATGAGAGCAAGAGCAAGTAAGATAGAGCAAGTAGCTTAAAAAATATTTTAGCTGTGTTCCTTTTGGAAAAAGGAAATCACAATAGGCCCATCACAGGCCGCAGTGATAAGGCGAATTATTCCCACCTCTCACCCTAATCTTAATTTTAAGGTGGTTGAGGGTGGGAATCGAACCCAGACCTCTGGGGCCATAGTTTTTCTCACTAACCATCGCGTCACGGCAAGGTACTAAAAACCAAAATCGAAAACACTCTAAACATTGTGCCGGAAGATGTTCATTAATATAAGAAAAATCTGAATCGTTCAACTTTCAAGAATATTTTAATATGCTCTAATAATTGTCTGACAAATTGACTTCTTCATAAATATAAGCTTCTAACACATAACTGTGCTGCAAAATTTCACTGAAATTCCCATGTACAAGCAACAAGCCAAACAACATACATTAACCTAATGGACTTGAAGTAAAAGTACTCTTTTGTGTACAAATTCTTTTTATGTGTCTTTTTATCTTCACTTTTTCTGTAAGAGAGAAGAGAGAGCAAAATTATAAAAGAAAATGATGCCAACAGATTTTTACGGTATACAAAAAGCTAGGAGATCAGCAAAATTTGCAGTGTCTTCTGTTGTTTTGGCAACGTAACATTTTGTTGCATGCCACCACTTGGTTTCTTTCTTCCCCTTTCATCTTTTCAGCATGTTGTGTTCCTTCACACATTTATGTTTTCTCCTTCTTTTATCTTTTATTTGTTCATATTTGGTCTCTATAAAAACAAGATACAAAACATAGTAGATGTCTAGATACCTACCATATTCATTCCTTATGTTGCAAGAACTTGTTTTTTTCTGTTTTCTTATTTCTGAATATATTTTATAAGAACTCATACTCTCAAGCCCTTTTGTTATTTCAAGGGCTTCTTTTTTCTATCAGACGAATAAATAAAAATCAAACAAAGGAGGTATATGTTCTTCCCGTATTTATTCCCTTTATTGATTATTCTTCCAGGGCAACTGGTACTTTGATATTTTTATTGCGAAGGGACTGAGAGTGTTGAAAGTCCTCGAAATTCCCTACGGGCGCTAGGGAAGGTCTATATGATTAAACAGTCGATCAGGACCACAGAAATAGTCTGTAGGTAGTATTTATGCTTCACAACATAATGCTTCTGTTGTTACGTTCCCTTTTTTTGCTTGCTTTTATGTGCGCGACGCGAATGGAGTGCATTGGATTCCCTTCGATATATGGTGAATGAATGAAAGAAGGGCTCCTCAGTCCTCTCCTCATATATGTATTATTAAGTCGTAAAGTCTCATTGTGCGTGATTTTTTTTTTTTGTTCGGATGTACAGAAGGTCTGTATCTTTAGATACCTGCACGTGTATTTATTGGGTTTACCTGGCTTGCCTGTGTATTTTCACAGAAATTTAATATTGGTACGTGCCTTACAGGTAATTAACATTTAAACAGAGGGAAGGCAATGTCAACAGGTACCTTTCTATGATTTATGGATGTTACCTATTCAATTTATTGCATTATAACGCAATTTAACTTTAACTGTCATTATTCCACAAAATATGTCTATTAAAAAAAAAAAACACTTTTTCTATGCAGATTAAGTAGGTACCTGTAAGGGTTTTGTACCCTTCTCTTTAGTAAGCCAATCGAATTACCCGAATGCGCAAGACCACCGAATTCTCGAAATGAGAACAATTAGAACATTGAGTGCAGCTGAAATACTTTCCCGAAAACCATAAATACATAACTACGCTCAGGTGCAGTTGTTAAGGCCCCATTCCCCCCTAAGGATCTATTAAATTTTTGGAACTGAATATTGTAGTAAAAACCAATCATCAGTTGGATTTCATAAAAGAATATATTCGATCATTTCAGATGCGAGTTCATACGATTAGTGAACAGGCTTATGCATTTGATAAAAAAAATTATATGTATTTATGTATTGTTGTTTTTTTTTTTTTTTTTTGATTTTCAAGAAAAAGTCAAGGTTAACCCTTTGTCGAAAAAAAAGCAGTTTAAAAAATTGTCTCCAAATCCATCGAATAAGACCTCAAAAGTAAGGTATCTTGAAGCTGGGTTGAGGTCAAAATTCTGCCGGGGTCAAAATTCTGCTTTCAAAATTCTGCTTTACAAAATTCTGCTTTCAAAATTCTGCTTTTCAAAGTTCTATTTTTCAAAATTCTGTTTTTCAAAATTCTGCAAAAAATTAATTTTAATTTAATTTTTTGCAAAATTCTGTAAAATCATCTTCTTGAAAAATTATCTGCTTATTTGAATACTTATCTAAATAATTTGTCATTCTTTGAATGCATATTAATTTTTGTTTTATAATAATGAATAAATTTGAAAATATTAAGAAAAGGTTTTTAATACTAAACATTTCCGAAAATACATAATTTAAAATTTTTAATTTGTCAAATGAATATTCAAAAATTTTAATAAGAAAAGGAATATCTTGTATCAAACAACATCGGTTCCAATAAGTTATAGATTTTATTTGAAAGAAAGTCAGTCTATGCATTTTAAAAAATATTTGCGACACTTAAACAAAAAAATTTATTAAAGTAGGTACCAATGTTGAATTACATTGATGAGGTGTATTTTTCTTTAGTCAGCGCAGAATTTTTTTTGTTCAAGTATAATGCTTGCAGAATTTTAAAAAGCAGAATTTTGAAAAACAGAATTTTCGTTAAAAAAGCAGAATTTTGAAAAGCAGAATGTTGAAGCCAGAATTTTTACCCGATCCCCTTGAAGCTCTCTATTCATAACTGAAAACTGAAAATTTCTTGGAAGTTTGATTGCTAATTTATATGTATCCACACAGAGAAAAATATGACCCGCTAAAAACTAACAGATTGCCATATTGTTTTACCGTCCATACATTTCATAAGGAAATCTTATTAAAATCAACGATTAATAAGGTTTTTTTTAAGGAGATTTCTTATTATTTTTATAGAGAAAATCTTATTAAAATTTGACTGAAAAGTTGATTTTTTTTTGCAACTTAGCACTAGGACAAAAATCGCGATCAATATTTTCATGGCAGGTTGGTTCAGGTGGTAAGGTGGGCGACTAATGATTTGAAGTCTCCAGTTCGATTCCCAGCCTGGTCATCGTTTTTTTTATTTTTTTGCAGATTTTAAAACAATAAGGAAAACCAGATTGTTTTAATAAGGTTTCCTTCTTGGATGAAAACCATAGAGAAATCTTATTGTTTTTGTTCTATTTTATGTGGTCTATTTTTCTCTGTGCAAACTTTTTTTTTTCTTAAATTCGTAGGCAGCAGATATGCAGATATCTATGGACTAATGTCTTGAAACAAGTTTAGGTAAAAAATTACAAATTTATTTTTTTTTACAGTTTTTCGAAAAAAAAAATTTAAAGATTTCCCTTTGTCGAAAAAACATATTTTAGAAATTTTTCTCCAAATTCATAAAGTTAGACATTAAAAGAAAGGTCTCTTCAAGATGAATTCATTAATAAAATACAAGATTTTCTTTGAGATCGGCTAACGTGATAGTCTATAATTGATAATAAATCAAAAGCGACGACTTTTGGAGCAAAATTATCGTTTTTTGACTATCAACTCTATCGACTATTGTGTTAGGCGGTTGCTGAGTTGTATTTTGTTTACATAAACAAGTTTCTTTTCTACACAATTTCTTGTGAGGCATCCGATGGGGACCCCGGAAGCACTGCCTCAACGGCTCTTATTATAGGGGAGAGTGGGGCACATTTGAACACTCTTTTGCTTTCGCAGCTGCTCGAAATATGTTCGTTTTCTTGATCGGTAAAGTTTACTAACATTGAACAGTAACATTGAACGTCGATTTCAAAAAACATCTGGTTAGTTAGACGAAATATTTATATTAAATGTTGATGTTCAACCAATATGGGGCAGTTCTGAAATCACGCACCAAATTTTGTTTAAACTCTTACAACTAAAAAACTGAAATAATGCAAAACCACTATAAAAATCAACTTCCACCAATGAATCTGAAAGCCAGCTGAGATAACCAGGGAAAGTCATTGACGTTTATGAATATGGTTTTGACGGGTTCAAATATCGAATCTCTTATGTATAAAAAAGAGTTCATTTAGTGTGTGTGGCCGATAAACTCGCGTTTGGCTGGTCCGATTTTGGTAATTTTTTTATTGTTTGAAAGGTATTTATATGTAGATGGTTTGTATCAAAAAAAAATAACACCTTTTCTCGGATCTTTACATAGCTGTCAATTTGTACGAGTAAAAAACACTCTCGCTTTTTAAAAATTTTAACTAAGCTTAATGTGTAAAGCTTTCAAAATAATTAAAAAAGCCTGATTTGAGTGAAACAAAGAATTATTCGTCTTGTGACATTAAATCCACATAGATATCGTGAAACCAGAAAAGTGTGTGTGTATGATGACACCTTCAATCAGAGTTATGGTTTGTATCTATTATATATATTTCTCCTGTGCGTTTGTTTGTGACCCTACTCCTAAACGACTAAAGAGATTTTTCTGAAATTTTGTGTGAAATATGTATGTGAAAAGGTCTATCCGAAACAGGTTTTATTTTATGTATAATTGGACCCGGTAGGTGGCGCTGCTGTCAAGTTATAGGCAAATTCCAAATTTGGGGTCCAATAACTGGACAGATTTTTGTGAAATTTTTTGTGTATGATAAAATTCATTCGAAACATGTTTTGTTTCATAAATTGTTACCGAAGTATGTAGAGACAAATTTCATATTTGGAGTCCAAAAGACTTGACAGATTTTTGTGAAAGTTCGTTTGTGTGATAAGGTCCATCCATGTTTTGTAAATTATAATTGTATGCGGTAGTTGGCGCTATTGTCAAATTATAGGCAAATATTCGATATTTGGAGTTCGATAGACTCGACGCTGTTGTCAAGTTATAGTTAAATTCCATATTTGGAGTCCGACGGCTGTAAAGACTTTTATGAAATTTTTTGCGTTTGATAACAGGTTTTGTTTTATAGTTGGACCTGGTACATGGCGCTGCTGTCAAGTTATGAGCAAATTCAATATTTGGGGTTCAAAGAGCTTATATTCAAGGCTAATAAAAATAAACACGATTTAACTCTTTAAAATGTTATTTCCTCAATTAAAATTGTTTACCACTAAGCTATATCTCACAGTTGAAAATTGGTATGATAAACTGAAACTTAAAATTTGTTTAAGTTGTTTCAACTACCAATTTATTAATACAATTTCCGCATTAATTTAAAATGATTTAATCTTTTTAAGAAAATGTTTTAATATTTAGACGTGTGCATAGAAATAAGACGGGATCTTTTCATTTTAAGTCGGTTTTTTTTTAATTTACAAAGAAAGATCGCTACTTTTTGAATTTCCTAAATAGCCAAAAAATATCAAATTTTAGTAGCGATTGCAAGTGATTGAAAGGAGTTCGAGGCACATACAATTTTGTTTTTAAAAACATTTTTTTTTACTATTTGACGCAAAAATCCCTTGCCAATAACAGAAAAAAACAGTGGCATGCATACAACATACATATCGCCTGGGAAAGCAAAACTATTGTAACTCAATAGGATCTCTTAAGGACATAGCACCATTTTGCTTTCCCATGAAGATTTATGTTGTTATACCTTAATAATAATATTAATGAAACTTCGTACACATTCCAATTAAAATTATAATAGCTGTCAAACAAACGGTTTGCTTTTTTAATACTTCATACAATTTTATGTTTGTGCTCCATATATCAAGTTGTGGCCCGATTTTTTTTGTATTGGAAAAGGTTAACACATTACAAAGCCAAAAATTGGAAATAAATACTAAAAAATGCGGAACGAAGTCCGTCGGGTGAGCTAGTTACTTATAAAAAAGATTGATAAATTAAAATTTTATATGCAGTGTTCAAATGTGCCCCGTGTTCAAAAATGCCCCACTCTCCCCTACCTATTATAAATTTATAATTTTTTGTTTTATTGGAACAGTTGCCACCTGCGTAAACCTACCTACATATAATCAGATCGACTTTTTGCTCAACAAAATGTTAGAAATAAATGGGCCACAGTAGAATACGAGTATATAATACAAAACATGTTTTTTTTTTAAATGTTTCAGTCCAAACTTTTTGTTTTGGGGGTTGGCGCCATTTTTTTTTTTTTTTTTTTATTACATATTATTAAATCCAGTGATACCTTTTCAGCAGAAGTTAATGATACCTACATACCAACTTCCTCTAGTGAAATAACTATAAAGCTCAAAAAATAACAATATTAAGGAACCCGATCGAACAGCTCTGATTTTGATGATTTTTTTTTCAAACTTCATTAATTAGATGCAATTTTTCCACAAATTGACTTTAATCACAAAAAAAAAATATTTAAATAAAACGCCAACACCAAGTAAATTGAATGAAGTGTTTTTGCAAAAACTGGTCTTAAGAATCATAATTTTGAAAAAAAAAAAAAATTATTGAAAAAATTTTTACATGTCGTTTATAAAACTTTTTTGTTATAAAATGTGCATTTATTTTAAAAATTTTCCTGGCCAAGTTAGTTTTAATTTGAAAATATAAAAGAATATATCAATAGGTAATGTATTACATCCCAGTTAAATAAAACTGCTAAATTAAGTTAGTAATTGAAAAAAAAAAAAAACATGATAATAGAATTTTAACAAAATTCTATTTTATTTTTTATAATATATTTAATTACTAAACATTAAGTTCGTAATAATAAGACTTCTTATTTATTTAAAAAGAGCATAAAAATTACCAAATGTTGTTTGGTGCTGCAAATAGTAATTTCCTGTAGCACTAAAAAAAATAAAAACAATAATTTTCAGTTAATAGTTTTTTTTACCTAATTTGTAAAAAAAATCTTCTTATTAAAAAAAAAAAAAATAGAGAAATCATTTCTAATACCTTGAGGGACAATCTATTCCAATTGCAACAGCTAAATCCTTATATTTCTCAGCACCATTTTTCAACAATTCATCATAACTTCCTGAAGGATATGCCAAGATTGGTTTCAATTTCCCATTGGCCACACTTTCAGCCCAAATTACGGTTGCTTTTCTATGACTGCATTTGTAATCTACCAATAAAAATTAAAAAAAAACAACAATGAGTTTAAAAAAATATCAGTGACACACAAATTTGAATTGCTGAATTTCTAACATTTAGGGTCATCAGATGGACATTCTGGTTGAAATCTAGTTCCGTTATTAAGCCAAAAATTTGCATGTCCAATGGCCTTTGTTGTTCCAATACCACCAGCATCAGAATGAATTACATCAATAAATTTAGCAAAAGATTTTTCAATTTCTGGTAAAATAAATTCATCATGAGCTGCCTCATTGGATGGATCTAATAGTGAAATTCTGAGGGAACCATTTTTTTTTTTTGTGTAAAAAAAAAGTAATAGATTTTCGATTTACCGTTCAATTTGCATGGTTCCATTACTTCTTTCAATTAAATCTCGAGCAATTACACCAATAGCACAAGCCCCCATTGAGGACCCAGACATGCTAAATGAATCTTCTGGAAGTCCCAATTTGAATAGCTCGATTATAAAATCAGCAACTATTGGAGAATACTTTTGAAATTTAATTAACACTCTAACCAATTTATCAAGAAAAAAAAATTTCTTTCGAAAATAATAATTAGATACCTTTAAGACATTTTGTTGAGATGAAATATAATCTCCATTAACTAGTTTCTCCCATTTAAGATCCAAGAAATTTGTTGTGTTTCTCTTTAAGTACGATGCAGCCATTAATTTTGTTGAAGGATGTCCTTTAAAACTTTTGTATCCAGATATATACAAATGAGTTTGATTATGGATGAATTTCGGATGTTTAAGAAGAGAAGCTGCATCGCTTAAATTATACTCTGCATGATCACTGAATTTGGGTCTATTTATATTAGGTAGGTATAGAATGTAAATTTTAGCACTTAAACAATGTATAAAGAATTACGTCCCTTACTTTGGCGGACACTTTGTGGCGGGATCAAAAAAAAATTATCTCATTAATTATAGCTAATTAAATGCTAATTTGTTGCGCAAACCAAAAATTTGTAGCTCGCATAGTTTTTGAATTATTGAATTTTCCGCTAAAATAAGTCTGAAGTTAGCGGACAAAGTCTGAAATGATTGAAATTAATGAGTTTAGTTAACCTCCAAATTTGTAGCTTTTTAAATGCTTTTCAATTAGGTACATAAACTTGGTTTTTGTAGCTTGAACAGTTTTTTTGTTATTCAAAATTCCGCTAAAATAAGACTGAAGTTAGCGGACGAAAGTAGGAAAATTAATATTTTTTTGATGCTAATTTGTTGCGCAAAAATTAATTTTGTAGCTTCACCCAGTCATTTTTTATTTCAACTTAAAATTTCAGAAGTGCACTTCCGGTTTGATGAGGCCAGTGGAGACTTTAAAAAAAAAAATCACTTTTTTAAGTTTTTTCTTTTACCATTAATTGTAGCTTTTGAATACATTATTTTTCATACAAATCCCAATTTTGTAGCTCAAACTGTTTTTGAAATATTCAAAATTTTGTTTTAGAAACATTAGCTCAAAAGTAACCTTTCAAAATCCCAAAAAATGCGAAGTTCAAAAATTTTTTTTGCACAAAAGTAACCTAGACTAAGACGAAATCCAAAAACCTCGATTTTTTAGCTCGATTAGTTTTTTTGTTATTTAATATTCCGCTAAAATAAGAATCAATATCATTTGTAACGGTCAAAATTTTCAAAAAAGTTGAATTTTACAAATTGTTTTCTTTTCTAGAAATTGTAGCTTTGCAAAACAAAATTTGTTACGCAAAAATTAATTTTGTAGCTTCTCTGAGTCATTTTCTATTTCAATTTGAAGTTTAAAAAGTGCACTTCCTGTTCGGTGTACCAATGCACGAAACTTTAAAAAAGACTTTTTTAAACTTTTTTGAAAATTTTGACCGTTACATATGAAATTGAGTCTTATTTTAGCGGAATATTGAATAACAAAAAAACTAATCGAGCTACAATTTTGGTTTGCGCAACAAATTAGCATTTAGTTAGCTACAATTAACGAGATAAATTTTTTTCGATTCCGCCACAAAGTGTCCGCCAAAGTAAGGGACGTTAAAGATTTTGACTTACCCATAACAAAACAAAACTGTCACCAAATTAACATCAGCATCATCAGCCATGGCAAATTTAGTTTCCAAAAGGATACAAGCCAAGAGAATATCTAAAAGTATAAAAATTTTAAAATTAAGAACTTCAGACGTAAATATAAGTTATTACGGAAAACATAGATTAATGGAAGCTTCTGGAAAGACATGGTTAAAAAATAATTTATTCAAGTCCATAACCTTTTTTACACTAGCAAAGATCTCTATGGAATAGATGTTTTCAGTTTTTTTTTTATTAAATTAAATAAAACCCTGAGTTTTATTAATAATTGTAAACATTTTATGCGAAACACCACCTATCTTAACAAAGATATCTTGAGTATTAAAATAAATACTAAAATTGTACCATTTTATTTACATATACCTTTTAGCAAAGAAAAAGAGGTTGTCTGTAAAGCCGGTTTACGGACGATGATTTAACGTGATAACGTCGTCAGAAAACAGGTTGTGTGCTTTTGTTTAAAATGAGTCAATTGAAAATAAAAATACCTTTTTTATTTTCTCATTATATTAATTTTTTTATTTTAAAAGCTTACAAACAAAATTATGCAATTTAAAAGCCAAGTATTTCTTCTTAAGAATAAAACCATTTTTAAATTTTTACAATGCGCATTATAAAAATAATTTATTGAAAACAATCATTTTCATTAAAAAAAGCAAAAAAAAAACATGAATTTTTATCTTCTCACGTCATTAATTCCATTTTTTTCCCCAACAACCTATACAAAATGTTATACTGTCTTAGCTCAAAATATATACATATATCGACCAGGTCTATGAGACATCTACAAAAAGAGCTAGAATTTTTTGAACTCGATCAAATTTCATTAAAAAAAGCAAAAAAAAAAACTTTTATTTTTATGTTCTCAGGCTATGGAATCAATTTTTTTGTTTGAAAACTTATACAAAATATATACCATGTGAAAGCTTATTATTTCACTTTTCATATGATGTATCAATCTCATTTCAAAGATGCCAACAAGAAAAGTTAGAATTGTTTAATGTCAACCATGTCGAATTTCCAGACTGAAATTACGGTACTTCCCACACTTTTGGCTGTTCGGGGGGCAACTACAGATCTCCACAGGTGTTTTGAGGTTTTTTGCAAGTTTCTTGATTTAACATTGTGTAGCTTGTAGTTAGTTTACCGTTAAGTGTGATATGCCAAATGAAAGGTAATTGTATCAGGATGCTCATAAAAGTTTAATAAAATTTCTATCTGCTCTTGGTCAAAAGTTATAACTTGTTGAATTCTAAAATTTTATTTTACCGTTATCTCAAAATTGTGTTTACGAAAATGATTGAAATTTGTACACAATTAGTCGTGGTCATGGTCTATCATTACTCCATATACTTTATTCCTGTATCTATTAAAGAAAAAAAGATAAAAATAAAAAACTATGAAAATCGGTTAAAAGTAATACTTTATTTTTAATTTTTAATTGAAATTTTTTCCCGCACTACGAAAGTGCGAGAGTGTAACGTTAGAAAATGGCGTCACTTTTTTGTGGTGGCTGCCATGGTTCATCGATTTATAAGACGTTATCACGTCAAAAAATAATTTGTTTTTAATTGTAAGCTTTTATAGGTTTTAAGAACAAGTCACAATAAATTCTTGAAAGTTTGTTTTTTTTTTTTTTTATTTTAAAAAATTAATTTGCTATTCCTTAAAAATTGTTAATCGATATGAACATGAAAACAAATTTTTAAAAAAATCAACTGGCCTGCTGTCAAAAAGTTTAATAACCCACCATTGGAGATGCAAATATGACTTCGAAAAAAAAAATCAAAAAAAAAAATTAAAATTAAATTAAAATTTTTTAAACATTTTTGAAAAAAAAAAAAATTAATTTAATTTTTAAACTTTCGTTTTTTTTTTCTCGACTCTAAACAAAATTTTTTTTTTTGTTAAATAGGGTCAATGTGGGTAAATGTAAACAGGGGTAAATGAAAACATGGCTCATAACAAGCTTCAGTTAAATCTATTTGATGCATACATAAGTACAAATCGCGGAGGCATGTATCTTTTAACTTATACGTCAAGCTCATTGTGTCAAGAGAGAATTCATTCGACGAGCGTATTTTCCGTGAAAGATAATTTTTTAAAGAGCCAAACAAGTCGTTAGTCTTTCAGAAAAATTAAATATTTTTGAAGATTCAATTAAGCCAGTATAATTTGCAAATACTTTGTTGTTTTTAATTTTGATGTAGATTCTATGTGATACAAGCTAATTTTAAAATACAGGACATTTATGTCGATTTGCATGTGTTTACATTTACCCCAGAATATTTTTCATAATGGGTAAATTAATGTAAACAACGTATTCTGGGGGTAAATATAAACAAACATTTTTGGTGAAATTATTGGTTAATAAAAATAACGTATTTTTAGTCAATTACTATTGCTAAAGTGCAGCGGAGTCACATTTTAAAGTAGCCAACACCATCATTTTCAGTGGATGATGTTGCAAAATCGGTCGTTGACGTAAAACAACAAAAAATATGACGTTCAGAGCTGCTCAGGATGCATATTGGGCGCCTATATAAAGAATCAAAGGAAGAAAACAAAAACTTTTATTGGAATTTGAAAAAGTTTTTGTCAAATACCTTCTTGAACGTTTTTCAAGTTGTTATCCATATGATAAAGAGGAAATTCTAAATTTTAAACCACCGTTTACATTTACCCCGAATTTGCAAAAAAACACAAACATGGTGGGGTATTTGTAAACATGCCATATTTGACAGTAATGTAAACAATTTAGGAAATATTTGTTTATATTTATATGGAAGAATTGCCAAGTAAGTGAAACAAATACACAAACAATGAGAACAAGGCCCTCATCTAAAATCCCAATCAAGTTATTAGAATAACACTATTTCATTTTCATATTTATAAAACATTAATTAAGTTATTATTTTGCACAAAATAATTCAATAAAATCCGATTAACTTCCCCAAAACAGCATAAATGTGTGCATATTTTACAAGCACCATTTAATTTCCCTTTCAACCTGCAATACTGCTTCATCCATTCAAAGTTCCCCATCTATATCTTTTATAAGTGTTCTCTTTAATAATATCAGCCCCAATTCACATTCTCTTGCACACACAAAAAGCCAAAACGCTTTAAGTTGAAAACAAAACCAAAAATTCTTATACAATTTTTTCTGAGCTCCCAAACAAATCCCCAACACAGTACCTAGAAATCAAAACAAAAAAAAGCTAAACAAAAAAAACGTGATCCCCTTTTTTCAGAGGAGACAAATCAACCAACACAGTTTATGGGGAGATAAGCCCCACTACCAAAGCCTCTTTTCCCCAATTCAGAAAAAAAACACAAAACACTGTTTGAGTAGGTACATAGTTGTTGTCTTATCAGGTTTGTTTGTTTTTTTATTTCAGAAGAACTGAACGTATCCACAAAGAAGGGAGAAGAGACAGTCTATATGCCCCAAGTCTACGATTTATACTTGAATCTTCCATAATCTCAATCAAAATCCAACAGAATCTTGTGTTGATTTCTGATCGCCTGTTGAAATAAGTTTTAAATTTTGACAAATAAAACCGCGATTGTAATTTACGAGCTAAAAACAATTTTATGTTTTCCCCGCTGTCATGATAGATTTGCCATATTTTGTGCTAGAGCGAGCTCCCATAACAACTGTCACACTGACAGTTTGTGGGGCTTTTTTTTGCGAGCGCCAATTTTTACTCGCTAAACGCATCATAGAAAAACTATACATTTTTGGTTGTGGGTCTCTCCACTCACAATGGCTCCACACAAAATCCACTCCAATTTTATTTGTACGTAGCATTTGCGCTGCTCCTCTTACCAAACACTCATGAAGCTTAGACACAACTTGAGATTGGTTAGCGGGTCCCGCTTAATTTGTTGGCACTTGGCAATCTTGGCATCGAAAGAGCGCCAATGACGTAGGATAGGATTTTTAGTGCTGTTCGCCTGTTATATGGAATACAAAACATTTAACAAACAAACACTCGAATGTTTTTAGTTTTCCGTTCGTTAACCAAAATGTGTGCGATGACAGAAGTTTGCTGCTAACGTCGTCGTCGTCGCGTCAAGTGTAATGGTAAGTTTTGGCATTCGAGCGATTGGTAACTATTGTCGGTAGAGCGTTCTGTTTCTGCTGTTTGCCTGGTAAGATTCCGGTCTAGATGATGCTCTTTCTGCTCTAGTTGTGCGCTCGTTAAGGTAAATTGTGGTGCGCCCGCCCGTTAGCTGTACACTCGTAATTAGAAACGTCAATTGGAATGGCAACAAACGCGCGCGGTCTAGGTGCGCGTCAAACATTGTGCTTGGTGCTTAGAGTTTGTGTGCGCTTCCTGCTGCTGGCTGCTCTTTTTATGTGAAGACACATGGAATTTGGTTGGTGGAAGTAGTGCGCTGTTATACGCCGCTAGCCATCAAATCATGCCACGCCACACCACACCACACCGACGACGACACCGGCCAAGTTTGTAACAACACAGTTGCTGTCGCAGCGATCAGATTTGGTCGTTTTCCGGGCAAAATAGAAGAAGCCAAAGTACCAGTATCCAAGCAAAAGAGCAAGCAAATTTCTTTGATTTCGTCGTCTAAACAACCAATAAGTGTGTTCTTTTTCCTCCAGTCCTAGTAGAAGACGCAAACAAGTTCGCGTCGTTTTGTCGTACAACGCTTTGTTCAAGCATCGCAATATAGAAGGAGAGAGCGAAGGTTGCAGCTGTAGCTGGCAGCATTTAGCAGCTAGCAACAACACCACGACGACAGTCTTGTCATAATTTTGTATGTGGCATGACATACAGCAAGTGCGCGTTCCCTTTTTTGGACAGAGCGACGAATCGAACACGGCGGCGATATTTCGCGCAAAACTCATGACACTCCAAGCAACCAGGTAAGCAGAAAAAATTGTATACTAATTGGAATGCTAGCAATGCAGTAAAGACTTGCGGGAGTATAATTTTATTATTATGGTGTTGTTTTGAAAAATTATGGCGCTTAAAATTTGTAAAGAAGATAACAAAAAAAAAAAAAAACTCGCCCGCCATTGGCTTTGTGAGTTATTAGACAGGCACAGTTCAGTAAGTATGAATGGTCTCACTTCGTCAGCAACTCAGCGTTTATTATTTAGCTCGTGTATCGCTGGAATTGTTAAGTAATTCTATGATTTTATGCCAGCAATTATTTTATTAATAATGTTAATAAATTATTGCTTGTTGTTGTTGTAACAATTTTTTTTTTAATTTCTTAACAAAAAAGATACATGACGAAATTTAGACAACAATGTTGTATGAGCTTACGGGACTAGAGAAAATAAGGAAAAGTTCGCCAGGAGTTTTGTCAAACTGTCTGTGCGTTTTAGTATAATAGTAATTTCGATTGGCAGTCCGGAATCATTCTGAAAGCGTTTTATTCGCACAAAACTGACAGTTTTGTATGAATAAAATTTTTTCAGAATGATTCCGGACGCTTCCGGACTGCCAATCGAAAACGCCATAAGAAAACAAAAATTTGATATCTATCCCTCATAACTTCTTATCTACTTAACATAACTTGACAAATAAGATATCGTTTGGAGCGTCTTGCATGCCCGCTGGTTAAAGACTATTTAACGCCTTCTATTATAGAACCATCTTCATACAATAGATAAGTATTGTAAAAGTAATGTAAAATGCAAATAATTTATCAAATTTTAACCAAACAAAATTTTTTTTGTTGAAAATGACAAGTTATAACCCAAAAAAAAAAATTAACAATGGGCTAAGTGAAGTCGGCAACCCCGAATGCTATTTTTTTTTTTTCAAACCTGCCTGATTCGATTGCCCAAAGTTAGCCCAGGAAAACCCAACTTTTTTTTTCTTTATTTCACTATTCTTTGAAAACATACAACAAAAAAACTATTTTTCAAATCAGAAATCGAAAAAAATTTGATTTTTTTCCTGTGAAAAAATCGTTAGTTTAAAACCATGGTTTGTTTTTGTTTGCCCAAGTTTAGCCCATGATATCCCAACTTTTATTTTCGTTATCCTATGCTTATTTTAAAAATTATAGAAGCATTAGTTTTAATTCACAAAAAAAAAAAAAAAAAAAAAGTACGTATACACCACAGTGACCTTTTTTTAATTTAGAATAAGTAAATCCACTGGTGTGGACATTGCGCCTCATATGTTATTTATTATGTTATTTTATAAGAATTTTTACTTCATTGAATGTAGTCCATATAACATTCCTGTTAAGAAGCTTAAGTTGATTTGTTTTATTTCACCTTAAAACCACAACACACAAATATTTTTTCAAGTGTAAGAATCATTGATTTTTTTCGTTTGCCAGCTACATGCTTTATAAAATCTATCCAAACATTTTTCAAAAGTAACAATAAATAATAAAATGGTGTGAAGTGATTTTTTTTTTTTTAGTACATGAATAGAACTTATTAGACCTTTGTTAACTAACCTTGACAATTCCAATAAATTATATCACTTCTTTTTTTGTTAGTCAATCCTTAGTTTAAAAATTATGAAAAAAATACTTTTTTAAAATTACCAACCACTTAAAAATAAATTTTTTTTTTTTCAGTGTAAAAATTGTAATTTTTTCACTTTTTCTAGTTAACTATGCTAATTGTAGCATCCGATCAAGCGAATTCTTATTCATAGTCATCACTGGAGTCGAAAGTGAACGTCTAAGGAGGCTTTTTAACTTGAGGAAACGCTTAAGTGTTTTTCATTCAGTTGACATTAAAACGCAAGTGTCATTGCGACTGCTTTTGCGTTTGTTTTTTTGTATTTAAAAATTAAAATTTATACTAATTTTATAAAAAAATAAATGAATCGCGAATATTTGTTTGAGTTGTACGAGTGGGGTGACGAATTCAACGAGTATTGTGGACAAATACGATATGAACGAGTGCGAATTTATATTAAAATAAATTTTTTTTTTGATGACAGTTAATTAAAATCAGTCAAATTTTCGAGTTTGAGAACAAAATTTCCCAACTTACTGGAGTTGAGAAAAATCTTAATTCGAGTAACGACTATGAATTGCGATCTAATTTTTATTAAATTAAAAAATAAAATATTGAAAATTTTTTTTGTCTGTTGAAATTTAATAAAATAAACAAAAATTCGTATATTGAAGGACTCGATTTTTTACGATTTTTTAGGTCCCTTTTCTTCATGTAAAATCCTTAAATATTTTACTTTCATAATACTTTCTTATCCATAAACTTCATTTACTAGGCTTTCCTTTGGCACTAATTAAAATTATTTTTTCTTTCTCTCTTCCAGAAACTTTTTTGTGCAAGTGGAGGATCAGAAATCACCAATGAAAGTCATTAGAGCTGGAGTTGCTCAAGGATCCAAACTTGGTCCCTTCCTTTACAGCATCCTGACGTCAGACCAAGTGAGTGCGAGAATCTGCTTTACGAGGACGATTCACTCACTTACTGCAAGTCCATCTCGCCAACAATAGCTGCCAGGAAAGTCGAAGCTCACATTCGGAAACTGTATGAGTTCTACAGTAAATGGGGTATCCGAATAAACTCATCCAAGTCGGAACTACTGTGCCTTAGACGATCAAGAGGAAGAGGCAGTCGATCGGCTGGAAGCTGTAGAAGCATCACATTGACACTTCCAGATGGAACTAGATTGCCAGCCAAACGCAACGCCAAGTACTTAGGAATTAACTTTAACGAGCTCCTCAGATTAAACAATCACTCCCGTTTGGTCCTCAAAAAAGCCAACTTTGCTTTCCATCGCCTTCACCCTCTGATGAAAAGAAGAACAGGATTGAGTCAACCAACGAAACTCTTGATCTACAAGCAGTTTCTGCGACCAGTCATTGCCTACAGCTTTCCAGTATGGTACACCATCTCCAAGAGAACATAATTTCGATGGACGAAGAAGTTAACTTTTACGCCGACACGCGTAAATGAATCTTAGACATAAGTTAATTTTAAGTCAATTGTAAATAACAAGTTCAATAAAAACAAAATTGAAATTGAAAAAATTTACTTTCATAACCGACTCTATAACCACATTATTTTCACAGTAGGTGTTAGTAAATGGTTAAAAAAAAAGGCAGCTGGGTCTTACTTACTCATGATTACTTATACTTACTATTCAAAAAATGGTTATATTAGTGGACATTTATAAGGTCACTGTGGCGAATGTGTAACTTTTTTTGAAGTTATACTTCTTATGGGAGGGTGGGTATGAAAATTTACTTTTTGACAAGAATGTCAAAGGGATTATGACGCGATCACCCTGGGTAGCAGGGCTGTCGTTTCACCTTTAGAGTAGTTAGTACTATAGTATTTAAAAATGAAAAAAAATTTTGATGCCAAAAGGTAGCGGGGACTCTAACCTACATTTGGGTACAACTCCCATCCCTGTAGGTCCACGAGTTCTCAAACCGGGAGAACTCAAAAGTAAAAAAAAAAAAAATAGGCACGATTCTGAAAAAAAAGGCATGATGTGGCGGTTTAACATGGAAGGCGATTTTTTTAAAAACTGATAATGTGCAAAGCGTAGGCCCATGACACAAGCTATCATTTGGCATCACTCCCAAAAATTGCTCTCAAGCGGTTTAGCTTCCAGAAGCGTTCAAAAATTCGGGGATTTCTCGAAAAAAAATTTTACCCCAACTTTCAAACGCGATTTTCTAGGAATTTTGAAAAAAGTCGAAAAACCGGATTGTACCGGAATTTTTTTATATTATAAAAAATGAAATATTTTACTAAAAAAAATAGAAATATATTTACTATTAAAAAAACCAAGAGAAAAGATCACGAAAAATTATCTGTTTTATTTATAAAAATATCCATGTGTTAAAATAATTCCATTAATAACTAGAACCAAACATCTTAAGCTATGGTGTTTTATAAAAGTTTAAAATATCTTCATATTTCATTATACTTTCCAAATAAAAATCAATGTATCCTCTCACCCATCACAGCTCAACTCACTTTACCTTAGCTCACCCAACAGCTCAGCTCAACTATCACTGAAACTCATTTACATAAACAAAAAATACCAAGACTGGAAACTCGGCGGTCAACTGACGTTTGCCTACAAGCTGCGAGGTGTAATGAATGTCGTGTACCTATCGTTGTGTTCGTGTCAAATGTGTGGTGAATGTCGTGAATCTATAAATGTGTGCGTGTTAACGTCATTTACCAACGTGGTGGCTTTCACATATATTCACAGACAGCAATGTACACAAAAGGGTTTTGGGGGGAAAGACGTACGAAATTTTCCAGTCTTGGTATTTTTTGTTTATGTTCATTTACATATACTGAATGAGAAGTATAACTTCAGTCGCGTGTACATGTGTACACACACTCTTTTTTTTTATAAATATAAATATTTTTCTTTTTAAATTTACTTTTTACTTTTGGAGGAATGCGTGACGCATTAGTTAAGGTTAGGTTAGGTTAGGTTAGGTTAGGTTAGGTTAGGTTAGGTTAGGTTAGGTTAGGTTAGGTTAGGTTAGGTTAGGTTAGGTTAGGTTAGGTTAGGTTAGGTTAGGTTAGGTTAGGTTAGGTTAGGTTAGGTTAGGTTAGGTTAGGTTAGGTTAGGTTAGGTTAGGTTAGGTTAGGTTAGGTTAGGTTAGGTTAGGTTAGGTTAGGTTAGGTTAGGTTAGGTTAGGTTAGGTTAGGTTAGGTTAGGTTAGGTTAGGTTAGGTTAGGTTAGGTTAGGTTAGGTTAGGTTAGGTTAGGTTAGGTTAGGTTAGGTTAGGTTAGGTTAGGTTAGGTTAGGTTAGGTTAGGTTAGGTTAGGTTAGGTTAGGTTAGGTTAGGTTAGGTTAGGTTAGGTTAGGTTAGGTTAGGTTAGGTTAGGTTAGGTTAGGTTAGGTTAGGTTAGGTTAGGTTAGGTTAGGTTAGGTTAGGTTAGGTTAGGTTAGGTTAGGTTAGGTTAGGTTAGGTTAGGTTAGGTTAGGTTAGGTTAGGTTAGGTTAGGTTAGGTTAGGTTAGGTTAGGTTAGGTTAGGTTAGGTTAGGTTAGGTTAGGTTAGGTTAGGTTAGGTTAGGTTAGGTTAGGTTAGGTTAGGTTAGGTTAGGTTAGGTTAGGTTAGGTTAGGTTAGGTTAGGTTAGGTTAGGTTAGGTTAGGTTAGGTTAGGTTAGGTTAGGTTAGGTTAGGTTAGGTTAGGTTAGGTTAGGTTAGGTTAGGTTAGGTTAGGTTAGGTTAGGTTAGGTTAGGTTAGGTTAGGTTAGGTTAGGTTAGGTTAGGTTAGGTTAGGTTAGGTTAGCTAAGGTTGAAGTATCCGGTGAGTAGCTAGGTGACGTAATAAATAGTTTTCCTCAGTCATATTTCTGATCAGCATCGCCGTCCATACAATTATAAATATGGAGCTTATGAACCGAATAAAGACAAGAATATACGGTGCATGCACTAATTCATATTCTCCTGGTTAAAAATGGTTCACATCCACCGTTTTGTTGAAACTCTTTGACAACAACCTTAAAACCACCTTCACTATACAGCAAGGCTTCCTCTTTGTTTGTTTTGTATACAAATAAACAGTTCCTCTATTCTATCCCTTGGCTCTTCTTCACCCACACTGTTTTGTCCTAAAAAAATAAACAAAAACATCATTTTAAAAACCACCATCGTGGTGGCAAAAGAACACTTTCTAAAAGTCCTGCATGCCAATCAGTGCGAGAACCTTAAACAAAACAACATCACAATCAAAATGTCCAAACCAACAACAACCACTATGTTTCCATGCTAAAACAACAACAACTAGTTAATACCTAGCATAACAACACTTGCCCTTGTTCCAAAACAAAAACACATTTTAAATTTTTGTTTGACAAAAAAACAACAACAAGAACAACCACAAAAACAACAACAAAAAACTAAAAAAAAAAAAAAAACAATAAGTAACCATCCACAATGTGCCATCATGAACGTCCATCGCGTAGCGACGTCGTCGACAGTAGCTCCAGCTGCTGTGCATTCTTTCCACATTCACTTGTTTACACAGGGATGTGATTATGGAAAAATGTCCCACTCTCTTGCAGGGCAAGATTATCCGAGAAATTTTTTGAATTCAACTTGTTGGGCGACCATGGATGTCTGAAGATGCCGCATCCAGATATGCTTGCTTGATGCTGCTACTGCTGCTGCATTCCAATGCCAACGATGCGAACATAAAGAATGTGTGCGACGCGGCGACGACAACGACGGAAGCCTTCTCTCTCTGGTAGGTACGTATGAAATTTGAGCCCTTGCTGCGTGTGCATCGGCATTTTTATGGTTTTTCTAGGGCCTGAAGGGACCAACATAAAAAAAAATACAAACAATAAAACTTTATACCAGCAGGCAAGGGAATTAAGAAGAAAAAAAATTCTACAACAACAACAAAAATCGTGAAGAAAAAAATGCACAACAACAATGTTGAACAGTCAAAGGACTGTGGGAATATTTTGGCCGTGGGAATTCCGACAGCGTTTTCGACATTTTCTTAGGTGTCCGCTACCAGGCTATCAGGATTCACAGCAAGGATGTCAAAAGTTGGTTGGGTTGTGGATGAAAAATTGTATGTTTAGTTGCCTGTGGGAATTCTCTGGATGCTGGCGATGGTGGTGGAGTTTTTGTTGTTGTTGCTCTTTTTTTTCAGTTTTTTGTTCATAATACTGGAAACGCCTATAAAGAGATAAAATTCAAAAGAGGGGTGTTACCAGTCAATTTATGTGTTGAAATTGGTTTCTGGTTTGGAATTTAACTGAATTGACTACAAAAGGGATCGTAGAGAGATTGGTGGTTAAGCTGAGTCTGTATTAAAGTGTGTATAGCACGTTCCCTTTTTTTTTCATTTTGGAAAACAACGAATAAGGGAGAAGGTTTATATTTTATTCAGGAGATTAATGGAGTTCTTAATAACCAGTCGCAATTCGGTGTAGGTATGCAAATGGGTTTCATGGGATTAATTTTGCGGATAGGTGTCAAAAAGCGTTTCGACAGAATCACGTATTAAAAATTAAATGGTTAAGCCCATCACTAGAACCTTGGATAGAACAACTTTAACAACTTTCTCAAAAGGGTGCCAATATTTTTTGACTAACCAAACACAATTTACATTTATTTCTCATAAAAGAAATGGCCTAGCGCTGAGTTTAAAAATAACAGTACTAAAAAGAATCATGTGTGCAATTCACACGTGGGAGAAAAGGGAAACCTTAAAAAATCATTTTTCTTGCAAAAAAAAAAATCGAAAAAATCAATTTTTTTTTAATTCATCACCTTTAAATCCATTTTTTTATATAACAAAATTTAATAAACTTTATATCATCTGAAAGCTCAAAATACATATTTATATCAACCATGTGCATACAACATTTATAAAAACAGCTAGGATTTTTTGAACCCAATCAGATTTCATCAAAAAAGCAACAAAATTAA
This sequence comes from Episyrphus balteatus, assembly GCF_945859705.1. Classification (NCBI taxonomy): domain Eukaryota; kingdom Metazoa; phylum Arthropoda; class Insecta; order Diptera; family Syrphidae; genus Episyrphus; species Episyrphus balteatus. The sequence continues at coordinate 24,137,006 of NC_079134.1, read as the reverse complement.
TATTTTTTCTCTTCTAACACCATTAAATTTAATGGATTAATCCATTTTTTTTAAATGACAACCTATAATAAGCTTTTATCATCTGAAAGATTTATCAAATGAAAGGTATTATTTTGTATGTGCTCTAGATCAAAAGACATAACGTGTTTGAAAAAAGAACATCTTTTCACCGTCATCTTAGAGTTTTAACCCTCTGTCGGCACACGGGTGCGAATTTGGCATTACAAAAATAAAAAGTGTCTTTTTAAGAATGAAAATACATTTTTTTGAAATTGTGAATACAATATTCGAATTCCTCGGAAAATTCTACATCTATTTCATATGTTATTCTCTATAAAATAGTGAGACCGAAAAAAGTTCTAGCGACATGAAAAAGTATAAACCAAATTTGCAAAAAATACAAAATACAAAAATTATTGAAATTTTGCACCATTATAGTTTATTTATCTATTTCATTTATCCATCTATTAAAACGAAAAAGTTATGTATAATCAATTGATTTTTCCTGTCGCTTTTTCGTTTCATCGTGTTTCAAATCACTACACAGAGAAAAATATGACCCGCTAAAAACTAACAGATTGCCATATTGTTTTACCGTCCATACATTTCATAAGGAAATCTTATTAAAATCAACGATTAATAAGGTTTTTTTAAGGAGATTTCTTATTATTTTTATAGAGAAAATCTTATTAAAATTTGACTGAAAAGTTGATTTTTTTTGCAGCTTAGCACTAGAACAAAAATCCCGATCAATAATTTCATGGCAGTTTGGTTCAGGTGGTAAGGTGGGCGACTAATGATTTGAAGTCTCCAGTTCGATTCCCAGCCTGGTCATCGTTTTTTTTATTTTTTTGCAGATTTTAAAACAATAAGGAAAACCCGATTGTTTTAATAAGGTTTCCTTCTTGGATGAAAACCATAGAGAAATCTTATTGTTTTTGTTCTATTTTATGTGGTCTATTTTTCTCTGTGTATGATTCTAAAGAAGTTTTCACTTCAAAAACTGGCCTTGCAACAAAAAATATGCATACCTACAATATTGTACTTTGACACAAAAGCGGCACGCAGTTCTAAGGAAACTAATTCTGAACTTCGGAATATAAGAATTATTAAAGCAGAACAAGAAGGTTGGTAGAAATAGCTGACATTTATTCACCTTAACTGCTTCTGAAAGGGTTAAGGTCAGTAAATGGTCTACAATTTATGATTTTAAACCTAAGCCAGTACCCAAAACTGCATTCATGTTTATGCAAAGCTGAAAAACGAAGACATTGATCATGCAACCTAAAATACGAGCTATAAGTCTCAAGTTCTAAGAAGTTAGAAGAAATTTTTTTTTTAAATATCGAAACCCGCACTTTTTTTTCAAAAATATGACTGTCTAATTACAGCCTAAATTCCAGTATTTACAGAAGGAGGAAATAGCTGGCATCACTACTACAGTACGTCCTCGGTATAAGCACAACCCTCGATAAATAGAATACCTCGGTTAAATCAACACCCAATATTCCACCATTAAAAACTCAGTAATTGCAAGCCTTGTAATTAAAGCCTTGTTTAATTGGTTCCAGAGGCAATGCAAGCAAAATGTACCCATTTCCACAGAAATCTTAAAGACCAGAAGATTTTTATTCCAGCAATGGCTGGTATCCAAATTTCAAAAACGGAATGCAATCCGAATTTTTTATTAAATTCGAAAATAAAATTAAAGAGCTCGACTTTTTTTTTTTTTACATTACAATGCGGACGAGTCTCTGGCCTAATTTTTAAACTTAGGCAAAAAAAAAAAAAAAAAAAACGTTTGTGGGTTCTAAATAAGCTACTGCTCTGGATCGCTGTTGCGTTAAAAGATGGAATAGTATTACATTCATGAGAGCTATTCTAACTGAAGCACAAATCAATTTGTACTAGTTTTTAATAACATTTTATTAAAATAGGTAGGTACCTACATAGATCAAAAATGTAAAAACTCATTATTTAGGTACCTATGGATGATTTAAAGGATTGATCGTTATAGTAACTGTTGTATTACATCGACTGCGTTTTCTGAAAATTGATTCCACGTTATGTACTCCCGTCGTCGTCTTAGTTGCACTTACAGCAGCAAAAATCAAAGCTTAATGAAACTGCATTTATTGAATGCACTTTGCAATTTTTATAATATTTTTTTATTCATTTTAATGGTAAAGTTACAATAGCATTTTTTTTTAAACAACCTTTTCAACTTTGGTCATATGGCAATTCTTCCAAACTTGGTGAAGCAACGAGCACTTTTCAAAATCAGTTCCTATAAGTTTGACAGGGGTCACAATATAGTAAGTGCCACAGTACTGGTCCATCTTCTTACACTGTCATTAGCAGCTTTATAAAATATAGATTTTTTTCATAAGAATGTACACTGACGGTAAAACCCAAGACGCAACGTAAAATAAATTATTTACATGATTTTTTTTTTAATTCGTTTTTCACAAGCATGAAGTATCTACTCCATCTATTTACGATTTAACAGCTAAGCGAAATATTTTTTAGTACCAAAAACAGGATAGGTCCCGAATCGTTTGAAAATAAACAACAGTTTTTTTTATGTATAAATGATATAAAAGACTACCTACTGCCTAAAAATCTTAAGCTTAAAACGTCCGTAAAGTTTGATAAGCACTCTGAAATAGATAAACGGATTTTCTTCAAATTTGGTACAGATATTTTTTATGGAATTTTGAAAGTTGTTTTTTTTTATATCTCGCTTAGAAAGTGTACCTCCCATACAAATTTTTCAATTTATGCCAAATATCTCGAAAACGGCTCTATTCAAAGCGATTGCAATAAAACTGAATTTTTAATTTTTCCAAAAAATATCAATTTTTTTTTAAATTTATATACCTATAGCCAGCTCTTAAAATCTACAAGTAAGTTAACATAAAAGTGCTTTGAACTGCAAGAGCAAGTACGTGCGACCCCAGTCGTGCATTTTATTTTAATTTAAATTGATTCTTTTTTCAAAGTTGAAACAACTTTGATTTGAGGATGCTTTATAGTTTATAGCTAAGGATTATTCCGAAAAATATTTGAATAAACGTGGTTTCCCTTGATTTTAAGTTGTTTTTCCCTCAGGTTTTATTTTTCCATTTCGGTGTATGGTTTATACAGATCGCAATTTTAGTTGGTTGTAGTGGTTTGAAGATGCTTCGTATGAAAGGAGGAGTTACAAATATTGATCAAATTAGAAGTACAAAGATCCGAGACGTAGACTTACATGTTAAAAAATTCCATCTCTCAAAAAATAGAACTACAACTGAATCAATTGGTATTGAGTAAAATTTTCTCAAGTGGGCCACCTAAAACCGACTTCTTGAATTTCATACTTTTTATTGCATGTATTGGATGGTTTATATGTTAAAAATAATATTCCAAAGTTTTTTTTTTTTGAAAAATTTCAATTTTGTTAAAAGTTATAAACAAATGAAATTTTGTACGTCTTTTTGTTAAAATGACTATATCTAAGTAATGAAAAATAGAAATTAATGAAATTTGGTACACATGTTACAAATTGTACACAAAACAATTTACTGACAAACATTTTCAAAATAACAGCAAATTATTTATAAAAATTAATTTTGTTATAAACAAGAATTGCATTTTTTACTCACTTCTGGAGTATATAGGAAAACCATTTTGTTCATATTAGATTCAAAATTTTATAAGATTTCATTATCTGAAAGAAAATCTTAGTGGAAATCATAAGAAAAAAAAGTTATGGACGTTTAAATGTTGCAAAATATAATTTTTTTTTCAACGGCACTATTAAATTGTATGAAACTAAAAATATACGCAGGTGAAAACCAATTACGTTTTGTTGAGCTTGTTACACTGATTACAAAACGGTATTCAAAAACTCCGCAACACCTCAAAAATTAGAACTTATGACCAAAAACGGTATTTCATCCATTACAAAATATCTAGCTTCGTTAAATTTTCACCATTTGGTCATAAGAGATCCAACCTGTCAAGAAGGCAATATCGAACAGCGCCGATTAAAATGAAGGAATGGAAGGAAGAAGAAGTTGGTTGTAGTGGTTTCCCTATTCTAAGTATAAGGACTGGTTTTGAATTAAATTGTTGATCTTTTGACTCTTTCGGTAGAAATTTCACACTTGATTCCCATTTAACCACAAAGAAATAACACTGGTCTGCAAGGAAATCCTCCTTTTAATTACACTATACTTTTCTAAAGGATTTTTGTATGCTGATTCCGAATCCGAAGTCAGATTGGCCTAGCACGTCACGTTTTTTAGATATTCCCGTTAAAAATCTAAAAAACCCAGTTTTTTTTGCTGTTTTCGAAGAAATATTTTGGCATAATGTAATCTTTTTCAATTAAAATAAGGGTAAGGGTTTATGAAAAAACTTATTTTTTTCTTTCCAATTCAGTTTCAATCTTCTCAATATCTATTCTCCGAGATATTTTAATTTAAGTAAGTTTAGTATTTTTAATGAATATGATTTAAAATCATGAAAATATAAAAAATATAAAAAAACCAGCATAAAAGTGTTCATATATGCGTTTCGCCCCGATGCACTGTGGGCTAGAACGCTATTTTAGCTGGAATTAATTATAGAAATTCACGAAATCGTCTAAAATTGCAATTTAAGGCATTAAAATGGTGTCGAATGATATAATAATGATAATTTTATAGCACAACAGATTCTAATGGTAAGAACAACACCAAAAATAAGCGAGTTATTATGTAAAATGAGGTTTTTAAATTTACAACACATATAATTGGTCTAAAAAACAAAAAAATGGGTTCTTTGAAGTTTGAACGCATCAAATTTGAAAATGGTATCATTGAAGCGAACAAAAGTTGTTTTTGCTTATTATGGAATATAAAATGTTAATGAAAATAACAAAATCGTTATTTGAAAACATTAAACTCGTTTTCTTTTCATCGTAAGTAGTTTTTCTGAATATTTTGCTCCTTATACTTTCGGAGTTACAGCGAAAAAAGTTTGCTCTTGTAGGACATAGTTTTATATAAAACATAAAGCCATATAGGCTAGCTACTTTTTAAAATTATTTCTAGAGTGTGCCTACGCGTGCCTTTTTTTTAAAGCTTAGAAGCATTCGTTTTATATGAAATCGGTGCTAGTAACATACTTTACTTTAAAATTTATACACAAAAGTTCAATATAATAACAATTTATTAGCAAATACTATATTAAGATCCATCACTCATTGATAAACTAGCAAAATTTTCACAATCAATCCGTTAAAACAAACTCAGTAAACGATTATCTGGATAGAGGAAAAAGTGGCCTTTTTTGTTTTTTTTCGAAAAATTGCTTTCGACTGTGTTTTTTAGGTAGCCAATGAATGTTTTGACCTCAACTTTTAATGAGAAATTATAACTAGTCCATTCATCTATCGAATGAGACCAAAATTATCAATTTTGGAAGAAGTTGACATTTTTAATTATTTCCAGCTAAAATAGCGTTCTAGCCCACAGTGCGATGTAATGGTTGGGATCATCAGAAGATGACCATTACACCTTGTCTTGACGCATATTTTCCCGAATAAATCGAGACTCCATATAATCCGAACTGCATAAAGCAACTGCGAATTATGTAGTTGCTACAAGTCTTCAAAGAAGATAATAAAAATAGCTTCAATTTATCTTCTTTGGAGACTTGTAGCAACTATATAATTCGCAGTTGCTCTCGGATTATATGGAGTCTCGATTTATTCGGGAAAATATGCGTCAAGACAAGGTGTAATGGTCATCTTCTGATGATCCCAACCATTACATCGGGGCGAAACGCATATATGAACACTTTTATGCTGGTTTTTTTTTATATTTTTTATATTTTCATGATTTTAAATCATATTTATTAAAAATAAACGGTGTTCAGGAAAAAACAATTCGACTGTTAACAGTCAAATATTTCTTCAAGTTTAGTATGTTTGGCATATCTTACCATAAAGAAACTGATCTCTAAAAATTCATATCGTCGGCTTAGAGTGTAAATCAGCTAACTCCACTTTTTTACACTCGTGACAAAATTGTTAAAAATTCAAGCCAGCATAAAGTTATTCCTTAGATTTCATTACTATTAAATGTAAAAGAATTGATAAGATTTGAAAGCTTTTTGTATTTTTAATCAATTTTTGAAATCATTTTAATGTGGAGTTAGCAGGTTGGAGTTAGCTGGTTTACACTCTAAGCCGACGATATATCTTTCTCCCTAGAACAAAAGTATACTTTTCGAATGGATTTTAGTGTGCTGATTTTGAATCTGAACTCAAAAAAATTTGGTCAGCTCTGGTTTTTGAGATAAAGTTGTTTTTTTTGCGATTTTCTAAAAAAAAAACTTGATTTTGTGATCCTTTAATAAGAATATCTCAAAATCCTGACGTGATAGAATTTTTTTGACTTCGGTTCCTAACTCAGCACATCAAAAACTATAAGAAAAGTATACTTTTGTTTTTAGGAGAAATAAATCTGAAGCTTCCTTGTCAAGCTTTATCAGTTTATCGAATGGTTTATTAGAAATAAGATATTTCTTAATAGAAAAATAGGTATGTAGTATATAAACTAAAAATTACAAAACACGTAAAAATTTTGTTAAGTGTATTTTATTATGGTTTTCTTTACATATTTGACTTTTTAAATATAATGGGCTTTGATATTTTACATTTTCCTTAATAAAGGTGTTTTTTTTTTTTATCTGGGATTTACTAAAAACTGCAGGACATCGATATTTTTGATGTTTTTTTCAATTAGTATCTTGACAAATTTGGTGTCATATGACAGATCATATCATGGAGAAAAAGTCCTCCAAATTTGAGCTTAATATGAATAAAAGTTTTATTTTTATACAAGGTCAACCGAATCTTAAAGGGTAATTTTCTACAATCTACTCATTTTTTTTTTTAAATCATTTAAAAAAAATGGTACGTGTTAGAATTTTTCTGAAACCAGGAAAGTCAAATCTTTCATAATTTCAAAAAATTATTTGAAGGAGAAAAAAAAGATACATTTTGCAGAGCAATGTAATTGAGGAGCTTTTGCTGCTAACACCTATTGTTATCGGCTTGTGCAAGTCTGCGTTTGACGCGGCACATACCACACTGTATCTTTTGTAACAAGGTTAAAAAGCTGCAATTCAAATATTCTCCAGAATATATCTCCTTTACTCACAGTCATAATATCATAACGTACTTACTAACCTCCATTTCAAAATTTAATAAGTTAAATTTCCTGAACCCCAACCTCCAATAACACAATTGTTATAATTTTCTCCTCTAACATTGGAATCCCTCGAATGATGAACTTGAAAGACTTGCCCCAATAGAATCATTTTTCCTCATCTTCATCTTCGAGGTACACCTACCTACTTCTCCAGAATATCGTTCCTTTGTATACCGTGCTTGGTATCTTCCATCAGCCAACTCCATTCCCCCAAATAAAGGCAACATTATCGTCCTCTTCCTAATGCCCCAGCCCCATCATCCTAAGTCTATACCTTATAACTACTCCTTGAATTTATTCCCCATGGATGGTATCTCAAATTGGCTCCATTGAGCGCGCAAGTGCGTACCTTATTTCTATCTAAAAATAGTGCCTTCATGAGCACGATAGTATAGCAGACTAAGAGTATGGAGTGAAATAATCAAAGCATTTTCTGGTACCCATTCCAAGGGTAATCATCAACCATAAAAGGGGGGTTAGTATGGTACTCCATGGCAATGTTCCTATGCTCTCTCACCGCACAAAAGGGTGCCACCGCGCTCTACCATCACCATCCAACCGTTTGCATGGTAAGCCTCATGTTTAATGGTCTTCCTATTGCATACCTGTTTGCCATGCTCGTATCTATTCCCTGGGTTTCGTGCAATAGAGAGACCGTGTTGGATGGAAGGAGAAAGAGAGTGGGAAAAGTGGGACTTTTTTTATAAATAGATAACGATGCACATTCAATCGGTGGTAGACAACGACGACCAACTCGTAGGTATTGTGAGTGTTTTTTTCTAGGACTAGGAGAGTTTTTCCTGCCTATTCTTCATGGTAGCCTAGTCCAATTTGAGGGAAATCTATTGGCGTCCCCGATTGAGGGCGTTGGAAAAGTTTATATCGGAAAATTTCAATTGAAAATTCTCCAGCACCATTCGCAAAAAGGGGACTTTTGTGTCCTCCTCTATGTCTGTAGCCTGTGCGACTACTTTCGGTTTGCGGGAAACTGACTTTCACCAGTCCAAATTGACGACCAACCCCTTTCGTTCTCCATCTGACTTCAAATTGAGGAAAACCTCAATAAACGTTGGAAAAACCGAGGATGAAAAGTTGTCCTTCTACATGAATCCCTGTTAGAAATAGGCGGAGTGTTTGTGTAAATGAGGAAAAGTTGTGTGAAAATTGTTTAGGGCTTTAAGGTTTGCTGGTATAAACCTGCGTCGTCAAAAGTGTGTGTGTGTGTGTAGATATAAAATGTGTTTTGGTGGAATTTCCGGTTTTTGTTATAAAGGGGTGCGTTTTTACTATACCACCTCTCTATATCTACAATCTACCTATAACTGCTCTTTGAAAACGTTTAAAGGTTTTTCATATAAAATATTATATCCACCAAAAGGGCGGAGAGTCCTGCCTCCTGGTGTTTGGATTGAAAATTTGCTGCCACTTTTGGCAAAATGAACCATTTTTCTATCAAAGAAATAATAAGGGATAATTTGAACGAGCGATTTAATGTTGGAAGAAAACTAGGTCTTTTCCCTAGAGAAATGGATATAATAGTGAGAGAGAGCAAGCGAGAATTTAGGGATAAGACTTTTTCTCCCAGACATCATCGTTTCATAGGGGACCAGAATATTAGAGAATATATTCTTCTTCTTATAGTCTTAGAAATAGTATTTCTTCAATATAATAAAATTGAGTGTATGTAGAGGTTTGTTCTGGTGGTGCTTCAACTTTTGCAGACACATGATAATGCAATTCTTCTTTTTCTTTGTGGTGCAAAAAATGGGAACCAATTCTATACCATGTGCATCTCATTCTCTTGCGTGGTACTTTTTCGTTTGTTTTTTGCGAAAAATCAGTTTTTGCAGTTGCAAATTTGGAAGAAGTTTGGTTCATGAAGATCATGATAGCCCAACACAATTTGCGAGTGCAAAAAAATTATTTGCAATTTTTTTAGAAAAATATGTTAGACTGTTAGGTATGAGGAGAGGATTTTTGTAGGTAGACAATTTTTGAAAAGAACACACGCAAAATAATTTGAAAGGAGTACATATAGAGAGAAATTTTATAGGAAATACCTTTGAGGAAAATAGAGAAAAGAGGTTGAATATCCTAGAGAGGATAATAAACTCTTGAGGAATAAAAGGTTTTCAGATCTGAATATATTTAAAATGGATTGGGTGCACAAGAAGAAAAAGGACAAAATTTTAAACAATAATGATGATTTAATCAATGGAAAAATGTTTTAGAAAGTCGGGCATATTTCTTTGCGTTGTCAGTTTTGACACTCTACTCATGCACTTGTCTTCAGTTAAAAATCGAATATTTACACAAGGAGTAAAATTTAGATTTGGAGTAAGTCACATTAACAAAATTATGTAAGCCAGATCACAGGAAATACTTCTTTACTCGCCATCACTTTGGAGAGTTCTAGACCAAAACCATCCCATACATTTAAAAATACCTACTTCAAAGTGGTCAACGAAGAATACTGATACAAAAAAAAACAAAAAAAACATGTGTGCAATTCAAAGGTAGTAGAAGTGAAACCTTAAAAAATCATTTTTCATGAAATCTTTTTTTTCTTTTAACACCATTTAAATCAATTTTTTTAAATGACATACTATAATAAATTGTACATCATCTGAAAGCTTATTATTTCACCTTTTATATGACGCATTAATAATATTTCTACGATGCCTACAAGAAAAGTAAGAATTTTTTAAAGCCAACCATGACGAAATTTCAAACTTCCTACACTGGTGGCTGGTCATCGGCAACAGGTCTCCACAGGTGTTTTGAGGTATTTTTCAAGTTTTTCAATTTAAGATTGTGTTACTTGTAGAGTACTTACCGTTACGTGTGATATATTAAATGAAAGGTAATATTATCACTATGCATATAAAAAATCAAATAAAATGTTTATGTCCTCTAGATCAAAAGATTTAACGGGTTTAGAAAAAGACCATCTTTTTACCGCTATCTCAGAATATTGAATAGAAAATTAATTGAAATTTTGCACAATTATAGATTAATTATTTAATTACCTATCTACAGTAAAAATTTCATTCATTCATTTAAAAAAAAAAAAGTTATAATCAATTGATTTTTCCTGTCGCTTTTTCGTTTCATCTTCTTTCAAATCACTACGATACTAAAGAAGTTTTCATTTTAAAAATAAAAACAAAACAGTTGCTTAGAACCATGTGGATGAAATCATATTTTGCAATGGAAACATCATATGATTTCGATCTAAATTGAAGGGTCCAGAAAAAAAAAAACAGCACAGGTCCATTCCAACTCATTTCGAGAAAAACGCATTTTAAAATTTTTTTCTCCATACAACTTAGTACGAAATGCACATCAATTATTTTTTTCAACAAGTAGGATAAACCTACTGTTTTTATGATATAAGAACTTGTAACATTAGATCTTTTGTAAAAGGCTTATAGAACGAAGGTTACTTCAGGATTTTGCAAGAAATGCTCTGTTTCTTACACTGGTCAACAAAATTTGACTTTTTTTTTGCCACAAGAACCAAAATATACTTTTCTAGTATTTTGTGGGGTGCTGAATCCGAATCTGAAGTCAGAAAAATTTGATTGGCCTCCGTTTTTGAAATATTACCGTTATAAAATGCTAAAAAACGTCATTTTGGCTGTTTTCGGGGTTCTGTTTTTATGTGGGGTAATTCATTATAAACAAATTTGTAACGGTTATTATAAGAACTGATATTCTACTTTCAAAAACTGTTTAAATTTTCCCGATATCTCTTTTATTGCTCGAGATATCTTAAGTTTCAGTTAATAAGCCAAAGAGAAACTAAACTTAATTTAAAGATTAAGACACTGGTCACAGAATTTTTGCCACAAGAACCAAAATATACTTTTCTGAAGGTTTTTGGGTTGCTGAGCTCGAATCCGCAATCAGAAAAATTCTGTTAGCCTCCGTTCTTGAAATATAACCGTAATAAAAAAAAACCTATATTTTGCATTTTATAACGGTAATATTTCAACAACTAAGGCTAATAAAATTTCTGATTGCGGATTCGAGCTCAGCAACCCAAAAACCTTCAGAAAAGTATATTTTGGTTCTTCTGGCAAAAAAAGTTTAATTTGGTTGGCCAGTGTTTGTTTCTGATTCAAAGACCGCTATTTAAATTTTAAATATCTCGGGCAGTAGAAGAGATATCGGAAAGATTTAAAAATTTTTGGAAAAAATAAAATCAGTTCTTATAGCCACCGTTACAAATTTATTCATAATGTATTACCCCACATCAAAACATAACCTCGAAAGCAGCCATAACCATAAAGCCATAACCATAAATAAAACCATCTTTCGGTTCTTATCATTTCATTCATAGTTGTCTGTTACAAAACTTACAAGTGTTTGACATTTTGTTTTCATTATAAATTATTTTAATGATGCTGTATTAGAGAAACCTTTGGAGAAATAGAAGACTAAAATGTAAAATAAGAATTTATCGCAACTTGGGTTTTTTTTTTTTCAAAATCATAGTAGTAGATAATATAAAATCTATAGTCTTTACCATGAGTTTATGACTATAAAATTATAAAGTAATCTTATCTTGAGAAATTTAAACAAGTTAAAGTGATAAAATCTGAAGTCTTAACATGAAGTGAGCAAAATTTCTTAAATACATAAAAACTAACAAAAAAAAAGTACGTATACACCCGAGTGACCCAAATAATTGAATTCTTTGAAATAATGAATTTGAATAATTTGAATAATTTGAATGTAAATATCTGCTTTTAATGTGATGTTTTTGGTTTTATCTTTATTTTAAAAGATAAAGAATGTAGAAATGTTGTGTGTGTGTGATATTCTGAAAATCTTTAATGAATTTCTGGTTACTTGGTAAAAAATAAAAGAAAGTAAATTGTTACTTTTTGTTTCGAAAAATTATTTAAAAGCTAGTATTTAAACTTGCAATTGTCATAATAAAATAAGCTATTATTTTGAGCTAAATATGTTCTTTATTAAAATTGAAATACCAATTCAAGCGCTATGCAATATATAAAATGGAGGTTATTTTAGCTCCTAAAATCGAAAAAAAAAAACAGATTTATGTATAGTTAGTTAGTTAGTTTTATGAAAATTTTTAGAAAATTTGTAAATGCGTATAAAAACTTATGTAAGCCTTTTATAATTTAAAAAATAAATAAATTTAAATTCAACTTAATATACTTATTATATGTGTTACAAAATAAAAATCATGTCAATTACTTTGGAAATGACCTAGCAGAGGTTAAAGGTATTACTGAGTACATCATATTTCGGTACTTGAAATTTTTCGTAGACCCTCAAAATTTCAAGTTATCGTCAAAAAACCGTTGTTCAATGTTTTCCGATTTCAACGATTTTTTACTCAGCCATTTTTCGGTCAATTTCAGATTTTTTACAGTTCTAAACAGAGGAGTACTTGTCCTTTTTAAAATATTTTTTTATTATGCTCAAACACCAAATTGGGTGTAGATTTTATGGGTTGAATCTCAAAGTACAACATTTTTTCACCGTTTTTTAGAGTTCGGAGATCGTTTTCAGCTTCATTTTGTGTTTTTTATAAACAGTTTTATTGTTCTATTTATGCTCAGTAAAAAAAGTTTTAATTCATCAAAATTAGTTAGACATTTTGGAAGTTGTGATTTTTTTCACTCGAGAAAAAAATTTAAATTTTTTAGGACAATGAAAGAAATGAAAAATTTATTTCTCTGTTCATAATAATGGTAGAACATTTTTTGTGGTCTTAATTTTTAGAAAAAATGTTATTCTTTGTAACTACGTTTAAAAAATTTTGATATCGATTTTTGTTGCTCAGATATATATTTTAAATACTGTTAATTTTTTCTTGCCCATGATAACACAAGCCAAAAAAAAAAAAAAAAAGTGTGAATACTTTTGAACGAACCTGAATATCTTTATGTATTTTGACGTGCTGAATCCGAATCTGAAGTCAATTTTGCCCAAGCACCCTCAAAATTTTGATAAAATTTCAAAAAATCATGAAAATTGGGATTTTTTGCAATAAATTGAAATTTCTTTCTCGAGTTAAAAAACCATAACTTCCACAAATTCTAACTGTTTTTAATGAATAAAAGCTTTCTTGATTCAGCATAAATAGAACAATAAAACTGTTTATAAAAAAAATTTCCAAAACGTAGCTTAAAACGGTCTCCGAACTCTAAAAAAATAAAAAATAATAAAAAAATATTTTCAAAAAGAACAAGTACTCCTCTGTTTAGAACTGTAAAAAAATCAGAAATTGACCGAAAAATGGCTTAGTAAAAAATCGTTGAAATCTGAAAACATTGAAAAACGGTTTTTTTAAGATAACTTGAAATTTTGAGGGTCTAACAAGTGCTGAAATATGATGTACTCAGTAATACCTACAACCTCTGCTAGGTCATTTCCAAAGTAAGTAACATGATTTTTATTTTGTAACACAGTGTTATTTTTTTATTTTTTTTTTAAATAATGACCTCTTACATTCTGATGAACTTTTTACATAATATAATAAGATTAAAGCAAATGGTATTAGAAACGTAGGAAATTTTTTTTTATTGAATACCAGAATATTAAAACATATTTTCGAACATTGTTATTTTTTAGAACGTTGGCAAAATCGTTGATACAAAATGCAAAAAATAGAATAATAAGGTTTTAAAGTATGTTTTAATAATTTTACACTTTTTGGACTGTTTTCAAAATATTTGAATTTTTAAATAGATATTTAGAGCTGCTAACCAGCTTTCTTACTCTCCATACTAATATTATACTCCTATAGTGTATGTTTTTAATTTCATAACTTTTCGTTATAATATAACCGTGAAAATTATTTTTGACGCATAAAAGTACTAATGGCACCACTGTAGGCCGCCACCAGCCACTTGTCAACCTTCTGTACCTTCTAAGGAATAATATTTTTACAAATAGCTACATTTACCTGACAGTAAAAAATCAACTGCATTAGCAATACATTAAAGCCGATCTACAATCATTATTAAAAATTTTGTTCAATGTTTTGTACTTCATATTCATATAATTCACACCCTCTTCTTGCAAAATGTTTATGAAGTAGATGTTTTGTTTTGTATAAAAATGAAAGTTTCATAACAACAATGTGATATTGTAAAATAGCATTATATAAAAACAATTGAAGTTCGAAATTCGAATCTATTTATCTATCTTTAAGCTCTTTCTGAAATTTCCCTCTGCTCACTTTGAGAGAGGTCACTTTTTTTTACTATTAAAAAAAGGTTAAAAAATGTAATTAGAACTGAGTTGGACGATTTTTTTCTGAAATAGAAGACTCAAATTTCCAACAAAAAAATTTCTGCAAAAGATTACTTTTTCATATTCCTGTCATTTTAAGCTCCACGTTAAATGACTGCCAGTGATATATCTTTTTACATCGCATAATTTATACCCAATTGCTTTTGCTTGCCACAGCAGATACCTGTATTGTACGCTACACCTCCACAATATCTTCATACAATACCTTCCTCTCTCATTCATAAAAGGCTACACAAGTGCGGTTGTGTAAATTTTATATAGTCCAATGCCAAAGTTACTATAAATTCGGTTCGTTAGCTTTGGTTGCTGGCTGAAAATAAACAACCACCACCGGCCGCGCCACCAAACACCGGTCGTTATTATATTGTCTGGCTCTGTCTCTCTATACTCCAGCCCCCACATTCTCTCATACACAAACAAACAAACATACACACCGATTTATATTGTCATCAAACAAAAACAAAAAACAACAATAAACCTGGGGTTCCCAAAAAGTACTATTTCACATATTATACCCAACCAAAATCCATTTAAATCCAAATCCCAACAACAACATTCACTCTCTCTCTCTCTTAAACAACCTCTGCACACAATCTTTTAAGTGGTATCTCCTGCTGGTGGCATTTTCAGATTTTCAGCCTGCAACTTTTATAATTTCACAGCAAAAAAGACACTTGAATACTTGCTATAAATTCTGTTTGCCTGCTGTTGCAACTAGACAAGTGGGACTGCCTCAATTTTTCAATGTTTTCAATCGTCCATCGTAGGCAGCACACAAAAATCACAAAGATACAAACTCACACGCCCGTGGTGTGGTCTTAGAATATGAGATACATTCTGTGGGGCTTAACCGGCACTGGCATTGGCGGCAGCCGTTTGGTTTGGTTCGGTTTAAACCCAGGCAGCAAGACCAGGCGTCATCGGTCGTCGTCGGTCGGGGCGGCAGCATGCTGTTTGCTGCCTGCCATACGGGCTCACACCGAGGACGGCCAGATGTGTGTGGAAGGAAACACTATACCGAGAGCTGCTGCTGTGCTGTGAGACACAACAACTGTCAGTGTCAGTTTTGTTGTTGTTGTTGTTTTTCGTGTTGCTGATATTTTTAGGGCGCATTGGTGATTACACGCCCACTCAATATGCCATAGTCTTTGTTGTTGTTGGTATCTCTATGAATCTCTATTTTGGTGAGGCATAGGCATTTTGCGAGAGAATTTTTTTTTTTTTAAACAGGTTCAATGATCTCTCTTCTGTTTTTCCTTCTCCTGGACGACGCACGACGACTAGAGTGGTCGAGGGAAAAGGGAGTACAATTTAAAAGGAGACAAACGACAATGAAAGTGAGAAAAGATATCCACTGCCACCACCGCCGCCGCCGGGACTGTGAAAGAAGGGATTCCAAGATGGAAGTAAAGGACAAACAACACGAGTTAATTAAAGATAACTATGTGTGTGTGGGTGTGTAGATAGAATGGTGGGGAGGAGGAGTGTGATGCAAGATAAAACTTCTGCACAAACAAGGGGTGGTTAAGACAGGCGTTTATTTTTGGGGGTGGATTAGCCGACAATTTTGGAAGGTGTGTTTTGGGTGTCTTGAAAAAAATTCACACTACTCCAAAATAAGGAACCGAAAAATCTACCACCAGAGGGCCTTGAAAAAATGACTCCTCTACTCCCCTACCAAAAAAATTGTGTGTTCCCTCTGCAGTATTTTTATTCTCCCCATTCTGGAAATTTGCCCAAAAGAACTGACAAAAAAAACTTAGAGAAGAACGAAAGAGATGCAAAAAGGTACTCATATTGTTTTTTCGTGTTTGTATTTTTTTCTTTTTTCTCCGCTGTGTGTCTCTGCCGATGTGGCGGCAGCTGGGGCTGTTGGTGATGATGACGATGGTGATATGGAAAAGGGACAGAGGGACAAGAGTTGTGGCGCTGATAAAATAGGCTGGCGCCGCTGCTGTATATAAAAGTACAGCACAGAAAAATAATACTTTCAAGTGCACACATGAGCGGAAATTAATCGTCGCCATGCCTGCCTGCTTGCCGTCGCGCTAGATCTGCTGGTCTGGTCTTGTCGGTCGGTCGGGGGGCTATACTAAACAAAAAAGTACAAAGTAGACACTTCTTTGTGTGCTTGCTTGTGGAAAGATTCTCATACTGGAAATTATGTTTTCCTGGTTCCAAAACACGATGCGTCATTTTGACTGACGTAATTTAGACAGCTGTCAATCTATGTAACGGTATGTTTGTTTACACAATGATTACAGTCCTTCCCATTTGTTCCAATGGCGGTGTTAAAATTGATATGTAAAACTATGACACAAAATGATAAAAAATAGGCAAAAGTCTAGGCCGCTATTTATTACTTGCTTGCTGACTGTTACTGATGATAATGATGATTATACTTGGACTGTTTTTATTGAAAGGGCAAAAAACCAGCTCTGGCTGAACGTGCGGTAAATTCATCAAGCTCTCAGAAAACTTAGCAGACAGACAGACACGGTTGAAAAAAAGTGTTAAATGCCATTTTGTAGGACTGGATGTGAATTATAAAAAAGAAACCGATGATACGATCTAGAGGAGCCTACCTTTGTTTTTTTTTTAACCTTTCTCCAGTCTTTCTGTTCTCAGTGGCAAGCTAGGAATGAAGGAAAAAAACCAATACTGTTATAGCAGGCAGGAAGGAGGTAGCACCAGTACCAGCAGCTAGCAGACTATACGAGAGGAGAGAACTACTCTCCCCATCGTATTTCCATCACGTTGATATTATTTCGTCGTCGTGAGCTGTGACTGCTGTGCGGCATCTTCTCCAATTCTCGAAAATATGGAAGGGAGAAGAATCCAATAGGAATTATTCCACTCAGGAGGTTATTCCACTCAGTCAGTCGGCGTGGATGTGTGGTGAATTGTTGTTGTATTATGTTGAGAGGGCTTTTAGGAAATTCTGGTTGCCTGATGAAAATACCAGTTGGGGATTTCCCATGTGACTCTTATAGGAAACGAGTGGTGGTGGTGGCAATGACACATACGGATACGAAAGACCATTAGGCTTTTTATATTAAAGCCCCCCCAAATGCGTGTAGGTATAATCGAAGAGGTAAGGTTTCTTCTCCTTTCAGAAGAAATAAAAGAGGTGCCCCAACTTTTTCCCTAAAAACACAAAAACAACAACACACACAAACCTGTGAGCATGGGGGTGTATTTGTTTGTGTGTGTGTGGTTATGTATATCTGTGTTAACGTGCCTTTTTGAACGATTGTCTGCTGCTGGCTGGTTTTTTGTATCTGTTTTAAGCTCTTTTGTGGAAGAGGTTTTATTATATTTTTCTGTGACCTACTAAATTTTTTGTCCCTCTTTTTACTGAGAGGAGCTCCGGATAAGTTTTTGGTTCTCCTATAACACTCCTTTAATGCTTCTTCCACTGATTTTTCACAGCAAATAATGTTGTGTCTTTGTAGTTGGAGCCCGGGAAACCATGGTGAGTGTGATGGAGGTTCTCTCCTCAACTGTTTTTTTTATTTTTGTTATTATATGCTCTGTCCCGTTTTAGTGTATCGCTGAAAGCATTCCACAAAATGAAGTTCTCAATTTTTTGTCCGCAATCTATTGGGGGCGCATGATAATGTGGCTGGACCTTATCTCTCGCGATGGTGTTTGGTCAGGTTTTTGGGTTGAAAGAGATTTTGGCGGTTCAATTGTTACTTTGAGCTTGGAATGGATAGGTACCTTCTACTCAGAGAACCAAAAGAACTATTCAGAGGAGCCAAAAGTAGAGAATTAATGTAGGTCAGGAGATGGATGGATGAGAAAAGGAGACTTCTCTTGTGGACTTGTGGGGTATTCACTGGTGTTCTTTGGGTGTTTAGTAGCGAGAAGTTTCATGGGGAACACATTATTGTAGTTTAATGAACTTGATATGAGCCTTGTTTTTTTTTTTCTTCTCAATTGTAAAAGAGGAGAGGTACACAAAACTCTCGCGTGATGACATTGAAATTATCGGGCGAACAATGGAAGTAGTAAGCGACTGAAAAGCCAGCGATACTTGAAAGAGGTAAGAGACCCATAGAGTTTTTTTGGGGAACGATTTAGATGAAAAGATGGAACCTCTAAGCGGGAAATTGTGGCTTTTCTTTTTTTTTGTAAGTTCTACCTTGGAGCTTGAGCATCATCATCCAAAGAATCCTCAAAGATAGAGTAGCTATAGATGTTGGTGGAATTTTTGTTCTGAGAGAATGTTCAAAAAATAAGCTGGAAATTGGGAATATGTAGGAGATATTCGGAGTAGGATGCAAGAGAGATTTCCCGATATGACAGGCAAACAGCTTGAATAGTGGCTTGCAAGAGATTATACTCTTGCACAAATGCATAGGATATACAAAAAAAGTTGAAAATTATATTCAGAGATTGGAATGTGCAGAATGTGCATTTTTCGGGTTCTCTCATTGAATTTTTTTTAGTTATTTGACTTAAATCTCCTTCAAGTTGAAGGAACCGTCTTAGTTTCTGTTGACTTGGCAATATTAGCAGGGACGTTTTTGGGATGCGTAATGAAATGTGAATAAAATTACCAAGAATTGGGCGTTAACAAGTTGCATTTTTCTGCAGAACATCAAGGCGTTGAAAAAAATTTACAGTTTCTGCCTGACTTATACAACTTAATTTTAGAGTAGTATGCTGAAAAGTCAATATTATAGAAAGCTGATCTTCAATTTTTTAAAAAGGAGAACCATAAATATCTAAGCGAATTTTTATAGAATATTTTGGATGCCTTGATTAGTGATTCAAACTTATGACTCAAGTCTGCGACTCAAATCTGCGACTCAAATCTGCGACTCAAGTCGGCGCTTAAAGTCGTCGCCTAAAGTCGGCGCCTAAAGTCGGCGACTAAAGTCTTCGACTAAAGTCTGCGACTAAAGTCTGTGACTAAAGTCTGCGACTAAAGTCAGCGACTAAAGTCGACGACAAAAGTCGACGACAAAAGTCGACGATAAAAGTCGACGACAAAAGTCGACGACAAAAGATTTTTGTCTTCGACTTTTGTCGTCGATTTTTGTCGTCGACTTTTATCGTCGACTTTTGTCGTCGACTTTTGTCTTCGACTTTTGTCATCGAATTTAGTCGTCGACTTTTTTCATCGACTTTTATCGTCGACTTTTGTCGTCGACTTTTGTCTTCGACTTTGTCGTCGACTTCAGTCGTCGATTTTTGTCTTCGACTTTTGTCGTCGATTTTAGTCGTCGACTTTTATCGTCGACTTTTGTCGTCGACTTTTGTCGTCGATTTTAGTCGTCGACTTTTATCGTCGACTTTTGTCGTCGACATTTGTCGTCGATTTTAGTCGTCGACTTTTATCGTCGACTTTTGTCGTCGACTTTTATCGTCGACTTTTGTCGTCGACTTTTGTCGTCGATATTTGTCGTCGACTTTTGTCGTCGACTTTTGTCGTCGACTTTTGTCGTCGACTTTTGTCGTCGACTTTAGTCGTCGACTTTTGTCGTCGACTTTTGTCGTCGACTTTTATCGTCGACTTTTGTCGTCGACTTTAGTCGTCGACTTTTATCGTCGAGTTTTGTCGTCGACTTTTGTCGCCGACTTTTGTCGTCGACTTTTGCCGTCGACTTTTATCGTCGACTTTTATCGTCGACTTTAGTCGTCGATTTTTGTCGTCGACTTTTAACGTCGACTTTTGTCGTCGACTTTTATCGTCGACTTTTGTCGTCGACTTTTGTCGTCGACTTTTATCGTCGACTTTTGTCGTCGACTTTTATCGTCGACTTTTATCGTCGACTTTTATCGTCGACTTTTGTCGTCGACTTTTGTCGTCGACTTTTGTCGTCGACTTTTGTCGTCGACTTTTGTCGTCGACTTTGTCGTCGACTTTTGTCGTCGACTTTTGTCGTCGACTTTTGTCGTCGATTTTTGTCGTCGACTTCAGTCGTCGACTTTTGTCGTCGACTTTTGTCGTCGATTTTTGTCGTCGATTTTAGTCATCGACTTTTATCGTCGACTTTTATCGTCGACTTTTGTCTTCGACTTTGTCCTCGACTTTAGCCGTCGACTTTGTCGTCGACTTCAGTCGTCGACTTTTGCCGTCGACTTTTGTCGTCGACTTTTGTCGTCGATTTTAGTCGTCGACTTTTATCGTCGACTTTTATCGTCGACTTTTATCGTCGACTTTTGTCTTCGACTTTGTCGTCGACTTTGTCGTCGACTTCAGTCGTCGACTTTTGTCGTCGACTTTTGTCGTCGACTTTTGTCGTCGATTTTTGTCGTCGATTTTAGTCGTCGACTTTTATCGTCGACTTTTGTCTTCGACTTTTATCGTCGACTTTTGTCGTCGACTTTTGTCGTCGACTTTTGTCGTCGACTTTTGTCGTCGAATTTTGTCGTCGACTTAAGTCGTCGACTTTTGTCGTCGACTTTTGTCGTCGACTTTTATCGTCGACTTTTATCGTCGACTTTTATCGTCGACTTTTGTCGTCGACTTTTGTCGTCGACTTTTGTCGTCGACTTTTATCGTCGACTTTTGTCGTCGACTTTTGTCGTCGACTTTTGTCGTCGACTTTTGTCGTCGACTTTTGTCGTCGACTTTTGTCATCGACTTTTGTCGTCGACTTTTATCGTCGACTTTTGTCGTCGACTTTTATCGTCGACTTTTGTCGTCGACTTTAGCCGTCGACTTCAGTCGTCGACTTTTGTCTTCGACTTTTATCGTCGACTTTTGTCGTCGAATTTTGTCGTCGACATTAGTGGTCGACTTTTGTCGAATTTTGTCGTCGACTTTTGTCGTCGACTTTTGTCGTCGACTTTTGTTGTCGACTTTTGTCGTCGACTTTTGTCGTCGACTTTTATCGTCGACTTTTATCGTCGACTTTTGTCGTCGACTTTTATCGTCGACTTTTGTCGTCGACTTTTATCGTCGACTTTTGTCGTCAACTTCAGTCGTCGACTTTTGTCGTCGACTTTTGTCGTCGACTTTTATCGTCGACTTTTATCGTCGACTTTTATCGTCGACTTTTGTCGTCGACTTTTATCGTCGACTTTTGTCTTCGACTTTGTCGTCGACTTTAGCCGTCGACTTTGTCGTCGACTTCAGTCGTCGACTTTTGTCGTCGACTTTTGTCTTCGACTTTTGTCGTCGACTTTTATCGTCGACTTTTGTCGTCGATTTTAGTCGTCGACTTTTATCGTCGACTTTTGTCGTCGACTTTTGTCGTCGAATTTTGTCGTCGACTTTAGTCGTCGACTTTTGTCGTCGACTTTTGTTGTCGACTTTTTTCGTCGACTTTTATCGTCGACTTTTGTCGTCGACTTTTGTCGTCGACTTTTGTCGTCGATTTTAGTCGTCGACTTTTATCTTCGACTTTTGTCGTCGACTTTTGTCGTCGACTTTTGTCGTCGACTTTTGTCGTCGACTTTTATCGTCGACTTTTGTCGTCGACTTTTGTCGTCGACTTTTGTCGTCGACTTTTGTCGTCGACTTTTGTCATCGACTTTTGTCGTCGACTTTTATCGTCGACTTTTGTCGTCGACTTTTATCGTCGACTTTTGTCGTCGACTTTTGTCGTCGACTTTAGCCGTCGACTTCAGTCGTCGACTTTTGTCGTCGACTTTTGTCTTCGACTTTTATCGTCGACTTTTGTCGTCGAATTTTGTCGTCGACATTAGTCGTCGACTTTTGTCGTCGACTTTTGTCGTCGACTTTTGTCGTCGACTTTTATCGTCGACTTTTATCGTCGACTTTTATCGTCGACTTTTGTCGTCGACTTTTGTCGTCGACTTTTGTCGTCGACTTTTGTCGTCGACTTTTGTCGTCGACTTTTGTTGTCGACTTTTGTCGTCGACTTTTGTCGTCGACTTTTGTCGTCGATTTTAGTCGTCGACTTTTATCGTCGACTTTTGTCTTCGACTTTTATCGTCGACTTTTGTCGTCGACTTTTGTCGTCGAATTTTGTCGTCGACTTTAGTCGTCGACTTTTGTCGTCGACTTTTATCGTCGACTTTTATCGTCGACTTTTATCGTCGACTTTTGTCGTCGACTTTTGTCGTCGACTTTTGTCGTCGACTTTTATCGTCGACTTTTGTCGTCGACTTTTGTCGTCGACTTTTGTCGTCGACTTTTGTCGTCGACTTTTGTTGTCGACTTTTGTCGTCGACTTTTGTCGTCGACTTTTATCGTCGACTTTTATCTTCGACTTTTGTCGTCGACTTTTGTCGTCGACTTTTGTCGTCGACTTTTGTCGTCGACTTTTGTCGTCGACTTTTATCGTCGACTTTTGTCGTCGACTTTTATCGTCGACTTTTGTCGTCGACTTTTGTCGTCGACTTCAGTCGTCGACTTTTGTCGTCGACTTTTGTCGTCGACTTTTATCGTCGACTTTTACCGTCGACTTTTATCGTCGACTTTTGTCGTCGACTTTTATCGTCGACTTTTGTCTTCGACTTTGTCGTCGACTTTAGCCGTCGACTTTGTCGTCGACTTCAGTCGTCGACTTTTGTCGTCGACTTTTGTCTTCGACTTTTGTCGTCGACTTTTATCGTCGACTTTTGTCGTCGATTTTAGTCGTCGACTTTTATCGTCGACTTTTGTCGTCGACTTTTGTCGTCGACTTTTGTCGTCGACTTTAGTCGTCGACTTTTGTCGTCGACTTTTATCGTCGACTTTTATCGTCGACTTTTATCGTCGACTTTTGTCGTCGACTTTTGTCGTCGATTTTAGTCGTCGACTTTTATCGTCGACTTTTGTCGTCGACTTTTGTCGTCGACTTTTGTCGTCGACTTTTGTCGTCGACTTTTGTCGTCGACTTTTGTCGTCGACTTTTGTCGTCGATTTTAGTCGTCGACTTTTATCGTCGACTTTTGTCGTCGACTTTTGTCGTCGACTTTTATCGTCGACTTTTATCGTCGACTTTTATCGTCGACTTTTGTCGTCGACTTTTGTCGTCGACTTTTATCGTCGACTTTTATCGTCGACTTTTGTCGTCGACTTTTGTCGTCGAATTTTGTCGTCGACTTTTGTCGTCGACTTTTGTCGTCGACTTTTGTCGTCGATTTTAGTCGTCGATTTTAGCCGTCGACTTTTGTCGTCGATTTTAGCCGTCGACTTTTGTCGTCGACTTTTGTCGTGGACTTTTATCGTCGACTTTTGTCGTCGACTTTTGTCGTCGACTTTTATCGTCGACTTTTGTCGTCGACTTTTGTCGTCGACTTTTGTCGTCGACTTTTGTCGTCGACTTTTGTCGTCGACTTTTGTCGTCGACTTTTGTCGTCGACTTTTGTCGTCGACTTTTGTCGTCGACTTTTGTCGTCGACTTTTGTCGTCGACTTTTGTCGTCGACTTTTGTCGTCGACTTTTGTCGTCGACTTTTGTCGTCGACTTTTGTCGTCGATTTTAGCCGTCGACTTTTGTCGTCGATTTTAGCCGTCGACTTTTGTCGTCGACTTTTGTCGTGGACTTTTATCGTCGACTTTTGTCGTCGACTTTTGTCGTCGACTTTTGTCGTCGACTTTTATCGTCGACTTTTGTCGTCGACTTTTGTCGTCGACTTTTGTCGTCGACTTTATCGTCGACTTTTGTCGTCGACTTTTGTCGTCGATTTTTGTCGTCGACTTTTGTCGTCGACTTTTATCGTCGACTTTTGTCGTCGACTTTTGTCGTCGACTTTTGTCGTCGACTTTATCGTCGACTTTTGTCGTCGACTTTTGTCGTTGATTTTAGCCGTCGACTTTTGTCGTCGATTTTAGCCGTCGACTTTTGTCGTCGACTTTTGTCGTCGACTTTTATCGTCGACTTTTGTCGTCGACTTTTGTCGTCGACTTTTGTCGTCGACTTTTGTCGTCGACTTTTATCGTCGACTTTTGTCGTCGACTTTTGTCGTCGACTTTTGTCGTCGACTTTTGTCGTCGACTTTTGTCGTCGACTTTTGTCATCGACTTTTGTCGTCGACTTTTATCGTCGACTTTTGTCGTCGACTTTTATCGTCGACTTTTGTCGTCGACTTTAGCCGTCGACTTCAGTCGTCGACTTTTGTCGTCGACTTTTGTCTTCGACTTTTATCGTCGACTTTTGTCGTCGAATTTTGTCGTCGACATTAGTCGTCGACTTTTGTCGTCGACTTTTGTCGTCGACTTTTGTCGTCGACTTTTATCGTCGACTTTTATCGTCGACTTTTATCGTCGACTTTTGTCGTCGACTTTTGTCGTCGACTTTTGTCGTCGACTTTTGTCGTCGACTTTTGTTGTCGACTTTTGTCGTCGACTTTTGTCGTCGATTTTAGTCGTCGACTTTTGTCGTCGACTTTTATCGTCGACTTTTGTCGTCGACTTTTGTCGTCGACTTTTGTCGTCGACTTTTGTCGTCGACTTTTGTTGTCGACTTTTGTCGTCGACTTTTGTCGTCGACTTTTATCGTCGACTTTTATCTTCGACTTTTGTCGTCGACTTTTGTCGTCGACTTTTGTCGTCGACTTTTATCGTCGACTTTTGTCGTCGACTTTTATCGTCGACTTTTGTCGTCGACTTCAGTCGTCGACTTTTGTCGTCGACTTCAGTCGTCGACTTTTGTCGTCGACTTTTATCGTCGACTTTTACCGTCGACTTTTATCGTCGACTTTTGTCGTCGACTTTTATCGTCGACTTTTGTCTTCGACTTTGTCGTCGACTTTAGCCGTCGACTTTGTCGTCGACTTCAGTCGTCGACTTTTGTCGTCGACTTTTGTCTTCGACTTTTGTCGTCGACTTTTATCGTCGACTTTTGTCGTCGATTTTAGTCGTCGACTTTTATCGTCGACTTTTGTCGTCGACTTTTGTCGTCGAATTTTGTCGTCGACTTTTGTCGTCGACTTTTGTCGTCGACTTTTGTCGTCGATTTTAGTCGTCGATTTTAGCCGTCGACTTTTGTCGTCGATTTTAGCCGTCGACTTTTGTCGTCGACTTTTGTCGTGGACTTTTATCGTCGACTTTTGTCGTCGACTTTTGTCGTCGACTTTTATCGTCGACTTTTGTCGTCGACTTTTGTCGTCGACTTTTGTCGTCGACTTTTGTCGTCGACTTTTGTCGTCGACTTTTGTCGTCGACTTTTGTCGTCGATTTTAGCCGTCGACTTTTGTCGTCGATTTTAGCCGTCGACTTTTGTCGTTGACTTTTGTCGTGGACTTTTATCGTCGACTTTTGTCGTCGACTTTTGTCGTTGACTTTTGTCGTCGACTTTTATCGTCGACTTTTGTCGTCGACTTTTGTCGTCGACTTTATCGTCGACTTTTGTCGTCGACTTTTGTCGTCGATTTTTGT
Source organism: Episyrphus balteatus (assembly GCF_945859705.1). Classification (NCBI taxonomy): domain Eukaryota; kingdom Metazoa; phylum Arthropoda; class Insecta; order Diptera; family Syrphidae; genus Episyrphus; species Episyrphus balteatus. The sequence goes on along the minus strand of NC_079134.1, from coordinate 24,111,177 downwards.
CGTCGACTTTTGTCGTCGACTTTTATCGTCGACTTTTGTCGTCGACTTTTGTCGTCGACTTTATCGTCGACTTTTGTCGTCGACTTTTGTCGTCGACTTTTGTCGTCGATTTTAGCCGTCGACTTTTGTCGTCGATTTTAGCCGTCGACTTTTGTCGTCGACTTTTGTCGTCGACTTTTGTCGTCGACTTTTATCGTCGACTTTTGTCGTCGACTTTTGTCGTCGACTTTTGTCTTCGACTTTTGTCGTCGACTTTTGTCGTCGACTTTTGTCGTCGATTTTAGCCGTCGACTTTTGTCGTCGATTTTAGCCGTCGACTTTTGTCGTCGATTTTTGTCGTGGACTTTTATCGTCGACTTTTGTCGTCGACTTTTATCGTCGACTTTTGTCGTCGACTTTTGTCGTCGACTTTTGTCGTCGACTTTATCGTCGACTTTTGTCGTCGACTTTTGTCGTCGATTTTTGTCGTCGACTTTTGTCGTCGACTTTTATCGTCGACTTTTGTCGTCGACTTTTGTCGTCGACTTTATCGTCGACTTTTGTCGTCGACTTTTGTCGTCGATTTTTGTCGTCGACTTTTGTCGTCAACTTTTGTCGTCGACTTTTGTCGTCGACTTTTGTCGTCGACTTTTGTCGTCGACTTTTGTCGTCGACTTTTATCGTCGACTTTTGTCGTCGACTTTTTTCGTCGACTTTAGTCGTCGATTTTTGTCGTCGACTTTTATCGTCGACTTTTGTCGTCGACTTTTATCGTCGACTTTTGCCGTCGACTTTTGTCGTCGACTTTTGTCGTCGACTTTTGTCGTCGACTTTTGTCGTCGACTTTTTTCGTCGACTTTTATCGTCGACTTTTGTCGTCGACTTTCGTCGTCAACTTTTGTCGTCGACTTTTGTCGTCGACTTTTGTCGTCGACTTTTATCGTCGACTTTTGTCGTCGACTTTATTCGTCGACTTTTGTCGTCGACTTTTGTCGTCGACTTTTGTCGTCGACTTTTTTCGTCGACTTTTATCGTCGACTTTTGTCGTCGACTTTTGTCGTCGACTTTTGTCGTCGACTTTTGTCGTCGACTTTTGTCGTCGACTTTTGTCGTCGACTTTAGTCGTCGATTTTTGTCGTCGACTTTTATCGTCGACTTTTGTCGTCGACTTTTATCGTCGACTTTTGTCGTCGACTTTATTCGTCGACTTTTGTCTTCGACTTTTATCGTCGACTTTTGTCGTCGACTTTTGTCGTCAACTTTTGTCGTCGACTTTTGTCGTCGACTTTTGTCGTCGACTTTTGTCGTCGACTTTTGTCGTCGACTTTAGTCGTCGATTTTTGTCGTCGACTTTTATCGTCGACTTTTGTCGTCGACTTTTATCGTCAACTTTTGTCGGCGACTTTTATCGTCGACTTTTGTCGTCGACTTTAGTCGTCGACTTTTGTCGTCGACTTTAGTCGTCGACTTTTGTCGTCGACTTTTATCGTCGACTTTTGTCGTCGACTTTTGTCGTCGACTTTTGTCGTCGACTTTTGTCGTCGACTTTTGTCGTCGACTTTTGTCGTCGACTTTTGTCGTCGACTTTTGTCGTCGATTTTTGTCTTCGACTTTTGTCGTCGACTTTTGTCGTCGACTTTTGTCGTCGATTTTAGTCGTCGACTTTTATCGTCGACTTTTGTCGTCGAATTTTGTCGTCGACTTAAGTCGTCGACTTTAGTCGTCGACTTTTGTCGTCGACTTTTGTCGTCGACTTTTATCGTCGACTTTTATCGTCGACTTTTGTCGTCGAATTTTGTCGTCGACTTTTGTCGTCGACTTTTATCGTCGACTTTTGTCGTCGACTTTTGTCGTCGACTTTTGTCGTCGACTTTTGTCGTCGACTTTTGTCGTCGACTTTTGTCGTCGACTTTTGTCGTCGACTTTTGTCGTCGACTTTTATCGTCGACTTTTGTCGTCGACTTTAGTCGTCGACTTTTATCGTCGACTTTTATTGTCGACTTTTATCGTCGACTTTTGTCGTCGACTTTTGTCGTCGACTTTTGTCGTCGACTTTTGTCGTCGACTTTTGTCGTCGACTTTTGTCGTCGACTTTTGTCGTCGACTTTTGTCGTCGAATTTTGTCGTCGACTTTTGTCGTCGAATTTTTTCGTCGACTTTAGTCGTCGACTTTTGTCGTCGACTTTTGTCGTCGACTTTTGTCGTCGACTTTTGTCGTCGACTTTTGTCGTCGACTTTTATCGTCGACTTTTGTCGTCGACTTTTGTCGTCGATTTTAGTCGTCGACTTTTATCGTCGACTTTAGTCGTCGACTTAAGTCGTCGACTTTTGTCGTCGACTTTTGTCGTCGACTTTTGTCGTCGACTTTTGTCGTCGACTTTTGTCGTCGACTTTTGTCGTCGACTTTTGTCGTCGATTTTAGTCGTCGACTTTTATCGTCGACTTTTGTCGTCGACTTTTGTCGTCGACTTTTGTCGTCGACTTTTATCGTCGACTTTTATCGTCGACTTTTGTTGTCGACTTTTGTCGTCGACTTTTATCGTCGACTTTTATCGTCGACTTTTGTCGTCGACTTTTGTCGTCGAATTTTGTCGTCGACTTTTGTCGTCGAATTTTGTCGTCGACTTTTGTCGTCGACTTTTGTCGTCGACTTTTATCGTCGACTTTTGTCGTCGACTTTTGTCGTCGACTTTTGTCGTCGACTTTTGTCGTCGACTTTTGTCGTCGACTTTTATCGTCGACTTTTATCGTCGACTTTTATCGTCGACTTTTGTCGTCGACTTTTGTCGTCGACTTTTGTCGTCGACTTTTATCGTCGACTTTTGTCGTCGACTTTAGTCGTCGATTTTTGTCGTCGACTTTTATCGTCGACTTTTGTCGTCGACTTTTGTCGTCGACTTTTGTCGTCGATTTTAGTCGTCGACTTTTATCGTCGACTTTTATCGTCGACTTTTATCGTCGACTTTTATCGTCGACTTTTGTCGTCGACTTTTGTCGTCGACTTTTATCGTCGACTTTTATCGTCGACTTTTGTCGTCGACTTTTGTCGTCGACTTTTGTCGTCGACTTTATCGTCGACTTTTGTCGTCGATTTTTATCGTCGACTTTTGTCGTCGACTTTAGTCGTCGACTTTTGTCGTCGACTTTTATCGTCGACTTTTGTCGTCGACATTTGTCGTCGACTTTTATCGTCGACTTTTGTCGTCGACTTTTATGGTCGACTTTTGTCGTCGACTTTAGTCGTCGACTTTTGTCGTCGACTTTTATCGTCGACTTTTGTCGTCGACTTTTGTCGTCAACTTTTGTCGTCGACTTTTGTCGTCGACTTTTGTCGTCGACTTTTGTCGTCGACTTTTGTCGTCGACTTTTGTCGTCGACTTTTATCGTCGACTTTTGTCGTCGACTTTTGTCATCGACTTTTGTCGTCGACTTTTATCTTCGACTTTTGTCGTCGACTTTTATCGTCGACTTTTGTCGTCGACTTTAGTCGACGACTTTTGTCTTCGACTTTTGTCGTCGACTTTTGTCGTCGACTTTTATCGTCAACTTTTGTCGTCGACTTTTGTCGTCGACTTTTGTCGTCGACTTTTGTCGTCGACTTTTGTCGTCGACTTTTGTCGTCGACTTTTGTCTTCGACTTTTGTCTTCGACTTTTGTCGTCGACTTTTGTCGTCGACTTTTCTCGTCGACTTTAGTCGTCGACTTTTGTCGTCGACTTTTATCGTCGACTTTTGTCGTCGACTTTTGTCGTCGACTTTTGTCGTCGACTTTTGTCGTCGACTTTTGTCGTCGATTTTTGTCTTCGACTTTTGTCGTCGACTTTTGTCGTCGACTTTTGTCGTCGACTTTTATCGTCGACTTTTATCTTCGACTTTTGTCGTCGACTTTTGTCGTCGACTTTTGTCGTCGACTTTTGTCGTCGACTTTTGTCGTCGACTTTTATCGTCGACTTTTATCTTCGACTTTTGTCGTCGACTTTTGTCGTCGACTTTTGTCGTCGACTTTTATCGTCGACTTTTGTCGTCGACTTTTGTCGTCGACTTTTGTCGTCGACTTTTGTCGTCGATTTTTGTCTTCGACTTTTGTCGTCGACTTTTCTCGTCGACTTTAGTCGTCGACTTTTGTCGTCGACTTTTATCGTCGACTTTTGTCGTCGACTTTTGTCGTCGACTTTTGTCGTCGACTTTTGTCGTCGACTTTTGTCGTCGATTTTTGTCTTCGACTTTTGTCGTCGACTTTTGTCGTCGACTTTTGTCGTCGACTTTTATCGTCGACTTTTGTCGTCGACTTTTGTCGTCGACTTTTGTCGTCGACTTTTGTCGTCGACTTTTGTCTTCGACTTTTGTCTTCGACTTTTGTCGTCGACTTTTGTCGTCGACTTTTATCGTCGACTTTTATCTTCGACTTTTGTCGTCGACTTTTATCGTCGACTTTTGTCGTCGACTTTAGTCGTCGACTTTTGTCTTCGACTTTTGTCTTCGACTTTTGTCGTCGACTTTTGTCGTCGACTTTTCTCGTCGACTTTAGTCGTCGACTTTTGTCGTCGACTTTTATCGTCGACTTTTGTCGTCGACTTTTGTCGTCGACTTTTGTCGTCGACTTTTGTCGTCGACTTTTGTCGTCGATTTTTGTCTTCGACTTTTGTCGTCGACTTTTGTCGTCGACTTTTGTCGTCGATTTTAGTCGTCGACTTTTATCGTCGACTTTTGTCATCGACTTTTGTCGTCGAATTTTGTCGTCGACTTTAGTCGTCGACTTTTGTCGTCGACTTTTGTCGTCGACTTTTGTCGTCGACTTTTGTCGTCGACTTTTGTCGTCGACTTTTGTCGTCGACTTTTGTCGTCGACTTTTGTCGTCGACTTTTGTCGTCGACTTTTATCGTCGACTTTTGTCGTCGACTTTTATGGTCGACTTTTGTCGTCGACTTTTGTCGTCGACTTTTATCGTCGACTTTTATCGTCGACTTTTGTCGTCGACTTTTGTCGTCGACTTTAGTCGTCGACTTTTGTCGTCGACTTTTGTCGTCGACTTTAGTCGTCGACTTTTGTCGTCGACTTTTGTCGTCGACTTTTATCGTCGACTTTAGTCGTCGACTTTTGTCGTCGACTTTTGTCGTCGACTTTTGTCGTCGACTTTTGTCGTCGACTTTTGTCGTCGACTTTTATCGTCGACTTTTGTCGTCGACTTTAATCGTCGACTTTAATCGTGGACTTTTGTCGTCGACTTTTGTCGTCGACTTTAGTCGTCGACTTTTGTCGTCGACTTTTGTCGTCGACTTTTATCGTCGACTTTAGTCGTCGACTTTTGTCGTCGACTTTTGTCGTCGACTTTTGTCGTCGACTTTTGTCGTCGACTTTTGTCGTCGACTTTTATCGTCGACTTTTGTCGTCGACTTTAATCGTCGACTTTAATCGTGGACTTTAATCGTCGACTTTAATCGTCGACTTTAATCGTCGACTTTAATCGTCGACTTTAATCGTCGACTTTAATCGTCGACTTTAATCGTCGACTTTTATCGTCGACTTTAGTCGTCGACTTTTATCGTCGACTTTTGTCGTCGACTTTTGTCGTCGACTTTTGTCGTCGACTTTTGTCGTCGACTTTAATCGTCGACTTTAATCGTGGACTTTAATCGTCGACTTTAATCGTGGACTTTAATCGTCGACTTTAATCGTCGACTTTAATCGTCGACTTTAATCGTCGACTTTAATCGTCAACGAAAAAAGTCGACGACAAAAGTCTTCGACGACAAAAGTCGACGACAAAAGTCGACGCTTAAAGTCGACGATTAAAGTCGACGATTAAAGTCGACGATTAAAGTCGACGATTAAAGTCGACGATTAAAGTCGACGATTAAAGTCGACGATTAAAGTCGACGATTAAAGTCGACGATTAAAGTCGACGATTAAAGTCGACGATTAAAGTCGACGATTAAAGTCGACGACTTAAGTCTGCGACCAAAGTCTGCGACCAAAGTTTGCGACCAAAGTCTGCGATTCAAATCTGCGACTCAAGTCGCCTATACAAATAAAATCAGTCTATACAATATTTTTTCATGTAAAAGGGTGTTTTTTTTTAGTTTTAGATAAAATGTGGGTTCATTGCAAAAACTAATTAATAATAATGGTTCCTTATGGAAAATCAGCAACTATGTTACTTTTACGATTGGAAGAAGGAATCTGAAGTTTGTTTACAAATATTATCGTTTAAAGGGTGTCTTTTTTAGAGAACAAAAAATTGTTGCACCACCCTCATAATAAAAATGCCGTCCAAAAGGCAAGAACCTTTATAACATTTCCACAGCTTTATTTTCATCAAGAATGTTTCCCAGAAATTTTATGATATAAAATATTTCGAAAACTTTACGAATTTGTTTACCTTTTCGTTTAATAATTTGTTTAATCCTCGTGCACTTGAAAAACCTACAAATGCAAACCTCCCCATTCTGTAAATTACTACACGATGTTCATTCAAAATTTTTCAGAATGAAAACGAAAAGTATTTGTTTATACTTTCCGTTGCTAACGCTACTCAAGTGTTGTAAACAAAAACTTATTTTTTTTTTTCATTTCATTCAGTTCATTGAGTTTCTTGTAGACAAATAGTCATGAAGTTAAAAACTCACATTAGCAAGGAAGTTATTCATAAATCTCCATTATCCTGTGTTGGTTGGAGTAGCAATGAAGAAATATATTCAGTTAGGTACTAAATAGAAATTTTTCAAAATTTTGAAAAATCTTTCAAGTCGACTAAATTTTCAGTGACGACCATCAAATTTATAAATGGAATTCTATGAATCGTGACACCGCTGAAGTGGCCAAACTACCCGATGATTTTATACCCACCGATATGCATTGGTTGTTAGGACGTGGTTCAGGTGGCGGTGGTGGTGGCAAAAGTAGTGATACACTGTTAATATCAAGCAGTGATGGGCGTTTTGTGATATTAAATAAAAGTGCTCGTGTTGAAAGAAATATTTCAGCTCACTCATTGGCTATTAGTTCGGGTCGTTGGAGTCCTGATGGAGCAGGACTTTTGACAGCTTCAGAAGATGGAATTATTAAAATTTGGTCAAGATCTGGAATGTTGAGATCCACTGTGGTACAAAGTGATGAGGCAATACGATTTGCTCGATGGTCACCAAATTCATCGGCTATTGTGTTTTGTCAAAGCGGATTTATATCTATTAAGCCATTGGCAGCAAATAGTAAGATAACAAGGGTAAGTGAGAGGTAGTTACTAAAGAAAATAAAAAAAAAATCGCTTATTTTGTTGCTTATTAGTTTCGCTTTTTTTTGTGTTTCGCTCAGTTTATAAGAACATAGTTAATCCGAAATAAATTTATATTTTGTTGCTATTTTTTTGCTGGATAATAAAGTAACTTTTGATTTTGTTGCTCCTGTGGTTTTTTTTTTTAGTTTTTCGCTCAGTTTATATGAACTTAGCGAATTCAAAAAAGAAATTTATATTTTGTTGCCATATTGTCGCTGGATAGTAAAATACATTTTGATTTTGCTCCTTCTGTAGTTTTTTTTTAATTTTGAGTTTTACGCTCAGTTTCTATGAACTAAGCGAATCCAAAATAAGTTTCTATTTTGTTGCTATTTTGTTAATGGATATCTACGTACATTTTAATTTGAAAATTTTTTTTTTTAGGGTGTTTCGCTTTTTTGTTTGTGTTTCGCTCAGTTTATACGAACCTAGCGAATCAAAAAAAAGTTTATATTTTGTTGGCATTTTGTCGCTGGGTAGTAAAGTAACTTTTGATTTTGTTGCTCCTGTGGTTTTTGTTTTTTTTTTTAGTATTTCGCTCAGTTTGTATGAACTTATCGAATCCAAAAAAGAAATTTATATTTTGTTGATTTTTTTTCGCGGGATAGTCAGGTACATTTCGATTTTGCTGCTTCAGTAGTTTTTGTTATTTTTAAGTTTTACGCTCAGTTTTTATGAACTTAGCAAGTTCTAAATATTTTTAGGCTTTTTTTTTTTTTGTAGATAGTAGAATAAATTTTGATTTGTTTCTCCTGTAATTTTTGTTTTTTTTTATGTTTCGCTCAGTACATATGAACTAAGCGAATCCAAAATGTGTTTATATTTTGTAGCTGAATAGTAATGAAAATTTTGATTTTGTTGCTCGTGTAATTTTTGTTTTTTGGGTGTTTCGCTCAGTTTATGTGAACTTAGCGAATCCAAAATAAGTTTATATTTTGTTGCTGAAAAGTAACGAAAATTCTGATTTTTTGCTCCTATAGTTTTTGGTTTTCGGATGTTTCGCTCAGTTTATGTAAACTTAGCGAATCCTAAATAAGTTTATTTTCTGTTGATATTTTGTTGCTGAAAAGTAACGAAAATTTTGATTTTGTTGCTCCAATAGTCCTTTATTTTAAGTATTTCGCTAAGTTGATTTAAATTAGCGAAAAATTAAAAAAAAAAAAAAAACAAAAACTACAAAATCAAAATTTAGTAATTAATAAATTAGCAATAAAATAGCAAAAAAATAATAAACTACTCCCAATTCGATTTGCGAAAAGTGTTTCGCCAAGTTCATACCCATCATTTTTGATCCACCTGAGTAAAGTCTTCTTGTCTCTGTTTTAACATTTTCAGTGGCGAGCTCATGACGGCCTTGTTCTCTGCCTAAGTTGGTCAACTCAAAACGACTTAATTGCTTCGGGTGGTGAAGATTTTCGATTCAAAATTTGGGACTCTCAAGGTGCAAATATTTTCACCAGCTCATTGGAAGAATATGCAATAACCTCAATCGAATACAATCCCGAAAAGGATGTTTTTGTTGTGGGTTCTTTCAATAGCTTGAAGCTTTGTAGTAGCTCCGGATGGTCACATGGAAGTACAAGATTCAATTCTCCATCAGTTGGATCGGTTTATGGAATATCTTGGTCCCCAGATGGAGCTCAAATAGCTTGTGGAACTTCAACTGGAGCTTTAATAGTTGGTCATATTATTGGAAAACAATTGATTTCAAGAAATTTGAAGGCTACAACAACTGGACGTAAATCAGTGTTGTTGCAGGATATTTCAAATGCAACCTCGGATGTTTTGGAATTTCCTGAGAGAGTTATAAATTTTGCTTTGGGATATGGCCATTTGATTGTGGCAACTTCAAATCAAATTCAAATTTTCAATGAGAAATATATTAATACTCCAACAATTATTGAAGGCAGAAGTGATGTTAGACATCTTGAAGTTTGTAAGAAGTAAGAAAATAACCTTTTACAGAGAAAAGGGAGTTTTTTTTAAACCTTGGAATTATTTCAGGTACTTTCTCGTTCTAGACTCTTCTTCAATTTGGATCTACAATTATACAGGGCGATTGCATTTGAACCCACGTTATCAGGGTTCTCAAGCTCAAATTCCTCTTCTTACCACAAAGTGCTTATCATTGGGTCTTGATGTTTTAGCAATTCGAGATAACTCAGATACTGCAGGTAGGTTCTCTTAATGAAGTTTTTCAAGCCTTTTATGACTTCGATTTTAGTTGTTTACACGTTCGATTTAATCCCTGGAGCATCAAGACAGTACGAACCCCATCCAATTCGTGCGAAAACACAAATTGCTGAAATTTCTGCATGCAAAGCTGGTAACGCTGATGACCAATTTATTGTGTTTCTCGATGGAAATCGTGAACTTTATATTACTCCAAGTCGAAATCTTTCCGAAAAGAGTGAAATTTTTAAAATTGGAACCCAAGTTATATCGGTTATGTGGGCGAGTGAGACAAATATCTTAGTTGGACTGCATGATACTTGTTTCAGTATTTGGTATTGTCCCGGTGAAGGAGCAACTGATCCAACTATAATAGCTTTGACGACAATTACTATCGATACTGCGTAAGTTTTTGAACATTTTTCTTTAAATTTTTTTGACTTTCATGTATTTTTCATTTCAAAACTATCAGCGAATTAGGTAAAAACATCTCGATCGAATCTTTTGAAGATGCCATAATTTCATTCCGATCTTCGGGAGCTCTTCTTGCTATCAATGTCAATATATATTGTGAAATTCTTCATCGGACTTTAATGGATGGCCAATGGCAGCAGGCTTTGAAAATATGTCGATTAGCACAGAGTACAATTTTATGGGCAACCCTAGCAGCTATTGCAACAAGAAAAAATCAATTGTCAATAAGTGAAGAGGCGTATTCGGCTGCTTTGCAGGTAGATAAAGTATCTTATCTACAATACATTAAGGTTAGTTTTGTATCTTTTTTTTTGCATTTTTTTATGATTTTTTTTTTTTTACATGAAGGATCTCCCACCAACAAGTGCTGAACAAATGGCTGAAAACTCTCTCATGCTAGGAAGACTGATAGAAGCTGAAACAATTCTTGTTCATGGGAAAAAATTTCATGAAGCAATATCTTTGTGCATTCGAATGCATAATTGGCGTAGAGCTTTGGAAATAGCTGAGAAGAATGGTATTGATTTTGAGGTTGTGATAGAACAGAGGAAAAAGTATTTGGAGGCTTTGGGGAAACCAGAGTTTGATGAAATGTTTTTGAAATTTGTGGAGAAGGATGAGCAAGAAACTGATTAAAAAACAAATTTTGTTAATCATTTTTATATTAAACTAATAAATATTTATGTATTTCATAGGAAATGAAGTTTGAAGTTCTTAAAGATTTATTGAAGTTGGAATCGATAACCAAAATAAGAAAAAAGTTTGACGTTTGAAAAAAAAAAATACTTTTTCTAGATAGAAATACTATTTTTGACTATTATTTTTTGTTTTAGTATGAATTAGTTATATTTTTTGCGATTTTAATTTACTAAAAATAAAAAAAGGGATCGGGTCAAAATTCTGGCTTCAAAATTCTGCTTTCTTTACGAAAATTCTGTTTTTCAAAATTCTGCTTTTTTTCTATTCTGCCTTTCAAAATTCTGCTTTTTAAAATTCTGCTTTTCAATATTCTGAACAAAATAATTCTGTTTTTTTTTTTTTTTTTTTTCATAGCAACTTAACTACTTTCCTTACTGTTTATTGTGTAACTGTCCCAAACATTTGTTATAATGCATCGACTGACGTTCTTATAACTCTTAATAATAAACCGTTGAAAACTATTAGAAACTAAAAAGAAATATACATATCAACAAAATATTCCTTTCTTAATCAATTTTTCGATGAATTAATAAGATTCTAATTATTTTTCGAAATTATTTAACACTTAACATCTTTTCTTAATATTTTTTTAATTTATTGGTTTATCAAACAAACAATGTGATTTATCAATTAAACAATGAACATAAAAATAACTGACAAAGTGAGTAAGTAATCAAATAAGCAGCGAGGAGATAATTTTAAAAAAATTCTGCAAAAAATTAAAAAATGGTTTGGAAAATGTTGAAAAGCGCGCGCTTTTAAACATTTTTCAAACCATTTTTTAATTTTTTGCAGAATTTTGTAAAACAGAATTATGAAAAGCAGAATTTTGAAAAACATAATTTTGAATAGGGTTGGGGTCAAAATTCTGCCGGGGTCAAAATTCTTTTGTCAAAATTCTGCTTTCAAAATTCTGCTTAACAAAATTCTGCTTTCAAAATTCTGCTTTTCAAAATTGTGTTTTTCAAAATTCTGTTTTTCAAAATTCTGCTTTTCATAATTCTGCTTTTCAAAATTCTGCAAAAAATTAAAAAAGGGTTTGGAAAATGTTAAAAAGCGCGCGCTTTTAAACATTTTCCAAACCCTTTTTTAATTTTTTGCAGAATTCTGTAAAATCATCTTTTTGAAAAATTATCTGCTTATTTGATTACTTACACACATTTTTTAAATGCGAATTAATTTTTGTTTTATAAATGAATGAATTTGAAAATATTAAGAAAAGGTTTTTAATATTAAACATTTCCAAAAATAACTAAAAATTTATTAATTTATCAAATAAAGATGAATATTCAAAAATTTGAATAAGAAAAGGAATATACAACATCGGTTCCAATTAGTATACATATTTTATTTGAAAGAAAGTCAGTATATGCATTTCAAAAAATATTTGCGACACTTAAATAAAAAAATTTAGGAAAGTACCAATGTTGAATTACATTGATGAGTTGTATTTTTCTTTAGCCAGCGCATATTCAATAAAAAAAAACAGAATTAGCAGAATTTTTTTTGTTCAAATATAATGCTGGCAGAATTTTGAAAAGCAGAATTTTAAAAAGCAGAATTTTGAAAACAGAATAGAAAAAAAGCAGAATTTTGAAAAACAGAATTTTCGCTGAAAAAGCAGAATTTTGAAAAGCAGAATTTTGAAGCCAGAATTTTGACCCGATCCCTTTTGAATAGCATAATTGTGAAAGCAGAATTTGTAAAGCAGAATTTTGAAAGCAGAATTCTGAAAAAAGAATTTTGACCCAGGCAGAATTTTGACCCCAACCCATAAAAAAAAATACAATTCACGAAAAGTTAAAAACTGAAGTTTTTCAATATTTCACTTTTTAAGAGAAATATTTACACTGATTAAAAAAATCCGCTGACATAATAAGCAGCATTTCAATATGATTCTTTTTCCCATGTAAAGATTTCAACATAATTTTGTTTACCTATATAAAAAAAAAAAAAAAAAAAAAAACCGAAGAAAAAAGCATCTTTATAATTTTTGTTTTCAATTTTTAAAACATACGAAATTTGGCGTTCCACCCTGGTGGAATTCACTTGGACTCATCAGTTGACTTATCGTGAGACACCTTGTCAATACGCAAATTTTGTTTGTATTCAACTCAACTTACATAGATTCTTTCACAAAAATCTAAGGTTTTTTGGAAAATATGAAAACACTGCCAATTTTTATTTTTTTACACCAGTACATAAAGTTCAAAATTTAGCTAAATTATCAAAAAAGGTGTCCAATTCTGGTTTTGGGCAGGTATTAGCTATAACTGTCATATTCATATTCAATAAATTTTTTACTTGCGATATAGGTACTATAGGGCAAGTTTAGGATTCGTAAAAAAAAATCAAACTCGAGATAACAATTTTACATGACATTACGATGATGGAGAGTGCCAAAAAAGTGGGTTCGGCAATTCTGTCTGTCTGTCTGTCTGTAAGAACCTCGAGCTACAGCCTAAACTACTGAAGCGATTTTCTTCAAACTTGGTAGTTAACAGTTTTGAGTAATTCCCTAGAGGAAAAATTGAAGTTTTTTTTTTAGGACTAAAACTAACGGTACCTGTCATATAACGGAAACAGAAAAGTTGATTTATTTCAAAAACGGCTCTAACGATTTTAATTAAAATTTTTCTGCTTACTGTTACAGATAAGAGCCTCCTTTGATAATAAAAAAATTGTTTTTTGTACCGTTATAAACGGTACCTGCCATAGAACGGTTTTTTGGATTTATGAATTTCTCAAAAACGACAAAACAGATTTCGACCAAATTTTTAATACAGAAACGTTTAAACAATAATTATTTAAAAAAAATTTTAATTTTTCAAAAAACACATTTTTAAAAAATATTTCAAATTTTTTTTTTGAAAAATCAATGTTTTGGAAACGAGTTGGTGAAAAATTTTGAAATTTTGTTTTTAGGTGTAAATTAATTATTTATTCAAAATTGCATATCAACTTTTTTTTTGAAAAATGTTAGAAAATTTTTATATATAAAAAATTATTTTTTAGAGAACGGCTCTAACGATTTTCGAAAATTTTTTTCTAAAAATTCCTTTTTATACTAGAAATAAAATGGCAAACTTAGTTTTTTGTAAAAGATCATTTAAAACGGCATTTAATTATTTATAAAAACAGATTTTATTTTTTTTTGCACCACTAACGAAATTGATGCCCAAAGGTCAATTTCTTAATTGATAACCGTTTTTGAAGTTATACTTCTTATGGGACGATGGGTATGAAAATTTGTTTTTTGACAAGAATGTCAAAGGGATTATGACGCGATCGCCATATCCGAGACAATTGGGCAGCAGGGCTGTCGTTTCACCTTTAGAGTTGGTAGTACTTTTAGTATTTAAAAGTATTTAAAAATGCAGTACGCCGCAGTACGGTAAAACAAACACACAACACGTGGCAAGTGGCATGTTTCATGTGGCAAAATGCATGTGGAAAGTTGCATGTGGCAAGTTGCATGTGACAAGTTGCATGTGGTAAGTTGCCACAAAAAAACAAAAACAATAACGTAAATATTCATGTAATATACTGAGTGGGAAGTATAACTTCAGTCGTGTGTACATGTGTACATGTACACACATCAACATGTAGTTGATATACGTGAAGAGCCGACATGGAGGACAAATTTTTGTTCAATGAAAAAAATTTTGTTTGTTTTTATTTTTTGAGAAAAATTAAAAACGCTGTTGTATTGCATTTATTTTGAATATTACGTTTGATCAAAATCGTTAGAGCCGTTTTCGAGAAATTTGCAATAACTTGCGAAATAAAAAAAAAAAACAAAAAAAAAATTAACTTTCAGAATTCCATTAAAATCACGAAACCAATACTTGCGCTATAGTAAAAGAAAATTAAAGCTTTGTCAGTTTTGATACAAAATTTTCTTTGGTCTTTAAATGAAGTTTTATATTTTTTATGTGAAAACTTTTTAAAATCGGTTTTTCTTAAAAATAGAGTAATGACCAGTCTGGCAAGAAGATAAAATATATTTTTGTTTGTTTTTTTTTTTGTTTTTTTGATTTTTTTAAGTTTTGTTAATATGTAATTGTTTTTGATTAAATATTTTCAATTTCTTACATTTAATTTTTAAAATTTAGCAAAGTTGATAAATAAAATACAGATTTTTGGATTTTAAAAATTCATTTTAATTTTTTTTTTAAATCAATTGCTTAAAAACAAGTCATGAATTTCTTGAAATATATAATGCAATTAAATTGTAAATTTTAATATATAAAAATTTTTTTTTGTTAAGTGATTTTAACGGCATAAAAATAACCTTTTAAAAATATGTTTTCGCAATATGTAAACCAAAATTGTCAAAAATAACATGTTGTTAAAAAATATATTCATAAAATTAAAATTAAATTATATAAAAATAAAAAATAATAAAACTATACAATCACATAATGGTAAAGCTATTAAACAATAAAGATAAATAGGAGATATGGAAACTCAAACTGTTAATGAGTTCAATTTTATCAGAAAAAAAAAATTGAGAACAATATGTTCACTTGTTCAAACTTAAAATCTAATTATATTGTCTGTTCTTTCCCATTGTATTTGTTTATGTTTGTGCAAACTTAAGAACAAGTGATTTCTTAGGTATTTTTTGTGTGCTAAGTAAATTATTTTTTACTGTCTCATTAAGCTCTTTTCGTCTAGAAGGCAAGTATTATAAATCAAACCATTCACAGTTTTCAATTTAAAGAAAGAAAAAAATTAATTTATAGTGTAAAATTTTTTAATGTTCTTTTTATTTTTATAAAATTTTTTTCAAGACTAAAAATAATAAAAAAAAATCTTGCTTTGTTTTATTAAATTTTTATAAAATTGTTTAAAATTATAAACAAGATTAAAAAAATTCCTCAAAATTTTTCAAAACAAACAAAAAAAAAAAATCTAGAATAATGTTTCTTTAACAGCCGGTGTCTATAAATAATTGCAATATTTACACACAAATATCCAAACTGATACACGTTTTACAGCTGATTCGCCGCATAGTTGTCGTCGTCGTGTCGTTGTCGTGCTTTATTCTTACGTCAAACAACAAAAATAGTTAAAAGAGAAAATTGAGAAGAATGCCTAAAAGCTGAAAAAGCTTTAAAACCTACCAACAATTCGCACTAAAATTCAGCTTTTTATTATTTTTTTTTTTTTTGTTATACTCATTCACATAGCCTAAATATATTTTCCAATTAAATTCAGTTCAATTATTTGAAGCTATTCCGAAGGGTTGTCTGTCGAGTGTATTCATTTTTCAATACCAGTCTAAATGACCAGTCGATTGTTTAAAGTACTTGTAACTCATCCGGAAGTACCCAAACAAGTACTCGATACATTAAAACAAAAATGCGAAGTTATAGTGTGCAAAAATATTCCACCCTTGAAAACGGAAATTTTGGAAAAAATTCAAGGAGTTGATGCAGTTTTGTGGGCACACTATCAGCCATTGAATGGCGAAATTCTAGATGCAGCCGGAAGTCAGCTAAAAGCTGTTTCGACTATGTCATCTGGCATTGATTATGTTGATGTAGCCGAGTTCAAGAAACGCCAAATGCCATTGGGACACACTCCAAGGGCAGTAAATAATTCAGTTGCTGACATTGCCATTGGATTAATGATATCAGCCGGGAGATTGTTTCATGAAGGAAGACGCATCATAGAAACGTACGTAAGTTTTTTTTTCAACGTCTGGCTGTTCTTTAAAGAGAACTTGAAGAGAACTTTTTGTTCAAGTTCTAAAGAGAGTGAAGAGAATGTGAATTGTCTTTATTTTGTTTTGATTATGCTTTTGGGGGAAAAAAACAAGTAACGGAACTCTTTCATGGCTCTAGGGTTGCCAGGTTGTTATTATGAAAGAATTAATGCTTTCATCCCAACTAACACAACAGCTTCTGTAAATTGAAGTTTCGCAGGTCCTACTTTTTATACAGCTTGTATTGAGCTTGCTTCAGAATTTAATTGCTAATATAAGTCCGAACTTTTTTAACAACTTCTAATAAGTTGTTTAAATACTGTTAAAGAAACTTAACCGAAGAAAGTTTGTTTTTCGGATAAGCCTGAGTAATGAATTTATAGAAGCCTTACACAAATTAGTTTAGTATTTGAATTTTGGTTTTCCGAAGCTATCTGTCAAATCTCAAAGCTTCGGTAAAGCTTCGTTTAAGTTTCTTATAGACCTTATAAGTACATTTTCATAAAAGGCCAAACTTGTATAACGTTCTCCTTTTTCCTTGCCCAACAACCTTACTAAAGTTTAAAAGAAGCTGAAATATAGCTTCTGTAATACCTTTATCAAAGCTGAAATGTTAGTTGGGATTGATCCCATTTCCAACTCATAACTTTTAAGCTTGTCTTAGACATTCTCAAAAATTTGTGTTGACCTTAATTTTCTAGTTCACAATGGGAAACAGATCGACATGATTGGATGATGGGCCAGGAAATCAGTGGCTCTACTATAGGCTTCTTTGGATTTGGTGGAATTGGTCAGATTATTGCCCGAAGGCTGCTAACTTTTGATATCAAGAAAATTATTTACACTACAAGGACGAAAAAGGACAACGAAGCTGATTTTAATGCAAGTCATGTTCCATTTGAACAATTGTTGAGTGAAAGTGATTTTATAATTGTGGGAAGTCCTCTAACTCCCGAAACAAAAGGAATTTTCAATGCTGAAGCTTTTGCTAAAATGAAACCGAATTGTGTTTTTGTAAATGTTGCAAGAGGACGTGGGTGAAAATGAAAATAGTTGAAATTCCTTGATAGTTTTAACAACATTTTTGTTTAATTTGTATCTTAAAGAAATTGTTGATCAACATGCACTTTATAATGCTTTGAAGAAGCGACAAATTTTTGCTGCAGGACTTGATGTGACAACACCAGAACCATTGCCAAGTGATGATCCGCTGTTAAGTGTTCCAAATTGCAGTAAGTCTTAAATTTTTTAACATGTAACTTTTACTTTAATGGTTTAAAATTCTTCCTTGTAGTTATTCTTCCCCATAGAGGTACAGCAACAGCACAAACGACAATCAAAATGGGTAATATGGCTGTACAAAATATATTGAATGTCCTTTTTGAAGGTAAACCAATGTTAGCTCCTGCTTATACATAATACAAAAAAAAAATGTAGAAAAAACTAAACGTTATTTTTATAAATATTGGAATTTTTTTTATATAATAATTGTATTAACTATCAAATGAAGCAATAATTATTTTTTAATCAGTAGGACTGTTTGTTAATATTTTTTTGTTAATGATTTTTTGAAAGTTGTTTCAAATTAAATTTTTGAATACCTATATCCGGAATTTTCAAAAAAATAAAAAAATTGTGTTTTATAAAGGCTAAAATGGCCTAAAATTATTTTAAAACTAGAATACTTTTGAAAATAAAGAAAAAAAAAGTTCGTGACTAAAAATCTAAAAGACACTTACAGAATTCACTAAATTACTAAGTTAAGCTTAAGAGGTCTTCCAGATGATTAGATATTTTAATCGAGAATTATGTCAATAAATTGCAAAGTTGACGAGTTTTCTGAAATTATCTAGAGGAGAGTATTCATTTTTTTTAAGACAAAAATTTGCGGTTTCTGTCATATAAACGAAAAGAAAAACCTTAATTTTCTCAGAAATGGCTCAAATGAATTTGATTAAAATTATGTATGTAGGTTAGGGCGTTCGTTATTTAGGTTTTATTCGGGAATCGAGCTCCTAAGTTCCTATTTCAAATGGGAAAAAACTTAAACCCTTTTGGGGCGCCATCTAGCGTCAAAATAAAAATCTGAAAAAAAATTACGGGATTTTTTTTATTATTTAGAAACAGTTTTTCCACTTAGGAACTTGATTAAAAAATAACGAACACCCTGATGTAGGTACATAAATATTTTAATTTTGTTTTGCTGCCTTCCTTGTTAATTGAAAAACGCATTTTATTTTATTTTTTTTTTTAATTTTCCAATATATTTTAAGATGTATAAACCTCATCTTCAGGGCTGTGATAACGCTGGCCAAAAATTTTTAACTTTTTAAAATTGTCCAGAAAGATTTATATCAAATTTTATAGATTTGGGTTCAGTAAGCTCAAAATCATATTGGTTTCTTTCTAGCAGCTCTAGTTTTAGAAATACATATTTAATTTTTCATGTTTTATGGAGTTTTCATACTAATTTTTAAGTTTCTCTTATTTTGAGCGTTTATTAAAATTTTCCAGAAAAAATTATATTTAATTAATGTATTACTTTATTTCTATGAGCTCTATTTTTTTTTTTTTTTATATTTTTGTTCTCCACATTTTTGGGGTAATTTCATACTATTTATTTTTTAGATTTTATTATTACAAGCGTTTTTAAAGTCTTCCTGGAAAAATTTATTTCGAATGGAATGTATTTCCGTTCAGTAAGTAAAATAAATATACAAAAAAAAAATGTTTTTAATAGTAGAGTAACTAAAGCAAATTATTAGGGAACCCGGCCGAACAGCTCTGATTTTGACGATTTTTGTTTTCAAACGTAGGTAATTAAAAATACTTTAAAGTCTATAGATTAAAAATTGCCGGTGTTTGCCGTATTGTTTTTTAAAATTAAAATTAAATTTTTTTTTAACAAAACCATTTTTTTTTGCTTAAATTTCATAAAACAAATGATAGCAAAAGATTCTCTAGGTAATTTAAGGAAAATATATAAAAGGCAGTAAGGGACAATCTTCCATCGTTCAAGCGATAAATGCAATTTTCTAACATTCTGACCTCAATCACAAAAAAAATATTTTGAAAACAACGGCAACACCTACAATATTTTAAAATACATTTTTAAAAAGCCAGAAGCTCATTCTTATCTCTTGAATTTAAATCCACTAAATTTGATCAAGACTTTTTGAAAAAATGGTCCTCAAACTCAGAATTAAAAAAAAAAATGTTATTAGAAAAATTTAAAATGACTTTTTTCCAAACTTTTTCTAATAAAATATGAATTTATTTAAAAAAAATGTTTGGCCATAAATATTATCAGTTGCATTTCGAAGCAAAAAAGGTAAAATATATCACACTTTTGAAAAAAAATGAAAAATTACTTCAATTTCAATGGTTTTTTTTTTATTAAAACTGAATTTTTGCATTGAAATAATTAATTTTCTCAAAGACCTTTAAATTTTTGCTATTTAACTTTCAACAGTAAGGGTTATTAAATGAATAAAAAATAATTTTATGTTTAGATGTTGAACTTTAAAAAATGTATATTTGAATATTGTAGGTGTTGCCGTTGTGTTCAAATATTTTTTTTTGTGTTTGAAGTCAATTAAGAAGAAAATTTCATCTATCGCTTGAACTATGGAAGATTGTCCCTCACTCCCATATATGTTTTTTCCTTGAATTTCCTAGACAATCTTTTGGCATCAATTAGTTTATGAAATTTTAGAAAAAATTTGTTTTTGTTCACAAAAATCTTCAATTAAATTTAAAAAATCAAAACGGCAACACCGGCAATTTTTAATCCATAGACTTTAAAGTATTTTTAATTACCGACGTTTGAAAAAAAGATCATCAAAATCTAAGCTGTTCGGCCGGGTTCCCTAATATTGCCAATTTTTGAGCTTTAGTTACTCCACTATAAATAAAAAAAAATTAACAAAAAAAAAAAATGTATGAATTTCTATGCCTTTTCATAATGTGTGCTTAATTTAAAAACTAGAGCTGCTAGACTTCACTAATCAGCACCCTAAATTTTGTAAGAAATGATAAACAAAGGCCTGGATTTTTTTTTGTGTTGGGCAGTGTAATTAATTAATAAGCTGTAGCCAAAAACAAAAATAATTTGTAAGTTATAAAATATAATTATTTATCATAGCCCTGAAGTTTAGGTTTATACTCGAAATATGTATATTGCCAAAATTAAAAAAAAAAAAAAAAAAAAAAAAATTGTTCATGTACAATATAGCAATTAACATCGTACTTTTGAAATAAAAAAAAAACCTTGAAAGTTATTAAGCGTTTTCTTGATTTCTGAATTTTTCGTAAACGACTAAAGTGATTAACGAAAATTTTTGCGAAAAAAAAACATTTTATTGAACTTAATATTGAAACTTTAAAGAACACCCACAAAAATAATTTAAGGATTAAAACAAAAAAAAATCATGTGTGCAATTCACACGTGGTAGAAGTGAAAACTTAAAAAATCATTTTTCTTGCAAAAAAAAAAAAATAGAAAAAATCTACCTATTTTTATTCTATCAACTTCAAATCCATGTTTTTTATATGACAATCTATATAAAATTTATATCATCTGAAAGTTTATTATCTAAGCTCAAAACATATATATCGATCAGGTCTATGAGACATCTACAAAAAGAGCTAGAATTTTTTGAACTCGATCAATTTCCATCAAAAAAAAAGCGAAAAAACACGTATTTTTATTTTCTCACGCTATTAAATCCATTTTCTTCCCTAACAACCTATACAAATTTTTACACCATCTGAAAGCTTATTGTCTTAACTCAAAATATATTTATCAATCAAGTCCATGAGACATCTACAAAAAGAGCTAGAATTTTTTAAACTCGATGAAATTTCATCCAAAAAGCGAAAAAAACATTTATTTTTATGTTCTCATGCTATTAGGTAAATCAATTTTTTTGTTTGACAACCTATAAAAAATTTTATACCATGTGAAAGCTTATTGTTTCACATTGTATAATGATGTATGAATCTTATTTCAAAGATGTCTACAAGAGAAGTTAGAATTTTTTAAAGTCAACCATGTCGAATTTCCAGACTGAGATTACGGTACTTCCTACACTGGTAGCTGGTCATCGCCAACAGATCTCCACAGGTGTTTTGAGGTATTTATAAATTTTTTTCAATTTAAGATATTGTAACTTGTAGAGCACGTAACGTTATGTGTGATATATCAAATAAAAGGTTATGTTATCAGCATGCGTATTAAAGTTAAATAAAATTGGTATGTGCACTAGATCAAAAGATATAACGTGTGTTGGAAAAGAACATCTTTTTAACGTTATCTCCGAATTTTGAATTAATTGAAATTTTGGACAGTTATAATTTATTTAATTACCTATTTACAGTACAAATTTCATCTATCATTTCATCTGTCTATTAAAACAAAAAAGTTATAACAAGTTGAAGTCGTGTCGCGTTTTCGTTTGATCTTGTTTCAAATCACTACGATACTAAAGAAGTTTTCACTTCAAAAAAAAAAATTTTTATATGAATTTTTTGAAAACAGACTTATGATTTTTTGAAACGTTGTTTTTATATGTCGGTTAAAATTTTCTTTTTTTCTTTCCTGAAAAATTTAAAAAAAAAAATTTAAACTAGTTAAAAAAAAAACGGCCCTAACGATTTTAGAAACTCATTTCTGTACGATAAATTGAACGACATAGCTACTTAGTTTGGACGTTAAACTATTTAAAAACGTTTTTTGTTATTTTAAGACAAAGTTTTATAATATAATTTGTAAGTTTTATTAAATTTTTTATAAAATTAAATTAAAAATATTCTGAGCAACTTCAACCATAACAGTAAGTAGGTACGTGTGACCGACTCGTGCATTTTTTTTTTTTTTTTTTTTTTCAAAAGTACTGCGACCCTACTCACAAAAATTGTATTCCAGATGGTCAGTGTGCGGTGCACTTTTTCTTTTAGAGAAAGAAACACAGACATAAGTTTTCTGTACTACAAACTTACAGGGGAAACTAAAATTTTAGGATCAACATAAAAACTTGTTTTATGATATTTTTGATATTTCTGGCTTTAGTACTCGTACCTACTGAGTTAACCTGTTTTAACGAACTTTTCTGTACATAAAATTTTAAATAACCTCAATATCGTACTTAAAAACTTTTCAAAATAAATATTTTTTTTTTCGAAGTTTTCTTTTATCAATTTTTTGAAAAACGATCAATTATTTTTGAAAAATGTATTTAATTTTTCACAATTCGGTACAGGTTTTTAACAATTTCGAAGTTGTAATTATATCAAGTGTTAGTTAAAATTTTCCAGAAAAACTTAATATTCAACTATTCAAAAAAAGAAAGTATTACATATTATAACTAAACAACAAAGTTAAAAAAAAAACCAATCAACCCATTTGAAAACAAATACAAAATTTTGTTAAAATTATGCTCGTACCTATTAAATTTTTTGAAAAACGCATTTAATTAAAAAATTAAATAAAAAAAAAAAAATAGTTGTAAAAAAGCTATTAGTTTTTTTTAGCTTAAAACTTAAGGCTAATAGATTGGTGCAATCATCGGTTCTCCAGCTAATCCAAGTAATACATTATGTGCTGCAATAACACCCATTTCTCCACGAGTCCTAGCAGTGGCTGATCCCAAATGTGGAACAAGAACTAAAATTATATGCATAATACATGAAATGTATATCATACTATTACAAAATTTTGTAAATTACTGCAATTTGGAAGACTCAACAGAGGATCATCAGATGGTAATGGTTCTGGATCCATGACATCAAGTCCAGCTGAGAAAATTTTATTCGTTTTCAAAGCATTGTAAAGAGCTTTTGCTTGAACAACCTCTACCAAAAACAATTTAAAAATAGCGGTTATAAGATAATATTGAAATAATATGTGTACTTACGTCCCCTTCCGATATTCACAAGAACTGCAGTGGACTTCATTTTATCAAATGCACTATCATCAAACTTCCCTTTTGTAGCCTCAGTCAATGGACTGGCAATAAAAAGAATATCACTCTGTTCCAGCAATTCATCAAAAGTCACATGCTTTGCCTTATATGCATCACCTTTAGGTGAAGGCCTCCTCGAATTATAAATAATACCGCCAATTTCAAATCCTTCCAACCGATCAGCAATTTTCTGAGCAAGACTACCAAATCCAAAGAAACCAACCTTAGCTCCACGGATCTCTTGACCCAACATCCACTTGAGACTTTGGTTATCCCAAGATGATGATTCAATACATTTTCTACCCTCATGAAAACGTCTTGCAGCTGAAATCATCAAACCAATTGCCAACTCAGCAACAGCTACAGAAAGAACTTCAGGTGTATGGCCTAATGGAATCTTTCTCCGTTTGACTTCTTTAACATCAACATAGTCATAGCCAGCAGTCATTGTTGAAATACATTTTACTTGTGGTCCAGCGGCATCCAGAGCTTCAGCATTCAATGGCTCATGACCACCCCAAAACAAAGCATCCATTCCTTTGCATTTTTCCAAAATTTCCGATCGTATTTGTGGACAGTGTTGCAGAACTGTTACTTCACATTTTTCTCTTAAAATATCAATAGCTACTTGTGGCACATCTGGATGGGTAACAATAACTTTTGGTTTGCCCTGGATTTTGGCCAAGATGCTTTCGGGAAGTTTCTTTAAAAAAATAAAATAAAATTACTATGGCAATGGCTCATATTGTTTTCTTACATGCATATATTTTATTTCGTTTAAAAAAAAATGTATTATCTTGGGTTATAAAATACTGTGATTTGATTGTTTTTATCTGCAAACCTTCTTAAACCAAATTAGAAATATTTTAAATTAAGCAATTTTTTCAACAAAAAACTCTTATCTTATCAAGCCAAAATAAAATTGAAAGATACAATAAAAGATTTTGTTATATGTACTTTTGTGTTGTATTATTTGTTTGCAAGAAAATGATTTGAAAAGTGAGTTTTTTCTCTTTCTAAAATTGTTCAACAGGCTTTTGATAGAGAAAACGAGAAAAATTCACCAGTTTACGGTAATTTGTTAAAAGTTCATCAACATCAACTTTATAAAATTATAATTATGTTTAATTGTATACAAAATTTTGTTACAAAAAGCCCTTAACATCATTTTATTTATAAATTAGAAGCAAAATAAAAATACTACTAAAATCTCAGTGAATTTTTTTTAAATATCAACAACTATAAAATATCATTAAAACCGAATGCCATCGGAAAAAAAACTGTTCAACTCACTTTGTCCATATTTTATTTAATTTTAAAAATAAGATACTCGATCTTCTCCAATTGAAGACTTAATCTTAACTGACTGAGAGAAAAAAATAATATTCTAGTTATAAATTTTCTCAACAAGATATTGACAATTTTTATCTTATCTTTTTTTTTTTTAATTATTTAATCCAATCAGCTGATCAGTCTTCAAGAAAAATGGTATGAAGTTTATTAAATACGATTATTTGTTCACTTGCATACTTTTAAAGATAATTTGTATTTGTAGTACAAGCATAGTTCTTAACAAAACTTATTAAAATTTTTTATTTTTGGGAAATTTAAGAAGATTTTCAGCTTTCAAAAATGATATGAAATCATATTCTGCCGATAATCTCGTATAAAGGCCGTAACTATAAAATTTTCGATTTTTATTTTTTTGCATTTTTGGAGTTAGGGTCTCTGATTTATTCTGATTTATTTTTTTTAGCCTAGGTCTTTAAAAAAGTCAGAAAATTCCAAATATTTTTTAAATTTTTTTCATTTTTATATGCAAATTGCGGTAGTGGATTTAGTGTTTCCCTCTATAATTTGGAAGTATGAAAAATGTACATAGTTAGGGTCTTTACGAGATTAAGGGCAGTATTGTATCCGGAATTTTTTTTAAATTTTATTCTTTATTTTAAGTAAAATTATAGAAAATTTTCTTTCTCTCCATCTATAATAGTCGCTCTCTCCATCAAACGTCACTCATTAAAAATACTTTAACCTCTATAGATTACAATACGACAATAGCGGCAATTTTTAACCTATAGAGGTTAAAGTATCTTTAATTACTGATGATAGAAAAAAAAAAATCATCAAAATCGGAGCTGTTCGGCCGTGTTCCACTAGATGGAGATAAAACAGCATCTCTTACGAATTAAACTTGCGATAACGATGATGCCAAAAAAGTGAGGCCCTCAATTCTGTCTGTGCCATCTAAACGATTTGCTTCAAACTTGGTTGTTAAAATCTTTTGGGTGATGGGGCCTTGGAATTTTTTGAAATAAAAAAAATATTTTTTTAAGCGTTATTAACGGTTTTTGCCATAGAATCATTTTCTTAACTTAACTCAATGAACATTTTTGTATGAAAGCATTAAATTTTAAAAAATTGAGAAACATTTCAAAAATATCAATTCTAGATTTAAGAAAATTTAAAATTTTAAATTTTAAATCAATTTTTGAAAACAAATCAATATTCAGATAATGTGGATTAAAATTTGTTCAGAATAGCATACCATATTTCTTATTGCGAATTTTTTTTTGTAAAATAGCTCCTACCTACCTTTATTTTCACAAAAATATTCTATGATATCAAAGAAATATACAGCCCTATTCTGCTATTCGATTCACGTGAATTGAAAGATTTCCTTAACTTATCACGTCAAACTGACTTTGAAAAACTTCTAACTTTCGAAAGTAAAGCTTTGTTTTCGCCTGTTTTAGAAATTCTAAAGAAAAAAAAATGCTCAAGTTTAATTTTAACCCTCATTTAAACTCTTCTTACTTAAGACTTTCACGTGAATCGAATAGCAGAATAGGGTCGATAATGCCATATCGTCGCCGTAAAGCAAAATTGTTCTAAGTCACAAAAAGCAAATTTTATGGGGCACGATCTTTAAGTTTCAAATTGGTGTAAAGCGACAAATTTCTGCTCGTTCCTCATTCAAGTTATGTTCTTTATAAAGTTTGTTCTTTTTTCTTGAATAAAATATACAAGTTTACCTCATTAGTAGATGCATACTATTTTTAAATATTTTTTAAAACTAAAATCCCAAAATTGGACATAGAACAATTCCTATACAAGTACGTTTTTTCCTTAAATAAAAAGTGGACTAAGAACAAAATATGATGGGACTTAGAACAATCAAGAATACTCGGGCTCATTTTCAAAATGCTGCTTCCCTGTTTTTATTTTTCTATGTCCCATTAAATAATGTTATCTGCGGAATGAAATTTTTTTACAAAAACGGTTTTCAAATTCGGAAAGAGCACCCTCAAATTAGTAAAACTGCATCATTAACTCATTTTCGGTAAAAAGTGCATTTAGAACAATTTTGCCTTACGCCGACGAAATGTACTGCATTTAGAGTTTAAAAGCTATTTAAAAGAGGTTTTCGCAATTTAAAGAAAAAAAAACTTTTTATCAAACAATTTCACATAAAAAAAAAGAAAGCTTTTAATATACCTATTTTAAAATTTCCTTTAAAATCAATGATCAAATTAAATTTTTTTTTTCATGAATGCTTTCAAAATATATGACATTTTAAGCAACACTACGTGAGACCCACTTGTGCATTTTAATTTTTGAGTAAAAAAAAAACAGGTAAATATTTTAAATAAAGTGCATAAACTTATGTTTTTTCACTAATTTAAATTTTGATTTAAGGGCTTTTCAGCCATTGTTCCTAGCTGGCACATGATACTTTTACTTGCTCTATAGGGCAAGTACATATTCGTTTCGTGTATAGAAAAAAATTCGAGGTCGTAATCAAAGCCAACATTACGATGATGGAGATGATAAAAATTTTTTTTTAACTTTCTTTTTTTTCTTGAAACTTAACAAAATCTTAAAAGATAAAGATACTTTGGACTACAAGAGCAAGTACCTACGTGCGACCCAGTCGTGCATTTTATTTGATGATTTATTTCAACTTCTATACATAAGATGAGGCTCTCCTGTTTCCTCTGCCACGTTGTCCATCAGAATATTCGTCGAGCTGTGGGTCGATTGTTAAATGGTTAAATTGTTCCAGCTATCTTTAGTCACTGTTTTTTTTTTAACATTCTGACCAGGTTGATGTTGTTGTAAATCACATATAGCTCATCACGGAATCTTCACTCTCTTGGTACACATGACAAAACTAGTGATGGGAACTATCGAATGAATTGAACTATCGATATTTTTAGTAACTGAATTATTTAAACTATCGAATAGTTCATTCATTAAATCATTTATTCATTCGAATAAAAACTATCGAATAAAACTATCGAATAAAAACTATCGAACAAACTATCGAATAAACTATCGAATAAAAACTAAACACATAACTCATAGATAGAATCTTTCACTCAAAGCAACCCAGATTGTTAAATCTTGCAGTTTATTTTCAGGAGTCACTGTGGCGTATGCGTAATATTTTTTTAATATTAGCAAAATCTTGTTTAAAATTATGGTACTCTTATAAAATTTGCCAAATGAATACAGAATCAAGAAAATTATTTCATTTTTACAGTGACTACTTAATTTTTGAAGAAAAAAAAAACGAAAATTCGGAGTAATATGTCATGGATATGAATTTCGGTGAGAGTGTTCCACTTGGTTTGAGAACCAGAAATTAAAAGGTCCCTTGAAATTTTGAAGTCAAAGGGTGTTTTTTTGAGTGATTGTATTTCACGAAAATCTAACGTTCCGTTTTCAGATAATTTCAAATTCAAGACTTTCAAGTCGTATAATGCTTTTCTAAATTACAAAGCTATATCATAAAAAAAGTGCATAAACTATAATTCTACTCAATTAAAGTTTTTAAACATTTTATTTTGCAATAGAAAACACAATAAAAATTAAAATAAAAAAGTGTAAAATTTGGAAACAAGATTAGGGTTGATATACTGGTGCAAACATTGGCTCTCCAGCTAAACCTTGAAGAACATTGTGTGCTGCAATAACACCCATATCACAACGAGTTCTTTCCGTAGCTGATCCCAAATGTGGAACAAGAACTAAAATATTTAAATAAAATTAGTAATTTTGATCATAATTATACCAAAATTTAGTAATTTACCGCAATTTGGAAGACTCAATAGAGGATCATCAGCTGGCAATGGTTCTGGTGTCATAACATCAAGTCCAGCTGAGAAAATTTTGTTTGTCTTCAAAGCATTGTAAAGAGCTTTTTGATCAACAATTTCTACAAAAATAAAACAAATAGGTCAGGCCCTTAGTAAAAAAAAAAATTGTAAAACTTACGTCCCCTTCCAATATTAATAAGTACTGCAGTGGACTTCATTTTATTAAATGCACTTTCATTGAACTTCTCCCTTGTTGACTCAGTCAGTGGGCTAGCAATGAAAATAAAATCGCTCTGTGCCAGCAATTCATCAAAAGTCACATGCTTTGCTTTATAATCATTCCCAGCAGGTGAAACCCTCCTCGTATGGTAAATAATACTGCCAATTTCAAAACCTTCCAATCGATCAGCAATTGCCTGAGCAATGCTACCAAATCCAAAGAAACCAATTTTAGCTCCACGAACCTCTCGACCCAACATCCATTTTAGACTTGCATTGTTCCATGTTGACGATTCAATGTGTTTTCTGCCTTCGTGAAAACGTCTTGCAGCTGAAATCATCAATCCAATTGCCAACTCAGCAACTGCGACAGATAAAACTTCTGGTGTGTTGCCGAAGGGAATCTTCCTTTTCTTAATTTCTTCAAGATCAACAAAGTCATAGCCAGCAGACATTGTTGAAATTGATTTAACTTGTGGACCAGCAGCATCTAGAATCTCAGCATTTAATGCCTCATGACCACCCCAAAGAAATGCATCCATTCCCTTGCATTTTTCCAAAATTTCCGTTCGAACTGGTGGACAACTTGAAAGAACTGTGACTTTGCATTTTTGACTTAAAATATCAATAGCTTCTTGTGGCACATCTGGATGGGTAACAAGGACCTTTGGTTTGCCCTTTAGTTTGTCCAATACGTCCAATACGGTTTGGGGAAGTTTCTAAAAATATTAAAAATAACAAATTTTAATCTTATAAAACATAACAAAGTTTTCGTTAAATATTTTCAATTCATATAGGTGATCTACCAAAAGAAGTAAGGTTTACTTTTTTCCTAACTAAGAAAAATTTCGATATAACTTAAAAACTTAACTTTTTTGAGTTTCTACTTTGAATAACTTTGTATGCACTCATGGGATTTTTAAGGGCTTTTGAAATTTTACTTGAATCTATGTTTCAAGGCTGTATACTTGAAGATTTAAACATAAAATTCATTAAAACACAAGTATCACAAATGGCCCCAGTAGGTATCAACGGTTTCTCCGATAGGTATCACGTGTAAAGTAGTCAAGTTGCTTTTTATTTAGAAAGTATTACAAATTATCTCAGTAAGTTCCATCGGTATCACCTTTTTTTGATTTACACTACAAATCATCTGTTACCTATACTACCCATAATCTCGTAAAGGCCCTAACTACATTTTTCTTACTTCTGAGTTATAGAGGGAAACAGTAAATCTTATATTGCTATTTGCATATAAAAAAGAAAAAATCAAAAGTACATTTTTAATTTTCTGACGTATTTGAAGAGCTAGGCTAAAAAAATTAATGATAATAAATCAGAGACAATGCTAAAACTCCAAATATGCAAAAAATCAAAATCGAAAATTTTGTAGTTAGGGCCTTTACGAGATTATGGGGAGTATAGTAATCCATGTTCGAACTGAAACATTCTAGAAACCTATCGGGTACACTGAGGGAAAAAAACAACTTAAAATCAAAGAAAAGCACTTTGATTCAACTTCCTTAAAACAAAGTTGATACTTTGAAAAAGAGCATTAATTTAAATTTTAATTTAAATACATATGCTTTATTTTAGTTTTTTCAACATTGAGTCAACGTTGACCATAATACATTTTACGTTGAATTTTTCCCTGAGTTTGAAATTTTTCACAATACAACATTTTGAAGAACTATTGAGTCTTGGCCACACCAAAAAGGTATGCGGTAGACTGGATCAATATTTAGGTTTGGAATGTTTTTCATACAATTACACTAAACCAAATCATTACGAAAATACAACGAAAAAATTCGTTGAGCCAACGAAAATTTAATTAATTTTCAGCCGATGAAAAATTTAATTGGCTCAACGAAATGGCTTTCATACGTTATTGAATATCTTCATCAACTAACGAAAATTGACGTATTTTAATGAAATACTTTAATAAAAGTTTTTAATCAATATTAATGAATTTTTACATCACTTTACGAAATTTTTCATCAATTAACTTAAAATTTAATCAAACTACGGTGAGCAAATTATGATATTTTTCTTAAGTAAGTTAATGTATTTTTTGATTAATTTATGTAAGCTAACGAATTTTTTGGTTTATTTTATGAAAATTTGAATTAAATTACGAACAAATATTCGTAAGCTTAGCTAACGAAACTTTTCGTTGCCCAAATTGTTTTTTTAGTAGATTATAATTACATTCTTTTAGTAGACCTTCGAATTTTTTAGTTAACCTACGAAATTTCTCACTAATTTTTCTTCTCTAAATATTGGAATAAAAAAACCTGAAATTCAGAAAAAGTGGAGCGGAGCGAAAATAAACCCCAGTCTACCTATGTTTTTTTTTTGTAAGGCAACGATTTTTTTTTTTTCGTTAACTGATGTATTTTTTCATAAGCCGATGTAATATTTCATTACTATATGCAGAATTTTCATAAGATAATTATTTATTTTCATAAACTAATGAAGATTTTCGTTAGTTAACCCTCTGTCGGCACACGAGTGCGAATTTGGCAATACAAAAATTAAAAGTGGTCACAAAAATGTGTCTTTATAAGGGTGAAAATACATTTTTTTTAAATTGTGAATACAATATTCAAATTCCTCGGAATATTCTACATCAATTTCAATTTGTGATTCTCTATTAAATAGTGAGACCGAAAAAAGTTCTAGCGACATGAAAAAGTATAGGTAAACCAAATTCACAAAAAAGAGGTGTGCCTACAGAGGGTTAATGTTGAATTTCATAAGTTAATGAATTTTTTCATTACTAAATTAAAAAGTTGAGAAAGTAAGGAAAAAATTAATATTTTTATTCTTTAAGGGCCAATTTTTCAATAGTCAGATAAACCTTAGATAGAGCTTATTGCTAGGAATAAA
Source organism: Episyrphus balteatus (assembly GCF_945859705.1). Taxonomy (NCBI): domain Eukaryota; kingdom Metazoa; phylum Arthropoda; class Insecta; order Diptera; family Syrphidae; genus Episyrphus; species Episyrphus balteatus. The sequence goes on along the minus strand of NC_079134.1, from coordinate 24,079,696 downwards.
AGTTTTTTTTTATATTGACATTTATTCTTCTGATAGTTTAACTGACGATTGAAAAATCAGGGCTAAAATGAATATGAAATTTTTGGTTAAGTGATGAATCTTTTTATTAAATTGGATTTTTTGGCACTAAAAAGGGAAACAAAGTGTATGAAACGTTTTCATTAAGTGATGAAGGTTTTCATATTACGAAAAATTACATATTTTCGTTGAGCACACAAAAATGTAGTGTATTAAACGATTTTCGTAATTTTACGAAATTTATTATTTTCTGTGTATACCCGTACCGCTAACGCATACCCTTCCGGTGTGGCCAATTGTTTAAAGTAAGAAAAATCAATTCTTGAGATCCTACATTTTTAACATTCTTATTTTACCCAAAGAATAATATTTTTTCGCCAAGCACTTGAATTCATTTGAAGTTATTTTTCAAACATACATCAAATTACTATTATGGTTATTTATCAATATTTTTCTAAAAAGTTCCCAAACGAGAGTAAAAATTATTGATTTAAAGTGCTCTCTTGCAAAAGTTACTATTTATTTTTTTGTTCTTAGTTTTTAATCTACACTTGAGATAAGACACTTTAGATCATTACATTACATTACATTACATATTAATCTAATCCGAAGATAAATCTACGGACTAGACACACACTACAGCTTCGGAAACTTAGTCCATTTTGCTGATACAGCACAAGACATTAATACAACAAAGAGAAAGACAAAGAAAGAAAGAACAACAGAAACACATATAACACATAACTACGTGGCACAGAGGGGGAGACATCGTTGACAATTGTCTCATGTTATCGCACAGGTGGCTTCAGTTAAGCTGGCGATTTAGAAAAAACTTCTGAGTCGACCGTTGGGTTCGAACCCACGATGTCTGGCTCTGAAGTCATCTACTCATTCCTCTGTGCCATGGCCACCTGCCACTTTAGATCAAAATTTAAGTTTTTGTTCAAATCGCTACAACAACAACAATAGTAACTATCAAGTACAATTCCTACACCTATCATTAAAAGATAATGACTGCACTGACACTCTTATAATAATTGGCATTACTATAATTTACTATAATTCACACAGTTATAAAATTTCACATTCCCATCAAATAATATTCATGAATTATAAAATTATAAAATTATAAAATAATATTACAATTAAATTACAATGATAATTCAACTCACTCTGTCCATATTTTTATTGAACTGTCAAAATAAGCAACTCGATCACAGGTTCTGCTTCTGATTCAATTGAATGCTAAAGCTTAACTGACTTGACTGAGAGCACAAAATGAGCTTGATTGTAGCTTTTTAGCAACAAGTTATTGCTTTTTTCAACCTCTTTTTTTGCTTTTGTTTTAATTAAATCAAACCAGCTGACACATAGACTAAATAAACTTCAAAAAATGACATTTGCTACGAAGTAGGTACCTACTATAAAATGTTTACCTGCACACATTAAAAGATTCATAGAACAGCCGGTGATTTAGTTAATTTATTTTTTTTTTTTATAAAACAGATAAAAATGGTTTATTTGTATAAGCTTTGAGTGATTTCAGCTGCACGTGTTTGATTTACTAAGCAAATCTTATCAAATGGAAGTTATGATTTTTTTTTTAATATTGTTCTCTGGAATAAAATTATATCATATCCTGATTAATGTTTTACCAATGATTTAATAAATTTCTGATTTAATTTCTTATCAATCTACAAAATTCCGAAAGGATTATAGTAGGTATTTATTATTTTTCTTTGGCTTTAATGTACTGGGTGTTTCCAGTTTAATTAGATGAAAGAGTTTATGTTTAGTCAATAGGAAGTCTATGAAAAAAAAGTTCTTAAGGATTTTTTTTTTAAGTCTTTAAAATGTTTATTTTCTCATTTCTTTTCAACACGTTGGAGACTATGAAATCAGGGTCCTGAAATTTGTCATTTAAGGAACCATCATAACTTGGTATTGAGTGATATTTTGAGTTTGAAAAGACCAATCCTCTCAAAAACCATAAAAATTTAAAGAAAATCAGTACTATATTTGGAAATAATTTTGTTTAAAATTCATTAATATTCATGAAAGTTTCAAAATTATTAAATAAAAAAATCATTCAAAGTGGACAACTTTAGATTTATATAATTTTTTTAGGTCGCTGAACTCGAATCTCAAGTCATTCAAAAATCTAAAATGCTAAAAATATACAAAATTATCCAACTGCCCTGAAAAAGTTATACTCATTTGGTGTTTGTAAAGCACAATTTTCAGAACAACACTTTAAATATTTGTAGAAGCATACAATTTAAACATTTCATTTGTTAAGAGAGTAAGGAATAACATATGGAACCATATTTATGTGATAAAGATATTTTTTTATGGTTAACTTGTATATGAATACAACTGTTTTCAGAGAAGAACAATTTAAGTGGTTTTGGCGCCATTAAACTGTGTATCTACCTATTTGGTGTTTACTTTTGTTTATCTCGTATTAATTTTTTTACTTGCTTTGAAATGAAATTTTGTTGCTTATGAATGATCCTTCGGTTTTATCATGTCTCCACTGCCAAAAAAAAGAAATATATAAATTTATAAGAAGTATAAGAAAATATTAAAAGTTGTTTTTAAAATTGCCAAATAAAGTATGCCATTAGATTTCTTGTACAATAAAGAATTTTTGGAAATTTTTTGTTTTTGAATATTGTACTGTACACCGCCTTAAACAAATCGAATTCCGTATTAAATTTATCAGATTTTTTCATGTTTTTTTTTTGCCAAAGATGACTTCCGTCTTAAATTAAGCGGACAAATCTTCTTAATTGGTTGTATGTGCAAATTTAAAAGAAATCCACTTAATTTAAGCGGACAATTTTCTTATTTCTATGTGGACACATTTTAATTAAATCTGTTCGGTCACTTGGCGAGTGCTTTACCATCAGGCTATCCTTCTTTTGGAAATACAAAGTATGATAAAGTGGAAGTAAAGTTGAAGTTTTTAATTTATGATGAAATTCATATTCATATTAAAATTAAGTTCACCTTAAATACAACAGAGTTTAAGTGGATTCCATTTATTTTAAGCTGAAAGCTGATTGTTTTAAGCGGGTGGGATTTAAAGTGGACCTCATCTGATTTGAAGATGCGCTTTTTTTGCAAATAAAAAATATTTTTTACACAACGAAGTGAGAATGTACAATGCAATGGGAAATTGATTAAATTTTTTTTCCAATAATTTTTTTTTTAATTTGCAGTTAAAGGCAAATGCATATGAAAAAAAAATCCAAGGTGGAACGAACTTGATCTCATGGTAGAAGTTGCTTAAAAGCTTTTTGTAAATCCAAATTCTTGCACAACAAAAAATAAAATTTTTTTTTTTTTGATAAATGTAGGTGCCGTTATTATTTTAATTATTTTATATACAATGTTTCTAAAATTTAAAAAAAAAATCGTATTATGTCATTCTGAAGAAATAATTAATCCACATAAATGAGTACAAATTCTCAAGAAAAATTTATTTGTCCGTAAAAAAAAAAATTCATGAAACAAAACAAAAATTATGAAAAAATTATGAAAAAACAAAAAAAATTTTTTTTATTTAAGAAGTAAGAACTTATTTTAAACTCGTAAAGTCATGATGTCATTCGAAAACATATTTTGTTTTAAGTATAAGAAAGTTTTAAAGAACAGGAAAGTAAATCACTGATTGAGAGTAGCACCGGTAAATTTACAAAATTACCAAAACAATTAGGAAACTTGCCTGTTTTAAAAAGAAAATTTTTTTCAAAATTAAATAATTTTTTTTATTCCAAAAATTTTGGTTTTGATTTATGAATTTTTTCTTGTTTAAAAACATTTTATGCATACTTAATGATGTTTGAGAAATAAAAATTTTATAGCAAAACAAGATCCTTGTTCGTCGTTGGTCGTCCGAAAGGGTACAATAAAGTTAAAAAAATCTGTTAATAGGACTTTTAAAATTTTTTTTTAAATTTTTTTTTTATGCGTTAAATATTTAAATACTTATAATTTTCCTTCTTTTTGAGTCTAAGGCTATACGAAGGGTTTTCGGTAATTATAAGAATTCTATTTCATAACATTTCCAATCTTTTTTTTTGCTTAACTTTTACATTTACGACTTCAATTTTTACAGCAAATTAATGACGCAATAACTCGTCCATTTTGTTTTTGAACATAAAATTGCACTTCAACATAGGTTGCATGCAATACTAGCAAATTTTGTAACCACTTCTAACATAACATTTTAACATAATGGGTCACTGTGGTGTATGTGTAACAATTTTTTTAAGTATACAAAAAAAAAATAAAAAAATTGTTCATTGCTACAAAAAAAATACATTAAATACAAAAAAACTGAAAACAATGAGGAAAATAAGACATTTGGGTAACAGCAATTTAATTCAAACCCATGGGAACGGTTAAGTACGAAATAACAATACAATCCATGTATAGTTGTATTTAATAAATATGTATTAATATTTATTTTGCATATTAAATCATAGGAATTTCACAAAACATTAAACAGCATGGTATATTTTCGATTTTAAAACACTGGCGAAATCATTGGTTTACCATCGAGGGCTAGCAAAATATTTTTTGCTGTTGTTGTAGCCATTTCTATTCGTACCCTTTCTAATGTTGCACCCAAATGTGGAATTATGACTACAAAAAAACGATTTTTTTTTTTAAATAAAAAAAAAAAACTTAAAAGTTTATTAAAATTATTACCACAATTAGGAAGACTCAGAATTGGATCATCTGCAGGCAATGGTTCTGGGGTCATCACATCTAAGCCAGCGGCAAAAATTGTATTTGTTTTTAAAGCATTGTAAAGAGCTTTCTGGTCAACAACGTCTGCGATAAATTTAAAAAAATACAAAGAAATAAAACATGCAAAGAAATAATAATACTAACCTCCTCTTGAAATATTAACCAAAACCGCATTTGACTTCATTTTACTAAATGCATACTCATTAAATATTTCTTTAGTTTCATCGGTCAGTGGACATGCAATAATAAGAAAATCACTTTCCTCCAAAAGTCCTTCAAAAGTCATATATTTTGCTTGATAAATATCAGCCTTATCTGAAGGCCTTCGAGAATGATACAAAAAACTATCAACTTGAAAGTATTTCAAACGATCAGCAATTGCCTGTGCAATATTACCAAATCCAAAAAATCCAACTTTTGAACCTCGAATTTCTTGACCAGATAACCATTTTGGACTTAGACTGACTGTTGAACTATAAGAAAAAAAATGTCAAATTAAAATTTCTCAAAATTTGTGTCTTTACATACTTTTCAATACAACATCGTCCTTCATAAAAGCATCTTCCTGCAGATATCATCAAACCAATAGCTAAATCAGCAACAGCTTTATCCTGTACTCCCTTTGTCGTTCCAAGTTGAATTTTTCTTCGTTTTAACTCGTCAACATCCATAAATTCAAATCCGGTCGACATTGTTGAAATGCATTTTAGCTGAGGTCCAGTTGCATCTAGCAACTCTTTTCCTAGTGGATAGTAACGACCTCTCCAAAATATTCCATCAACTCCTTTACATTTTTCAAAAATTTCTTCGTCAACTATTGGAAAGTTATTAAGAATAATAACTTCACATTTTTCATTAAGAATATCGATTGCTTCTTTTTGTATGTTAGGGTGGGTTACTAGAACTTTAGGCCTAGTTTTGGTTTGAGACATTGTTATTTCGCTCTTTTACTGTAAAGAAAGAATAAATTTGAAGATAATCGCGTTAAAAATTTTTTTGAAAGTCACTTTTCAAAAAAAAAAAAAAAAAATAAGTTGGCAAACCTAGGCCAAAACTAGGTTTATTCATTCATGATCTTTTGTTATGATCATAGAGACCTTGAATTGGTCAATTCTTGCAACTTTATGTTAAATTTTTTTTTCTTCTATAAGACAAGTTGAACTTTATTTTTTTTTTTTTTTCAAATTTAAGAGAAAATTTATTTTATAACTTCGGAGTATGTAGAACTTTTATTCGAACTTACTTCTTTAACTATAAAAACAAGACTATTAATTATTTCCAACGAACTATGATCTACTGGTTCTATTTATTTTGGAATTTAAAGCTTTATACTGACACAAAAGCTATTTGGTTTTTCGAGCTTAAATATGCAAAAAAGAGAACCACAAAAAATTCTTTCTAGTGGTCCATAGTTTTATTTGTAGGTACCTATAACCATTTGAAGGTGAAGGTACTCTTAGTCTGATAGTCTTCTTATCATTTTGGAAAATGTTTTTAATAAGCAAGGCAACAACTATCTACAACACGGCTAAAATGCCGGATGTCATTAACAATTTCATAATGTTTAAGTTTGTTAAGGTAATTCAATTTAATACTTTTATCTTTGATAAACAAATGGCTATACAAATCAATTGTTATCTTAACAAGTGTTTTTTTTTATATTTTTTTCAAATCTGGGTCTATTGAATATATTGATCAAATTAGAAGGTAAACAAGCTCAAACTCAAAATAGTTGGTGTATGCTTTTTGTTTAATTTCGAATACATTCTTTTGAGAAAAATTCAATTTTTGTTTTGTTTCTTTGAATAAAAAGTTTAATAAGTGAGATGTGAGAACAATTTTGTATCTAAATTTCTGGGAGATATAAAATTTATGTTTAACAAACAAACTGTTGGCATTTGAAGCTGGGCGGAAGTAAATGCTAAAGAGATATTAGCTTTTTTTTATGATTTCTGGGCCCTATTTCACCAACTACAAGTTACAAGGACAAATTTGTAACTTATAGATCACAAGTACAAATTTGTACAATGGAATTCTGTTTCACAAAGTACAAATAAGTACATAATTCACAAATGATCATCGAAAAAAAAAAAAATTACAACTAACTTTTGAAAACCACAATTTTATAGAGTTACCGTTTCACCAATTATATTTTTTTCTTGTAAGCAACAAAATTTTCTGACAAACTTGTAAAGCCCTTTATAGTCTTGGCGGTGACCATCGAGTTACTAAACCAATAAGGATAGAGGTTAAAATTGGTTTCAAATGAAGGATAAGTTGATATGGAATATGAAAAAAAAGGATTGCCACTTTTAAAACTGGAGTCCTATGGGGCAACCCTATTTTAAAGGAATAATTGTAAAATAACTAATACTGTGATATCAAAATTCTAGATAGTGAGGAAAATTATAATAAAAACATAATAAGGATTGAAGAAGTACAAATAACCTTATTGAAATGAGAAATAAAAACACTATAAAAGCTTGTTTGATCAAAAGAGAACGAATTTTTACAGGTCAGGAACATGAATCAGTAAAAATATTGGAATAAATATTTTGTGATTTGAAACACAAATCCTATACCAATTTTTAATTTTAAAAATAAATACAAAAAAATATTTATTACAAAATCAAAAATTTTGCATAAAAAAAATATTAAGGTATTGCAACTAAAAAAATAGCATTAAAAATATATTTATTGCAAAATATTCTCCATTAAAAAAATATATTATCAGAAATAAAAAATTTTCTAGTGCAAAATCTGTACATGATCATTGATTTTTTTCTTTTCATTTTCTTTTTATTTTCAATGCAAATATTTTTCAGTTGCAATAATTTTTTTTATTAATTCAAATGTTTTTCAATGCAAGAAATATTTTTTGAATAAAAAATTTGCAATTAATTTTTTGTTTTTTTTTTTTATTACCTATGTCAAATGCATTTTTTTTTCAATTGATATTTTTACAACCCTGACTTATAATGAAATAACAACAGAATTTCACAAAATAATAATACCTAACAGTGTGCGGCCATTTTAAACACTTTTATTACTCTAAATACGTTTTTTACAAAATTGTATCAAAAATGACATACATACGACTTGACTCTTGTAGGAATTTTTCACAAATAAATAGAAACTTGTAATTTTTTTTGTTTGGTGAAACAGAAACCCACAAGAAACATTGAAAGCTCACAAATTTGTTACTTGTAAAATAGAAGTTGCGGTGAAACAAAAATGGATTTTTTCACAAATTTAAAATTATAGATTACAATTTACAAGCACAATTTTGTGATCACAAGAAAGTAGTGAAACAAAATCTATCGATTTTTTAACAAATATTGCGAAAATTACTTGTAATTACAAATTTTTTGTAAGTTGGTGACAAAAATTAAATGAAAAAAAAGGTAAAATGTCATTGCATTAGTGAAAAAAATTATTTTTCGCGAGTTTAGTACGAAAATCGGTCTTCTTTTAAATCTATTTTCTATGCAAAATTCTAATTTAATAAAAATTACTAAATTGCTTTTCCTGGTGAAAGTTCTTCTCAGCTTTGTCAAAGTATGGTGATGGTGAGTTAAAAATTATTTTTATAACTTTACCTATCTAAAGCTAAACTTTTAATTTTAAAGCTTTTAAACAGCTTAAAGCTTTAAAACTCGCTAGTGACATCTATTGAGCTTGTTCTACTTTGGTTTTAAAAATTAAAAATGGATTTAAGTAAAATTCAAATAGAAATTCAATTTCTTTCAAATTAATTACAAAATGTGCGAATGAGTGTTATTGCAGAACAACTTTTATGGACGGAATAAGCAAAAAATTGTAATCTTGTACCCTTGTTCTGATACTATCGCATAAAAATGAAAGAATTTTTTTTTAATTACAATTTTTAAATTCACAAATTATTTGAATATTTTGTGTTCAATAGTTAAATAATGGCGTTTTCGATTGGCAGTCCGGAATCATTCTGAAAGCGTTTTATTCGCACAAAACTGACAGTTTTGTATGAATAAAATTTTTTCAGAATGATTCCGGACGTTTCCGGACTGCCAATCGAAAACGCCATAAGCAAGTGATGATTAGAAAGCAATAAAAATTTTGACAAGTGACTTTTCCAAATTGTGAACAAATATGAGGTCGTTTTTCATTAAATTCAAAAAAAAAAATAATAACGGCAATATTCACACTTTTCTTTCAACAGAATTCTAATTGAGAGAGGTTTATTTTTCATTGTTGAATTTCACTTTTATGTAACGTTATTATATAAAGGGTGTCTTAAAAAATATGGTCCAAACGAAATGTAGGCGAAGTGTGGAAGCAAGACCATTTTTGTATTACCTATGTTGTATGAAAAAAAAATTGAATTGGCAGGACTTGTAATATAAAATAAATGGTTTCTGGTAATATCGATTATGTCTGTATGAATGAGCAAGTTTGGTTGAAATCCCAAAAAGTTATAGTAAATTTTGTGATTTTTCATCAAATTTAAATAATGAAATATTTAAAAGTTTTAACTTTTCTTTTTTTGTAATAAAAGTTGGGAACCGATTAAAATATAGCATACGTTTGTGATTATTGCAAGAAGACTCCATAGTTTAAGATAGAAACGGTTTTATTATCAACAGAAGGGCGGTGTTACCCCCTAGATGTTTTTTTTTCAAAACGTATTATCTTTTGTTCAGTATTTTTTTCTTTTTTTTTTTTTAATGATGAGATGTCCTACAAAAAAACATTAAAATTAATTAATAAACACTTTATTTTTATTAAAAGATGTTTTTTATGGGTTTTTAAGACGGTTTAACTCTGAAGGGGCGGTCTTGCACCCACTTTCCCTACTAAAAGACCAACTAAAGGGATTTCAGACTTTGGTAACTTGTTAATTCCAAATGTTAACGGTTTTCGATTAAATGCAGTTCTTTAAAATTTCAATTATTATTTTGCTTCCTCTGTTTATAAATTATTTTTGTTTTTCAAATTTATTTCAACAGTTTGTTTATTTTGGGGAAATATTCCTAAATCCTGGACATACCCGATAAAAATCCTAATTTAATGAATTGTATTTTTTACCATCATACACATGCATGTATTCCAAAACTCTTGGAATATTTCTTTTTCTACAAATCCAAAGACACACGCAAGTTCGTAAAATAAATTGCATATTGCATTAATTGCAAATTCATCGGTTGCGTGATTAATCAAAAAATATTCGAAATAAAAAAAAAATATAAATAAGATATCTTTTGATTTTTAATGGATTTCTGTCTTGAGCTGTTAAAACTAGGCCTTAAGTGCAATAATGATGTGTGGGCTTGGGGGCTGTCACTTTATTACTATCACAACATCGAAGTTGTTCATGTCATGTTGATTGATTAAAATAAAAAAAAAAAACGGTTAAAATGAATATTGAATTTTTTGAATATTTTATACAAAAAAAAAACAAAAAAGTAAAAGAAAATAAATTTTAACGCACGACACGTTAAAAAAAAACCATAAAAATCTTCTGGTTGGTATGAACAAAATTTATCAATAACTATTTTGAAGGGAATGTTTTTATAATCATATTGATTAGATTGTAAACATTCAACATAACCTGACTTTTAATACTCAAAGGAAATTAGATATTTGACGAACCTTGTTATAACATAAGCTTTGACGTTACCAAAAAAAAAAAAAAAAAAAAAACATGTTAAAACCCTGATTTGAAAGGACTTAACCAAACATCATGAATATTCATAGTAATTTTCATATTTTTACTAACATTCCACAAAATTGTTAATAAATTATAAGCTTGATGAAAGCACAGCCAAAAAAATTGATTATTACTCACAATAATTGTCTGTCTAAGTATGTAGTAGCTCAAGACATTCTGTTTAACCTGGTAACTTTCAAAAGACAACAGAGAAATATTGCTATGTTCTTAGTGTCAATAATATGTATATGAAGTTTATTTCTTAATGTGATTTCGAACAAACCAAACCCCTAATGGCTACATGGCAAGTTGGTTAAGTAGATAGTTCGGGATTAATGATTTATGAGTCTTCAAGACTATAAATGGCTTCTTTCTATATAAACAGTTATTTTCCTTTTTTTTTTCTTAGAAGAAATAATTAGGTAGATATGAGTTAGTGTTTCCTTTTTTGATTGGAAAGGATTGGAAAGGAAATGTGTCAACATGGTTTTTATTTAATATTGATTGCAGGGGGATAATGCAATGACCTATTTGAATCAATAAGATAATAAATGTGACGTGTAAGTTTTCTTTCTTTGAAGAAAAAATCGCATTTTCATGGTAAAGCTGTATTTTTGTCCTCTAGAAGTCTTTTTAAAAAAAACTATGTGAAGTTAAAGACCTCAACTGATGAACTCATTATGACCTTTTTTTTAAAATTAGCGTCTTATTAAAACTATTTTTTAAGTAAAATAATATATTCAAAACACGTAATTTTTTTTATCATGAACACAGTCTTACTACAAAACACTTTAATTGCATCTTTTGAGACACACAAAAATTGTTAACTTGATTGTTGACAATTTTTATTTACTTGTTTTTTTTTTGTAATTTTTATTGTTATAAGCAAATTCAAGTTCATTTTTTAACACAACCGTTTTATTTGTTGTTAAACCACAAAAGAAAAACCAAAACAACTTACTGCTCTCTCAACACATATTTCGTGACTTCAATTATTCAAACATTTTATGGCTGAGTGAAAACAAAAAACAGAAGGAAGTAATTGTTATATGTTGTATGAACGTGGTTTACGGTGCCAATCGAAGTGTATAATTTAAGGTGATTCAAAAATTTTGTAACCTTGTATTAAATAACTTTAAGGAAAATTTTAAAAAAGAAAAGAAATCTTGAAGTTGAACAATAAAAATTTATTGTTTCATATGAGATTTTGGGTTGTTAAAAGGTAGGCTTTAAACTACATAGGTAAGATCGATTTGTTAAGATAAGTTTGAACTTTTTGAAATTCAATTAAAAGCAACATCATGAAGCATTACTATCAGCCATCAAATTTATTACATCACAAGCTGAAAGAGAAATCGACTGGTTTAGGTACTTTGTCTTTATATTATTAAAGATACAAATTAAAGTGAAACCAATTCGTAATAATGAAAATTGGATGTAAAACAGAATTAAACTCTGACAAAAAAGTAAATATAGTAAATATTTTTAAAAAATCCAAAAATGTGTTTTTTGAAAAATTTTAAAATTTTTTATTTATAATGATTGTTATAAGTTTCTGTATAATTTTGGTCGAAATCTGTTTCGGTGTTTTTGAGAAATTCATAAATAAAAAAAAAACAGGGGTCGAACTACCGGATACGTTCGTTAACGTATGGCTGCTATATGTCCTTATCTTTTTCTACTGATTAAATAGAGAGAGCAATAGTCAAAAAGTTAAAGTATGATCGTAATCGTGTGCGGTGATTCGACCCCAGTTCTTGACAGGTACCGTAACAGTAAAAAAATTTGTTTTTATTTCCAAATACAACAGTTGAAATAAGCGAAGATTTTGATAGTCACATTTTTGATATGACGGTTAAAAGATGGTCTTTTTTCATACCTAATATATTTTTACTAATTTGACTTTCAAATTTGACTTAATTTTTTTTTTACAAGAAGACAATATAAAATTTCATTTTATGTATCAAACATACCTAATAGTAAATGCTCTAAAAACCACATAAACTTAAATTCAAAAAGTGCAAAATGTCCACAAATTTATAGTTTTTGAATACAAACAGTGGACAAAAAACAAAAAAAATTATAAAATTTGTCTAATATTTTGTATTAGTTAAACTTGATTTATATAAAAATGCAAAGCAAATATTACATAATTTGATTTTCTTTTGTTGGAAAAATCAAATTTTCAAACTAAAAAAAATAACATGTTTTAGGTGTTGATTAGCAATTACTAAAAATTTTCGAACCAACTTTCTTTAACTTTAAACAATTATTTTGAACAAAATGTTTTTATTTCAAACGGCTCCAACAATTTTGAAATTTTGTTTTCTTAAAAAAATATCTTAGTAAAAAATAAATGTTGCATACTATTTTTTGTAGTTCAAATTCATTTGAGATGTCTTTTTCCTTTGAAAAACGAATTTAATGTTTTTTTTTTATAAATTTTCAAATATGTACTTACCAAATTTATTAAAAATTAAAATATATATTGAATTTGAATCTTCAACTATTGCTTGTATAAAAAAAGTAACCAAAGTCTCTTTTTTTAAACTACATAGCCTACAAATTTTTCAGAAGTCACTTTATAAAAACAAGTAGGTATATTGGTAAAACAAAAGAATAATTTTCATAATATTTTTTTATTGAAAGTTACGACTACATTTGAATGAATTTTCTGATTCATTGTTTGCACATTTTCAGCAACTTTTTGATTAACATCTTAAGTTGAAGTTAAAGCCCTTATCAGAGACTTTAAATAAATCTTCAAAGTTGTATTCAAATCAAATCTTAGTATTCAATTCATTGGTCGCTTTTACCAAAAATTAGTATATATGGCAATTTGATTAATAAGTGTCTTCAAAATTTAAAGATCTGTTAATAAGCGGGTTAGTCAAACTACAACAAAATAATAAATAAAACCTTCCCGACTAACAAATTTGCTCCTATAAAGCTTTACAGGTGTTAATGTAGCTCCTGTAAAGCTTTATAGAAGGGATAATGTTTGTTGGGTTATTATCAACTGGTGGAACTTCCTCACATTACAATATGTACATTGTACAATTTTGCAAACAAACTAGAGACACGTATGTTAGGGTAGATCAAAAAAATCGACATTTTTGATTTTGTACTCCAAAAAATTGATTGCTAGACACTTCTAGAGTATACACACCAAATATGAGCTCTTTATATTAATGGGAAGGTCCTCCGCTTCGCAATTTTCCAATTTTACATCAAGCTTCTTCTAAAAAAAAAAAATCATTCTTTTATTAATTGACTTTTTTAACAAATTTCTTTACATATTCTTGTAGAAAATTGAACGCTCTACAAAAAAGGCCTTATACTCTTTTTTCGTTTATCTACACAGAGAAAAATATGACCCGCTAAAAACTAACAGATTGCCATATTGTTTTACCGTCCATACATTTCATAAGGAAATCTTATTAAAATCAACGATTAATAAGGTTTTTTTAAGGAGATTTCTTATTATTTTTATAGAGAAAATCTTATTAAAATTTGACTGAAAAGTTGATTTTTTTTGCAACTAAGCACTAGAACAAAAATCGCGATCAATATTTTCATGGCAGGTTGGTTCAGGTGGTAAGGTGGGCGACTAATGATTTGAAGTCTCCAGTTCGATTCCCAGCCTGGTCATCGTTTTTTTTTATTTTTTTGCAGATTTTAAAACAATAAGGAAAACCCGATTGTTTTAATAAGGTTTCCTTCTTGGATGAAAACCATAGAGAAATCTTATTGTTTTTGTTCTATTTTATGTGGTTCATTTTTCTCTGTGTAACCGTTCAATAGATATTTGAGGTCCAAAAATCAAGAAATCTTTAAAAATTCGTTTTTTTTTTTCTTAAGTTTGTAACAAATGGAAAAATTATTAAAATCGAAAGCGGAAACATATTCTTGTAGGAAAAAGGTCTTGATAACTTTTTTCTTAAATCTAACCATTTGAAAGATATTCGAGGTAAAAGTAAAAAAACATTTTTTACTTTAAAAAATTTTCCAATTCACTGAAATTTCATTATTATCAAGTAAGCAAGATAGTTGCTTAAACGTTCTACAAAGAAGTCCTTGGCATCAAATTGCTTGCTTTAACCGTTAAGAAGATATTCGTATCTAAACCAATGCCCACTGATTTAAATAGTTTTCTAATGACCCGTATGCATTGCGATTTGGATACGAATATCTTCTAAACGGTTAAAGCAATCAATTTGATGCCAAGGACTTCTTGTTGACCCACCCTAATGTATGTAGATTACAAAATGTTTCTTTTTCTATGGAAGTGGAAAAATAACATTTTTTAAAATTTTTTTTCAACTTATTGGTATTTCGACTAATAGACTTCCATAGACAACTTGATGTAGAATATTCTACAACCATGACATTGAACTATCCTAGTGCCAATTTGTAACCATCTTGAAATTAGTTAACTATCATCTAGGTGGTACATACTTCAAATATTATGTGTGGAATAATTTCATACAATTTATAACCATTATAACCATTTAAAGAAAAAATCCCAAATCACTCTTCAGAGATTTAAACACCTTCAAAACTTATATACCAACTTAACCCAGACCACCACTACACAAGTGCACCTCTTGATAACAATAAAGTTCATTGTTCTTTAAGTACGATACGATATAAATTCAACAACATTTCCCCATAACTTACAATACGAAACAAAAAAAAAAAAAAAATCACAGAAAAACTCATAAACAGGAGAAGGGATAATAATTCCTTTTTTTTTCTCTTGAAACAGTCAATAAACGCCACCCCACCCCCATATAAATGCAATTTCAAAAAAAAAAAAAAAATAATAATAAAAACCAAAATACAAAACAAACAAAAAAAAAATCATATCCACTTGTTCCATCCATAAGATAGAATTTTCAACTATTTTCTCGTTTACTCGTACTACATTGTCGGTCGTTTGGTTGGTCTCGGTTTTGGTCGTCATAATAACATAGCGACTTTTGTACTACTACACTTTTTCGCCGCAATTCGCCGTAGTGTGGATGTGTCGAATTGAAAATATACACAACTCTTGTGCGTTTAAATTTCGAGATACTTTTTCGATCAGTTTACTACGAGACGTTGAGTGTTTGGGTCTTTTTCCATAACGGTATACTGGTGCGCTTTTTATAGTTTGATATAAAAAATAGTGAATTTATTTTTCTGTACTCAATCACAAGGAGGTACTAAGAAAAAAAAAAAACATTTTACACACTTTAACGGTGCAAAGGATTCGTGTGTCCCTATTGTGTGATTGGAAGCCATTAAAATAGAAAATTTAGCGGGAAATTTAAAAAAGTGCCTTACCTTAAAAAATTCACAAAAAATAATTCCTGTGTTTAAAATAATTTACTTTGTGTAGCACACAATCGTGTAAGGATAATAACCACTGCCGACATGTCTAAGAACGGATATATTTTTGGCGCCCTACTGGTTTTGGTCTTTTCATTTAATGCAGGTAAGTTTTTTTTTAAATTAAATGCATGCTTCTATGGGAGAAGTATTGGTTTTTTTTTTCTCAAAAATGAAGAAAATTTTAAGGCAAATATCGAAAAAGGACACATTAAACAAAGTGACAAAATTAATTTTTTTAGTTTTGTTTGTGTAAAGCAAATAAAAAATAATGAAAATTAATAAATAAATAAAAAAAATAATACAAAAAATTGATTTTGAAAAATTTTCAAACTTTGAATTGTCATAACTTGAAAACTATTTATCTCACAATAATGATCATGGGACTCAAATTAAAAGAAATTTTAGTGACTTTAAAATCATGATATTATTTTTTCCAAATACTTAATTGTTAAAGCTTTTAGCAATTAAATATGTGTTCTAAAATATTGTATTTTTTTTTTTAAAGAATTTTTATGTCCATTTAAAGTCAATGTAAACTTTGACCTCTCACAGATCTGTTCGTATACAATCTACAATTTTGTCTCACATAAGGGACTAAATTTAAACCACTCATTGTAACATTTAACTTCTTAAACGGTTTTTTGTTTTCTAAAATTTTTGGAAGTTTTCCGTTTGACACATCAAAAACAACAACTTTAGCTGGTATCATCATCACTCAGTATTTCTTACTGTAATTCGATATTACAAGTATTTCGACTCGGGATATTTTTCATCTCTTCATCTCATCTTTTTCATCAGTTTATTAGGATGGCTAGTATATATGAAAATATGTTAAATATGTGCCTATCAATGGGATGAATAAAGCTTTTTCGTGGAACCGCTGATAAGTGAAGAGTATCTGCCGCTGTCCTTCTAAAAAATGCCAATGAAAGTGCTCAAATTTTTCTCTCAAACAAGTGGAGTTTCTTTATTACTGCACGAAGAAAATGAAATGCACGACTGGTCACACGTACTTGCTCTTGTAGTTAAAAGTATCGATATCTCATATGATTTTGTTATATTTCGAAAAAAAAAAAAAAAATAATAATTTTTTTTATTTTTCAAAAACTTGTTTATATTTTTCATTTAAAAATAATAAGAAATACCTGTCTGTAAGCTTTGAATTAAATTGGCTTATGCTTTGATGAAATATACGAACCTAAAAAATATGTCCATTTTTGCAAAAAAAAAAAAAAAAAAACAGCAACGCCTTATTTCCGTTCTCCGCATTTTTTGAGAAAAACTAAAAACGCAGTTTTGTTAGAATCAATAAGACAATTACGTAGACCAAATTTAATCAAAATCGGTAGAGAGCTTTCGAGAAAATTGTAATACCTCGAAAACGGTATATGGGACGATATGCGTTAAAAAGAAAATATTAAAAAAAAATAAAAAAAAAATCTAGGGAATTGGGTAAAAATTATCTCTAGGTACCAAGTTTCAAGCTAATCCATCCATCCATTAAGGCCCTAGCTCGATGTACCGATGGACGCACAGACGCACAGACCGACGGACGCCATGACGAAAACCACTTTTTTGATCTTCTCTATGAAAGTAATGATGATTTTGATTAAAACCTCGAATTTTGTATCTACCTACACGAAACCAATAAATTGTCCTATAGAGCAAGTAAAAATAAAATCTGTTTTTTTAAATAATTAAAAACCCTTTTAAAAGTTTTTTTTACACAAAACCGTATGCCATTTGAGTTCTTCCATAAAAAAAAGAATATTTAGAAAAAACAATCGAAAATCTTTAGAGCCGTTTTTTTTTTTTAATAAAATTTTTTATAAACATTTTCTAACATTTAAAAAAAAAAAAATTTAGTATGCCATTTTTAAGAAAATATTGTTCAAAACATAAAACAAAATTTTGATAAAATTCATCAACCTGGTTACAAAAAATTTGATTTTTTCAAAAAAATCCAATTATGTGGTTTTTTGAAAAAAATATATATAACGTTTACTTTAACGTTTCTGCTGAAACATTTGGTTGAAATCGGCTATGTCGTTTACAAGAAATTCATAGATAAAAAAAAACCATTCTATGTTGGCTCTTAAAAATAAATTTTTTTTTTTCGAAAAAATGTAGTTTTTCTATTTCCGTTATGTGACATTTACCGTTAGTTCAATTTGTCATCTAGGGAATCACCCAAAACTATTTGCTTCCAAGTTTGAAGAAAATCGCTCCAGTTTATGCTATAGCTCTCAGTCTGTAGGCATCTTTGAAATGAGATTGATACGCCATATGAAAAACAATAAGCTTTCACATATTATAAAATTTTGTATAGGTTGTCAAACAAAAAATTTATTTAATAGCATGAGAACATAAAAATAAGTGTTTGTTTTTGCTTTTTTTGGATGAAATTTCATCGAGTCTAAAAAAGTCTAGCTCTTTTTGTAGATGTCTCATAGACCTGATCGATATATATATTTTGAGCTTGGACAATAATCTTTCAGATGGTGTAAACATTTTTATAGGTTGTTAGGGAAAAAATGGATTTAATAGCGTGAGAAGATAAAATTACGTGTTTTTTTCGCTTTTTTTGATGAAAATGATTGTTTTCAAAAAATTATTTTTATACTTTTTGCGCATAGTAAAAATTTTAGTATGTCTTTATTCTTTAGGAAAATTTCGTAAACTTTTTAATGGTTTAATTTTTATTTTTTTTTTCAAAAAAAAAAATGATTTTTTAAGGTTTCACTTCTACCACGTGTGAATTGTACACATGATTTTTTTTTTTTATTAAAATGTCTCAATGTAAAAATAAGATGATTTCCACTAAAATTAAGTGAATTTCTTTTATATTTGCACATTCAAGAAATTAAGAAGATTTATTGGCTTAATTTAAAACGGAAGTCATCCTGGCGAAAAACCATGCAAAAATCAGCTTAATTTAATAAGGAATTCTTTTTTTATACAAGAAATTCAACTGCACACAAAGTTTGGAAATTAAGGCTCTTTTTAAAGGTGTTTTCGCCTTTAAAAGTAATTTTTTTCTTTTTTTACATTTCTTATAAAATTAATGATTACATTAGGTAAATTAATTTTTTTTTGTTTTTTAAATGCAATACAAAATTTTAAAATTCTATGCTTTTTTTGCCAAAAGAGCATATACATACATGTGACATTTTGACTGAATTTCTTAAGAAAATTTATATATTGAGCTATGAAAGCCATTCCATGCAACCTAGTAGAGCATAATAATAATTTTTCCATTGGCACTTTCTCCTGCGAATCACTCAATTTCGATCTGAACAAGTTTTTAATTTTTGAATTTTTTGATTGAATCGTGACTTGCTGTTTCTTGTCCATTGCCTCCATTGCATCGACTGCCGCCACCAACTTCTAAATAACATAAGTCAACGGAAAAATGGTCTTTCGACGTTGTTCGGTCGTCGCCATAGTCTTCGTCATTAAAAATTTAGTGCAATTTTTACAATTAACGTTCTCTTGTCCGACGACTTTGTTTGATGTGCATTTATATGGAGAAGCATAAATGTAAGTCAACGTCTATAACCAAATCCATACCAACCTACAAGCTATAGTCAACTTTGATTTGTACCTAGATAAACAAATGTTTGCGGTTGCAATTTTTGTACTCTTCTTACTGACTGCGTTGAACTATTGATGAGGGGGGAAATATGGGGGAAGTCATAACACAACCCCATCATCATCAACAACATAACTGGGTCAGATGGGTGTTAACCCGTGCATAAGAGGTCTTTTATGATGGATGGATACCTTCCTCAACAAAAAGGTGATTCCGACAACACGTATATAGAAATATTGAAGAAGTGAAGATGGGCGGTGCAAGTAAGTGCATCAGGGCACTATACTGGCTTGTGTACGGCGGCGGTGTTTTTTTAAAGATGTGGAATAGGTGATGATGGCATATAGTTTTGTTCGGTTTGGTTTTGGAATTGCAGTCAGGATTAATAAATGAAGTTGATTTGTATCTTTTCTTGTGGTTGGTTCCCTTTTCGTTTGGTGTTCTTTTTTATTAAATTTGTCTTCTTTTTTTTATCCAATTATGGATATTGACATTTGAGATGAAGCCAATACAAAATTTTATCACGTTTTCTAGTCAATGGATTTTAAATGCTTACGCATTTTTGTTAAGGAAACCAGGGGAGTAACGTATTGATTGGTGTATACGGATGTTCCCATTATGAAGAATGTGTGGCAAAAAACCTTTTCTGTAAAAATATCCAATTATAATGTTCCATAAAAGGCATAACTAAAGAGCCTTTTACAACTTTTTTAACTCTTTCACTTGAATAATCCAAAAATCATTTTTTTACGCTGTAAGATGAAAGTGCAAAATTTTTAACAGTTTTAAGTTTTTTTGACGTGATAACGTCTTATAAATCGATGAACCATGGCAGCCACCACAAAACACTCTCGCACTTTCGCAGTGCGGCAAAAAATTTAAATTCAAAATTAAAAATAAACTATTATCTCCTAAAGCTTATTTGAAAGATAATAATCTAAAGCCTAATCCAAATGAAGGATTTTTTAAAATTCCGTCATTTAATAGGGTAAACAGGGGTAAAACGAAAAGATGAAATTTGGGATAAAATCTAAAAGCGTGGTCGTAGAGAGTTGATTCTTTTTGTTATAGATAGAGGAGACTGATTTAAAAATAACTGCATTTAAAAAAAAAATTCTGGAACTCTGTTATAACGTTTTGTTTGAACGTTGATCAGGTGTTGTGGGTATGACAAAATGGGTAGGGGAAATTTTTTTTTTGACAATTCTAAAGGTACCAGGTGAAAGATGAAGTAAAAAAATTAGGCGTCTCATACAGATTTTTTTCCAACACTCTGCGTTTCGAAATATGAATTTTTGAAAAATACCTACTTTTTTAGGGGTATTTTTGGGTAGTTTTTGATTATTAGCTTTTTTTTGGAGCGTTCAAAACATCTCAAGTTATATGGCTGATGAATGCGCATACATGTGCAAAAAATTGGAATCGTTAAAAGAGTTTTGACTGAATACGGAGAAAAATAAGTTTTTAAAAAACAGGTTTTTTGGCCGTTTTTAACCGATTTTCATCGTTTTTTATTTTTTATCATTTTTTCTTTAATAGATAGAGGAATAAAGTACATGGAGTAATGATAGACCATGACTACGACTATATGTGTGAACACAATTTTGAGATAACGGTAAAATAAAATTTTAGAATTCAACTGGTTATAACTTTTTACCAAGACCAGATAGAAATTTGATTAAACATTTATGAGCATCCTGATACAATTACCTTTCAATTGGTATATCACACATAACGCTAGACTAACTACAAGCCACACAATGTTTAATCAAGAAACTTGCAAAAAACATCATACCACCAGTGGAGATCTGTTGCGCCATGAACATCCACCAGTGTGGGAAGTACTGTAATCTCAGTCTGGAAATTCCACATGGTTGACTTTAAAAAATTCTAACTTCTCTTGTAGGCATCTTTGAAATGAGATTGATACGTCATTTGAAAGGTGAAACAATAAGCTTTCACATGGTATAAAATTTTTTATAGGTTGTTAGGGCAAAAATTCATTTAATAGCATGGAGAACATAAAAATAAATGTTTTTTTTTGCTTTTTTTTATGAAATTTCATCGAATTTAAAAAATTCTAGCTCTTTTTGTAGATGTATCATAGACTTGATCTATATATATATTTTGAGCTTGGACAATAAGCTTTCAGCTGGTGTAAAAATTATTATAGGTTGTAAATGAAAAAATGGATTTAATAGCGTGAGAAGATAAAATTACGTGTTTTTTTTCGCTTTTTTTTTGATGAAATGATTGTTTTAAATAAATTATTTTAATACTTTTTGCTCATTGTAAAAATTTTAAAATGGTTTTATTATTTAGAAGAAATTATTGTCTTTATAGACAACCTCATTTTAAAGGGTAAAATAGCTTCAGTACTTAATTGCCCCTCTCTCCCCTACTCACATATGAAATAGAAATGAATAAGTTCCAACATAATTTTTGCGTAGATTGACGATGGAGGTATACGAAATAAAAGCTACTATTAATAGGATTTATTATAGTCTCTTTCTCTTTCATGAGAATGCATTTTTTTTTTTGACCCTCTGTTTACATGATTTCATTTTCAGTTTAGGTTCGTGAGGTGAAATATTTTTAGATGATTATTATGATTTGTTTAAACTGAAAGATTGAATTGTTTATTTTTGCGTTAAAAGTTTTGAATGAAATTGGAAAATTTATTTTTCACACATTGTTTAAGTTTACGTTGTAAACATAATAATGGTTCCTTATTAAAATTTCTACAAGACAATAGAAATAGTTTAAGAAGGAAAAAAAAAACATTGTTATTGTATTCTTTCATTAAGATGTGGTAGTTTTTACTGAATGTTATGCTTAAAAAATATGTAGGTATGTTTTCTGAGAAGATATTTCCTATATTTTTTTTTTATTTCGAAATTAATAGTGTTTTACTAAAAAATTAATTTCGAAAATTTCGATATTCTGAATGAAAATAAAAACCACTAATGGGTGTGATGTGTTTTAATAAAAAATTTAATTTAACATCAAAAATTGTTTTTCTTTTTGTTATTATATTAAAATACTATTTTGCCTGCCACCAACGCGTGACAAAAAATAAATAATTTGTAAATCGTTTCTTTTTTGTTTTGTTCATATCAGACTGACCATATTTTATTATTATATGAAAATTATAGTTTTTCTAAAAATAGTATAAAGGGCCTATATTTTTAACAAAATCATTAAAATATAAATAACAACAAATCAACAAGAAATTATTAAAACTCGAATATTTAGCTGTGAGCAAAACAACAGCTGATAATATGTTAGCGATATTTGATATTAAGAAAATTTAAAAACTTATTTTGGTTAAGTTAACCAAGTTTTTTTTTTTTATTTTGAAAAATCAACTGTTAGAAAAAGATTCTATTATTTTTTTTTATGTGTCAAATAATAGTTTCTAGAAATAGCATAGCATGTTAAGTTTTAAAAATTTTAAATGCTAAATATAAAAAAAAATATTTAATACAAAAAAATATTTTTTTTTTTTACAGTTGCTACAATTTAGACTTTTGTTTTCTAAAAATTCTAAGTTCTACAAGAAATAAAACGACATACTTCGTTTAAGGATTAAAACCATTTAAATACATATTTTTATTATTTTAAAAATAATTACATTTTAAGTTTTTTCTAAAATATTTTATCTTTTATCAATTTTTTGACATCACTTTTAAACAGTCATAAGATAAAAGAATTTTTTTTCAAACAAAGAAGTACGTGTAATTCATTGGTTCATTTTACTTTTATTTTGCAATATAAATCGTATTTTTTTAAATTATAATTAAACTTTGATTTCTATAAAAAAAAACTTTTTGACTAGTGAAATCGAACAGGGTAGAAAAAATCGAATGCCTTGTGCGATTTCACTAATCAAAAAGTTTTTTTTATTATAGAAATCAAAGTATATTTTTCTAATGGTTTTTTGTGGGCTGAGCTCGAATCTGAAGTCAGAAAAATTCTATCACATCACGTTTTTGACATATTACCATGCCAAAAATCAGAAAAATAGTATTTGCGACGTTCAAAATTTAATATCTCAAAAACTTTGCACGTTAGAGCTATTCTGGTGCTTGATTCAAATTAAAAAGGTCAATGACCATTAGAAAAGTATAATTTGGTTTCTATGGAAAATTATTTCTCGCCAATATTACTGTCATTTACGGAAAAATCAATTTTAAAAATCGTTTTTTTTGTTTTTTTTTTCAATTGTTCTCAATTTCTAAAACAAAAGTATAGTTTTTCCACACAATCTTTAAAAAACGGTCTTAAGCTAAATAATTGCATTCCAAACTTTTCAAAAATAAAAATTTTTTCGGTAACTTTTTTGATTGAAAAATAGGCAATTTTTTCAAATTAAATTCGTCAAAAATCCAATTTAGTAGATAGAAAACATAACAAAGTAATTTTTAACCAAGTTTTGTTAAAATCTAACTATTTTTGTAAAAGATAAAAATAAAAAATAAAAAAATCGTATTTTTGCATTTTTTTCAATATTTTTGAGGTTATAGAAAAAAATTGTTTGAGTAAAAGTTGTAGACATTTATACTACTTACAACTTTTGCATTTGACTTTTTTCGATAGGACGTCTAATTTTGACAGAAATCGTAAAAAACCATGATTTTTGACACCCACCCCACTTTTTCGCCCACCCACCCCCTTTCCCCCAATTTTTTTGTGGGCAATTTATTTTTCCCCTTTCAAATACCATTTATCCTAAAATTTCCCAATACCCTTATGCTGCTAATAATTTGTTCAACTTTTGCCTTCTGAAAACCGGATTGGCACTGGTCTATGTCTCTTATATTAAGTTAAAATTTTATTACGTGTCATGTTTTGAAAAAAAATCAGGTGATAAATTTGTACTAGAACACAGTACAGGGGCTATGTAAAGTTGGCACCCCTAAATGTTGTTTTTTTTTCAAACCTGCCTGGTTTCTTTTCGTTAGCCCACCCTTAGTTCTTAAATTATATCGGAATTTTTTTTTTTTCACCTCACAAATCACAAAAATAATTTTTTTTATGTAGTGTAAAAGTTGTTGGTTTTGCACTGTGGTTCGTTTGCTCAGGATAGCCCAACTTTTTTTTCTTTATTATACTATTTTTGCAAAAAAAAAAAACAAAAAACTTTTTTCATATCAGAAACCGAAAAATTGTAATTTTTTTTCCTGTGAAAAAATCGTTAGTTCAAAACCGTGGTTTGTTTGATCAAGGTAAGCCCAGGATAGCCCAACTTTTCACTATCCTACTCTTAGTTTAAAAATTATAGATGAATTAGTTTTTATTTACCACACCAAAAAAAAAAATATTACGCATACACCACAGTGACCTTTTTAAATTTATAATTTAGAAAAATTAAATGCACTGGTGTGCCTCAAATGTTATTTAGGTATTTGACTTAGAATTTTTACTTGGTTAAATGTAGTCCATATAATATTTCTATTAAAAAGCTTATTTGTTTTATTTCACCTTAAAACCAGAACACACAAATATTTTTTCAAGTGTAAAAATCATTAATTTTTTGGTTTGCCATATAAGCACCTAGAAAAGCTACATGCTAAGTAAAATATATCCAAACATTTTTCAAAAGTAACAACAAATATAAAATGGTGTGTGAAGTGATTTCTTTTTCAGTACCCGAATAGAACTTTTTAGACTTTTGCGACTTGACTTGACTTGAATTACATTTAATTCCAGCTAATTTGAAAATTTAATATGAATGTTAGTGGAGTAACTAAAGTTCAAAAATTGGCAATATTAAGGAACCCGGTAATTAAAAATACTTTAAAGTCTATAGATTAAAAATTTGCCGGTGTTGCCGTTTTGATTTTTTAAATTTAATTGAAGATTTTTGTGAACGAAAAAATTTTGTTTTCAAATTTTTTTTTCAAATTTCATAAATTAATTGATGCCAAAAGATTGTTTAGGAAATTCAAGGAAAAAAAATATATTGTAGTGAGGGACAATCTTCCATTGTTGAAGCGATAGATGCAATTTTCTTATTAATTGACTTCAAACACAAAAAAAAAATTTGAACAGAACGGCAACACCTACAATATTTAAATATACATTTTTAAAAAGCTAAAAGCTTTTTCTTATTTATAAAATTAAAATTAAGAAAATTGAATGAAGGACTTTTGAAAGAATAGTAATTGAACTCAGATTTTTGAAAAAAAAAAAAATTATTGACAACATTTTAACATGTCGTTTTTAAAACTTTTTCGAAATTTAAAATGCACTTATTTTTCAAATTTTTCGGCCACATTTATTATGATTGAAATTATAAAAGGAAATGTCAATATGTATTACGCTTTATGAAAAAAATTGAATAGCATTTCATTTTCCAAGAACTTTTTTAATAGAAGTTTTGAGTTAACTTATTTTTTTTTGTTTAAGTCCAACATTTAAATATAAAGTTATTTTTTATTTATTCAATAGCCCTTATTGTTGAAAGTTAAATAGTAAAAGTTTTAAGTTCTTATTTGTCAAAATCTTGAGAAAATCAATTATTACAATGCAAAAATTCAGTTTTTATTAAAAAAAACCCATTGAAATTGAAGTAATTTAAAATTTTTTTTTCAAAAGTGTGATATATATTAAATTTTCTGGTTCGGAATTCAACTGATAATATTTATGGCCAAATTTTTTTTTTAAATAAATATATATTTTATTAGAAAAAGTTTGGAAAAAAAGTCATTTTTAAATTTTTTTAATAACATTTTTTTTTTAATTCTGAGTTTGAGGACCATTTTTTCAAAAACTCTTAATTAAATTAATTGCATATAAATTTAAGAGATAAGAATAAGCTTCTGGCTTTTTAAAAATGTATTTTAAAATATTGTAGGTGTTGCCGTCGTTTTCAAAATATTTTTTTTTGTGTTTGAAGTCAGATTGTGAGAAAATTGCATTTATAGCTTAAACGATGGAAGATTGTCCCCTACTCCCTTATATTTTTTTTCCTTAAATTACTCAGAAAAGTTTTTGCTATATTTTTTTGTTTTATGAAATTTAATAAAAAAAAAAAAATAATTTTGTTCAAAAAAATTTAATTTTAATTTAAAAAAACAATACGGCAACATCGGCAATTTTTAATCTATAGACTTTAAAGTATTTTTAATTACCTACGTTAAAAAAAAATAATACATAATAATAATAATTTGCTTCTATATTTTCGTCTATATTAGAATATCTTGTTTCATGTCTTGAACAATACCTAAATATGTTTGTATTTAATGCAACTAATTTTAAATAAAATGTCAAACTCAATTAGTGAAACGAAAATTTAATTACTAACTAGGCTTTCAAAGTTTACCTATTTTTGGATATACAAATTGCACTATAAAGTTTATAACAAAGTCCATATGGACTAATGGATCAACCTAATTATTCATATGCGTGTTTTGAGTTCTTATAAAACGTGAGAAAAATGATTTTTGTTTTTAATTTAGTTACGAAAAAAATTAAAACGTTATGGTGATTCGCAAACTGAATTTTAACGAGTTCAGCTCAAACGACTCGACAAAGTGAATGTTTATTCCTCTCTAATGGAAAATTGCATTATGTGACTGAACTAAAAATGTGTGTTTTTTCCCCCCTACTTTAAAAATATCAAGAAAATTGTTTGCAAAATGTTCGTCATATTTCTATCATCATCGCATCACCATTGATTCTACTAAAGTAACTCAAAAAAAAAAAAAAGAAGAAGGACGACAAAAATGAGGTTAAAGTGAGTGTTTGTATAAATATATCCTCACTCGCATGTAACTTTATCTTTTTTATACTTTCCGTATAAGGATAAGAAAGTTATATGGAAGATATTGACTATAGAGGGTCATTAGGAAATTTTTAGTACACTTTTCCAAACAGTGCGGATCTTTATGTCCTGCAGTCACGTATATTTTTTGACGTCGTCGTTTGTTGAGAGATGCATGAAGGGACTCAATTTCAATGCGGGTCGTGTGTTTTATTATTTTTGTTTTTGTATGGGAATTAATACTTAAAAATTTAATTGCTCATTGTAATGAAATAAAATCGTCTATAATTACATTTTGGTGTAGAAAATTCATTTAAAACATGCGGGCTAAAATATAAGCTGGCTGGGGTGTGGCAAATAATAACGATGATGTGTATTTTTGCATTTAATTGCTTTGATTTAATGAGTGATTTGGTTTTATTGTATGAAATGAATTAATTTTTGTGAGTTTAATGAAAATGTCTTAATGACTGGATTTTTATGGAAAAAAATATTAGGAAAAGTAAAAAAAAAAAATAAAATGCACGACTGGGTCGCACGAACTTGTTCTTGGAGTTCAAGTTGCTTTCCTTAATTTTTTAAGACTTTTTATATAGAAAAACTTTTTTCAAAGGAATAAAACAACATATGAAATCTAATTGCCCTCCAAAACAAGTATGCAATTTAATTTGTTATATTTAGACGACTCGTTAGAGTCGTTTTTTTTTTAAATTAATTTTTTATAAATGATTTTTTGGAAAAAAGTTTTAAAATAAAATTGGTATGCCATGTTGTAGAAATCACTAATCTACATCATAAGCCAAAATTTAAAAAATTCAATGTCTGTTTTTCGAAAATTTGATTTAAAAAAAAAGTTTAAAAAAATTTTTTTTTTTAATCCAAAAATTTATATTTACAAAATTTTATTTTTGGCTTATTAATATAGATCAATTAATTGAAAGATAGACCTTGTCTTACAACTTGCATTTAATTTTTTTCAACATTTGATCATTTTTCGAGAAATTTCAATTTTACTAAAATTGGTACACTGTTATTTTTGGTCCAAAAAAATTAATTCCAAAAACCCCTCTTGAGAGTCGCCAAATAACACCAAGTCAAGTTTGACATTAATCGGTAAATCCGACAGACTGACAGACGAGACGGACTTACGGGACCCCACTTTTTTGGCATTCTCTATCATTGTAATGTCATGGAAAATTGTTATCTCAACTTTTTTTTTGTACGAATGCATAACTTGACGGGTTGGTGTCGAAATTCTGTATGTTGCAAAATTCTGTATTCAAAATACTGTATGCCAAAATACTGTATGTCAAAATTCTGTATGTGCAAAATGCTGTAGGAACAAAATTCTGAAAGTCAAAATTCTGTATAGCAAAATTCTGGTTGGTCAAAATACTGTATTTCAAAATTCTGTACATCAAAATTCTGTAAATCAAAATTCTGTAAAAATGCTGTAAAAAAATATCGTTTTGATAATGTAACAAAGTGCGCGCGCACTTTACAAAATTCTGTAAAAATGCTGTAAAAAAATATCGTTTTGATAATGTAAAAAAGTGCGCGCGCACTTTTTTACATTATCAAAACGATATTTTTTTACAGCATTTTTACAGAATTTTGATATACAGTATTTTGCCGTACAGAATTTTACAAAACAGAATTTTGCATGTCAGTATTTTGTTGATACAGTATTTTGACGTACAGAATTTTGTATTTACAGTATAATGACGTACAGAATTATGGTATTACAGTATTTTGACCCCACAGAATTTTGTCGTACAGAATTTTGACAAGCAGAATTATGACCCGCTCCCTAACTTGACAGTATGTAGTACCTACATAATCGCAAGTAAAAATAAAAGTAATGGTGTTGTATCGAAAAATAATATAATTTTACTACGTTTGAAGTTAGTTTTTAATAAAATTGGTCTAAAAAACAATGAATTGGTGAAAAATACAATTTTAGGGACCAGTTAATGTTTTCAGCTGTGCAAATTTGCCATCATTTTAATTGATCAAAAAAACTTCCTTAAAAGATAAAATTTGTCAATGCTGGTGGTAAACCAAATCATTCTCTAATATCTACAAGTTACATCTTACTACAAAATCCATTCATCACTTTTTGGATATGTCATTTATTTTCATCTTCAATTTTACTGTCAATTAAGACTTGTTGGCTGTTGTTAACGATACCCACACTTCCTTTCACTTGATTCCAATGGTCAACTCTAATTAAGAAACCAATTCACGTCTTATGTCGTCCCGAACAACACAAAAAAACCAAAACAAACATTTTCATTTGAAAAAAAATTGTTGCCAAATCAGAAGATTTGTGTCCTCAGAGTAACAAATTATTGCTGGTTGGTCTGCCAAAGGCCATTTGATTGAAATCAACTGATGTTTCCTCTCCCTCCAACTTCGTTACCCTTCTTTAAACTCATTCACGCACCAAGTATTTCCAACAACGAGATATATTATTATTCTCAAGCTGAAAACCAATGTTTTAAGCTGGACAAGACTGACGACGACGACGACGTGACATAGCCAACAATTCTCTATTTTATGGCTCGAAAGAGACTCCACATTTGACTGCGTTTTCTTACAATGGTTTTCCCAAGTGAATACACGTTGTTATTAGACCAATTTACACTTTTTTTTTTTGTTGTTGTTTATGTTTGTCCATAAGGCACAATCAAAACGACAAAGTTGATTCAACAGTGTGGCAATATCGCCGCAATATGAGAAACTTATTGCCCTGACGACTTGTCTGTCCCCCAATTACAAATTGCCTCTGTTCAAAAAAAGAGAATCCCCGAAAGACCCGTCGTCAATCTAAATTCTATAAAGGTCAAATTAAAGACGCTATGATTTTAAACATCGATTTCAAGACTCGACTCGTGTATAAAATCCAACAAGATCATGAGAGGGTATTGTGGTCTCGATGTAATTAGATAGTTTTTTATGAGCAAGCTAGGAGCGAAGCTTGTACTAAATTCATGTCTCTGCTCTCGTAAGTCATTTCCTCAATCTAAATTTTTCCACATGGCTGAGTCTGTACTTATGACAATCGAATACTCGAGAAACTAACTAATTTAGATTATTAATCTGGGTAGTAATTATTTCGGGACATGACAAATATGTTCAAGATGTTAATAAAGTAAGTAAGCTAGTGCACGAGTAAAGTTGCGGTTGAGTGAGATATTTTTATATATTCATAGTTTTTGTAAATTGATGGTCACATAGCTACAAATTCAAGATCATAACGTCTTACTATTACTAACTTATATGATGAAAATTGATTCTCAGGATTTGTTTTATAATATCTAATTAAATAGGAACAAAATGTTCAAGGTCAGTATTAATTTTTATTCACTCAGAAGAAAATTTTAAACCCTGAGTTGTAAATGAAACAGTACTACCTAATATAATAATGAACTTAGTTTTATTTAGAACTAATTTTTTTTTTTTTTTTAATTATTTCGGTAGGTACATTATAATTTTTCTAAAATAAAGCAACCGTATGGGGTTTTAAGAAAATTTTGGTTTATCAAAAATAATTAATTTTTGAAAATTCTAGAACTACGTTCTGAATTTTTATAGGAATTTTTAATATTACGGCTACTTAAATAAAATGCCCGAATGGGTCTCACGTACTTGCTCTTATAGTTGAAGTAACTCTAATGTTAAAGCTTGTTATTGAACAAGATTAGGAAGTATGATATTTTTAAGGAATTTCATAAGATAGGTATGTACAAAATATAAAATCTGTTTTTATAATTATTTAAACATCGTTTTAAATGATCTTTTACACAAAACCATGTATGCTATTTGAATTCTTGTATAAAAAAGGAATTTTTAGAAAACAAAAAAAAATTTAAATTTTTAGAGCCGTTTTTTTTTTTCAAATAACTTTGTATATACATATTTACCAACCTAGATACAAAAATTTTCTAACATTTTTCAAAAAAAATTTGGTATATGCTGTTTTTAAGAAAATATAATTCAACACATAAAAACGAAATGTTGATAAAATTGATCAGTCCGTTTTCCAAAAATTGATTTTTCAAAAAAAAAAAATGTGGTTTTCGAAAATTTTGGAAAACTTTTATACAACTATTATTTTAACGTTTCTGTTGAACGTTTGATTGAAATCTATGTCGTTAATGAGAAATTCTTAAATCAAAAAAGCCGTTCTATGTCAGGTAACGGTACAAAAAATATTTCGTTTTATTTATGTTTTACTACACACAACCATTTTCAAGCAAAATCGTTAGAGCCAGCTTTTGAAAAAAAGTGGTTGTCTGTAAGACGATGATTTTACGTGCTAACGTCGTCAGAAAACAGGTTGTGTGCTTTTTTTTAAAATGAGTCAATTGAAGCGTTTACTTATTTCAAACAATCATAATTTACAAGAAAAAGCTAAAAAAAATACCTTTTTTATTTTCTCATTATATTAATTTTTTTATTTTAAAAGCCTAAAAAAAAAAAAAAATATGCAATTTAAAAGCCAAGAATTTCTTCTTAAGAATAAAACCATTTTTAAATTTTTACAATGCGCAAAAAGTATAAAAATAATTTATTGAAAACAATCATTTTCATCAAAAAAAGCAAAAAAAAAACATGAATTTTTATCTTCTCACGTCATTAGTTCCATTTTTTCCCTAACAACCTATTAAAAAATTTTATGCCTTCTGAAAGCTTATTGTCTTAGCTCAAAATGTATATATCGATCATTTCTATGAGACATCTACAAAAAGAGCTAGAATTTTTTGAACTCGATAAAATTTCATTAAAAAAAGCAAAAAAAAACATTTAATATAAGAGAAGTTAGAATTTTTTTAAAGTCAACCATGTCGAATTTCCAGACTGAGATTACGGTACTTCGCACACTGGTCGCTGTTCATGGCGCAACATCTCCACTGGTGTTTTGAGGTTTTTCGCAAGTTTCTTGATTTAACATTGTGTAGCTTGTAGTTAGTTTACCGTTATGTGTGATATACCAAATGAAAGGTAATTGTATCAGGATGCTCATAAAAGTTTAATAAAATTTCTATCTGTTCTTGGTCAAAAGTTTTAACCTGTTGAATTTTAAAATTTTATTTTACCGTTATCTCAAAATTGTGTTTACGAAAATGATTGAAACTTCGCAAACATTTAGTCGTGGTCATGGTCTATCATTACTCCATATACTTTATTCCTGTAAAGAAAATAAAGATAAAAATAAAAAACAATGAAATACGGTCAAAAACAGTCAAAAAACATGTTTTTTAAAAACTTGTTTCTTCCGTTATTCAGTCAAAACTCACTAAACGATGTATGCATAAGGCCAAAACCTACATGTCCTATAAGTTTGAGATTTTTAGAACGCTCCAAAAAAAAGCTTAAAATCAAAAACTACCCAAAAATACCCCTAAAAAACAAGGTGTTTTCAAAAATTCATATTTCGAAACGCAGAGTGTTGGAAAAAATCCGTATCAGACACCTACTTTTTTTCCCTCATCTTTCACCTGGCACCTTAAGAATTGTCAAAAAAAAATTTCCCTACCCAAAATCATCATTTTGTCATAGCCCCAACACGTGTACAACGTTCAAACAAAACGTTGTAGCTTAGTTTCAAAATTTTTTAGAATTTTTTCTTAAATGCAGTTATTCTTAAATTAATCTCATCTATCTATAGCAAAAAAATCAACTTTCTACAATTTCGCGTTTAGATTTTAGCCCAAACTTCATCTTTCCGTTTTACCCCTATTTACCCTATTAAATAATGGAATTTTTAAAAATCCTTCTTTTGGATTAAGCTTTAGGTTATTATCTTTGAAATAAGATATAGAATATTTTTGTACCTCTAATAGTTTATTTTTAATTGAAATTTTTTGCCGCACTGCGAAAGTGCGAGAGTGGAACGGGAGAAAATGGCGTCACTTTTTTGTGGTGGCTGCCATGGTTCATCGATTTATAAGACGTTATCACTTCAAAACTAAGTTTAAAGTTGTCTCATATTCAAAAACCATAGTAAAATGAAAATACTTAAACATATTAAATACTAATACAAAAAAAAAAACTTAAGTTTTGGTCCAAAAACAAATTTCAATTCCTCCTCTAGGGAATCACCCAAAACTGCTAACTACCTACCAAGTTTGAAGAAAATCGCTCAAGTAGTTAAGACTGAAGCTTGAGGTAGGTAAATACAGAGGGACAGAGAGACAGAATTGACGAACCAAATTTTTTGACATTCTCCATCATCGTAATGTCATACATAACATAAAAAAGATTAGATGAAAATGATTTCTTGTTTTATTTTTTGAACATATTTTTTTTTATTTATATTATTCAGGATTATATTTTATTGATAAAGTACCTATTTTCCTAGTTACCCTCCTTTTGGGTCAGGTTAATGATCTTAATCAAATTTATATTCGCTTTGTCAGTTTTCTATATTTTATTGCAGTGAAAAATTAAATGAGAGAATATTCAATATTATGTACGTATACATTAGGGTGAGTCTAAAATAAAAATTTCGAACATTTGATGTTCAGTCTTCAGTCAACTTTAAGCCTTTAAATTTAACTTAATAACAAATGTTGGGACAGGCCTTTGTTCAATTTCTTGTGATAAAAAAGACATTTTTTATTTAAATTTTAACTCGATTTCGAAAACTATGGGTCGTGCCACATGTATAAAATTGGTAGAGATCATTCACCAAGTCGTAAACTAAATTTTTTGAATCACATTTTGAAATAGAAAGTGTAATTGTATCAAGGGGCACGGTAGTGCCCAGCCAAGTTCTCTAGCAACTTTGGCACTACACCCTTATTTACAGGAAACAACTCAGGCCATTTTCGAAGCCCCCTTTAACTTCCACACCAAAGATGCTAGAAATTTCAAACTCGCTACATTTGTTGAGCTGGTCAAAACCAAACACCTCACAGCTTCGTACGATGAGTAGTTTCTGAGATATAGGGCTTCAAAAATCGCAAAAACCTTAACTGACTCACTGACAGATCATCAAAATTATGGAGACCTTCCCGCTATCGTAGAAACTTGAAATTTTACATGGTGATAGGACTTGTGGTGTATACAAAGGAAAAAATCGAAAATTTGAGATTTTCAATTCAGGGGGCGTGGTAACCGCCCATTTTCGCCGTTTTTTCATCAATTATTATAGAGCACTTCTGATTATCGTAGAATCTTGAAATTTGGTAGAATGGTAGAGCTGATAGTTTATACAAAGGAAAAAATTTAAAATTTGAGAATTTTAGCCAGGGGGCGTGGCAACCGCCCATTTTCACTGAATTTTCATCAAATATTATAGAGCACTTCTGATTATCGTAGAATCTTGAAATTTGGTAGAATTATAGAGATGGTAGTTTATACAAAGGAAAAAAATTAAAGTTTGAGAATTTCAGCCAGGGGGCGTGGCAACCGCCCATTTCCGCTGATTTTTTATCAAATATTATAGAGCACTTGTGATTATCGTAGAATCATGAAATTTGGTAGAATGGTAGAGCTGGTAGTTTATACAAAGGAGAGTTGAGAATTTCAGCCAGGGGGAGTGGAAACCGACCATTTTCACTGAATTTTCATCAAATATAGAGATTTTCAATTCTACAGCCATACCTTGCAAAAAGTAATGAAATCACAACAAAAACAATACTGTTAAAAAAGAGCCAAGTTCTCCTATGTTAAAATTATGCTGGCACAAAAAGTAT
The DNA here is from genome assembly GCF_945859705.1 of Episyrphus balteatus. Classification (NCBI taxonomy): domain Eukaryota; kingdom Metazoa; phylum Arthropoda; class Insecta; order Diptera; family Syrphidae; genus Episyrphus; species Episyrphus balteatus. The sequence goes on along the minus strand of NC_079134.1, from coordinate 24,044,789 downwards.
TGAGATGTAAAAGTGTACCAAGTTCTAAAGTTTGGGTTAAAATTCGTATCAATAAAATCTTGATTGTTTACTTGGCAATTTTTTAAATAACTTTAAAAATCGGTAATTAAAAGAAAAATTGTCTAGAGAACAATCAAGATTTTTTTGATACGAATTTGAACCCAAACTTTAGAACTTGGTACACTTTTACATCTCAATACTTTATGTGCCAGCATAATTTTAACATAGGAGAACTTGGCTCTTTTTTAACAGTATTGTTTTTGTTGTGATACATATTGTATTATCCAACACAAAAACTGAATTTAAAAAAAAAATCTGTTGCTTCATTTACATTATTAAGAAGATTTACAAAAATTATTGACTCCAAATATTCAGTGATTTCATGATGAAATTTAATTTTTAGAAAACTTGCTCATTCGATTTAAGCTTAATTTCAGAAATTGTTTTGTCTTTTTTAAGCTGATAAACTTTATTTTTGCCTTCAGATAACTTTTCTTGATTGTGAAATGCACTCTTTTTGACCAAGAGTCTAACAACCTCATAAATACACACCCGCTATGAGGGTAAAACCATTATTTCTTTACTTTTCTTGTTGTCATGAAATGACACACTGATATTTTTGTTAACACCCTTTAGTGTATTGTGTCTGTCTTGTCTGGTATTTTATGACAGACATAAAAGAACTTCTAGCTCATTTCGTTTGAGCAGTGTCAGTGTGTATTACAATAAGTAGAAAACAAAAAATAAAACAGGTTGAGAACCTTTCGAGAAACTCCTTCTCCAAATGTGTCATCTAGAAGATGCCATCTAGAAGAAAGAAATGTTGATAGAAAAGTTGATAAAATCCATTGAAGTATTTATTTGGAAACATATTGCATTATGTCTCGTCTCAATCGAATCAAAGATAAAAAAGTTCCCACGAAAAATTTATTCAAAACTACATATTTTGCTCCACAAAAATCATTTTCAATATGATTTACCAATCTCTCTAATTGGACTGTCCATTAAATTAATAAAAAATAAAACCAACTTCCAAGTTATTTGAATATAAATGCCAATATTAAGTATCAACATAATAAAATTAAGACTTTATGTCAAAATCACAAACTAAGAAGAAGAAGAAAAAAAAAATTATTAAAAAAACATAACGAGCTTGCAATTACGACCAAAGTCGATTTGAAATCGTTATAAATAAATTTAATAAACCCATCTCCACTATGAAAGATCGTCTGTCGCGTCGTTTTCGTCGTCGTCGGAGTTCCACTTCAATACATTTTAGTTGTCACATAAAGAAGCCGCCACTGTCTATTTCACTAAGTGCGTTTGCGTTTGAAGCTCTTCTAGTCAATGAGTAGGTAGCTGATAGAGAGCTACTGCAAATGCAGAAGCCATTTCAAGCCATTTGAGTTTAGAGTTGTAAGCATTTGAAATTGCAAAGCAAGCATCAAGCAAGGTAATAACAGCCTGCGGCAGGTGAGACAGTGTCAATGTACATAAAGCCTGTCGTGACAGACTGCAAACGCGTTCGCCGTGTCTCCTAATGACCAATCATAATGGTTGTTGCTATATCATAATCGGATTGCTGCCATAAAATAGCTATTTGCGGCCATATTTGGCAGATAGCCAAGATCTCAAATTATAGATTCTAATTTATTTTTTTTTTGTTTGTTTTTTGTTATGGTTTATTGTTTTTATTTTTGCAAATATTCATCATCATCTTTTGTTGTATTTTAAGAAATTTTCGACATAGTGATGTTACGGGTAAATTGGTAAATATTTTAAGAATCTCTTCTAGTGCATATAATAGTATATTAAAATGTACAAGCTCATAATACCTTCAGATGCAATTTTTGAACGTATATAATAGAATAAATTAAATTGAATTTTGAGGCCTATGCACTTTTTAAGCGACCTCTTAACACCTAATGTCCTCTTAAAAGTTACATAATGCAAATTGTTCAAAATCAGTCGCGTCCAACAAGCAAAATTTATAAGTTGAAGGTGATCAATTGGGTCACTTGGTTTCTGAGGTTTATTGCCAATAATGAGAAAACAAACTTTGAACTTTGTTCTAATTTCTGTTAAATCGTTAACAAATTTTCATAAAAAAATATTAAATAGGTAAAATATTTTAGTTCAAGTATTATGCAAACGAGAAAATACACTGGGTGCTTTCATAATTGCATGGTTGCTTTGTTTACATGCGGTCATTTGCGATCAGACTAATGTCAGAAAAACTATTTGCGCATGTATTTTACTTTGAATTTATGAACACTTTTTCTGATTTGCGTCATTTGGCAAAATTTTTAGGTTTCAATTCAGCCTCTTCTCCAAAACAAACATATCTTCTTTAAGAAGAAAAAACAACTTTTTTTTAACATTTCTCTAAATATTTAGAAATTTATTATATCCAAGAAATTCGCGGCTATTTTTGTTATTTTGACTTGATCTTTGAATTTCCAATCAATATTTTGACAAAATTGAGAAATAAAGAAAAACTGTATCATTTTTACCGCATTTTCCTTCTTTCTTTGAGTTTAAATTCACTGCGCATGGGAATTTTTTCATTTGCACATTTGCGCTGCAAATATTTGCGTTTTACATTTATGAACACCTGACATTTTTCATTTGCATTAATGAAAGCTTTGCATTCGTCAGACTTGCGCAACCATGCATTTATGAAAGCACCCACTATTTTTGAAATTCTTCTGATATTGAAGTCTATAGGTTCTTATCACCCAAACCCTTTCGTAGGAAAGGTTTGAATGTCTTTTTTCTAAAAAAAAGAGATATCAGTTAAAATTTTAAAGATGCTACAATTTTTCCAATGACTGTAATAAAAAAAAAAAAAACATTTTTACTTGGGCAAGTATTGGTTTCGTGTAGAAAAAAAAATTTGAGGTTTTAATCAAAACCAACATTACGATAATGGAGAAGATCAAAAAAGTGGTTTTCGTCATGCCGTCCGTCGCGTCGGTCTGTGCGTCCATCTGTACATCGAGCTAGGGCCTAAACGGATGGATGGATTTGCTTGAAACTTGGTACAGATGACTTTTACGTAATTCCCTAGACCCGTTTTTTTTTTTTATTTTTTTAATATCTCCGTTTTAACGCATATCTTCCATATAACGTTTTCGAGGTATTGCAATTTTCTCGAAAACGGCTCTAACGATTTCGATTAAATTTGATGTACGTATTACTCCTATTGATTTTAACAAAACTGCGTTTTTAGTTTTTCTCAAAAAATGCGGAGAACGGAAATATGGCGTTGCCGTTTTTAAAAATTGATATATTTTTAAAGTTCATATATTTCATCAAAGCATAAGTCAATTTTATTCAAAATTTATAGACATAGTTTTGAACTGGCGAATGTAAAAAAAAAAATTAAAAAGAAGTTTTTGAAAAAAAAAATTTTCAAAGGTTTTTGAAAAAAATAAATTTAAATGTAATTTTTTTAACTTTCATTTTTTTTTTTTATTTTTTCTCGACACTGAACAAAATCTTAAATTTCCAATAGATATTTAAGATAACGATACTTTGAACTACAAGAGCAAGCACGTGCGACCCAGTCGTGCATTTTATTTACCTTTTCTCGAGGCATAATACGTTTTGTGACGCTAATTGAACATACATAGTTGAGGATCATTAAATGTTTTTCTTCTCAAAATCAAAAATCGTTTTTAAAGAAAAAAAAAAACTTTTTATTATAAATAAATTTTGTTTCTTAAGAAACTGTTAATCTATGTATGTATACAAAAAAAATCTAAAAATCCAAAAATATAAGAACAATTCATCGAATCGTTTTTCAAAAAACTGATACATAGCTAATTTAAAAGAAAATTGTGTGATAAAAAAAATACAAAAAAATGTGTTAACCAAATTTTTAATCAATTAATTGTGCCCATGATTATGAAAGTGGACTAAGTCACTTTTTGCATTGTTTGAAGAAAAACTTACATAATAATTTTCTTATAACGATTTAATTATATTTCTTTTATGAACTCACTAGAGGAGCAATAAAGAAGTTTATTTACTGCAATTTAGCTTTCAAATAAACTTTGCCCCTTAAATAATAATTATTTTTAGGCTAGATTTGATGCCATTTTTAGGAGTGACTTAGTCCACTTTCATAATTAAGGGCACAATTCTTATATGGAGGTTTCACAGCTAAAACGGACTAAGTCAAAAAATAAAAAAAATCCAAATCTGGTGCCAAAATCTGCGCAAGGTTTGACTCTACTAAGGTCTTTCATTTGTTTGATCCAAAAGTATTTCGATTCAAATTGTCATTTGTTCGAAAAAATATTCACCATAAGATTCTATGGAAACGTATTTACTTTAACTCCGAATTCACTTTTGTGACATGGTTCACTTCAGCTCTTAGCCCTCCATATATTAATATATTGTAAATAAAAAACAAAGTTTATTTCTGCTTTCTTTGGGAAACCCATGAATCCGATATCAGATGCAAATTGAATGTCTATTTTGCCCTATCACGTCAGGTTTTCGAGATTACCTCAAAAAAGAAACGAACACATTTTTTTAGATTATCTCGGAAATCTGACGTGATAGGGCAAAATAGACTTCGAATCTGGTTTCAGCGACCCGAAAAACATATAATTAACGTTGTCGCACAACAAGATACAAAAAAAATTGTTTTGAGCCTGTGACATTTTTTGAGGTTATCTTGACGTGATGGGGCAAAATGGACTTCGGATTCGGTTTCAGCGACCCTAAAAATCTATGGATTCTATTTAAAAATTGTGCAAACACACAAAATAGAGAGTTTAATATCCCTTATAAAAGGTTTGAGATAGTCATCGGAAAAAACCCGTTATCTTAAAAACTGTCCATTTTTCGATATCTGCCTATAACAACTTTTGATCAGAGGCTTCAAGAGAACAACTACTATAAAATTTCAGAAAATTTCACCGAGGGCCACCTTTCTTACAAAATGTCCGGGGTCCTTTAGTCCGTTACAAAAAGGTATTGTGATAGGTGATTTTTAATAATTTTTTTCCAAATTCATTTTTTTAGAAAACTGCCCCTCCCGGCGAAACATGGAGACACCCCCATCCCATTTATATATATATATTTTTTTTTTCGTTTTATAGCTTTGGTGTTCATTTCTCTGGTTTTTCATAACTTCGGTCTTTTATAACTTCGGTCTTTTATAACTTCGATCTTTTATAACTTTGGTTTTTCATAACTTTGACGCGCATAACTCTGGTATTCATAACTGCGTCGGTTTTCCAAATATTTTCCACTGTCTCCTTTTGAAAGTAACAAAAGTGCTCTCAAGAACTAGATTTTATTTTGCCTTATTGGAACTTGAATGTTTCTTTAATATTTTATAGGTGTAATATAATATTTAAATTTTTGTTTACAATTTAACAATTTTGTATCAAAAAAGTTATAAGTTAACATCTAACGTTAATGTGTTATCCTATTTGTCAAAAGAAATCTAATAAAATCTCAGATCGATCTACCGACATAAATTTACGACATTACATTCAACAACAACAACAAAAAAAAATATGTCAACAATGTTTGGATGTTGGAAAAATAAAGTGTCTCTATTGTGAACTGCAATTCACAACTTTGTTATAAAAATCCATTGCAAATGTCAACAATGACCTCTTTCATTCAATCAAGCTGACCACACGGTTTTTTTTCCACATAAATTCGAACCATCACCATCATATCGTCGCGTTGGTCGTCGTATTGTCTAATAAATCAAAACCTTATCAGCAGTCACATGGGCATTAATCAACATTATCCCGCTGCGATTTGATTAATACGCGTTGCTCATGCTCATGTGTCGGTCGTCTACTATCCATTTTGACATTTAAAGGCATTTTTTTTCTTTGAAACTGCAGTAGAGTAAGCTTAGTTGAAAATATGGACTGACAGATTGATAAAAAATTAGTTTTGTTTTTCAAAGAACTGACCTACAAAAACTATAAAATGCCCACACACTATCTGTCAAACTGTGTTGATGCGCATTTCTATAGAATTTCTAAACAATGTCGTTATGTCATATTTTTATAGAATTTCTAAACAATGTCGTTATGTCACATAAAAATAAATATTATAATAAAAACTGACATAATGCGATGCCCAACTCACGATTATTATTTAACACTGAATCACTAATTGACGTTACTAAGTAATTTCAATTAGATAAAAGTGTGTGCTCTGACTTACAAAACAAAAACTTGATATTAAAAAAAATAATAAATTAATCGCAACAATTTAAAATAAAGACTAATTGCATTTTTATGTTTTTTATTTGTGTCTCTCTATTTTTACAGCAGATGCAATCTTAAAATGCTGGCGGTGTTCAACGGACGTCTCAAATGGTGAATTCTGCAATGATCCCTTCGATCCGGAATCCATTTCGGAACAGCAACGCTATTGGAGTTATGTCAACTGTTCGTATTCGGTTGGAGTTAAGTCAGTTAATACACGGCCTGTCTGCAAGAAGCTAGTACAAGAAGGTAAGTTTGAATTTGATGCATGTTATTTTTTTTTTCGGTGGAAAAAGGCTTAAATGACAGCAACTGTCAGTGGAACTGTCATGTTAAATGTGTTGTTGAACGTAGAGTGTCACGTAGAAGGTGACCCTTAAGCAATGTTGGTTGGTTTGTTTGTTTGATTAATTCAATCACCACCACCGTGAAAATTCGTGTTGTAAGTTGGTTTGCTGGGTGTGACACACCCATCTTTTTGCGAATTGCGGCGAATGCGTGTATGCAATTAATTGAGATTGACTATAAAGCGAAGTAATACGATGTTGTAGATGCGGATGCCAAGTACCTTTAATGAATCCTAATCAGATTGACTTGAGAGAATGTATCATGTTAAAGGTATGTTTGACAGGTTATTTAAGGTTGGGCGTGTTCCAGCGACTGGAGAAGTTAATTTCAAGATTTGAAGTGTTGTTTTGTAGATAAGCGGTTTTGGTTAATTTTTGTCCAAAGCTTGTTATTGGTAAATATTTACAGGAGATTGAATAGGTGATAGCTGACAAGGTTGATGTTGTAATTTAAGCTTGTAAACTAGTTTAAATAGTGTAATTTCGATTGCATTACATTCAGTTCAAACTCATTTTCAATTGAAAGTTGAAAAACTCAAAAAAATATTTTCAAATAACTTCAATAAAAATAACAGTTTTACTGATTCAATATTCATTAATGAAGCTTCTCATTGTTATGAGCTTGTTAACAAGCAATACACTGAGCAAACATGTGGAATAACTAATAATTTCCATATCATTTATTCATTATTCAAAATGTGAGTCATGTTTCGGAAACATGTTGCACCCACCTTCAAAATAATAATAATTATTCAAAAAAATAATTGGTATCTCAATTAAATAAACTCGCCTTGTTTTTTTTTTAACCCCATTATTAGTGTTTGTGCGCTTGTGGCGTATTTTTTATTTTTAACATTAAAAATTATAAAAATAAAAAAAAAATATCATAAATATTATTTGAAGTAAAATAAATTTTAAAAAGACAATAATAAAAAGGCGCAAAATTCATCTAGCGAAACGGGCATTATAGAGATGCAGATCAGTGATCTACTTTTTTTCGTCATCAAAAAGATACAAAACAAACAGAACAATGCGAATCTGTAAACAAAAACAAAAAATAAAAAAAGATTTATGCATAATAATAATTCCGCATAGCTATATGATGATGACCTGAGACTGTTCCAATTGAGGAAATTATATACTGCCTTCATATTGTAAAAAAGTGTCGCCGCACTTTTGTATAAAAAGCGTATTTCAATTTCAAATTGCATTTTGTATATTATGCGAGACGCCTCCGTTTTGTAACAGATTATACCCTAGAACAGTGTTGCCAGGTTTTTGTAGATTGTTATATTTTTATTTAATCAGACCAAGCAGTTTGTATCACCCGCGAATATTGTTTTCTCGAACGATAGAGAATTGGTTGGTTTAAGCTGTCATCTTGTAAGTTTTCTATTTGCCATAGAACGAAATCTTAACGAATGTATAAATGTAGTAGATTGAATTTTCAATATTTTATGTTTGTTTCGATATTATCGATATTGACAAAGTTACTGGGCAATACAGTTAAAAATTTTCAAATTTTCAAGTATCCAATTTTGAAAATTATTAAGGACATTGTTTTTTAAAATACCAAATCAAAAGAACTCGTCATATGACGACCTAGCCTCATCGTTTTATGTGTTAAGGGTTTATTTTCATAAGGGTTGTGTCTGAAAAAAAGATTTGCACTTTAAGTTGCTAAGAAATATCCTGTCTAGGCATAGGGTTGCAACACTATAAAATTAATTTGTTTAGTTTTTTTTTTTTTAACTACACGATCCTACTTATATGACGAGCCTTAGAGGTGTAAGAAGAAATAATAATACATATCTTATAAGATTTTATTTACAAATTTGAATTTTTTTAAAAAAAAAAAAAAAAAAATTAAATTTGAATAGGGTTAAATTTTTAGAAAAAAGTCAAAAAGTAATTTTGTTGACAAAAAGTGATAGAAACAATATAGACATTGGAAACGATAAATTCTAGTGTGGGGTTACGGTTCATCAAAAATATATTAATATATACCATAAAAACAAAAAATTCAAAAAAATGTTCCTCGAGATATTGACGTTCAAATCAGCATGAAAGGTATTGGAAATAATTTGTATGCTGTAAGAAAAAAAAAATAAAATAACTCGACACGTACCTATGTACAGCTACATAGTTACATACCTATGTATGTTCCAAGTTTTTAGTCTTACCTTCCTGTTTTTTGAATTTCAATTAGATTGTTTAAAAAAAAAAAAACAAATACTTTTAGCTTCATAAGATTCCAACATTTTTAAGTTTATATCTGTTCTAGAAATTATACAAACTTTTTTCTTATTGCAATAAATAAAAAAGTTAGGAATATTTTTTGTAATGAATTTTTGCCATAAACAAGTTTAACAAAAATTTTATACCGTGATATTGACTTGCGATTCATAGTCCGCTTCATCTGGTCAAAACTTTTAAGAACCACCATAAATACCTGAACCCCAAACTCATAAAAATTTGCTTTGGGCGAAATTAAGAAGTACCTCTAAGGATTAGTTAGTTAATTCTGCAAATGAATTTCATTTTGTTCACAATCGTTTATCTTTTAATCAAGGATTATTCCGTAAAAAATCCCTGATTAAAAGATAATCGAGTGTGAACAAACCGGCCCTTAGTAGAGAATATTTAAAAGTCTAACAAACTCCAAAATTTAAATTAAAGAAAATTTAAAAAACTAAGCCTAGGAGACCCATATTAAAAGAAACGAAATAAAATGCATGACAGGTAGCGGTAGGTACGTAAGGTTAAAGTTTTTTTTAGTAATATTTAAGATTTTTAAAAATTCATAAAAGAATATTTTAATTCAATCTTTGAAAAAGAAAATAAATTTGATTTTAAAAATACAAAAAATTGTCTTTAAATAGTTTTGACTTCCAACAAAAAGTTGGTATCAAAATACTAAAAAGACAAATACAATTTTAAAGTTCAAGTAACCTCAACTATATTCAATCGCTCCACTTAAAGTAAAAATAGTTTTTAATATTTTTTTAAAAATTTGTTTGTTAGAGATTTTTTTTTTGTTTTGGTTTAACCCTTCTATCCAAATATTAGCCAATGCAACATTTAGTCTCAAATATAGGTTGAGGTGTACAAATCATAAGTCTTAGTTTCCAACTGAACATCTTTTTTATTTAAAAATTTAATGTGCGGAGGAATTCTGTGGCAAATTATTGTCTACCAAGATTTTGACATTATTGTTTGCTGCAAAGGTTTTGAACCTGATATAGTGAGCCAATGTATTGTATTTGCTTTAGATTTTTAGAGTACATCCACATCTTGCAAAAGGTTATAGACTTCACAATTTTTTCTATCCTCTATTCGCCTTCTTTGCGCAAAGGATTAATTATACATTATGTATATACCGAATATTTTTTCATTCGAAACTTTTCAATAGTAGGTACCGGCGCACAGTGCGTTGATTGTATGGAGATGTTGGAAAAAAATCAAATTTAAAAAAAAAAGTTGAGTTTGGAAAAAAAAATTGCTTTTAAATGTAATAACAACACGTTTTACAAACTTTAACGAAATTTCCGCGCCCCCTGCTACGCCCACTTCTGAGTGTGCATATTTATATCTAGAAAACGGCTTGCACAATTTGAATAAAATTGAAGAAATTTGATTATCTAGGCGAGTTCAAAAGTACGAAATAGTGTCGACCCTATTCGCCCCCTGCCACGCCTACTTTTGTATACATGATTCGATCCAGGAACTTGTATGTATGGGAATTCGGAAAAAAAATAAAAAAAAAACAAGTGTTTTGCTAAGATTTCTTGATTTTCAGGCTCTAAATTTGATTGCATATTTAGTTTTGACTTCATTAACTGCAAAACACCACGCAATCGGGCTGTTGGGTTGGAAAAACAAACATCAAAAAGCTCCCTAGCTGAACACATTATGTAAAAAATACTCGTAAACAAACACTTGTTGCAAGACAAAACTTACTTTTTTTAAAAGATATAATTGTTTTCTTTCTTTAAATAAAAACACTTTTTTCCCATCTGACCCCTCTCAAAATATATGGCTTATCAAAGTTAGTACTTACCACGAACAAAGAAGCTTTGATTTGGACTCTCAAAAAAAATTTAAATTTACCTACATGTAGAAAAAAAAAAAATATGCAGTTAGAATAATTATATTTTCTCTCCTGAATGTGAACCTAGCAAAAAAAATATCATATGTTCCTTTTTTCTTCAGTAAATGGTCTTTTAACCGGTAACAACAAATCTTACTCTAATTGTTTGTTTTTTTTTTTTATTGATCTTCTGAGGATCTCTGACAACAGAAAATTGAACTTTATCATAAATTAACTGTCGATTTATACATTCAGACTTATTACCTTGAATTTGGCATACTTGCTTCACATTTTTGGCAAATTCTTTTTTTAAATTTTTTTCCACTAGTCGCCGCACTGTGCGGGGGCGCTCTGCAGCGATCCCCAGGTATCCAGGTTCCTGTAAAGTTTCTAATGCAATTTATCAGCGTATTCATTGAAAATGAATAATTTTAAAAATTTGCGTGGGGACAAATTCAAGTTCGTGGTAGAGAATTTAACTCATGGACATCTTCATTCTCTAAAAGCCATATTAACAGGACGCCAAAATGTTTAAGTTTTGAATATGGATGTGTAATTTTTTTTAACGTCCAACTGAAGGGGCTTTAATGATTTAATGGTGAAACAGTCTCATTTATATTTTTGAAAGAAAGGTTTAAAGCTGAAACACAATCACGCTTCAGGGCGTCGCTTCGTTGCGTTACGTTGAGAAATCCTCAAAGCGCGCTTCTGTCACTTTGACTTTGAACAGCTAATTGCAACATAAAATCTGCTGTCAAATAAAAAAAACACAGTCACTCACAAAATTATTGGGCCAAGTCTTTATCTTGATTTAATTGTGGAAAAATGAAAAAGGATATTAATGTGTTTAAAAAATGCATAGAAATTTGTTTATTCTTTAATCCTATAGTTATAAAAACAAAACCAATCAAAATATATTGTTTTTAACAATAAAACTCAGTCTAAAACATCATTAATTTTTTTTTGTTTTTAATACGTAAATTGTTTTGATTTAAAATATCCCGATGTCGTTTTTTTGTGCAAAATCTATATAGAGAAATTAAAAAACACACGTAGTTTTGCAACAATTTATTTTTTTTTATTCACATTTGGCGCAATAATAATGTGGGTGACTGTAACTATGTCTGTTAAATGTCAGGAAGCGAGCAAAAGTTCAGTCTGGTTGAACTTTTGCTCGCTTTCTTACGTTTCCTTACGTTTGTCAAAAAAAGCGTACGTAAGAAAAGCGTCATTGTGTGAGGATACACAGATTTCCTATAGTTGAACTTTTCGCAGTTGTCAAAATCGACGGCAAAGCGTGATTGTGTTTCAGCTTTTAAAACTATCTTCTCAATTAATGTGTAGTATGATTGCCATTAAAAAGCCAGTAATTTATTAAGAATATTATAACTAAGATCACGGTGTCCACAATTTTTCGCTTTTCTTTGAATTCTATTATAAATATTTCCTACCATAGGAAATTGTAATCCAATACCCAACCCCTATGCTAACAAAAGTGACAACCCTGTTCACTTTGATCACATTTCATCACTCTGTCTCTCACAAATTAAAAGAAAAAAAAGTGTAAGTGCCACTGGTTGGTACTTATAGAATTGTATTTGTTGAAACCCTGACAGTCATCATGGTGTTAATTTGCTGTATGATTTATCGCGCCTAGACCCGAGACAATGCACTTGGGCCACATTTGTTTGTGAGACAAACGGTGAGGCTACATTGCTGGAGCAGTAGTTGCAGTAGTTGCAGCCACCCGCTGCGTCAAAAACTGATGCAGTCATTTTTTTTTTCTTTTTTGTTTTCTTTAATTTGAAAATATTTCAAATCTAAAAAGAAAAATATTTTTCTTCAACATTCAGAAATGGAATAATTAATTAACAAATTGCGATCTTGTAACGAAACGATCGAAATTGCAATATGGCGGGTGGCTTCGGTTCGGAATGGGTATTGGGTATATCGGGCGGTTGTATGGCGTGCGAAGCAATTAGATTGGGTCACGATCAAGCCCCGGACAAATAAACGACCCGCTGCAGTAAAATACACTCTGTGGGGTATAAAATGCAAATTTGATTAATGTGGTGATGAAAGGGTCTGTTGTTGTTGTTGTTGTTTTTTTTTTTTCTCTTGGGATTCGTTAGCAAATTGACGCACCTTTGTAATATGTTGCCAATTATAGTGTTGACTAAATTGAGTTGACTTCGTGCAACAAACTTCAATCTAATGACAACTCCAGTTAATTGTGGGAAAGGATAAAAATCTTGTTGTGTGGATGCAGAAGATTGATCTGTTTTGTGTTTGTCAGTCTCAATTGGTAGCAATAATTAGATGAGAATTATTATTGTTTCGCTCAGAAGATTCAGGGTCAAAAAGTGGTGATCACTTAATAAGACGTGATTCAGAGACTTATTGTTTATGAAGTTTTGTGTTGAGAAGATGTTATAAGTTAGATTGATATAAGTCACGAATCACGAGTTTTGAATAACATGAACAAAGTTATAAAGCTTAAAAAATGAACTCAATAATACTTAGTCGACTTGAAAAGCGTCAAGGTTATATTGTTCTCAAACCAAATTGGTGAATAAGGTATAAAATTACTATTTGTACGAGCAAATTTACACGTGGCAAAGTAAAATTGATTCATTAAGTTTCATATACGAGACAACTAGCTGACCCGGCAGACGTTGTCTTGTCTCTTCCCATGTAAATATATAAATATATAATAATATACATATGAATATGAATACTACAACAATGCGAAGGCTTTCATAAATCAATTTAATTACTAAATAAATACATACTCAATATGGCTTATTTGCTTCACAATTTTATTTTATTTTGACAACTTGGCTGTCACATCAATTTTCACAGCACGATGAAAAATCATTTTGTTTAACGTAACGCAACTTATTAAAAATATGATCCTATCAATTCCAAAATACGACAATGTAGAAATAAAAACAAGATTTTAGTCATACTGTCCGTTTCGGTATGTACCTGTAGGTACATCTGTACATTATTACTTTTCCACTGCCTTAGCATTTGGACATTTTTTTTTTCAAATTTCTTCCGATGATTTCTATATGAAGTTCTGATAGTTGTAGTTTATTAACTTCTCGTTTGGAACGGATGCTTCCCTTTTACATTTTCGAGGGCTGTAACGATTTTGCTACAAATTCAAGTGTTATTTTTTCAGTTCAGCATCCCAACTATACAACTAAACCGAGTGTTAGTGTTGAAACGGAAGAAGCTATCAGAAAAAAGTATATGGATGACTTGTAGGTTTTGTAATTCCCTAAAAAAAATGTTATGACACTATATCGGGATATCGTTTAGAAGATATCGTGGTTTTAAAACGTTTTGATAAAACAAATATTGTCTCATGAAAAAAATGTATGTGGTGAACAGATGACATTTGTACGTTTTTTCCGCAAATACATTGTTTTGCGAAAAAAAATCGTGATGAGTATAATTTTTTTTTGATTTTGGTTTACAGCTGTGGTGAATAAAAAAACATTTTTTTTTCGGACAAAATCTAAAAAAAAAAACTCTCCCATAAGAAATGGATTGGTTTTTTTTTTTTTTAATTTGCTAGAAGAACTCTATACTTAGCTTAAACTATGCAAATTTGAATAACGGGAAAAAACTTTTTGACCGTTTTCAAGCGTTTTGTAGGTGTATTTTTTTTTTTTACTTTGATAGATAGATGGATAAAATTAATAAAAAAAGATACATATGTAGATAGTAAGAAGGACTCCAGTTTCATTATTTGTATAGTCATATTTCTGAGACATTAAAAAAAAAATATTGGTCTTTTTTTGACACGTAATAACATTTTACGCAGAACACGTGGAAATTTGATTTATATTACTTTATAATTAAATAATATAAACTTTCATTTTTTATTTGATATACATGCATATCATACAAGCTCACTTCAAGCTTCAAAATCTTGAATTAAAAAAAAGCTGAGTAGGTATCCACAAGAACTGTAAAATTTCCAAAAAAAAAATAAATTTCGCTACGGTCGTTCGGCTAGAAGTTTGAGTCATATAATTCAAGCTGAAATAATAAGCTTTCCGGTGTTGTGAAACTTATGATAGATTCTCATGTAAAGGAATTGACAAAATGTTGTGCGAAGAAAAAAATGTAATTTTTTTTCACTTGCTTCATGAAAAATTAGTACCTCAAAATTATTACCTCAAAATTAAATGGGTTAGGTTCGGTATCCCGATTTTCATAATCCTGTTTTTTAAATTCATGTCATTAAAATCCCGTTTATTTTTAATACTGTTTTTTAAAATCGCCACGATTTTAAAAATAAAACATCTTGTGTTGAAGAAGAAGAAGATTGGTTTTATAATAAAAATTCTATATAGCTACATACTACTGAAATCAGTAAAGTAGAAGAATAAGCCCTAAATTCCGGGAAGAAACACCAAATTTTTATTTGGACTAAAGGCCGTCAAAAGCTAAATTAAATCTTCTTGTGTTGATTCCAAAAGCGTAATTAAAAAATCGGGAGATTAATAAACTTGTATTCGACACTTAATCATAATCATAAACATTTCTCTTGCTCAAAAATCCAGTTTTTCCAAAAACTACAACTAAAAAAAAGAGTTAACCGTTATCTATTCACAGCTTACATATTATGTCAGCTTCTCTGTACTACCTATAGTTTCAATAAAAAAATATATAAGACTATTAAATATATTTTTTTTAATGTTCGACTATTTTGTTTTACAATTTTGACTATTTGAACTTACATTAGCTTTATTATTATATTTGAAATAGGAGCTAATGCAAGGTCAAAATTGTAAAAAAATGGAGTAATATTAAAAAAAAATATTTACCACATTTTCCATTGTATTTATTTTCAAAGCAATTTTTTTTTTATTTGCAATTAAAATTTTATTTTCATTTTTTTTTCATTTGCATTTTTTATCATTGAGGAACTGCTAGGTAATTGAAGTGTACCATATTGAGAAGCAGTTATGAAAATACTGGATTTGCGGGATAAAGGGGGTTTAAAATGCGGGCTTTCTAGATACAGGATTTTGCTTCAACAGGATTATTATAAGTGGTATTTAAAAAAAAACAGTACTTTAGAAACAGGATTTTAAACATTTCTTTTTCGGATTTCAGAAAACGGGATAGTGAAAATCGGGATTCGGATTCCGATATGCTCCCAAAATTAATTAAATAAAGAGACACGTTCGAAACATTGAACTTGACTTCCTACTTAAAAATCCACATTAAATAAATCATGATAAAACCAAACATTCTCTTCTAAAATGTTTGTGTACCTACCTATACCAAACTATGCATTCAATATTTACCAACTATTACATAAAAACCAAGATTAGTTTACCTAGTTCAAAATTCATCCTTACTCGTTGTGACTTCCTTTCGTAGCACTCAAATTTGAATTGGTTTCACTCAAACAATATAAAGTTCTAATAAATAACTACATATTTTCATTATTCGATAGGCTTACAATATCTTAGAATACTTCAGTTCAGAATGAATGAATGAACTAGATATCAAGGCTTTAGCATATCAAAACAAAGACACAATTTCGTTATTAGGTCAACAAGTTCCTCTAAGCCACTCAAAATCAACGTGCATTCATGCCAGCATGTTTTTGTTTATTTTTGTTTTTTTTTTATGTTTTGTTGTGGAATTTTTCCATAACTTGTAGCCCGCATATGAGACAAACATCAACAACTCCAGCTACTTGAATGCCAAACACAATGATCTTATGCTTACGGTAAATTAACTTTTGGTAAAATGCACATGTCGGCAAGCTTTGTACTCCAGAGTAACACGGAGCCAATCACATAGTATATCTTTATGTGATTTTTAATTTAATTTCGACTAAGCCATAGTCAATTTGACAAGCATTTCGGCACGTCAAAATAATAAATAAAAAAGAAAAAAAAAATCAAACACAAAAACAACATTTTTGAACATGCAAGGAATGCTTAATTCCTCACATAGCAATTATACAAAAGACCAAACCTCTCACGGAGATCTCCAAGCAGCAGCGTTACGCGCGTTAATTGCATAATCCCCCTAATGGATTGGATCTTTTTTTGTATACATTTTTTTTTTTTTATAAAGTCTTTGTATCTTTGTAACTCACCTCTCCAATGGACCACGAATCGACAATACCATCTCGAATAAATTTCATAATTGCCGCAATTATCCATTTGCAGGGTGAACATTCAACAAAAATTTTTAGAAAAAAACAAAAAAAAACTACAGATGGACAGAAGATATAAAAGAATAAACTCAAACCTACATATAAATAGCAACATCCTGCAACATACAGTAAGCTCTAGAGTCAAGCCATAAACCATACAAAACCTGACCACACCATAAAAGTCTAGTTTTGAAGCTGGTTATAGGCAAAAATCCAACATAAATATATTCGACAAAGCGAATTGAAAACAAACAAACAACTAAATTGGCAAATAAATAGTTAAAAAAAAGATACTCTCGCGTAGATACTACGCGTAGATATACTCCAAGTCTAGCAACACACATTGTATAATATTGTGTCTTGCTTGCAACTCTATAGCATTTCAACAAGTGATTGCAATTTCGGGATCGGGACGAAGAAAGAGGCTTTTTTTTCAATATAATACTCTTATAAGTTGGGGACAATCCACCATGTAAACGAATTCATAATTAATTTAGCGGAAAAAAGTATCTATTAGTCGTCTTTTATTTTTTTCATGATGCCAAAGCCGCACTCTGTCCACTAAATAGCTAAATCGCTTGCTGTACAACTTAATTAGTTGGAAAATGGCTGAAATGTTGGCAGATACGGTTTTTCGATTCTCGCGCAAAACTACTTCGTTATTTTGTGGAAATGCACATGGATGCACGTTTGGTTATTTATTTAGCTTTTTTTTTTGTTTTCAATTTTTTTTTTTTTTTTAATTTGATGAATTTAATTCATGTTTGGATAGTTGATATTGTAATTTTGCTAATTAATGAGAATGACCGTTCTAGATAGATTTAATTTGGAGTGAGTTTGAGGTTTAAAAGTAAAATTTTCAATTTTGTATTGATTTTAAAAGTGTAGTTTTAAACTGTCACTTTGGCGTATGTGGAACATTCTTTTTTTTGAACAAAACTTTTTTATGGTAAAAAAATGTTTGTGACCCTTTGAGTTTTTTAAAGTAATACTTCTTTTCGGAGACTAATCTTTTACAGTGAAAGGACATGACCCATTTTTGGGCCCAGGGCGCACACTAACGAGACTAGATAGTATCAAAAAAAAGCTTATATTGAGCTATACCTATTAGTGAGCCAAATATTTTCAAAATTGGTTTCGGGGATTTCGAGATATTTGAGTCTGAAGTTGAGGACGAAAAAATCAGAAAAATCTGATTTTTTCGAAACAAATCTTCATAGCATCCGAAGTATATGGTTTTGTTTGAAGTAATGTAACCTTTATGTAAATGAAATAAGGTTATCAATTGAAGATTGCATTGGTGTAATAAAAGTGTATGTCATAACTTATTCTTTCGAGATATCAGTCGTAGAAATCAGTCTTAAGGAATTTTCTTCAAAAAAAGTCTTAGAACCATATATACAAAAATACTGAGCATAGGAAAAAGATATTAGTATCAGTCGAAAGGTATTATACTTAAACCTTTCATTTGGTTCCAAAACTGTTTTTGTTTCGAAAAAATCCGATTTTTCTGATTTTTTGTCCCAAACTTCAGACTCAAATATCTCTAAATCACAAAAACCAATTTTGAAAATATTTGGCTCAATAATTAGAGCTCAATATAAGCTTTTATTTGATACTAGCCTCGTTGGTGTACGCCCAGGGCCCAGGCTCCATAGAAAAATTGGTCATCTATTTGACAAGAATTTCAAAGGGATAAACTAGTAGCACCATCTAGTTTTCAAAGAAAAATTTCTTTTATCGATATTACCTAATTAACTCAGCGACTACAACATACGCATTTCTATTTTGTGAAGCTGCTTAACTGCTCCTGTTGCCTTTGTCACCTTTGTGGCTTATTTCGCTCTTGTCTATGTTATCGCTTTCTACTGCTCTAGTTGCAAACACTTTTACAAAATGGCCTATCTAGTAGCGCAATAAAATAAAATAAAACTAGGAATAGCAAACGGAATTTCTCTGAGTGTGAAGTATAAATTCGATCGCGTGTTTGAACGCTAATTTGACGTTATAAAGTCTTATAAATCGATGAACCCTGCCTGATAACATGAAAAAGCATAACTCAACCTCACGTTCCACTTCCCACAATTTCATCTTATAGGCCAAGTCAAGGTCAATGTGTTAAAAAATTATTTTTGAAACGGTTAGTCGTAGAAAGTTCTTTTTGTTAGAAGAATGCAGAAATGGTTGCAAAATTAAAAAAAAAAAATTTAATACTGAGTTATGAACGGTTTTTTTTTATTTAAAACTATGCAAGGGGTAGTTTTTTTAAAAACACCTTTTTTTAGGAGCTTTTTTTAGTGTTTTTTTTAATTTATTTTTAAGGAGTTTTCGAAAGCTTACATAAAATCTTAAACTCAATTATATTTCAAGGTAAGATTGATTTAGGTACGTGTGCAAAAAATTGGATTTCTAACATAATATTTCACCGAATAACGGGAAAAACTGTATATTTTTTTGCCCCAAGTTTTGAAAGTTTTTATTTATACAATTTTTTTATTTTGATGCATAGATGGATGAAATTAATAAAAAAGATAAAAAAAACATCAAGAAGGACGCTATTTGTATGAAATTTCCAATATTTTAATAGTAACATTTTTAGATAACAAGAAAAAAATATGCTCGTTTTTTTGACATGAAATAATCACAGTAAAATATAAAAAATAGGCTTAGAGAAAAAAAGATATATATATTTTTTCCTAAGAGAATTGAATTAGGTTTCATTTTAAAGAGCTGTTTTTCCAGTTGTTTGATTGGTTAAAAAAAATATTGAAGAAATTCCAAAGGCTCCAATCAACCTACTCCTTCACACTAGGTTCACGAAATTCTACCGCTTAAACAAATAGCTTTAGGCTAACCAATATTTTGCAAATACTTATTTTTCTGAATTGATTTGATGTATTTTATTTAAATGATTGACAAGAGGTAGGGTTATAAAATAACAAATGTACTGTAGAGTTTTTCAAAGAAAAAATATGTTACTCATACGCCATAGTGACCAGTGAAAATACTGATATACTTAAAAAGAATGTGTCTTAGACACAATTGTAGTTTATCTTTATATTGGAAATATGAAAAGAAACATGAAATGAGTAGCTATTCAAGTTCAAGATTATTTTTTTGAAGTGAAAACTTCTTTAGTATCGTAGTGATTTGAAACAAAATGAAATGGAAAAAGCGACAAGAAAAATTATTTGATTATAACTTGTTCTTTTTTTTTTTGTAGATAGATAAATGAAATTTATACTGTAGATAGGTAATTAAATAAACTATAATTTTGCAGAATTTCATATTCCAAATCCTTAGATTACGGTAAAAAGATTTTCTTTTTCTAAACACATTATATCTTTTGATCTAGAGCACATACAATTTTCATATTTTTATTTCATATATCACACATAACGGCACGTGCTCTACAAATTACAAAATCTTAAATTGGAAAACTTGAAAAATACCTCAAAACACCTGTGGAAATCTGTTGCCGGTGGCCAGCCACCAGTGGTTGGCTTTAAAAATTCTTCCTTTTTTTGTAGACATGACAGGAATATAATTGAATCATCATATAAAAGGTGAAATAATAAGCTTTCAAATGGTATTAAATTTTTAATAGGTTGCTATATAAAAAAAATGAATTTAAAGGTGATGGAATAAAAAAAGGTAGATTTTTTCTATTTTTTTTTTTTTTTTTTTTGAAAGAAAAATGATTTTTTAAGGTTTCACTTCTACCACGTGTGAATTGCACACATGATTTTTTTTTCATATATAAGTAATGGTATTCATTGAAAGAACCAGTAAATAATTATGCTATTAAACATAAAGGCTTCCTCCAAAATACATCTGCATTTCACGACACCGAAAATATAATTACGAGACGGTTTACGTATGACGGGCACACATTCACCAAATGATGGATTCTCATACTTTGTGTGCCTATTGCGAGCAGAAAAATCCAGATTTGAAACTAATAACAAACTTCAATATGATTGGAGATTGGTAAAGTTAAAATGCGCTACCATTTATCAAATTTAAATTAGCTTGTCAGGGAGTTAAAAAGTCTAAATCTATCCGCCATTTTATATTTATTTCCATTATCTCTATGTGCCCGCCTTGAATAAGATATGTAAGCGCAGTGGTGTGACTTATCGACGTTAAATTCTAATCTCAACTACCAGCGGCTCCACACGTAAAGCCTATGCAATCCCCAATAACACTTAATAATGACTTTAACTGTTCGCTAGTTTTAACTATCTTAACTATCCAAGTTAACTCCCTACTCTTACTCTGAAAACTAAATTACTTCCATTGATTAATAGTTTCAAAACATTTTTCTAACACTTCTCCCAAATCTCTAATAAAATGTGTGTCAAAAATTGGTATCATATTTCATCAAAGACTTGTCGATTATCGAATTCATAACTCAAAACGCCTCAAGAAATATCTGTGTATTTGACTGGTCAATTTTTCATTATATGTACACCAAGAACTTGACGCATTAAAATATTATTGCGGATCCTGCGGCGGGTGAACTGTCACCGTTTGGTCATTTATCCAAATCGCAAACACCGCACAAAACCGTGTGCAAATACTCTCGGACAGTTCACATCAGGTGGTAAGGTATTTGTTAAGCTGCGTGTTTCTCTTCTTTCAAAATGCATATATTCTCTATAGTTGTTTGTTGTTGTAGCTAGCACTTGTGCGAATAAAATCCAATGAAATCTATCTGAATAGGTTCAAGGTTATTTATAATGCGAATCGGGGACCACTTGAAATCAAATAAATTTGACATACAAGCTTAGCTAAAAAAAAAAAAATAAAAAAAAAATAAACAACAGCAACGACAGTCGTCGTATAGCTCGTAACAGCATCAACAGCAAACACAAATTACATTCGCAGAGCGAATTTATCGATCGGCATGTATTCCAAATCAGAAAGTTGCGCTGCCGCCGCGCGCAGTTGCACCACAACTCAGCACAATCGCCTGCGTCGCGTTGTCGTTTCGTCGTCATCATATTATCGTCTACCAACACTAGATTTGTGCGAGATAGAATCTCATAGATACGATATACGCACCAGATCCATCGCTTTGCATTATGCGTCCGACACTTTTGTGCGACACAACTAAGCCGTATACCTACATAGATAAAATTTGCGGCACCGCACAGTTGTAGGCATATTGTATAGATACCTCACAGATGGTATCGTTAGAATAAGCCATTTTAATAACCCCCCTGGGAGGGGCGTCTTATAATACACACACCAACATAAAAAGTCCACATATCTGTTAGATACAAAACTTTTTGAAGAAAACAAGAAAATAATTTCCACAATCATTTTGGCTAGGTGCAATTTCTGTTTTTTTTTTTTTTTCTTTAGTTAAATGCACCCTCATCGTGTGAGGAGGGGGGCTGGTAGAGGGTTGGGTTGGTGAATATTGGAATTTATTTCAAATTGTTTTCGCATTCGTGTCTTTAAACAGATTTATGTTTATACGAATAAAAATGTTCAACTGGTTAAGTTATTTGAACAGTTTTTTGGGTGAGTTGTGTTTTGTTTTTTTCGAGATATAGACCATAAATCTCGAAAAGGAAAATAAATTAAAAAAAAAATAGATTTCTTAGCAAAACATAGACCAGTTTTGTGATTAAACATTGAAAATTTGTTTCGTTATAGAACTCCTGTGGGTTTTCCACTTTATATGCGTCAAAGTAAAATAACAAATATTTCATAGTTCAACATGGCGTTGTACTCATTTATTACAAAATGTCGTCTGTAAGAAACTGTAGGAATAATTAAGAAATATAAGACAACAAAATAATAGAAATAAAAAAATGTAAGAATTTGAAAATGTTCATAAAATTTATTACAATTTTGTTGCAAAATTTAAAACATTAAAAAATATGATAAAGGCTCTGATTTGTATGTTTTTATCTTTATAGAAGGATTCTTTAAGGTAATCTAGACAATTTTTCAAATTGCCGAAGGGGAATATAACCCCCTCCTGCACGATTTTTTTCTTATCTTAACCCAACCTACACTCTCTAGCTTTTTTGCACCTGAATCACCCTGTATAAAAAATTTCAAACATTTAAAAAAAAAAAAAATTAGTATGTCATTAAAAACATAATAAAAATTTATATACATAAAAATAAAATTGTAAGAAAAACATTTATCTGTTAAAAAAAAAAACAAATTTGTATTTTTTTTTTCAAATCCAAATTTAAAGAAAATAATTTCAGTGATGGCTTGGCTGTAGCTCAAGTAAAAGACAGACAAAACTATACGAAACCCACTTTTTTCTCATTCGCTATCATCGAAAGGACAAGTTTAGTTCATATCCAATTCAAAGACATTTAAAAAATATTCGTTTTATATTGTGAGATAAATAAAAACCACGACTGGGTCGCATGTACTTGCTCAAGTATTTCAAAGTATCTACCTCCTTTATGATTTTTAACAAAATTGCGTTAACAATTAAACAAAACAATTTTATCAAAATCATTAGAACCGTTTTTGAGAAAATTGCAACATGTCGAAATTGTTCTATGAGAGGTGCACGTTCTAAAAACAATATATTAAAAAATAAAAAAATGAACCTTTGAATTTTCCAAAAACCTACCTACCTACCTGAAGAACCACAGCACGGACCGACACACTTTTGGACATAATTGTAATGTTGATATGAATCGAATATAGAATACAAGATGGATTGTCTTTCACTCAATACTTTTTGAAAAAAAAAAAAAAAAATTAATTTTTAAATAAAATTGAGTTAAAAATAGGTGAATTTCTATGCGGAAATAACATTTTTAAGTTTTGTACCAAACTTCAAATAAAAGCATTTTAAAGTGCTTTTTTTAACAAGGCACAGGGATTCAATGTAGGTACAGATGATGTTATTGCACATAACTAAAAAGTTTTTTGCTACATACCACTTTTCTAAAAAAATGTACTTTTTTCCAGTCACCAGAACATACGACTCTTTATTGTCTTGACCAAATCCACCAAAATCTCTCGTACCTCTTAATTTATAAAAAATAATGCACAGGTGATAAGACTGCATTTGATATAGCTATCTACATTTCTATTGTGATGGTCCATGTGTCATAGAAAATTGCCATAATTTTTTTTTGCATTTTTACATCTCATGATAACAAGAAAAATTACTTTTTTTATTTCTTTTTCAGGAGTCCAATAAAGTGAATAAAAACACCCTCAAGCATTTTTAAAATGTTTATTTTTTTTCGAAAAGAAGCTTTAGAAAGTTTTATTTAGGCCTTAAATACGCCGTTTTTTATATTAAATTTAACCGTTCACTGTGGTGTATGCGTAACATTTCATACTATTCCAAAAACAAACTATTTACCTATTATTTTTTTTCTATTTCTCTCACCGAAACAAGCTTTTTGCCACAACAACAAAAATATAGTTTTCTATATGTTTTTTATATGCTGAACTCGATTCTGAAGTTAGAAAATGTTTATTGGCCTCTGTTTTTGAAATATTACCTACTGTTAGAAAATGCCGAAAAACGTCATTTTGGCTGTTTTCGAGGTTATGTTTTATGTGGGGTAATTCATTATGAAAAAATTTTTAACGGTATCTATAAAAACTGGTTTTATTCTTCCAAAAAATGTTTAAATCTTTCCGATATCTCTTCTACTGCCCGAGATATTTAAAATTTAAGGAATGGTCTTTGACTCAGAAACAGCACTGGCCAAACAAATTAAACTTTTTTTGCCACAAGAACCAAAATATACTTTTCTAAAGGTTTTTGGGTTGCTGAACTCGAATCCGCAATCAGAAAAATTCTATTGACCTCCGTTCTTGAAATATTACCGTTATAAAATGCAAAAAAAGATTTTCTTTTGGTTCTTGTGGCAAAAATTTTATGACCAGGGACTTAAACTTTAGATTAAATTTAGTTTCTCTTTGGCTTACTAACTGAAATTTAAGATATTTCGAGCAATAAAAGAGATATTGGGAAAATTTAAACAGTTTCTGAAAGAAGAATATTTGTTTTTATAATCACAGGTACAAATTTGTTTATAATGAATTACCCCTTTTAAAATCAGAAGGTAGAAAACAGCCGAAATGACGTTTTTCAGCATTTTATAACGGTAATATCTGAAAAACGGAGGCCAATCAAATTTTTTTCACTTCAGATTCGAGTTCAGCATATCAAAAACCTATAGAAAAGTATATCTTGGTTCTTGTGGCAAAAAAAAAGTTCAATTTTGTTGACCAGTGAAAGTAAAATTCATTAACCTTTGTTTAACCTTCACTAGTCTGTACAAAAATCGAATTATAAATTATTTTGGGAAAAGAAATAGGGTAAGGTGGTACAAGAGTGCGCATTTTAGACAAAACACCAAATAAAACAATAACAAAAAGAATTTAACTACTTTTTTTTAGATATACGAGTATTTTTTAGTTTATAATCAAAGCAACGAAAAAAACTCAAAACTTAGCGGCTTAGTTTGTAAGAGTGCGCAGCTGTGCGCACAGGTGTAAGTTCGCACAAAAATCGTAAATAAAACTGCCTATCTTTAAATAAACAGAGTATTTATCGACACATCACTCCTTGCATGAGGAACAATCTATTTAGCCTTCGATTAATGGTCCCGAGAAAATTTCGACATTTCCTATAGTTACTTTCATTCGCTTGTTTTTTGTAAAACTTGTATTTGGTTTCTTTTTGGTAGGAATTGCTTTTTCTAGCTGCTGCTTGCTAGTATATGGACAAATGCCAGTTACTTTGAAGCCTTGGATAGCATTAACTGCCCTTATAACCGGCGTAGTTTAGCGGAAAATTTAATTTGTTTGGCAAGAAAATTTAGAAAAAAAAGAGCTTTAAAACTTAAACTTAACTAGCACCTCTGTTTAAAAACATATTTGCATGAAATTTTGAGAGCAGATCAAACTCACTTAGCTCTTTCCAAATAAGTGCATTTAGTCCAATATTCCCTTTCAAATCGTAGAAAATCGGAATAATTAAAGCTTAAAAGTAAGCAACACAAATTATCAGTTCTTAAAATTAGTTTTTTTTTTTTTAATCTGCAAATCAAAGTCTGAACCAAAACTCTGGTCCGTCCTATTTACACCTTACTCTAAAAATATACAACTCCTACACCTCCTACAGCTCCATTCATCGGAATCTTTTATCTTTTTCAGTTTCGCTTTATTTTGAATTTATTTCATAATTTTTATCAAAAACCTGCCCTAACATAACCTAACCAGCATTTAAACCCACTAAAAATCCACCCACAAAATGTTGTTGAATGATATCTTAAAAAAAGATAAGAAATCTTTTGCAATTGCAAACATATTTATACACTGCGTTACACCTCAAAATAACCAAACAGTCAACAAAAATAAAAAAAAAACTTCCATTAATGACCTCATAATAGTTAGTTCCCACATTTTTGTTTGGCATTAAATATACATATAAAAAT
Source organism: Episyrphus balteatus (assembly GCF_945859705.1). Classification (NCBI taxonomy): domain Eukaryota; kingdom Metazoa; phylum Arthropoda; class Insecta; order Diptera; family Syrphidae; genus Episyrphus; species Episyrphus balteatus. Next base: position 24,018,456 of record NC_079134.1, on the reverse strand, counting down.
ATAGCAATTTATATATAAATAAAAATTGTACCTAATCCAATATATCTTTAAGAGATAGAGACCCAATAGAGCCGGCATCGAATAGTATAAATTGAATTTAAACATTGAATTGGCCACCACCATCTTATAACACTCGTTTCTATAGGTTTTTTTTTTTTTTATTTTTTTATTTTTCATGAAGCCCAAACTGAAAAAAAAAAAGATGCGGGTTGTTTCCAAACACACAAAAAAAAACTATCTTACACAGAGCTTAACCAGCCTGATGCTTAAATCGATTTCAAACGTTTTCTAGATAGATTTTTATCGGTAGCCGGTCGGCCAGCCAACGACGACGACAAATACGGCAAAGAAATATGCGTAACTATACGCAGATGCCAATCTCCACATAATCTCGCCAGTTACGACTTACCTACCAAGAGTCTATGCCGAGATGCAATTGCATTTAAAATATCTTTCCAGTTTATCTTTTTTTTATTTTTTTTTTTATTGAATTGCCTTAGCTATAGCACTCCTATAGAACTGATATGAAGCAGTGGCAAGTGGCAATCGATTTATAAAAAAAAAAAAAAAACGAAACCAAACGAAACAACCAAACGACCATATAGATGTAATTTAATTTGAAAATTTATTAAAAATCAAATTGGTAATTCTTTTCATGTATAATTAGCTTGCATGCCACCTTCTTTCTTAAGTGGTATCCCCTTAAGTTAACTTATGGAGGTATTTTCATTTTTATATTATTGCCAATTTGATATAAAAATTATTAATAATTGAGACATCTCTGAGAGAGATCTGACTAAAAAGATATTTTAACTTAACAACTGTGCAATTTTTTTTTTTTTTTGTCTTTGCAGTTTATGGCAAGCAAGTTATTTCCCGTTCATGTTTCTATGAGGACATTGATGAGCCAGCGGATAGATGTTCACGTGACACAACTTCATCTTATGTCCGAACGTTGTACTGCCGGACGTGTACCACCGATGGCTGCAATGGATCCAGTGGAATTCTACCAATTGTGGCGTTGGTGCTTGCACCTATTGCATTAATTAAATTAATATTAATCTAAAAAAAAATATAGATGAGTGAATAATTCATATAAATCCATCAGAGAGCAATAAGTTAAGCAAACGATAAATAAAAAAAAAAATGTAAACGAATTAATTTGTATTTGTTTTTTTTTTCTGTGTTTTATGTAATTTTTTGAAAAAAAAAAATGTAATAATTTGTTACGCCAATATTATTAGATTTTTATTATATGAATAACTTAAATGTTTTGGGGAAAACTTTGTACTTTGTAAAAAAAAAAGAATAAAAAAAAAAATAATAATAACACTGGTTTACAAGGGTTTTGTTGCCGAAACAAAAATATACTTTTCTGAAGGTGTGCTGAACTCGAATACGAAGTCAGAAACAACTAATTAGTGGAGTAACTAAAGCTCAAAAATTGGCAATATTAGGGAACCTGGCCGAACAGCTTAGATTTTGATGATCTTTTTTTTCAAACGTCGGTAATTAAAAATACTTTAAAGTCTATAGATTTAAAATTGCCGGTGTTGCCGTTTTGATTTTTTAAATTTAATTGAAGATTTTTGTGAACAAAAACAAATTTTTTTCAAAAATTTTTCTTAAATTTCAAAAATTAATTGATGCCAAAAGATTGTCTAGGAAATTCAAGGAAAAAAAATATATAGGAGTGAGGGACAATCTTCCATAGTTCAAGCGATAGATGCAATTTTCTTATTAATTGACTTCAAACACAAAAAAAAATATTTGAACACAACGGCAACACCTACAATATTCAAATATACATTTTTTAAAAGCTAGAAGCTTAGTAATATATGTAAAATTAAAATTAAGTTAATTGAATGAACGGCTTTTGAAAGAATGGTAATTGAACTCAGATTTTGAAAAAAAAAATTATTGAACAAATTTTAACATGTCGTTTTTTAAACTTGGTCGTAATATAAAATGCATTTATTTTCAAATTTTTTTGGCTGCATTTATTATGATTTCAAATTATAAAAGGAAATGTCAATATGTATTACGGTTTATGAAAAAAATTAAAAAGTATTTCATTTTCGAAGAACTTTTTTTAATAAAAGTTTTGAAAAAAAATGTAACTTATTTTTTTTTAAAGTTCAACATCTAAACATAAAATTATTTTTTATTCATTTAATAACCCTTACTGTCGAAAGTTAAATAGCAAAAATTTAAAGTTCCTATTTACCACAGTCTTTGAGAAAATTAATTATTTCAATGCAAAAATTCAGTTTTAATAAAAAAAAACCATTGAAATTGAAGTAATTTTTCATTTTTTTTTCAAAAGTGTGATATATTTTACCTTTTTTGCTTCGAAATTCAACTGATAATATTTATGGGCAAAAATTTTTTTTAAATAAATTCATATTTTATTAGAAAAAGTTTGGAAAAAAGTCATTTAAAATTTTTCTAATAACATTTTTTTTTTTTAATTCTGAGTTTGAGGACCATTTTTTCAAAAAGTCTTGATTAAATTTAGTGGATTTAAATTTAAGAGATAAGAATGAGCTTCTGGCTTTTTAAAAATGTATTTTAAAATATTGTAGGTGTTGCCGTTGCATTCAAAATATTTTTTTTGTGTTTGAGGTCAGAATGTTAGAAAATTGCATTTATCGCTTTAAAGATGGAAGATTGTCCCTTACTGCCTTTTATATATTTTCCTTAAATTACCTAGAGAATCTTTTACTATCATTTGTTTTATGAAATTTAAGCAAAAAAAATGGTTTTGTTAAAAAAAAAATTAATTTTAATTTTAAAAAACAATACGGCAACACCGGCAATTTTTAATCTATAGACTTTAAAGTAATTTTAATTACCTACGTTTGAAAAAAAAAATTGTCAAAATCAGAGCTGTTCGGCCGGGTTCCCTAATAATTTGCTTTAGTTACTCTACTAAATCAGCTCCCGTTTTTGAGATATTACCGTTAGAAAATGCAAAAAAACGTTTTTTGAGTTCTTCGGACTTTATTCTTTTGTATAAGGAAAATAGTTTGAGCATATTTATTAATAGTTACTATAAGAACTGTTTTCCATCTTTCGATACCTGTTTAAATCTTTTCAATATCTTTTGTATTTCCCGAGATATCTTAAAATGAAAAAAAGGCAGTTAAAAAAGATAGCGGAAAGATTTTAACAGATTTAAAAAGGTGGAAAATAGTTCTTATAAAAACCGTTACTAAATTTGCTCTAACAATTTTCCTTATATAAAAGAATAAGGTCCGAATTACTGCGTTTTCTAACGGCAATATTTCAAAAACGGGAGCTGATTAATTTTTTTTGACTTCGTATTCGAGTTCAGCACACCGAAAACCTTCAGAAAAGTATATTTTTGTTTCGGCAACAAAAAAAAAAGTTAAATTTTGTTAACCAGTGTAATATAATCGAAATAAAAATGCGTGTTTTTAATTTTGTTGGTTTTCTCTTTTATTTTTTGTATACGTATAAGTGTCCTTGTAAGCTAGAATATTATTGATGTTTTTACACGATTTTTTTTTCTATATTTTTCATGGTAAAATATTAAATTGACAGCAATAATAAATAAAATAAATAAAAATCAAATCACATAGATATTTATTTTAAGTTTTTTTTTTTTTATTATTATTCAAATAAGCTTAAAAAAAAATTCTTATAATATGTAACATGTAACATAAATGTATCTTTTGTTAAAAAAAATCACAATTTTAAGAACAAAAACAAATAAAATGTCAAGATAAACTGGTTGGTTTTTTGTTTTTATATGAAATGTAAAATTTAAATTTATTAATGGTAAGTTTTGTTCTCATGTAAAATTTTTAATGTTAGCACAGCAAGAACAATTTGCTGAACATAAAAAAAAAAAAATACTAAATAGTTTGAGATTAAAAATGTCACGAGATCGTTAGTCTTTTATAAAGTAGACTGAGGTCAAAGTAATGGTTTATTTGAGAAACTTCTGAAAGTTTCATACTAATTGTTTTCAAGACTCAGCTTAGTTTAATAAAAAAAAAAAAATAATTTAAAATTAACATTTTCCAACACTCCTGCTCAACTTATATTTAACTTAATGAATTCTTGTCCTGGTGCCTTTTGCTGGTATCTATCGTAAATTATGATTATTTACGACTTTTCAATAAGGCTTTGTCAGAGGATTTATATTCAATTACTTATGTTAATTTAGTTTATAGTCGTTTTTCGTTTGGAGCGCGGACAATATTTGACTTTTTTCAACCTGATTAAAGATTGTGGAATAGCCTATAACAGGGATGGAAAATGAAATTTTTTAATTTTACTGAAAATTTTATTTGTATTGTACTAAAATGGTATTGAAATATATTTTTCATACGAGAAATTAATTTAAAAATGTTTTATTTGCAAAAAACTCTTAAGTTTTCTATATACACTTCGTTATTTTCTGCGTAAGAGAGTAATTTTTATTTTATTTCGGTAAAAAATATATATGGGAAAAAGTTATTCACAGAAGACTACAAGAAGTATTAAAAAAAAAACAATAAAAAAAAAATGCAAAAATGTGGGGACCCAAAAATAAAATTGCAATTTTGGTTTCAAGATTACAATATTTTTACTGATAAATGTCGAAAAAATAGAACAGTTTCATCAGTTTTATCAATATAAATTTAAATATAATAAACAAATTGTAACATTTATTTTGATTATCAAATCTGAAATTTAATTAAACATAAAAATAGAGCTGTCGTTTGTTATTACTTTCGATTTCCTCTGTTTTTAAAATCTTAGATTACAAAAGAATTCTTTTGAGACAGATTCAAAATTGTATCGAATTCAGACAAATTGTATTTTTGTACTCGAGCAAACTCATTTGTATCGAATTCGATACAATTCTATCGACTTTTCCATGCCTGGCCTATAATATAATGTTCAGGATATCTACGATAAATTTATCCACAAATTTTTCTTAAAACAAAAACTTAAATATTTCACAAAAATCGACATATAAATAAATAGACATTAAACAATAGAGGATCATTATTTGGATCATTGGTGAACAAAAGGTTTAAACTCAGATTTTAAGTATAAATGCACATTTTGGGTCAGTATTAAAAATTAAACGAGTCTTTAAAAATATTTCAATTTGATAGGTTTTTTTTTAGGAGAAACAAATAATAATGTGTCTAGGATTTAAAACGGTACGAGTATATCTAATATAGTAAAATTTACCAGTTTATTATAAAAAATTGTATTTTTTTTATTATATATTGTATTGTTACGGTGACCATATTTCTGGAAGCGAAACCCGGGACAGATACAAAATTCGTTGGATAGTTTTGAAAATATTGATTTTTCAAAAAAAAAAATTAATTTTTTTAAATGAGTTTTCATAGTTTTTCCTTATTTTGATATCAAGATTTCCTAAACGATTTTATGGGAGCGTTTTTGTTGAAATCATTTAAGTCGTTTACGAAATCAGAAATCAAGAAAATAGTTTTATATTAATGTCTGTTAATAACTTCTAAAAAAATATTTTTTTTTTAAACAACATCGGGAGAGCTATTTTTTAACATTCAAATTTTATTTTACATAAATGTATCGTATAAAATTAATCTCTTTAAAGATTCAGCAACAAACGAAACCTTTAAATTTTGTACCATATACAGCCTTTCATTAAAAATATTAAAAAAAATTTTTTTTTTAAATTTTTTATTCAAATATAATATTTTATTGATTTTTAAAATTGTAACATTTTGTTCCCCGAAGTAGTTCATGCACTATACTGCCCATAATCTCGTAAAGGCCCTAACTACATTTTCTTACTTTTGAGTTATAGAGGGAAACAGTAAATCTAATGTCTCAATTATTTTTTGTTTTTAGGATCCTTATTGACCGCAAAATAGAAATAAAATTATCATTCTTGTAAAAAACAAAAAGTGTCGTTCGCTGAAGATGGTTTCGCTGTTAAGAACCGAAATGCATTCGATTTAAAATAAAATTCAAAATTGTTTTAATTTATAGACCGAGAGCCGACAGCATATTTTGGCAGTTTTGATATAACCGAAATTCGAGTGTGCACATATCTAGATATGCACCACAGTATGTGAACGGAACAAGTCTGGCAGTGATCTTTTTCAGCTTTCCCTTGCCAGACGCATCCAAAGTGCAGCAAAAAATCAATTTTTGGCGTTTTGGTATAACCGAATAAATGATACACCAAAAAATCATAAAAAATCCCCTGATTTCGAATCTGTGGGTACCGCAAGTTTCTTTTTCAGCTTTCCCCCCGCCAGACCGCTTTAAAGCATTTTTAAGTGCATTTTTCTAATAAAAAACCTAATTACTTATTTTCTGTTAGGTATAACCGTATGATGGTAACAAATTAATATTCTATGTCTATTCCAGGTCTAGAAAATATAATTTTTAGCCAGCTATTTTTCAGTCTTCCCTCTGCCAGACGCATCCAAAGTGCAGTCAAAAATCAACTTTTGGCGTTTTGCTAGGTATTACCCCAATAAATGATACACCAAAAAATCATAAAAAATCCCCGGATTTCAAAAATGTGGGTACCAGAAGTTTTTTTTTAGCTTTCGCCCCGCCAGACCGCTTTGAAGCATTTTGAAATGCATTTTTCTAATAAAAAACCTAATAGCTTATTTTGTGTTGGGTATACCTAACCGTATGATGGTAACAAATTAAAATTCTATGTCTATTCCTGGTTTAGAAAATATAAGTTTAAGCCAGATATTTTTCAGCCTTCCCTCTGCCAGACGCTCTTAAAGGTTTCCCAAAAACTGGTTTTTCCATAGAAAAAACACCTACACAGAGAAAAATATGACCCGCTAAAAACTAACAGATTGCCATATTGTTTTACCGTCCATACATTTCATAAGGAAATCTTATTAAAATCAAAGATTAATAAGGTTTTTTTAAGGAGATTTCTTATTATTTTTATAGAGAAAATCTTATTAAAATTTCACTGAAAAGTTGATTTTTTTTGCAACTTAGCACTAGAACAAAAATCGCGATCAATATTTTCATGGCAGGTTGGTTCAGGTGGTAAGGTGGGCGACTAATGATTTGAAGTTTCCAGTTCGATTCCCAGCCTGGTCATCGATTTTTTAATTTTTTTTGCAGATTTTAAAACAATAAGGAAAACCCGATTGTTTTAATAAGGTTTCCTTCTTGGATGAAAACCATAGAGAAATCTTATTGTTTTTGTTCTATTTTATGTGGTCTATTTTTCTCTGTGTAGTTTCTTTTTTTTTTCTTATAAAATTAAAATAATATTTTTTTGTAGTAAAGTAACCATATGATGGCCAAATATTAACTTTCTCTGCCTTTTCCTGATTTAGAAAATGTAAGTTTAAGCCAGTTTTGTTTCAGCCTACCCTCTGCCAGACGTCCTAAAAGGTATATCAATAGTACGGGAAAGTTAGATTTTGCTATATGGGGCATGGGGGTCTGGGAAAAAATCCGAAATGCATGTTGACTTCAGGGCTCGAAAGGCATAAAGACACGAGTCGTAAACCAAATTTTGTTCAATCGCACTAAGAGGCATTTGGCCGCCATTTTTTTTTTTAATACAAATTTTAGTTTTTCAAATAACTCGCGTATTTTTGAACCTACAAAAAAAACAATGTATGACAAACTTGAAATAATTTAATTTTCTACAATATAGGTATGTTAAATAACATTTTTCGATTATCCCTTTGGTTTAAAAGTTAGGGTGTTTTTTTTTTTAAACACGTCAAAAAGTGATTTTCTTATTTTTGTCATATCTCTTTTACTTGAGCGTTTTTTTTTTTAAATTTGTTCGTTGTAAAAGTTGTAGATCTTTTAATTACCTTCATTTGTTACAATATTGGTTTTTCGATTTGACAGACCGTTTTCGATCTGTAGGCAAAAAACTTCAAAAAATTGCAATTTTTTGTATAGGGACAAACAAAATGATTCTTGGTGCGGTTGTACAAAATGTGGTTTTAGACTCTTTCGATCCCTGGGTTTATGCTCTTTTAATCCCTGAAGACAAAATGCATTTCGGATTTTTTCCCAGACCCCTATGCCCCATATTACAAAATCTAACTTTCCCGTACTATTGAGATACATAACCTTTAAGGTTTAAGGGCGTCTGGCAGAGGGAAGGCTGAAAAATATCTGGCTTAAACTTATATTTTCTAAACCAGGAATAGACATAGAATTTTAATTTGTTACCATCATACGGTTAGGTATACCCAACACAAAATAAGCTATTAGGTTTTTTATTAGAAAAATGCATTTCAAAATGCTTCAAAGCGGTCTGGCGGGGCGAAAGCTAAAAAAAAACTTCTGGTACCCACATTTTTGAAATCCGGGGATTTTTTATGATTTTTTGGTGTATCATTTATTGGGGTAATACCTAGCAAAACGCCAAAAGTTGATTTTTGACTGCACTTTGGATGCGTCTGGCAGAGGGAAGACTGAAAAATAGCTGGCTAAAAATTATATTTTCTAGACCTGGAATAGACATAGAATATTAATTTGTTACCATCATACGGTTATACCTAACAGAAAATAAGTAATTAGGTTTTTTATTAGAAAAATGCACTTAAAAATGCTTTAAAGCGGTCTGGCGGGGGGAAAGCTGAAAAAGAAACTTGCGGTACCCACAGATTCGAAATCAGGGGATTTTTTATGATTTTTTGGTGTATCATTTATTCGGTTATACCAAAACGCCAAAAATTGATTTTTTGCTGCACTTTGGATGCGTCTGGCAAGGGAAAGCTGAAAAAGATCACTGCCAGACTTGTTCCGTTGACATACTGTGGTGCATATCTAGATATGTGCACACTCGAATTTCGGTTATATCAAAACTGCCAAAATATGCTGCCGGCTCTTAGACTATTAAAATCAAAAAGTTTGTTTTTTAATTTTATTTTATTATTGTTTTAATTTTATTTCTATTTTGCGGTCAATAAGGATCCTAAAAACAAAAAATAATTACTCAGACCACAAATTTGGCTAAGATATTTTGCAATTAAGTTGCAAATAAAATACAAAAACATGTTCATTTAGCATTAACATTAACCCTCTACTGCATACGAAGCCAAATATGGTTTTGTCTGTTTGTATGCACTTTTCTCTTCTCGGTCACAAAAAAATGGTAAAGATTAAATACAATCCTCTTCTTTGTGTTTCTGAAAACCCATAGAGATAGTTTTTTTCGTGTGTCCGACCCAAAATAAAGGTGTATTTTATGATCACAGGTGAGTCGATCAGTCGTGTACATTGAAATCGAAAATGTAGAATATATTCATACTTTAAGTGTTAATTACTGCGTTTGTTTGGAAAGTAAAGTGGAATTAAAAATTTATTTCTGATCGATTGTCTAATTGTGTATGCTATGAACCAATTTTTATTGTAAAAAAATTATTGGCCTGTTTTTGGGAGGGTAAAAAGTACGGAAGCCATATTTGGCTTCGTATGCATTAAGGGGTTCTAAATCTACACAATCTGTTTAATTTTTTTGTTGGAAAATTTTGTTTCTTTACATTGTTATTTTGCTGGGAAGCTATGTTTTACTTCAGAAATGGAGCCCCTTCGCTTTTAGAGACATTTTTCTCATGTTAACCCCATTTCCAGCGGCGTAACCACAAAAATTTTAGGGGGAGGGGGGCTCACCTATAATATTTTTCAATCATTTTATTACTTTTTAGCATTTGTAAGATCTGGGAGTGGGTGAAAATGTTTGAGCAAGACTTACTTCGACAGTGGAAAGAATTTGAACAAGAAAAAATGATTTGCGGAAAATTCGTCGAAAACAATTCGTCGAATTACAATTCATCGAACACAATTGATCGAAAAAACAATTCACCGAACAACAATTCTTCGAATGACAATTCGTCGAATAACAATTCATCGAATAACAATTCATCGAATGGCAATTCATCGAACACAATTGATCGAAAAAACAATTCACCGAACAACAATTCTTCGAATGACAATTCGTCGAATAACAATTCATCGAATAACAATTTATCGAATGACAATTCATCGAATGACAAATTCATCGAATAAATTATTAAAAAACATAGGTTGCCACCACAATATCGTGACATATCTTTTTGTAAAGCTAGTAACTTTTACTCTAATTTTGCATTTAAATAAAACCGTTTTATTAAACCTTTTTTCCAAATTTTTTTTTTCAAACACAAAATTTTGAAAAAAAAAACTAAAACAAAAATTTCAAACTAATTTTTTTCAAAATTTTATGTAATTAAAAGCTAATTTTGTTTTCAAAGATAAATTTTAACATTCGTTTTTAAGGAAGCAAAGAAAACCCGATGCAAAAATGTATTGTCGTTTTCGAGAAATTAATAAAAAAAAAAACAAAACAACTTTTTTTTAAGAAAACACTTAATTATTTGTTTTACGTGGTTGATTTAGTGTTCATTTTCTTTTATTTTACGATGAGTTTGGATGCATTTTCCGCAAATTCTTCGAATGAAAATTCTTCGAATGACAATTCCTCGAATGACAATTCGTCGAAAACAATTTATCGAATCACAATTCATCGAATGACAAATTCATCGAATAAATTACTAAAAATTATTGGTTGCCACCACAATGACATGCCATACCTTTTTGTAAAGCTAGTAACTTTCTCTTTTAGTTTGCATTTAAATAAAAATGTTTTAGGGAATTTAAAAAAATTTCAAAATTTAAAAATTTTTCTAAGTCCCAAATGTGAAAATTTTTCTAAGTCCTGAAATATGAAAAATTTTTCTAAGTCCCGAAAAAAAATTTCTTAGTCCAAAAATATGAAAAAAATTTCTATTTCATATTTTACGACTTATTAAAATTTTTCACATATTAGGACTTAGAATAATTTTTTATATTTTTGGACTTAGAAATATTTTCAAAATTTTTAGTTTGAAAAAAAAAATTCTTAAAACATTTTTATTTAATTTCAAAATAAAAGTAAAAGTTGCTCGCTTTACAAAAGTATATGGCCATTGAATGAAAATTCTTCGAATAACAGTTCCTCGAATGACAATTCCTCGAATAACAATTCGTCGAAAGCAATTCATCGAATGGAAAATTCATCGAATAAATTATTAAAAATCATAGGTTGCCACCACAATGACGTGCTATACCTTTTTGTAAAGCTAGTAACTTTCTCTTTTAGTTTGCATTTAAATAAAAATGTTTTAGGGAATTTAAAAAAATTTCAAAATTTAAAAATTTTTCTAAGTCCTAAATGTGAAAATTTTTCTAAGTCCTGAAATATGAAAAATTTTTCTAAGTCCCGAAAAAAAATTTCTTAGTCCAAAAATATGAAAAAAATTTCTATTTCATATTTCACGACTTAATAAAATTTTTCACATATTAGGACTTAGAATAATTTTTTATATTTTTGGACTTAGAAATATTTTCAAAATTTTTAGTTTGAAAAAAAAATTCTTAAAACATTTTTATTTAATTTCAAAATAAAAGTAAAAGTTGCTCGCTTTACAAAAGTATATGGCCATTGAATGAAAATTCTTCGAATAACAGTTCCTCGAATGACAATTCCTCGAATAACAATTCGTCGAAAGCAATTCATCGAATGGAAAATTCGTCGAATAAATTATTAAAAATCATAGGTTGCCACCACAATGACGTGCTATACCTTTTTGTAAAGCTAGTAACCTTATCCTTCAGTTTACACTTAAATAAAAATGTTTTAGAAAATTTTTAAGAAAATTCAAAATTTGAAAATTTTTCTAAGTCCTTAATGTGAAAAATTTTTCTAAGTCCTGAAATATGAAAAATTTTTCTAAGTCCAAGAAAAGTACGTAAAAGTAAGAATTTTGCTGGGAAAAAATTCCAAAATGTAGTTGGACTTCAGAACTCCAAAGAGTATCAAGATACCAGCCGAAAACCCTCATTTTGCACACTCGGACCTAGAGCCATTTGGCCGCCATTTAGTTTTTTATAAAAATTTTACTTTTTCACATAACTCACGTATTTTTGAATCTACAGAAAAAAAATTTATGGAAAACTTGAAGATAATTTAATTTCCTACAATATATGTTAAATAACTTTTTTCGATTATCCCTCCGGTTTAAGAGTTAGGGTGGTTTTTGTCAAACACGTCAAAAGTCGATTTTCTTATTTTTGTCATATCTTTTTTATTTGAGCTTTTTTTGAAAAATAAATCGTAGTAAAAGTTGTAGATCTTTTTATTACCTTCATTTATTATATTAACGGTTTTTCGATTTGACACACTGTTTTCGATCTGTAGGCAATAAACTTCAAACATTGCAACCGCCATCTAGGAAAAAGGGTTAAAAACTGTTGTTTTTGTTCGATATCTTGGAAACCGTTCGTCTCACAGAAAAAATATTAAGACTTTTTTTATTGAAAATTAGTTTTTCTACAATTTTGATTATGGGACTTTTTTCTGTAAAATTGAAAATAAAGAAGTTATTCTTCAAAATAGATTACCATTTTCAAGAAAAAATCTTTGTAGGGTCATAACTTTTTTTTAATACTATTATTGAAAAAAAATATTCAGATAGTTTTTGAAGATAATTTTACTGCAAACAATTTCGTATATTCATTTTCAATTTTGTTTCATAACTATACATGTAGTACCTATACAGCAGCTCATGATGATATGAAAAAAATTTTATTTTATTTTATTAGGACTTAGAATAATTTTCTATATTTTTGGACTTAGAATAATTTTTCATGTTCTGGGAATAATTTTTCATATTCTTGGACTCACATTTCAGGACTTAATCAAATTCGACAATTCGTTGAATAAATTATTAAAAATCCACGGTTATTACACATTTCCACAGCCTAAATGGGTGGGCGGAATATTCTTCAAATTTGGTACAGATGATTTTTATAGAATTCTGAAAGTTCTTTTTTTTTGTTTTTTTTTTTTTTTGTATATCTCGCGTAGAAAGATAGAAAGATTTTGATTAAACTTCGCAGACGTAGTATTCAAAGGGATTGCAAAAAAACTGCATTTTTATTTTTTCAAAAAGTCAAATAAAAAAAATGTTCCCTAAATATCGGCTCTTCCCCATAATAATAATAATTTGTCAGATGCGTGTGTTAAATATATTGTACATATTATTTCTAGTCAGTAGAAATAGAGTAGATTTGATGTAAACATATAAATGTTTTTATGTTTCCTGCACTTGGCATTACCCAGAACTAACGACGAGGACGTGGCAGGTATTTAGTTCCATTTTTTTTTTTATTTTGTTTTTTTTTTTTTTTTTTTTATTTTTTTAAATATTTTTTTGAATTTTTTTATATTTTTATAACTTTATATATTTTAATTTTTTTGTTTTATTTTTTTTTTTTTTGTTGATATGAATAAACAAATGTAAAGTACGAAGTAACGAAAAAAGAAAAACAACAAAGAAAATATTTACCGAAAACTTAGAGAATTCATTTTTTTGTTTTTCAATTTTTTGAAGATTAATTTGATTGAATATTATTTTTTTTTATATATATTTTTTTTTTGTTTTTTTTTGTTTTTTTTTATTTTTTTTTTTATATTTTTTTAATTTTTATTTTGTTGTTGTTGTGTTTTTTGAAATTATATGATAGGGGTAAAAAAAAAAGTAATGAAAAGAAAGAAAAAAAACCTACAAGGCAAGGTTATTTGCAATTGCTTTTAGGTAATGCATTTTATCGGCATAAAGCGGGTTGTCGTATTTGATTACTATTGTTTGAATGCGTTGGTTTAGGTCCCTATACTTTTTAGACTTAGGTGGTTGTGGTACCGCATTCCTTATCTCGGCTATTTTGAGCTCATTTTTTGACTGCTCAGTTTTTAAAGTTCTTATTAGAGTCCATAAGCTCGGGTGTTTTTGACGTATTAGTTCGTTAAACGATCGGTGCCAACCTTCGACGTTGTTGTTTGTGCGAGGTAGATCGTTGTGGCATGCACAAAAATGATTCCAACATTTAATTGGAAATGTTGCCTCTCTTCGATTTCTTTTCCGATCATATCGAGCGATAAATTCAGTCTCGAAAGAGAAAAGAAAATCTTCCAGGTTTTCATCCTCTGTGGCGAAAACTTCTTCGCATATTCTCAAAAATGAAACTTCCACATCTTTGGGTTTCAAATAAGCTAGAGCTCCTAAGAGCTTAACTTTTTGAGCAAATTCAAAATTGGTGTCGTACTTAGTTTTAAGGTTATGTGCCACGACTTTTCTATAAAGAGCTTGGTTGAAATGGAAGTTGAATTTTCATTCAATGGCCATATACTTTTGTAAAGCGAGCAACTTTTACTTTTATTTTGAAATTAAATAAAAATGTTTTAAGAATTTTTTTTTCAAACTAAAAATTTTGAAAATATTTCTAAGTCCAAAAATATAAAAAATTATTCTAAGTCCTAATATGTGAAAAATTTTATTAAGTCGTGAAATATGAAATAGAAATTTTTTTCATATTTTTGGACTAAGAAATTTTTTTTCGGGACTTAGAAAAATTTTTCATATTTCAGGACTTAGAAAAATTTTCACATTTAGGACTTAGAAAAATTTTTAAATTTTGAAATTTTTTTAAATTCCCTAAAACATTTTTATTTAAATGCAAACTAAAAGAGAAAGTTACTAGCTTTACAAAAAGGTATAGCACGTCATTGTGGTGGCAACCTATGATTTTTAATAATTTATTCGATGAATTTTCCATTCGATGAATTGCTTTCGACGAATTGTTATTCGAGGAATTGTCATTCGAGGAACTGTTATTCGAAGAATTTTCATTCAATGGCCATATACTTTTGTAAAGCGAGCAACTTTTACTTTTATTTTGAAATTAAATAAAAATGTTTTAAGAATTTTTTTTTTCAAACTAAAAATTTTGAAAATATTTCTAAGTCCAAAAATATAAAAAATTATTCTAAGTCCTAATATGTGAAAAATTTTATTAAGTCGTGAAATATGAAATAGAAATTTTTTTCATATTTTTGGACTAAGAAATTTTTTTTCGGGACTTAGAAAAATTTTTCATATTTCAGGACTTAGAAAAATTTTCACATTTGGGACTTAGAAAAATTTTTAAATTTTGAAATTTTTTTAAATTCCCTAAAACATTTTTATTTAAATGCAAACTAAAAGAGAAAGTTACTAGCTTTACAAAAAGGTATGGCATGTCATTGTGGTGGCAACCAATAATTTTTAGTAATTTATTCGATGAATTTGTCATTCGATGAATTGTGATTCGATAAATTGTTTTCGACGAATTGTCATTCGAGGAATTGTCATTCGAAGAATTTTCATTCGAAGAATTTGCGGAAAATGCATCCAAACTCATCGTAAAATAAAAGAAAATGAACACTAAATCAACCACGTAAAACAAATAATTAAGTGTTTTCTTAAAAAAAAGTTGTTTTGTTTTTTTTTTTATTAATTTCTCGAAAACGACAATACATTTTTGCATCGGGTTTTCTTTGCTTCCTTAAAAACGAATGTTAAAATTTATCTTTGAAAACAAAATTAGCTTTTAATTACATAAAATTTTGAAAAAAATTAGTTTGAAATTTTTGTTTTAGTTTTTTTTTTCAAAATTTTGTGTTTGAAAAAAAAAATTTGGAAAAAAGGTTTAATAAAACGGTTTTATTTAAATGCAAAATTAGAGTAAAAGTTACTAGCTTTACAAAAAGATATGTCACGATATTGTGGTGGCAACCTATGTTTTTTAATAATTTATTCGATGAATTTGTCATTCGATGAATTGTCATTCGATAAATTGTTATTCGATGAATTGTTATTCGACGAATTGTCATTCGAAGAATTGTTGTTCGGTGAATTGTTTTTTCGATCAATTGTGTTCGATGAATTGCCATTCGATGAATTGTTATTCGATGAATTGTTATTCGACGAATTGTCATTCGAAGAATTGTTGTTCGGTGAATTGTTTTTTCGATCAATTGTGTTCGATGAATTGTAATTCGACGAATTGTTTTCGATAAATTTACCGGTGACCGAAAAAATATATATAACGAACAAAAACAAATTGCTTTTCTCGGTTCATTGTCTTAAAATGAGCAAAATTTGAATTAATTCTTAACCTTTTGTAATGCAATGTATTTATTTTACTTTATTTTGTTTTTAAATGATAAATATTTATATTTTGATATTTTTAATTGTATTTTTTTCATAATCTGAATAAATTAAATTAGTAAAATTTCTTACCCCTTAATGCATACGAAGCCAAATTTGGCTTATAAACAAATTTTTTAAACAAATTAATTTAAACAAATTTTTTTAATGAAAACCGTTTTGAAACAACCCAATGAACCCATGTGAAGCATTTTTAAATTTTTTCGTCCGCTAATATTAATTCATGCAGTAGAGGGTTAAAATACAAAAACAAGACATTAGCCGCTACTCGCGCTTTTTGGTTAAAAGAAAGAAAATTCAAGCAAATATTATATTTTTGAAAGAGTGCAAGAAAAACAAAGTATTTCCAAACTTTATGGATGTGAAATGTAATTTACATAATTCAAGAACAAATCGAGTGATTAAAGAAGCAAAGTGTCTCTGGCTAAAACATGAAATAGATTTTCACTATTATAGTTTAGATCAAATACAACTTGATATATGAATTACATTTAAAGATGACAAAAGATTTGGACTTTGCACAGTTTGATCAATTTAACCGTCAGTGTTTCGCATCACTTAAACGAAGTGAAGATGTGTTTGAATCAAAACGAAAAACACAAATAACTAAATTAGAAAAAATTCTTGCTTTAAATAATCCTATTATAACGAAAAAACCTCCAATAAAATAAGTAAAAGACATTGTTATTAACCTTTCAAATGAAATTTTTGATCAAGATGAAATGGAACTATTGAACAGAGGTCTTAATTACACCGTGAAACCCCGAAAAATTCCGATTATAGATATTGTAGCTGATATCGAATCTTCTATTCAATACAAATCTTGATTTAAAAAAGTCAGTAAGAGACAAAGCTCTCCCTATATTGAAAAATGCTCAAAAACAAAACCATAATTTAAGCCCTAATGATTTAAAAATGAATACAGCGCTTGAAAAACTAAAGAAACATAACACCTATTTCATGAAGTCTGACAAAGGCAACAAAGTAGTTATTATGAGAAAAACAGATTATGATTCAAAAATGTTAAAATCAATAGAAGAAGATAACTTCATGATAGCTGATGCCAAAATTGCAACAGAAAAAATAACAAGAATTTTCGATGTCAACAAATACAAACTACGTATATCCAATCCGGTAGTCCCCTTAATGTACGGTCTACCAAAAGTGCATAAAACTGGAGACAAAATGAGAAAAATTGTATCTAATATAAACTCTCCTCTTACCAACATTGCAAAATGGCTTTTAAAAGAATTGAAAAGATTTGGTAGTTTTGATGGATTCGCTGTTAAAAACACCTTTGAATTAGTGGACAAAATAAGAGATTTAGAAATTGAAGATGATGAATTGATGATATCATTTGACGTCACTGCTTTGTTCCCATCAATCCCCATAAATATCGCAGTTGAAGCAATCAAAGAACATTTAATTCGCTTTAATTTATCATCAGAAGAATTGAATACTTATGTTGATTGTATAAATATTTGCATGAATCATAATTGTTTTCAATTTCGGAATGTATACTACTCCAACAACTTCGGATGCAGCATGGGTAATACATTGTCACCATATGTAGCAGAAGCATTTATGTGCAAATTTGAAACAGATTTGTACAAAATGGGAAAACTACCACGCATTTGGTACAGGTACGTCGATGACACTTTTGCAGTTGTAAAAAGATCCGAAGTAACAAATATACTTGAAATGATCAACAACAGATTTCCAAGTATTAAGTTTACATTCGAGAAAGAAGATGAATTACTTCACACAATAACATTTCTCGACTTAGAAATAAAACGAAAAGACAAAAAATTCGATTTTAGTGTCTTCAGAAAATCAACTTCAACAGATCGTTACATCACATTCGATTCTTATTGCCCTTATAGCCAAAAACTTGCCGCTTTTCATTCAATGGTATACAGATTATGCCGTAGGTATACCCTTATCTGTTGAAAATTACATAAAAGAATACCAACAAATATTACACATAGCCAATGTAAATGGATATCACAAATCAATAATAGACAATTTAATCAAAAAACATTCAACCAAAATTAAACGAGACAACATTAGTTCCCTGTTTGAACAGAATACAAATGTAAACAAACAACGTGTAACGCTACCCTTCGCCCCGAATGTCACCTGCCGATTAAGTAAACCATTTGAAAAAGCTGAAATGCAAATTGTACATACAAACAACAACAAACTTAAATCTAAATTAGGATCCACAAATGATCAAGCACAAATTAATCGGTGCAGCGGAGTTTATGAAATTTCTTGCTCTAATTGCAACAAAAAATACATTGGTCAAACAAGGCGACCCGCTGAGATAAGATTCAGTGAACATCTACGATCAATAAAAAAGAAAGAGACCGACAAAGCTATAGCAGCAGACATGTTTGATTTAAATAATAACTTTCCACATACAATCACATCTTTCACGGATAATTTCAAATTGATTAAACACATAAACAAACCCTACAAACTTGACGCATATGAATCAATATATATTCATCTAAATGACGATTTGATGAACTTGGAACCTGGACCAATTGATTCTCAGCTGTTTAATGTCATCAAAAAGAAGAGAAAATAAAAAATCAATTCGCTTATATGTTTTCATTCTCTTAAACTTTTTCACTTTCTCTTTAATTACTTTCTTTTTCTTAACTTAAATCTATTATGTATTTAACTTGTCAAAGTTTTTCATTGTTTTCGTTGTTATTATTCTTGTAAAAAACAAAAAGTGTCGTTCGCTGAAGATGGTTTCGCTGTTAAGAACCGAAATGCATTCGATTTAAAATAAAATTCAAAATTGTTTTAATTTAAAATCAAAAAGTTTGTTTTTTAATTTTATTTTATTATTGTTTTAATTTTATTTCTATTTTGCGGTCAATAAGGATCCTAAAAACAAAAAATAATTACTCAGACCACAAATTTGGCTAAGATATTTTGCAATTAAGTTGCAAATAAAATACTAATGTCTCAATTTGCATATAAAAATGAAAAAAATCAAAAGTACATTTTGAATTTTCTGACGTATTTGAAGACCTAGGTTAAAAAAATAAATGAGGATAAATCAGAGACAATGTCCTAACTCCAAATATGCAAAAAAATCAAAATCGAAAATGTTGTAGTTAGGGCCTTTACGAGATTATGGGCAGTATAAAAGAGTCATAAAATAATATCTTTTACCGTTGATTGATTTAAAAAAAATTATAGAATATTTTAGACAGTATTTTTTAAATTTGTTGAGCTAACCATTTCTCACTAATTAATGGAATTTTTAACAAAAAGGATAATTTTGCTTTTAGTCATAGCTATATCTCAGCAACCAGTAATACCCCAGTAAAAATAGATTTTTTTCAAGAAATTAATTAGCAATAGGCTTATATTGGGAACATGGGTTGAAATTGAAATTGAGTTGTTTTACAATCTTTGAAGAGTTCTGAAGTTTTCTTCGTCTTCTAAACACGTCTTCTAACACCGTTAATTTAATTCTTAGATTAATTTATTGAAGTCGCGGTAAATATTTAATTTATTTTAAAATAGAAACACTTTTGATTAAAATTCTAGGATTTGGTATAGGCTTAATTTTATCAGTAACAGCTATAACTATAAAATCGAAAAATGTCTTATACATTATTGAAAACGTAATTTTTTTCCTTTCTAAAACAGTCAAGAAATTTAAAATTGGTGAAAATTTAACGAACCTACATTTTTGCAAAGGGTAAAGGTCTAAAAACCGGTCAGTGTAACAAGCTCTATACTAAACGTGATAGGTTTCCGCCAGCGTATATTGTAATTTCACACAGTTTAATCGTACCACTTTAAAAACAAATCTTATTTTTCAACTTTTAAACATCCATAAAATTTGTTCTTATGAAGTGCACTAAAATTTCCTTTTAGGCAATGAAAGCTTATAAAATTGCGAATCAAATAGCCGAGAAGTTAGTTAAAAATTCAATTCTTAATTGCAAAACAATTTTTGATAAATGGTGTGTTGTTAAAAAAAGTTACTAAATTTTTGTTAATGAGTATAACATATTCTCTTTAACAAAAAGACGTACAAAATTTCATTTGTTTATAACAATACATACACTGGAGAATAGTATTGTTAAGCTCCACACAAAATTTTAGCCCAATCGGTTGAAAACAATGGAGTACGTTGAGTCGCCAGGGCCCTGGGGCAAGACTAAATTTTAGGGCCCCTTAGATATAAAAAAAAGTGCGTATACGCCATACATTTTTTTGTATGGCTAATTTATTTTTAGGTTTATTTTAATATTTTAATATGTTCGTAATGCAATTTGCTATACTTACTTAAAATTTCTATTATAAAAGTAGTAAATACTTGTACTAGGGGCCCCCAAAATTAAATATTTAGAGACCCCTAAAACAAAAAATTTTTTCAGCTTATAATTGATAGTTCTTGGGGCCTCTTTTCTAAAGTAATATGTACACATTTGATTTTCCATCATCAAACATAGTTTATTTCTTTTGGGGTCACTGAAAAATTATTTTTGGGGCCTAAAAATTAAGTGCTTAGAGGCCCCTAAAATATAATATAATTGTGCCTCTGTTCTGAAGTAATATTCAAAATGCCACCAATAACGTAATGTTTTTATTTTGGGCCCTGATGTATTTATGTTGGGGCCCCTGAATTGGTATTTAATTTTCCATTTGATTATTTTGAACCCCTGAAGTAATAGCTTTTGAGGATCTTCAAATAATATTTGTCATGCCATCAGAAAATTTGATGAATATTTTTGGGCTCCTTAGTAATAGATTTTGGGGCCCCTAAATTAATATTTGATTGCCTCTGAAAAATTATTTTTTGGGACCCTTCATATAATATTTCTGGAGCCAATATTCCTTCAACAAATGTAATTTAATTTCAAAAACAATTTTTTTTAATCTAATTTTTTTTGACGCCCTGAAGTAAAGGCTTTTGGAGCTCCTGGCCTGAAGTCGTTTTTTTGGGGCCCCTAATGTATTATTTTGTGGTTGCAAAGATTTTTCAAGTTATATTTTTTGGGGCCCTAAGATAAAATTATAATTTTTTTAAAAAAGCAATTTATTTTTTTGGGGCCCCTTTTTGTTAAATCAATATATATTGTGGCTACCAATGCATTATACATTACATTGAATGTCATAATTTGTCTCCCTTGTATCCGAAGTGATTCAAATACATTTTAGTTTACTTCGTAGCTCAATTTATGCTAACAGTTTCCTTCTCTGCATTATCTCCAGTGGGGGCCCTGGGGTCGGTCGGGGGCCCCGGGGCGCCGCCCCCCTTGCCCCAAGGGAGTGTACGCCCCTGGTTGAAAACTGTAGGAGTTAGTTGGTCGCCCGATGGGAGCTCAGGATCTTGCGATCATCCGGAACTACGCCGCCGTTTACAAAATTTCACATCATTAAAAATTTTCACATTTGCCTATTCTGTTACCTATGGATATACTTAAACAAACTAAACAAACTCCAAAAGAAAATAATGTTTCTCCTTTGTTTTACACGCTGATGAAAATGGCTCTCGATTTCGTGCTTACAAAGTGTTATTACCCCTTATTAAACGATTTGCGGCTATATCAATTTTGCTCGATAACGCTCTATTTAGCGATTAGGGCTGCAGTTTCAGACTAGATAGAGAGACAATATTGCGAGACCTAATTTTTTTTCGATCTTCATCACCACATAATATAAAGTCGTTACATTTCGTTCGCAATTCTTATTAAATCACTTCTAAGATAATTTATCAATGTTTGAATCACCCTATGGGTTAAATTATGTTTATATTAAAATAAAAAAAAAATAAAAAAAAAAATAAAAACTAAATAAATACATTGTCCTATTTTGTTGACCAAAAGTTATGTCTAACCAATAAAATTAAGTCTATTTACATATTTCGACCATCACTGTAACGCAAACAACAAAATTTTTTAAACGTCTTATGACCTGTCAGCGACAATTGTAAGCCTTCATGTTTTGTCCCAAAAAATAAAATATAAACAAGAAAAAACAAAAATAAAAAACATTCCTGTGTGGGTTATTAACATGAAAATGCGTAACTATTTTCTCATTCCAATTGACATAAATGCCATAAAATGGAAAACGCAAAACCGATATAATGGTGTTGAATACATGAAAGCGAATTTCAAACCTTATCCCACAAATCACAGAGTCTCGAATTCGAGCAGGCGTAACCGCGGCGGCCGGCGTATAAGCCCATGGAGTAGCTTAGCCAACGATTAGTAACATGCATCCAGTGGCGTGCATGCTATTCAACAAAAATTAAAAAAAAAAATAAATTCCAATCTATCTAACATTTTGGCTAACTTTGTTGTCAATTGTCGCCTTAAGATGACAAATTACCAAGCTTGGGGGAAAATTCAATTTTAGTAGCTCAAACTACTTCCAAAACAAAACTGCTACAAAAGCTCTGCGTGCCCCATGTGCCCACCTCTTGACTGATATTTTGGCTATAATTCTATTTGGGCCAGCTGCTACACTCTTACCAAATAATTTATTAACATCAAAATATTTCTTAACCAAAAAAATTGATATACTTTTTGTTGTTGTATTTGGAAGTAACAGAGAGTAACTTTTAAACTTTTTCTTGTTAATTGCTTTATGTCATTTTGGTAATCTTGACGTGTGGCGCGACACTTTTTTTTTTTATTTTTCAGTTTCGAAACAAATTTAAACTCCTTTGAACGTCCGTTGGTATCGTATTATAAAAAGTGTGGAGCGTGGCGAAGCAATTTTCTGTATATATGAAAGTTAAATGGTTGGATGGTACACTTTGGCGCGTGGTTTTATATACTAGTTACGTCGTCGGCTGCGGCGGCGGGCGGACTAGGACTTGGACATGTCATTGTATTGATTGGTAGTTTAACCTGTGTCCACTGACATCGATTACGGTCCATTTATGGGCTTTGATGAATAGCACTGGTCAATGGCTGAAGCTGGAACTCTACAAAACATGCCCGCGCGACTAGATGTTGACTGGCGGACTTTAGAGCGGGCGGCAGCGACGATGGTTTGAAGCAATTAGCCAATAACATGACCTTTAGTGACAATTTTGCAAACAACAAACATAACTAATTTTATGCTATTGGAGACACAAATTTGTGCAAACGCGACATCAAGCAACTATGTAGGTGGACTATATACAAGCTTGTTAACGCAATACCTTAAAGCACATTGCTATGTGGTGTAGGTATGCAGGTTGAAATTCGATACGATTATAGCAAAGGATGATGATGAAATATCTAAGTCGGATTAATTATTTATATCGTGGTGGAATTGGATTGTGAAATGTTGTGGTAGATAGGCTTAAGCTGGCCAGGACACTTTGCAAATGGTTGTGTCTTTAGCATTGACATTAATCTCAAATTATACACATTTTTCATTTGATAAGTACTTGATTTGGCATTTAACCTGAGCTGGTATTAAATTTCAAAACTGCGAGTTTTAGAAAGTATCTGCGATTGTGAAATGTCTTAGGTATATATTGGATATCATACGCAAAAACATGAGATATCAGCCTATATAGATTAAAATCTCTTTTAGTTTTAGAATTGTTTGAGGGTTGTTCGAAAGTCATTCAGAAAAATCATACACTTTGGGCTTGACCTCATATTGACATGTCTTCAGAAAATCATAGTATCTATGTTATCTATGATAACATTTGAAATGTTGTTTTGAATGATATATTTATGATAATTTATACATACATAAAGCGATCGAAAAACTATAAACAATTGCTTTACTTTATTGCAAATTTCAGGTTTTTTTATGAAATCATATAATTTTGATCTTTAATATAACAATTTTATATATGATGAAATGTTATTTAATTTTTTGGGGCCTTGTTTCATTTTGTTTTCGGGGCATAATTTCATTATGAAATAAGGCCCCCATGAAATAAGACCCCAACATTAATTTTGGGGTTTACTTTCATTTTGTTTTAAAAACAATTTGGGCCTTATTTCTTCATTTTTCATAATTAATATGAAAATGCCAAACTAAATTGTCTTTCAAAAAAAACTTTTGTGAAAATCCGCTTATCAAGGACCCAGAATTCGCAAAGTACCGCATATTGTGGACTCCCTGTTGGTTTTACAGCAATATCTTTACATTGAAAAGCATTAGTAACAGTAACAGAAAAGCTGAAAAATCGCTCAGCAAACCATCGAGTAACAGAATAGCTGCAAGAAATTGAAAGGCATTAGTTTGCAGCACAATCTTAACATTGAAAAGCATTATTAAATAACAGAATAGCTTAAAAATCGCTCGTTTTTTAAGCTATTATATAAACTTAAAAAATCGCGTGATTTTTTAAGCTATTCTGTTATTTAATAATGCTTTTCAATGTTAAGATCGTGCTGCAAACTAATGCATATAATGTAAAGATCGTGCAGTAAACCATCAGGGATCATGGAAAAAATTGCATTTATAAGTACTAACAGAATAACTGGAAAAAATGGCAACAATGTTTGAAACATCCTTGATGAACAATTTAAAAAGTTCTGTCCATAAAGATGGTTCTGTTGGTTTGGGGTGATATTTCATTAGGTACCTAAAATAAATTAATTATGAAAAAGAAAAAATTAGGGTCGTACTTCATTTTTCTAAAAAAGTTCAAAACAAGTTGGGGCTTTATTTCATTTATTTTTGGTTAATTTTTTCATTTCGATGGGGTCTTGTTTCATTGGGGCATAGTTTCATTATGAAAAAATACCTCAATTTGGGGCGTTATTTCATTTTTTCTTTTGGGGGCCTTATTTCCTGGGGCCTAATTTCGCGGAGCCAATGAGGTGCATTAAATTTAACTACACTTAATTTAAGTCAGTGCTTTCGTGCCAAAAAAAAAAATGCACTGGTCTGCAAGAAAAATCCTCCTTTTATTAAAACTATACTTTCCTACATAATTTTTGTATGCTTATTCTGAACCCGGAGTCAGAATTGGCCTAGCACGTCACGGTTTTTAGATATTCTCGTTAGAAAATCTCAAAAACCAATTTTTTTTTTGCTAATTTCAAAGAAATATTTTGGCATAATGTAATCTTTTTCAATTAAAATTGTTAGGGTTTATGAAAAAACTTATTTTTTTCTTTCAAATTCAGTTTCAATCTTCTTAATATCTCTTTTCTTCTCCGAGATATCTTAATTTAAGTAAGCTTAGTAGGTTTGGCATATCTTACCATAAAGAAACTGATCTCTAAAAATTCATATATCTTTCTCCCTAGAACAAAAGTATACTTTACTAATGGATTTTAATGTGCTGATTTTGAATCCGAACTCAAAAAATTTCGGTCAGCTGTGGTTTTTGAGATATAGTAGTTTTTTTTTGAGATTTTCTAAAAAAAAGACTTGATTTTGTGATATTTTAATGCAAATATCTCAAAATCCTTACGTGATAGAATTTTTTTTGACTTCGGATTCTAAATCAGAACATTAAGGGCCGGTTTGTTCACACTCGATTATCTTTTAATCAAGGAATTTTGTATGGAATAATCCTTGATTAAAAGATAATCGACTGTGAACAAACTAGGGCTAAAAACTATAAGAAAACTATACTTCTAGGGGAAACAAATCTGAAGCTTGAAAAGGCAGTTTATCGAATGAAAAATTACAAAACACGTAAAAAATTTTGTTTAATATATTTTATTATGGTTTTCTATACATATTTGACTTTTTAAATACATGGGCGTTGATATTTTACATTTTCCCTAATGAAGGTGTTTTTTTTCATGTGGGATTTACTTAAAACTTCAGGATTTCGATATTTTTGCTGTTTTTGTCAATTAGTATCTCAAAATGTGTTTAAACTTTTCTTAATAAATGCAAATTTAGTGTCATATGATAGATCATGTTATAAGTCCTACAAATTTGAGCTTTATATGAATAATAATTTTATTTTTGTACAAGGTCAACCGAATCTAAAAGGGTTATTTTCTACAATCTACTCATGTTTTTAAAAAATAATTTACAAAAAATGGTACGGGCAAGAATTGTTCTGAAACCAGATTTAGATTCAGGAAAGTCAAATCTTTCATAATTTCAAAATATTATTTAAAGGAGAAAAAAAAGATAAATTTTGCAGACCAGTGTTATCTACAGTGGGTTGCCAAATTAATAGGGACAAGCGAATTTTTTTTTTTTTTTTTGGTTTACTTTGCTAATTTTTTTCGTTTTTGCCAAAGTACCTGAAATTTTTTTTTGTGTTATTTGGTTATACTAATCAAGTAGATATGAATTAACATAAAAAAGTAAATAAATCATAATTTTGGTAAAAAAAATAGGGGAAATAGGGCAGAAGCACAAAAAGACGATTCCCATGGAATTCATGTCAGGAAAATTGCCAGACCGGTTCAATACTAAATTTTTTTGTCGAGGAATAACGTGACAGTCTTTATTTATGGAAAAAGACCCATCTTGCATAAATAAAGAAGCTCTGCTCGTCTGGGCATCAACGAGAAAACAGAACGTTCTTTGAGTTGCAGTAGTGCTTTTTTTTCCTTGAAGACTAGGTGAACCGAATTCGTTTTTTTTTAGAATAAAACATGCCCTCATCATTATGGGCTAATCTGCTATCTCAGGAAAAGGATTGGGTTCTTTCCAAATTGCTGAAAACACCATAACACAAGACCAACACAAAAGGAGCTTACGGATGTTTTTGTTCTACGGATTCGGAATGGACTCGAGGCTCGAAGCTTCTTTATTTATGGAAGATGGGGTAGATGCCATAAAGTACAAAACATCATGTTATTCCTCGATAAGAAAAAATAAGTATTGAACCGGTCAGGGAATTTTCCGGGCATGAATTCCATAGGAATCGTCTTTTTGTGCTTCTGCCCTATTTCCCCTATTTTTTTTACCAAAATTATGATTTATTTACTTTTTTATGTTAATTCATATCTACTCGATTAGTATAACCAAATAAGACAAAAAAAATTTCAGGTACTGTGGCAAAAACGAAAAAAATGAGCAAAGTAAACCAAAAAAAAAAATTCGCTTGTCCCTATTAATTTGGCAACCCACTGTAAGTTTTAATTAAAACTAACGTAACGTTTCCGTGTTATTATAGATGGATGCATAGCGGATAGGTAAAACAAAAGATATTACTCATTCCACTTTAAAAAAAAAATTGTTTTGGGAGCTGTGATTTGAATTTCTTGAAATATTTTCATTAAAACACTAGAACCGAGAAAAATAGGTATAAAAAGGTTTTTCTTTTTTTGGCTTGTATCAAAAAATATTGACTCAGTAAATACATAATTTATTCTATGGTTAAGTTTCCTAGAAGTCCTTCTGTTGGTGTACATAGATATTGATAAAACACTTGGCAGATCTTTTCTATTATTATTATGTCTCATTTTGGACTCCCGCATGAAAACTTCATTGTGGGTGAAGAATGAAGATGTTATTTTATTTTTATTTTTCTCAAAGATTTTTAACCTTCGCAACATGCGTTACTACTGTCTGCTTTTGAATGAATTGAAGGTTAAAATTAATAAAAATTGTAAATGAAATTCTATACACCAATTATGTATGATGAATTCGAATTGCAAAGAAGGGATTATCCGAGGGAGTGAGAAAGTGCACTTTTTTTTTGCAAATGCGCCGGAAATATGTTAATTGGCTATACTTGGACAATAGATACAGAGCTCGTGCGTGGGTCCATTAGCGGCAGCAGCAGTTGCTGCCAACCAACTATAGCATGACCCCATGTTTCATTATGTTTCTCCTCGTTGTCGTCATTCTCATATTGTCTTCCTGGCACATGATGCTTAATTGTACACTGTGTCATTGCCATGTAGGTCTGCAGATTGGCTGTTGTGGGTATATGGATTTAAAGCAGCTGCAGACATCTCTGGTGTCTTTTGTGTTAGAGAGATAGGATGGAAATTAATTTTGTTCTCTTTTTAAACGGTTTTATATGAAAAGATCAATTAAGTAATTTCAAGTTGTAGGATGTTATTGTATATTTTTTTATATTGATGATTGAAGTTTGTAAGTTGCATATAATAAATACCTACATAGTAGTAAATTGAGATTTATGTGGGATATTCCAAGTATAAGATAAAACTGATGATTGATGCTTAGAATTCATATCAAAATCATGAAACAATTAACAAAAAAAATAATAATAATTTTACTATCAATTGATGTGAGAGAAATTTCTTGTGGGGACAGAAAAAAATCGCATCATAAATTTATAGATATCATAAAATTATATTTAAAAGCTAAAAAGAGCACTGTTTTGGAACCTACCAGAACAAATTAACTTTTGATAATATGTTAATTTATATTTTAATATTCAAAATTTGACTCATAATAGGTATGTTTAGGTATGGCTGTCTTCAACAGAAATATTTCAAATTTGTTCAACATTTTTAACCCAATTCCTGTTTGGGTACTCTGAACTATGTAGTTTTACTTTAGGCAGTACCCAAACAGACCAATTTATTATTATGATGTTCAAATAATAGGGTATAATCGGTCTTTGGTCAATTTTTTTTCGAAAGATGATTTAAAAAAGAACACAAATCTAGAAATAAATTAATGTTTGTATTTGCGTTTTAAATTTTAATATAATAAATATATTTCAATTATTATTTTATTTTTTTTAACAACTAAAAAAGTAAATTTCTTCAAAAATTAGAATTACTGTTATTTTAATTTTTAGTTTTATTTTGAAGCCATTTTTAAAAACAAATTATTCTTTATAATGTACATTAGGGCGCTCGTTATTTTCGAATCAAGTTCCTAATAGTAGGGGAGCCCGAGGTGTAAAATTTGCAGTTACTCAAGCGTCATGGAGACCTATTGGATTGCGAAGATTAGGTTCTAAAACGAAAAAAAGTATATGGAAGTTTTCCCATTTAAGTGGGGAAAAGAGCTTCCCAACTAACAATTTTACTTCCACAAGGTTAGGATCTTTAATTTCTTGCACCTATTATCTCTACAGGGCTTGTATTTAGTTTGCGATTCGAAAATTCAAACTTCCGAGGATAAACTTTCGTTAACCGCTTTCTAGAAACCTAGTGCAAGTGGAATTTAAAAATTTCTACAAGCATTAATGTAAACATTTCGTTTAAATTTCAATATGGCCACATGAAATTCCATTGTAGAAGCACAAGTTAAAAGCCAATAGCTGACTTCTTTTAAATGGCTTTGCAAAAGAAATTGTATTAGAACTGCTTACAAATCTTTATGAATGCTATGTATTTTTTTTTTATCCAATTCGAAAATTATTAGACTCAAAAATGACTTAGGTAGATATTTAAGTATGGTAGAAGTACCTACAACTTATACAATTGCCTTAAATGCATTTATTATTATAATTCTATATTACCGAAATTATGTCAATAGTATATGAGTCGTGATATTCATTAAAAAAAAAAAAAACATTACGTTGAATTTCAAATAAACCGTAGTTAAACGGTTTTGCTTTTTAAACAAATATTCCACAAAATAGATGTGTTATAGTTACTGCATTCTAATATTTGAATTCAAAAATTATTGAATTGTTTTTGATTGAAAATATTACAAAAAATGTTTTATATCACTTTCAAATATAACGACTTACATAAATGTATGTATGAAAAAAAAGAAGTTCAATTTCAGGCGCATGCGCAAAAAGCTTTTAGTTTTATATGTTTGCCTTAGCGAAGTTAGGGGATATTTATTTATATTTGCAGAGGTCCTTTAAGTACAAGCAAAACATTGTAAAAAGCATTTAATTTTAGAAGTTTGCCTAAGCGAAGTTAGGGTCCTTAATTTTATTTCTAGAAGCCCTGTGAAAGTGAGTACAAGTTAAATTCTTTAAACTGTCAGGCAAACTCATGAGAATAAGAAATATTTGGATAAGTGCCATTATGGTGAATATTTTTGTTTTTTTTTTTATTCATTGTTATAAAGAAAAATTAAAAAGTGAATCTTTTCATATCGGTAATTGGTTTAAAATAGTGTTATTAAAAATGGTTTACTGACCAATTTGGTGTTCATATTCAAGTAAGTGGAGAGGAAAGGAAAACAAGATTTTAATCTTCTTCACTTATTTAAATATAAAATAGTGATGGACATTTTAGATTTTTTATCTAAGTTCAAAACAAAGTTAATTCTCTAATTTTTAGGAAAAAGCCAAAAGCCCAAAAAAATTAAAGATTTTTTTCTGCTTTGGATAAATGCGGTTTGACGGCATCCGGGTGAAACCTCTAAATTCTAAAAAAAACCGAATTTTTCAGATATTTTTTTCTGCTTCAGAAAAAATTGTTCTTGAGTAAAAAGTTATTCTCTTTCATCTTCTCAATAATGATATGGTTTGACAATCAGTATATAATATTATTAAGTCTTTATTAAATAATTTTTTACCAGATAAAAAAAAAAAAAACAGAAAATAACCAAAAATAAAAACTTTGAAAAAAAAAACACAAATGGTCACCATATTCGTTAAGATAGTGCAACTCATCAGGAAGTTAAATCGAAGCCCTTAGTAAGCTCTGGTTTCAAATAGTCCAAATTTGAAACTCTTTTAATAAAACATGCTTGGTTTAATAAACCCAAAGAACCTCATCAAAAATTTTTACATTTAGGCTATATCTAAAAAATGGCCTTATAAGTCAACATATACCTATTTTAAATGAAAAAAAAAACTTTAACCCTTTTGGGGCGCCATCTAGCGTCAAAACGAAAATCTGAAAAAAAATAGGGTATTTTTTTTTTATTATTTAGAAACAATTTTTCCACTTGAGAACTTGGTTCCCGAAAGAAACCTAGATAACGAAAGCCCGAATGTACATACCTACCTAAAAAAAATTCTAATATTTTCCAAAAAATAAACTGGGAGGAATATGGCACATTTTTTAAAAAATATTAATCATCATGAAGTTCCAAATTTGAAAAGTAAGTATTCATCAACTCTTCAAAAAATCGATTTTTCAAAAAATAAAAATTGAAATTTGTGTTTTGAAAATCCAAAAATGGTTTTTGAAAAGTTGAAATCATTTTAATAGACCGAGAGCCGACAGCATATTTTGGCAGTTTTGATATAACCGAAATTCGAGTGTGCACATATCTAGATATGCACCACAGTATGTCAACGGAACAAGTCTGGCAGTGATCTTTTTCAGTTTTCCCTTGCCAGACGCATCCAAAGTGCAGCAAAAAATCAATTTTTGGCGTTTTGGTATAACCGAATAAATGATACACCAAAAAATCATAAAAAATCCCCTGATTTCGAATCTGTGGGTACCGCAAGTTTCTTTTTCAGCTTTTCCCCCGCCAGACCGCTTTAAAGCATTTTTGAGTGCATTCTTCTTATAAAAAACCTAATTACTTATTTTCTGTTAGGTACACTGAAAATAATAAATTTCGTAAAATTACGAAAATCGTTTCATACACTACATTTTCGTTGGCCCAACGAAACTTTCGTTGGCTCAACGAAAATATGAAATTTTTCGTACCTAATATGAAAACCTTCATCAATTAATGAAAACGTTTCATACACTTTTTCTCCCTTTTTAGTGCCAAAAAATCCAATTTAATGAAAAGATTCATCACTTAACGAAAAATTTCATTCTCATTTTAAAGAATAAAAATAAGAATTTTTTCCTTACTTTATCAAAATTTTAATTAAGTAACAAAAAATTTCATCAACTTATGAAATTCAACATTAACTAACGAAAATCTTCATCAATTTATGAAAATAAATGATTGGCTTATGAAATTCTTCATAGACTAATGAAATTTTACATCGGCTTATGAAAAAAAACATCAGTTAACAAAAACAAATCGTTGTTTTACGAAAAAAACGTATACTAACGAAAAAGTGCATACAGAGCACAGTTTATTTTCGTTTCTTGTGTGCATTCCTGGTAGTCGAAGTCACATCTCAAAGATAATATTCAACCCAGCAAGTGCGCAGGCAAGCGGAATAAATTTAAAAAAAAATTGTGTGCTAAAAAAGTTTAAAATAAAGTAGTGAAGGTAAGATAAATAATTTATTTACAATAAATCATTATAATTATGTATATACTAGCTCGCAATAATTTTGATTATGTTTCATCTTTTCATAGGGAACAAAAGGTGTGTCGACGTTCACAAAATTATGGAAAAGGGATCCCTTCACCTGTAGATACTTCAACACTATCCCCAACGGAGATAACATCGAATGTATGCTGAAAAAATAGAGAGAATCGGAATTTATATCGAAAAAGGAAAAAGTCCCAATACGAGCAATATATCGTCACCATTCCCAAAATCTCCAAATTTAAGTCTTGGAAGAGTTGATGACCAAAATGAGTTATAGGAAAGTAAGTAAAATTCGATTTCATTGATTTCTATATATTTATATAAAAAAAAATATTTTTGTCATTTTAAATATTCTAAATTTTTTGTTTTGTTTTTCTATTTCTGTTTCCTTTCAGATTTTAAAGATGTCATCCTTATGTACTTAATGGATGGGTACTTAATCCCGACCCAAAGAACAATAAAGGAATTCTTTGAAAAAGAAGAAAAAATGTACCTATTATTGAAAATTTTCTGTGCATTTAATTTAATTTTTTTATTTCATGATTAAAAATCCAAAAATTCAAGTTCAAAATAACAAATGTTTTTGTTTTTAATTAGAAAAAAATTTTCGCTTCGCTCAACTTTGTTTGAATTTCAGGTTTTTATTCCAAATTTTAGGGAAGAAAAATGGACGAAAAATTTCGTTGGCTTACGAAAAAATTCGTAGGCTTACGAAAATAAAGTAAGTATATATAATCTACTAAAAGAATAATTAATACAACGAAAAGTTTCGTTAGCTAACGAATATTTTTTCGTAATTTTATTAAAATATTCATAAAATTTACGAAAAAATTCGTTAGCTTACTAAAGTTCCTTGCATAAATAAATGAAAAAATACATTGACCAACGAAAAATATCATCGTGTTTAATTAAATTTTACGTTAATTGATGAAAAAGTTTCGTAAAGTGATGTAAAAATTCATTAATTTTCGATCAAAAATTTTTATGAAAAATTTCATTAAAATACGAAAGTTTTCGTTAATTGATGAAATTCTTCACTAACGTATGAAAGCCATTTCGTTGAGCCAATTAAATTTTTCACCGGCTGAAAATTAATTAAATTTTCGTTGGCTCAACGAATTTTTTCGTTGTATTTACGTAAGGATTTGGTTCAGTGTATAACCGTATGATGGTAACAAATTAATATTCTATGTCTATTCCAGGTCTAGAAAATATAATTTTTAGCCAGCTATTTTTCAGCCTTCCCTCTGCCAGACGCATCCAAAGTGCAGTCAAAAATCAACTTTTGGCGTTTTTTTAGGTATTACCCCAATAAATGATACACCAAAAAATCATAAAAAATCCCCTGATTTCAAAAATGTGGGTACCAGAAGTTTTTTTTTTTAGCTTTCGCCACGCCAGACCGCTTTGAAGCATTTAGAAATGCATT
Organism: Episyrphus balteatus; assembly: GCF_945859705.1. Taxonomy (NCBI): domain Eukaryota; kingdom Metazoa; phylum Arthropoda; class Insecta; order Diptera; family Syrphidae; genus Episyrphus; species Episyrphus balteatus. Next base: position 23,984,889 of record NC_079134.1, on the reverse strand, counting down.
TTTCTAATAAAAAACCAAATAGCTTATTTTCTGTTGGGTATAACCGTATGATGGTAACAAATTAAAATTCTATGTCTATTCCTGGTTTAGAAAATATAAGCTTAAGCCAGATATTTTTCAGCCTTCCCTCTGCCAGACGCCCTAAAAGGTATCTCAATAGTACGGGAAAGTTAGATTTTGCTATATGGGGCATGGGGGTCTGGGAAAAAATCCGAAATGCATTTTGACTTCAGGGCTCGAAAGGCATAAAGACACGAGTCGTAAACCAAATTTTGTTCAATCGCACTAAGAGTCATTTGGCCGCTATTTTTTTTTTAATACAAATTTTAGGTTTTCACATAACTCGCGTATTTTTGAACCTACGAAAAAAAAATGTATGACAAACTTGAAATAATTTAATTTTCTACAATATATGTTAAATAACATTTTGCGATTATCCCTTTGGTTTAAAAGTTAGGGTGTTTTTTTTAAACACGTCAAAAAGTGATTTTCTTATTTTTGTCATATCTCTTTTACTTGAGCGTTTTTTAAAAAATTTGTTCGTTGTAAAAGTTGTAGATCTTTTAATTACCTTCATTTGTTACAATATTGGTTTTTCGATTTGACAGACCGTTTTCGATCTGTAGGCAAAAAATTTCAAAAAATTGCAATTTTTTGTATAGGGACAAACAAAATGATTCTTGGTGCGGTTGTACAAAATGTGGTTTTAGACTCTTTCGATCCCTGGGTTTATGCTCTTTTAATCCCTGAAGACAAAATGCATTTCGGATTTTTTCCCAGACCCCCATGCCCCATATAGCAAAATCTAACTTTCCCGTACTATTGAGATACCTTTTAGGGCGTCTGGCAGAGGGTAGGCTGAAACAAAACTGGTTTAAACTGACATTTTCTAAATCAGGAAAAGGCAGAGAAAGTTAATATTTGGCCATCATATGGTTACTCTGAACAAAAAAATATTATTTCAATTTTATAAGAAAATAACAGAAACTAGGTGTTTTTTGTATGGAAAAACCTGTTTGGGAAACCTTTAAGGGCGTCTGGCAGAGGGAAGGCTGAAAAGTATCTGGCTTAAACTTATATTTTCTAAACCAGGAATAGACATAGAATTTTAATTTGTTACCATCATACGGTTATACCTAACAGAAAATAAGTAATCAGGGTTTTTTATTAGAAAAATTCACTTAAAAATGCTTTCAAGCGGTCTGGCGGGGGGAAAGCTGAAAAAGAAACTTGCGGTACCCACATTTTTGAAATCAGGGGATTTTTTATGATTTTTTGGTGTATCATTTATTGGGGTAATACCTAGAAAAACGCCAAAAGTTGATTTTTGACTGCACTTTGGATGCGTCTGGCAGAGGGAAGGCTGAAAAATAGCTGGCTAAAAATTATATTTTCTAGACCTGGAATAGACATAGAATATTAATTTGTTACCATCATACGGTTATACCTAACAGAAAATAAGTAATTAGGTTTTTTATAAGAAGAATGCACTCAAAAATGCTTTAAAGCGGTCTGGCGGGGGAAAAGCTGAAAAAGAAACTTGCGGTACCCACAGATTCGAAATCAGGGGATTTTTTATGATGTTTTGGTGTATCATTTATTCGGTTATACCAAAACGCCAAAAATTGATTTTTTGCTGCACTTTGGATGCGTCTGGCAAGGGAAAACTGAAAAAGATCACTGCCAGACTTGTTCCGTTGACATACTGTGGTGCATATCTAGATATGTGCACACTCGAATTTCGGTTATATCAAAACTGCCAAAATATGCTGCCGGCTCTTAGACTATAATCGTATGATTCATAGTCAGGATGTCAAGTAAACCGTTCTACGAGAGGTTCTGATAATAATGGTTCCCAAAAATTATTTGTTTACTTCAAGAGTACGACCTTATTTATTAGCCCGGTCAATTTAGACATCCGAGGTTACATTAATTCCCAGCAAGCTGAAAATTGGTAGGATTGTTGAAAACACCATCATAAATTAAGTCTAAAAAGTCCTCATCGATCCGAGGTGTGGAAAAAAATTTACGGGGGGTCAAATGTCACAAAAACTGGTTTTTCACGATTTTCAGCTAAACGGTAAGTCTTATCAAAAAATTTTCAATGCAAGAATTGTAGACCAGGTCATTATATATAAAAAGTTTCATGACATTTTTTTTCCTAAGACCCACCGTTTCTTAGGTATAACGATTCAAAAAGTTGAAGTTGAGTTGCAATCCTCATAATCAGGCCTATTCTGAAAAAAACTCCCAACTGAAAATATCTTGAAATTTCTTTATGTTTTTTAGCTTAAATTTCGTTCTTCAATGGTTAAGAATATGGGAAAGCAAAAAAAAATGGAAATTTTCACCATTTGTCTGATTGGGGCCCTTCTCCCGAAACCAATTTCCCTGGGAATTTTTGTTTAGAATAGGTCTGAACATATACAGGGTGTCCGATAGAGAATGGACAACCCTAAGACGGCTGATAGCCACTCTTATGACTGTTCTAAAAACAGATAGAAAAAAGTTCTATCACAACCAGTTCATAAAATATTGGCTTTTTTTCGTTCAGTGTATTTTAAATTTTATCATTTTATGTTTTCGTTCACTACAACCACGAATGAATGAATTTTATTTATTTCTTTTTTTTATAATTTTCTACAATAATTGGATGAGTACATAATCGCTTTAAAAACTGCAAAGCTATTGCACATTTTCGTAAAAAAATTTTGAAATCTGTTTTTTGATGCAAAATGTGAAAAAAGTATTTTATGAAAAATTTTAAACACCTGTGGTATAAAATAAACCTATGGAAACCTAAGTGGCCAACTTTCTTAAAAATATTCCCCTTAGACGAGAATATTTTTAAGAAAGTTGGCCACTTAGGTTTCCATAGGTTTATTTTATACCACAGGTGTTTAAAATTTTTCATAAAATACTTTTTTCACATTTTGCATCAAAAAACAGATTTCAAAATTTTTTTACGAAAATGTGCAATAGCTTTGCAGTTTTTAAAGCGATTATGTACTCATCCAATTATTGTAGAAAATTATAAAAAAAAGAAATAAATAAAATTCATTCATTCGTGGTTGTAGTGAACGAAAACATAAAATGATAAAATTTAAAATACACTGAACGAAAAAAAGCCAATATTTTATGAACTGGTTGTGATAGAACTTTTTTCTATCTGTTTTTAGAACAGTCATAAGAGTGGCTATCAGCCGTCTTAGGGTTGTCCATTCTCTATCGGACACCCTGTATATGTTCAGACCTATTCTAAACAAAAATTCCCAGGGAAATTGGTTTCGGGAGAAGGGCCCCAATCAGACAAATGGTGAAAATTTCCATTTTTTTTTGCTTTCCCATATTCTTAACCATTGAAGAACGAAATTTAAGCTAAAAAACATAAAGAAATTTCAAGATATTTTCAGTTGGGAGTTTTTTTCAGAATAGGCCTGATTATGAGGATTGCAACTCAACTTCAACTTTTTGAATCGTTATACCTAAGAAACGGTGGGTCTTAGGAAAAAAAGTGTCATGAAACTTTTTATATATAATGACCTGGTCTACAATTCTTGCATTGAACATTTTTTGATAAGATTTACCGTTTAGCTGAAAATCGTGAAAAACCAGTTTTTGTGACCTTTGACCCCCCCGTAAATTTTTTTCCACACCTCGGATCGATGAGGACTTTTTAGATTTTATTTATGATGGTGTTTTCAACAATCCTACCAATTTTCAGCTTGCTGGGAATTAATGTAACCTCAACCCCTTATTTTAGACTAATTTGACCGGACTATTATATAGCATACACCAATTTTTTAATTGCTCTATCTGGCAAAACAAATTAGGAGTTTCAATCAAAACCAACATTGCGATGAAGAATTCCAAAAAAGTGGGTCTCCTAATTCCGTCCGTCCGTTTGTGCTTCCGTGAGGCCATCTGTACACATTTCCACAACCTAAACGGTTGGACGGATTTTCTTCAAATTTAGTACAGATGATTTTTTATAGAAAATGTACCTCCCATACATTTTTTTTAAGTTCATGCATAGTTTTCAAAAAACGGCTCTAACGATTTGTTGCATTGTTAACCCACTGTAGGCACACCTCTTTTTTGCGAATTTGGTTTATACTTTTTCTGGTCGCTAGAACTTTTTTCGGTCTCACTATTTTATAGAGAATCATATATGAAATTGATGTAGAATATTCCGAGGAATTCGAATATTGTATTCACAATTCAAAAAAATTTATTTTCACCCTTATAAAGAAACTTTTTTGTGACCACTTTTAATTCTTGTCCTGCCAAATTTATTTAAAATTTATAAAAGACAGTTCTTAAAACCTACAGGTTATCTAATATTATAAAAGGTCTTTGAGCTGCAATTGCATTTGCATTTTTTTTTACAATTGTTTTTTTTTTTTTTAATACAAAACGTAAACGTTTATCCGTTTTTCAAGAACGGTATTTTGATTTTTTTGACAATTTTGATTTTAGGTGTTTTTTGACAATTTCTAAAAATTAAAGATTGAGAAAATATCCTTAACGAAAGAAATCAAGATGCATACTACCTACTTTATCGGATCTCAAATTCATATAAGGCGCAACCCGTTGAATTTATTTTTTTTTTTTTTTCAAATTTTTGTTTATAATTTTTATCTACCAAACTTTTAGGTATATCTAAAAAACATTGAATGTTATTAACATTTTATTTTCTCCATTCGACTACAATAAATTAGATCATTGATTAAAAAAAATAAACTTATTTGGAAAAAGAATTGTATGTTGAAATTTTTTTTTTTATTCTGAATTTGAAGTACATATCTTCGAACAAGCTGTGTGTAGTAATCAAGCATAAAACTACTAAGCTCCTCCATTGTAAAAAAAAAATAAAAATAATATGGTATAATCAAATTTAACGACTTTTTACGTTCAAAATTGTATATAAAATTTTATTTAAATATATCATTTCCGTTTCCTGACCGGAAGTAAATTCACATGTTAGCTTTAAGCTTCCACCACATACACAAACCAGAAAAAAAAGCTCCCAACTGGAAATTTACATTTCACTCAAGCTTTCTACTAAACTCTCTGTTAACCACACTGTTAAATTCAATAACATCCCTTAATAAAACAAACTTAAATCGTCACTGGAAAGCCAAAGCAAAAAAAAAAAATTCCATTACATCCGTTTTTGTTTTTACTTTTTCCATACATCCAACACACTCGACTTCTTTGTGCGTAAAGCTAAAAAAAAAAAACTCATACCCTCTTCCTATACAACATTTTTGTTTTTATTTCAAGTTTCAACCCCAAAACGTGTGTATAGAGTGTAGCTCCTGTTTTCTTAAAGAAAAAATAACCGTCAGTTGTTGTTCAGTTGAGCAAGTGTTTAGTTTAGCTCTCTCTTCCAAATCCAAATCTTTTCAACCAAAAAAGAAGAACAATTTAAAAAAAAAAGAAAATAAAGAAATAACATCACATCACCGGAAATTGTGATTTACCCTTAATTTTTTGAATCTACTTGCTGTTGTGTGATTTAATTGAGTGCATTAATTAATAGTGACTTTCTTAGTCATTTTATAGTCGTCGTTGTCTTTGAGTCGCCATATATTCATTCATCATCATTATCATGTCGAAGTCAACAAAACTCTTCATCACGGGACTATGCCTCATTGCTACAATTTCATTTAATGAAGGTTTGTATTATAAATTAACAAAAAATTTAAAAAAAAAAATTATAATAATTTTGCCAAATTCACGAGGACACTCCTCTTGAATGTTCTTGAGAAATTAATTACTTTTATTAACTCGAAAAAAACAGTTTTTTTTTTTGGGGCGAATGACCCATCATAATAATTAACGTCGTCGGGACTTTTACATGCAGAATATAATAATAATTTTCCCCCAAAGACGAAAAATATAAATATAAATCGTCACTCTTTGAGGATTTTCCTTGCCATCACACGTGACAGGTGATTGCTGTGCGCGAACGATTGAGCTAGGGTAACCTTGGATCATGGCCACTTTTAAGTGTAATTGCTCTAGTGAAGAGGGGAAAACGAAAGTAAGAGATATTTTCAGGTGGATGATGTCGATGTGCATCATATTTTTTGGCCAAGTTCATAGAATTTTACATTCAATTTGGTTCTCAAGTAAATTCATCTGTCTGTTGTTTCCTGATCACCGATCGTTCAAGATTTTGTTTTGTTTTTGTTTATAAAGAAAGTCAAGAGAACCATTAAAATTTTTGTTTGCATTTTCAACTTTTTGCTGGCTGGATGCTCTTGAAAATGAAAAAAAAAAAAAAAAGACTCTCAAGCCCTGAAAGTCTGAAAGGTGTTAGGTAAGGCTGAATTTTCTTTTACGATGTGGATTTTCATGTAGTTTTTTTTTTTATTGGGTAATAAATTGAAAAATTTTCATATAAATCCTCTGTGGTTTTTTTTTTTAATTAAGTGTGTATTTTTTACCCCCAAGGTGGGTACTAATGAACTTGTTGAAAGTTTCTTAATATAAATTATATTTATCGATGTATTTTTTTACACTTATCTAAACACTTTCATTGCATGGTAGCCACAAATTTTTTATATAAACGTCCTTGGGGGTGTAATATCGATATAAATTGTTGCTTATGTGAGGTGTGTTTTAATGGAATTTTAATGTATTTTATATACACCTTAATGCATGGTATATTTCTATTTACGTCAATAACAAAAAAATTCAGTAAGAAAACCATAATTTCTTTTTTTTTTCTTACTTTAAACCTTGAATTTTTAAATAGTTGATTATAATTTCAAATAAAGGATATATTATCAAATCCTTGAATTACCCTTATTCGATTTTTTTTTCCTCCCCTGCAATTTTGTTTTCTTCTTATTTTTTTTTTTGTATTTTTAAAAGTAAAACCTTATTGCATAGAGAGAAGAAAAGTATGATGCAATCTATTCAATTCAATTTAACGAAGTGAGTGTAAGTAATTTTATTGGACAATTAGGGTAATTGGACTAACTACTAGAGGCATTGTTAAATTTTTAATTATTTATATAAAGTATAAAGAACGTATTTTGTTTGATATGATTTTTGTGTGCATAAACTGATTTATTTAATTAATTATAATGGTAACAAGATTTAATAAAGTTCATCATAAGTCAATGAAATGTTATATTTGGCTCGTTTAGGAAGAGTTTGCTTATCTATATGTCTTCGTTAGAAGTGTCTCAAAATTTCTGTTTTAAAGTAGTATTTCTTTGCTGCATATTTTTAATGTGACAAGTCAAGAGAGAATGATATGACTGTGATACCCATGTTGGGAAAAAATCTTATCATAGTCCTTGAAATACAAATTTTAACTCTCGATTTGGGATATAAACACAGTAATTATTTTGAATTATTTAAAAAAGCAAAGAACAATCAATAGATATTATTAAAAATACAAAATGTATCAATTTTGTAAGTTAAAATTTAATCGGTCACTGGGGCGTATGTGGAATATTTTTTTAAAGATCTTTTTTTCGGTTTTTAGAAAAAAAAAAAACAAATGTTATCCATGGGGGTAAGCCTTGTCGTGGCGGATGGGCTTACGGTGACTACTACTATGAAGCTAAGAGCTATGCGATCGCGAAACTTGTTTTCGCAGAAGGGCCTCCCATGGTCGACAGGTCGAAGCGGAGTAGGCTGTTACTACTAATTACCCCCCCAACGAAGGAGTGTTCCCACCAAGGCACTCCCAACAATTGACGGTAGCGGAAGAATTCATTTACAGAATCAACGGTAGCGTCACCAGTTCCAGTTAGGCCGAACTACTTGGTGAACCCCTTATATGAGCTACTCCGACATATTCAGAGCACAGGTCTATAAGGAGCAAATCACATCTAGGCAAAATAACATCAAGGTGAGCCTAGCGACACACACCAACATCTAAGAGCTTTCCATTAAGCGTGCATGCAATTCCTTGGGTTAGGCGACTGGAGATCACCGGCGTAGTAAAAGACGATCACATTACAAAAACAGGAGCATGCCAGTGTCGACAATTTGCGAAAAACGTTTCGCGAAATTTTCCGAAAAATTTCGAGCATTATGGAAGTACTTGCTAACACGAACAGCACTACCCCGCCAGGCAGTACCGCTGCTACACACGGTACTGATCCTGGACCGATTAGAAATAATCGGGTCAGAGCTATACGGATTCCGGGGGCTAGCAAAGTAATGCACGAGGTTAGAAGAAAATTGAGATTCGCGAGTTGGAACGTGGGTAGTATGAACGGCCGAAGCTGTGAATTAGAAGAGATGATGAAGAGGAGGCGAGTGGACATCTTGTGCGTCCAAGAAACCAAGTGGCGAAACACTGGAAACAGAGCCCGTTTCTTAGACGTCAAGACAAAACAATACAAGATGTTCTACTACGGAACAGAGCAAGGTAGAAACGGAATCGGTGTCATCCTTGCGGAAAAGCTTCTTGGAAGCGTTTTGGCCATTTCGAAGTCCAGTGACCGATTGATGTCTCTTAAACTGGTGATGGAAGGAAAGGTGTGGAATATAGTCAGTGCATATGCTCCCCAAATTGGATGTGAGCAGGTGGAAAAAGATGCATTCTGGCTAGACTTCCACAACCTCATTAAAGACATCCCAAAGGAAGAGCTTTTGTTTGTGGGTGGAGATTTAAATGGACATGTAGGGAACGGCAACGAAGACTATGAGGACTGCCATGGTGGCCTTGGATTCGGAGCTAGAAACCCTCCTGGCGAAGAAATTCTAAGCATGTGCAGGTCACATGGTCTTATAGTGTTGAATACCATGTTCATTAAACAAAGCCGACACCTTATCACTTATAGCAGCGGTGGAAATGAAACACAGATCGACTACCATCTGGTATCTAGTTTCATGAAGCCGCTAGTGAAAGACTGCAAAGTGATATTAGGAGAAGCGATCGCCCAGCAACACCGTCTCCTACTGACAGAATTTTTTATGGAGACGAAGGCGGCAAACAAACAAAGAGAGGCTACCGGAGGTATCAAGTGGTACAACCTGGAGAAGGAAAAAGGCGATGCATTCATCTCTGTTATGAGAAATTATCTGTGCGAGACCACCAGCAGATTACAAAACGAAGAGTGCAGAGTACAAAATATGTGGGACTCTCTGCAAAGAACTTGCTTGGTGAAGGCGAGGTCACTGCTAGGAACATCTAAAGGAAACTACCAAAGGGAAAAAGAAACATGGTGGTGGAGCGATGAAGTCAAAGCAGTGATATCAAGGAAAAAGACCGCTTTCCAAGCTTGGTCCAAATGCCCCTCTCATAATAGAGATGAAAAAGCACGACTCGAAGTGGACTACAAGCGCTACAAGAAGGAAGCAAAGAAGAAATGCGCCCAGCATAAGGCAGAGAGTACGGAAAGCATGTATCGCGAGCTTGGGGAAATATCTGATCCAGCTGCTGATGCAAACCAGGCTCTCCAGGAACTGCGACATGCCAAGATGAACAAGGGTGCAGCTATCTTCAAAATTGCCGCTCAAAGGAGAAGGAATGCTCAGGAAATACGTTCACCAAAGTTCATTAACGATGCTCAAGGCCTACTACTTGTGAATGACGACAAAATTCTCCACAGGTGGCGACAGTATTGTGACGAACTCCTAAATGAGCAATTTCCCAGGATTTACTTTCCAGCAGCCGAACCTAATTTAGAAGAAGTACCCGACCTTACAGTCGAAGAAGTTAGCGTGGCGGTGAAAAACTCCAAGAAAGGAAAGGCGATTGGTCCAGACGAAATACCCTCTGAGTTCTGGAAGAAGATGGGAGACATTGGGTGTAAATGGCTCACGATTCTCATCTCCAAACTCATTAGCGGTGACCAAATGCCAAATCAGTGGAGAGAAAGTTTCCTTCTCCCAATCTACAAAGGAAAGGGGGACACACGAAACTGTGATAACTACCGATCGATTAAGCTGATGTCACACACCATGAAGATCGTTGAGCGGATTTTGGACGGCCGACTACGAAAAATAATACGGCTGTCTGATGACCAGTGCGGGTTTGTCTCGGGTAAATCAACCACAGATGCCATACAGAGTTTAAGAATCCGAATGGAAAAACACCGTGATTCCTCGAAGGATTTGCATATTGTGCTGGTTGATTTCGAAAAGGCATTCGATAGACAACCACGAGATCTGATATGGGTGTCCCTGAGACAGCGAGGGGTTCCGGAAATCTACGTGCGGATGATCAAGGACATGTACGAGGAAGTAAAAACGAAGGTAAAATGCCCCGCAGGAGTCACCGAAGAGTTCCCAATTAAAGTCGGTGTGCACCAGGGAAGCGTCCTGAGTCCTTTGCTCTTTATTACCGTCCTTGACGTTCTGCTTGAAGAAAAAGTGACGGATCCGAAAGTGAGTCAGTTATTCTTTGCTGATGATGGCGCCATCATAAGTGAAGATCCAACATCCCTGCAACGAGCACTTGATGTATGGGTGGATGTTCTGGAGGGAAGTGGGTACCGGATAAGCGCGAAAAAGACAGAATATCTCTGCTGTCCATTTTCTGACCCAGACGGCCCTATTCCGGACATTTACCTGAATGGCACAATACTTCCCAAGTGCGAAAAGTTCAAATACCTTGGATCTATGATCAACAACCAAGCTTCTTGTGATGACGACATCAACCACCGAATAAGTGTAGGGTGGATGAAGTGGCGCGAAAACTCTGCCATCTTCTGTGACCGAAAAATGCCCCCTAAACTAAAAGGAAAGCTCTATACTGCAGTTGTTCGCCCAGCACTTACATACGGTTCACAATGTTGGACAATGTACAAAACGTATGAGAGTAAACTGACAGCAGCAGAGATGAAGATGCTTCGTATGACAGCAGGAGTAACAAAGCTTGATCGAATAAGAAGCAAGAAAATCCGAGGAAGTCTTCACGTCAAAAATACCGTCTTGGATAAAATACAGCATGACCGTTTAAGCTGGTACTGTCATGTACAAAGAAGAAACCCTGAGAACCCAGTTCAAAAGGCGATCGCATACGACGTTCCAACGCAATCGCGAAGAAGAGGCAGGCCTAAGAACTCATGGAGAAGACAAATGCAACGACAACTGCATTCAGTTGGCCTTAGACATGGAACAATTCAAAATCGAGAAGCCTGCCGACGTTTCCTGAGGTCAACCCGGCGAACCCCACATGCGGAGCCGTAGTGTGAAGCAGTAGAGTGGGAGAGTTGTGACCCCATCCGAGATCATGACTATCGTCGATAATGGAGAAGAAGAAGATTTGAATATTGTAGGTGTTGCCGTTGTGTTCAAATATTTTTTTCTGTGTTTGAAGTCAATTAATAAGAAAATTGCATTTATCGCTTGAACTATGGAAGATTGTACCTCACTCCCATATATTTTTTTTCCTTGAATTTCCTAGACAATCTTTTGGCATCAATTAATTTATGAAATTTAAGAAAAATTTTTGAAAAAAATTTGTTTTTGTTCACAAAAATCTTCAATTAAATTTAAAAAATCAAAACGGCAACACCGGCAATTTTTAATCTATAGACTTTAAAGTATTTTTAATTACCGACGTTTGAAAAAAAAGATCATCAAAATCTAAGCTGTTCGGCCGGGTTCCCTAATATTGCCAATCGTTATAGCCGTTTTTTTAAAAAGTAATTTTTTATTAATTTTTTGGAAAAAAAGTTGTAAGATAAAATTTGTATGCCATTTTGTAGAAATCACTTATCAACATCTAAAAACAAAATTTCAAAAAAAATTCAATATCCCGTTTTCGAAAATTTGATTTTTCAAAAAAAAATTTTCAAATTTTTTTTTTTAATCCAAAAAAATTTTTTTTTTTGGCTTATACTAAAATTATAGTAATGCTTCTTTACAAAAAGTTTCGTTGAAATCAAATAAGCGCTTTCGGAGATAATCGGATTTGAAAAAACGGTTCTATGGCAGGTTGGTTAATAATGATTTTCAAAAAAAATTTTTTATTAAAATATAGACCTTGTCTTTAAACTTCCATTTGAATTTTTTCAACAAAATCGTTGGAGCCGTTTTTGAGCAATTTCAATTTTACTAAAATCGGTATATGACAAGTACCGTTATTTTTGGTCCAAAAAAATTAATTCCAAAAATCCCTCTGTAGAGTCGCCAAATAATGCTACATACCAAATTTGACATCAATCGGTCCATCCGTTTAGGCTGAAGCTCCTTATACAGACAGACAGACGGACTTCCGGGACCCACTTTTTTGGCATTATCTACCATCGTAATGTCATGGAAAAATGCTATCTCAACTTTTTTTTCTGTACGAATGCATAACTTGATATATTATGTATGTAGTACCTATATCGCAAGTAAAAATTGAGGTTTTAATCAAAACCAACATTACGATGATGGAGAATTCCAAAAAAGTGGGTCTCGCAATTTCGTCAGTGCGTCTGTGCGTCCATCTGTACACATTTCCACAGCCTAAACGGGTAGACGGATTTTCTTCAAATTTGGTACAGATGATTTTTATGGAATTCTGAAAGTTGGTTTTTTTGTTTTTTTTTTTATATCTCGCTTAGAAAGTGTACCCCCCATACAAATTTTTCAATTCAAACCAAATAACACTAACACGAACGGCTCTAACGATTTTAATTAAACTTTGCAAACGTAATATTCAAAGCAATTGCAATAAAACTGCATTTTTAATTTTTTCAAAAAAAGTCAAATAAAAAAATATTTTTTTATTTAACAAAATTTTGCCCTAAATGTCGGCTCTTCCCAAACATCAACAAAATTTCTTTAAATTTATATAGAGGCAGCTCTTAAAACCTACAAGTAGACTAACATAAAAGTGTTTTAAACTGCAAAAGCAAGTACGTGCGACCCCTGTCGTGTATTTTATTTTTTTTTTTTCATTTTGTTGATCTTTAGTTTTTTTTCTTTATTAATATTAAAGTTTTATTACAATTTTTCACTTAAAACTGTTACGCCGCTTACTAAAAATCTGGGACATCAGGAACCGGTTTTATTATATTTTCTAAAAAAAAATTGTAAGAGCAATTAAAAATGCATAATGTTCCACTGTTTAAATATTTTTTTTGTAAACCGTTATTAATGGTTGCCATAGAACCGTCTTATCGGTCGATTTCAATAAAACATTTTTGTACAAGAACTTTTAAAATTGAGAAAAATAATCGATTTTTTTTTATTCAAGACAAAAATTTAATTTATTCCTTGAAAATTAATATTTTTAAAATGGACCTTTTTAAAGGCATACACAATTTTAAATTATAAAAATTATAAAAAGTTACAAATACTTAATTAGTTAAAATTAAATTCCTACAAGTAGTATCTACACTACATTTTTCTTAATCAAATTTGCTTTTATGTTTCTAATAAATTTACAAAAATGTCAAATTTCTTCCTACAACTTATATAGTACAATTACAAAATGAAAATGCGTCAACTTATGATGGGACTATAAAACTGTTAAACAAGTCAATTTGTTGCAAGTTCACATGATTTCTTGGTCACACAACAACAGGTCACTCCTTTTATGTAATATTCTTAAGTGAACTATAAAACACTATGAATTTCTAATTTTCTGTCATGACTGTAACACATTTAACCTTGCTCAAACTCAATCTTGTTGTGGCTGCATTAAACATATTTTATATTAAACCTTCAAGTTGAAGATATTTAAATATTAAAGAATATTTTTTTTTTTTGTATTTCTTTCAAAAAAACGCATATCGTGTTTTTGTATCATATATGGAAAATATAAGTGTAACGATATGAAAGTTTTTCAAGGATGAATATATGCAAATAGGAAAAGTAGTCTAAGTATATTTTCCCTTAGAATAATCACATTAATTTTTTGAAACACGCATTCTATACGAAAGCACGTGTACACTTTAAAATAATTTTTAAGGACAGCTCAGAGGATATGGTAAGGCGATTCCAATTATGGGTAGTACCTATTCAAGGGTTAAGGAAGATTGCTAGCTGTTCAAAAATGCATGACTTTGATTCATCATTTTTATTATCCTTTTAGCAAAAATAACGCTAGCATTTGTATAAGTTTATAAATAAATTGAAGAATTACGTAATGTGCACACTTCTGCACTTTTAAATTTAGATTTCTTGACCCATTAAACCACAACGGTAGGTATTATCAATCAAAGCATATTTTTTGGTATTCCACACTGACCAACCCGGAAGTTAGTGAAATAGTATGCGAAAAAAAAACCAAGAATGGAAATTCATTAATGAGATTGAAGCTCCCAAGAAAAGTGAAAAAAAAAGGAAGTTCTTTTTGAATATCTTGACCTGCAGGTATTTTTGATATAGCGAAGTCCTGCTTTGTTATTTTAATTAAATTGTAACCTTGAAAGACTAACACGCAACGATATATGTCAAAAAATAGGTTGAGTTCTTTGAAAATCTAGGCCACGATATAATATTTTGACACAAGAAATTTGAATTTACACAGAAGTTAGCTGTTTTTTGAAGGTCACAAAACACTATTTACTAGACTATAAAAAAAAAGTTCTTTCAACTCGAACAGACGAAGATACAACATAAATTGCAAGCAAGGTTAAGTTTAAGTGTTTCAAAACATGACATAATATTACTTTACTAGCTATTGTTCGTTTATATTAAAAAAAGGAGTGACTTGCTGTTTAAGCAACAAGGTCTGAAGTTTCATGTGAACTTGCAACAAATTGGAATTATTTTTTAACAGTTTTATGGTAACAATCATAATTTCTCGTCTAAAACAATGGAAAAAGAAATAAATTCGTTTAATTTTGCATGTAATACTAGAAGGGACACGCAATTGTCTTAAAAAATGTATACAAATATAGCTACGAGTAAGTAAGTAACTTTGAAGGACCGAAATTCACATGTACGTGCTCGAAAAAAAAGTGCGATTTTTAAGATTTTTTTTTTTTACTTGCGATATAGGTACTAGCTATACAGTGGCGAGCAAAAAAATAGCAGCGATTTGAAAAATATTTTAAATAAAGCATTAAACATTAAAAGAGCTTTGATTTTTGAAATTTTTTTAAGTAAAACTCCTTAAGTTTCATTAAAATTTAAATTTTAGGAAAAATGGAATTTAATTTATTTCTATTAAGCTAAGAAATAATCCAAAAACAAAATAAGCCTCAAATTCAAACGAGCAAAATAATAGCAGTGATTTTCTTTTTCTATTAAATTTAAATAAAACAAGGGCGAAAAAAGTTCAATTAAACGGTATTTTATTAGAGAAAATGTAGTATTCGCTCCCATGACCGTCATTTTTAACTACCGCTTAGCAACGACCTTCCATGAAGTCGTAAAGTCCATGAGATCTTTGAGGTGCTATAGATCACCAAACCTGCTCAACAACGGTTCATAGCTCCCGTTATTTTAAGTTTTGGCTTAAGACACATCTCCTTTTATATCCCCCCAAAGTTTCTAGAAGGGATTGAGGTCTGAAAGACTGAGCAGGTTACTTAATGACCTCAATCTTAGTATCTTGAAACCATTGCCTGGCTGCTCTGCTAGTGTTTTTTGGGTTATTATCCTGTTGGAAGACCCATTTAAGCTTCATTTGGTGTCGGGAGCGAATACTACCTTTTAGTAATTTCTTCTTCCTACAATACTACCTTTTCTCTAATAAAATACCGTTTAGTTGAACTTTTTTCGCTCTTGTTTTATTTAAATTTAATAGAAAAAGAAAATCACTGCTATTATTTTGCTCGCTTAAATTTGAGGCTTATTTTGTTTTTGGATTATTTATTAGCTTAATAGAAATAAATTAAATTCCATTTTTACTAAAATTTAAGTTTTCATGAAACTTAAGGAGTTTTACCTAAAAAAATTTCCAAAATCAAAGCTCTTTTAATGTTTAATGCTTTATTTCAAATATTTTTCAAATCGCTGCTATTTTTTTGCTCGCAGCTGTATATCAAGTTATGAATTTGTACAAAAAAAAAAAATGAGATAACATTTTTCCATGACATCACTATAGTAGAGAATGCCAAAAAAGTGGGTCCCGGAAGTCCGTCTGTCTGTCTGTCTGTATAAGGAGCTACAACCTAAACGGATGGACCGATTGACTTCAAACTTGGTATGTAGCATTTTCTGGAGACTCTTCAGAGGGGTTTTTGGAATTAATTTTTTTGGACCAAAAATAACGGTAGGTACTTGTCATACCTATACCGATTTTAGTAAAATTGAAATATCTCGAAAACGACTCCAACGATTTTGTTTAAAAAATTCAAATGTTAGTTTTAAAACAAGGTCTATCTTTGAATGAAATTTTTTTTTGAAAATCATTATTAACGGTACCTGCCATGGAACCGTTTTTTTCAAATCAGATTATCTCCGAAACTGCTTATTCGATTTCAACGAAACTTTTTGTGAAGAAGCATTTATACAATTTTAATATTAGCTAAAAATAAAATTTAAAAAAAAAATAATTTTTGGATTTAAAAAAAAATTTTGAAAATTTTTTTTTGAAAAATTAAATTTTCAAAAACGTGACATTGAATTTTTTTTTGAAGTTTCGTTTTTAGATGTTGATTAGTAATTTCTACAAAATAGCATACCAATTTTATTTTAAAACTTTTCTTCCAAAATTATTTATAAAAAATTTGTTTTTTTAAAAACGGCTCTAACGATTTTGAAATTTTTTTTTTCTTTTTTTTTCAATTAAAACTGCATACTTGTTTTGTGGGGCAATTTGATTTCAGATGTTGTTTTATTTTTTTGGAAAAACGAATTTTATTTTATTATTTTTTTTTTTTTATAAACCTACATACGTTTCCCAAAATTGTATACAGGATGTCCCAAAAGTTAACGTCGAAATGAAAACGGTAGATAGGGTAGGTGGTGACAGTTATCAGAAAAATAATAAAAAAAATCGCAGACAGATATTTTGTGAGTTATCGCCATTTGAAAAATAGTCGAAAAATTGGTCACCCTGTGACGGTTTTTCATGTGCCGTGACTACAAATCTTAATTTTTCTTAGTTTTTTCTTTAAAACTGATGCAGCTGAGTTAAAATTTTTGAATGCATTTGGTAGCAGGGTTATTCAAGGTTCCGTAACAAAAGAAAAAAATGAGAAAAATTAAGATTTGTAGTCACGGCACATGAAAAACCGTCACAGGGTGACCATTTTTTCGACTTTTTTTCAAATGCCCATAACTCCCAAAATATATGGCTGCGATTTTTTTTATTATTTTTCTGATAACTGTCACCACCTACCCTATAAAAAGTCTTAAAAATTTAAGCAACTTGAACTCTAAAAGCAAGTTCGTGCGACCCAGTCGTGCAAAAATTTTTTAAGTAAGTTATCAGCCAGTTTTTTTACTGTTACATACAAAAAAATTCTTAAGAATATTCGAATATTTTATTCACAATTCAAAGAAATGTATTTTCACCCTTATAAAGACAATTTTTTGTGACCACTTTTAACTTTGATCCTGTTCGATATTATAGTTGAAATTGCTTATTTCAATTTGTATTGCTATTATTGCTTATTTCAAATTGTAAGAGATTCAACGAATATTAAAAAAAAAAAGTGTTTTGCATTGAATTTTTTTTTTCAATGCAGAAAATTTTTTATTTGCAATACCTATAATTTTTTTAATTTTATTTTCAATGCAAATATTGTTCAGTTGCAATAACATTTTTATTAATGCAAATTTTTTTTATTTGCAACAAATATTTTTTTGTAATTTGTAATTTAAAACAAATGCATTAAAAAAGAATGATTTTTTACAACCCTGATTTCCAGTGAATCCTTGTACGCGCCTTGTAAAATGTATCTCAACTATCACACACCAACTATTTTCAAAACATTTTTTCTAAAAATTCTTTGCTATTCAAGAAGTTAAACGGCATTTTATTTCGTTTGGAGGTCAAAACCATTTTAAAATGTTTTATTATAAAATTTTAAATTATTTTTCAAGTTTTTATTAAAATTCAATTAATTATATTAAAATTATTTTTTATGAGTTTATAAAAAAATTGTTTAGCACATCTATTATATATATTAAAGTTTGGTTTTGTGTACGTTCGCTAACCGGAAACACCGCCACACCGACTGACTTATTTTCTTAATTTTTTTTTTTAAATCAAAGAGGCATAAGAGGAGAAGGCTTAAGGCAAAAAGAATTTAAGATTTTATAGGGTAAATGGGGATAACACGACATTGAAAAAAGAGGCTATTTTCTAAACCGTAAGTCGTAAGGAGTTGACTTTTTTTAAATGATAGACAAATTTATTCAATAGTTAAAAAAGGTATTGAAAAAATTCAACAAAATTTCAAAACCAAGTTGTGAAGGTTTTTTTGCAGTCATAGACCTTCGACAAAAGACTAATTACAAGTACGCAAAATTTTGCACAGAAATTTGAGTTACACCATGAGAAAGATATTAAAAAAAAAATTAAAGGTCTAAAACGGATTTTTTTCATAGGCCCTGTATTTTGAAATAAAAATTTTTGAAAAACAACCTAATTTTTAGGGAGATTTTTAAGTAGTCTTTTATTTTTTTGGAATTTTTAAAAGTCTGCAAAAAATCTCAAACTTATAGGAAATATAGGTTTTAATCATGCGCATGCATGAGTATTTTGCATAGGCCACTTTTGCTAAAAGTTTAAAAGTTAACATTTATAAACTCATTTTATGAACTTTTCAAGTTTTGATCCTTTTTTTACTTTGAAAATTAATAAATTAAAGAGTCGAAAATTAAAAATAAATACAAGAAATGGCGGAACGAAGTCCGCCGGGTCAGCTAGTTTTACCATAAAAGCAAGTACGCTTCCAATACAGTCTTGCATTTATTTATTTTGATATTTGCAATATTTATATGAATACATACTTCATCAGTGCAGATGCCAACAAAAAAGATCTTGAAAAATTAAATCTAAAGTTTTAAGTTGTATTGTGATAAAAATGGGAAAACAAATTTTTTAAAACTAGGTTTATTGCAGGGATCAGAGTTATCATGTGTTTCGAATAAAGTTTTTTTTTTAACATTACAGAGTTATTTGAAGCGTTCAAAAGTCAAGTCTCTACAAGTTGGTTGCTTTACGTGTTTGCATTTTTTTCAAATTTCAAAGCTATTGGTCAGTAAAACATTTTTACTTGCGATATAGGTACTATATATCAAGTTATGCATTCGTACAAAAAAAAAAGTTGAGATAGCACTTTTCCATGACATTACGATGGTAGAGAATGCCAAAAAAGTGGGTCCCGGAAGTCCGTCTGTCTGTCCGTCTGTCAGTCTGTCTGTCTGTCAGTCTGTCTGTCTGTAAACGAAGCTACAGCTTAAACGGATGAACCGATTGATGTCAAACTTGGTATGTAGCATTATTTGGCGCCTCTCCAGAGGGATTTTTGGAATTAATTTTTTTGGACCAAAAATAACGGTACTTGTCATATACCGATTTTAGTAAAATTGAAATTTCTCAAAAACGGCTCCAACGATTTTGTTTAAAAAATTCAAATGTTAGTTTTAAGACAAGGTCTATCTTTCAATAAAAAAATTTTTTTTTGAAAATCATTATTAACGGTACCTGCCATAGAACCGTTTTTTTTTTTTTCAAATCCGATTATCTCTGAAAGAGCTTATACGATTTCAACGAAACTTTTTGTGAAGAAGCATTTATATAATTTAAATATAAACCAAAAACAAAATTTCAAAAAAAATAATTTTTGGATTTTTAAAAAAATGTTGAAAATTTTTTTTCAAAAATCAAATTTTCGAAAACGGGACATTGAATTTTTTTGAAATTTTTTTTTAGATGTTGATTAGTGATTTTTACAAAATGGCATACCAATATTATTTTAAAACTTTTTTTCCAAAAAATTATTTTTAAAAAACGGCTCTAACGATTTTGAAAATTTTTTTTCTAAAAATGCATGTTAATATATCAATCAAAATTTCATACTTGTTTTGGAGGGCAATTTGATTTCAGATTTTATTTTATTTTCTTAAAAAACTAATTTTATTTTTTTTTTTTTTACCTATATAGTAGGTACCTACATTTTCCAAATTTCTATATAAAAAGTCTTAAAAATTTAAGCAACTTTAACTCTAAGAGCAAGTTCGTGCGACCCAGTCGTGCATTTTATTTTTTTTTTTCAAATCTCTTCAAATTTCTCAGACTTCTTCAGAGTTGAATATAGTGTCTCATTTCACTAGCATTGACATAAGGTTGCCTTAATAAACTTTGAAAAACTCTGTTTAATTTTTTATGTTAAACAATTAAACAACCTATATGATGAAAAAAGGCTTCAGCATAACAGGAAGGTTGTGTTTGTGGCCTTGAGGCAGGAAACACATTATACTGAGGGAGGTTTTTACTTTTAATGTTAATGGTGCACTTTTCTTGAGTTGAGAAGCGAGGCAAAGTTTTCTTAGGGCGGGGGCTAATTTGCTTCACCAGAAAACGACGGGCTATATGTGCTGCTTTTGACCCGCTGTTGATTTTTTGTTAAACTTGTTTGATACTGATAGGTATAATGTTAACAATATATCGATGAAACATTTTCATAAATTAAGCGCATACTTTCTTTTTTACCGACTTCCAAAAAGGAGGAGGTATTCAATTCGTCTGTATTTTTTTTTTTTTACCGCATAACTTTGGACAGAGTGAATCAATTTTGATACTTCTTTTTGTATTGGAAAGCTGGTGGCTGCAATGTGGTCCTATTTCAATTTCGTTCAGTTTAAGCCATAGGAACTAGTGATGGGAACTATCGAATAAAAACTATCAAACTATCGATAGTTGTAAAATATTCATTCATTCGATTATTTTAAATCATTTTTTCATTAATTCATTCTTTCATTTAGTTACTATTTTCATTCGAATAGTTTTTTTATTCGATAGTTTTTTCATTCGAATAGTGTTTTTATTTATTTGATAGTTAAATCGATAGTTTTTTATTCGATAGTTGTTTCGATACTTTATTCGATAGTTTTTATTCGATAGTTTTATTCGATAGTTTTTATTCGAATGAATAAATGAATGAATGAACTACTCGATAGTTCAAATCATTCAGTTACTAACTATCGATAGTTCAAATCATTCGATAGTTCCCATCACAAAATAGGAAACTATTAGAAAAACCATAAAACCCCGTTTTGAATAGTGGAAGTCGGTTTTGTTTTTTTGATAAAAATGATTATTATGACTTAAAGAACAAAATTTCTTGCAAATTCAATATTTCCACATTAAAAAAAGCATATTTAAGTTGACACCACTCCCGATATGATATATGAAAAGAATTTTATATCGACGACCTTTCAAAATTTGTTCTGTAATGACGAGTAAATAAAAAAATAAATTAAAAATAATAATTTGTTAAAAAATAAAAGAAAGATAAAAAATATAAAGAATTCTTGGATCTATGCCAGAAAAAGTACCTAACAAAACACACAACAACTAAGATAATTAAACAAAAAAAAAAAAAAACATTAACGTTTGTTAAAAAAAAAAAATATTAATAAACAAATAAAAACACACTAATTTTGATGTACACCAGGTAAATATCTTCACTATTTTCTCTTTATAAAAATTTCATAATTTATTTTTAAAAATATACAAACATTTACAACCCACATGCACCGATTTGCCATCTGGTACCTATACCAAACAAAAACCACAATCATAATCCAAGTGGATTTTGTTTTTGAATGAAAAAAAAAAATCTCGTAAATTATTTTTTTTTGTATTTTTCGATCCATAAATACAATTATTTATTTGGTTATTTTCACACACGAGCGAAATCAAAATTTAATCGATTTATTGTGGCCACTTTAATTGAATAAAACTCGTCTCGGGTATATGAGCGAAATTTTGTTTATTTTCTTGGCTAGACCACTTGTTTTTTCAAATTGTGAATTTTTTGATTATAGATTTGTTCATTTAATGCCAAATATTTTATAGCCTTAGCCATAAACTTAGCAGATTAATGCATCACAGCTGACCTATTATGAACTCATAAACCACATTTTCGATTTCCTTATTTCGGCCTGCGTAACTTTTTACTGTGGTGTCTACCACACAAGAACCTAACACCTACCTTTACATTAGTTTAGTTTGAAATATTTTATTTCATGTTCAAATAATTGACATGTTTCGAAGGATTGAATTACATTCTTTGGAAAAAAGAAGGTCTTCCCTTTTGGGACGCCAAAGTATTGATCCATTAATCCATTAAGGTATCTGGTTTTTGTTAAAAAAAAAAAAAAAAAACATCATTAACTAAAGGTATTCGGGCAGTCATATAGACATTGCGGTCAATAGCCACCTGGGAAGGAATGGAATTAGAATTCATGTCGAATAATGGACAGGAAAATGTGTATTATTTATAGAAATGAAGGCAATTTTTTGATTTGAATTATCGATATTATATTAATGATAATTTCGTTTTTTGTTGTATATACACGGTAATATTAGATAGACTTCATATCCGGTCAGTTTAAAAATGTTTGACATATATATTATTAAGTTTCAGGAGCTTTATATGAAATAACTTTCCCGAATTCGACTCAACCGAAATTAAAAAATTTTTTTAAGTAAAAGTCACCATAATATTATTACATACAGGACAACATTTTTGGATTTGAAAAAGTATTAACATTTAAGCATTCCAATGCGATTGATAGTTCAAGAAAATTCTTGGTTTTGCTGCACAGATTAAAAATGATTGATGTGTCGAGCATTGATTAATTACCTATGAAAATATGACATTTCGATGACATGAAATAATACATGCAAATTAAATTAAAGGAATTTTTTTTTTGCAAATAAAGAAGAATTTTTCTTATAAAAATTGTTTGCAAAAAAAAATGCAGTGCATTTTACTAGTATGGTTGAACAATGGAAAAAACAAAAGCTATAATAAAAAAAAAAACATAGGTATTGTCGTGTTTCTTTATGTAGCTGTTTGTTTGTTTGATTTTTTTTTTTTTTTTTTCTTTCATAAAAAAATGTACAAATCGAAATTTGAGTCACTCATAGGACACGGAATATGACCTAGATTAATAATGGTCGATATCGATATTATAAAAATGATTTTTTTGGGTTGGATTTCAGAAAATTTATTTGAACTGGGTCCAATTATGTTCTAAAACCCAGAGTATATGAGTTTCCATATCTGACAAGTGGCAAATTATTAAATTCATTGGAGTTAGTGTTGAGGCATTTATTGAAAAGGATACCCATAGAATATTAATTGAAAAAATATTGTTCATAGGTACCTTTCTCATTTTGATTCCTTTATTTTTTTTTGTAGGTTTTTTTTTTATTCCTTTTGGTGTAGAAAATATTGAAATTTTTTCCAATTTTTTTTTTTTTTTTGTAAAAAAAAAAAAAATGAAAAAAGTTAGTTTTGGTTTTGTGAAAATATTTTTGGTGAGGAGAAATTGAAATTTTGTTTGGAAAGAAAATTAGCTTTATATATACTTCCCATATGACCGAAATGGTAAAACTTTTTAAATGAATTTTTGGACCGTTATTAACACAGAACCGAACAAATAATTTCAATGAAAATTTTGCACAAAAGTCAAATTATCTAATTCTTATACATATTAAAATTAAGAAAAAATAAAAAAAAAATATTTTTGAATTTTTTTAAAAAAAGTTTAAGATTTTAAAAATGGATAAATCAATTATATTGAAACACAGTACACATAATATTATGTGTACTGTGATATTGAAACTTTGTTTTTTTTTTTTTGATTAAAATTTCTTTTTAATTACATACAAACTTTTTTTTGTTGAAAAAAGTAGATATACATTTTTTATTTTAACGATTTTCAAACAAAATTTTCTAAAAATTCTTTGCCTTACATGAAATTAAAAGGCATAATTTGTTGGGAGTTAAATGCCATTTAAAAGATGTTTTTGTAGCTTTATTATTTTTTAAGATTTTTTTTTTAATCGGTACTTAAAAAAAATTTATGAATTTTTAACTTTTATTCATATTTAAAGCAACTTTTAACATAAGAGTAAGCTCAATATTTTAAAAGTAAAGGCTCAAAAGCAAAAAAATCTAGATTTTTTTTTATAGTGGAGTGTCACGAAAACACGCTTTCAAAGTAGTATATCATCATATTTTCATTTCATTTCACATTGAAAATTTTTTAGGACCAAAATTAACGGTATGCTTGCCAAGCAAAACATCCGTTAAGCCAAACTAAAAAAATCGCTTAGAAGAACAAAAAGGTAGGGCAAATCTCTATTACCCCACCTTTTTGCCTTCCTTTTAGAAAATTTGAAACACCGAAAATAAGAACATGTTGATCTCTAGATTTTGGAGTAAAAAAACAATTTTTTACAATATTAAAAAAAAGTTCTCCTCCTCCAAAATTTTGAAATATTAAAAACTAGAAAAAAAAGTTGGTATAGTTATGTTGTTTAAGGCTCCTCAGAGCCACTTTATCTGAAACTGAGAATAAGTAATTTAGCACTACTAAAATAATAAAAAACATATTTACGATATTTCAAAAAACTGCTTTTGGCAGCCACTTTTTAACTTCCAACAATCCAAAAATTGTTCCAGTTTTTTTATTGCACTTTAAAAATATTATTATTAAGTATGAAAAATTGAAATTAAATACTATCTTTTCCAAGTTTTAATTCATTTTAGTCCAACTCTTCGAGAGATTCATTGTAAAATAATCAAATTTATTGTAGTTTTTCCTACTGTAACCTATTAGTAGCTTCTTACAAAATAGTTCAACTTAAGATTACGATTCGATCCAACTCATAGTTTTAGGAGATAGGAATACCTACATAAAGGATATTTTGCCCCTTAAGGGATGATTTTCTATGTATCAATATTTTCCCATCAAAAGAATGGTCAATACAAAAAAAAAATACCAAACATAAATATTCTTCTCTAAAACATCAATTTTACAATAAATTATTATTTTTGACTCCACAATTTACTAGACATTGG
Source organism: Episyrphus balteatus (assembly GCF_945859705.1). Lineage (NCBI taxonomy): Eukaryota > Metazoa > Arthropoda > Insecta > Diptera > Syrphidae > Episyrphus > Episyrphus balteatus. The sequence continues at coordinate 23,959,969 of NC_079134.1, read as the reverse complement.
GTCACGACTTTATTTAATGTTATTAGATTTTTTTTTTTCAAAATTCGAAATAGCTATCCTTGAGTTCTTTTACACATTCATAAAATTCTTCAAGTACAAATTATTATAATGTTGTCCCTTTCAGGCTCTTTACTCTCAACACCCGCACAATAACACATAATCGGACCCAATGTCATCAGACTTTGAAAAAATAATAATACACGACATTGTTCGCCATTGTCCTCAATAGATCATTAAAATTGTTGACAATGTGTTTACCAGCCAAAGAGAACAAATAACCAGCTATAACCTTTCCCCTCCCCCGCTTAATAAGTCCTCCAAATACATAAGATGACCTGATTTTCTTAACTTAAGTCATAAAATGTGTATAACTTAACAAATCTAGTACATAGAAATCCACCCCCGAAAGAAAGGGTGGTGTTTTCTGCAGATAGTTATGCCACGAGCAAAATTCTGACATCATCGCCAGCACATTGCAAACTTTTTCTATCACCATGCTTATCCCGATTTATTGTAACTTTATATAAGAATCTCGGTACAGAAATAAAAGAGCAAACAAGCAAAATCATTTCATCGCCCCTCTTCAAGGGGGGTAAATGGCCCAAAATAATAATAATACGCACAAAATTGTTAGCAGTAGATCCAAAATGTGTGTATCCTTCCAGTGAGTCTGGAAAATCTCGCAAAATTGGCGTCAGTTATGTCGTCCTTTGTCTCGACGACGACGACGACGATATCCTAAACCCATTGACCCCCATCCTTTTGGCAGATAGATTGGCGCCAATTTGTCGGGCGTTCTAGTTTTATTTATGCTATTTTTTTTTTTTTTTTGTTCAATTTTATTACATAAATTCATCTGCTCCACACAAATACAACTTCATTGCCTTTTGGCAAACTCCACAGGGATGAAATTTTGTCTAATGGGGTCATTGTAAAACGAAGTAAGAATATTTGAGATTGATTTGGAAGCAGTTTTTTAACTGTGGGTAGGCACTAAATTTTGCTGTTTTGAATACATAATTTTTTACTGAAGAAAGTAATTCACCCTCCAGGACACATACACTTTTCCTATTGAATTTTGTTAATATTGAGCTTAACGATAAATTGGAAGATAATATAGCTATTGTAACAGGATATTTTGTTTTTATCAAGATTTCTTGGAAATTTACAAATATTCCTTTTCACTATAGGGAAGGAAACTTACGTGTTTATTGTGTGTAATATTTGTGACAGTTGATTTATTATATTTTCATTTTGATGAATGTTCAGTGGGTGAGTCAAAACGAATTAGTTTAATATTTTTAAAAATAGTTATATACTCTAATAGGTATGCAGATATTAACTACCCTTGTGGGAATTTCCATTATAGAGGGGGAAATGAAATGTATAGTACATATACATAGAACATAATGTATGTATGATTTTGAAAGGATAAAAATGCAAATAGATTGATTTACTGCTTAATGAAACTTAATAACAATTACAAAACAGATTTTAAGCATTTAATTATTCATTTTGAAATTTCTCACTTTATCTAATTTGCAACCTTTAAGCCGCTTACTTAAACGCAATTCAGTGCCCTTAAAGATTTATAAAGAAAAAGTTAAAAAAGATCACGTGTGCAATTCACACGTGGTAGAAGTGAAACCTTAAAACTAATTTTTCTTGAACAAAAAAAAAAAAATCGAAAAAATCTATCTTTTATTTCTTCCATCACCTTTAAATTGACTTGTAGATCACGTACCGTTATGTGTGATACATCAAATTAAAGGTAATATTATTAGCATGCGTATTAAAGTTAAATCAAATGTTTATGTGCTCTAAATCAAAAGATACAACGTGTTTAGTTGGCGTTATCTCAGGATTTTGAATATGAAATTATTTGAAATTTTTAACAATTATAGTTTATTCTATTAACTTTCTGCAGTATAAATTTCATTTATCTATCTATTAAAACAAAAAAGTTATATTGAATTGATTTTTCCTGTCGCTTTTTCGTTTCATCATGTTTCAAATCACTACGATACTAAAAAAGTTTTCACTCCAAAAATCAGGTCTTTTGAAATAAAAACAATGAATTTCTTGAAGCAACAGAATTGTTTTTTTTTTTGCTTTCTGACTAATCTTGTCTAGTCAATGGCTTGACTAATTCTAAAGGGCACAATATTCTTTTTTATGCGACATTCAACAGCCAGCATGTGTTGAACAAAATGCTTCCAGCGATACATTCACATAAAATTCCCATTTTTTTTTTTTTAATATCATTTTTAAATTTGTTTCAGGTTTTTCTAGATTTGTTCCAGTATATTACAAATTTTTTTTGAAAAATATTCCAAAAACGGGTGTTTTAAGGCCAAAAACCGTTTTTGACCTAAAACCATTTTTCGAAAGATAAATTTTTAAAAGCTGTTCCAGTTTTCAAAATTATTTCTATAACAATGTTCCAAATTTTTGACCTCTAAATTCAATATTTCGAAAGTTAGGATCCGAAATAACATTTTTTTAGGCAAAATTAAAATCATTTTCAAGAAAAGTTTACATGAAAATGTAAAATAAATGACATTTAGTAAAACAAAATGAAGCACAATTATACTTAAATTTTAATTGTTGCTCTCAAATTTGAGAAAATTATATATTCTCTTTCAATTTAAAAAAAAGAATGCATAAAAACTATTCAAAACCTAATATTCAAATTATTTTGAACTTTTTTGTTCAATTTATTTAAAATAATATAAGCATTTAATGTTTCACCACACTTTGTATGTGAGGGTATAACTGCTCCGAAAAATTAAGGTCGTAAAATTTGTATTTTTAAAAATATGGAAACATACAAAAAAAATGAAATCTTTCCATTATTTTATTTTTTCAAAAATGAGTTTTGAATTTGACCATATCCATTTCAATAAACTCTTACACCGCTTTTTTATCTTTGTTTTGATTCAAAGTTCGCTCGTCTTTGAAAATGTTGTTTGTAACATACATACATAACAAAATATAAGTTTTTAAAAAATGTTTTTTTTTTAATATTTTATTTTCAGCCCTTGAATGCTACCATTGCAGTTCGGAAACAATTGGCAGTGAACAATTCTGTGGTCGTACATTCCAAAAGGATAGCATTCCCGAAACACTAGACAAGTACAATTTGAGTGTTGTTCGATCATGTACTTCAACATCTGAACATTTAATACCAACTTGTCGAAAAACTGTAGAAGAGAGTAAAAATATTCCTAACCTTAAATTTTAAAATATAACTTTAATCCAAAAAAAAATGTTTTACCATTTTTTTTTAGAAAACGGAAATACAATAACTAAACGATTTTGCTTCTACACCAATAAATCTGATTCCATATTTTGCAACGAACCTCATGATGGTAGCCGGGTATTCTGTCAGGATTGCTTCACTGACAAATGTAATTCAGCGCCACATTTGTTTGCTCAACAGCTCGGATTCATTTTCATTCCATTACTTGTCGCCAAAGTAACATTAATTTAAGTTGATTTATTTTTGTAAAAAAAAAAAAACTTTTTTCTATTAAAAATTGTGTAGGTTATTGAAAAACAAGCATAAAATGAACCATCCTTAGAGTGCTTTGAACATAGCCAAAGAAAAAAAAAAAACTTCATTTTAAGTCATAAGTTTAGTTTTGTAATATAAGTTTGTATCTATATATATTTTATAACTTTTTTTTATGAAAAAAAAAAAATATACTCTTTTGCTTGACAGAAAAAGACAAAACATAAAATAATAAATTAATTATATTTTTTTTTACAATATTTTTCTTATAAAATAAAATCCTGGGAGAATTGTATTTTATTATTCTAAGATTATTGGAAATTTATTTGAAATACTCTCACTGGATTTCTTAAAATTTCAATAAGTTATTTGTATTTTAAATATTCAGCAAATTGCTTAGTATTATTTTTTTTTTCAAAATTTTCTATTTAAGATTTCTAAACTTAAAAATAATAATTACAAAGTGCTGAGTAAAAACAAGTTGAAAATTGATTAAAAATGTACCTGGATGCATTTGCTATGCTTTAATTTAATGATATGACTATTTTTAAATTTCGATTTTTCTAAACAAACAAAAATTAATATAACAAAAAAAAAATTGGTTAGTAATAATATATAAAAAAAAAGCAAAAGACGTTGTTAAAAAAATTTAAAACTATACAATAAATGTGCTTGATAAAATTTTAAGAAAAAATACAATTTATAAAAAAATACATAAATACATGTAATAAAATATGATCTGAATTAGCTATTTGTTAAAATTAAAAATTAAAAATTAAAAAAATAAAATAGAAAGAGTTCCGGCTATTTCAAAGCCTTGTTTATTGAATGATGAAAAAAAATAATAATAAATTACAATATTAAAAAATAAAAAAACCCCAATTTAAATGTAGATAAAAACTTAACTTAAATAAAATATATATATGATTATCCAAAGTTGTTAAAATTAAAAAAAAAAACTAAAAACACTATATTTATGAAAATACTCTTTTTTGTCGTAGAGTAAAAAATTATTTCCACCTATCACTGATACCTAACTGTTTTATTAATTAAAACAAAAACATATTTTTTTTTTAAGTTTATTCTTTTTCTGTTGGTCTCAAGAATAAAATTAATAATATAAATAAATAAAAACAAAAATATAATAAAATAATCAAATAGTTTTTCTAAATTCTAAATAGGTATTAAAAACAAATTGTTACTGTCATGAAACTTGGCAAAAAGTTAGCTTTTATAGTAAGAACCATGGATCAAAAGTCTATATAAAAATTTGGGTGAAATTGAGTTTTTTTTCGCGGAAAAGAGGGAGGGGATGAAGGTCAAAAATATAGTGAAACAAATTTTTTGTGCAATATAAATGAAATGACACACGTTTTTAAAGTATTTTTTGGATTCTAAATCTAATAACAGAAAAAAAAGTTTATACGATTGCTCTAAGAGAAGTTATTGCCGATTAAAAACAAAAGTGGTTTATTTTTTATTTCAATAAGTAAAATATAGTCGAAACCTGTGTGAAAAAAAACATGATACACTGATGAAATTCAGGATGAAGGTTTAACATTAAGTAGACAAAGGATTCATAAAGTTCCTACAAATATTTTTGGTGAAAGGGTGTTATTTTGAGGTCTTGAGTTATGTGTGAGAAAGGTAACATAACAGGTGACGTAAATTTTTGTCAATTTCTTAAACTTGGTAAAAAAATTTTGTTTGTTATAATATATATTACAATCTACAAAATTATTTTTAGCCCAAGTTTGTTTTTTACTTGCGATAAAGGTACTATAGGGCAAGTTAAGGATTCGTAAAAAAAATCGAACTCGAGATAACAATTTTACATGACATTACGATGATGGAGAATGCCAAAAAAGTGGGTCCGGCAATTCTGTCTGTCTGTCTGTCTGTAAGAACCTCGAGCTACAGCCTAAACGGGTTGGGGTCAAAATTCTGCCGGGGTCAAAATTCTTTTGTCAAAATTCTGCTTTCAAAATTCTGCTTTTCAAAATTCTGTTTTTCAAAATTCTGCAAAAAATTTAAAAAGGGTTTGGAAAATGTTAAAAAGCGCGCGCTTTTTAACATTTTCCAAACCCTTTTTTAGTTTTTTGCAAAAATTTGTAAAATCATCTTCTTGAAAAATTTTCTGCTTATTTGATTAATTACCTTCATAATTTGTCATTCTTTGAAAGCAAATTAATTTTTGTTTTATAAATAAATAAATTTGAAAATATTAAGAAAAGGTTTTTAATACATTTCCGAAAATAATTAAAATTTTTTTAATTTATCAAATAAAGATGAATATTCAAAAATTTGAATAAGAAAAGGAATATTTTGTATCAAACATCATCGGTTCCAATAAGTTAAACATATTTTTATTTGAAAGAAAGTCAGTCTATGCATTTTAAAAAATATTTCCGACACTTAAACAAAAAAATTTAGGAAAGTACCAATGTTGAATTACATTAATGAGGTGTATTTTTCTTTAGTCAGCGCATATGCTATAAAAAAAAACAGAATTGGCAGAATTTTTTTGTTCAATTATAATGCTGGCAGAATTTTGAAAAGCAGAATTTTAAAAAGCAGAATACAAAAAAAGCAGAATTTTCGTTAAAAAAGCAGAATTTTGAAGCCAGAATTTTGACCCGATCCCAGCCTAAACTACTGAAGCGATTTTCTTCAATCTTGGTAGTTAACAGTTTTGGGTGATTCCCTAGAGGAGAAATTGAAGTTTTTTTTTTATGACCAAAACTAACGGTACCTGTCATATAACGGAAACAGAAAAGTTGATTTATTTCAAAAACGGCTCTAACGATTTTGATTAAAATTTTTCTGCTTACTCTTACAGATAAGAGCCTCCTTTGATAATAAAAAAAATATTTTTTGTACCGTTATTAACGGTACCTGCCATAGAACGGTTTTTTGGATTTATGAATTTCTCAAAAACGACAAAACAGATTTCGACCAAATTTTTAATACAGAAACGTTTAAACAATCATTATTTAAAAAAGTTTTTAATTTTTAAAAAAACACATTTTTGGATTTTTTAAAAATATTTCAAATTTTTTTTTTGAAAAATCAATTTTTTGAAAACGAGTTGGTGAAAAATTTTGAAATTTTGTTTTTATGTGTAAATTAATTATTATTTATTCAAAATTGCATATCAACTTTTTTTTTGAAAAATGTTAGAAAATTTTTATATAGAAAAAATTATTTTTTTAAAAAACGGCTCTAACGATTTTCGAAAATTTTTTTTCATGGCTAAAAGTGTGTTTTTTTGAGTGAAAACAAAATTGATGGTTCACCCTAATGAAATTTGGTAAAAACGTTGCAACAAACGTTGGAACAAACAAATTTTTGGAATGCCACACCGATGTTTTTTTTTTTTGAAAAAGGTTCTAAATTTTTTCATTTAAAGCTAAAGGTGTTTCTTATGAGAAAAGGAACAATCTATATAATAAAAAAAACTTTTTATCACTGTATATAAAACTTTCTAAATTTTTAATTTTAGGAACAAAAAATTTAAGAAAAAATGGTAAATATAAAATTCTTTATAAATATCGTTTTAAGACATTTTTAAACAGCTAGTCCCATTTTTTCGTTAAAATATTCTTTAAGAAATAATTTTTTGGAAAAAAAAGAAAATTCCAAGTAAAAAAAAAAATTAGCACTTATTTTGTTGTACTTTTCAAAGGGTGATCAACGGTCAAATTGGTAATATATTTTGATTCCATTCGATGCAGCATTAAATAAAATGCACAACTTTGTCGCTCGTATTTGTTTTTCTTTTTATATTATCCATTTTTATTTGTTAATTAATCTTATAAGAAATTTGGGTAGTAAAAAAATTATATAAAATGTAAAAATAACTGTTTTTAAAAATTAGTAGTGCGATAGTACTATTTTTTTTAATCAAAATCGTTTAAGCCCTTTTAAAGAAAAACTACAAACAATTTTTCTAACTATCTCGGTACTAAATTTTCTGCTTTTTCCGGGTTTAATTGTATGGAAAAAAGAGTAAGAATTAACAACTTAACTAAATTAAATTAAAACACCCTTTAAACGTTTAACATTTTTTTTATTAAAATATGATATCATTTTTTGTTTTGCAAATAAATACATTCATAATACAAAATAATATTAGTAATTAAAACAAAAATATTAAATTCATATTAAAATTAGCAACCTAGTTTTTCATCTATCCTTGGTTGATCAACTCTCATTTAGTTTGAAGCTTTTGGCAATTTTTTCATCTTAAAAAATAAATTTTTAAAGTTAATTAGGATAGGAAAAAAAAATTATTCAGAACAAAATACCTCTTTTATGAGTATCATAAAGAACCAACCATCCAGGCTTAGCATTAATCACATTGTACTTTTTCAAAGCTTCCACATTCAAACAATTTCCAATCTTGTTCAAATTTTCAATATACACTACCACCTTATCTTGGCTGGGATCAACTTTAATCGACTGCAAAAGAAATAATATTAAATCGACTTAAGTCTAAAAAAAAAAAATATGTCAAAACCTGCCTTAAATTTCCAAGTTAAACCAACATCTGGTGTGGCTCTCTCCGTAAATATATATCCAGATTGCAGATTAACTTCCATAACCGTCAAATGGTGTTCATCATCATTTCTAAAATCACTTGCGCAAACCTTAAAAACAGTTAAATAATTCGTAGTTTTCAAAATTGTAATATTGGCTGCATAACTCGATGATGATTCCACATCATTTACTAAATTATATTTGTATTTGACATCTACCACAGCAAAACCATATCCTTTGCTTTGAAACTTGATTTTTTGCGATTTTTCCGAAAGCTTAAAAGTTGGTATCATTTGTGAGTTTTCCGAATTCACTTGAAATTTACCAAATTTTCTTTGATCTTCTTCTTTATATAAAATACTGAGATTTGTTCGACTCAAGTTTAGACCATCAACGAGTATAATCATTGCATGCAAAGCTATCATGTGAGTTAAAGATGTTTTGCCATCGTCTGAAGCTATTAAGCCCTGTATAATGTGAAAGTTCTGTCGAACTTTTTTATTGGATTCGAAAAGATTCATCAAACAATCAGCAGTTGTTTCGAGGTGTGATTGAACTGTATCTACTCCTTCCCAAAGCATTTTCTTGTCTAGAATAAAATTTAAAAAATAATTTTTTTAAAAAAAGAAGATTTTTTTGAAAAACTTACTTTTCAAAGAAGCAGTTTTTGTAAGCTGTTTAACTCTTTCTCTAGCTTTTTCATGCCTTCCCAAAAGTAAAACATATGTTGACAAGACCGAAACTGAAGATTGTTCCAAATTGTTAGACTTTTCGTACAAATAATTAAGACCCTTAAAAATAACATCATTATGAGCAGTTCTCCAATCCTGCAAAAATTCAAATTTTTCAACCAATTTGCCAGAGCGTTTGCATCAAGAAAACTTACATTATCCATTAGAAATACAATCACAATAAAAGCTGTGTACTCAAGATCTTTTTTAATACCCTCTCTCGATGTGAAACCACCACTTTCTTCTTGCCTCTCTTTAAGGTACTTCAAGCCTCTTTCAAAGACTTTCGAATCAATTTTTATGAATTTTTTCGACTGCCTTAAGCCCCACAATGCAAAAGCTGTTTGCCAAATATCACCACTTCTTTCAGTTTTCTTATCGAAAAGTCCAAAAGACCCGTCTAAATGTTGGAAACATTGTTGATTTTGGTAGCCAATTTCTAAATAAAGTTTAATTTTGTTTTCTAAACTTGGTGATGTGTGATTGAGAACCTATAAAAATATACTTGTAAGAGCTTTAAAAGCTTTTAAAAATCAATAACAAACCTTATGGTATTCTAAAACTAGTGAATTTGAGATAATAAATCTCATATTGTCTTCACCATTTCCATAAGGAACACGTGCATTTTTTTGAAGGCTTGCCAATAGAGGTCTAAATACATCACCAGCTATTGAAAGTTCAACACTCTGAGACCCCGCTACAGCATTTGGGGGAATATCAATTGTGATTTCTTTTTCATCAGAGCCTTCTTCGGGTAAATGAATCAGGTGGGTTTTTGAGATTTCATAAGGGACCCCATCAGATTTGACACTTAGGGTCTTTAAAATCGCATCACTTGCCATGGGGGACAAAGCTTTGACAGTTACGTTATGTAATCCTGACTTGAGTGGCTTTAGAAATACTAAAACCTTTTCTCTTTTACCTGCAGGTACAAGTTTTGATATAGCTTCTTTAGGCTTCAAAACAGTATCAGGGGTCTTAAAAATCTCAATATTGTCGCTATGTTTTTCGATCATCACATTAGTCATAGCGTCTTTCTTCATATAATTACTGATGTAAATGGGGACCTCAACGGTTTCACCTGCAAGCAAAGAAAGAAAATTCAACAAATCAAAAATTTGAGGTCCAAATTGTCATTTTTACCTTCTTTAACTGAGTTTGGTAAATCAATTGATACAAAAAAGTCTTGAAAAACTTTAAAATTTGTAGCTTTCTTTGTTAGAGTTAATCCAGTTGTGGGATTCAGTGAGAAGCCAGTAATGGCCCAAGATGTTATAGCATCTGGAGCAGTTTCCATTAAATTGAGACCTCCTGCTGGGGTACTTTTACATTTTGTTTAAAGTTTATATATTTTTTTTTTTTTTTTTTGAAATAAAGACATCATCATACTTTTCAAAATCCTTATATAACCAACTTTCTGAAAAAAGTTTTCGTAAACGTGGGAATTCTAAACTTGGTTTATCGAATTGTTCAGGCAGATTTTCATCTCGATCTTGTGGTAGAATTCCAAATATGGGGATTATATCGTCTTCTCCAAATCCTATTAACAAGAGTAAATTAATTTTATTTTTTTAATAAAACTGAATTAATTTTTTCATTTTTAACTTGTGCCAAGTTTTGTAAAAGCATTTGTAAATGTTATCAATCCTGCTTTAATTCCTGGAAATGAACTTGTATCAATACTTGAAGCATCATAATTTCGAAGTTTTGTATAAAAATGATCTTCAGTTAAATCATCTAAACTGTTAATGCCTTGCAATATTCTATGATCTAGTGCCATTAAACCAACATAGGAGTTTTTGTCAGTTGTCACGTTTATATTCACTAATGATCCGGGTTTTGCTTCTTCATCGGTGGTTATTTGGATCTAAAAAAATTGAAAATAAGTTTTCTTTTTTTTACTATTTCAAAGTAAAATGTTATAATAAAATAAACATCATTTTGAATAATCTTTTACACAAAACCAAGTAGGTGTGCTATTTTATTGTATATTTGTATAGAAAGAAACTTTTAGAAAAAAAAAATTGAAAGTTCTCTAAAATTTTTCAAAAAAAAAGTTGGTAAGCCATATTTAAATATTATTAAACACATAAATTCAAAATTTGGATATAATTCAGCAAATCGTTTTAAAAATATTAACTGCTCAAAAAAAAAATTTAAAGAATCGAACCCAAAAATGTGTTTTTTGAAAATTTTGAAAATTTTTAATATAACCATTATTTTAACTTTTCTGTATAAGAGTTTTGGTTGAAATCGGCTATGTCATTTACGAGAAATTCACTAATCAAAAAAGACGTTTTATAGCAGGTACCGTTAATAACGGTTCAAAAAATGTTTTTTTTTTTTTATTTCAAAAGTAGGATCTTATGGTTATACTATATACAATTTTTTTTAATAAAAACCGGTGCCTGTTTTTTACCAAAAATTTTAGGATGATCTATTCGAATTTAAAAATATAAATTAAGAAATAGATATATAAAATTTGTTTCTTAAATTAAAAAAACATGTTTTCAAAATTTGAAACAAGCAAATTTAATTTCTTCTATGAAAAAAGAAGTTTTATAAAAAATATTTTAAAATATGTATGATTAAAAAAAAAAGTTTCTTAATAGTTTTATTTTTATATAAATCCATTTTTTTTTTTTTTATTTTTAAAAAAGTTACTAAAATTTTATTTATTAATTTTCGTTGAAATCGATTAAATTGTTATAAGAAATTAAGGAATCAAGAAAACGGTTCCATGACAGGTTAAAAAGAATTCAAGAACTAGGTATTTTTTAATTTCAAAAGTTTTTAAAAATACAAATTTATTGCAAATGAAAAAAAAAATTGCATAAAAACAAATGTATATTGGAACTGAAAAAATTGCATTAAGAAAATAATTTGAATTTTGTTGCAAATGGGAAATAGGTATTTGCATTGAAAATAAAACTTTAATTGCAAATAAAAATATTTTGCGTTACAAAAAAATTGCTGCAAATAAAAAATTTTTTGCAACAAAATTCAATGCAAAATGTGTGCACTAAATATTTTTTTTTTATTTTAAAACAAAATATTGAGTGCACACATTTTTCATTGAATTTCTTTTTTCAATGCCAATTTGTTTCATTTGCAATAGCAATTTTTTTAATGCAAAAAAAAATTTATTTGCAATAAATATTTTTTTCTAATTTCAAACGCATTTTTTTTTTAAATTGATATTTTTACAACAATGGCTTACAAACACTTTTAAGGTGTTTAATGAATTTGCGTGCACTTATTTTATTCAATTAATATGTGTTCTCAAGATAATTGACTTTAATTAATATCTTAATTTTAATGCGCTATCTATTCGAATGAATAATTAAATTATCAAATTTGTTTTGTCCACATTAAAAAGTAGCCATTTTTGTGTTCAAAGCGTTTGGATACTTTTGCACAATTTTTCTTCCTTTGAGAGAATTTTAGCCCCACTCCTTAAAATTTAATATTATTTTATATTTTTGTTTAGAAAGTACCCAAACTAATGTAATATTTGACGACAAGCAAATTAAGTGAACAGTGCTGCTACCGATAGATGGACTTGGATCACCCGGGTGTATACGTACTTTTTTTTAATGATAATTTCGTAAGGAAAAGTAATCCAAAATTTATTAAAAAAAAAAATAGTAATAGGAAAAAAAAATACTCACTGAATTTTGAAAAGCTCTTTTTGTAAAAATATCCTTTATTTGTCCAGCAAAGATTCTACTATCAACACGATGAACATAGACTGTAATTTTTGGAACCATTGCATAGGTGACATCAAAACCAAAAATATGTATTTTTTGATTATCTGGTACCTTTTTTTTTTATAAAAACAGATTTAACAAATAGAAAAAAAAAAATTATAATTATACTTACCTTTACGTGAGTTGATTGAATTATATCGCCTCTTGATACAATATCATATGAAAAATGATCAATCGGATCAGAGCTTTTAAGTTTCATTAAAAGTTTTTTACCTACTTCAGGACTTTTAAAGGAAATTAAAAAAAAGTATTTAAAGCACTATTCGATCTGATCTTACCTTTCTGTTAAAACATCCAAAAAAAAGGTGTCTACATTTTTCTGGATTATTTCTGATCGAGATCTAACACCTTCATATTCAGCATACAAAGAACATTCTGAAAAATTACGATTTTCTAATTTTATACTTGGATCTTTTCCAATGTGATGTGTGAATTCAGTTTTCACTGGTTCATAGCCCAAACTTGTAAGTTCCGAGCCACTATTACATTCTATTATTATTTTAATTGGAGATCCTTTATCTTCAATTGGCTTATCATCTAAGTCTGTTATTGAAACTTTAACCTTGAAGAAAATGAAATTCAAAATGCAAAATATAATTATTTTTAAAATTTACCTTAAACTCAATGTTTGTATCAGGATCAAAGACTTTCGGAGCTTGGAGTATGATTTTATTTGGTTGACTATGAATTGAAATTTCCATTTTAGCTTCAGATTGTTGTTCGGTCATTGCATCGGTTACAGTAGCGGTAACTTCATATTTATAGAGTACATAAGATCCGGTATTTTCAAAACTGTTTTCAATTTTAAGATCATTTTTCATATCTATAATGATTGGTGTATTTTCATTGATTTGATTCACTTTTCTGACAACTGTCGGGAGTTCTCTATCTTGCAAGACAGAATATGTGTTTTTCAGGAGAAGTGTTAAATTTCCTTTGACTGGTTCACCATAGAAATAGCTAAAACAAAGTCAATTTATTTAAGTTAGGTTAATTTTCGTTTCACTTTGTAGTTATTAATAAAGTTTTAAGATTCGTATGATAGCTTATTAAAGAGTTGTGTTCAAAATAGGTACATTTTGGACCAATTTCTATATTTTTTCAATACATTAAGTCGAAAAAGGTGTACATTTTTTTAGTCAAGGTATACCAGTTTGAAAAATTGGAAAAAAAGTCAAATTTCGAAAATCACAGAATGGAGGGTAAAAAATATTATATTTTTGAAACCGAATTTTATTAAAATATTTTCATATAGTCATTAGTCAAATCAGACAGAAAATTAGGGGAAACATCACTTAATTTAAATTATTAACAGGACTTTCTTTGCGGACCTAAGCCTTACAATATTTTTAAAATTTTAATTTTAATATTTGTTGCCCAAAAAAATTGTGTGGTGAATATGTTTTACTTTCACACAATTCGGAAATACTTTACACTGCAGATCAGGCAAATAAAAAACACAATTTCTTCAAAGTAATAATGCATCTCGTTGATCCTTAAAAGAGATTACAGTATTATTGGTTTAATCTGATCCTGTCCCTTAACCTATAATTTTAAGAATAAAGGCACCATTGTTATTGATTGTACAAAAATTCTTAATATTTTTAATGATTTTTAGTTTCTAAAGATTACTGAAAAAAATAAATAAACTAGCTATTTAATTTTAGCTCATTTTCATTCAACGGTATGGACGATAAAAAATGTTATGTCGGTCTATGATTTAACCAAAGCATATGACATGGTTAATCGTAAGGATAAATATTTAAGAAAAACTATAGAAACTTAAAGGCTATCAACACTTCAACACTCTTCATGTTTAATTGGTTTATTGGTCAAAATCATGGAAGTAAGAAATTTCGATATCCGAATCCGAATTATTAATTTAACTTTCTTTAATGATCAAAATTTCATGCTCAAATGTTGCCTATATAGCTTGGTAGGTAACAAACGGAGAGAACACAAAAAAGTGTATTCTTGAATTAACAGCAAATGGTTATAATCTTTTAAAAACGACTGTAAAAGTCTAAGACATTAGGCCTTACATAAATCAAATATTCCTTTATTTCATTGTTTAACAACCATTATATTTTAAAATAAAATGCACGACTATGTTTACCATAAGAGCAATTTTGTAGTGGCTCTTATCTTAAAACTTTCTATGAACAAGGTAAATTAAGATTTAATTTAATAAAAGAATTTCACCACCAATGTAATTAAAAATATAAAAAAAATAGTTTTTTTTTTTTACTAACGAAACACCGTTTTAAATGATTTTGATCAAAAAAATTAGTAAGCCATCTGATTCCTTGTATGTAAATAATTTTTGAAAATCGTTAGAGCCAACCGTAAAAAAAATAATTTTGTATTAATAAAAATTTTCTAACATTTTTCAAAAAAGCCATTTTTAATAAATAATTAATTAACATTTAAGAACAAAATTTCAAAATATTTCACTGACCCGTTTTCAAAAAATTATACAAAAAACGAAATTTTAAAGATTTTCTCGATTTAACGATTAAACGGTAAGATAAACGATAAAAGTGTAGAAAGCCTTTTTTGTAGAGCGTTCATTTTCCTATAAGAATATGTAAGGAAAAAAGTCAATTAATAAAAAAATAATTTTTTTTTTCAGTTCTTTTTTCGGAGGACCTTACCATTAATATAAAGAATTCATATTTGGTGTGTATATTGTAGAGGTGTCTAGCAATCGGTTTTTCGGAAAAAAAGGAAAAGGAATTTCGATTTTTTTGACCCACCCTAATGTACCTAGGTATACTTTAAAAATGCAAAAATGTGTTTTTTGTTTTTAATTTTGTAAAATTTTAATATTACGGTTACTTAACTCTTTCTAACCCAGCGTTACTCTCATGTAACATAATATTTAAGAATTGGTAAAAAATATTCCATTAAAAATTTTTTTAGGTTTCGATGGCTTAATTGAAAGATAATAATGTACCTTAGGTGTTAAAAATATTATCAAACAAAAATGTTCTTAATTAACTCAAGTATTTCGTTTGTGATGGTCGATAATAAAATAAACATCAATCACTCGTATTAATTTTAATCGATTAAATGAGCAAAACTCAAGTAAGACTTTTAATCTAATGATGTACCTTCTTCCTAGAATATATCTGACAAAATGAACCCCAACTCATCAAAAGACTTGCCTGCCAGCTGCTTTATTCACCTAGAATCTTTCCTTCGATTCTCGGTTAACTTTAAATTAAATACACATAAATTAAGTTAACAGCTGACATCATTCCACTGTAATTTTTAAATTTTAATCCCTCCAACCTACCTACAACCTAAAGAAAAGTTGTTTACACCTGGGTACGCAAAACTAACTTACAATTATTTTATTAATATCACCGGCAGACCATAAAACCAATTCACATTGAGATCAATAAGCTATTTCTATCTATCTTCAAAATAGCTACTATGAACTACGTAACTACAAAGTCACACGAAAAATGTGCGATTAGCATAATGACCATTGAACTTAAATTTTATTGAAGGTATACAAAAAAATATATAAACACTCACCTAGCACTTATCGCTACAGCTATCTTATTCTCAGCGTAAGCAACATTTGATTTAGTTAATATTCTCACCGAAAATATCGGTAGCACATATTTTGCAACTTGAAAACTTTTCTCTGCCGCAGCATCTCCACCAATCTCGACTTTAATCTTCCAATCGCCCAACACTGGCGAATCAGAAATTTGAAATTCACCCTTAAAAACGCCTTTCACTAATTTCACATCGGCGATATGCTTCATCAGATAATCTTGGCTATCCTGTTAACGAATGCATACATTTAAAATTTAAAAAACAATTAAGGCTCACAAACACTCACATAAATCAAAACAAATATCTTCTGATCAATTATTTGAGCTGGTCGTGTTAAATGATCAATACAAATCACACGAAATTTGACCGATTCACCTGGCTTATATTTGGGTTTGTTGGTTTGAATGAAAACCGAATAGGAATTATGTTCGAAGTTAATATGAGCTGAATCCCTGCTCTGAATTCCACGATAACCAGAAATTTCTAACTTTCCGCGTTTACCATACAAAGAAGACACTTGGAGTTCGACCAATTTCACTGAATTCGGAAGAACTTCAACCAATTGAAATCCATGTAAACGTTCGATGTGACCGTTTCTGATGTTTTCGGAGCTTTTCAAAGATATATTAAACCAGCAGGAATTTCGAAAATTGTTTAACGCAATTGACATATGCATAATAGAATCCGATCGCACTGTTCCAGGTGCAACAATCAAATACATTCTGCGAAGATTAAATCGAATTAATAAACACAAAACCAAGGAAATTAATAAAAAAATATTAAACGAACCCCTCTTTGTTTGTTAAAACGTGATGGGAAAAGTAAAAAAAAATAATTATCAAAACTATTAAAAATCGATTTGATGACATTTTTTTCAAGTCGTGCCGTGAAGTTCAAGTTGAACTACTTCGAGAGACAGCAAAATTATGACTGATAAGCAAACACGATTTTTTATATGAAGACCGGCGAATGTGAATTGATGACGTAGAGAGTGGTCAATAATCAGCATGCTTTAGATAATGATTAAAATTGTTTAGAATTCATCTAGAAGTAATTTTCATCCATCTACTTTTAGGCGGAACGAAAATTAAGAAAAAAATTTGTATTGTTTAGTTTAAGGAGATGATCGTAACGGACAATTAAAAAACCGTTGATCAACAGCATAAACGAACAAAATCTTAGAGATCATCAGGGAGTGAAAAGAGTGTATTTATGGAGTGAAAAGTCCTTATTAAAAAGCCTTCATAATGTATGAGAACTCCAGGGAGTGAAAAGTGTGCTTTCATCGAGTAAAAAGTCCTCATTAAAAAGTCTTCATAATGAATGAGAACTTCAGGGAGTGAAAAGTGTGCCTTCATCGAGTAAAAAGTCCTCATTAAAAAGTCTTCATAATGAATAAGAACTTCAGGGAGTGAAAAGTGTGCCTTCACGAAGTAAAAAGTCCTCATTAAAAAGTCTTCATAATGAATGAGAACTTCAGGAAGTGAAAAGTGTGCCTTCATCGAGTAAAAAGTCCTCATTAAAAAGTCTTCATAATGAATAAGAACTTCAGGGAGTGAAAAGTGTGCCTTCATCGAGTAAAAAGCCCTCATTAAAAAGTCTTCATAATGAATGAGAACTTCAGGAAGTGAAAAGTGTCCCTTCATGGAGTAAAATGTCCTCATTAAAAAGTCTTCATAATGAATGAGAACTTCAGGGAGTGAAAATTGTGCCTTCATGGAGTAAAAAGCACTCATTAAAAAGTCTTCATAATGAATAAGAACTTCAGGGAGTGAAAAGTGTGCCTTCACGAAGTAAAAAGTCCTCATTAAAAAGTCTTCATAATGAATGAGAACTTCAGGGAGTGAAAATTGTGCCTTCATGGAATAAAAAGCACTCATTAAAAAGTCTTCATAATGAATAAGAACTTCAGGGAGTGAAAAGTGTGCCTTCATGGAGTAAAAAGTCCTCATTAAAAAGTCTTCATAATGTATGAGAACTTCAGGGAGTGAAAAGTGTCCCTTCATGGAGTAAAAAGTCCTCATTAAAAAGCCTTCATAAGGAATGAGAACTTCAGGGAGTGAAAAGTGTGCCTTCATGGAGTAAAAACTCCTCATTAAAAAGTCTTCATAATGAATGAGAACTTCAGGGAGTGAAAATTATGCCTTCATGGAGTAAAAAGTCCTCATTAAAAAGTCTTCATAATGAATGAGAACTTCAGGGAGTGAAAGGTGTGCCTTCATGGAGTAAAAAGTCCTCATTTAAAAGACTTCATAATGAATGAGAACTTCAGGGAGTGAAAAGTGTGCCTTCATGGAGTAAAAAGTCCTCATTTAAAAGTCTTCATAATGACTGAGAACTTCAGGGAGTAAAAAGTGTGCCTTCATGGAGTAAAAAGTCCTCATTTAAAAGTCTTCATAATGAATGAGAACTTCAGGGAGTGAAAAGTGTGCCTTCATGGAGTAATAACTCCTCATTAAAAAGTCTTCATAATGAATGAGAACTTCAGGGAGTGAAAAGTGTGCCTTCATGGAGTAAAAAGTCCTCATTTAAAAGTCTTCATAATGAATGAGAACTTCAGGGAGTGAAAAGTGTGCCTTCATGGAGTACAAAGTCCTCATTTAAAAGTCTTCATAATGAATGAGAACTTCAGGGAGTGAAAAGTGTGCCTTCATGGAGTAATAACTCCTCATTAAAAAGTCTTCATAATGAATGAGAACTTCAAGGAGTGAAAAGTGTGCCTTCATGGAGTAAAAAGTCCTCATTTAAAAGTCTTCATAATGAATGAGAACTTCAGGGAGTGAAAAGTGTGCCTTTATGGAGTAAAAAGTCCTCATTAAAAAGTCTTCATATAGTATGAGAACTTCAGGGAGTGAAATTATGCCTTCATGGAGTAAAAAGTCCTCATTAAAAAGTCTTCATATTGTATGAGAACATCAGGGAGTGAAAAGTGCCTTCACGGAGTAAAAACTCCTCATTAAAAAGTCTTCATAATGAATGAGAACTTCAGGGAGTGAAAAGTGTGCCTTCATGGAGTAAAAAGTCCTCATTAAAAAGTCTTCATATTGTATGAGAACTTCAGGGAGTGAAATTATGCCTTCATGGAGTAAAAAGTCCTCATTAAAAAGTCTTCATATTGTATGAGAACTTCATAGAGTGAAAAGTGCCTTCACGGAGTAAAAACTCCTCATTAAAAAGTCTTCATAATGAATGAGAACTTCAGGGAGTGAAAAGTGTGCCTTCATGGAGTAAAAACTCCTCATTAAAAAGTCTTCATAATGAATGAGAACTTCAGGGAGTGAAAAGTGTGCCTTCATGGAGTAATAACTCCTCATTAAAAAGTCTTCATAATGAATGAGAACTTCAGGGAGTGAAAAGTGTGCCTTCATGGAGTAAAAAGTCCTCATTTAAAAGTCTTCATAATGAATGAGAACTTCAGGGAGTAAAAAGTGTGCCTTCATGGAGTAAAAAGTCCTCATTTAAAAGTCTTCATAATGAATGAGAACTTCAGGGAGTGAAAAGTGTGCCTTCATGGAGTAATAACTCCTCATTAAAAAGTCTTCATAATGAATGAGAACTTCAGGGAGTGAAAAGTGTGCCTTCATGGAGTAAAAACTCCTCATTAAAAAGTCTTCATAATGAATGAGAACTTCAGGGAGTGAAAAGTGTGCCTTCATGGAGTAAAAAGTCCTCATTAAAAAGTCTTCATATAGTATGAGAACTTCAGGGAGTGAAATTATGCCTTCATGGAGTAAAAAGTCCTCATTAAAAAGTCTTCATATTGTATGAGAACTTCAGGGAGTGAAAAGTGCCTTCACGGAGTAAAAACTCCTCATTAAAAAGTCTTCATAATGAATGAGAACTTCAGGGAGTGAAAAGTGTGCCTTCATGGAGTAAAAAGTCCTCATTAAAAAGTCTTCATATTGTATGAGAACTTCAGGGAGTGAAATTATGCCTTCATGGAGTAAAAAGTCCTCATTAAAAAGTCTTCATATTGTATGAGAACTTCAGGGAGTGAAAAGTGCCTTCACGGAGTAAAAACTCCTCATTAAAAAGTCTTCATAATGAATGAGAACTTCAGGGAGTGAAAAGTGTGCCTTCATGGAGTAAAAACTCCTCATTAAAAAGTCTTCATAATGAATGAGAACTTCAGGGAGTGAAAAGTGTGCCTTCATGGAGTAATAACTCCTCATTAAAAAGTCTTCATAATGAATGAGAACTTCAGGGAGTGAAAAGTGTGCCTTCATGGAGTAAAAAGTCCTCATTTAAAAGTCTTCATAATGAATGAGAACTTCAGGGAGTAAAAAGTGTGCCTTCATGGAGTAAAAAGTCCTCATTTAAAAGTCTTCATAATGAATGAGAACTTCAGGGAGTGAAAAGTGTGCCTTCATGGAGTAATAACTCCTCATTAAAAAGTCTTCATAATGAATGAGAACTTCAGGGAGTGAAAAGTGTGCCTTCATGGAGTAAAAAGTCCTCATTTAAAAGTCTTCATAATGAATGAGAACTTCAGGGAGTGAAAAGTGTGCCTTTATGGAGTAAAAAGTCCTCATTAAAAAGTCTTCATATAGTATGAGAACTTCAGGGAGTGAAATTATGCCTTCATGGAGTAAAAAGTCCTCATTAAAAAGTCTTCATATTGTATGAGAACTTCAGGGAGTGAAAAGTGCCTTCACGGAGTAAAAACTCCTCATTAAAAAGTCTTCATAATGAATGAGAACTTCAGGGAGTGAAAAGTGTGCCTTCATGGAGTAAAAAGTCCTCATTAAAAAGTCTTCATATTGTATGAGAACTTCAGAGAGTGAAATTATGCCTTCATGGAGTAAAAAGTCCTCATTAAAAAGTCTTCATATTGTATGAGAACTTCAGGGAGTGAAAAGTGCCTTCACGGAGTAAAAACTCCTCATTAAAAAGTCTTCATAATGAATGAGAACTTCAGGGAGTGAAAAGTGTGCCTTCATGGAGTAAAAACTCCTCATTAAAAAGTCTTCATAATGAATGAGAACTTCAGGGAGTGAAAAGTGTGCCTTCATGGAGTAAAAAGTCCTCATTAAAAAGTCTTCATATTGTATGAGAACTTCAGGGAGTGAAAAGTGTGCCTTTATGGAGTAAAAAGTCCTCATTAAAAAGTCTTCATATTGTATGAGATCTTCAGGGAGTGAAAAGTGCCTTCATGGAGTAAAAACTCCTCATTAAAAAGTCTTCATAATGAATGAGAACTTCAGGGAGTGAAAATTATGCCTTCATGGAGTAAAAAGTCCTCATTAAAAAGCCTTCATAAGGAATGAGAACTTCAGGGAGTGAAAAGTGTGCCTTCATGGAGTAAAAACTCCTCATTAAAAAGTCTTCATAATGAATGAGAACTTCAGGGAGTGAAAAGTGTGCCTTCATGGAGTAAAAAGTCCTCATTAAAAAGTCTTCATATTGTATGAGAACTTCAGGGAGTGAAAAGTGTGCCTTTATGGAGTAAAAAGTCCTCATTAAAAAGTCTTCATATTGTATGAGATCTTCAGGGAGTGAAAAGTGCCTTCATGGAGTAAAAACTCCTCATTAAAAAGTCTTCATAATGAATGAGAACTTCAGGGAGTGAAAATTATGCCTTCATGGAGTAAAAAGTCCTCATTAAAAAGTCTTCATAATGAATGAGAACTTCAGGGAGTGAAAGGTGTGCCTTCATGGAGTAAAAAGTCCTCATTTAAAAGACTTCATAATGAATGAGAACTTCAGGGAGTGAAAGGTGTGCCTTCATGGAGTAAAAAGTCCTCATTTAAAAGTCTTCATAATGAATGAGAACTTCAGGGAGTGAAAAGTGTGCCTTCATGGAGTAATAACTCCTCATTAAAAAGTCTTCATAATGAATGAGAACTTCAGGGAGTGAAAAGTGTGCCTTCATGGAGTAAAAAGTCCTCATTAAAAAGTCTTCATATTGTATGAGAACTTCAGGGAGTGAAAAGTGTGCCTTTATGGAGTAAAAAGTCCTCATTAAAAAGTCTTCATATTGTATGAGAACTTCAGGGAGTGAAAAGTTCGCCTTTATGGAGTAAAAAGTCCTCATTAAAAAGTCTTCATATTGTATGAGATCTTCAGGGAGTGAAAAGTGCCTTCATGGAGTAAAAACTCCTCATTAAAAAGTCTTCATAATGAATGAGAACTTCAGGGAGTGAAAATTATGAATTCATGGAGTAAAAAGTCCTCATTAAAAAGTCTTCATAATGAATGAGAACTTCAGGGAGTGAAAGGTGTGCCTTCATGGAGTAAAAAGTCCTCATTTAAAAGACTTCATAATGAATGAGAACTTCAGGGAGTGAAAGGTGTGCCTTCATGGAGTTAAATGTCCTCATTTAAAAGACTTCATAATAAATGAGAACTTCAGGGAGTGAAAGGTGTGCCTTCATGGAGTTAAATGTCCTCATTAAAAAGTTTTCATAATGAATGAGAACTTCAGGGAGTGAAAAGTGTGCCTTTATGGAGTAAAAAGTCCTCATTAAAAAAGTCTTCATAATGAATGAGAACTTCAGGGAGTGAAAGGTGTGCCTTCATGGAGTAAAAAGTCCTCATTTAAAAGACTTCATAATGAATGAGAACTTCAGGGAGTGAAAGGTGTGCCTTCATGGAGTAAAAAGTCCTCATTTAAAAGACTTCATAATGAATGAGAACTTCAGGGAGTGAAAGGTGTGCCTTCATGGAGTAAAAAGTCCTCATTTAAAAGACTTCATAATGAATGAGAACTTCAGGGAGTGAAAGGTGTGCCTTCACTCAAGTAGCACACTGGTGTATAAATTGGTGTAAATTCATTAATTTTGGTGTTAAATTGAGGAAATTGAAAAAATATGGTGTATTTCTCAAAATTAGTGGTATAAAAATTATACCACTGTCTTTTCTGTAAAAAATTTCAACATTGTTTTAAGATTCCGTGCAAAAAATACACCGATATTCAGTTGTTTTTATAATATACCATTAATGGTGTATAAAATTATTCGATTCTGAAATCAACCAAAACGGTACATTTTGTAAACTCTCTTTGGTGTAGAAAGCACACCCTGTGGCCATAAAATTCACCAGAATGCATAAGTGGGAGACGACATATTTTTCAATGGCCGCCATTTAAAAAAGTAGACAGCAATTAATTAGTTTTCTATAATAGTATATTTATCGACCTAATTATCCCGCAATTTGGTTTTTTCTATGCGGTTTATTATATTATAAAAGAACTCTTCTAAAAAAAAATGTAAAAACAACAAAAAAATATAATTTTTGAAAATCTGATTTTTAAAGTCGAACAAAAAAATCATTAATTCACTGATATTTTTGAGGCGCTCGATTTTTAGAGGGGGTAGTATGTAAAATTAGTAGACAGAATGTGTTTCATTTTAAAATTAGGCAAACAAATTCATATTTAACCATTAGTTTCTTATGGCAATATTATGAAAGTGAATAAAAATTCATTTACATATATTTCATAACAAATGGTGTGAATTAGAATTCATCACACTGTTTGAGGTAAAAAATAAACTTTGGTTCAAATTTTAAATCAGAATAATTTAAATGGTGTATTTTATCCGTAGATTTATTGTGTATTTTTCAATTTCAAAAGGATAATTTTCACCAAAAACCAGATCATTTAATATACCACTAGCGCCATTTATACACCAAAATTGGTATATTTTTTTAACCACCGGAGTTTTTTATATAACAGAAAATGGTGTATTTTTTATATTCAAAATGCATATCACGAAAGTGCAAAAAATACACCAAATATTTTGGTGTATTTTAGACTTTTGTGCTACTTGAGCATGGAGTAAAAAGTCCTTATTTAAAAGACTTCATAATGAATGAGAACTTCAGGGAGTGAAAGGTGTGCCTTCATGGAGTAAAAAGTCCTCATTTAAAAGACTTCATAATGAATGAGAACTACAGGGAGTGAAAGGTGTGCCTTCATGGAGTAAAAAGTCCTCATTTAAAAGACTTCATAATGAATGAGAACTTCAGGGAGTGAAAGGTGTGCCTTCATGGAGTAAAAAGTCCTCATTTAAAAGACTTCATAATGAATGAGAACTTCAGGGAGTGAAAGGTGTGCCTTCATGGAGTAAAAAGTCCTTATTTAAAAGTCTTCATAATGAATGAGAACTTCAGGGAGTGAAAGGTGTGCCTTCATGGAGTAAAAAGTCCTCATTTAAAAGACTTCATAATGAATGAGAACTTCAGGGAGTGAAAGGTGTGCCTTCATGGAGTAAAAAGTCCTCATTTAAAAGACTTCATAATGAATGAGAACTTCAGGGAGTGAAAGGTGTGCCTTCATGGAGTAAAAAGTCCTTATTTAAAAGACTTCATAATGAATGAGAACTTCAGGGAGTGAAAAGTGTGCCTTCATGGAGTAAAAAGTCCTCATTAAAAAGTCTTCATAATGGATAAGAACTTCAGGGAGTGAAAATTTTCCCTTGATAGAGTAAAAAGTCCTCATTAAAAATCTTAAAATAATTTTGCCATTACACAGCTTTACTAAGCATCAATTTCCAAGAAACTATTCAATGAATATTTTTTATACAGTAGAGTATTTTGTAATACCTTTTCATTAATTCTTCGAAGCACGATTTACATTGTAACATCTGTTCAGTTACTAAAAAATCATAAGATTGCAAAAGAAAGAATAATAATAATTATCTTGTTATGATGTAATAACAATAATAATAATTATAGTGGTTGTTGATCTGAGACTAAGAATAGTCACTGCTCATTGACATGAACTTACTGCATGGGAATTAATTTTAAATACATTGAATGCTAATTAATTTATTCACTTATATTTTGCGAATATACTCTGAGCTTAAAACAAAAATTTTCAAGTAGAAAATGATAATTTGCATTCATCTTGAAAAATTGTCACTCAAAGTTTTTAAAATTTATTTTATACTTTGAATTCATGGTAATATTTGTGATATCATAAGAATATTATACCACTAGGTAGGTACATAATGTTCATATATTCCATCTAAGCTTCTAAACTACTTACCGTAAATTGACAAATTAGGTATCTTTGTAAAAGTCTTGTTTTTCTAAAAGTTATAAATTGTAAGACATTCCATAATATATATTACTGCGCCCTCTAGATAATTTTTTCCAATCAATTTATTTAAATTAAAACCAATAATATATACAAAACTTTTTATTTATTTTTTTTTCTTACAAAAAATTGCTTAGAAAATATGTACAAATTTTGCCATTAACTTTTATATCTTTGGGTTGTTATCAGTCAATAAAACCATCAATCATTTATTTATATAAAAAGATTTTGTAGTTTGTTCATCTGAAAAAGATTTAAAATATAAAAAAAAAAACAAAAATTATTTTTAAAACAAACTAACCCTTTCTGTCTGTACTATACAGAATTACCCATCCAGGTTTAGCATCAAGAACTTTATACACTTCAAGTGCTCCTAGTTTCAAACAAATTCCATTATAATCGATTTTGTCAAAATAAATTGTCACTTTTTCACGATCATCATTTAATTCAATCGCCTAGAATAAGAAAAAAAATTCAAAAAAAAAGGTCTCAAAAATTTTAAGGACTATTAACCTTGGCCAAGTTTTTAATATCTTCCAAATTTGTCTCATCAAAAATATAACCAGATTGAAGATTAACTTCCATGATTGTTAGATCATCCGGACTAATATATCCAAGAACGTTTACACAAATTTCCAATACACTCAATGCCCCCGCAGAACTCTGAGTTGTTATATTTGTAGCATAAGTCGATGGGAATTTATTTTCAGCTGGCACTAAATTGTACTCATATTTAACATCTACCACAGCAAATCCATATCCTTTGCTTTGAAAATGTATCCTTCGAGAATTTTCAGAAAGCTTTTGAAATGATTATTTTGTAAAAACAAGCAACTTTTAATATTGCAAAACCCACCTTTTGTGTTTGCAAGACTTGAGAATTTTCAAAATTAACTTGAAAAATTCCAGAACTGCTGACATCATCATTAAAACCAATGTCAAGATTTTTTCTATTCAAATGAAGATCATCAACAAATAAAATCATTGCTCGAAGAGCTATCAGAGAAGTTAGAGGTGAAACTTCTTCTTCAAATGTTATTAATCCTCGAACAATGTGTAACAAAGTTTGCCTTTTATGCTCTTGAGATTCGAAGAGATTTATCAAATTCTCAGCAGTTGTTTCAATTTGAGATTCCAATGTATCTGGTTTTGTCTTCAGCATTCGTTTACTTGTCAAACGAGAATGTCTCGATAACTTTTGAAGACATTCTTTAGCCTTTTCATGTCTTCCCAGTAGCAGAACATATGTTGACAAAATTGAAACTGAAGATAGTTCCATATTGTCTGAATTTTCAGATAAATATTGAAGACCTTTAGAAACTACTTCGCTGTATATAGTTTTCGAATGCTAGAACAATTGAAAAATTTTAAAATTCTTAAATAGTTTGTCAAAGTTTTCTTACATTATCCATTAAAAATACTATCAAACCAAAAGCTGTGAATTTAACATCATCTTCAAAAACTCCACTATTTGATTTAAAACACCCGTTTCCAAGTTGTTTACTCTTCAGGTAGTTTAACCCTCTTTCTCGAACTTTCGAATCTATTTCAATAACACTGCTAACTTGATGTAATCCCCACAATGTAAAAGCAGTTTGCCAAAAATCACCACTTCTTTCTACACTTCGATCGAAAAGTCCAAAAGAACCATCTAAATGTTTGAAACATAACTGATTTTGATAGCCCAGTTCTAAGTGTAGCCTTATTTTGCTTTCTAAGCTGGGATTTGTATAATTGAGAGCCTTAAATTAATAGTATTTAAAAAAAAGGAGAGATTTTCAAAACTATAGAATCTATACAAACCTGAAAGTACTTTAAAACTAATAAGTTTGACACAATAACTCGCATATTGTCTTCTCCATTTCCATGTGGAACTCGAGCTAGTTTTTCCAGACTTCTCATCAAAGGTCGAAATATATCACCAACTACTGAGATTTCAATTTTTTGAGATGCAGGAATAGCGTTTTCAGGAATATCAAAAGTGATTTCGTCATTTTGGATGCCTTCTTCGGGTAAATGGATCAGTAAGGTCTTAGATATGGTCTTGGGAATGCCTTCAGATTTGACATTAAGAGTCTTTTGAACGGCATCACTTGCAATCGATGTAAAAGCTTTTACAGTTATATTAAATTGACCCATTTTGAGTGGTTTTATAAAAATTATAATTTTGTCTCTTCCATTTGCAGGAAGAAGTTTTGAAATTCCTTCTTCAGACCCTAGAATAGTCTCAGGATTTTTTAGAATTTCTAAATCTTCACTACTCCTTTCTATTTTCACATCTGTCAAAGCATCTTTGTTCATATAATTGGCTAGGTAAATAGGGACCTCAATCATTTCGCCTAGAATTGAATATTTTCAAGCCCTCTTTAGGACCTTAGCTTATATCTTTATAATGAAAAGAATTTTATACAAACCTTGTTTAACCAAATTAGGTAAATCGAATGAAACGAAGAATTTTTGAAAAACTTTCAATTCGGTTGGATGTTTTGTTAGAGTTAATCCAGTTTTTGGATTTAGTGAAAATCCAGTAATGGCCCAAGAAGTGATGGTATCCGGAACGGTTTCCAAAAAACTCAATCCCGTATCTGAAGTCCTAAATTGGAAAAATTGTGCTCAAAAATCATAAGTTACTTGGAGTTATATATTACCTCTCAAAATCTTTGTACAACCAACTTTCAGAAAAAAGTTTTCGAACTCGTGGTAGTTCTATAGTTGGTTTTTCGAAAACTCCAGTCTTTTCCTGACCATCTATACCACTTGCAAGAAAACTGTGTTCCTGACCAATTCCTAAATTAATTTGTGAATTTTTTTTTTATGTTGTATACCAAATTTTCTATTCAACCACTTACCTGATCCAGATTCTGTCATTGCATTGGAGAAAGTTACAAGTCCTGCTTTTAAACCAGGAAATGGACTCGAATCGATACTTAAAGAATCATAATTTCGAAGTTTCGTAAAAACCAGATCTTCTGTTAAGTCGTATTTGTTATTTGAATTTTGTAAAACTCTTTGATCAAGTGCCATTAGACCAACGTAAGATCCTTCATCAGTTGTAACATTTATCATAACTGGAACACCAGGTTGCGTTTCGACAGATGTTTTTATTTCTATCTAGAAAATTGTTAATTGTTCTTAATAACTATTAAAATTAAAAAAATACGACTTGAACTAACAGAGTTTTGAAAAACTCTTTTTATGTTAACGTCTTTAAGTTGTCCTGCAAAAACTCCGTTTGGGTAAATAAGATGAACAAAGAGTGTTATTTTTGGAACCATTGAATAAGTTACATTCCAGCGAAGAACATAAGTTGTTTGGTTATCTGGTACCTAAAATTAAAAGTTTTCATATGAGCTATCAGAAATATATGCAATTACATGATTTTAGATCTTATTTTAGTTTCAAAACGAAAAATTTACTATTTATTTAATTTTTGAAATCAAATTGGGACACTCTGGTGTATGCGCAACATTTTTTTTTGAAGCAGATATTTTATTATTTATTCTTTCACTTGTGTGACAAAATGTTGCAAAAATGTTATTTTTATTTATTAATTTTCTTATAAGCAGGACCGGTTTCAGTCATTACCGCATATTTTTTATAAATAATTTTTTTTTTAATTAAAATATAGTATTGGTATGCCATTTTGTAAAAACTTTTAATTAAGACGTAAAACCAACATTTCAAAATCTTGTTTTTATTTTTATCTAGGCAATATAAATGTTTTTGCAAAAAAAAATCGTCCAAAAGTAATTTGGAAGATACTTAATTTGAAATTTAAAAAATGGTTCTATAGGAGGTACCGGATTTAAAAAAAAAAAAACTTTTTTTCATTTAAAGGTAGACCTTATTTAAAAACTTGTACTTGATTTTTTTAATAAAAATCGTAGGAACCGTTTTTGAGAAAATTAAACTTAACAAAAAAATGGTATACCAACATTTTAACAAAATCTTGTTCAAAAAACAATTTTAAAATAAAATCATCAGTTGTAAGAACAGAATAAGTCCACTTTGGAAAGTTGTTGGTAAACACACAAAAAACTGAATCGAGTCCTTTTTGCTTTTTTCCGATGTTTGACGTAAAGATTCTCATTACTTCGTCAATTTTGCTCCAATCCAAAAAGTAAAAAATGCAAATAAAAATTTAATACCTTATCTCCGACTCTTAAGAACAGAATAAATCCGGGATTTATTATTTTCTTCAAACTTATTTGATTTTTCACCCAATGTTACTTCGACTTAAAATCTCATCTTCGGATAAAAGTGGACTTATTCTGTTCTTACAACGATTCAATAAGCTTTTCGATTGTCGGCTAAAGGTATTTCAAGCTTACGATGATACTTAATCTTACTGGTCTCAAAACCCTATACCTACTTTGATAACTCGATTTAAAAAGTGGTTGTCAATAAAGCCGGTTTCCGGACGATACGTGATAACGTCGTAAGAAAACAGGTCGTATGTTTTTGTTTAAAATGGGTCAACTGAAGCGTTTATTTATTTCAAACATAATTTACAAGAAAAAGCTAAAAAAAAATTACTTTTTTTCTCTTCTCAATATATTAATTTTTTTATTTGAAAAGCTTACAAAAAAAATTATACCATTCAAAAGCCAAATATTTCTAGAATACAGAATAAAACCATTTATAAATTTTAACAATGCGCAAAAAGTATTGGAATAATTTACAAAAAACAATAATTTCTTATGAAAAACGTGAAAAAATCACTTCCATCTCCAAAAACTCCATTTTTTTATACAACAACCTATAATAAATATTATACCATCTGAAAGAACATTATTTCAGCTCAAAATATTTGTTTCGCTCATGGCTGTGCGAAGTCTATAAAAAGAGCTAGAATTTTTTGAACCCAATCAGTTTTCATCAAAAAAAAAAAGCAAAACTATCAAACTTTTTTATCTTCTCACGCTATTAAATTAATTTTTTTCCTTAACAACCTATATTTAGTTTTATATCATAAGAAAGCTTATTATTTCACTCTTCATATGAAGCTTCAATCATATTTTTATGATGCCTATAAAAAAAGTTAGAATTTTTTAAAGTCAAACATGCCGAAATTTCAAACTGAGAATACGGTACTTCCCACACTGGTGGCTGGTGATGGGCAACAGATCACCACAGGTGTTTTGAGGTATTTCTAAAGTTTTTTAATTTAATATTGTGTAGCTTGTAATAAATGTACCGTTATATGTAATATATCAAATGAAAGGTAATATTATCAGCATGCTCAAGATCAAAAGAAAGAACGTGTTGAAAAATAGAACATAATTTTACCATTATCTCAAAATTGTGACTACAAAATTGATTGAAATTTTGCACAGATATAGTCCTGTCTATTATCTATCTACACTATAAATTTAATTTATTTGTCTGTTGAAGAAAAAAAAAAAAGGTAAAAAAACTTGGGACAAAAAAACTTGTTTTTACCGTTTTTTTATTATCTTTCGAATGAAGCTTTTAAAATTGTCAAAAAAAATTTAACCTACCTATAATCACTACTCTGTCAAAGGTCTACCTCATGTTTAAGTTTTAAAAACTCATTTATAACGTGGTTTTGAAATTTTTTAGAATTTTTTTAATACCATTGTCAGCCTACTAATAAATTTACCTAGGTATTAAATGACGGTATTTAAAAAATCCTTCGTTTGTGTTCAACTTTAGATTAATATCTTTCAAATAAGCTACAGAAAATGTTTGTATCTCTAATAGTTTATTTTTAATTTTGACTTGAAATTTTTGCCGCACTGCTAAAAATTTCAAGTAGAACGGGAGAAAATGGCGTCACTTTTTCGTGGATGCTACCCTGGTTCATTGATTGATAAGACATTATCACGTCAAAAATGTTTTTTTTGCCACTTTGTTTACTTAGTTTCATTTCCCATTTGTCTCTTTCATAAATTTGACATCATTATAATATTTTGAAGTTCAAAACTACACACGGTGGGCAGGAAGCATCGATAGGTATGAGAAAAATGTCGACAAAAACTGCAAGTTGGGTTGTATTTGTTGATGATTATACGTGCAAAATCCGTTGGAATTGAAATCCTAGCTGCTCCTTTTCAAAAGTTATTCATATTTTTGTATTTCTAATCGGGACAATTGGGAATAAAAATCTTAGGGAGAGTACGATAACTTAGGCGACAAGAATTGATAACGGTATTTTGTAGAGGAGTTTAATACAATAATTTTTTACTACAGGAGGGGGGGTCCATCTCCCCCCGTTTAGGCGGGAGGGGCAATTTTCTAAAATATCATGTTAAATAGAAAAAAAATTATTAAAAAACAATGGCAACACTTACAGTTATGAATGATACCTTTTTCAAGATACAGAATTGTACACTTGATTCTAATTTTTAAATCAAATTATTGCAATTAATTGTTCTCGAAATAATCAACTTCAAAGTCAAAATTTGGGAAAAAAGTTGAAAAAAAAACATATTAAATACTATTTTTACCAAGACTGTAAATTTAAATATGAAATAAATCAACAAAATAAACTGCCTCAATTAATTTCTTATCAAATACTGAAAACCATATATTTCTTTGCCTTATAATTTCCGAGAAAATTGAAAATAAGAAAATTATCTTTTTATCAGATTTTCATTTTCTTAACTATTTTCACCAATATGAACAGCTTTTTAACTTAAAAGTATCATGCCTGGCTTGCTTCGCGGGTTTTCAGGAAGTGAGCTCAAGCAGGGGGGTTGCAAGGGGGCATACTGCAAGCATTATGTTTATGTAAACACGTTAACAGCTAAAAAATACAAATCTGATAAAAAGGTAGTTTTTTAATTTTCAATTTTCTCAAAAACTAGAAGGCATAGAAGCATATAATTTTCTGAATTTGATTATAAATTAATTGAGGCAGTTTATTTCATTGATTTATTTCGTATTTAAATTCGCATTCTTGGTAAAAATAGTATTTAATGTGTTTTTTTCAACTTTTTTCCCAAATTTTGACTTTGAAGTTGATTATTTCGAGAACAATTAATTGCAATAATTTGGTTTCAAAATTAGAATCAAGTGTACAATTCTGTATCTTGAAAAAGGTATCATTCATAACTGTAAGTGTTGCCATTGTTTTTTAATAATTTTTTTTTGTATTTAACATGATATTTTAGAAAATTGCCCCTCCCGCCTAAACGGGGGGAGATGGACCCCCCCTCCTGTAGTAAAAAATTATTGTATTAAACTCCTCTACAAAATACCGTTATCAATTCTTGTCGCCTAAGTTATCGTACTCTCCCTAAGATTTTTATTCCCAATTGTCCCGATTAGAAATACAAAAATATGAATAACTTTTGAAAAGGAGCAGCTAGGATTTCAATTCCAACGGATTTTGCACGTATAATCATCAACAAATACAACCCAACTTGTAGTTTTTGTCGACATTTTTCTCATACCTGTCGATGCTTCCTGCCCACCGTGTACATAAACAACCTTTAAAATAAGTATTTTAGACCCATTGAACCTTCTAATGTTTAAGACGCTGAAATTCATATCATAAAAAATGTATACATTATATTTCTTAACTGCTATTATGAAACTCACATTTATAGTTTCCGATTGAATGATATCACCTCTCGATACAACATCATATGAAAAATTATCCATTGGTTTTTTACTTTTGAGCATTATTTCAAGTTCCTTACCAACTTCAGGGCTTTAAAGAAATTAATGGTAAATATCACTTTGTTTATCTTTGAATAATATACTTTTTACCTTTCCGTCAAAATATCAATAAACAATGAATCTCTATTTTTCTGAATCCATTCCGGTGGCGACTTGATGCCAAGATATTCTGCATATACATTACAACTTGAAAAACCTTTATTTTGTATGTGAAATGTGACATCATCTTCCCCGTTCTGAAGTGTTTCTTCAATTTCAAATGATTTAAAACTATCAATCCAATAACCTGGTTTTTTTGTACATTGTACTACAACTTTAACTGGAGATTCTCTATTCTTTATTGGATTGTCAAGTAAATCTTTTACTGAAACTGAAAGCTAAAGAAGATTAAAAGCATAGTCATCAATCTTCAATGGTTTAATACCTACTTACCATCAATCTAAAATGTTCACTTGAATCAAAAACTCTTGGAGCTTGAAGAATAATTTTATATGGTTGATTATGAATTGCAATTTCAGCAGATGTCCAAGCTTTTAGTTTACTTAAATCATCAATCATAAATGCTTTAATGAAAAATTCATAAAGCTTCTTAGAATAATGATCTTTGTTGCCAATTTGCATTTGAAGATCATTTTTCATATCTAAATCAATAGTTGTTTTGCCATCAATCGCTAATTCTTTTTCAAAGACTGGAAGCTTATCGTGAGAAGCAGCGTAGGTATTGTTAACGTGTATATTAAGTTTTCCTTTAACCGGCTCACCATAAAAGTAGCTTTAAAAAGGAAAAAAAGATCGATAGCTGATTCAAGAGGTTTCAAGTAGTGATGGGAACTATCGAATGATTTAAAATATCGATAGCTAGTAACTGAATGATTTGAACTATCGAAAACATTCTATCATTTATTCATTCGAATAAAAACTATCGAATTAAACTATGGAATAAAAACTATCGAATAAAGTATCGAAAGTATCGAAAAAACTATCGGATAAAAACTTTCTAATAAAATATCGAATAAAATATCGAATAAAAACTATCGATCAAACTATCAAATAAAAAAAAACTATTTGAATGAAAAAACTATCGAATAAAAAAAAATATTCGAATGAAAAAACTATCGAATAAAAAAAAACTATTCGAAAGAAAAACCTATTGAATAAAAAACTATCGATTGAAAAAAACTACTCGAATAAAAATAGTAACTAAATAAATGAATGATTTAAAACTATCGAATGAATGAATATTTTACAACTATCGATAGTTTGATAGTTTTTATTCGATAGTTCCCATCACTAGTTTCAAGACTTCATTTCTTCCGAATTTGAGAAGAGTTTCCTTAACTTACCTAGCAGAAATCTCCAATGATATTCTTTCCTCATTAACAGCAACATTCGATTTAGTATTGATTTTAACTAAAAATTTCGGTGGAACATATCTAGCAACGTCAAGACTCTTTTCTGCAGCTAAATCACCACCAACTTCGACTTTTATCTTCCACTCACCTAAAACTGGTAACTTTGATAGCTGAAATTCACCCTTAAACACACCTTGTACAAGCTTAACATTCACAATCTGCTTTATCAAGTTTTCTTGACCATCCTGATACAAAAACAAACAAAAAAAAAAAAATGTAAACAAAAACACTGTTTGTTTTTTCTTCAGAAATACAAAAAAAAAAAAACTCACATAAATCATAACAATAATGACGTCATCAATTTGAGCTGGTCTCGTTAATTGATTTATAAAAATCACTCGAAATTCAACCAGTTTACCGGGTTTGTATTTAGCTTTATTTGTTTGAATGAAAGCCGAATAGGAATCATGTTCAAAGTTAATATTGGCAAATTCTGTTTTAATGATACCACGATATCCAATCACGATTAATTTTCCGACTTTTTCGATTAAATAAGGAGCTTGAAGTTCCACAAGTTTTGTAGTTTTTGGTTGAATTTCTATAGTTTCAAGATTCAAGGGTTCTTGATGACCATCTTGAAGACTTATATTCAACCAACAAGATTGATGAAAATCACTTAACGATATCGATAGATGAAAAATTGATTTTGATCGTATTGTTCCGGGTGCAACAATTGTATAGTATCTATGGGAAAATAATATAGAATTTAATTACTGTCTTCTTTTTAAAAACAAACACTAACCCATGATTTCTGGATAAAACTTGAGAAATTAAACCGAAAACAATCAAAACACTTGTTAATAGAGCTAGAAACCTAAACATTTGAAACCCCATAGAGGCCAAGTTATACTGAATCAAAACAAACTAAAAAAAAAGAAAAGCTGGCTCGAAAGCCGTTTAGTTGTCTAGCACCCCTGGTGGATGTTGAACGAGTGAGTTTCAATTACATTTGTCATAGCCAATGAACTAGCCATATCGATGACGTATAAAAATTGTTTAGAATAATTCTGGTGATGGAAAATTAATTTAAAAGATGGCATATTTCTAGACGTTGGGTTATTTTAACGGTTGTAATAACAGTTGGCAGTTGAATGTTATTGCCGTTACTGACCGTTATTGGACGTTATGGAAAACATTTTTGAATGAAATGTAAATTGATTTTTTTATATGTCACACCCGTTACATTTTTTAAAAGTTATAGAAACACCGTTTTTAATAAATTTCTTTCAACTTGCTAGAAGCTTAATAAAATCTCCTTTCATATTGAATACGGTATCCACGACTTTTTATTCAAAAAACTACAATGGCCTTTAAAAAAGTCACCGAAGCAGACTCAATCGATTTTCTAGTGTCACAGCCTCTACATCAAATTTTAAGAGTTTGAGACATTAAAAAACAGGTAAGCAAAATGTAATTTTAAAAATTTACTTAACAACTAAATACATTAGTTGTTGAAGCTATTAAATAGTACACAAATCAGGAACAAATAAAATGCTCGACTGGGGTCGCACGTACTTCCTCTTATGATAAAAGTAACATTTAACATTTTCAAGAAATTAAAAAAAAAAAATTAAAAAATAAAATCTGTTTTTATAATTAATTAAACACCGGGGTCAATGATCTTTTACAAACAAGACTAAGTAGGCCATTTTATTTCTTGTATAAAAAGAAATAAACTGTAGAAAAAATTTTTTGAAAATCGTAAGAGCCTTTTTTTTAAATAATTTTTTATATATAAAAATTTTGTAAAATTTTTCAAAAAAAAATTGGTATGCCGTTTTGAAGAAATAATTAATTTACACATAAAAACGAAATTTCAAAATTTTTCACAAACCTTTTTTCAAAAAATTTGATTTTTCAAAAAATAAATTTGAAATATTTTTTTAAAAATCCAAAAATTTATTTTTTGAAAATTTTTCTTTCAGAGTAACAGTACTGCAAATAGTAAATTTTTTAATATTTTAGTGGGAAATAACTGAAAATGAAAGTATAACTCCTACAGTAAAATGATGTAGGTACTAAAGAAAGAAAAATAAAATTATATTTCCAATTTAAAAAATTTTCGCAAATTTTCAGTCCCACCAGTCGTTCTCGAGATATGCAAACTAATGCGTTTTTCAAAATGGCAGACGCCCCACAAGACTAAACTATACGCAAACTAAGATTTATACTCAGGATAAACCCATCTTCATTAGGTTCTGCATTCAAACTTAGCTGACATCACAACTTTTTTCAGTTCCACTGCATTTGACTCCTCATTGACTGAACTAAAAAGCGTACCCATTAAAAAATTGTTTTTTTTTTCACATCGCCCGTGCGTCCATGTCGGTCTATTGCAATATTAAAAACTTCAATAAATTTTCTACAAAATTATTTCATAAGTTTTCGAAGAGTACTCGTAGGTATATCTATTCCTGACTTTACAAAAAGAGTACAAATTTATTTATTTTTTTTTTTTTGGAAAATATACTTATTTCATTTTGCAACATACTCCTGTACAAATCTTTTTCGAAACGATCAATAAGAGACTTAGGATACGTCTACGTAGTGATCGGCTAATCGACAATCCTGAGTGGAAAAAAATGAAAACACGTGAAAAAATGAAGAACCTGAAATTTTAAGGAATTTCATAAGAAATTTAAGAAAACATAAAATTTTATTTGTAAATAAATTTTTTTTAACACAAAACGAAAAACGCCATTTGATTTCTTGAAAAAAGAGGAAATAAAATAAACAAATTCATACATCTTTCAAAATAAAAGTTGGTATGCCATTTTAAACAAACACTAAAAAAGAAAATTTAAAAAAAAAAAATTATTTTTCAAAAAACGATTTTAAAATATTTAGTAGAGTAACTAAAGCAAATTATGTATTAGGGAACCTGGCCGAACAGCTCTGATTTTGACGATTTTTTTTTTCAAACGTAGGTAATTAAAAATACTTTAAAGTCTATAGATTAAAAATTGCCGGTGTTGCCGTATTATTTTTTAAAATTAAAATTAAATTTTTTTTTTACAAAACCATTTTGTTTGCTTAAATTTCATAAAACAAATGATAGCAAAAGATTCTCTAGGTAATTTAAGGAAAATATATAAAAGGCAGTAAGGGACAATCTTATATCGTTCAAGCGATAAATGCAATTTTCTAACATTCTGACCTCAATCACAAAAAAAATATTTTGAAAACAACGGCAACACCTACAATATTTTAAGATACATTTTTAAAAAGCCAGAAGCTCATTCTTATCTCTTGAATTTAAATCCACTAAATTTGATCAAGACTTTTTGAAAAAATGGTCCTCAAACTCAGAATTAAAAAAAAAATGTTATTAGAAAAATTTAAAATGACTTTTTTCCAAACTTTTTCTAATAAAATATGAATTAGTATTTTTTTAATATTTAGGTTAACTACTTTATCGCTTTTTTATGAAAAAAATTCGATTAAAATCGATTTAATGATTTAAGAAATATTCAGAAAAAACGCTTCTTTGGCGTTTTGTTTTTTTACCTGCTTACTTTTTACTAAGTGTTGGTTTCGTGTAGAAAAAAATATCTGAGGTTTTAATCAAAAATAACATTACGATGATCAAAAAAATGGTTTTCGTCATGCCGTCCGTCAGTTTGTGCCTCATCGAGCTAGGGCCTAAGCGGACGGATGGATTTGCTTCAAGCTTGGTACCTACAGATGATTTTTGCATTATTTCCTAGACTCGTTTTTTTTATTTTTTTTTTTTTAATCTCCTTTTTAACGCATATCTCCCATAAAACGTTTTTGATGTATTGCAATTTTTTCGAAAACGGCTCTAACGATTTTGACTAAATTTTGTGTACGTATATAAGTCTTATTATTGATTCTAAAAACAGAAATATAGCGTTGCCGTTTTTTGCACAAAAAAAAACATATTTTTTAGGTTAATTTCTTATTTAAACAAAGCATAAATCAATTTTATTCAAAACACAAACAGGTATTTCTTATCATTTTGAAGTGTAAAATGTAAAAAAAAAAATTAAAACAAAAAAAATTTTAAAAAAGTGGTTGTCTGTAAAGCCGGTTTACGGACGATGATTTTACGTGATAACGTCGTCAGAAAACAGGATGTGTGCTTTTGTTTAAAATGAGTCAATTGAAGCGTTTACTTTTTCCAAACAATCATAATTTAGGTCAAGAAAAAGCTTAAAAAAAATACTTTTTTTATTTTCTCATTATACAAATTTTTTTATTTTAAAAGCTTACAAAAAAATTATGCAATTTAAAAGCCAAGTATTTCTTCTTAAGAATAAAACCATTTTTAAGTTTTTACAATGCGCAAAAAGTATAAAAATAATTTATTGAAAACAATCATTTTCATCAAAAAAAGCAAAAAAAAACATGAATTTTTATCTTCTCATGTCATTAATTCCGTTTTTTTCTCTAACAACCTATACAAAATTTTATACCATCTGAAAGCTTATTACCTTAGCTCAAAATATATATATCGATCAGGTCTATGAGACATCTGCAAAAAGAACTCGATCAAATTTCATTAAAAAAAGTAAAAAGAAACATTTATTTTTATGTTCTCACGCTATGGAAGCAATTTTTTTGTTTGACAACCTATATATGTATACCATGTGAAAGCTTATTATTTCACCTTTCAAATGACGTATCAATCTCATTTCAAAGATGCCTACAAGAGAAGTTAGAATTTTTTAAAGTCAATCATGTCGAATTTGCAGACTGAGATTACGGTACTTCCCACACTGGTGGCTGTTCATGATCAACAGATCTCCACTGGTGTTTTGAGGTTTTTCGCAAGTTTCTTGAATTAACATTAGTCTACCGTTATGTGTGATATACCAAATGAAAGGTAATTCAGGATGCTCATAAAAGTTTAATAAAATTTCTATCTGCTCCTTGTCAAAAGTTATAACCTGTTGAATTCTAAAATTTTATTTTACCGTTATCTCAAAATTTTGTTCACGAAAATGATTGAAACCTCGCACACATATAGTCGTAGTCATGGTCTATCATTACCTTATATACTTCATTCCTGTATCTATTAAAGAAAAAAAGATAAAAATAAAAAACGATGAAAATCGGTTAAAAACGGTCAAAAAACGTGTTTTTTTAAAACTTGTTACTTCCGTTATTCAATCAAAACTAACTAAACGTTTTCAAGTTTTTGCAAATGAATGCATAAGGCCAAAACCTACATGTCAAAAATTACCCAAAAATACCCCTAAAAAACAAGGTGTTTTTCAAAAATTCATATTTCGAAACGCAGAGCGTTGGAAAAAAATCCGTATCAGACACCAAATTTTTTTCCCTCATCTTTCACCTGGCATCTTTAGAATTGTCAAAAAAAATTTCCTTTACCCAAAATAATCATTTTGTCATAGCCCTAACACGTGTACAACATTCAAACAAAAGGTTATAGCTTAGTTTAAAAATTTTTTGAAATTTTTTCTTAAATGCAGTTATTCTTAAATTAGTCTCGGATACCTATAGCAAAATTCTATTCTATTCTCTAAAATTTTGCGTTTAGATTTTAGCCCAAATTTCATCTTTCCGTTTTACCCCTGTTTAAACTATTAAATGACGGAATTTTTAAAAATCCTTCATTTGGATTAAGCTTTAAGTTATTATCTTTCAAATAAGCTATAGAAGATTTTTGTATCTTTAATAGTTTATTTTTAATTTTGAATTGAAATTTTTTGTCGCACTGCGAAAGTGCGAAAGTGCGCGAGTGTAACGTTAGAAAATGGCGTCACTTTTTTGTGGTGGCTGCCATGGTTCATCGATTTATAAGACGTTTTCACGTCAAAAAACTTTAAAAATATAATTTTTTTATTTTTAATTTTTTTTGTTTTTATTTTT
This sequence comes from Episyrphus balteatus, assembly GCF_945859705.1. Classification (NCBI taxonomy): domain Eukaryota; kingdom Metazoa; phylum Arthropoda; class Insecta; order Diptera; family Syrphidae; genus Episyrphus; species Episyrphus balteatus. The sequence continues at coordinate 23,919,890 of NC_079134.1, read as the reverse complement.
TTCCTCGAAACTTAACAAAATCTTAAATTTCCAATAGATATTTAACCCTCTGTCGGCACACGGGTGCGAATTTGACAGGACAAAAATAAAAAAATTTCGATTTTTCAAAAACGTGGTCACAAAAAAGGGTGAAAATATTTTTTTTCGGAATTGTGAATACAATATTTGAATTCCTCGAAAAATCCTACAACAATTTTGTATTCTCTATAAAATATTGAGACCGAAAAAAGTTGTAGTGACATGAAAAAGTATGAACCAAATTCGCACCCGTGTGCCTATCACGTCACAAAAAAGGGGGGTGCCTACAGAGGGTTAAGATAAAGAAACTTTGAACTACAAGAGCAATCGTGCATTTTATTTTATCTATAACTCAAGCCAAAAGATTTTGAGGCTCTTGGATAAGTCCAATTTATTGCATTTGCATTTTATTATTGTATTATCATTCTGTTGATGGTTATCTCTGTAAAGAATGGCATTCTTTAACACGTGAATAAACTTCACCTACATTTGAAAATCCTTCATTCAACTTCGTAGCAGCCTTCAACCGAACAAATATTTGACTTAAATTGTTGAAGAAATGAAACGAATTTTATCAAGGTACACTGATGGAAATTCCCAACACAATCTGTCTTCACTGAAAATAGTTCTAGGTACCTACAATAAAAAAAAAACTCTTTGTAATTTGAAAGTAAGGAATCGAAATAGTAACTTCCGGGGATGTTGTTACGAGAAGAAAAAAAAAAAAACATTTGTTATCTACGATTGACTCCCTCTCAATCAATAAAGGTCTTATTTTTATCGCGGTGCTGGGTTTTTCCTCCATATGTATATTTTGGGCATTCTACTTTATTTTTTTTTATTTACTTACATATTTTTTTGTAAGTGTAGACTGTAGAGTATTTTGAAAACTTTTCGATAAAAACTCAGCTTGATCATTTTATCGTCTTTATCTATATATTTTTGTATATAAAAATGGTATAGTTGAGAAACTCAACTTTATTTAAGTAAAAGAAGCCGCACCATGAAGTTCCTTATAGTTTTGTGTTTTATTTTCACTCTGCAAATTTTGAATACAAATTGTCAGAAAGAATATACTGGCTCCAAAACGTTTGAAATTTATTTTAATGATACTCAAATAGAACATCTAAGATCGCTTATTGATGGAATTGAAGGGGTATTTTTTTTTTCATTTATGCATTTAAATTTTTTAATTTATTAATATTTTTTTTAGACTGAATTTTGGCTATTTTCACCTGCTCAAGGAATAGCACACGTTTTTACTTTACTTAACTCAGAAGATAAACTGCTTAATGCACTTGAAGAAAATGGATATAATTTTGATGTGCTTAATGGTGATATTCAAGGGTAATATAAACAAGATTTCAGTGAAGAATTTTTAAGAGTATTAATTCTATTATCCTTTGTTTCTTAGGACCATAGATCAAAATTCAAAAAAATAATTTATAATTATTTTTAATCAGAAGTACCTACTTGTTCTTATGTTGAATACAATTTTTTTAATAAAAGTTAAATAATGTTTTTAAAACTGCAAAAACATCTATGTTTAAATATCAAAACAAAATTGGCCATGTATAATAGAAAATTATTTGAAAAAAAAAAGATTATTTGAGTTAAAAATTAAGATCTTACATATTTATGTCTGTATGTTTTGTAGAAAAACGGAATAACTTTTTTAATCCTATCATAATTTACAAGAAAAAGTGTGCACGACATCTACAAAAAGAGCTAGAATATTTTGAACCCAATAAATTTTCATTAAAAAAGCAAGAAAATCGTTCTTCTTTTTTTTCAATTATTTTGTCATTTTTTAAAATGACAACCAATAATATATCTTATATCATCTGAAATTTTATATTTTCATCTTTTATATGACGCTTTAATCGTATTTCTACGATGCCTACAAAAAAAGTAATAATTTTTTTAAGTCAACCATGTCGAAATTTAAAACTGAGAGTACGGAACTTCCCACACTGATGGCTGGTCAATGGTCATGGACAACAGATCTCCACAAGTGTTTTGAGGTATTTCGAAAGTTTTTTAATTTAACATTCTTTAGGTTGTAGTAAATGTACCGTTGTTGAAGAAAAAACGGTCAAAAAACTTGGGACAAAACAACTTGTTTTTCCCGTTATTTGGTCAAAAATCCTTTAAGAATACCAATTTTTCGCACATACATACATTTGCAAGACTATAAACTATGTGTTCTATAGGTTTGACAATTTTTGAACGCTGCAGAAAATTGTTAAAATTAAAAACCCACCCACCCCTAATAAAGTAAGTGTTTTTCAAAAATTTATTTTTCGAAACGCAGAGACTTAGAAGAAAATCCGTAGTAGACCCTTAATGTTTTTTTTTTATTATATTTTGAATGGCATTTTCAAATTGTCAAAAAAAAATGTCCCCTACCTATAATCACTACTTTTTCAAAGACCTACCTCATGTTTTAGTTTCAAAAAACCATTTATAACTTGGTTTTGAATTTTTTAAAAATTTGTTCAATACTTTTGTTAGCCTAACAATAAATTTATGTATTGATTAAAAAAAGTCATTTTTCTACAACAACGTCGCGTTTAGAAAATAGCTCTTTTTTTAAATTTTGTTTTACCCTATTAACAGATGGAATTTTTCAAAATCCTTCATTACTAATTACTTTTCAAATGAGCTATAGATAAATTTTGTATCTATAATAGTTAATTTTTAATTGCTTTTCCGCACTGCTAAAAATATCAGGTGGAACGGGAGAAAATGGCGTCAGTTTTTAGTGGATGCTGCCGTGGTTCTTCGATTTATAAGGCGTTACCAAGTCAAAAATTCATCAACCCATGAAATTAAATGAACACTTAAAAACAAAATTATGCATAAAAAAAAATTTATCAACCCATACCTATTCAAAAACAAAAATTAGATTTTTTCTAATTCAAAATTTTTTTTTTTTCCTTAAAAAAAAAATTAGCGACATGGTCATGAAGGTTCTTAATCCATAAAAACTTTCAAAAAGCAGAAAATTTGGTTTAAGCCAAGGAAATTCTATCTGATGGCAACAATTTTTCCTAGTTTTCATCTTAACGTAAAAAACGCCATTTCAAATGTACTTTATTTTGGAATCACATCCCTAGGATCAGCAAAAAATTCATATCTTATGCATCTGAATCAAAGACCCATCTAAAGATACCAATCATTTTATGTTATCATCTGCATCCACATAATTCCAGTGGATCCTTTGACTACGAGTATCATGTCCATATTGAACAAAAACAAGCTAACATCGTCATTTTAAAACCAACACTTGCTAAACTAAAACGAAAACAATTGGACTTCCCTAAAAAAAAAAACACTTTTTAGTTTGAAAATAAAATTTTTTTTTTTAAATTTCATATTTGTTATATTGATGCCTTTTAAAGCCATGTCTCATTCGTTCGCTGGTTTTTTTTCTCCATATATTTTTGTCATTCTCCTTTTATTTATTTTTTCAATATTTAAAACACACTGGACTAAAATTTCCAAGCCTCAATTTTTATTTTCAAAACTCAATTAATTTCAAAGCGCATATTAATTCCTTTTCCTTTTGTTTAGCCTTTCCTTTTCTATAGCCCTAAAAAGTGAAAATTCATGCAATTAATAAGAATTATTTCTTTATAATTTTTTTCTTTGATATTACCCTTGAATATCACCATTAAGCAGATTAAATGTAAATTCATTTTCTTTCAATGCACTAAGAAGTTGATTTTCTGAATTTGCTAAAGTAAAAACCTGTGCTTTTCCTTCAGTTAAAATTAGCCAAATTTCAGATTAAAAATTAATTTATATTTCGAATTATATTAAACAAAATTAAGTAAATAATTATAAAAAAAAACTAACCCCTTCGATTAGATCAATAAGTGATCTAAAATTTTCACCTTGATCTTTACTAAAGTAAACTTCAAAAGTCTTAGAACCAGTATAATCAGGGGCGTATACAGGTTTTCTTCTTGGGGGGGGGTCATGCCAAAATTTTTTTTACAAAAGTTTTGGTAGTAGGCATAAACTTGAAAATGTGCTATTTAAATTAAAAATATTAAAAATATTAAAATTTGTTTGTTTTGCATTTCGAATCGAACAGTTCCGAAGAGTTCTAAGAATAACCAAACAAAAACGTTGTGTGATTCGTTTGCTTTTATTTGTTTAGCCTTAAATCTTCACCAATTAAGACCATCCTGTCCTTAAAATACAGTGTAATGTACAAGTACTTCGGTTGAATAATTTGCCTTTAAACAACTCTGCATTGTTTTCCGATAGTCCAGAATTATTTTACAAGTTTGAATAAAATCTTTTTAGTTTAATAACACTGATAACTTTCGAATTAATTGTCTTCCTAACCTCAGGCAAACGAATCGCAAGGTTTTGCAAAAAAAAAAATTGCATTTGAAAATACATTTTTTTTTTAAATTTTGTTTTTTTTTTTTTCTTTTAAGACGATACAGGATTCAAGTACCTCTGTCAAAATAGTAAGGCGTAACAGAAAATATTAAACAAAATTATGCTATACTCTGTCCGATAAAAATTGGCAGTACAGGGAAGGTAGGGCATTTGCATCTCACTCTGCTTCACGCCTTCTGGATATGTCTATCACATAAAAAAGCTCACTTAGCGATGCCGTATTATCAAAAAAAAATGTTTCGAAAAGGTACCAGCGTTACCATTTTGTCAGTAAAATTTCACAAAAACGAAAAAAAAATAAATTTTTCGTTTAACACCAAAATAACAAATAAAAAATTCACTCATTTAAGACGCAGGCCGACCCCACGCATGGGTACAAAATTTTGCTTGTTGAAATCTTAAAATGCATGTTAAAATGTTGACATTAACCTACATACACAAAATAAAAATCAAATAACCACCAACACCCCGACAACACATATGCTTTTTTTCGTTCAAAAAGCTTGAAAAAAGCATTAATCCTGAAAGCTCTTTCAGAAAAATAATAGAAAAAGGAGTAGTTTATGAAGGAAGTTTACCAATGGTAACTCTTATGTATTGTGAATACTTTTAATAAACAGCTTTTATGATTGAGTTTCATTCTGCCACAGATCGTGAGGCAGATCGGTCATAGGAGGGTGTACTTCGCTTAATAAAGAAATAACAACAACAATGTCATGGCACATCTGTGGTGTTCTTGTGTGTTTCAGGGGCATATTCATAAACAAAAAATACCAAGACTGGAAAATTTCGTACGTCTTTCCCCCCAAAACCCTTTTGTGTACAGTGTTGTCTGTGAATATATGTGAAAGCCACCACGTTGGTAAATGACGTTAACACGCACACATTTATAGATTCACGACATTCACCACACATCGGACACGAACACAACGATAGGTTCACGACATTCACCACACCTCGCAGCTTGTAGGCAAACGTCAGTTGACCGCTGAGTTTCCAGTCTTGGTATTTTTTGTTTATGGGCATATTTTTCGTAAATTGCTTTTTAGCAATCGTTAGGTCCCATTGTTTTTGAAAAAGCTCTCCCATAAGGCCTGTACTGCCAATGCCAATATTTATCGGACAGAGTATAGTTTAGATATTTTTTCGAAATTTCAAACGGCATTACTAATTAAAGAAATGTTTTAGATCAATTACGAAGGATTTCATAATATTCGGCTCTGATTTAATCAGCTTTCAGGTGTTTATCAGCGGTTTAAAATATAAAACATATTCAGTTACATTTATTAGTTTTTCTTAAATCGATTTTCGAGATTATTTTAAGTGACCTAAGTTTGCTTAAATATTTAATTTGCCTTTAGAAGAGGTTGCCTATATTCTTATCTATTCTCGGTTTAGTCAAAATTAAAAAAATTATTTGGATTTTAAATCCATACAAAGCTCTACAGCACAGCTTAACTTGTAGCCTATCAATGCCTTATATTATCGAACGAATCAAAATAATCCTAATCCAGCATAACGTTCGCTAAAAATATGACCACATCCCCAGATATGGCAAAAATATTCGGTTGAATACCAACAAATTTTTTGACTTTTCATTTTCCTTCTTGTTCTAAAACTTCGACATTTTGAAAATCATCGTACTCAAAAGAATTTAGTAGAACACAACAATTTCTTGTTTAAGTTTTGAGTTCTTGGGGGGGGGGTCATGACCCCGTGACCCCCCCCCCCCCCTGTATACGCCGTTGAGTATAATCTTTCATCAGGCAATTTGAATTAAAAATATGCAAAGCAAAAATAAAACACAATACTATTAAGAACTTCATGGTTTGATTTGTTTTACTGAAATAATTTAAATGACATGAAATTTCTCAACTAGACCGTTTTATATGCAACCTAGCTATCTTCATATCGAGATACACGACAAAACGATAAAGTAAAGGTGTTATTGAATAAAATTTCAAGCTTACCCACCTTATTCTACACTTGGAGAAAAACAAATCAAACCAAGTTAAAGATAAAAAAAAATACAAAACAGAAATTGTTTTTAATATGGGTATTTCCATTGTAACGGGTGTGACACAGTAACTTCATTTTTTGTTCTTGATTTTTGTATAATTCAACAAATAAGAATTTTATAGCTTTCAAACCTTAAGTTTTTATTTGTAATTATATATTTGAAAATATATTTTATTTAGGTACCTGTCTTGTAACGCCACAATAACTTGGGATAAGGTGTAATGGGTGTCACGTGGATTTTATTAATACTTTTATTAATAAAATTTATAAAAATCTGATTTCTATAATAATTCTAAAATACAAGAGGTGTGACATATATTTTTAAAACGGGTGTGAAGAACCTCCTTCAGTGTAACTTGATAAAATTTTTGCTTCATTTATTCGATATTTTAAAACAAATATTTGCGCAGTTCAAGGCTGCTATACATATACGAATTGAATGAAGGATTTGCCAAAATGTAGGTGAAATTTATTCACGTGTTAAAGAATATGCAATTCTTAATAAAAAGTGGAAATAAAATAGTAAAATTCTTTCAAATTTTGCAGATTGGCATAGGTTGGGTACATTTTGTATGCAATAAAAAGAAAAAAACATTTTTTACGATATACATTATTAAAAATAGTTTTTTTTTCTCAAAAACGGCTCTAACGATTTTGATTAAAAAAAATGTGTGTATTTTGACAAACAACGTCCTACTTTATAAATAAAAAAATATATATATTTTTTGAACCGGTTTCTGATTTTCTCATAAACGCCTTAACTGATTTCAACGAAAATTTTTGTACAAAAACATTTTAGCAGCCTTAAGTTAAAATTTAAAAAAATAAAAAAAAAAAAACAGTTTTTGGATTTTTAATAAAAGTTTCAAAATTTTTGTTTGAAAAATCAATTTTGTTTGAAATTTTTGGTTTTTTTTTTGTGTTAAATATTAATTTCTTATGAATAGTATAGGTACCAAAATTTGTTTAGAAAATTTTTAATTAATTAAAAATCTACCTATTTATAAAAAAAACGGGATTCCTACAATTTTCAAAAAAAAAAAAAAAATAATTCTTTGTTGCACAAGAAATTAAATGGCATACTTAGTATGTAGATTAAAACTATTTAAAAAAGTTGTTTTCGTAATTTCAAAAAAAAAAAAGAATTTTTAATCCTTTTTTACATTTCTTACAAAATTAGTAGTAAAACTAAATACAAAAAATTTATTTTATTAATGCTATAAAAATTTTTAACATTCTAAGCAACTTTTACAATAAGCGCAAGTACGTGCGACCAAGTCGTAGATTTAGAATCACCGCATTGAAAAAATGAATTGAAAGGTGATGGAGTTAAGTTAGATTTTTTAGATTTTTTTTTTTTTTCAAGAAAAATGATTTGATTAGGTTTAACTTCTACCACGTTTGAATTTGACACATGATTTTTTTTTTTTTTTTTTGTAATGACAACTACTTATAATAAATTTTATATCATCTGAAAGATTTATTGTTTTAGCTCAAAATATTTGTATAACATCTACAAAAAGAGCTAGAGCTTTTTTAACCCAATCAGTTTTCATCAAGAAAAGCAAAAAAAAAAATCAATCTTTTTTCTCTTCTTACAACATTAAATCCATTTTGTAAATGTCGACCTATAATAAAATTTATATTATCTAAAAGCTTATTATTTCACCTTTTATAAGACGCTTCAATCATATTTCTACGATGCCTACAAAAAAGTTTAAAAAATTAAACAAGTTAAAGTCACTACGAATATCTATATTTACTTACTACTTTCAATCCTTTTTTTTTTTGTTAATTTTTTTTTTATTTTATAACTTTAAAAGATTTTTTTTAATAATTATAAATTCAAGCTATTTAAATTATGAGCAAATAAGTGCGATTGAGTTGTGTAATTTATTTCCTAAGCCTCTTAAAGGAGGCTTCAACAGATCTTCTTAAATTGATACCTATATTTTTAATCACTATCAATTACATATAAAGGAATTTGGTAAAATGAAACTGAAAAATTTTAAGAGGAAATCAAGATGCCTTGAGAATTCTGGTATCATCAAATGACATCGATATTTATCAATAAAACAAAATATTTATTCAGTGCATAAATAAGTAAATATATTTTTTTATTGGCCTAAAAGTAAAACTTAGCCAATATACAATTTATAATAAAATTCAAAATTATTACTTTTTTTTCAAAAGACAATTCTCTCCACAATCCGAACCTTGGCAAAGATCACAAAGCAACGATTTGACTTCATAGAAATTCACAGAACGTTTATCATTGTCATAAAAATCATAAGCCACAATCGGTGTAGGCTTAAGATTTGCAACAGCATGAGATTTTACAGCATTAATTGGAACACAATGTTGTTTGGCATTTAAATTGTAAAAATATACAATAACAATACTTTGTGAATTTTTCGTTCCAACACGCTACAAAAGAAACAAAAAAATATTTAAATTTTAGGGTCTCAAAATTAAATGCAAGTTAAATATACCTGAACTCCATGAACTTCTCTAATATGATCAAAACTATCAGCATCAGCAATATATCCTGATGGTAATGATACTTCCAGTATTGCCATATTAGATTCTTTCAAACCATATCGAGGAATAAAATGCAAACAAGCATCCAAAGCTAATTGATCTCTAAGAGAATCCTTGATATTGGTGGTTATGTTAAACCAAGGATCAATACTGGCTTCAGCTAAATTATAATGGTAGGTAAGTTGAGCTAAAGATGAACCATTTCCTTTAGCAGTAACCTGCAAATGTTGTACGGTGTTGGGAACCTTAAAAACAGAATTTTTAAAACAAGTTCATTTTCAAAAATGGTGTTTTTGACCTACCACATGTGTTTCCATCTTCAAAGCAAACTCGGATTCTTCAAGCTTGATTTTTGCTGAACCAGAAAAATCTTTGCCATCAGTATATTCGAAATCAATAGTTCCCTCAGTAGCGGCAGATCTATCAGCAAACTTAAATAAAGCTTCGAGGGCAACCACAGTACCCTGGCTTGAAGAAAATCGTCCATCTTCAGTTTGTTGTGATAAAAGCCATCGAATATTTGGTAAAACCAGTTTAGGTGATCCCTTGAACAATAACGACTTGACCATGTACCCAGTCATTTCCACATCTACCGAACTTGGAATATACGAAGAATGTCCAACATCCGTTGTTCTTTTCCACCATTGTGTGTCATCTGCAGGCAAATTTCGGTCAATCAGCTGATCTTTAAAGAAAAGTGAACGAAATGTCTTACCATTTGCTAGCTCATAAGTATTGATTATTCTCGTGATGACAATTTCAGCGTGCTTAAAGCGGGTGCCCGTGCCGAGTGCGTAAGTTGCCAGTGCCAAAGTGTAACCATCATTTGTGTTTGCTTGTTCAGCAGCAATGTATTGGAAGCCCTTTTCGATGGTATCTTCATATTGCTTAGCATATTCCTTGTTCTCCAAAAATGTCAGCAATACAAAACTTGTCAAACCAATTGTGTCATCTTTGGCCAAGCTATCAGTAGGTTTGCCATCTTCGCGGAAATCTCCGAAGAAAGTTTGTTTTCTATCCAAGAACCGTAAACCGGATTCAATAACTTTTGGATGGATATCAATATAAGGCAAAGCTCGTAGAAATGATCGGATAATAAAAGCTGTTAACCAGGTACTTCCTGAGGGGTCGGATTTGCCAAAAGCACTATAAGAACCGTCATCATGTTTGAATTGTAATTCACGTTGGTAGCCAAGTTGAAGAAGTTTTGTACGTTTGTCGATGAAGTCTTGATCATAACTTCGAGTCGGACGGTTTTCGAAATAATCTCTATGAAACATTGTATGAACCTGAAGAAATACAAAATTATTAACAAAATTCAATTATTTTTTTTTTTTTTTGATAAATATAATTCACACCTGCTTCAAGTAATTTATTATTAAAACGTTCGTTACAAAGAAAACCATATTTTCTTCAGCACATCCATCTGGCATCATTTCTTGTTGATCAAACTTGTTGATAAAGGAACCAACAATATCACCAACAACTGATAACTCGATTGATTCCGAATCAGGAACAACATTTTCTGGCAATTCAATGTCGAAATTTACAGTTTTTTCATTGTATTCCATCAAGTACATGAAAACTGCTTTGTTCACATTGATTTTAATACCTTCAGGTTCAACTCGAAGGATTTGATGGATTTTATCACTGGCTAAGGGGGAGTTGGCTGTGATATTTAATGATATATCACCAATTTTATTTGGATTAATCAAAAATGTAATAGCGATGGTACTGTTCGATGGTATTGAAATGTATTTGGTACAATTAGCTTCTTCCATTATTTCGTTAACAACATCGATTACGTCAAAATCGTTGTCGGAATTTTGTAAAGTTACTTCGACTTCTAGATCATCAGCAAAGAAATTTGATATTTCAACTGGAACGGCAATAATTTCACCTGAAATAGTTCAAAAATATAAAAAAAAACACAGTGGACGGAAAGAAAAATGTTCATAACTCAAAATATGTATATAATGATCTTCTATAGAAACAAATATTGGTGTTTCTTTGGCAATAGAAATTACCTTTTTTAATCGAATATGGCAAATTCGATGATACAAGGAATGGTTTAAAAACTCTTATTGTCTTTGGTTCCTCGATGAGTGCAAGACCAGTTCTTGAATTGAGTGATACCAAGGAAACAATCCAAGAAGTAATTGCTTCGGGAACTTTTAGCTTAAAATTCATTCCAGTTCCATTTTTGCTGAAAATTTAATGTTTTTAAATTAAACTTTTTTTTTTAATTAAAATTAATAATTAAAATTAAAAAAATATAAAAAAATGTTATGTTAAGATTTGTTCAAAAATAAAATGCACTACTGGGAACTTGCTCTTATAGTAAAATAGGCTCCAAATTAATGTAGTCCGTTTTTTTAACAAGAAAAATTATAGGAAAGCGCATGATACGTAAGCAAATGTAACGAATTACTATGGTACGATCAATGATGATACAAATGTTAAAATGTTATTCAAAAAAATGTTACAAATACAAATGACACGAATTTGATGGAGGCTTTTTTCGTATAGGTAACATTTGATCTGACAAATTTAAGCGGAACTTTGTTCAATAATGGCAACAAAGAACTCGCCTTATTTGCAGCAATATATGTACTTATGTACAAATTTTAATAAAAAAGTTAGATCTGTTTTTGAAAAAAAAATTCAATTTCTCCGTTAGGGAACCACCCAAATTTCTTACAACCAAGTTTGAATCGTGATCTTTAGATTCCTTAGTAAAATTATAGTTTAATATTTTTATTTATAAAAAAAAATATTTTATAAAGTTAATTAAAATGTTAACTCTATTTATTAAGAAAACATTGTTTTTTTTTCAAATTATGTGCCCATTTTATAAAAAAAAAAGTATAAACAAAATTAAAAAAAAAATGTTTATGCAAAGCCAAAACTTGATGGCATACGGCAATTATGCTGCAAAAACTGAGACAGACGAAAAAATACTGCTGCAAAAGTTGGCATTCTATGTGAATACGGGTATTTTCCAAAATTAGTACAGTATTAAAAACAAAAAAAAACTGTTATTAATTGTTAAAAATTGTGCTGTGTAAAGGTGATTCCAAATAATGTGAACATTTTTTATTTCCATCCACTATTTTCTCAAAAATTTTTCTTTGTATTTTTTTTTTTCATTTTATAACACGCAAGTTACTAAAATCAGTTGTTTTTGTTACAAACAAATTTTTTAAGAAAAACAAATTTTTACAAAATAAATTATTTTTTTTGGAATTTTTTTTTTTTTTTGAAAAAAAAAAAAAATTTTAATATTTTTAAATGCCCAACATACAAAATATTTGATAACGGGAGAAAAAATTCAGATTATAATTTTTTTAATACTAATTATGCAAATTTATTAAAATATTAAAATTTTCTATGTGCTGAAAATTCGCGCGACTGCGGCATTCTGCGGCTGAATTGTTAGGTAAAGCGTTCAAGTTTTCATACAAATAACAATAATTGCGGGATCTAGCAGGATAAACAAAGAAATTTCTTTTCATACATAAAATTTTTAAAAAAATTATCTTTATGTTGACCCCTTTTTGCCCACCACTAAAAAAATATTAAGGTAAAACAAATTTAATAAAATAAATTGTATTTGAAATTTCTAATACCTGTTGTTTCGCTATTTTCACCAGAAAAAAATTAAACACTGCAATTTTAATAAATAGCTAAGACTGTCCCAAGACCGCGTTAATCAGTCCTGTCTCACAAATTTTCAAGGATTAAGTTCCGACTAATTCTTTTTTGGTTTCTCGCAATTGGAGAAGAGTGGGGTTGTTGTTGTTGGAGTGTCCGCTACTTGTGGACAGCTATAATAATGGATATTTGTAAACTTTGATATTTTGACTTTTGGTCGCGTAGATGATGCAAATACCTCAATGTGCACCGCAACTAACAACCTAAATGATATAACGTAAAACTGTGGTCAGTTCTCGCAAAAATTAGGCTGCATAAGTTTACAAGCCACATAGATTTATTAAACTATTAAAAATCTTAAAAAACAAACTCGGCGAAATTGTTCAATTATTTGCATAAACTTTTCGAAAAAGTATGATAATTTTAATGAAGACAAAATACAACTTTTGTAGGCATTTCGTTCAAAAACATGTGGGCTAAGGATAAAAACAAAATTTATATTCATGTCTGAATTATGCTGGACCGGATTTTATTGAATATTTTGAGAAATAATGTTTATTCTTAGACCAGTGCCGATGCCTTCAAAAACATTAAAAAGTACAAAAAAATCATAGTAGGATGAAACCCATTGGAAAAGAAGGGGAATATGATTAGAATGAAAGGAAAAATAAATTACGGGCGAGCCGAGTTCGGGAAGTGGGTGGGTTGAGTTTTTAATGGTAAAAAATGGTATATCTCGATTTCCGGCAAAACTACAAATCCTATAGAAAAAAGTTGTATAGCAAAGTCGTAGGTAATAAAAAGATCTACAACTTTTGTACCAACAATTTTTTCACATAACCTCAAATTTTATGTGAAAAATTGAAAAACCCGAGTTTTTGGTTTTTTATTTTTATCTTTTTCAAAAACAAAAATTTTTCTACGAAATTTGGTGAAAACTTACCTTATTATGTCCCAAATACACTGTAATTTATTTGATTTAAAATATTAATTTGTTCACCTTATTTTGACTTAATACAAAAAAAAACACTCTAATTTTCAAACGAAAATTCACGTGTCAAAATATCAGCTTTTTTCAAAAAGTCGGTGGGCATTTCGTTCTTTAAAATGTCTATTTTCTGATGGTATAAAAAAAATTTTACATTAGTATACTATAGAACATGTTTTAGTAAAATTCAAAAAATGAAAAAAGCTTGAATTCGAAAAAAAATGTTTATCATTGTTTACATTGTTGGCCTATTTATTCAAATTTACATTTTAATTACTCAAAAAACGTAAGATTAATCAATGTTACATGAAATCTTACGTTTTTTGAGTAATTAAAGTGTAAATTTGAATAAATAGGCCAAAATTGTAAACAATGATAAAAAATTTTTTTCGAATTCAAGCTTTTTTCATTTTTTGAATTTTACTAAAACATGTTCTATAGTATACTAATGTAAAATTTTTTTTTACACCATCAGAAAATAGACATTTTAAAGAACGAAATGCCCACCGACTTTTTGAAAAAAGCTGATATTTTGACACGTGAATTTTCGTTTGAAAATAAGGGTGTTTTTTTGGTATTAAGTCAAAATAAGGTGAACAAATTAATATTTTAAATCAAATAAATTACAGTATATTTGGGACATAATAAGGTAAATGTTCACCAAATTTTGTAGAAAAATTTTTGTTTTTGAAAAAGATAAAAATAAAAAACCAAAAACTCGGTTTTTTGAATTTTTCACATAAATTTTGAGGTTATGTGAAAAAATTGTTGATACAAAAGTTGTAGATCTTTTTATTACCTACAACTCTGCTATACAACTTTTTTCTATAGGATTTGTAGTTTTGCCGGAAATCGAGATATACCATTTTTTACCATTAAAAACTCAACCCACCCACTTCCCGAACTCGGCTCGCCCGTAATTTATTTTTCCCTTATTTTTCATCATATTCACCTCCTTTTCCAATGGGTTTCATTCTACTATGATTTTTTTTGGTTTCAAAAATTATCGACCCTGGTCTATCTTTTTTTTTTTCAATTTCGAAAATAATAATCTTAAAACATATTTTGAACAAAAACTAATATATCAAAAAGTGCTACTGAGACCAATTGTTCGTAAGAACAAACTTTTATTCGTAACGACCAATTTGTTTTTTCATATTTTTCTTATTTTAGATATCAAAATGTAGTTTTTAATATCTGCTGTTTAATGGAGTTTTTTTTTAATTACATTAGAAATACATTAAATTTCATTTCAATTGTTCGTTCATTCGCTCGTTCGTTTGTCGCTCTCATGTGAACGGTGCTTAAGAGTGGGTGTCCCCGAATTACGAAGGGATTTTTTTGCGAAGTTAAAATTTTATTTTCAGAACCAAAATTAACGGTAGGTACCTGCCATATAGAAGCAAAATAAAAAAACTTAACTTTCTCTTAACGTTGATCCTTTTAAAATGAAAAAAATTAACCCTTATTCTTGATTTCTGCCTTGATTTCTAAAAAAAAAATTTTTAATTTTAAATTTTCGTTTGAAAAATCAATTTTTTTTTAAACAGAAGACTCATTTTTTTTAGAAATTTTGTGTCAATTAATATTTTCTTACCATTTTTTTGTTTTAATGTTTGAAAATTTTAATTTATAAAAAACAATTTTTCTGAAAAAATTCCATTTTTCAAAATTCTCTTTTCTAAAAATTACTTTTTATATGAGAATTTAAGTGGCATACTTAGCAAAGAAGTCAAAACCAATTAATATATATTATTTTAAAATAAAATTTTATATTATATTTTAATTATATTAAATAGATATTTAATATAATTAAAATATAATATATATAAAATAAAACTAAAAATTTTCTTTATTGAATTTTTAAATAATATGCTTCAATATTCTAATCA
Organism: Episyrphus balteatus; assembly: GCF_945859705.1. Lineage (NCBI taxonomy): Eukaryota > Metazoa > Arthropoda > Insecta > Diptera > Syrphidae > Episyrphus > Episyrphus balteatus. The sequence continues at coordinate 23,904,359 of NC_079134.1, read as the reverse complement.
AGTTTTACCTTAAGAGTAAGTACGTGGGATCGAGTCCTGTCATGCATTTTAGTAAGAAAAAAAAAAAAAACAAAACAATAAAAAAAACTCTCAGTATTTTTTTTTTTTTTTTTTGATAAATTCTTATCATTTCACTATTTAATTCATAAATATGTAGTTCTCAAAATATTTAAGTCAAAAAAAGTCGCGAACTTACAAATGTACAGAATTACATAGCAATAGCATATATCTAATATTCGCATACACATCAACATTTTTCTAAAAACGACAAATTTGAACAATATAAGAAATCCAAAACTTGCAGGTATGACAATTAAAAATAAAATGCACGACTGGGTCGCACGAACTTGCTCTTAGAGTTAAAGTTGCTTAAATTTTTAAGTCTTTTTATATAGAAATTTGGAAAAAAAATAAATAAAATCTGAAATCAAATTGCCCTCCAAAGTAAGTATGCAGTTTTGATTGATATATTAAGATGCATTTTTAGAAAAAAAATTTTCAAAATCGTTAGAGCCGTTTTTTAAAAAACTAATTTTTTATAAATAATTTTTTGGAAAAAAAGTTTTAAAATAAAATTGGTATGCCATTTTGTAGAAATTACTAATCAACATCTTACAACAAAATTTCAAAAAAATTCAATGTCCCGTTTTCGAACATTTGATTTTTCAAAAAAAAATTTTCAATTTTTTTTTAAAATCCAAAAATTATTTTTTTGGAAATTTAATTCTTGGTTCATATTAAAATTATAGATGCTTCTTCACAAAAAGTTTCGTTGAAATCGAATTAGCAGTTTCGGAGATAATCGGATTTGAAAAAAACAGTTCTATGGCAGGTACCGTTAATAATGATTTTCAAACAAAAAGTTTTTCATTAGAAGATAAACCTTAGCTTAAAACTACTACTTGAATTTTTTAAACAAAATCGTTAGAGCCGTTTTTGAGATATTTCAATTTTACTAAAATCGGTATATGACAAGTACCGTTATTTTTATTCCAAAAAAATTAATTCCAAAAACCCCTCTGGAGAGTCACCAAATAACGCTACATACCAAGTTTGACATCAATCGGTCCATCCGTTAAGGCTGTAGCTCCTTATACAGACAGACAGACAGACAGACGGACTTCCGGGACCCACTTTTTTGGCATTGTCTACCATCGTAATGTCATGGAAAAATGTTATCTCAACTTTTTTTTTTGTACGAATGCATAACTTGATATATAGTACCTATATCGCAAGTAAAAAATGTAAAGTAAATAAAAAGAATTTAACAAAGAATCTTCTTGGAATCTAAATGTGAACTCGTTTCGGTGTATTTGGCCGTTTTTGTAAGAGCCAAACAAATATGAAATAATATTTTCTACAGCCTCATGAAACCATTTTTAGATCATGAAATTAAAATTTCGTGATTTTGAAAATAAAAATAAAATACAACTATTTAACGTCACTAACATAACCGGTTTGCTAAGCTAAAAAATTGTTTTACTAATTTTTGAAAATTTCAAAAACTTACTTTTCCTCATTTTCCCATATCCAAGTTTCGGGAACCTCCTTTCTAGCAGGTGGTTCCAGTTCTGATTCTAAACTAGAACCGTCTTCGTAATAATTGCCAATGGAATCATTTGGTACATCTTAATACAAAAAAGAAAGAGTATTAATTTTGGCTGCGACTAGAGTTCAGAGTATTATAAAAAGGTATAGTAACTAACTTACTTCGAGGAAATACAAAATTCGCATTAGTCAATGTTACTAAACCAGCTTGTCGTCCCGGATATTGACCATAACCAAACGACCATGGAGTTCGAGCATCATATCGATTCAAATCATGAAAAATGGTTGCTTTGCTCAATCCATTTCCAGTTTTTGGCTGATAAACACTTCGATCAACTCCGAGTAGAGCAACATAAGAATCTGGTCTTGTATTAACGGTTATATTGATTTCTTCTCCAGGTTTGACTTGATTTGGAACACCCATAGAAATCTGTGTGCATAAGAAATCTTTCGTTAAGTTTTGTATTAAATTTAATTCGACTTACTGAATTTTCAAAAGTTTTTTGAATCTCAATAACTTCTTCAGAATGATGAAAATCATTTCCCACAACATAGTGCACAAAAAGAGTGAATCGTGGAAACATTTCAATCGTAGGTGTTATTTTGAAAAAATGATATTTTCGATTTTTCTGAAACTGAACGAAAGAAAAATATATTTTATTTAAATGGTTCATAATTTGTTGTATAAAAACGTACTTTGATAATTTTACTTTGGATTATATCTCCACGTCCAATAATTGTGTAGACAAAGTATGGAATAGACTTGCCATTTGCAACCTTAATCGAAATGTCCTTACCCAAAGTTGGACTAAAAAACAACCAAAAATTAAAATTTTTGAAAATTAATTATTTTTGTTTCTACTAACTTTCTCGTTTGTACGGTAATTTTCAAATGTTTGTCAGTATTTGCCCTCTGAACTTTTGTCAAAGACGTCACATAAGAAGTCGAATCCAAATAACTGGCCCGTACAAAATATGGATTTGAACCTCCATCTGATAAATTAACCTCAAAATTTGCAGTTCCATTGCTGTCCAAGTAGGTTGTTAATGTTGTTGTTCGACTAGGTGGCGCTGCTGTAGTAATTGTCTCCGGATCATCTTCAGGCCGATCATTGGTTGGACCAAAACTAAGAGTGAGAGGATTTTCTGTATCTTTGACAGCAGTGCCATCTAGATTTTTCACAACAAGCTAAATGAAAAGAACTTTTTTAGTATTTTTTTTTGGAACTTTAACGAACTCTTACATTGAACGTGACAGGCTTTCGAGGATGATATTTATTCGGCGGAGGATTAACACTTTGAATTTGATACTTTTCACGATGGATATTGACAGTAGCTGTAGCATTGTGTTGTAATTCTGTCAATTCTTCTTCAACAATAGCCACAATTGTCAATTGAGGGACATAGTTTCGTTTGGTTATCTGCAAATCACCTAAAATATCAAACTCAACGAAAGTCTTTCCATCGAAAGGAAGTATCTTTTCGGTGTGTGGTAGATCAGGATCGTCACCATAGTAGTAGTAGGAAGGCTTGACTGTTACAAGAGCTCTGCCTTTTACTTGTTTTCCATGAGTGTACCTGTAGAAAAATGATAAAACAATTTTTTTTAGAGCAGAAAGTGTAAAAAAATAGTCTTTTGCTGCATTATACCAGTTTATACCAATTAAGTTTTTTTTTTCAAATTTCATTAGTTTTCTTATTATTTTTTGGCTTATGAAACCTGGGGCAGGAAAATTGTCAAAAATTAAGTGAAAATTATTAATTTCCAAAATTTATACCAGTTTATACCATTCAGTGAATTCTTGTTTATCTGACATCTTGACCTAAATAAAGAAATCTAACGAATATTACGAGTACTAAAAACGAATAAAATCTCATGCATTAATTTATACCAGTACTTATGTGTTTTCTATGATTCCTCAAATGGTATAAAAACGGAAAAACTGGATTTAAAAACCACTTATATGAAAAACCTGTGCATTAACACCTGCCAAGTGGTATAATTTGGTCATGCAAATTATTTCCTAATGTTTTCACTTAATGGTATAAACTGGTATAAAATTTATTTTCATTAAAAATTTTTTTAAATGGCTAATTTAATTGATTAGTGAATGAATTTTATGTCAGCTTACTTTGACTCAATAGTGACTCCAATTTTTCCTTCAGAAATCACCACATTCGTTGGAGCTTCAAGTAGAACTTCAAACTTTGGCTGAACATACTTCTCAACTTTGAAGTACTTAGTCTTAACCGTATCGTCAGCATTAACCTCAATACTCCAAGTACCCAATACTGGACTTGTTGAAAGCTGAAGTGTACTCATTGTTGCACTTTTGATCAAAGCTGGTGAGTTGAAATGTGTAATGCGATTTTGGTTTCCGTCCTTAAGAGCCAAACATGATCTTATTTTGTTAAGTTTAAAGTTTCAACAAAAATTTGACCACTTACAAATATTTGAATTCCAATTTGTTGAATATTAACTGGATGCATATTTTTGTCCAAAACCAAAACCCGATACTTAACCTCATCGCCAGGTTTGTAGATTTCTTTGTCAGTTTGTATGAAAATTGACAAATGTTCACCAGCATAGTTAAGTCGAGATGAATTTTTAAATTCAATTCCGGATATTCCTTCAGCAAATAAATTATAGAAACCATCTTTGATTTTTGGAACCTTTTTTGTACAAAATTATTAAAGAAGTGAATTTATGGAATGTTTTTGAATTGACTTACTTCAAATCTAATAGACTTTGACGAACGTGGCTGAATTTCTATAGTTTGTGAGACATAGTATTCGGGTCCGATAAGTCCGACTTTGATTTTACATGGCGATGGTGCATCATGGAGAGAAGCTGTTACATGGTAGTCGGATTTTGATCTTAGGGTACCGGGTGCAATTACTGAATAGAATCTGTAAAATAAACATTTAAAGTAAATAAAGTATTAATGTTAAAACTATCACAAACTATTTTTAGACTATTTTTAGACCTCAACAGAAAATTCAAGGATACATTTAACATCTCTATTGGATATAAAGTCCACTTTATAACTTTTTAAGCTTCCGCGATTGTTATTAGACATGATAAAATTATTATTTCGGATCATTCCGCGTAATAATCCTTAGTTATTTTTAGGAAATTTACCGCTTTTCTGAAAATATGGACGATAAGAAAAAAATGAGGCCTGATTTTGCAGGTTTTATAAAAAATATTAAATTGGCAGAACTTTTAATATAAAATAAATGGCTTCTGATAAGATCGATGACCAAGTTTGGTCATAGTCCTGAAAAGTTATAGCAAATTTTGTGGTTTTTCATCAAATCAAAGAAATTTGTACTTTTTTAAATGAAATATTTAAAAGTCTTAACTTTTTCTTATTTTTTAATAAAAGTTGGGAACCGATGAAAATATAGCATATGTTTGTGATTATTGGAAAACGATTCCAAATTTTATGATAGAAACGGTTTTATTATCAACAGAAGTTGATAGGGCGGTCTTATCCCCATGTGGGGCAAGACGGTTTTTTCTTAGATGTTTTTTAAAAAGGTATTATCTTTTGTTCAGTATTTTAATTTTTTTTTTTTTTTAATGATGAGATTTCCTACAAAAAACATTAAAATTAATGAATAAACACTTTATTTTATTTAAAAGATGTTTTTAATTAGTTTTTAAGAAGGTTAAACACTAAAGGGGCGGTCTTGCTCCCATTTCCCCTAAATATATTTTAAATTGTTATAATCAGCACCTGACATAGAACCGTTTTCTTGGTTTCTGACTTTCTCGCAAAGCATTCCACTGATTTCAAGCAACATTTTTGAAAAAAAAAAAAACGTTTTAGCAACATTAATTTAAAAATTAAGAAAACTATTAAAAATATCAATTTTGGACTTTAAAATTTTTGTTTACATTACGCCAAAATATTGCTTCGAAAACAGCAAAAAAATGGGTTTTCGAGATTTTCTAACGAGAATATCCTAAAAACGTGATGTGCTATAGTTTTATTAAAAGGAGGATTTCCTTAGAGAACTGTGTAATTGGTCAAAAATCAATTTTTAAATTATTCTTTTATGAATACCTACTTTAAAAAGCTTTAGCATTCTGAGATATGTATTTTTACAATAAAATCAAGTTGCTACATGCGTTTTACTATTATAGCAGGGAATATTTGTATGGTAAAAGTACATTTTAATAGTGCGTTCTGAAATTCTTCGTTACATTGCATCCCTCTTATGAATTATTTTTTAAGTTCAAAGCAATTTGGAGCACCAAGAGCTGTGCGATGAAGGAACTTCTGTGCATACAAATAAAATGCAGTTATAAAAGTGCTTTGTTGTCAATATCAGAACAAGTAAGTTGCCTCTTGTTTCGAGAGTATTTTGCTGAAACAAATCAAAAACATTTTCTTTTCCATCATGAACTTGTGATAAGAAACACCACAAATTACAAAATTACTTCCATCTGCATCGATGATGAATTTTTTGTCTGGAGTTGGATAAGCCGCCAAACGATCTTCACATAAGCTCACCTTTAATTCTTTTCCTCATACACACCTCACAATTTACAGCTTACCTTCCCCGTAAACTCGTCGAAACTCCGGGGTTGATGCCTGTCAAGAGGTTTCATAGTGTAAACCTGTTCAGGATCAGTCTTTAGTTCTTGGGATGAGACTTTAAGGTTATCATAATGTTCGCTAGATGTCTCTCCATACACTATGACATCGTCCAAATAGGCAAGGCAGGTAAGTCTATGTTCCTCAAGCACACCACAGAAAGAAACTGGAGCGTGGCATAGGAATAGTTGCCACTAATCAAGTCCATAGCTGAGAACCATTGCTTTCCTTCTCTTACATCCCAAATATCGCTGATTACACTGGTTTATAGCCAAAACGGACACACAATCCCACTATTTTTTTCTAAAATACTTTGACCTCAAGGACTCGGAAATCGCGCCTGAAAGCTGAATTTTTGTCTATAACTTGGAAAGCAAGCCGAATTTTAAAATTTGTATTAAGTAATTTTTTGTAGATAATTAGATTTCTTATCGATATGTTTCCTTTTAAAAAAATTTCAAATTGAAATATATTGTAAAAAACTTAAGAAAAACTATTCAAAAAAGAGAAAAAAACGAATTTTTTTATGTTTTGAATAAATCGTCTGTTTTTAGCATTTGAGCATTTATAGATATTGAACATGTAAAGGAGAAAGGAAGATACTTTATCTTTCAACATAAAGGTCACAAAACTTGAATACGGCTAAATTTGGATAAAATACGGACTTTCAAAACCTAGTATTTTTGGTCTTTTTTAAACCATTTTTCTTTGACGAGATACATTCAGCTATCATATTTAAGTACAAAATCCAGATTTATTTTTCCGTTCACATTTCTAGTGTATAATGAAAAATTTATTCCATAAATCATAAATCATACGTATAGATTAATGGGTCACAGTGCACTTGACCCATGTTATAATTAATGCAATTAATTTATTAAATCTCCTTGTATTGATCAAAGTATATTGCAGAAAGAAATAAGTTCAACGTTTGAAATTATCTCTCCAAAGATAACTTCAAAAGTCACCCCCTATATTCAATTTCACAATACTTTAAAATTAAGTTTCAGATTGTCTTGCATTTTTCAAACTTTTTTATTGTTTTAAAAGTCGGATCATCTAAAACTGTATTTTTGTTTCAAAAAATGTCAACTTGCATTTGCATTTGCAAAAATATGTATACAAATTGAATCTTTTAAAATCAATAGAACTCAAAATATACAAACACTTGAACTTTCCATCATACTTCCTCAAAAACAAATGATAACTAGACAATCCACTTTCATGATCAAAACAATTATTTAAGAGGAGGCTCGGGGAACTAAAATATTTACCCTAAGTGATGTGCTTATTGTTTTTTCTGTCTGATCTCTTGAGCTTCCGGTCAAGAAAGTATCAAATACCTACATTTTTTTTTTCAACTAAACAAGAGAAAACTTATCGAAAAAAAAACCATACAAGTTTCTAAGACTGTAATTTAATACCCGATAACATCCGGAGATTATATATTATATCAAAACAAAGACTCAAAACAGAGATTCTATTCAGAAATGTCAAAAAAATAACGAAGAAAAAAGAGATATCATTTAAAATATTTCATTCATTAATTAAAAACAATCTTGATTTAATTGATTCTTAACTCACCCGCTGCACTTGACTGATGTGATAGCAATTTGCAAGACGCAAATAATGCTGATCATACAAAAACGCGTCATCATATTAAAGTGCATCTTCAGTTTGATATACTTGCACCGAATGGATAATCCAATCAAAAAAGTTCTGTGTGTCAATGATCTTGACTTTTTTTTTTGCTTCTTCTCAATTAAATTTACACAAAACAAACACTTCAGCCCCGTTTTTAGCTTCCGATGTTCTTTTTTTGAGGAAGCTTATTCGAGCAGTTGTACTGGCCACAACTGCGATGAAACTGAAAGATCTGATCTAGTTTAGTTCAAAAGATGTCTGAAATGATCTTGCATATTGGTCCATGAATCAAGATGTCCCCAGTGTCATCAGTCAGTTAGATGTGTGTGTGTCTTCAGTCTCAAGTGTGGATAATTGGAATAAGAACATACAACATGTGCTTTGGCGAGATCAATTTATGTTGATGCGGCTTTATTATCATTATCATTGTCAGTGCCAGTGTCATACAGTAGATCACACAAGATGACCGATCGGTGATGCCACACCTTCATTTGGTGTCTTGCCTTTGGCAGTCTTGTTGTTTGGTAATTTTATTAGATCAGTTTCCGTGGTTTTTTGTCTACTTTAATGAGTTTTTTTCGTTTCTATCTAAAAAAAGGAAAAATACTGGATGATGACTATTGATTTCATAAACTCGCATCTTCAATGAAGACTTTTAACTTCAAAAAGTCGCACTTTCTCCTTTTTGAAGTCCTCATTCGTTATGAAGACTTTATATTTTATAGCGTTCCCTCTTCAATGAAGAATTTTATGTAACTTCACGAAGTCACTCTTTCTTCTTTTTGAAGTCCTCATTCGCTATGAAGGATTTTTTCTTCTTTTTAAGTCATCATTCATTATGAAGACTTCAATTTCATAAATTCGCATCTTCAATGAAGAATTTTAACTTTACGGAGTCGAACTTTTTCTTTTTGAAGTCCTCATTCATTATGAAGACTTTTTATTTCATAACCTCGCATCTTCAATGAAGAATTTTAAGTTCACGAGGTCGAAGTTTCTTTTTTTGAAGTCCTCATTCATAATGAAGACTTTTTATTTCACAACGTCGCATCTTCAATAAAGAATTTTAATTTCACGAAGTCGTACTTTCTTCTTTTTGAAGTCATCATTCATCATGAAGATTTTGTATGTCATAACATCGCATCTTCAATGAAGAATTTTAACTTCACGAGGTCGAAGTTTCTTTTTTTTTGAAGTCCTCATTCGTTATGAAGATTTATTATTTCATAACTTCGCATCTTCAATAAAGAATTTTAATTTCACGAAATCGTACTTTCTTCTTTTTGAAGTCATTATTCATTATAAAGAGTTCTTTTTTCATAAAGTCGCATCTTCAATGAAGAATTTTAATTCTACGAAGCCGCACTTTCTTCTTCGTGAAGTCCTCATTCATTATAAAGACTTCTTTTTTCATAAAGTCGCATATCTAATGAAGAATTTTAATTTCACGAAGCCGCACTTTCTTCTTTTTGAAGTCCTCATTCATTATAAAGACTTCTTTTTTCATAAAGTCGCATCTTCAATGAAGAATTTTAATTCCACGAAGTCGCACTTTCTTCTTTTGAAGTCCTAATTCATTATGAAGACTGAAGTCCTCATTCGTTTTGAAGTCTTTTTATTTCACAACGTCGCATCTTCAATAAAGAATTTTAATTCCACGAAGTCGTACTTTCTTCTTCGTGAAGTCCTCATTAATTATAAAGACTTCTTTTTTCATAAAGTCGCATCTTCAATGAAGAATTTTAATTCCACGAAGTCGCACTTTCTTCTTCGTGAAGTCCTCTTTAATTATAAAGACTTCTTTTTTCATAAAGTCGCATCTTCAATGAAAAATTTTAACATCACGAAGTCGCACTTTCTTCTTTTTGAAGTCCTCATTCGTTATGAAGACTTTATATTTTATAGCGTTCCCTCTTCAATGAAGAATTTTATGTAACTTCACGAAGTCACTCTTTCTTCTTTTTGAAGTCCTCATTCGCTATGAAGGATTTTTTCTTCTTTTTAAGTCATCATTCATTATGAAGACTTCAATTTCATAAATTCGCATCTTCAATGAAGAATTTTAACTTTACGGAGTCGAACTTTTTCTTTTTGAAGTCCTCATTCATTATGAAGACTTTTTATTTCATAACCTCGCATCTTCAATGAAGAATTTTAAGTTCACGAGGTCGAAGTTTCTTTTTTTGAAGTCCTCATTCATAATGAAGACTTTTTATTTCACAACGTCGCATCTTCAATAAAGAATTTTAATTTCACGAAGTCGTACTTTCTTCTTTTTGAAGTCATCATTCATCATGAAGATTTTGTATGTCATAACATCGCATCTTCAATGAAGAATTTTAACTTCACGAGGTCGAAGTTTCTTTTTTTTTGAAGTCCTCATTCGTTATGAAGATTTATTATTTCATAACTTCGCATCTTCAATAAAGAATTTTAATTTCACGAAATCGTACTTTCTTCTTTTTGAAGTCATTATTCATTATAAAGAGTTCTTTTTTCATAAAGTCGCATCTTCAATGAAGAATTTTAATTCTACGAAGCCGCACTTTCTTCTTCGTGAAGTCCTCATTCATTATAAAGACTTCTTTTTTCATAAAGTCGCATATCTAATGAAGAATTTTAATTTCACGAAGCCGCACTTTCTTCTTTTTGAAGTCCTCATTCATTATAAAGACTTCTTTTTTCATAAAGTCGCATCTTCAATGAAGAATTTTAATTCCACGAAGTCGCACTTTCTTCTTTTGAAGTCCTAATTCATTATGAAGACTGAAGTCCTCATTCGTTTTGAAGTCTTTTTATTTCACAACGTCGCATCTTCAATAAAGAATTTTAATTCCACGAAGTCGTACTTTCTTCTTCGTGAAGTCCTCATTAATTATAAAGACTTCTTTTTTCATAAAGTCGCATCTTCAATGAAGAATTTTAATTCCACGAAGTCGCACTTTCTTCTTCGTGAAGTCCTCTTTAATTATAAAGACTTCTTTTTTCATAAAGTCGCATCTTCAATGAAAAATTTTAACATCACGAAGTCGCACTTTCTTCTTTTTGAAGTCCTTATTCGTTATGAAGACTTTTTATTTCATAACCTCGCATCTTCAATGAAGAATTTTAAGTTCACGAGGTCGAAGTTTCTTTTTTTGAAGTCCTCATTCATAATGAAGACTTTTTATTTCACAACGTCGCATCTTCAATAAAGAATTTTAATTTCACGAAGTCGTACTTTCTTCTTTTTGAAGTCATCATTCATCATGAAGATTTTGTATGTCATAACATCGCATCTTCAATGAAGAATTTTAACTTCACGAGGTCGCACTTTCTTCTTTTTGAAGTCCTTATTCGTTATGAAGACTTTTTATTTCATAACCTCGCATCTTCAATGAAGAATTTTAATTCCACGAAGTCGCACTTTCTTCTTCGTGAAGTCCTCTAACATATATCATGAAGGCTTTTTATTTCATGACGTTGCATCTTCAATGAAGAATTTTAACTTCATGAAGTCGCACTTTCTCTTTTTTGAAGTCCTCATTCGTTATGAAGATTTATTATTTCATAACTTCGCATCTTCAATAAAGAATTTTAATTTCACGAAGTCGTACTTTCTTCTTTTTGAAGTCATTATTCATTATAAAGACTTCTTTTTTCATAAAGTCGCATCTTCAATGAAGAATTTTAATTCCACGAAGTCGCACTTTCTTCTTCGTGAAGTCCTCATTCATTATAAAGACTTCTTTTTTCATAAAGTCGCATCTTCAATGAAGAATTTTAATTCCACGAAGTCGCACTTTCTTCTTCGTGAAGTCCTCATTAATTATAAAGACTTCTTTTTTCATAAAGTCGCATCTTCAATGAAAAATTTTAACATCACGAAGTCGCACTTTCTTCTTTTTGAAGTCCTTATTCGTTATGAAGACTTTTTATTTCATAACCTCGCATCTTCAATGAAGAATTTTAATTTCACGAAGTCGCACTTTCTTCTTCGTGAAGTCCTCATTAATTATAAAGACTTCTTTTTTCATAAAGTCGCATCTTCAATGAAAAATTTTAACATCACGAAGTCGCACTTTCTTCTTTTTGAAGTCCTTATTCGTTATGAAGACTTTTTATTTCATAACCTCGCATCTTCAATGAAGAATTTTAATTCCACGAAGTCGCACTTTCTTCTTCGTGAAGTCCTCTAACATATATCATGAAGGCTTTTTATTTCATGACGTTGCATCTTCAATGAAGAATTTTAACTTCATGAAGTCGCACTTTCTCTTTTTGAAGTCCTCATTCATTATGAAGACTGAAGTCCTCATTCGTTTTGAAGTCTTTTTATTTCACAACGTCGCATCTTCAATAAAGAATTTTAATTCCACGAAGTCGCACTTTCTTCTTCGTGAAGTCCTCATTCATTATAAAGACTTCTTTTTTCATAAAGTCGCATCTTCAATGAAGAATTTTAATTCCACGAAGTCGCACTTTCTTCTTCGTGAAGTCCTCATTCATTATAAAGACTTCTTTTTTCATAAAGTCGCATCTTCAATGAAGAATTTTAATTCCACGAAGTCGCACTTTCTTCTTCGTGAAGTCCTCTAACATATATAATGAAGGCTTTTTATTTCATGACGTTGCATCTTCAATGAAGAATTTTAACTTCATGAAGTCGCACTTTCTCTTTTTGAAGTCCTCATTCATTATGAAGACTGAAGTCCTCATCCGTTTTGAAGTCTTTTTATTTCACAACGTCGCATCTTCAATAAAGAATTTTAATTTCACGAAGTCGTACTTTCTTCTTTTTGAAGTCATAATTCATTATGAAGATTTTTTATGTCATAACGTCGGATCTTCAATGAAGAATTTTAAGTCAACGAAGTCGAACTTTCTACTTCGTGAAGTCCTAATGCTTTTTCACATTTAGCAACTTTTTTTTTCTAAAGGCTTTTTACACCAGTGCTGTCTACCAAAATAAAAAAAGTACTAAAGTCTCATTTCATGAATTTTCATTAACTTTTAAGTAATGGTTTCGAAATTTCCAAATCCTTCAGTAAAAAAAAACCAACCAATTCATTTTTGTTTCGTTTTTTATTTATATTCTTATTTCGTTTATGTAAAATTTTAAGTATCCGTTACATAATAGGTAAGGTAGTATAAAAAAAATAATTAAGATCAAATTACAAAAAAGTTTAATATTTTAAACCTAACCTCAAAATAATTAATCTTAGGCACAAAAGAATTTATTTTTGTAAAATTTTACAACTTAATAAAGATGTTTTTAGGTTTTTTTAGGAATAATTTTTGTATCCTAATTCTTTTTCGCACAGCCAGCTCCACAGTCATCGCCTTGGCAAATATCACACAATGATGATGCAACTTCATAATACTCAGTGTTACGCTTATTGTTATCATAATAATCATAAACACTAACTGGTGCAGGCTTTTGTTTAGCAACAGCATGTGATTTAATGGCATCAATTGAAACACAAGTTTGTTCAGGTGTTACTTTGTCGAAATAAATATCTAAAGCTGAATCAGAGTTCTTGGAATCAACACGCTAAAAATTTAGAACAAATTAGTTAGAATTTCTAAGAAAGCTTTTGAAAAATGTATATTTCTTACCTTAACTCCTTCAACTTCCTTGATCTTATCAAAACTATCAGTATTAGCTGTATAACCTGATGGCAATGAAACTTCCATCACAGCCATGTTAGACTCTTTTTCACCATCCAAAGGCTTAAAATCAGTACATACAACCAAAACCATTTGATCATTTTCTGAACTCTTTACAACTGGCATTACTCCAAAACGAGGTTGGTTATCTTTGTCAGCAATATTGTAACGGTATGATACTTGAGCCAAACATGAACCAGTACCCTTAGCATTCAAAGCGACTTCTTTAACCGTTTTTGGTAGCTTTAATAAAGAGATAAACGTTAAAAACTTTATGGGATACCACAAGGTTGTCTTTACGTACCACATGTGTTTGTAAAATCAATGAATTCTCAGGATTAACAGCGATTTCTCCAGTATTTTTTTCTCCAGCATCGTAAGCAATTGTCATTTTTCCAGTACCAGAACCGCTCTTTTCAGCAAATTTAGTCAAAGCTTCAAGTCCAATAACAGTATCTTGTGTAGATGCAAATCCTCCATTACTATTACGCTGTGATATCAACCATCTAACAATTGGCAAGACTTCCTCAGCATTTCCTTCCTTAAGCTTTGCCAATAGAACATAAGAAGTCATTTCAGCATCTACCGAACGTGGTCCATACCAAGATTTGTCAGAAACAACAGTCTTTGACCACCATTTACGATCACCTTAAAACACAAAAACCTTGATAAAATCGAAACTTGATGAAATGGAGTAAAAAAAAACTTACCATCATTCTTAGCCAAACTATCAAGCTTAGCCAAAACCTTCTTAGCAGATTCTGGGCGTTTGCCCAACAAGAAAGCTTGAGCAGCAATTGACAATGAATATTGATCATCCGACGAAGCCAATTCCTTCTCCAAAAATGACGAACCCTTTTCAATAACATCCTTATACTGATCAGCTGATTCAACATTTTCCAAGAAAGCCAATAAAACATAAGCACTTAGACCAATTGATCCACCACTGTGAGAACTATCAATAACCTTGCCAACTTCTGGGAATTCACCACTTGGCAACTGATTATCAGCCAAGAATTTCAAACCAGCTTCGATAATTTTAGGATCAATATCAGTGAATGGAATAGCTTGATGGAAAGATTTGACAACATAGGCTGTCAACCAAGTGCTACCACTTTTGTCCGATTTGCCAAAGGCACTGTAAGAACCATCGTCATGTTTGTATTGTAATTCACGTTGATAACCGATTTCTAAGAATTTCTTAGCCTTTTCTTCAACTGCTGGAGTAAGTTGTTTAGTAGCCTAAGAAAAAAAATAGTGAAAAAGTAACCTTCTCAACCAAAAAATCATAGAAATATTTCTTTAAAACTTACTGTCAAATATTTAAGTACTAAAATATTTGGTACAAAATTAACCATATTCTGTTCACCACATCCATATGGCATACGAATTAATTTGTCCAAATTTTTAATAGTTGGTCCTAGCAAATCTCCAACAACCGAAAGTTCAACATATTCCGAATCTTCAACAGCATTTTCAGGAATATCAACATCAACCTTAGCTGATTTCTCTTTTTCATCACCCAAATTCATAAAAACAGCTTTGTTAACGTATTTAGTAACACCTTCAGGTTCAACTTTAAGAGTTTGTTGAATAGCATCGCCAGCAATTGGAGAAATTGCACTAATTTTCAAACTTAATGGTCCAACTTTGTTGGTACGAATCATAAATGATACACTTTGTCCGCTATTTGATGGAACGGAAAGAGTCTTGGTACGTTTAACATCGTCACTAGCAGATTCGGTAACTTCATTGGTAGCTTCAGCAAATGAGTATTCATGATCGGAATTGTCCATAGTTATTTCAGCGTCAAGATTTTTGTCCAAATAGTTGAAAATTACAACAGGAATTGCAATAACTTCACCTAAAGTCACAAAAAGTTAGGGTTTTAGAGGCGTTTTTGACAGATTTCTGACATTTCTGACTTACCCCTTTTAACTGAATATGGAAGATTGGTGGAAATGAAGAAAGGTTGGAAGACTTTCATTTTTGTTGCTTCATCGGTAATAGCTAAACCAGTTTCAGGATTCAATGAGAATCCAGTTAGAACCCAGGATGTAATAGTATCGGGAACTTTTTTGCTCAAAGTAATGCCATTTCCGTCAGTACTGTTTCATACGAAAAAATTGGTACATTAGAAAGTGATTTTGGAACATTTTTGGAGTTAAATGAAAAGTTGTAGTTATTAGCATAGGAAACCCCAAAAAAAAGTTCATGCTTATGTGAGTTAGTAAGTAAAAAGGCTTTATCAGTTAGTGAGATGCAATAATTTATACATATAGATACATACAATTAAATCCAAATTTTTGTTAGTTTTAGAATATTCTAAAACAGCAACCCAAAGTGCGATGAGTGCTGAAACTTATTAGAAAGTATATTATACCAGTTTTATTTTTTATTTTGTGATTATTATTTTCTTATATTCTACTACTGCCAAGGATCTAGAATGTTGTGAATAATATGAACAAAAAAGGAAGTGCTTTTTAATGGTTTTTTTTTTTGCAAGAAATTTCTAATAATTTTCTATAAAATCCCAAATCCATGTTTCGAGAAAAATATTGCGAACTCTTTTCAGACCCCCTCCTGCGCCTCCACCGGGACCATATCTAGCTGCGAAACGAAGAGAGATGTTTTGACATCATTTTCTTTTAGAATTGAAATTAATTTTCTTTGAACTAGATTCAACTTAAAAAAATAATTATGAACATTTTATCATTCTAAAACCTATTTATACTTTACGATTTATCGATTTAAAAAAGTCTTTTTGTTAAAAAAAAAAAAAATTGATTAAAAACAATCGATTAAAAACGATTTTTCGTTCTAAATACGAATTATCGATTAAAAACGATTTTTCGTTCTAAAAACAATTGATTACAATCGATTAAAAACGATTTCTCGTTCTAAAAACGATTTATCTATTAAAAACGATTTTTCGTTCTGGAAACGATTGATTAAAAACAATCGATTAAAAACGATTTCTCGTTATAAAAACGATTTCTCGTTCTAAAAACGATTTATCGATTAAAAACGATTTTTCGTTCTAAAAACAATAAATTCATCGTTCTAAACAAGTTTTATGGTTCTAAAAAACTTTTTAGCATTTATCGTTCTTTAAATTATGTTATGTTAATGAATAAAATAATAAAAATAAATAATAAAAAACGATTTATCGTTCTTAAAATGAATTAACTTCCTAAAATTGATTTAAAGTTCTTCAGACAATTTATCGGTTTTTAAACTTTTTATCTTCCTTAAAATAACTAAATGATGCATGGTTCTTAATACAATGGTTTTTAAAACGATTTAACGCTTTAAAAACGTTAAAAATAATTCTTTTAATGATTTAACTTTGTAAAACTTATTAATAGTTCCTAAAGCAATTTGAAGCAAATTCAAATATTTTTCAATCATCGTTCTCAAAACATTTTAACGTTCTATAAAAGATTGTTAGTTCTTTACAAAAAAAACGATTTATTAGATACCAATAAATCGTTTCTTCATCATGAAATCGTTTTGAAAATATCAACTCATGTAAGGAACAAACGATCTAAAAACGATTTATCGTTCTTCAAATGATTTAATTTTGTAAAACGATTTTAAGTTATAAATACAACTTATCGATTTTAAAACGATGCCTAAAACGACTTAACGATCTATCTGTCTCTTATGGTTTCGTATTTTCTAAGAACGTTAAATTAATTCTTAAATGATTAAATCTTCTAAAGTGTATTTATGGTTTTTCAAAACTATTTAACGCTCCTTAAACGATCTATCGTTCTAAACATGATTTAACGTTTTTTCAAACAATTTAACAATTTACAAATGATTAATCGTTCATTTAAAAATTTAATGATCTTAAAACAGTTTATTGTTTTTCAAAAATATTTATCGATCTGAAAACGATTCATGTTTTCAAACCATCAAATGTTTCAAAAACTAATTATTTTGTTTTTATTTTTATGATTCTTAAACCTTAAAGACGATTTATCAATTGATTTTTCTCTAATATCATCATATTATAAAATTGTAAATTGCAAAGTAAAGATGAAGTTGCTAATTTTAACTAAACAGCCACCCTGAAGAATCGCTGCTTTTAAAATAATTTTAAGTGTACTAATCAATGCATAATTTTAGACATTAACCGCGAAAGTCAATATTAAAATTTTCGATAGTCAATTGTTGTAATATTGACCAATGTGGTATTCAATATGAAAACCATATTTCGAATTCCAAAATTGACTATTTTTGTAGTCAATATGACAATTTCACTGTTAAAGTTTACTACCGTCGATTGTCATATTGACTACAGTTGTTGTTTTTTTGGTAACCCTACAAAAAACGAAACAAAATTTATTGGTTTTATCATGAGTTTTGTATAAAAATATTTTTTAGAAAATTTTGAAATTAGTGCACACATTAAAATAACCCGTTGTTCTGTTCAATTTCAATGACTTACATGCATATTTTTATGTGCCAAAAAAGTAAAAACCTTGAATATTTTGTAACATTTTTGTTTTTATAAAAATGTCATAAATTCTCATTGACACAGAGAGCGAAAATAACATAAGAATAACTTTACTTTTGGTATATTTAACTTTGTTTCAGGTATATTTAACTATTTTCTGGTTATTTCAACTATACTATGATTAAATATACCAAAAGTAAACATAAAGCTTGCGTTATTTTTTATTCCCATGGGTGCATGTAGTTTATAAACCAAAAAACAAATTTTATTCAAACTGGATATTAGTATCAAACCAAAAATGAAAATGTTTGAAAAAAAAAAGTATTTACATCTTAAAATTGTCAAAAATCCAATTATCGGGAAACTCTTTACGAGTGTATGATGGTGTTTTTATGATTTTTGAATCATAAAGTGGATCAGATAAACCATTTAATATTTGACTAATGCTGCTTATTACATTCATCACTTCGCGTGGAGATTCATCGTAAACTAAAAAAATTTAAAATTAATTTTTTTATTTTTTTAATTTAAGATTTATTTTATTTTAACTTAAAACTATATAATTTATACCCTTTTATTGGATTTTTGACAACAAAAAAAAAACTATGTGATTATGGAAATATATTTTGTGTTTTATGTGAGTTCAGATTTTATAGGAGACCACAATAGCAAAAAATATCCTTAATTCCGATTTAGAAACTATAGCAGAAGGAATGCCTATAGACAGACAGAAAGGTGTTTTTTTTTCCATGGAAAAGTTTAATAATTAATTTGTTTTTACTTTGGAGAATTATTCCATATCCAAGTTTCAGGGAATTCATTTCGAACAACAGGAGGTGCAATAGGTTGACGTTGGGATGCAACTGGAGGAATTCCAAATCCACCAGCTGAAGCTGGTATTGCAAATGGTTGTGGTATAGAGTTGAAATTTTCTGGGAATTCATCGTATACAAGATGTCCTGAAATTTGGTATTTCTTTAGTTATGTTTTCCAGGTTACCTTTATATTTTTTTTTAACGAAGACCTCAACAAAATTAAGGAAAAGTACAGGAAGAACAGGTAAATCATGAAAATTGAACAAAAAATTTTATGCATTTAGCTTTCATAATACTTGTACCTAAAATTTTTAATTTCTTAGCTTGAATTATTTTAAAAATCTTATTTAACACATAAATCTGCCAATTAAGGTTTTATTTTCCCAATTTTGATTTAACTCACATGCGTTTTGTTAACACAGGAACATAAACAAAATTCAAAATAAAATAAACAAAAATTACTTTTCAAATTCGTCAAATATCCAACTGTGTGGAAATTGTTTCCTAACTAGTAGTTTTTGACGCCTGCTATGAAAAAAATGCTTGACTTTAAATCTCTTGTTATTAGGTTCACTGGCAATTCTATCATTATAATTCAAACGATTTTCCATCAGTAAACGGTCTTCAATAAAAACTAATAGAAATAAATAAAAATAAAAGATTAGCAAAGTGAATCATTTCGAATGGCTCAGAGCTCACTTGTTTAAAGCTTATCAATTACCACAAATAAATTAATACTAGTTAAAGATGTTGATCCAAAATGTTTGAATAAGAAGATTGAGAAAACAAAATCTTTTTTAATGAACGTTCTCACCAAGCAAATACTAAGTACCGGGCTTAATTATCAGAAACTAATTAAACAACTAATTTATACTAAGTATCTTCTACTTCTCAATATTAAAAACACATCTTAATGAATGAAAAAAAAAAAATGTCCAGCTATTAAATATATTTACAAAAGGTTAAATGAAACCATGCATATAATCGTAAACTAACTAAAAAAAATTGAAAAATTTACTTTGCATTATCAAAAAATATCCAATTTTCAGGAAATTCTTTTCGAACATAAATTTCATTTCGTGAACTACTGCCACTTGCTGCAGATATTTTATGTCTTTTATTAGAAATTGGAATTGGTGACTCCAATAAAACACGATCTTCTAATTGATGATAAAATGGCATTACGTCGTAAATTCCTGTTTAATATAAGAAATATATAAGAAATAACAAAATGCCAATAAATTCTAAAATTAGAAAAAAAAATTTAGAACTTGCATAAAACATTCAGAAATAAAATTCAGCCTAAATAAAAGGAAAACTCTTAATATTTTCAGTTCAAATATTGCAAATAACATTTTATTCATTTTCGTTTTCAACAAAAAAAAAAAAAAAAAAATCTCATTTCCAACTCAGAAATAGGGCAGATTTCTGAACTTTTTGACCACAAATTACTACCAATTTATTAATAAAAATACAACACACCCTTATTTCTTAAGGAATCCAACACTTCCCCGTTTATATTTACTAAATAAAGCCTCAGATATCTGACATCTTGTGTACCACAGGGAAGTCTTCTCAGTCCTTAGATTTTTAACGCATCTATCAACAATTGCAAAGCTAGCTTCAGTACAAATCATCATGGACTGTGTGACAGTTAAAAGTGTCCCATCCCTAAAAAGTGTCCCATCCCTAAAAAAATATTAAAATAAAATTAACTGAAAATTAAGTTGTTCCAATCGAACAACTTTTCTCATGATGGGCTGTCCATGATGAGTTGTCCTATGATGATATGTGCTTAAATAAAAACTATTAGGCATTCAGAAGCTGCTTAGAAACTTTTTTATTGGGAATTGCGAAACAAACATAAATAAAAAACTTATTTTACTGACTTGTACACACGCCCCACGGAAAAAAGACGATGCCACTAAATGCAATTTCTAGAAGCTCCTTGAAAAACCCTGTAAGCGAATCCCTATTTTTCGACACCAACCTTCAGAGACCTTTGGAGAACTTGGAGTGCGCAGTTGGGAAACATTTCGGACACAAATCCACAATTGATTGTTGGAGTGCTGGTCACTATGTAGTTAAGTACAAATATATAAAGAAAATATTGTAGTTACCAAGCTAAGCTAACAAAACCATTAAAAGATTTTTCTTATAAGGCTAAATAGCGGTGAATATGAAAAAATATAATAAATGACAATATCCTGCTTTTAAATATATTTACAAAGGCTAATAGCATCATGGATAGCATAATAATAACCATTATTTTTGAAGAAAAAAAAAAATTACTTTGCATTATTAAAAATATCCAATTTTCAGGGAATTCTTTTCTAACAGTAATTTCTATCGACGAACTACTGCCACTTGCTGATGGAGGTATTTTATTCCTTCTGAATGCTTATTAAATTCAAATGTTAAAAAAAAAGATGTTTACCTAACTACACTGTGTTACAAAAATCAGGTTTTAAAATAAACGCAGGTGGAGACCTATCACGTTTTGTAGAGCAAGTCGCACTGATTACGAAACGGTATTTAAAAAGTCCCTAACACCCCCAAAATCTGAAGTTAGGGGCAAAAAACGGTTTTTTGGGCCTTCACCCATTGAAAGAATTCTAGCTTCGTCAAATTTTTACCCATTTTCTTATAGGAGATAATTATACCTTTTCAAAAATGTATAAAACATGTGATTCAGTTAAACCACCTAGAATTTATAAGCTGTCAAAGTTCAAAAATTCCATTTTTTTGTCATTTTCCCAACTTCGACATCAATTTAAAGTATATGTTTTCAAAACAACATGCTGTTTTAATAATATATTCTTATTTCATATTCTCTTTCATATTTAATGTTGACCAACATATTAAAGAAATATATTTTAAAATGGTGGCAACCCTAAGAATGGTTCAATTTAATTAAGGCAACCCTGTGTCCATGTTCATGAAATAATTTTGCCAAAATTTTGGCATAAAATTATATTTAAACTCAATAAGGACACAAAAAAATATTAATTCTCAACACAATGGCAACCCTGACTCCTGTAAGGATAATATGGGTTGCCCATTCCAGCACGTTTTGTTTAGTCTAGAAATATATTGCATTAAATAACCTTTTTCCAAAAGGAGTAAAAAGTTATAAAATGGTTTAGGGGGAGGGGGCTACAAAACACCCTTTGATACCAATAAGTAAAAAATGATTGAGAAAATGCCAATCAATTGCCATAATTAGTATAATTTGGTTTTGGGAAACATATGCATGATATAGAAATGTTTATGTTGTTTTTTTTTTTTATCAGTTCCCTTGTGTCTTATCAGAATAAATGATTATAATGAAGTTAGATATAATTCAGGATTTTATTTTCTATTATCTTAACTTGTTTAAATCAGAAAATATCCAATTTTCTGGGAAAAGTTTTCTTATCGTAGGCATTTCATTTGATTTTCTAAAAACCTTTGAACCAGAATCTCCAGCTGCTTCAACTGTTCGAGGTCCTGCTATTCTATCGGAGATGCTATCATCCAAAATATGAAAATTTAATCCTCCTTCAATTATGTCATCATCGTAAAAGTAATCCACTAAGAAATAATTTTTTTGTAGGTTAATCAATTTGAAAATTGTAATAGATTTAATGACTTATTACATTTTCAGAATTTATTGAAATGGCGCCCAGTTTGAATAAAATTTAAATAAAACACAAAAAAAGTATAATGTATATAAACTCCTGCTCAAAATTAACGCACACATTTTTCGTCTGAAGTTATACCCCTGCATCTTATTTTAAAAGGCTTTAAAATTCTTTAATGCATTTTTTTGTGTTTTGTTATTGTTTAGCAAGTCGAAAAAATGCTAAACTGCAACAGTATTATCAACCAAAAAAAAGATAAACCAAATTTAACAATTTCAGGTCTGAAAACTGATTATAAAATTATTTTTATTTTTAAGAAGAAAAATTTAAAAAAAATGGAAGCGGGTGACGGTTCTTTCCCATAATTGTATGCAATACTTGGTATAGTCTTCTCTAGCGCATATGACAACCTGGAGTCGTTTGTGCATTCCACTAATTAACTTTTGAAGGTTTTGTTTTAACACTTCTTTCACTGAAGTTTTCAGTTGATCAAGACAGCTTGGAGGTGGATTTCGGTCGCGAATGCATCTTTTCAATATTTCCTACACATGTTCTATTAAATTCAAATCCAGATTTCTGTGTGGTTAATCCGAAGCTGGAATATTAAAATCTTGAAGATATTCTCAAACTACTCTAGCATGCATTATCGTGCATCAGACTAAACTGTGGACCAAATCTAGGGGTGATTGGAACCGGATGCTGTTCGAGGGCATCAGTCAAGTATTTTTGGGTACTTAACTTAGGTCTAGAAAGGTTCGCTAACTCCGTAGGTGTTGTAAAGCAGATTTAACTCCATGAAATTTTATGACTCTTCTTTAAAAGGTTCGGGGGTTAACAGACAGACTTCAGCAAATCTCTCCCAAAATCTTCCCGACAAACATTTTATTCCATACCTTTAATTTAAGATCACTATTGTCTCATTTGAGAAAATAACCATGATACTGTGGAATAAAGTAATAGCAGGACTTTACTTTAAAATAAATAGGATGTGCGTTAAATTTGAGCAGGAGTGTATTAAAAATGAGCATTATTAAGTTAAATATTTAATAATCATTTTTAGCAAAAAAACAAAACCGACTTCCATGGATCAAAACTGGGTTTTATGGTTTTTAAAATAGTTCCTATGGCTAAAAGTGAACGAAATTGAAATGGGACCACACTGCAGCCACCAGCTTTCCAATACAAAAAGAATTATCAAAATTGGTTCACTCAGTCCAAAGTTATGCGGTAACAAACATAAAAAAAAAAAAAAAAAAAAAAAAAAAATACAGACGAATTGAATACCTCCTCCTTTTTGGAAGTCGGTAAAAAAATTAAGGTTTAACTTAGTGATGGGAACTATCGAAGAAAAACTATCAAACTATCGATGGTTGTAAAATATCCATTCATTCGATAGTTTTAAAACATTCATTTATTAATTTAGTTACTATTTTTACTCGAATAGTTTTTTTTTTTTTATTCGATAGTTTATTCATCGAAAAGTTTCGATAGTTTATTCATTCTAATAGTTTTTTCTATACGATAGTTTTTTCTTTCAAATAGTTTTTTATGCTATAGTTTGTTCGATAGTTTTTATTCGATAGTTTTTATCCGATAGTTTTTATTCGATAGTTTTATTCGATAGTTTTTATTAGAATGAATAAATGAATGAATGAATGAATGAATGAACTATTCGATAGTTCAAATCATTCAGTTACTAACTATCGACAGTTCATTCATTCATTCATTCATTCATTCATTCATTCATTCATTCATTCATTCATTCATTCATTCATTCATTCATTCATTCATTCATTCATTCATTCATTCATTCATTCATTCATTCATTCATTCATTCATTCATTCATTCATTCATTCATTCATTCATTCATTCATTCATTCATTCATTCATTCATTCATTCATTCATTCATTCATTCATTCATTCATTCATTCATTCATTCATTCATTCATTCATTCATTCATTCATTCATTCATTCATTCATTCATTCATTCATTCATTCATTCATTCATTCATTCATTCATTCATTCATTCATTCATTCATTCATTCATTCATTCATTCATTCATTCATTCATTCATTCATTCATTCATTCATTTATTCATTCTAATAAAAACTATCGAATAAAAACTATCGGATAAAAACTATCGAATAAAAACTATTTTATATTCGATAGTTTTTATTAGAATGAATGAACTATTCGATAGTTCAAATCATTCAGTTACTAACTATCGATAGTTCAAATCATTCGATAGTTTAAATACTCATTAATATGTTTAAGGTAATGAATAAACACAACATGCATGACTCCAAATGAATCACATAAATAATAAATTTCCATTTTCTGTCAAATAAATTTTAAACAATTTTCAGAAAGTGAGTGTTCCGATGTAGATATTTTATAAATAACAGCATTTTTACGAATGAAGACATAACAACTATTTCTAACCCAAAATTAAAAAAAAAAAATTATAATTTTTTTTTATAATTTACATTTTTGAATTGTCATAGAATATCCAAGTTTCAGGGAATAATTTACGAGTTTTGGGAATTATTTCAAGTTCTGACTGTGGAGAAATACTTGATACTGCATGTACAGGTCGAACCCTTGATGCAGCCATCGGTTGTGCATAAAATAATCTACTTCCAACACCGGTTCTTTTAAGGGATACTCTTGACCGATTACGCCATATTAGACGAGCTGCAAAGTGTTGAAATGTTGATAAAATAAAGTTCATACAATAGGGTTTTAATCCAACATTTAATTAGTTAAATTTTTCAAAGTTTTGCGTTTGAAAACTTATTTCTCAGTACTATGGAAAATTACATTGGAAGTTATTTACTCCTTAGTTCTTAGTTATAACATATGACCATTGTTTTTAATTTTTTGTTTTCGATTTTAAGACTTTTTTTCAATAAGAATTTGTATGCCATACTTTTTTTTTAAATTAAAACCACTTTAGGAGAGGTTTTTGTATAATTAAAAAAAAAAAATATTCTTATATAAATTTTTGAGTTTTTAATAAATTCCTTATAAAAATATATACAAAAATATATGGATTTTCTGAAAGCATTTATATTTGAAAACTTTTACGCTAGTAAATGCGATCCAGTTGTTTTATTTTTTTTTTTTTTTATCTCTTGAGGTGTTCTACCTTCTTTCAAGAAATACATTTTTCAAAAAAAAATTAAAATATATTTTAACAGTTCGAAAACGATTTTTTTAACAGTTTCACTAAGTGTAAGAGTGATGGCTTACTTAATTGTTGAAATCGGTTAAGTTATTTACGAGAAAGTCGAAAATTATGGCAGTTTTCGAAAGTAACGGTTCAAAAACTAAATTTTTTATTTCAAAAGCTTGACCTGATTTTTGCAAAAGTGCATAAATTTTTTTATAAAAATCAAAAATCATTGAGAAAAACTATTTTTTTTTTTTATATGAGATGAACCATTCAATTTTCAATTATAGATAAATCTTGAACTTTACCTCTAGGGAGAAAAAAATAACCAAACAAAAAACATCTTTGGCTACTAAAAAGTGATAAATGAATAAGAAAATGCCAATCATTTGCCTCACCTAATTAGTATAATTTGCATTTGGGAAGTATGAAATAGAAATGTTTATGTTTGTGTCTTATTTTTGCATAAATGATTTTAATGAAGTTGGATATTATTCACGATTTTTTAATTTTTATCTTTTTATTCTTAACTTGTTTATGTTTATATCAGAAAATATCCAATTTTCTGGGAAAATTTTCCTTATCGTAGGCATTTCATTATTATACTCTCTAGAAATAGAAACCTTTGAACCAGAATCTGCAGCTACTTCAACTGTTTGAGGAGGTTCTTCTGCCATATCCTCCTCCAAAATATGAAAATTTATTCCTGTTTCAATTATATTGTCATCATCGTATTCCATAACCAATAATTCACCTAAACCTAAAACAATTTGTTTTTTAAGATTAATCAGTTTGTAAATTGTAATAGATGTAAAGATTTCAAAGTTATCAATCAACAAAATCTAAACGAATTTTATTGAAATGGCGCCCAACGTTGGATCAGAAAAAAAAAAAATTTAATATAATGCAAGAAGAGTGAGGTATAATTAAAAAAGGGACATTTACCTAGTCTTTAATTGTTTCAAAAATTAATAAACATATACCTACACAACATGCACATGACTCCCAATGAATTAAATAATAAATTGTCAATTTATGTGAGTTATTTCCATGTTCTGTCAAATATAATTTTTAACAATGTAGAATGTGGGCATTGGGCATACAAAAATATTTCTAACACAAAAAAAAATTTTTTTTTTTTTCATTAATTTACGTTTTTGATTTGTCATAGAATATCCAAGTTTCGGAGAATAATTTACGAGTTTTGGGAATTATTTCAGTTGCTGATGATGGAGATGATATTCGATGGACAGGACGAGGCCTTGATGCAGCCGATGCAGCCATTATTGGCATTGTATTAAGTAATCTATTTTCACCACCGGTTCTTTTAAGAGATACTCTTGACCTATAACGCCATATTCGACGAGCTGGAAAGTGTGGAAATGTTAAATCACAAATAAAAGCGCAAATTAAACAAATTAGTTTCTTTTTTAGGAGATACTTATTATTGAAATTTTAGACGAATTTGATAATATCAATAAGTGAAAACTCCCAAAGAATTAAATAATAAATTGCCAATTTCTGTGAGTTATTTCCATGTTCTGTCAAATAATTTTTAAGAAACCAAGAGTATGCTAAGTGTTCGGATTTAGGTATTTTATAAATAACAGGCATTTCTACGAATGAAGACATAAAAACTATTTCTAACCCAAAAAAAATTATTTCTTTTCTATAAAATTTACGTTTTTGAATTGTCATAAAATATCCATGTTTCGGGGAATAATTTACAAGTTTTGGGAATTATTTCAAGTGCTGACGGTGGAGAAATACTTGATACTGCATGCACAGGTCGAACTCCTGATGCCGCCATAATCGGCGTTGAATAAAATAATCTATTTTCTACACCGGTTCTTTTCAGAGATACTCTTGACCGATTACGCCATATTGGACGAGCTGAAAAGTGTTGAAATGTTGATACAAGTTTATACAAGTTAAATAGCAAATAAAGACAATCAAATTATAAACATTTCAGTTTTTTTTGTGGTGGGTTTCTGTGGTATTAAATTCTACTCTGTTTCACTTCACCCCCACTTTTAATATGCTGTCAAGATCAGAATTCAAAAAGGACTTGAATTTTGATATAATTTTAGGCCATCAAAGCTTAGTCATCGCAAAATAAGTAAGTTACTTCTGAACATAAAAAAGAGATTGGGAGACATAAAAAAGAGATTCGGAGACAAAATAGAACCCTGTGGAACACCAGAATTAATGTAGTAAATAACGAATTGGAAAGCAATCAACTCAAAGAGCGAGCTATAAAGTCTGTATCGGGGTGAGTCCGATAAAAACTATTTTAACCCTAGTTTACATCCCCAAAAAACTTACTACCTTTCTTGCCTGGGGTGTATTACACCCCAACAGTTTTCAGCGCATATATTTGTTTAAATTAATGTTCTGGTGAATTATTTACGTTTTTTTTGCAATCGAGTTGACATTAAAATTGTTTTTGTTTATAAATACGTGAATTGTTCGGCAAAATTTAAGGCGATTTTGTAGATAAGTGCGAAAAGCTTTGCAATTTATCAAAAATTAAGTATGAAAATATTGTTTTCTAACATAATTGTTAAAAGTGAAATAACTTTTTAAATGTAATTTTTGTTTTAGTGTCTTATTTACATAGATAAATTATTGAAAAAAATATAATAAAGGCGATGAAAAAGAAAGAGCAACAGCGTTGAGAGCAATGCTAGACTTGGGTTCCAAAACCCAGGAAACAAGTTGGACTGCTTTCAACACAGCACATTGTTGATAAAGTAGTTTTTGGACCTCAAAATAAACCTGTCATGATATTATTCTATAACGGAATAAAAGGAGTCGACTTGTTTGACCAAATGGTATCTTTATATTCATGTTCTCACCAAACCATTCGGTGGCCCATGGTTGTATTTTACAATTTATTGGATAATTCAGCATTAGCCACAGTTATTATTTTTCGCCATTTTAACCCTCCTTCAAGAAATATAAAGTTATTTAGAAACGAAAAGCTTATCCAACTTGTAGAAGAACAAATGGAAATAGAGTTGGATGATCGTTCGCATCCTTCTATAGAAAAAAAGGTTATCCAAAACTAGTCTTGATGCTCTCTATGATGCAGTATGGGAAGACAATCGCAGTTTTTCATTCAGTTCACGAGAAGCTTCCACGCAAACAGTTATTGCTAATCATAAAAAAAACGTTCGTAAAATTGCCACCTTTGTCCGAGAGCAGGCGACAGGAAATCGAGATCAACTTGCGATGTTTGTGAAAAAAACACTTGTCAACACCACATCAATACAGTTTGTACTAAATTTTTTCCAGAACTTCGATCTACCTATACCAGAATAAGCTTACACATCGAAATGTTAATTATGATTTACTTATAATTCATGAAAAATAAAATAAACACTTAAAAAAAATTGATTTATTTCACATTTTGATCATTGGGGTGTAACACACCCCAGGCAAGTGTGGACGACCTTTTTTCACACGAAATTTCCAAAAAATCAAATGGAAGCTCTTTGATAAAATAAAGAAGAAAACTATTTAGAAAAAAGAATTTTGTTCACTGATTTTGTATCCCAAGTCGAAAAACTGATTTTCTAAAAAGTTACAAGCATTTAAAAGTCGTCTGGGGTGTATCACACCCCAGGATGTAAACTAGGGTTAAGAACAGAAAATCGTATCTCTAAAATTTTTTTTTGGCATTATAAAAGAAGATTTAAGTCTTAGTAAAAGACGCACAGTAGTGCTTTTGTGCATTGAAATATTTTTTTTTTTTTTTTCATTTTCGGAGGTATTTATCTACGGACCAAAAACTCGAAACATGTTTTGGTTTTAAGATATTTTTTCACAGTGAAGAAGCCTATGAATTAAGGTTAAAAAAAAATTATTATTATTTTTTTTCATTATCGAGAAAAAATCAAGGTTAACCCCTTGTCCAAAAAAATGTGTTTTAAAAAATTTCCTCCTAATTCGTCAAGTGAGATATCAAAAGATTAGCCTTTTTAAACTCTATTCATAACTGAACCAAAAGGTTCCTGGAGGACTCCTTGCAGAGTTATTTGCATCCAAACAATATTTTCTTACATTTGGAGGTAGATATCGACCATTTCTTTGCAAGAGGTCATGAAATTTGTTTCACTGAAGAATATTAGTATGAAGAATACGAAAAAGCTGAAATTTTTTTTTTAATTCAAAATGACGGACATTATAACCGTTTAAATAAATTTTTTTCTAAAAAGTATGTAAGTTAGAAATTGAGCTAAATGCAATTTAAAGCAAACTAATCTACTACCATATATTTTGTTTGTTTGTTTTTTGTTTTCGAAATAAGATGAAAGAAATTTATTTATTTTTTTTTTTAACCATTACCAAAATTTTGTAGAATCGGAATATCACTACCAACAACTTTAAAATACAATAACAACAAAAAAATTACTTATTCATATCAAAAAATATCCAATTTTCTGGAAATTGTTTTCTTATCACAGGCATTTCAATGGGTTTACTAGAAAACCCTCCACTAGAATCTCCAACTGCTTCTTCTACTCGTATATCAATTAAGTCCGATCCAAATCTGTCACATAAATTTTCATCGCAACCAAAATAATATTCTAAAAGATAGAAAATATTTTTTGTTTGTTCTGGTTGACGAGTATAATTTTAGGCGCAAATTATTAAAAATTAATGAATAGTGGCTTTTCATTAGATATAAAATAAATAAAAAAATAACAAGGAATTGGAATTCGTTTCAATTAAAATAAAACTAAAACAAAAACAAGAATATTTTTTAACCAAGAATTATGTCTTTTAAGTGCAAAAATGATTACCTATTGTTTAAATGGCGCCCAACGCTGATTATATTGTTTACAAATCTGTGCAATCAAAAAAAATGTCCAGTGTTTGTGAATGAAATATCGTAGTTTTACCAACAAATAAATGCACCTTTGCTTTAGATCGAACCAAACATGCGTGATTCCCATTTCTTTCAAAACAAAAATAGAGATTTTGCTAACTTAAGTACAATCAAGTGAATTTCTTATAAACCAAACTTCTGGACCCAAAAATTAAGAAAGTTTTTTTTTTATAATTTGTATTTACATTTTGGAATTTTCGAAGACCCAAGTTTCAGGGAATAGTTTACGAGTTTTTCGAATTTCTTGAGATGCTGATGATTTAATTACGCCCCGTATTGGAACAGACATTGATACGGGCATTATATTTCCTCCAGATCTTACGGACCATCTCATTATCTGAACTGCAAATAAGGATTATGTGTTTAAATAATTTAAAGGATCAAAAATTTGGAAGTAGGAATTATCTAAGAATTCTTCTCTTTAGAATCAGAACTCAGAAAACCCTCCACTTGAAAAAATGCAATTTATATTGTTGGCATCAGGGTCGCAAAAAATCCACTTTTTGTTACAGTATAAATTCTACATAATTTATCTGATTTTAAAAAAAACTTTATACATAAATATATTTTTGTTTGATGATGGACATAGACTAATTTCTTTTCAATGTTTTTATGGACTCTTTTGAAGGAATACACTACAACATGCAATACAACTTGGATATGGGTTTGCTTGTTTGGGACATAGGAACAAAATTTGCAAATACTTTCCACAACACAAATTCTATCATGCACTAATATTTTTTTAACGAATTTTGAAATATTTACTTTTCATTGTTAAAAAATATCCAACTTTCTGGAAATTCTTTTCTAACTACAGTTTCTCTTCGACGACCGCCACTTGCTGGTGAAATTCTATGTTTTTTCTTTGCACTTGTAAATTCTAAATGCACCATGCGATCATCACTGTAAGCGTAATACTGAATTTCAAAGATGCCTGATAATACAAGTAAAAAAAATATTTATTAGCAATAAAGCAAAACAATAGAATACAATACAATATCTCGTTGTTTATACTTATTCAAAGCCCTGGGCCTTATTACCCTATCATTGTATATAAAGGCCCACTAAGAATATATTTAAAATTTTTATTTTGCTCTCGTTTACAGCCTCGTATTTTTTTTGTTATTAGCAATCAGTTTATAATTTTTTTAACTATACAATTTGATTTCTTAGCTAGGCCTTATTACCTGAACATACCTCACAAGTACCATAATTCTATGTTTTTCGATTTCTGAATCAATCGATCATACAAAAACAAAATTTCAAAAAAATACAATGTCCCTTTTTCGAAAATTTTTCAAAATTTTTTTAAAAATCCAAAAATTATTTTTTTTGAAATTTTATTTTTGGCTTATATTTGAGTTATATATGTGCTTCTTTACAAAAAGTTTCGTTGAAATCGAATAAGCCGTTTCGGAGAATATCGAATCAAAAAAAAAAAAAAACGGTTCTATGGCAGGTACCGTTAGTAATGATTTTCAAAACAAGATATTTTTTCTTTACAAGATAGACCTTGTCTTAAGACTTACATTTGAATTTTTTAAACAAAATCGTTGCAGCCGTTTTTAAGCAATTTCAACTTTACTAAAATCGGTATATGACAAGTACCGTTATTTTTGGTCAAAAAAAAATTAATTCAATAAAACCCCTTAGGCTGTAGCTCCTTATCCTTATACAGACCATCGTAATATCATGGAAAAATGTTATCTCAACTTTTTTTTTTTAAGAAACCGAGAAAATGATTTTTTAAGATGTAACTACCTTTGCCAAATCCCCAAGGTATGCAATCAAAATTATAAATTAGTCTACTCAAATGTAAAAGATATGCCAATCAATTAAAAGGTAGTAGATTATTTTTTTTTTTGTTTTTGAAAAAAAAAAATATGAATAATATGTATTAAGCATTATCATTTCGCATAACTTTAGTCTGAGTTAATATTTTTTTTTTTATTTCAGTGCAATTATAAAATGTAATAAAAAAGTGCATTTATTTTTTTGTTATTCATAACAAAAGAAAATCAAAAATTTACTCATTTAAATCAGAAAATATCCAATTTTCTGGAAAAATATTTCTAACAACGACAACGGCCATTTCATTGGGTTTACCCGCAGCTGAATTTTTATTGTCAACTTCATCTCCTTCTTCATCATTTGAACTTTCTTCAAAATAATCCCCACCTCCACTTCTAGCTTGTAATGGAGAATATTCCTCGTAAAGTAAGTAATCCGCTAAGAGATAATTGTCGAAGATGATTAAGTTAATCAAAAGTAAAATTAATGTGACTTTATTTTACAGTTAAATAATTAAATTTAAAAAATAATTTTTATTGCATATTTTAAGGAGTTTCATTTGTTCTGCTGAGTTCTTTTTGTAAGATATTAACCCATTTTTCTGAAACTAAGACAACTTTTAAGATTGACAAATAAGAAACCTTGCAAAACCATAGAGATATTCTGTTGTAACGGGTGGGATATTTTTATGATTATTATATTTTTTTTTACCAAATGTATTATATTACCTAAGTCTTTTATTCTTTTATAATGCCTATTATAATTATATTTTGTATTAATATATTTCAATTAAGAGCATTTTTTTGTCACGGGTGGGATAAATTAGAGACTTTTTTATGATTCTTTTTATGATATCTTAAATTATGAAAATCCAATAAAAAGGAAACAAATTAATGCCTTCATATGAGAAAAAAAATAAAATTGTAATGTCACGGGTGGGACAAATTGTTTTCAAAAAGAGTTTTTAAAGTTCAAATTATCCTTTAACAACTTTTAATGTAATTTAATAATCCTTGGATATAAAAAATATCATTTTGCATGCTTTCAATCTGGCTGAGTATTTTTTTTTATTTTCAGTGCATTTAAAATGTTATATGGAGTGCATTTATTGTTTTGTCATTCATAAATCATAACAAAAGACAAAAAAATTTACTCATTTAAATCGGAAAATATCCAATTTTCTGGAAACATATTTCTAACGAAAACGGGAATTTCATTAGATTTACCCGCATAAGAATTTTGATTTTCAATTTCATCTTCTTCTTCATCATTTAAACTATGTTCATATGCTGGGAAGAAAGAATTTATATCCGCTCCACCTCTAGGTCGTAATGGAAAATCATCATCGTAAAAGTAATCCGCTAAGAGATAATATTTGTAGATGATTTAGTTATGTTATACAAAAGTAAAATGTTTAAAAGTAATTCATTAAATCATTTGTATTGCATATTTTTAAGAGTTGCATTTCTTCTGCTGATAGTTTTTTTTTTTGTAGTCTTTTTTAACTAAGACAACTTTTAAGACTGACAAATAAGAAAACCCTGCAAAACCATAAAGATATTCTGTTGTAACGGGTGGGATACTTTTTTAGTACATTATTATTTCTTTACCAAATTGTATTAAATGTACTACATGAGTTTTTATAATACTAATTATAATTATATTTTTAGTTAATATAATTTAATAAAGGGCAATTTTTTTCTGTAACGGGTGGGACAAATATAGACTTGACTTTTTATGATTAAATCGTATGATTGGGGTTTTTGACACAAAAAATTCTTATCTTAAATTATAAAAATCCAATAAAAAAAAAATATTGTGGTTATGTCACGGGTGGGAAAAATTGTTTGCAAATATAGTTTTTAAACTTCAAATTATCCATTAACAATTTTTAATGTAATTTAGTACTCCGTGGGTATAAAACTTTGCAAACAAGTTTGTGAAATATGAAAATTTGAATTATAGAAGGTTTAAAGCTTATAAAAATGGCGCCCAATGTTGAATTTGATTGATTCTCAGAACAAAATACAACTTTACTTTAACTATCCATGCTTTAAATGGACATCTTTAAACAAGATATGACCAATGATGAATAGGTAAATGGACCCAAATTATTTAAATATTGACTATGCAAAATAAAATAACCTCAACATGCGTGATAAATTTTAAACGAACATAACAATTATTGTAAAACCCCAAAAATAAAAGTAATCGTTTTAATTTACTCTTTTCCCATATCGTATATCCAAGTTTCTGGAAATAATTTACGAGTTTTTGGTATTTTTTGAGGAGTCGATGCAGCATGTACTCGTTTGCTTGAAAACGATGCTGCACTTCCCCGTGCATAAGCAACAGCTACCGGTGCAGCCATAGCCATTTCGTCGCCCGAGAGTTGTTTTGTCGTAAACGCCAAAATGCACTTTTTTAAACTGGATATGTAGTAATAGGTTTTAGAACGTTCTCTTTTCATTTCTGTTATCAGATTTGTCCTATCGTTTACCGTTACTGAGATAATTAGTGTTCATTTTGTCGTATATCCACAAAATAAGCATCGGATTAGCGTTGGTTTGTCGTAAGCGCCAACTTTTGGCGTTTACGACAAAAATTCTATGTATTTTTCAGCTTTTTTTTCTTCAGTATTGGTTTGTCGTACGTCGTACAAAACAGATACGGTAGAAAATTTCGAACTTGTTTTGTCTTACATGTATGTAGGTATATGACCCAAATAGAATATAAACAAATATAATAAATATAATATTTATTGAAAATAAGGACTTCATGTGCTTAAGGACAACGAATTTAAAAACTAAGGGCTGCATTAAGCTTTGCGCTACTTAAGGTTTTGCACTATTCCTAGTGGTGCAAGGAAGAAATAAGTGCATCTGAGAGACATCTCAAATGTTGTATATTTTGTCATGGTTCTTGTCGTTTGTTCCTGCCGCTAGATACTTGACCTCATCCTCGGTCGCAAGTACCGCTTATAAATATGTACACTTGTTGATCTTCTATCGAACACAAGATCAAGAAGTCGACCGTCGGTCGCGGGCGCCGCTTCGTTCAAGCTCGTTGTCTTGAGCGAAGTGAAAAAAGGTCGCAGTTTTATTGTTTTATTGTTGTACACTTATTGATCTTGTCACTTCGTTCGCGCGCGCTGTCTTCAACGAAGTAAAGTGAAAAAAAGGTTGCTGTTTTATTGCTGTATACTTATTGATCTTGTATCGAACACACAAGATCAACAAGTCGACTGTAGTCGTGGGCGCTGAGCCCGTGGCGCCTCTTCGTTCACGCGCGTTATCGTGAACGAAGCGAAAAAGGGTTGCTGTGAGTTTTTTTATTGCACCCGCTCGCAAAAAACACCTGCTGGTCGAAAATTATTTTTTTAAGGCGCCATTGTTCTTCGCTAAATTTGCGTTATTGTTTTGCAAATTGATGATACTGATGATACTTTTACACTATTTTATAAAGCGAGCGGTAGAAAAGTGGAATATAAAAGCTCATCAATATTTAAAACATATAAAAAGTCTACCATAGCAACTCCTGTAAATTTGTTCAGCCAATGTCTTCAAATTACTAAAAAATCTAACTCGATAACTAAGGATAAGATTATTGATATTAAAAGCCTTTTCATATTAATGCCTAAATCAGACCAAGAATATTATGAAGCGTTATTCAAATCAAAAAATTGGAATAAATTCTTTAGTTTGATATTTATTTAGTTTACTTTTATTTATGACCATATATTAATTTATTAATTTAACCAAACTTGGTTTATTTTTATTTTATTTCTTTCATATTTCATAGCCATAGGATGACTTTTATTTTTTGTTGACATTTTTTCAATTTTTTTTTATGTTTATGGTCATATTTTTTGGTTTTTCTTTATTTATCTATTTATTTTAATAATTGAGCCTCTAAGTCAAACCAATACTACTTCTATGTAATAAGAAACTATTTTTTTAAATGTTTAATTAATAAATAAAAACGAACTGTGAAAATGTTTTTATTTATTTTTTAATATTGGAATGTCGTACGTGCATCTACTTTGTCGTACGTGTATGGGATGGAAAAAAAGTTGATTTTGGTGGCGTTTACGACAAACTGATTTTGGATAAAAACCTTGATAATTTGAAAACTAAAATAGATGTGACAATTTTGACAACATAAATATGAAGAAAATATCGCACAAAATATTCTATTAAAAATTGAAAAAAATCTATCGGCCAGTTTTTTTTTTATAAAAGCTCAAACCTTAAAATGCGATTTCCCAAAATTCCAAAATTGGCGTATACGACAAAACAATTCTCAGGCGACGATTTGATAGAATCCAACAGTTCTTGGAGAAAATCCTCCATATCCTGGCCAATAATGATTATAATATCTTCGATCTGTAATTTTATTTGCACATTTTGTTAGAAATTATTATTTCACAAATAGTAACAAATCGATTTATATTAGATTTTAAGTGACAATATAAAAAAGTGTTGGACCGAAAAATTGTTCTTTTTTGCAAAATTGCTATTTTTGAAACATTGTATGACCACGCTTATTTTGAGTTATATAATTTTCGAAGAAATCTCGTTACTGAAGTTAGAAATTGTTTATGTACTATCAGAAGGAATTTAACAACAAAAATATTTTTGAAACCAACAAAAAAAATTTTCAAATTGGGTTTAAATTTTCAACCTTAAGTAAAATTTCTTGCATAAATTGTTTTTATAAATCCTTTTAAAATTTCCATTAAAAAAAAAAAAAATTATTTTTTTTTATTTTTATTCAAATATAAAAATATGACAACTTTCTCTCTAAAATTGTAGTGTAGGTGCATTCAAAAATACTGTGTTTTGATAGATGAAATAAGAAAATAAAAAAATTTAAGGTGCAAGAAATGTATGAAAATATTTTCATGAGTTTTTGTTTAAAAGAAATTGGGAGTCAGAAAAAAAAACTATTTACATCTTGTAGTTTTCAAAAAACCATGTTTGTGGAAAGCTTTTACGAGTTTTCAAAGGTTTTGCCATCATTACATTATTTTGAATCGTTTCCTGAGGATATTGTTGAGGGGAAATTCCACCTACTGTAAGTGGCCTTGGCATTGGCCTTGGTATTGAATTCACTTTATATCTGTATCTGGGATTAAATTTGCGTCCTACAAAATAAACCAATACAAAAATACAGCTCTTTAGAGATTATTTACATATTAAGAAAAAAAATTGTTATGATAATGATCTCAAAAATTACTTAACCAATTTACTTGAAACCCGTTTTAAAGGCCTAAAATCATTTCCAAAAAAAAAAAAAAATGGCCCATATAAATTTAACATAGTAGTTGTATGAGTACCTTAAATAATTTCACAAAATATATAAACTTTTTATAGATGTTAATTTAACCAATCTAAATTAAGACCTACAAAAATAATTTTAAAAAAAATAATAGAAAAATAAGGAGAAGGAGAAGAAAACAGACACCAAAAATTCATTAAAAAAAAAAAAACAAAGTCCATGTTAAAAATTGTGCAAAATTTTAAATATTTTAAACCAATAACTATATTATAAAATAATTAATATTTAGTTTAAAATATTTAATTTTGCATACAGATGTTATTTCTATTTAAAACAAAATTGAATTACATGTTAAAACTTTCGACAATCCAGGTTTCAGGGAATTCTTTTCTTATTTCTGGAACAATATTTGCTGATGCTGATATTGGACTTGGTTCATTTTGGGGTATAGCGAAAAAATTTGTGGCACTTAAAGGTATTATTATTCCTGTCAATTTATATATCGTCAAATATTAATTTTAGGTTTTTTAATTTTATATACAGCACAAAAACAAACAAATTTGACCATAGATTTTATAAAACAAATAAATATATATATGGATAAATTATTCCCTCTATTTTAAATTTAGCTATATTTTGTTAATTTTTAAAATTTTGGAAAATATGTGACAGGGTCCACTGGCAAACGTTGATTTAATTTACATTTTTTTTAGTTCCCAGAGCAATGCACTCCATTAAATTTAAAGTTGCCATTTAAAAAGGGAAACAAATAAAATTTGTATGGGATTTGACAGTTTTTTTAATTTTTAATGGAGACTTTAAATTTAACGAGGATTGAATAAATTGAGCCCTAATGCATTTGCATATCATCCGATGAGATATAACCAATAATGTTAATTATTTAATTTTTTGAGCCAAATTATTTTTTTTTTTCTTAACAGAATTCATTAAAAAAAAAACAATATAAATTCAACATGCGTAATAAATTTCAAAACGAACACAACAATTAATTTAAACCCAAGAAAACTGCATTATTTTATAATTTACTTTTTGCCAATATCGTATATCCAAGTTTCTGGGAATAATTTACGAATTTTTGGCACCATTCCAGGAGACATTTCTGCAGATAGTCGTTTAGATCCCACATAAACCGTTGTGGCTGATGCAGCCATAGCCATTGGATAATCCCTAATTCTTGGCCAATAATTATTATACATTATTCGAACTGGAATTGATTGAAGGTTTTTATGTTTGAGTAAAAAAAGGTGAAATTTTACAAAAAATGTTAAAAATAATTGTCTAAATAACTCAAAAGCGTCAAAGACATTTACCAATTAAAAACAATCGAGGAGAAAAATCTATCGAAAAAATGTCAAATATTCTATTCACTTCAAGATAGTTTGAAAGCAATAAACTTTCAAATAAATGTATTAATTTTTTTTTTCAGATAAGAAATCGTTTTTTTTTTTTTTGTTTGAATTTGAACCACCGAATCGATTTTGATAAAATTGTCACTGTAAGTTAACAGTGGTTTAAAAATAATGAATCGTCCCAAAAACCAAAACATTCATGATTGGTGTCAAAAAATGTGGATATTGACAAAAGCTATAATTATGATTCTCCATAGCAATGATTGGTCTCAAAATTTGAGCACTTACGAAACTCAGTGCTAATCTTCCAATAATCAAGATTCCCTGTCCAAAAACCGAAATGGTGGGTCTTATTGATGCAATTTATTATGTGATATTTTTAAAAATATAAATTTTAAAATTTTTTAAAAAATCACAAAACTTAAGGAAAATTCATGAGAATTTCTGTTTTAGCACTTGAAAAATTGGTATTTTTATTGAAATTATTTTAACTGGGGATCTTCTATTTTACAGGAGTACATAAATATTCAATCTTGCTGAAGAAATTGATATATAAATTTTTTTAAAAAAAACTTTAATTCAATACTTCAAAGACGTATTAGATGCATAAAATTTCATTCAATACTTAATAATACCATGCACCATGCCTATTAAACAAAAAGTTGTTTTATCCTGGTTAATAATTTTCTTAAATTATTAATTACTTGTCAAATATCCAACTTTCCGGAAATATACTACGAACTTTGGAAAGACTTATTCCTAGAGAAGTTTTTGCAACTTGTTTTGGAATAACAGCAGCATGACTTGAACTTGAATAAGCCATAATATTAATACTTATGCGAGACTTTGTACGAGACCTTGTACGTCCACGGCCTCTTAAGACCCGCCCTGAAATTATTTGAAATATATGTCAGTGAGAATTATTTTTAAGAAGAGTAACTTGTTTCTTCCTTTGCATTAAAAAAAAAAAACAAAAATTAAATCCCCAGTACAAAAATCGTAGAGTAAATAAAAAATGTTTGCATCAAATAAATAATAATTTAAGAAAATATAT
This sequence comes from Episyrphus balteatus, assembly GCF_945859705.1. Lineage (NCBI taxonomy): Eukaryota > Metazoa > Arthropoda > Insecta > Diptera > Syrphidae > Episyrphus > Episyrphus balteatus. The sequence goes on along the minus strand of NC_079134.1, from coordinate 23,864,442 downwards.
ACAGTTTGTTTTAATATATACTTTAACCAAATTAATATTAAGCCTCAAAAATAATATAAAAATAAAGAAATAAAGAAGAGAAGAAGAAGGAAAAAGACACCAAAAACTCATTTAAAAGGAACCAAAGCTGAAATATGTGCAAAATTTAATACTTTTTAAACTAAATTTTATTAAATTTAATAATATTACGTTTAAAAAGTTTGAAATTTTGCACAATTTTTTTATTTATGTACAAGTAGATAAAAAGATAGTTAAGCCAATTGAAAAAAAAAATATAAAAAATTTAATTACGTGTTGAAATTTTCGACAATCCATGTTTCAGGGAATTCCTTTCTTATTTCTGGAACAATATTTACTGATACTGGAATTGGATCATTTACGGGTATAGGGTGACTTTGGGGTCTCAATTGAAATGCAACAGCACTTAAAGGCATTATTCCATAATATCCTGTCGATTTTATATATCAGCAAGGATTAATTTTATTTTTTTTTTTTTAATTTTTCAGCAAAAATAACAAACAAATTTTACCTATAAATTTTTATGAAAGTTAAAAAAAATTATAGACAATAACCTCCCAATTGAATCCAAATTTTACAACTCATAAAACAGGGATACCCAAAGTTGATTTTTTTTAGCATATTTGTTTTTGAAGGAGACAAAAAACAGCGTAATTTTCATGCGAGGAACCCAATTTTTAGAAAATAAAAAAAAAATAATAATGATTTATTATTTACTTTTTAAATTTATCGAATATCCAATTTTCTGAAAATAATTTACGAGATTTTAAAAGTTTTGTGCCTGAAGAAGTTTTTGTTCTCATTTTTGTACTTAAAGGTCGTATTGTTGGAGGAACATCATCATTATCCATTGAAAAGGGTACATTTATTCTTTGGCGCATATTTACACGTCCTCTCAAACTAATTCTAAACAATTGTCCTGAAATATTTATTTAGATAAATAATAAAATATATAAATTTTAAGAGTAAAAATTATTTTTTGGTATTGGTGCAGTCAAAGATTTTTCCAAAAATCGAAATATAGTCTCTTCCTCCGAATGGGAATTGGAATGAAATTCTTATTTTATATTCAAATAATGTATCATAAATTCATAAAGTTTTTTTTTGTACAAAAATTATGTTTTTATTCAAGGTCTCAAAATGGTTAAAGAGATGATCAAAGAAATTAAAAAATGCAAAAAAATAAGGGAGACTAATGAAGCATATTACTAAGCTCGATATCCTTTACCGAAAAATGCAAATTAATGAAAAAATAAACTTAAATGATTAACTTTTAATAGAAATTTAATTGATTTAATTTAATTACGTGTTAAAATTATGAACTATCCATGTTTCAGGAAATTCCTTTCTTATTTCTTTGACATTATTATTTTGTGTTGAAGGTTGAATTGCTGGTGCTGAATGGGGTCTAGGGATAATAGATAAACGCATCACCGAAGGTCTGAGTCTAGAAACTCCATTTAAAGGTCTTAATCCTATTGGAACAAAACCAAACATTTTTTTTTGATGAAATTTGACAAATCGCTTTACAATCTTTAAAAAAAAATTGCAAAATAAAGGGAAATAAAGTGGAATGAGCTGGTATATTTTTGTTTTATTTTTGTAAAATAAGTTTATATTGTTTTAAACATTGCATTGATAGAATTGAACATTTTTTGGAATAAAATGTTAAGCACTTTCTACATTTTACGTTATCGCAAAAAAACTTTCGTCTTAAAGGAGGGCAACCTTGTAAAATTCCAGATTTTTTTTCGTTTTTGTCTTTTCAATTTGAAAATTTTGTATTGGTCAAAAAGCTGATTCTATAAACTAGAACTTTTAAGTGGAAATAATATTAACTGTTGGTAACAATGAAGTTTTAATTTTTAAAACTTTTTTTTTTGGCTTAAAAATAAGAATAATACCTTGCATTTGTTTTTAGCTTTTTTTAAATCTTAATCTAATTTGTTTCAGCACTCACCTTGCACTGCACACCGTCGAAAACGAACAGATTTAATTTATTAATTAAAATAAATTAATTAAAACAATAAAATTTTAATTTGTTTTAAATACAGTTTTTCTGCAAAAATATTTATATAAAAAAATGAAACAAACGAGTATATCCACCACCGAAACATGAAAACATTAATAATACACAAATCAACTCCTAAAAATCTAGGCTTGTCTTCTTCAAAAACAACTCTTTTCAACAATATTTTGCAACAATAGATTGCCAAATAGGCTCGATAACTTGCAAAATACAAACTTCCCTTAAAACAACAACTAACAAAAAAAAAAAAAAAACACTAAAAATATATTAGAAAAAATACAAAAAGATAAACACTAAATAAAAATGATGACATATAGAATGCATAATAACAGATTTTAAAAATCATCTCACAAAGAAAAGAAAGCATGAAACAATTAAGTTTCACAACAAAAAATGGCGCACATTTAATATGGGACACAGAAATAATTACTTTTCACAGTTATCATAAATCCAAGATTCAGGGAATAATTGTCGTAATTTTGGAACACCATCGGGACCACTACCAGATGGACGGGCAGTGTCAGAAGCGAGTAACATCTGTGTCAATAAGTTAAAAGAGCTTAAGTCAATTTTTATCATTTTTCAGTATAAGCAAATGAAGTTTGTGGACCAGATTTTTTTTTACTTTTTTTGTGATTACTTTTAAACTGTTGCCGCTAAACCAACAATTTTTTTTTCTGGGTACAGGCTTGTTATACCCTTAATTTTCATATGTATATTTTTCCTTGAAAACGTTCGGGACGGCCGTTACATTTGAAAAAATAACTTACTTTGACTTAAGTATACAATTTTGCAGACATTTCAAGGAACAAAACAGCTTATGTTTACTTAAGCTGTTTTGCAAAATTGGGTTTGGTTCAAAATGCATTTTTTTAAAATGACTTGAGTCGACATAAGAACACAAATGGTTCACTCGACCACAAGTTTAAAATAGCTTATGTTGACCTAAGCGATGAATATATTTGAATTCAAATTGTCATAGTAGCTTATGTCATGACTTAAGCTTATTTAAAAAAGTGTATTATTTTTAAGATTTTGACGATTTTATACATAAGCTATTTTGCAAATGCAGTTTTTGTCCAAAAAGACTTAAGCTATTATTATATTTTTTTTAATTTAACGGTTTATATTTTGCGTAGAGAAATGAGACCCAGACTAAAACAAAGCTGAACAAAAGGTGAACATGTTAAGCAAATAAAATCGTTTTTCACTTATGTCGACATAAGCTCTTTTAACTTATTACCACAGACATATCAGCCCCTGCCGGCATGGCATCTGCCAGCATAATTGGCCCCTCCATTTCTGCCATACCGTACCATATGTTTCCTAAAACAAATTAATTTTGAAATCAAAATATTCAGCCAATTGTTTTTGGAATTGTTAACTTTAAACGAAATTTTACTCCCATTTGTCGAATTTTTTATAATATAAAATTTTTCATGAAAAATTCCTTAATCCATAGTTTTTTTTTTTCATTGAAAATCACTTGTTTTGACTGGTATAATCATACTATTGGCAAAATGTGGACAGGTACATTTATTAATTGTATAATTTTTTGAACTTAAGATGGAAGTTCTTGTAAGTAAAAAACGGGCCAAATTTGAATTATTATATTTGTTTCATTACAGATTGGTATAAACTGGTCTAATTCCACATAACGAATAAAAAAAAACTTTTGCAAGGATTTTTTTTTTGAGTTCGGTTCCTGTGGTTATTAGAGCACTTTATACCAATAATACAAATTTTATACCAGTCAGAAATATTCTTAATGAAATTATAAAATTTCTGGGTGCCGATGGTGTCCAAACTCAACTTCCCTGAATCATCCCTAAATTTAACAAAATGATGTTGAATTTTTGGCCTTCACCTCGAGTATAGTGTGCTGAGAACTTTTTTACACATAAAATTTAATTACATTTTTAAATCATCAAATATCCATGTTTCTGGAAATTCTTGACGAACTTTTATTGGTTGGTTATCAATTTCTTCTGTAGACGAATTTGAGTCGCCAAGTTCAGTTGAATCAAATGACTCAAATTGTATGGATTCTGTCATTTCATATTCAAGCAATATTATATCATATTCAAGTGAATCATAATCCAAAACTAAAAAAAAGTATTAACAATTTAATTAAGAACAAAAATGTTAAAATAAATGATGAAGCTAAATGTTAATGAACTGAACAAAACTAATCAGGGTTTTTTTTTAACTAATTTAAAAAATAAAATAATTACGTCTCATTATTATCGTATATCAGAGTTTCAGGGAATAATTTTCGTACAACCGGTTGAATATTGCTCGAAGAACTTTGAGGGGCCATAGACAAAGCAGAAATTCCTGCTGGGAATGCAAAAGCAGCAGGCATAGGTGCACCAAGACGTCTGAACATTCCAACACCACCTCTACCCCAACCTCTTATTGGGAATCCTAAAATTATATTTTTAAGATAAATTTTCTTTCTAGAGAAAATTTTGAAAAATCATGGCTTTTTTCGAAAATTTTTCGAAACTTTTACGGACATTTTTTTTCCGAATGTTGAGATGATATACTTGAAGTTCATTTTTCATGGGAATACTATTACTACATTTTGTAATTGAAAACGTACGTATTATTTTCGATTAAGTCCAGTTTATACATTCACTAAATATTAGCCCAAACTAATGGGGTTATTTCCTAACATTTTCACGTTTAGTTTTGAAGTGAATATTATCCAAAATCAATTTGAAATAACTTTTATAACTGGTATAAACTAGTCTAAGTGATAAATGTATATTTGTAAAAAATTAATTTTAATACAATTTTGACTCAATTTAGAAAGAGACCCTGAAACATCCCTAAAATATAATTACAAAAATTGTTTCCGATTTTTTTTGTAGAATTATACCATTTAGTTCTCTTTCTTTTTACTAAAAAAAAAAAAAAAACAAGACACAGCAAATACAAATAACACAACACAAAAACAACACATTTAAGAAAATTACAATGAATTGATTGGAAAGCCAATTAGGAGAAGCAACGAAGCAACAAAGAGTATTTTTTTTAATAAATTCAACAAATATTTACTCATCAATGTTGTCATATATCCAACTTTCAGGGAAAAGTTGTCGAATTACTGGTTCAATTTGGTTTGGCATTGCACCACCACTGGGCATTGAATTAACAGGAGCCATAGCTGCTGGCATAGCAGCTGGCATGGCATTAGCCAACATAACTGGACCAATACCTCCGAAAATACCACCTCCCCAACCAAAGAATCCTAGAATAATATATTTTTGTTTGGTTAGAACTTTACCGTAGAATTTTTTTTTAATCAGGGTTTTTGAAATTTGAAAAAAATCAGCCTTTTTGGAATATGTAAAACTTTCCATTAAAAAATAGTTACATTTATGATCGGAGTGTGTGTTAGACGAGATTATACCAATCAGCACACATTTGTTTAACATTACTTTTGTTGGTATTTCCATTCATGTTTATAGTTTGCCTAATTATGATATCAAACCAAGCATATTTTTCATTTCCCTTTATTCGATTCTTATTGGTATAAATATCAACAAAACCAACCAAAACTCCAAATAAAAAGTTATTATTAAAGTATTTTTAGCCATCAAATATCTCGTATTATAAATATTATACAAAACGCATTGTAATCAATTTTTGCTAATTGGTATAAACTGGTATAATTGGAGGAATTATTAATATATTCCCGTAGTTAGCAAAAAGTATAAACCTAATAGTAATTATACATAGTTTCGACGGGTTTTAAAGCTGAATTTTTAAGTTTTAGACCCAACTCAAAAATACCACATAACATAAATTAATTCAATGAAATCAGTGTTCATTTTTGAACACTGAAATTGAAATTTCTTTTTGTAGAATAATAAATTATACCACTAAGCATTCAATCCCTTCGTTAGTTTTAAGATAATAGACTCGAACAAAAATATGATGAATTAAATTGAAAACCAGTTAGAAGAAGCGACAACCCACAAAGAAATTATTTAAAAAAAAAAAAAAAATAATCTAATAAATAATTACGCTTTCATATTATCGTATATCCAAGTTTCAGGGAATAATTTTCGAACAACTGGTTGAATACTAATTCCAAAGCCACCGGCAGCTCCAGGTGCACCTTGAGCGGCCATAGGTGGTGGTGGGCCTGGAATACCTACAGCAGCAGCAAACATAACTGGACCAGCACCTCCTCCGAATCCACCACCAAATCCTCCCAAACCATGATAATATGGGAAATCTAGAATTATTTTATTTTTTAAGAGATGAGGACTCTAATTTTGAAAAGAAACATCGAAAATCGAATACAATTTCCATTCAGTTGGTAAACCTGTTTTAAGAATATCAAAATAAAGGAAGATCCTTGATTGGATGCAACAGATTTGCCCTAATAAATATTTCCCCTTCGAATTCTGCCGCCCCTATATTCTAATCTGTATTTATATCTTATTGGTATAAATATAAAAAATCAATAAAACCTTCAACTAACAAGATATTATTTGTATATCAAATAATATTAAAATTATGTGATTCATATTAGAACCAGGTTTTTTTTTTTTAATTGGTATAAACTGGTATAATTGAAGTAATTATTAATATATTTTTGTTGTTAGCAACAAAACATATATGCCAATTAATAATTTGATATAGTTTCGATGGGATTTGGTAATAGTAATAAATACAGTTATGAAAGAAACAGAAAAGTATACCAAATTACATTCACTGTAGTTTTAAAAAATAGACCCAAATAAAATATGAAGAATTAAGTTGAAAACGAATTGGAAGAAGCGAATTATTACAAAAAATAATCTAATAAATAATTACGCATTGTTGTTATCGTATATCCAAGTTTCAGGGAATAATTTTCGAACAACTGGTTGAATATTGCTTGAAAAACCAGCGCCACCGCCACCAATGGCGGCTCCAAGTCCACCATGAGCGGCCATAGGCGCTATAGCAGCAGAAGCAAATATAACTGGACCAGTACCTCCATATAATCCACCGCCGCCAAATCCCCAACCATATATTGGGAAATCTAGAATAATATTTTAAGGAGATGAGCAGATTACTTTTGAAAAGAAAAAAAATTGAAAAACGAGAGGAAATGTTTCTTTTAAATAACAGGTATAAACAATTCTTCTTTCTCCATCGCTGATTTCCATTCTATTTTTTTTTCTATTTTTTTTTCTATTCTAAAGTAAAGGTTAGACACAATAGATTTTTAAAGAAAAATCATAGAATGTTAGTAAGAAGATATTCGATGAAAGTGTTCGATGTTAATCAAAATTTAATTTAATTTCGACTTTTCAATTGATTGTTTTTTTATCTTCGAATTACTTTTTTATATCATCAACAATCCATGATTCAGGAAATTCTTGTCGAACTATTGGATTATTTTCATTTCCTGATGAAGAGAAACCCAATTCCGCTGGACTTTCAGTGTACAAGGCTTCTTCAAATATCGCAGGAGTTGTACAATCATATTGACCACAATAATAAAACACTGCAAAATAAAAATAACGGAATGCAATTCGTGATTTTAAAGATCCTTATTAAAAAAATTCCTGATTTTATGCGATGAAAATCCAAGTTACTACAAAAAAACTGTAGAAAACAAAATTTAGAAAAAAAGGTCACTCGAATGCGTGAGAATCAACAAGAACAAACAATTATTCCTTTGAAGTATTCTGCGTATGCTATTGAGTGCTCGTTAGCTCGTTTATTTATATATTTTTCTATAATTTCAAAATGCTCTTTGGTTGGTAAATTATTGGAAGTCTTACTATTTTGTCCAAAAATTGTTTAAGGCTCACAGGAATAAATGCAAAGATTAAATAATTTTGGAAAAGTAAGAGAAAACCAATGAAAGAAATAATTTTTTTTTTGAAAAAGAGCAAGAAAACTTGCTGCCAAAGATACATGCAAACTTACAGAAAAATTATTGTCTAAAAAGAAATCTTTTAGAAAATTTAACATTACAAAAAATATCAAATAAAAATGAAACAAAAAAGGAAGAAGAAGAGAGGAAAATTCTAAATTGTTAGTATTATTTGTCTGAAATTGTTTTTCTTTGTCTAATTACTTTTTAATCTCATCAACAATCCATGTTTCAAGAAATTCTTGTCGAACTATTGGGTCATTTGCATATTCTGATGAAGCAAATGATACATTCTCGGTTTTAGGAATTTTATTGAACATCGCAGGAGTTGAACAATAATAAACAGTACAATAATGAGAAACTGAAAAATAACGGGACATTATCAATAATGCTAGAGTTTCAAAAGAAATTTCTGCACAAATTCTTTTATGTAATAAAATCCGAAGTCAAAAGGAAGAACAAATTTGTTGAGGAATAAAATTTAAGGTCACTCAAAATCATGAGAATAAACAAGAACGAATTTTTTTTTATTGTCAGATGTATCAATAAATCATGTTTTCCAGATGTGAGGTCAGATGTTTTTGTTAAAATGCAAATAATATCGAACAATATATGAAAAGTAACAAAAAAAAAGTGAAAATATAAAAAATATAATTACGTTTTATTATCCGTAAATATCCAAGTTTCAGGAAATATTTGACGAACTTTTGCGATGATATTGATACCAACGACTTTATTTTCTATGTTTCCCCAACCAAACACTAAACTAAATTCCCTAAACGAAAAAATATTTACTTTAAAAAAGAATTTATTTTTGAAAATTATTTGTAAAATTGGGTTTTGGAAAAATTTTGCTTCCTACAAAAAAAAATTTTCAAAACAACGACGATAATTAAGTTTGAATGCTTAATTACTTCCCAAACTATATTTAACATGCATGCATTTAAAAAAAATTGAATCCACATTGAATGTTTGCTTGCTGATGTCCTTTTTCGATGAGCATTTTATTTTTTCTATGAAAGAACAACCACATTGAAAAAAAAAAAACAATAAAATGAGCGAAATTCCTTCTCAAAGATGGTGGACGAGAAAACACGTTTTTTTTAAGTTCCTTTTTCTTAAAACAATCCAATGCTCAATGTGATACCTATATTTACGTTTTAACATCATGATTTATCCATGTTTCTGGAAAAACTTGTCTCATTAAATCGGGATTTAATAATTCATCGACATCTTTCCAATCAACTAAACTATCAAAATAGATTAAATCACCATCGAATGGCATAAGAATTGGTTGTTCAAATGGAACCGTTATACGTAATGGTGATTCTGTAAATACTTTAAAGAGAAACAAAATCATTTTTTTAAGCATGCAATTTTGAAAGTTTTTCAAAAAAAATTTAGGAAAAAAAAAGAATATTGAATGTTTAGATCAATTTGATAATACTTATGTATAAAATATAACAACAGGGTTTTTTACAGCAACATTTTTGCATCGGTTTAAGAACTTCAAGATTTTTTTATTCCAGATGTTGAATGTAGTATAAATAATTACATCTTTTGAAGCTTCAATTAACGGCTAACAAAGTTCAATTGTTTTAATTTTATGGTCAACGATAGAAAATTAGTTATCAATTTTCGATTTTGGTCACTGTGGTGTATGAGTAATCTTTTTTATTTTGCAAAAGAATTGGATTGTGTACCAAATAATGTAACCATTTTTAACCTCTACAATAATTATAATTTTCAAAAAAAAAAAATATAAATATATACATATTATATGATAACCAAATTACATGCAAACGACGATTACATAAAGCTTCCAAATAAAAACTGAAGGAGAATTAAATAATTACTTAATAAAATCTTGTACTATCCAAGATTCAGGGAATTCTTTACGAATTTTTACACTCCTACGAGAAGGACTATAATCATCTTCCATTGCATATGCAACACTCTCCATATATAACATAGGCGCAACTCCGGCATATTCCAAGAAATAATCTAAAGAGCAAGATATTATAAAAAAAAAAATACAAAAAAAAGAACCCAAGTTTTAAAAACATTAAAAATATCTTTATTGGTAAATCGGCGAACTATAACGCAGTAAACTTTTAAGGGAAAAACAAAATAAAAAACTTTAGGGGTCACTTCTAGACGTCTTTCTTATGATGTTTCGTAAATAAGCTGAAAGTACTCTTAAATTTGTATTCAGATTTTTCAAATTAAATTTTGTGTAAGATTTCATCTCAGGGGTCACTCATCAGGGGTCTTAAAAACCTATTAAAATTTTACAAATTGTAGCAACAGCGAAGAACTATGGATCTAATATCTAACATTTTTTCATTGCTACCACTTAAAAAAAAAAGATCCATTTATAAAAATGTATACCTACAATGGGACCCCTAAAATTGTATTCAAATACAAAGGATAAATATAAAATTGCAATTTGAAAACGTTTTTCAAAACTGTTGTTTTTAAAAGAAAAAATTCTTACAAATTTGGAAAGATTACGCTGAGACCCCTTTAATTTTTTTTATAATTGGAATAATAAATAGATTATTTTTCTAAACCAAATTATTTTAAGCATGCAATTTTGAAAGTTTTTCAAAAAACAAAATTAGAAAAAAAAATTGAATTCTGAGATTAATTCGAAAAGGCTTTTTTTTAGCTGAGCTCCATTTTGGAATATCAACTACAACATTTCAAACCTCACTTTAATCCCAAATCTACATTAAGTGAACTCCTACATTAAAAAAAAAAAAAACTATAAAATATATAAAAATATGATAACCAAATTACATGCAAACCTATCTCACATGAATTATATTTCTTTAAAAGACGTTTTTTCAAAGCAATAAAAATTAAGTACAAATTAGATAATTACTTAATAAAATCCTCTACTATCCATGATTCGGGAAATTCTTTACGAATCTTAACACTCGTAAAGCTATAACCATCTTCCATTGGATCATCAACACGCTGCATATACATAGGTGCAATTCCGCCATATGCCAAAAAATAATCTAAAGAGTAAGATACTATGAAAAAAATACAAAAAAAAAAACACCGTGGTGGGTAAGCGACCTTACACTCAAATTTAAAAAAATTTTGAGTGTTGACCATAAACAAAAAATACCAAGACTGGAAATTTTCGTACGTCTTTCCCCCCGAAACCCTTTTGAGTACAGTGCTGTCTGTGAATATATGTGAAAGCCACCACGTTGATAAATGACGTTAACACGCACACATTTATAGATTCACGACATTCACCACACATTTGACACGAACACAACGATAGGTTCACGACATTCACCACACCTCGCAGCTTGTAGGCAAACGTCAGTTGACCGCCGAGTTTCCAGTCTTGGTATTTTTTGTTTATGGTGTTGACAGCATTTAAAGTGTCTTTATTTAGCAGCAGTCCTTCTCATGAAGTTTCGAAGAATTAGCTGGAGTACTCTTAAATTTGTATTCGCATTTTTTAGGGGTCCCAAAAACCTATTAACATTTTGCAAATAGTAGGAACAGGCTAGGACTCTGGATCTTAAATCAAACACATTTTTTAATTGTTATCACTTAACAAAAAACTCCGATTTGGAAAAAAAAATTTACTATGGGACCCCTAAAATTTTATTCAAATACTAAGAATAATTAATATAAAATGTTAGTAGTTTCATTCATTCACAGTACAGGGAGCAAAAAATATCGTGTCACAGAAAATTTTTAATTTGTGATATTATTCTATTGCACTACGATAAAATCCACATTCTATTTCAACAACTTATAGGGGTCACTTCCAAGCATTTTTATATGTTTTGGACCCCAATCTTATTTATTACTAGTTTTGAACAAGGGTTTTCTATTTTAAATAGACTAAGATCTAAACAAGTATGGGAAAAAATGACGATTAAGACCCCTAAAATTTTATTTTCATTCAAAAACTACTGCAGAAAATTTTTCGAAACTTCGAATTCACTCAAAGAAGTTGTTTTTATTCAATTTTTTTTTTATAGACCTCCACAAAAATTAGGGGTCACTTTTTTTTAAGCATCCTTATTTGAATGAAATCATCCTATGAATGATTTAATGAAGAATCGGTGCTTATTTTTTTTCAAATAGACTTATAGTCCAGTAATTTTAGGTTTTATCTGCGGAAAAATTCCTACTGGGCTCGATTTTGGTATAGACCTTCGTTACGGCGTTGTTATGAAGATGTGAAAAATCGACATTGATATCGTGTCCGCGTTAAGAGTTATAGGGGTCAAAAGGTCACAAAAACTGGTTTTTCACGATTTTCAGCAAAACGGTAAGTCTTATCAAAAAATTTTCAATGCAAGAATTGTAGACCAGATTATTATATATAAAAAGTGTCATGACACTTTTTTTCCTAAGACCCACCGTTTCTTAGGTATAACGATTCAAAAAGTTGAAGTTTAGTTGTAATCGTCATAATCCTATTCCTGAAAAAAAAACTCCTAACTGAAAAGTTCCTGAAATTTCATTATTTTTTTAGCTTGAATTTCGTTCCTCAACTGTTAAGAATATGGGGAAACCAAAAAAAAAATGGAAATTTTCGCCATTTTTCCGATTGGGGCCCTTCTCCCGAAACCATTTCCCTGGGAATTTTTGTTTAGAATATGTCTAAAAATATACAGGGTGTGCAATAGAGAATGGACAACCCTAAAACGGCTTATAGCTACACTTATGATTGTTCTAAAAACAGATAGAAAAAAGTTCTATCGCAACCAGTTCATAAAATATGGACTTTTTTTCGTTCAGTGTATTTTAAATTTTATCATCTTATGTTTTCGTTCACTACAACCACGAATGAATGAATTTTATTTATTTCTTTTTTTTATAATTTTCTACAATAATTGGATGAGTACATAAACACTTTAAAAATTTCATAGCTATTGCACATTTTCGTAAAAAAAATTTTGAAATCTGTTTTTTGATGCAAAATGTAAAAAAAGTATTTTATGAAAAATTTTAAACACCTGTGGTATTAAATAAATCTATAGAAACCTAGGTGGCCAACTTTCTTAAAAATATTCTGGTATAAGGAGAATATTTTTAAGAAAGTTGGCCACCTAGGTTTCTATAGATTTATTTTATACCACAGGTGTTTAAAATTTTTCATAAAATACTTTTTTTACATTTTGCATCAAAAAACAGATTTCAAAATTTTTTTTACGAAAATGTGCAATAGCTATGAAATTTTTAAAGTGTTTATGTACTCATCCAATTATTGTAGAAAATTATAAAAAAAAAGAAATAAATAAAATTCATTCATTCGTGGTTGTAGTGAACGAAAACATAAGATGATAAAATTTAAAATACACTGAACGAAAAAAAGTCCATATTTTATGAACTGGTTGCGATAGAACTTTTTTCTATCTGTTTTTAGAACAATCATAAGTGTAGCTATAAGCCGTTTTAGGGTTGTCCATTCTCTATTGCACACCCTGTATATTTTTAGACATATTCTAAACAAAAATTCCCAGGGAAATGGTTTCGGGAGAAGGGCCCCAATCGGAAAAATGGCGAAAATTTCCATTTTTTTTTTTGGTTTCCCCATATTCTTAACAGTTGAGGAACGAAATTCAAGCTAAAAAAATAATGAAATTTCAGGAACTTTTCAGTTAGGAGTTTTTTTTTCAGGAATAGGATTATGACGATTACAACTAAACTTCAACTTTTTGAATCGTTATACCTAAGAAACGGTGGGTCTTAGGAAAAAAAGTGTCATGACACTTTTTATATATAATAATCTGGTTTACAATTCTTGCATTGAAAATTTTTTGATAAGACTTACCGTTTTGCTGAAAATCGTGAAAAACCAGTTTTTGTGACCTTTTGACCCCTATAACTCTTAACGCGGACACGATATCAATGTCGATTTTTCACATCTTCATAACAACGCCGTAACGAAGGTCTATACCAAAATCGAGCCCAGTAGGAATTTTTCCGCAGATTGGGTTAAAAAATGTCTAAAATTACTGGGCTATTAATAAACACAAAAGAACAAAATTACTCTTAGGACCCCTTAAATGTGAAACTACTAAATTATAAAATTAAGGGGTCTCTACTGACATCTTTGCAAAAAAATTTTAACTGATCAAGTTTGGAATGATATTCAACGAATCTTTTACATAATTTTACTTAGGGTCCTAAACTATATTCAATACATAATTAAAAAGTTCTTATAGAATTCATCTTTTTTTTCATTAAATTCAGTGCGAATTATGCACCTACATTTTTCTAGGGTCATAGTGCAATTATGTTAGTTATCATTTCATTTTTTTTTGTTAAAAATCTTTAAATTTTTTAACTTTAGAGTGCAAATATATACAAAATTTTGTGTTTTACCCTCAACGTGCAATATTTAAAAAAAAGGCAATATTTATTCTTTCCATTAGGACTTCTAAAGTACCACAAAATCTTTGAGCATCATTTAAAGTAAAAAAAAGGAAATTTTAATAAAACAGGGAGTTTAACTACTTTCAGAACTAACCCAAAATTAATTTGGGAAAAAACGATACTAAACAAAATCTAAAAAAAACACAGGATCTATGGGGTCATAAACATACAAAAATTAACACCACTTAGAAGAAAAATAAAAGAGGTATACCTCATATTGAATGAATTGTTTCCATCAAACAATGACATCCAAATCCAAATATCACTAAAATCCGTTCGAATTTTAATCGAAGTTGATGTATTATCAATATTACTACTAATTGCTTGTGGTCTTTTTTCCAAATAATATGAATAAAGTGGTATTGGCAGCACTTAAAAAAGGAAACAAAATGAAAAATAGCAAAAAGCCGTGAAATAAATTTTGAAAAAAAAAATGAAAGAAATTTATATACAAGGTTGTGGGGTAGGCAAAAAAAGACTTTTTTAGAACATTTTTAGAACATTTCGTAGAATTTTTTAGAACTAACTTCTTATCTGTCCAAATCCATGTTTCGATGAAATTTTTTCTTACTTCTGGTACAGTTTGTACATAACTTGTTGATGGTCCAGCTAATTTAGTAATAGTTGTAGTAAGTGGAATTGTTGTTGAATAAAACATTGGAGGCCTAGTCCCTACGAAGCTATAATAAACTGCAACTGGAAGGACTTTTTTTTAATTTTTGAAAGTTTTTATAAAAGACAGTATTCATTAGAACTACAATTATTTTGTGTTATTTTTATATACAGGCAAAAGATTCAAATACAAAAAAAAAGTAGTACCGGTAGAGTGAAGTTATAAAAATATTGAAACAAAACATCAGCAAACGTTACAAGTGGGTTTTTTTTTAAGTTTTTTTGGTTTTTTGCAAGGCAAACAAAGCATACGGAAAAAAAAAATTATCAAATTTTTATTGCAAACAAAACCAACCTATACGCGTCGTTGTTAAGCCAAATCCAAGTTTCAAGAAAATTTGAACGAATTTTAACTGGTACAGTTTTTGACGTATCTCTATTTGAATCAAATCTATCAATGCTTGTTTCGACTTCGGAATCATCAAACGATACACTATCAACCGAATCGTATTCAACTTCGTCGCCTTTCAATACCACGAGTGCTTCTAAAACAAACAAATAAGTTTTTATCGTGTTTTTTTGAGTGAGTGTTTTTTTGACTTTTAAAATTTTTTTTTAAAATAAAGGTTAAAAGGTGTTAAACAAGCTTTTAAATAATATATAAGACAGCGCATTTACAATAAGTTAAGCGACTTATATATAAACAGAAGATGCAAGTGTATCTGTGTTGCGTTAACAAGACATACAAGGCGGTTCTATAATCTCAGGTAAAACATTCAGGAAAGTTCCAAAAAAGTTTTGGAAACTTTGTGTTTTTTGGTTTAGTTTTTTTTTGTTGTTGTTGTTGTTGTTGTTGTTCCTTCACCTTCAAAACACCTTTTCTTGCATCTTTCAAAAAGCTTGAAATTTTGAGAAAACTTTCAAAAAATTACTAAAAAAAAAAAAAAAACAAACCCTTTTAATCTTGAATCAGTACTGTAGGCTTCCCAAAGCCATGATTCGAGAAAGTCTTTACGAATTATTGGTGAATTATTGCTGCCACTATTAGACGAAGAAGAAGCACCATCAGCTGATGCTGATTCCGGTGAATATTCACCACTTTCAATTGGTATTGGTCCATCATTTTGTACACCAAAGGGCAATGCCATTTCGTAAACTTTTTTAACAATAAAATTTTTAGTACAAATAAAGAATTTTTTTGAAAAAATGTAAGATTTTCGACGATTCTATTTTGATTTGATTTTGTTTGTTCTTTTGCTGTGAAAGTATTTAACGAAATTTTTTTAAAAAATATTTTAAACAATACTTACTTTGATGGAATACATGATTAGCATTTGTCATTGTAACAACACCAGCTTGTGTTCCTGGATATTGACCATAACCGAATGACCATGGTGTACTGGAATCGAAACGGCTCATATCTTGGAAAATTTGATCTTTTTTCAAATCGTTGCCACTCTTGAGTAGAAGAACACTTTGATCGACACCAAGTAAACCAACATAGGAATTTGGATCGGTGTTTACTTTGATTTCAACATCAGCACCAGGTTTGGTTTCAATTGGAGCTTCAATGGAAATCTATGGAAGGATTCATGAGAAAAATTGAAGTTAAAATGATTAATCATAAATGACTTACAGAGTTTTGGAAATCCTTGGCAAAGTTAATTGTTTCTTCGGCATAATTGAAATCGGTACCAGTGACGTAGTGAATGAAGATTTTAGCTTGTGGAATCATTTGGAAGGTTGGAGTGATTTTGAAGACATGGTAGTTGCGATTTTCAGGAACCTAGAAAAGAATTTATTATTTGATATTTTTTACATCCAAGAAGTCATATTATTCTCTATAGCATATTTTCTTCCCGGGCGCCAATCGAAAATATTTTTATATATTTTTTTTAAATTTAATGTGGCCAAACACTGATTTAAAGTTCTCATCGACATCAACAAAAGTACCAAACTTAATTTTTTTCTAAAATATTAATTTTACCCGGGCGCCATTTAAGAAGAAATCTATGGAAATCCCTAGTAGATCATCTAGTATCAATATTTGATAATTATCTCATTATTCCAGGACATTCCTATTGCTACATCCTAGCAGAAGAAATGTTTCCTTGCAATATGGTTTCAGCTTGGGCGCCATTTAAATTAAAATCTTTTTATCTCCATTAATGTCAGCAAAATCTATTTGTATTACTAACATACTGTCACAAAGCATTCCTGTCGCCAAATCCAAGTAAAAGAAGTGTTTCTTTGCAATGTAGTTTCAATCTGGGCGCCATTTAAGGTATTATTTTTTTAACCCCTTCAAATTCCACCCAGAATCTATTTTTCTTTACTTACTAATTCTAGAGCATTTCTATAACCAAATCCTTGCAAAAAAAAGTATAGGGTTAAAGCCTGGGTGCCATTTAGGGTAAAATCTTTTGGACTTCCTCATATGGATTAACATTTCTAAACATTTCTATAACCAAATAAAAGGAAAAGAAATATTTTGTATGCAGTTTGGTTCCAGCCTGAGGAGAGCCATTTACGGAGGAATCTTTTGAACTTTTTCCTACGCATCTAACATCAATATTTATTTATTTATTTTATTGTTTTTTTTTTAAGAATTTCTATAATAATATCTTAGCAGAAGATTTCCTTTGCCAATATGATCCCAGTCCGGGCACCATTTCAATATAAATCTTTTGAGCTCCCTTTGGCGCCATCCAAAATGAATAGTTTTTATTATCTCATTGTCTTTAAAGCTTCCTGTCATCAAATACTAGTAGAAGAATTGTTTTCTTTACAATATGGTTCGTACTCGGGCGCCATTTAAGCGGAAGTTCTTTAAAATTCTTCCTACGCCACCAAAATTTCTTCATGGATTTCATAGTTTTTAAAGTTTTCATTTCATCTAATTTTTTTTTTTTTTTGCAAAATGACAGGGCGCCAATTAATTTAACACCACTAATTTTGACCAAATTTTAAAAGTATAAACAACAAATTTGAATGATTACGCAATAAATCCCCGACAATTTCAGGATAATATTGGATGTAATACATTTGAAGCCTCTAAAAAAATTTTGGAAAAACATTGTCTCAGCCCGGGCGCCAATTAAAAACTATGAATTAAAGATCGTTTGGTAAAAATTGAGAGAAATGGTAGCTAATCTAATGCATTGCTTATGAAATTTGGGCACAGTCAATCTAAAATAAAATAGCTTTTCTGTTTTAGCATTTCATCCCGGGCGCCAATTAAGAATTATTGGCTGTGAATTTTATTCTTACGTCAACTGCCATCTTCAGGTATATTATTATACAAATTATCGAGTTTCATACATTTATTTCACATAAACCTAGGTAAAACGTATTTTTTACTAAAATATCATCTCCGCCCGGGCGCCAATATTAAAAACTATGAATAACAATATCATAATCTGAAAACAGTTATTTTAAATATGATTTATTTTTGATTTCAGTCATTTCAAATACGATAATACAAGCTGAAGATGGTGTTATGAAACAAAAAAATAAGATTTCGTCCCGGGCGCCATCTTAGCTAAAGCAATAGTAAAATTAGTTTTTTTTATTCTAAGTACAACTGGTGTCTTTATATGAATCCTGGGCTTCATAATCGAAATCAAAATAAATAATTTAATCACATTTTTTTTCCTTTACGTCATTTCAACTAAGCTTATACTAACTGAAGATTAATTTAAAAAATGAAAAATTTTGCCCCGGGCGCCAATTAAGCAAAATTCACTGTGAATTCACGTTTTAGTTCTAATTAGTTCAATTAATTTGTTTTAAAAAAGTTAATAAGCAACCAATCATAACTAAAAAATAGTTATGGTATAGTTTTCAAAAACGTCCCTCCCCGGGCGCCAATTAACTAATAACTAAATTTTTAAAAATTACCTCAATAAGTTCACTTTGGACAATATCACCACGACCAACAATTGTATACACAAAGTATGGAATTGGTTTTCCATTTTGTACTTTAATACTGACATCTTTTCCAAGAGCAGGGCTAAAATAACAACAAAAACAAATATTAACAAAAGTTCATAAAAATCTCTCTAACATTCTAAAACTTACTTCTTTGTTTGAACTGTAAGTTTCAATGACTCATCAATTGGAGTATCAACCTTTTCAAACTTTGATAATGATGTAATATATGAGTTTGAGTCCAAGTAATTAGCTTTTACAGAGTAATAAGTCGATGACTTATCGTCAGGTAGGCTTATTTCGATTTCGGCCATGCCGTTCTTGTCAAGAATTGCAGTGTAATTCTGAGACTTTGGTGGTGGTGGAATAGTAGTAGTAGGAGTTTCTCCATCTGATGATGATGATGCTGCAACCATTTCAATTGGAATTGGATGTCTGTACCAGTAGTCTGGTGGGCTAACAGTTAATGTAACTGGGTTCTTAGTGTCTTGAACTGGTGATCCATCGAGGTTCTTTACTACGAGCTGGAAATAAATTTTTGTCAGCAAAAATACTCGACAAAAAAACCCTTAACTTACCTTGATTGTGACAGGTTTGCCTGGATAGTAAGTGTATGGTGTGTCAATACCTTCAATTTGGTATTTCTCACGATGCAAGTTAACAGTTCCTGTCGAATTTTGTTTCAATCCAGTTAATTCTTCTTCGACAATAGCCAAAATGGTCAATGGTGGAGTATAACGTTCTTTGTCCAATTTCAAGTCTTTCGAAATGTCAAATTCTACACGACCTTTGCCGTCAATTTTAACAGTCTTTTCAGCAGTTGGTTGTTCATTGTTGTCACCATAAGAGTAGTAAGAAGGCTTGACAGATACAACAGCTGACCCTTTAACAGGTTTTCCAAAGGTATATCTATCATAAAAAAAATTATGTTTATTTCAAAAGTCCATAAAAGACTTGTAAAATCGACTTACTTTGACCTAACAGTTACACTGAATTTACCATCAGCAATAGCTACATCTTTTGGAGCTTCAACCATAACTTCAAATTTAGGCAAAACATATTTGTCAACTTCGAAATTTTTAGTCTCAGTTGTACCATCGGCGCTAACTTCAATATTCCATGATCCTAAAACTGGGAATTCAGATAGTTGGAGCTCACCAGAGTAAACACCTTTGGTAAGTTCAACATCGTTAAGTTGTTTGATAAGGTTTCGTGCTCCATCCTGAAAATTCAAAATTATAATATAAAGAATTTTTGAAGGTAATTTTTCTACAAAACTACTAAACTTACATTGATCGAAATTTTAACAGGTCCATCAATTTTAGCTGGTCTTGTATTTTTATCCAAAACTAAAACACGATATTGGACTTTGTCACCTGGTTTGTAAGTGGCCTTGTCTGTTTGAACGTAGATTGACACCTGTTCAGCAGCAAAGTTCAATTTTGTTGTGTTTTTGAATTCAATGCCTGATAAACCTTCAGCTGTTAAATTGTAATCGCCATCTTTCAATTTTGGAACTTGGAACATTATAACTTTTGAAGATTTTGGTGGTACTTCAACGGTCTCTGATTTATCGAATTCAGGACCACTAAGACCAACCTTAATTTTGCATGCTGATGGAGCATCATGAACTGAGACAGAAACATGATAGTCAGATTTTGATCTCAGAGTTCCGGGTGCAACAATTGTATAAAGACTGAAAAGGAAAGATCAATATTTAGTACAATTTGAATTGTTTTTAGAAGTTATGGTAAAAAAAAGTTGGAGAAATGCATTATCTTGGAACTAGTTAGGTAATAAAAAAGTTTTTCTGCATGAATCTTTTAAATTATTTAAATTTTTTTAGCTTTTCAATTCAAGAGGAAAATAATTTTTCTTTCAATCGAAATACCATGTTTCATGTACAATCAACACTAAAACACCTTATTTTTACATTGTTGAGATAAAAAAAACTACAATTCAAGCACTTTTTTATGATAGTGGTACTCTTGTAAACTTTGTAAATTCCTCGTAAAACAAAATATTTTGAGGTGCTGGTTGCTGGGGTAGGAATCCATAAATCTAAAACTATGTATAGTAACAGTTCTAAAGAAATTATTATCGACATTTAAAGAAGATGTTAGTGAAATTCACCAACCAGTTTTCAAAAAATTAATTTTTCGAAAAAAAAATTGATATTTTTTAATAGGTATTATAAAATAATAAAACAAAAAAAAAACTCATTTCGATAAGCCTATTACATTCTCTCCTTAGCTTTGGTTAATTGAACATACTTAATTCAATCAATGAATTATTTATCCTACAAAGTATTTTTAAATACCTATTTTAATATTTCATATTCAAAATTCTGAGATAACGGTAAAAAGACGTTCTTTTCCAACACACGTTATATCTTTTGATCTAGTGCACATACAAATTTGATTTAATACGCATGCTTTAATACGCATGCTGATAACATAACCTTTTATTTGATATATCACACATAACGGTACATGCTCCACAAGTTACACAATCTTAAATTGAAAAAATTGAAAAATACCTCAAAACACCTGTGGAGATCTGTTGCCGATGACCAGCCACCAATGTAGGAAGTACCGTAATCTTAGTTTGACATAGTTGGCTCTAAAAAATTCTTACTTTTTTGTAGGCATGGTAGAAATATGATTGATACGTCATGTAAAAGGTGAAATAATCTTAGATGATATAAAATTTATTAAAGGTTGTCATATAAAAAACATGGATTTAAAGTTGATAGAATAAAAAAAAGGTAGATTTTGTCGATTTTTTTTTTCAAGAAAAATGATTTTTTTATATTTTTATTATTTTTAATATTTTTATGATACTTAACGTCATTAATAAAATACTCTTCTGCTAATGATGATGAGTCTATTATAAATATGAATCTTTTAACTGTATAAATAATAATTTAAATATTTAAAAATAATTTTATTTTTTTATTTTACTCATCTAGCTATACCTTTTTAACCTGTAAACGAACTTATATTTAAATATTCAATTAAATTGAGTTTCATGAAATGTGTTTTTTTCAATATTTGACTTTTCTTCTACAATGTTCCAGTAGTTTCAAAGTCGAAAAAGTTAAAGCTAAAGTTCTTTTTTGTTCAGTTCTATTTTCTTGTCATGGTAATAATTGTGTTCAAAAACTCAGTAATGTTGTCAAGAAAATCGAGCAATTTCAATACTTATAAACTTTTACCAAAAACACCGAGGGTTTTTTGGTTTTTTTTTTTAGATATGAAGTAATAATTATACAGGGTGTCCCAAAAGTTAACGTCGAAACGAAAACGGTAGATAGGGTAGGTGGTGACAGTTATCAGAAAAAATAATAAAAAAAATCGCAGGCATATATTTTGTGAGTTATGGGCATTTGAAAAAAAGTCGAAAAAATGGTCACCCTGTGACGGTTTTTCATGTGCCGTGACTACAAATCTTAATTTTTCTCAATTTTTTCTTTTGTTACGGAACCTTGCATAACCCTGCTTCAAAATGTATTCAAAAATTTTAACTCGGCTGCATCAGTTTTAAAGTAAATATTACTTTTTTGCCTAACTAAGTACTAAAAAATTTTACATGACTCTAATTTAATGAACCGTAGTGTAAAAAAGTTGGTGTGTTCAATTCTCTTTTCAAAATGGTATATTATTGTTGAGAATATTCCATAAATAACCGAGATAAAATTTATTTTCTTAAGAAATCCCGAAACATCGTAGTGCATTTTTTTTACACTACGGTTCATTGAATTAGAGTCATTTTAGTTCTTAGTTGGGCAAAAAAGTAATATTTACTTTAAAACTGATGCAGCTGAGCTAAAATTTTTGAATGCATTTTGAAGCAGGGTTATTTAAGGTTCCGTAACAAAAGAAAAAAAAGAGAAAAGTTAAGATTTGTAGTCACGGCACATGAAAAACCGTCACAGGGTGACCATTTTTTTGACTTTTTTTCAAATGCCCATAACTCACAAAATATATGCCTGCGATTTTTTTTTATTATTTTTCTGATAACTGTCACCACCTATCCTATCTACCGTTTTCGTTTCGACGTAAACTTTTGGGACACCCTGTATAACATTTTACCCCTGTATCTTTGCTCTGAAAAAGTTTTCGCAAAAATTCAGTGTGGTTTTCATTTCATTGGATAAACCATGGAAAAATACCTTTAAGAAATATTATGTGCCATAAATTTAGACGTCTTTTTAGTTTTGTAAACTTTTCATATTTTAGCGATTTTCCACTAAAAATATTTACAACAGGGCTTTCTACTTAAAAAAAAAAAAAACTCATTGACATCGTCTAAGATTCGTTTAAAAAAAAATTAATTTAAAATAATATTATTCCGAATATATTGTATGTTTATTGGTCTAAGTATGTATTAAAAATTAATTTAATGCAAACAAAGTCGTGCATTCAATTTAGCTTATTTCAACTTGAAGTTTACAAAAACATGCATATACATAGGTTAGGTTAGTAGGTATTTTCCAAAGCAAAGCACAAAAAAATAATAAACTATTACTTTGTTTATTCATTATAAATGACAATAGATAAATGCCAGTTTTAATTGGAAATTCCATTTTGTGGCTTGAAAACAAGTGACTGTTCAAATCAATATTATTATTAAATAAAAAAAAAAACTATTGGCCGGCTTATTTACGTAATGTTTTTTTTTTTTTGAGATTATTATACAGCTAAAATTATCTGACATGCTTTATTGTTTGAAATATCATTAAAGAAAAAAAAAACTTGTTTATTTAAAGTTGTTAATAAAATTATAAATAGACAAATAAAAAAAGTATTAAAAATTAATAACTTCAAAGATTTAATCAGAAAAAAAAAAATACAACAATAATGAAACAAGCTTAATTGAATGGCAAAGCAATTTTGATGATACAAGGGTTTTTTTTCTAATTACAAAATGCTATTATTTAATAAGCTCTTTTTTTTTGAAGATGTGATCTTTCAGATGAAGATCAATCAAAGTAACTGATTACGGTTTAAACTTATAGTTCAATGCTAAATAATTATATGATAGTTGTAATTTATTTTCAATTTTAAATAGATTTTTCTTGTACTAAAAGTATCAATTATAATGAAAAAAAAAATAATGTTTTATGTATTTAATTGGTTTTTATGTTTTTGGGTATGTATGTTCCCTCATATCTTCAAAATTTCTTATCCGAATTTGACAAACTAAAAATCTTTGGAAGCGTCATCCTTGTGCGCTGGTTATACGAGTATGCTTTTAAATATTAAATATGACATAATCTAGTATCAACAATTTTTGACAGTTCAAACTTTCAAAAGTACTGAATTAAGAAAAACTACCTATGAGATTTCAAGACTTACAACTTAGTTTTGTAAAACTATTATGAAACCATCAACCTACCAATTTACCCTATTTAATAAAAATTGCTACAAATGTATCAGCTGACTCGAAGTAACACTTTGGTTTAGATACCAATTCTGGACACAACCGGCTTTAGTACGTGCTTGCTTGTTTGAATTGCACTCTACGCAGACAGAATTACACATTTGTGTATCTGAGACTTAATATCTTAACCAAAATGACTTCCAACAGACAAACAGTTATTTGCATTAATTCATTGGTGAAGTTCAATCAAAAAATACCCCAAGAACACATTTCAGTGTCGCCGCCACCGCACACGGCAATGTTCAAGTTGAAGGATTTTGATTTATGATTTTTTATTTTTTTTTTGTTTGTTTGAAAGTCGTCTTAAACGTGTCATATTTTTACTTGTTTTATGTAGGTACGTAAATTATTGTAGGTAGGTACCTTTTCATTATTTTTGGTTATCATGTTTTTCATGTTTTAGCTAAATTTAAATTCTAACACGTCTCGAAGCTTAACAACAGAAAAAGAATACCCCCTACCTTGACCTTAGATTGTTATTTTTCGATATTGTTTTTGTTTTTATATAACTAAAATATCAACTTCAGTCAGGCTTGTGGAGAAGATTATTATTTTTTGAACCTTTAAACCAAAACCAAAAAAAAAATTAACATGTCTCTAATGATTAATAGCACAGCTGCATGCTTGGCTTCGGCAGATGTGTTTGTTGAACATGCGAAAAAGATTAAATGTGATCTTTTAAGGCAGGAACTTTTTCAGGCAAAATTATCAACAAAATAAAAATTACATAAGAAATGTTAAGTTTTTTTTAAACGGGACAGAAATTTTATTGGTTTTGAGGAAAAAATTGGTTTCCATTTGAAGAATATCTACAAAAGTAGGAAATATTTGATACGATCTTTTTATGTATTTAAATAATATTTATAACTTTAAATCATATTCAATTTAGTATCACAAATGAAATTGAGGACATGGTTCTGACGTAAAAGAAATAAAATAAAACTTTTCTGATAACCAAAAAATCATCAACAAGAACATTTAACCTGAAAATTATAATTTTTTTTTTTGAACGACTTAATAAGTTATGCAACCATGAAATAATGATGATGCATCCTTATACCGGTATCATTTTTTGTTTTGTTGACGGTTTCTGATGATATCATGAACCGGCTGTGATAATAAACATCATCTTATTTGAATTGTTACTTAAGAGATTTTTTTGCTTTTTTTCTTGGAAACAAGCAATAAAACTCATGTTTTTTTTTTTTGTTGATGTCAAGTTTGAAAAAAGCTATAAATGTCTGAGATTTTTGTATGTTTGTATTTTTGATTATAATGCAAAAGGTGGTTAGCCCTATTAAAATTTTAAATTATGTAAGAAGTTAAGAGGAAAGAAAAACTGTGATGCGGGCTGAGGTAAATTGTGATCCCTTTTATTGTTGCAAAATTTATAGAAGAATAGTTGAGAGTTGTTATTCAGAAGGACTTTTTCCAACACAGAGTAAAATAAGGCCCTTTAAATTTAGATTATGCACACTTAAAACCCCATCTGTTTAAAACAATAAGATTTATTGTTAAAATAAACAGAATTCACGTAAAATCTCTTAAATTTAACAGGAACTAAAAATAAATAGATTATTAATCAATTTTTTAACATATTTTTCAACTACCTTCGTCAAAATTAATACAGAATAAGTAAACATAATATACAGAAGACGCTATAGACGTAAAAAGCTTAACATAACCGAAATAGGGTTAGAAGTTTAAAAATTTACATATGAAAGGTATATAGTGTTTAAACGTACCCTAAGTTACCCCCAACAACCTTTTGTAAATATTAATCTCAAGAAACAATACAAATAAGCATAATTATAACTATAATTTTACTTATTTCTATTATTATCTATAAGCAAACTTATAACAAAACATGTAATCAAAATATTAGTCAGATTAAATCTTAAACATCTGTTTAAATGTTTAAACACATGTAAATTTTTAAGGTCGATTAACATGTGCGATAGTAATAATACGGTAAATTATTAAAAAGCATATCTATACAAAAATATTTATGTTTACATTGAAAAAAAAAAAAAAAAAAACATGCTCGTGTCATATCGAAAGTTTGGTGATAGCAAATATAATTTGAATAATCTCAAGAAAATGTATTTTACAAAAATAGATTCAAGCTTAAGTTGATACTATTAATATAATTACATTTATATTCCTATACCTACTCATACATTTTGTACAATTTACAAACATGCATAAGTATAAAAAGTCATCAATCTCGTCTACCCAACTAAAGTTAATTAACATGACTTGACTATATGGAAAATCACATTCACTTAAAGTTCAGATTAGAATTTTCCAAGAAATTTTAATCAATTTTGTAATATAAATTTTTCTTCTGGTTAAAAAATATCTTTATTTAACCTTGTTTACTTCAATAATCACAAGAGGTCAATTTTATATTATTATTTTATATGATTTTTGTTTAATCAAAAAAAAAAAAAAAAAAAAACTATAAAATAAAATAAAAACTTGTCATATTATCATCCATATGTGTATAAAACTTGAATTATGATTACGGATTAGTTAATCTGAATATTGAATTATAAAACTGAATTAATATTTTTGATTGCTTTTTTTTATTTTTACTTTCACTGGAAAGGAAAGTTTTTTGTTAAAGAAATCGCAAAAAAACATATGTTCATATTATCTTTTTTGGGTTTATTAAACCAAGCATGTTTTATTAAAACAAGAATATGAGTAGCATGAAAAATAAAATAAAACCCAAAAAGACATGCATGTCCTGACTAAACTCCTAGTCCTAGAAAAATGGTTTATACCTTTTTGAAAAGGGTGTTTAATATAGAATAGAATCTCATCAAAAAATTTAACATTTAGGCTGTATCTAAAAAATGGCCTAATAAGTCAACATATACTATTTCAAATGAGAAAAAACTTTAACCCTCTTGGCTCGCCATCTAGCGTCAAAATAAAAATCTGAAAAAATTAGAGGATTTTTTTTTATTATTTAGAAACAGTTTTTCTACTTAGGAACTTGTTTCAAAAATAACGAATTTTGGAGCACTTCCAGTTACTACAAAATAAAAAAAAAATAAAATTTCCCATTTTTGACCAATACTGAGCAGCTTGCTGACATTGTATACAAAGTTTTGTACAACTGAAGATTGAAGTCTTTTAATGAGTATGGCCAACGTAACGCAGCTAATATGAACCTCCAGCATTTGTAATCCCACAAAACCTCATCCCACAAAAACTTCCATTTAAAAACATATCATTACTACTTTGTTATAAAGTAAGTAGTTAAAGCTTAGAACCATGGCTGCGGGTTATATGGACCACAATATGGGAGCATAATATGGACCTACTTTATCATAGA
The DNA here is from genome assembly GCF_945859705.1 of Episyrphus balteatus. NCBI lineage: Eukaryota > Metazoa > Arthropoda > Insecta > Diptera > Syrphidae > Episyrphus > Episyrphus balteatus. Next base: position 23,836,752 of record NC_079134.1, on the reverse strand, counting down.
AAACAGAGGAAATATGCACCGTTTATAATGACAAAACATATAAAGAAAATTAAAACTTTGTTCGGATATTTAAATGTCTTAAAAACCAACTTGTCCTTCCTCAAAATCTAGAGTTTTCAGAAAAGCGATTTGAAATTATTTTTATTCATAAAAAATTAATTTTCGTCTAGCTAGACTCTAGAGTATGCTAGGAGCTTAAAGTCTTAAAACAAAACAAATTAAATGTTTGGTTCTTCATTTTTAAATCTTAAAAAAAAAAAAAGAGACTTATGTCGTTCCGCATAAATATAATTACTATTCTTATGTTTTTGTTAGAGATTTTCGAAGGCACTTGCAACTTAAAATTTTTGATTAAAACATAAAAATAATATAAAATTAAGTTTTAAAAATGCAAATACAAATTTTAGTATATAACAAAAGATTTTTTAGAATTTTTGGAAAAGCGTAAGAGTCGTTAACAAAATTTATATAGGTGTAAATATTTTCAAAAATGTTTTTAAAAAATTGCTTTGCTGATTAAAAGAAAATTTTAATCGACACATAAAAACAAAATTAAAAAAAATTCATTGATATGTATTAAAAAAACTTATGCATCAAAAACAATTTTTTTAATTTTGTATAAAAAATATATAAAAATTATTTTTTTTTTTGAAAATTTTACTTTATTTTTAGATTTTTTTTTAATTTTAGACAATAGAATTGTGACTCCCTTTTTCCGCATTCTCTATCATCGTAATGTCATGTCTGATTTGTACCTCCAGTGCGATTTCTTTTTACGAATCATAAACTTGCCCTATAATTTGTTTTCATAAGAATTCAAAAAAGAAAATAATTGCACGACTGGATCACACGTACTTGCGCCTGCAGTTCAAAGCACTATAAGAACTGTTTCTATATAAATTTTTGATAGGTATATGGGAAAATTAAAAAAAAAAATTAGGTACGTATGCAAAGTTTAATCAAAATTGTTAGAGTTGTTTTCGAGAAATTTGCAATAACTTGAACTAGTACACATTAAAAGCGATATACATATAAATATAAAAGTATAGGTATAAAAAAAAAAACAACTTTCAAGATTCCATAAAAATCATCTGTACCAAATTTGAAGAAAATCTGTTCACTCATTTAGGCTGTGAAAATGTGTACAGATGTTTTTTTTTTTTTTAATTAATGATACAGCTTTTGCAAATTTTTGGTAGCTATGTCTCAGAGGAAAAAGAGTTCAGTAAAGTACCACATTAAAAAAATACGAATATGTTTCAATTAGGTACTTAAAGTACTGATGCCATGACCATATCATACTAAAATCAATTTTTTGAACAAAATTAAAGCCGTGTTTAATTGGTACTCCTACTCAGTATTTTACTGAGTTAACATTTTATGCTGTTAACAACCACATACAAACGATCACATTTATTTATTTGCAATTATCCTTAATTGTTGAGGATTTAAAAATGTATAAGTTTAGAAAAAAAATTTCTCTGGAAACCAACAAATAAAAACGTTTTGTATATCCTTAGCAATCATTTGTTGTTGTTAACCGTGCAAAATTTTACTCAGCTAAGTACTGAGTTACCAAAAAAAAAACACGGTCTTAGACATTGCATTTATAAAAATGTGTATGCACTTATTTGGCAACTGAATATTCCCTAAGTGGATTAGTGGACCAACGAAGTGACAAAAGCAAAAGTAATTCTGAAAAGGGTTGTTGATTGAAAAAAACTTGTCTTGCTGATACTTTGTTAAAATTTTTTTTATTATTTATTATGTATCAATTTAAGGAGTGTCCTTTTTTGTAAAAGTAGGTAGGTACTACCGCAATCACAAACAGATATCTATGCAAATCGAAATGAGCGTCCACTGTAAAATTCCAGAGTATAATTTCAAAAATAGGTACGTAAAAAGTAACTATCATTCAAGCCACTCAGACGAATCATAAATCAATAATGTCGAATTGGTAATAACTTCTCCATCAGGGACAACGCAACACACTTAGGTAAATATTGCAATCATCGTAATGTTTCCTTTAGCATATTGCATTAAAAAAAAGGAAAAAAAAAATAGTCCATTAAGATAAGGATTCACCTTCGAAGCCGGATGCAATATTAAAATCACAAACAAAAAAACTATTTTCCATTGTATAGGTATTGCTCTATTTTGCAAATATAAAATCTTTGATAAGAACCAATACATTGTTCATGATGATCCCACAAAAAAAAAAAAAAAATTCAACCAAAAAAAAAAAGGTCAACTGATTACCCTGACACTAAAATGCAGAGATAAAAAAGGCAAAAACTGTTAACAATTCTTTATCAAGGCATCATCACCTCTGAAAAACCCCCGTTTTCCAAATGAAACAAAAAACAAAAAATAATACAAAACAACAAAAAAAAAAGCAACCAATCTGGTTTAATAAAAGACTGATCATGATGATGATCATCATCATCAATGGCGTCATTATAAACCGGCAAATTAACATCAAAATGCAAATGAAGTAAACAATTATTTTTGTGGTTACTCATTGAATTGTTTTTGTAAGAATTTAATTTTTAATAAAATTCTAAAAAAAAAAAAAATAGATAAAATAACAAATCTCCACCATTTTTTACAACAAAAACAAAAAAAAACTATTAAATATGAAAAAATTATTATTATTAATTTTAGGTACGAACCCGTTGCACTGGACTAAAATTGCAATTTGCAAAATACAAAGACCGATTGCTAAAAGTCGCGACATAATTATGTCTAGAAGAGAATTCTCTTATAGAATTTAATTAATTTTTTTTGTTTTTTATTTTGTTAAATAAATTAACAACACTAAAAAAAAAACACTTAACGACCGTAAAAAAAAACAAAGACAGAATAAATACAAGTCAAAGCGGTAGACACAACTGATCGTCAACGCAGTAAAACTGCGAATGATCAAACCTGGGCTCTGTGATCACGTAAGTCAACTTTGCGGTGTAGATCCCTTAGCTCTTATGACCGCTGGCTGCTGGAAGTTATGGAATAGCAACATTTTATTTGTTTAGGTTTTAGTGTTGTTTTTTTTTTTTTTGTTTTTGTTGTTTTAATTTATGTTTTTTTTTTGTGTTTTTTTTTTTTTAATCGCTGTTTAGTTTTATTTTTACTCCACTATAGATCAGTGGCGGTAGTGTTTCTGTGTACAGTGACGATCATCGTACACACATCTGCATTGGATTGGAAAGCGAATAAAATCGATGTTATTTTGTTCGTCTGGTTTTTTTGTGGGATCTGGAAAACCCAGAAGAAAAAACTTGGAATCTTAAGTCCAAAAATAACAAACATAATATTATGCATACACAAGTAAAGTACCTATGAGATGATAATGTGAAGCTGTGTGATCTCTGATCTTGGTAGGAGGTTAAGTGAAAAAAAAAATCGTTAAGAACAAACTATAACTGAGAAGATCTTGTGAATCATATGGAACATGTTGTATTGACAAATTTTGCAAAAAAAAATATATTTTCTGGTATAACTGATTTTACAATAAATGTAAAAACTTGTTATAATAAAAGTATCTACCTGAGATTGAATCGATCAGTTAATTCTGCAAAATTATACTTTTAATGAATAGCGTCAAGTTTATAAATCGTCATTAATAACTAAGCTTCCTATTAAAAGTATATTTTAATTCAATCATTTTGTTTATTAATTAGTTGTCTAAGGGCCAAATTTTCAATAGTCAGTTAAACAGTCAGTTAGTACCTACTTATTCCCCAGATAGAGAGAAAATCAATTCTTCAACAGTCAGATATAGCTTATTACTAGAATAAAACATTTAATAGAGGAATAAAACTATGTGCTTCTTTCAGAGACGAATAAAATTTATTCTAAGGAATAATCTCAACAAAAATATTATGTCAATTGTCAAAGCTGTTTTAAAAAAAAATTTGAAAAAAATACAACGGAACACAAGAAAACAAAAAACAATTATGAAATATGAATAAATTGACGTTTAATTTTGAATATTTTTGAATTTGACAATTTTTTTTTGTTGCTATTCTGTATAATAATTTTTGTTGATTGAAAAATTCAATGTTGTTATCTGACTGTTTATGAGCCTAATAACTTTATTCGTCGAACAGTTAACTGACTGTTTATTAGAAGATTGAAAAATCACCTCTAAGCAGGGGCGTAGCGGGGCGACGCCCCGGGGCCCCCGACCGACCTCAGGGCCCCCACTGAAGACAATGCAGAGAAGGAAACTGTTAACATAAATTGAGTTACGAAGTAAATTAAAATGAGTTTGAATCACTTCGGATACAAGGGAGACAAATTATGTCATTCAGTGTAATGTATAATGTAGCCACATAATATGTATATATTGATTTGATAAAAAGGTTACCCCAGGGGCTCCAAAAGGAAATAAACTGCTTTTTTAAAAGAAAAATTATAATTTTATCTTAGGGACCCAAAAAATATTACTTGAAAAATCTTTGCAACCACAAATAATACATTAGGGGCCCCAAAAAAGCAAACAACAACTTCAAGCCAGGGCTCTGCAGGGACCCCAAATGCCTTTACTTCAGTACTTAAAAAAAATTGTTTTTTTTTTGCCCCAACATAAATACATCAGGGCACAAACTAAAAACATTACATTATTGGTGGCATTCCGAATATTACATCAGAACAGAGGCTTCAATACCTATTAATTCTTTGCTCCAAAAAAATTATATTATATTTTAGGGGCCTCTAAGCACTTAATTTTGATAATTTTGAGGCCCCAAAAATTATTTTTCAGGGGCCCCAAAAGAAATAAACTATGTTTGATGATGGAAAATCAAATGTGTACACATTACTTTAGAACAGAGACCCCAAGAACTATCAATTCTAAGCTAAACAAATTTTATTTTAGAGGTCTCTTAATATTTAATTTTAGGCCCCAAAATAAAAAAAAATATGTCTGATGATGGAAACTCAAATATGTATTTATTACTTCAGAACAGAGGCCCCAAGAACTATCAATTCTAAGCTTCAAAAATTTTTATTTTAGGGGCCGCTAAATATTTAAATTTGAGGGCCCCAAAATGAATTTTTCAGGGGCCCAACAATAAAAAAAAATTATGTTTGATGATGGAAAATCAAATATGTACATTTACATATTACTTCAGAACAGAGGCTCCAAGAATTATCAATTCTAAGTTAAAAAAAAAAATTATTTTAGGGGTCTCTAAATATTTCATTTTAGGCAAAGTGCATTACGAACATATTAAAACATTAAAATAAACCTAAAAATATATAAGCCATACAAAAAAAATGTATGGCGTATACGTACTTTTTTTTCTATCTAAAGGGCCCCCAAATATAAAAGGGGCATCAAAATTTAGTCTTGCCCCGGGGCCCCGAGCGACCACTCAACGTACGCCACTGGCTCTAAGTGTGTTTAACATTACAATTTTTTCTATTCTGTTGAGGAAGGCCGTACGTCATATCAGGTAGTTCTTAATATTGGCATAGTTATTTTCTTATTTATATTAATTGTCAAAAAATGCAAAAAAAAACGTCAAAAAATACCCGAGTTTAAAATAAAACTTTTGATATGAAAATATCGTTGACAAATAATGGAACATTGAAAGAATTTTGCATAAATCCTATAGATTTCCTATGTTTGTTAAAAATTAAACGTTAATGGCAAAATGTTAAAAGTGGGTATTTTCATTGTAACGGGTGTGACACAGTAACTTAAGTTTTGTTCCTAGCTTGTGTACTATGCAGGAAATATGGTGTTTAATAGCTTCAACACCTAATTTAATTTAATTTTAATATAATGTTTAAAATACCATTATGCTAACCTGTCTTTCAACTTCACAAATTCTTAAAATTAGATGTAACGGGTGTGATGTTAGAAAATCCATTCAGCCATATTGTAGATTTTTTAAATGAAAAGTTGTAGATGTCGTATTCAATGTGAAAAAAGATTTCATTATGTTGCATTTATCTAAGCCTATATTTCAAAGAAAATAATTTAAAAAAAAATTGGTTTTATAACAATTCAAAAAACGGTTGTGACAATTTTTTGTAGTGGGTGTGCCATTATAAGAAAAAATGTATTTTTAAAATGCATAAACATTCAAAAACTTGAATTTCAAATACTTAATATTTATTAATTATAATTAAATTGAAGTATACCACTATAACATAAAAATATACTAGTTTGAAGTTATTAAAGTATTAGTATTCAAAAACCATCATTAAATTTCTTATAGTTTCACTTTTATTTTTAGGCTAGGCTATTGGTGGTCAACTTACGTGGAATTATATAAATGTATAATATTATTTGCTAACTTAATTGTTAACTCCAAAGTAAGTGCGAGAGCTCTTAAAGAGCTCAAAAGTTATTTTAGGTGTGTCTCAAGCTTCTGACAAAGTATAGCTCAAGACAGGTCCTGTCTGAAGGATTAAATACAATTTTGAAAAAAATATTTCGAGAATCGAGTTAAAAACGAGCAGGTATATTCAGAACTTGAAAAAATAGTGCCTTGGGTACCTATCACAATTTCTGATGCTCGTAAGTCTGTTGAAGATTTCAACATGTACCTACACAAAAAAATGAAAAACGAATTCATTGCTATAGTTGGCAGTGCTATTTATCTGCATGTTTACACAACTTTTTTGGTCATCACAAATCAAAATAATGTATGTAGGTGCTGTTTTAGACATTGTAATAATAATTTGATTGGATACCACACCTTTTTTGTAGAAAATCTTGATATCTCCTTAGCTTTTTAATTCAACTGTCAAACTGTACGACGACGACCGACGACGACGACCGACGACGACGGTTAGGTCCTTACAAGAGATGCATTTGTAAATTTTTTTATAAATTGGTTGGTAACACACCCTTTAGGAAGAAAATCTGAAGTTTGGAATTCGTTTCTTTATTTAAAGTAATTCTGCCACGCTACCATCTTTAAAGACGACAATATTCAGAAGAAATGTTGGCTCATAATAACAACTATTATATCTAATAACACTGGTTTACACCCAAAACGGACACTCAATCCCACTGTTCTTTTCTAACGTACTTTGGCCTCAGGGACTCAGAAATCACTTTAAAAAAAAAATACGATGGATACGTTTTCGAGATATGGTTTTTGAAAGTTTTTTGTCGTTGTTTTTTCCAGCCTACTTAGTATTCGGGCTATATCTTGAGTAATAAGCGACTAATCTGAACAGAAAAGCTGGCGACTGAAAGCTGAGTAAATAAGCAACAAACGCTAGAATAACTTTTCTGGGTCACTCCAGATGTATAAGTGCAATGTATTAAAACATTTTAAAAAATCGTTTTTTAAGGAAATTTGCAAAAAAAACTTTATTACTGAAAGAAAAAATCAAAATCTTTTGAATCCTCATAGTTTAAAATTTTTTATGTATAGAACACTTTCTTGCAAAGATAAAAAGATAATTTTCTTCAAAATCTATTGATAAATTATAAAACTTTTTCTGTTACTTTTTGAGTTTTTGTCTATAACTTGAAAAGCAAGCCGAATTTTAAAATTTGTATTAAGTAATTTTCTGTAGATAATTAAATTTCCTATCGATGTATATCCTTTTTAAAAAAAATTAAAAATTGATAGATTGTAAAAAAAACTTAAGAAAAACTATTCATAAAAGATAAAAAAACGAAATTTTGATGTTTTTACTAAATAGTCTATTTTTATCATTTGAGCATTTATAGACATTGAACATGTAAAGGAGAAAAGAAGATACTTTATCTTTCAACATAATGGTCACAAAAATTGAATACGGCTAAAATTGAATAGATTATGAACTTTAAAATTCTACTGTTTTTGGTCTTTTTGAACCATTTTTCTTCAACTCATTTTAGAATTTGTAATTAGGAGTTTTGTATTTCTTAATTTTTATCAATTTATACCACTTTTTTTCTAAAAAATAATCTCATATGATATCGTTTATCCTAAATCCCGAAACTATTTTTTTATTTTATAAAATGTTTCAAATGAAAAAAGATTTACTATTTGTTTTGCATTAAGTGGTTTCATGGTTTAAATTAATGATAAAAAGTAATTTTAAATAAAATATGCATACAATAAAACCACTGATAAACACCATTTTTTAAAATATGTTTTAAAGAAAAATGGTTCAGAAAGAGAAAAACAGTAGATTTTAAAAGTATATATCTATCCATAAATATTTTTTTAAATAAGATTTTCGTGTTTTCTGGGCTCGAAAAGTATAACGGCACTTGGTGTCCAAAAAATTTTTATTTTTTTGTAAACTATAAATAATTATAAAATAATTTTTATTGTGAGCCATAATTTATTTCTTATTCTTGCATAAATAAGGAGTGGCTTTTCAAAAGGGGATCATAAACACTTTTTGTCATTTCTCAGAAAATCGAAAAATTAAAACCAAAATTATAATTTTTCATACTATTTTCAACTATCACCGGTTTTCCGAGACCGATTTATGGGATCAATTTCCTATTTTTATAACTTGGACTGGTTAAATTAATGTCGAAAGCAGAACTGTAAATTCATTTTCAAAAAAATGAAAAGTGGTTTTCCATTTTGAAAAGAATTTCCTATTTATATATTTATTCATATAATATTGTAATTGTTGCATTGATATATAAAATTTCTAAAATTAAGAATTACGATGTTAAATTTGCAATTACCAGGACTTACTTTATTAACCCATTAGCGGTGAAATGAGGATTTTGTAATTGATTAAAATAAATCAGCTGCAATTTCCATACAAAAACTACGTAGAGTGAGTTTTTAGTTAGGCATTCCTGACAAATTGCATAAAGTGGACTTCCCCTTTTACCAAAATAATTAAATCGACGAATCAGATCTTACAACAACTATAATTTTATTAAGCACATGTAAGGGTTTTTTGCTCCCATGTCATTATTTTCAATAAATATGAATATTGTTTTTTGTTTTTAACCCTCTGTAGGCACACCTCTTTTTTGCGAATTTGGTTTATACTTTTTCATGTCGCTAGAACTTTTTTCGGTCTCACTATTTCATATAGAATCCATATATGAAATTGATGTAGAATTTTCAGAGGAATTTGAATATTGTATTCACAAATGCAAAAAAATGTATTTTCACCCTTATAAAGACACTTTTTTGTGATCACTTTCTATTTTTGTCCTGCCAAATTCGCACCCGTGTGCCGACAGAGGGTTAATAAATAAATTATTAAATAAAAAATTGTTTCTAATTAAGGAACAAATAGGTGCTTTTTTTTGATAAAAGCATATTGGACTGGAATCAAGTTCAAAACAAAATAGAGCTAAGGAAAAATGATACATTTTTAAGACTTTAGTCAAAAAATCAGCAAACTTTATTGATAAATTGTTGAAGAAAATATCATTTCTTGGAAGTTTAGCTTCAAAGATTTTTGTCAAAAATTAAAAATAGCAGAGGTATTGGTTATTTACTAAAACTATTTTTTTTTTTGCTAAATCCAAGATGGCGGTTTTGACCAAACTTCAATTTTCCCGATAGTGTCCCATTTTACCGCTCTGTTAAGAAAAAACTAAGCAAGATATTTTTTTTTATTTTCAGACGTTAAAAAATAGCTCAAAATCATGTTCATTATCATAATTATCCACAAGCAATATTTTTGGTCTTGAGGAAGGATGACCTATTTCACTCGTAAACTTTTAGATTCATTGGGTTTTTCTATTTAATTATGTCTTTTCTAATCATGGTCTAAAAATGCAGATTAACAATACACTCATTTTAATCTCTAGGTCATTTTTTTTTTCTGTGTCCAATTGTATTGTATTTTAAATGAAAGAAATATATATTTTCCATTATCATCACTTAAAATAAAAAAATTGATAAATATTTATAATATGAGTAAAATAGTGGTCAACTTGAATTCTATGACAGATTTTTGGTATTTACTTTATAAACAAAAGGTTATAGGGTAAAGTTTTACTTTTATATTTAATGATAATTTAATCAAAATTCCTATAAAAAATGAAATAGTAAAAAATGGGATTTTCCAGAATCATTATCACACTTACGTGACGGTATAAGTGCCTATTTGTCTGTGTAGCTGACTCGAGTTTTTTACTTAAAATTTGGTAAAAAATTACTATCAATTAAAAATCCCTTTTTTAATTGCGTTATTACAATCTCACATGTATTCTATTTACTAGTAGACATTTACCTAGTAGACAAATTAGCTGTTTTTTTAGAAATGTAAAAAAATTTGGAACTGTTATTAAAGTAAAAGGTAAGTTCGATAGAACCATATATTTTTTATACCTGACTTTCTTGAAACGACTCAACAGATTTTGACGATCATTTTTTATATTTTCTCTGCAATGCTCAACTTGAAATAGGGATAAGAAGTAAGAACCATATTCTTAGACTTGAAGAAAACGACAAAAAAATTTTTCTAGCAAAAAAAAAACCATTCGATGGAAATTTTTCAACACCAATACATTTAATTTAAAAAAATATATCTCCTGTCAAATTTTGTTTTGTAGATTGGGTTTTTTTTTATCAAACTAAATTTCGCTGTTATTTGTTTAACAACACAATACAATAATTCTTTAGAATTTGAGAATATTAAGAAAGTTCATGAAAGTCATGTGGTTTATTTTATTATTTTTTTTTAAATTCAAGCACGACTTTGCTTTGTATTGTTTTAAATTATTGTGGTTAAATAACTATTTTAGAAGATTAAAAAAAGCTGTAGAAAAATGTTCTCTGATTTAATCAAGATTAATCGTTGTAGTTTTTAAAAGCAATAAATAAAGAAATTAATTTTTGAATATAAAACAAACATGTGATTAATACAAGTATTTATTTAAGGCCTCAAGTAATATAATGTAAGTCATTTATCAACAGCAAAAAACAGCTGTATTATAAATCCGGTTATTTTGCATCATAATAAAAACAAGAATAAAGGATTTAACGTGGTAACTATACAGGGGGTCTGTATGAATTTGTATGACAAGATTATGATGAAGGATTGGGGTCAAAATTCTGCCGGTTTCAAAATTCAAAATTTTGCTTTCAAAATTCTGCTTTTCATAATTCTGTTTTACATAATTCTTTAAAAAATTAAGAAATGGTTTGGAAAATATTTTTAATTTTATGCAGAATTATGTAAAATTATAATCCTGCTGTTTATTTGATCACTCACTCATTTTGTCATTTTTTTTTTGTTCATTGTTTTTTTTTTTTTTTTTTGATAAATCAATCAATTAAAAAAATATTAAGAAAAGCTGTTCAATGGGCAGGTTCAGAAACGTTAGGGACTAAATATTTAGATAATTTCTCGGCCTCTGATTGGTCAACTGTCAAAAAAAATCCTTCCAATTTAGGTAATTTTATTGGAAAGCTAACTGGAAAATTAGGCAAGAAAATTTTACCTAAAAATCTAGTAAAGTTTTTTTTGTCAACATAACCGCTGATTGTTTTTAACTACAGAATTTCGTTAGCAAAATTGAATTTAACTGTGTGAAAAACGAGTTAAAAGTGCATTATCGGTTATAATTAATATTATTTATTTATTAAAGTAAAGGTAAATTCGGTGTTTGCCCCATGCGGTCTTAATTAAATTTCGAAATTTGGCTATAACATCATATCCAAACTAATTTAGTCAATTTACTCCAATTTCCGTTCAGAAAATGACATTCCCTAATTATTTAGTCCCTAATATTTCCTGAACGTGTCCAATCAAATAAAAATTAATATTCAAAAAATTTAATGATAAAATACAGAATTTTTGTAAAAAAAGCAAAATTTTGAACAGCAGATAAAATTCGGACCCGCTTCCTATCATGAATCATGGTGGGACCAATTGTGCCCTATTTATTGTGGAGAAGGTATTTTTAACATGGAGGCTTCCTCACATTTTCGTTCTTCTAATTTGATCAAACTTTAATTTGTTCCTCCTGTAAGTTTGAGATAAAGAGACATACGAATTGAAATATGGTAGCAGAACTCATTTTTATAGAAAACCAATGCTTTGTATACTCATGTCATATGCATCCTACTTGTGTCAACTCTAAGTAGCTTTTTTTTTAATTTTGGTGTTTTGCCTGTAGGTACAATTTATTGGGTATTTCTGAGCAGAAATGTGAATTTTCATAATTCTTCCAATTTCTTCTTCAACTTTCAATTCTATTTGAATTGATAATATAAAAAAAAAACACTTTCATGAAAAAATGAAATTCCATACATCATTCATATTGGTTATATTTTTATAATCACTTCAAAGTTAAAAATACCTGTTAATTAAAAATTTTAAGTAAAACCCCATTTTTATCGCGATACTATTTATTTTTTTTTTTAACACTTCTACCCTGATAGGTACCTATACAAATTAATTTTTTTCCCACCCTCGATCATAATAATTAGTTTTTAACCAAACGTGACATAGTTTATTTAAATAAAAAATAAAATGTGAATTGATATTGTCTACCCATATAATTTTTATTTTATCGGTTTATATTTTTCTGTCTAATTAAGCAATATAGTTGTGTTAAAAAAAAAATAAAAATTTATAAAATAATGCGAATTACTTAATAATAAATTACCTACTTTAGATTTTATCATTTGATCTATTTCATAAATCGAATGTAATTCAACCCTCTCTTTACGATCACTTTCATCTGAACTTAAAATCTACCCCTTCTATCTCTTACACTCTTCTTTATACCGATGGACTAATTAATTTTGAAATGTCGCTCGTTTTTTTGTTTGTAAATTTATTTCATATATTGTTGACATATAGAAGAGCTTTATGATCTTATCTGTGCGGGAGTCACCATTTCCATTGAAAAATAATTATAATTGAATGAAACCAGAGCTCAATGAGTTACATAACATAAAAATGTATCCCCCTCATGTTATTGTTATGATTGGAGCTTAGTTCAGGGTTGGACTTGGACAATCATTAAAAAAAGATTTCATAGAAGCTTACAAAACTAAAAATTGGGTTCCGAAAAAAAAATGTAAAATTGTAAAAAAAAAAGTTTAGAAATTTTAGTCACAACGAAGTACTTGCCTCTTCAAGGTGATTCCCGAACAATTATTCGTTTATTCCTTCACATAGGCGTGAGCTTACATTTCAAGTTCAAAGTTCTTAACTTTTTCTAGAATAGGTACCAAAGGTTAATGTTTTTTCGTAGCTGACGTTATTCCGCCAACGAAACCGACACTATACGTATGTATAACACCTCGGATAAGGTACGTAGGTTCATTGCCGTAGCTAGGATTTCATTTCGGGGGGGGGGGGGGGGGGGGGGGGCGTTAGCTCAGACCAAACAAATTTTTTTTTTTAGAAATCACAATACTTTTATCAACTATATGTAACTGCAGTCGATTCTAAATCCCGCTAAATCAAATAGTCATTTGAACTCTGTAGAAGCGAAAAATTTGCCAATATCCTTTTTAAGTATTTCTTAGGAGAGGAATTCGTAGTTAAAAGTTTAAAAAAGCCCTGCTTACGAATTTAAAAATGGCCGAACATTCAGCGGCATCTCTAGTTTTGTAGATACAAAGAGTGATAAGTTGGTTGATATAAATTGCGAGCGTTAGCGAGCAAGAAAATTTTTTTTAAGAAACAAATTTTAACCATTCTAAGGCTTTATAAAAAAAATTATTTCGTACCTACAATTATATATAAAACATTGAAAAATGGACTTTTTCTTGCACTGAAATTTTGTAGCAGAAAATTGACAGGTACATTCTATCTATTGAGTTCTTAATCAAATTAGCAATACTTAAAAACCAAAATTTTAAATAATAGTTGTTTGACATGAGCTAATTACACTGGTCAACAAGATTTTTGTTACAGAAACCAGGGTATACTTTTCTATAGGCTGAGCTCGAATCCGAAGTCAGAAAAATTCTATCACATCACGTTTTCGAGATATTCCCGTTAGAAAATCGAAAATGCCGATTTTTACCAGTTTTCAAAGTTATTTTTTAGCGTTTACTTATTTTTTTTTTTTAAATTAAATTTGCAACAGTTTCTAAAAGAATTGTGTCAAAATTTGAAAGCGATTGGTACAGAACTTTTCGATATTTGCTATTAAAAGCAAATAAATATGAGATGCCCCAAACACTTTGATTTCAAGTTATGATTTCTCGAGGAAGAAAATAGATATTTAAAAGATTTAACCGGATTTAGAGAGACAAAACTTAATTTTTTTAGAAACTGTTACAAATTCAATTTAAAAAAAAATAAGTAAACGCTAAAAAATAACCCTAAAAACGGGTAAAAAGCGGGATTTTCGATTTTCTAACAGGAATATCTCAAAAACGTGATGTGATCGAATTTTTCTGACTTCGGTTTCGAGCTCAGCACACAAAAAACCTATAGAAGAGTATACCCTGGTTTCTGTAACAAAAAAGAAGTTTAATTTTGTTTACCAGTGTTATACTTCACTTTGAAATTTAACAATAAACTGAAATTGTTTAATTTTATAATTTGAAACAAAAGAATAACGAAATGTTGTAAATACAGTGCTTTGCAAAAGTATAATCGCACCATATAAAAATGCTATTTATATAAAACCGAGTATTGCAGCGACACCCTACTATTTTTTTTATTAAAGGGGATCAAAAAACAAGAATATTGAGAAGAACAAAATGTCCCGTTACTTTCTCTTGTAATTTTTAGAAATACATAAAAACAAGTTTTTCTTCCATTGCAAAAGTATAATCGCATTTTTTTTATTTTGAGTATGGCCAACAAGGTTTTTGTTACAGAAACCAAAATATACTTTTCTAAAGGTTTTTTATGTGCTGAGCTCGAATCCGAACTCAGAAAAATTCTATCACATCGCGTTTTTGAGATATTCCTGTTAGAAAATCGAAAATCCCGCTTTTTACCAGTTTTCGAGGTTATTTCCTAGCGTTGGTAGGTACTACAGTCTCTGAATAAATCGATACATTTATTTTCGCTTACATACTGGATTTAAGGTTAACATAGAACAAAAGTGGGTAATGAGCAACTGAAGATATCTCGGACAGTAGAAAAGATGTCCGAAAGATTTAAATAGATTTAAGGGTAATATTTCAAAAACGAGATGTGATCGAATAAGTTCGTCTTTGGATTCGAGTTCGGCCACCGAAACCCTTTGAAAAAGCATAGTTTAGTCTCGGCACCAAAAACCCTGCATAAGTACTTGTGGTATTTAAAGGGTTCTTAAAAGAGCATTTTAAGGTGTTAACATAGTGCTTAAGGAAATGGTCAAAGAGATAAAAACTCTT
This sequence comes from Episyrphus balteatus, assembly GCF_945859705.1. Classification (NCBI taxonomy): domain Eukaryota; kingdom Metazoa; phylum Arthropoda; class Insecta; order Diptera; family Syrphidae; genus Episyrphus; species Episyrphus balteatus. Next base: position 23,821,510 of record NC_079134.1, on the reverse strand, counting down.
TGTAATGGACCAAACAATTTTTGTTTTCCTTTATACAAACTTCATCGACAGCTTCTGCAACGATGCAAAATTGGTAGTGATTTTAAGGGAGATTTTCATATACAGTGGGTAAAAAAAGTATTGGCAATTTTACTTTTTTTTAGATTTTATGCCATTGTAACGGGTTTTTTTCCAAAATGTATTTTTATCTAAACAACAGAACAAAACCACACCTTCTGGGTGTATTTTTGTTTTCTTCGATTAAAAGGTTAAGAAGGGAATAAAAAAAAACTGTAAAATATACCTCAAAAAAGTATTGGCAAAACTCATTGATCTTTGAATAAGAGCCCTTATTAAAGTACCGTAGGCTATTTCATACAAAAAAAAGTTAATTAAAGTGCTTCGACCTATAATCAAGTTTTTCAGCCTTGGAAAATGAAAAAAAAAAAATGAAAATTTCGCGAAGTCTAAAGAGTTGAGTAGATGTGTTAAAACAAACCTATAACTCTCCACCAAGATGGTTTATCGTACAAAGAAATCGGTGGAAAGTTAAATGTCAGTTTATTCCCGGTTCGAAGTATCATAACAAAACACGAAAACATCGGATCAACCGAAATTTTGAAAAGAAACTGGATGATATCGTTTTTTTGATAGTTAAAAACGTTAATTTTTGAGAGAACTGCAACCAAAAAATTCAAAATAGTGCCCCAAAAATGGCAGTGGAGTTCTAAAACACCATCGGTTAACATTTTAGTATGCAGACTCTTCGTAATCTTTAGCACAAATACAAATATTACGGAAGGGCTGCTAGAAAAATGCCATTCATTTCGGAAGTGAACCGAAAAAAACGTTTGGATTTTGCCAAAAAATATTTAAATAAATCCTGAGAGTTTTGAGAATCCGTTATATTTTTGGATGAATCAATGTTCAACTTTGACATTTGAAATTTGCTTTTTTCTGCAGTTGCTAAAATATAAAAAAAGAATGGGTTCTAGAACTCATAAAAAACACCTGGAAGCCATAATTGCCAATTTAATTCTATGTTTTTTGCGATTTTTTGTATGAATTATAATTAATGAGCTAATGGAGAATAAATAGAATAGATGATAGAGGTATGTGAATAAAGTGACTGGATGGAACCTACACTTCCAGATTCTAGCAATAACTTTTGATGTAGAAAATGTAATTCTATGTTTTCTGCTATGTTTAAACAAAATAAGCTAATAGAGTGTAAGTCCGTGGCCGGATACAAATGACAAAGGTATGCAGACAAAGCGGTAGAATGGGATCTATATTTCTAACAACAACCGTTGATGTAGAAAATTTAATTCTATGTTTTTTTGTGATTTTTGTATGAGTTATAGTAAATTACTTCACGGAGGATAAATGTGTAACCCGATAAAAATAACAATGATGTGGAGACAAAGCTTTCAACAACAATTGTTAATGTTGCCGAATTAATTCTACGTTTTATGCGATGTTTTTTATGAATTATAATAAATTAGCTCATGGAGGCTAAATAATGGTAAAGGTATGTAGACAAAGCGGGTAAAAATATGCAATACAACAACAACGGAATGTCCTACTGAGGTTTGCTTTCTAAGTCCATAAGAATTCTACTAGAAACACAACAAAACCCTATTCTTAAATATATATAAAAATACACGTAATATATTAACTTACGAGGGATATAATCAACCATCTGTTATAAAATAAAATAGCTTCCTATTTTCATAAAATCTGGCCAATCAGACCATCGACAAAATCTTAACTTAATTCTTAACGTCTTGCATTGATCGTGACAATTACCATTTCATACCCAATTCCTTTTTTTAGCCACGCCTCCTAGACTTGCAAAAAAAACAACACATCAGATTAAAATCAAATATTTTGTACCACCTTTTTTTGATTATTTGGTTCTGATCATTGAAAGGATGAGAAATTTTAAATAACCTTACAAACAAAAACAAAAACTGTTTAAGTTTAACATTTAAACAAACTTTGAGGTTTAACCATGTGTTTCAACTAACTGTCAAGAGACACAAAAAACATTCGTTTAAACTAGCACAAGAGACAATATTTAATTTACTTATTGATGTTTGTTTTTATAAACACGAGCCGCTAAATTTTGTTTTTTTTTTTTTTTTTTTTTTTTTTGTTATAGGTATTCTTAAAAACAACTGTTGTTTTTTTGTTAAATTTATTTAATAATCTTAAGTTCACACGCTAAATAAATATGCTCTATAATTTTTATTTTTATTGTTGATTTTAAGAATCATACAATTTACGTCAGAGAAAGCAAATTTGATTACTGCTGAACTAGACTTTTATGAATTTACCAAAAAGATTAAAAGAAATAGGCTTGATTTCCGCCGAAAACTTCAAATAGATTTTCAAAATTTGTCAATTGAAACAAATTTCCTCAATGCATTTTCTAAGAAATGATTAATAGTGATTATACTGACCATAACGGTGCAGGGAACTTACTTCACGGGAACTACCTTCACATGGGAAATAACTTCACCTCTAGTGGGAAATAATTTCACATTTTTCTAGTGAAGCCAATTTCCACTGAATGTGAGAACCAATTTCACTTTTTTGTGGGAACGAAATTCTTTTTTGGGTTAAGTTATTACCCACGGAGTGTGGGAAATAATTTCACTTTTAAATAATGTAGGCTTACTTTGGAGATTCAACTTGAGCCGCAAAATTTATTTTATGAGGCCTGTGGTATCTACTCTATTTAACAATTGTGAGGACTGACAAATAAAAATGAAAAATAAAGTTTTAAAATTTAAAATTTAATTTAAAGTAAGAAAGGTTTTTAATTTTTTTTTTATAATGCTTACTCTTTAGAACTAAGTAACAACACGAATTTATTTACCTTCAAAACAAATTGAGCTGGGGTAACTGTGATAAACTCTATTTAATCTCAAAGTCCAAACGCGAAGCGGAAAAAAAAATTTGCCCAGGGGAGAATCAATTTTGAGGTGTGAAAATAAAAAATTCGCGGGTTTGACCCAATTGTAGGTGGGAAATATCTTCACACAATTTCTCGATTAACTTATTTCCCACCTTAAATGGGACGTAACTACACCAGGAAAAAGTGAAATTGTTTCCCACTAGAGGTGAAGCTATTTCCCATGTGAAGGTAGTTCCCGTGAAGTTAGTTCCCTGCACCACATTCAACTTCAGTCGTATATTTATTATTTCTTAATGAGAATCAAATATTTCTGAAATTTTATTTATTAAAACTTCAATTTATTTATTGGAAAATTGTTTTCATAGAAAATACAGCCCTGGAAAAATTCACATGTGTGAACCACAAATAAATATTTCGCACACGTTTGCCTCATAGGGAAGTCCCATGATCAGTAGACCGATCATTTATTTCATCGATCGAATCAGCTCACATTATTATTATTATTATTGTAGAATAGGTAGAGGTACTCTCGTAGTAGGTTTGATAGTCAAATGAAGACAACGTGTCTACAATATGTTTCAGCCAGATGAAAAAAAAAAAAAAACAACTAGAATCATGGTTAATAAACATGTCCCACTTCGGAATACGAACCTATTCAATTGAATATTTGCTTCTAAAAAGTTTTGTGGTTTTCCGAGTTTATTGTTTTGTTTGTTCCAGTGTCACTTATAGTATCACCTGTTGTTAGAATAGGCATTAGAGACGTTTCTGAATAATTTTGTTTTATTGGGGTTTTTTCATGGGTCACGATTAATCAAAACAAATATACAAAGTTATTATAGATGAGACCGTAATGATTGGTGTAACCTATGTAAGTAATTAAAATAAATTATTAAAATTTTAGATATTTAAGTTCAAACATTGAGCATCATTATCGTGGTTTAGGTTGTTTTAAAATAATGAATAAAAATAACTGATACTTGATTTTTCGAAGAGTTTATTTTTTTCATTTTATTTTTTTTTGTACGATTTTTAACATATTATTTGACCACTTGGCATTTTTCTATGAAAATTTGCATTGGATATAGCAGCTCAAAATACATACAAAATATACAAAAAAAAAAAACACCCGGCTACGTTTAGTGTTTTTTACTTGCGATATACATATTAGGTAATATATATCAAGTTTTGCATTCGTACAAAAAAAATAAAATGGACTTGCTCTTAGAGTTAAAGTTGTTTAAATTTTTAAGACTTTTTATATAGAAATTTGGAAAAAAAAATAAAACCTGAAATCAAATTGCCCTTAAAAACAAGTATTCAGATTTGATTGATATGTTAAGATGCATTTTTAGAAAAAAAAATTTCAAAATCGTTAAAGTCGTTTTTAAAAAACTAATTTTCTATAAATAATTTCTTGGAAAAAATGTTTCAAAATAAAATTGGTATGCCATTTTGTAGAAATCACTAATCAACATTTAAAAACAAAATTTCAAAAAAATTCAGTGTTCTGTTTTCGAAAATTTGGTTTTTCAAAAAAAAAAAAAAAATTATTATTCAAGAAAATTAGGGAAAATCTGTTTTTATATCTAATTAAACACCGTTTTAAATGATCTTTTAAAAAAACCAAGTAGGTATATGCCATTTTATTCTTAGCAAAAAATTTTGGATTTTCGAAATTACAAAAAAATTTAATAATATTTTTTTATATATAAAAATTTCCTCACATTTTTCAAAAAAAAAAAAAAAGGTGGTATGCCATTTTGAGGAAATAATTAATTTACACATAAAAACGAAATTTCAAAATTTTTCACAAACCCGTTTTTAAAATATTGATTTTTCAAAAAAAAAAAAACAAAATTTAATATTTTTAAAAAATCCAAAAATGTGTTTTTTTTTTTGGAAAATTTTCTAAAATATAATATTAAATCTATGTTTTCTATTACAAATCGCTGGCTGTTTTGACCAAATACAATAATTGTACTAATGAATTACTAATAGTTTATTGAATATTTTATTTAACTAAAAATGTTTGGTACCGGGTTCATACACCAAATACCCCTTGATTTAGTAAAAAAAAAGAAAAATTAAATCATCAATTTATTAATTTTGTTCATTGATTTTGGGTTAAACATAATTATAGTCAAAACTATTTTTTTAAATTTTTTAACTACCTCTACTTGATAAAAAATTTAATTTGCTATGAAATGTGACTTCACTAGAGCTGTAGCAAACCGTATGTATTCGTTACTAAAATGCGGGTATTTGTTTCAGTAACGAGTAACGAAACGTTACTTTCTAAACAGTATCATTATTCATTACTCGTATGTTTCGTTACTGGGTACTGAAGTAACGAAACATACGAGATACGAAACATACGAGTAACGACCCCATTCCAATTTCAATACTAAATCATCCGATATATATGAGATACGAAACGAAGTGATACACGCAAATTGTAGCCTTTAGCATCTCGTATCGATATCGTTACCGTAGTCGGAATGCTAACTCCACATTATTACTTACTTTTGTCTCGATAAAAACAGTAGTATACAGAAATATCAAAAGAGGCGTTTTAGTATTTTCTCTATTTGGCCGAAATATTTTGTTAATGGTCTTAAAATGTAGCTTAAAAATGTACAAAAGTTTTTTGGTTTTTCAAAAAATTTGTTTATTTTCGGTGCAAAATATTCATCACAAAAAAAGCAGAGAAATCGAGGTTTGAAAATCACTCTTAATTGAAAAAAAAAAAATGAAAAATTGTTCGACATGGTTGCATTGAAGTGTTGATATCCCGAGATCTGCGCGATATACTTTTGAAATAAAGGCCTCTAAGGAATTGTGATAAGATTACTGAACGAATATTAACAAAAAATTACCAAAGTTTTGTCGAGAAATTAGGAAAAAAATAAAAAAAAAATTTCCACGTTTGATTAAAAAAAATCGAAAAAAAAATCAGTACAGCTACCTTCAAACTCTTATAACATGAGAACGCCGTAACTTAAATTAATGTTTATGGCTTTAAAATGTAGCTTACATTATACCTACAAATTGGTTTTTTTTTCAAAAAAAAATTGTGTACACCCTTATACCAACGTACGAAACATACAAATATACGAAAAGTATCAAATACATGAAATATACGAAATGTACGAAGCATACGAAAGTAACGAGTAACGATATTATTGATGCGGCTACTAGTATCAAAAGTAACGTATACATGCGGGTACCCATTTTTGTCGTTACTTTTACAGCTCTAAGTCTTCACACAATTTTAAAGTTATGCTTGGCTTTCGAGTTCAATAAAAAATACTGCGAAAACCGACAAGTGGTGCCGTTTTTTCAGAAATGCACCAATACATTTAGTAGCATTTTTGGCTAAAGTATACCTTTATGTAATAATGCTGAACAGCTCCGATTTTTATGAATTTTTTTCAAACGTCTTTAATTAAAAATACTTCTTATTAGTTTTTTTTTCCAACTAAAAATAAATATGTACATGTGTACGAAAAAATTTATAAATTAAATTGTAATATAAATTAATTTAGATAACGAAAAATTTTGAAAAAAATATGACAAGAGCTGAGCTTGAGGACCATTTCTTAAAAAAAACTTCATTGAATTAATTTGATTTTGAACTTAAACACAGGAATACACTTCTGGCATTAAAAAATGTAGGTATATCTTAGCATTGTCAGTGTTGCTGTTCTGATGAAATTTTTTTATCAATTCATGAGAAAATTGATCCTACTCCTCTTAAAACGATTATAATAAATTTATGTATTTATTTATTTAGTACAGCTAAATACTAGCTTCAATTTACATGAATTTAAAAATTTTAACAAAACATAATAATTAGGTATAAATTACAAAATCGAGTAAAAATTTGATTGAAATTTAGGAGATTAATTAAGTGATTGGTCAAATAAATTATGAAATCTATTATTGAAAACCTTAAATAAACTGAACATTACATTTAAAGGAGAAAAACGTTCGTAATTGGTACGATAGTTTGAGATTGATATACTATTGGGGACATTTCTGAAATTGCGTTGAGGAATATTAAAATTAATGCGAGACAAAAGGTGCAAAGAGTCTATTTTCCCATTAATTAATTTTACAATGAACGAAAAACATAAATAAGACCTTCTATTCTGAAGACAAGGCATGTCAATGAGTTTGAGTCTGTCTATGTATGGGGGGAGGTTGTAAGGGTTGGTCCATCCTAAGCCTCTTAAGGCAAACCGTAAAAATCTTTTTTGAACTCGTTCTAGCCTCGCTATGTGACACTCATAATGAGGTGACCAAACCTGACAAGCGTACTCTAGGATGGGTCTAATAAAAGTTAAGAATAGCTGTTTTGCAATAAAAGGATCGGAAAACTGACGTGACTCTCTCTTAATCCAACCGAGAAGCGAATTGGCTTTATTGCTTATGGAATTGATGTGTTCTATAAATTCTAGTTTAGGATCAAATAAGACACCAAGAACAGAAACTTGACTTACATTCGACAAGGAAACTCCATTTAACAAATAATTGAAAGGAATTTTAAATAGTTTTCTCGTAAAACTCATAAAATTACATTTATTGACATTAAGAAGCAAACAATTACGAACACACCAATCGAAAAATGAGTTAAGGTCACATTGCAACATTTCACAATCACGAACATTGGAGACCGTTTTAAAGATTGTAACATCATCCGCATAAATAAGGCAATTCGAATGTTTCAAGACGGATGGTAAGTCATTTATGAATATTATAAAATGTATAGGGCCCAAATGGCTGCCTTGCGGTATTCCAGAGTTAACACAAAAGTATTTTGATGGACAACCATTGAAAAGCACCGAGTATGATCTATTTAATAAATAAGATTGAAGCCACTTAACAAAGTTTTCATTAAATCCAAGAGCTCGCAATTTACTTAACAAAATTCTATGCGAGAGTTTGTCAAACGCCTTGCTGAAGTCTGTAAAGACGCAGTCTAACTGTTTCTTAGTTTTAAATGACTCAATACAATTTTCGGCAAATTCCATGAGAAAAGTCACGGTAGAGCGGCCTTTTGTAAATCCGTGTTGATTTGGGACAGTAACTGATTTAACATAGAAAGACAAAGATTTACAAATAATAGCCTCAAAGAGTTTCGGAATAACCGACAACTTTGCTATAGGTCTATAGTTTTGGACCTCGTTGAATGTAATATACAGGGTGTCCCAAAAGTAATGGATCAAACGAAATATGCTGATAGGCCAACTTTAGGACTCTCAGAATTTGGTAACTTGTTCATCCCAAATCCTTACGGTTTTCGATTTAATGCAGTTTTTGTGAAATTTCGAAAAATCCTGACTTTGCAACAGTATTTTGCTTCCTCCACTCATAATTGATTTTTGTTTTTTACAATTCTTTCACTAAAACATTGCCTAATAATGAGAAATAATTAATTTATCAAAATATTTTTTATTTCATACGCCATTTTGCTGCAAATTAATTAACAGTTCCATGTTCTATAAAAACTCAATTTCTTTCTTTTATTTCAGAGCAACACCCTGAAAAAAGTTTGTATGGTGTGGCACTGGTTTATTATTTTGAAAATTTGTCGTGTTTTTGCAGTTTTCAAAAATGTATAAATGTTTCCAAAGTTGAAGTTAGAATTGAAGATATTACAATTTAAAAGCAACAAAACATTGCTTTTCAGAGAAAAATAACAAAGAAAAATAAACACGTTTTCTCGACTGTTGTTTGTTTATTTCTTTTTGAACAAAAGCCTCGATTTTTGTTTGTTATTTTGCTCTGAAAACCTCTGTTTTTTTGCATTCAAATTGTGATATCTTTCGTTCTAATTTCAACTGCAATAACACAGCCAGTTTTCAAAATAATAAACCAGTGCCACACCATACAAATTTTTTTCAGGGTGTTGCTCTGAAATAAAAGAAAGAAATTGAAAGAAAGAATTGAGTAAAAAATATTTTGATTAATTAATTACTTCTTATTATTAGGCAATGTTTTAGTGAAAAAAATGTAAAAAACAAAAATCAATTATGAGCGGAGGAAGCAAAATACTGTTGCAAAGTCGGGATTTTTCGAAATTTCACAAAAACTGCATTAAGGGGGGAAAACCCTCTGGAATTTTTTTATTTTTGCATTATTAATTTTTTGCCTAAAAAATCATTTATCAACCGAAGAAACTATTTTAGTGGTCTTAGCCGTAAATGAAGCCTCAAAAGTCCCCAGATAGTCCTGAAACCCATGGGTTCCGAGCCTACCACAGTACAAAAATGAAAACTGTAAACGACTTTTCTCGAAACACGTTTTTTTCCGCGCCGTGCAACGTAACTCAAAAACTAATGAAGCTATCGACATGAAATAAAGTGCAAATTACTCGTTAACTCATTGGTCACTGCATGAACCTAAAAGTTTAATATAATTTTCATAATAAATATTTTTTTAACAATTTGTTTATAAAAAAAGATTGTGTTTTTTTCGTTTTTTTGGTCTCTAATTTTTATTTTACACTTTTTTTTGCTAAACTTAGGTTCATGCAATGCGTATAAATATATTTTAATGGAAAAAAAATTTTCTTTTGATTATAAATAATTAACTGGACCTTGGCATTGCACGGCGCAAATAAGAGGTATCAACTTTAAACGGCTGTAGAGCCGCCATTTTGTTTTTTTTATTACTTTAAAAAAATTGTGTTAATACTTCATGATGTCAATAATATCATGTATTTTTCCAAACTTTAATTAATGCTTTCAGTTTTCCAAAAAAAATTCTTGAAAAACCCGTCGTCCAGAGGGATTTCCCCCCTTAAATTGAAAACCGTTAGGATGGATGAACAAGTTACCAAATTCTGAGAGCCCTAAAGTTGGCCTATCAGCATATTTCGTTTGATCCATTACTTATGGGACACCCTGTATATTACATTCAAAATTTTACAAGTGTCCAAATACCTATTGTTTATGCAACAAGCAAAGATCTTAAATCAATTGTTTTTTGAAACACTCTATCTAATGTTCCTTAACAGAACAAAATCCGAAGCACTTCACTGAATTGATCATACAGCATTTTTAAAAAAGTTATTTTCAGAATAAACTTTTAAATATTTTCTTTTTCAAATTTGAATTTCATCCTAAAATCATGCAATATTTAATTTTAAAATTTTGAATTCAATAGAAGAAAACACTTTAAAATATATTTCAATTTTGTGTGTGAAAAGTTGTTTGGATTCTAAACAACCTTCATCATAATTGGTACATGCTTACGTCATTGATTTTAATTTTTCGTTTTGCTAAGTTTGCGGAAAAACAAGTCTAAGTAATAGTTTGTATACAATTAAATAATCTTGCTTGCTAGATGCTTTCCAAGAATGTTGTTTTCTTTGATCATTTATTATTATTTTTTTTTTTTTTTTTTTGTTTCATTAAAATATAAGCGATCAAATGTTTTTTTTAGCAGGTAATAATTGTTCTAAGACATGATGAATTTTAATGAGTTCTTACGATTAAAACGTATAAAACGGGTTTAATTGATAATTTACTGTACCTAGATGTTTGCAGTTTTTAAGAACGAATTGTTGTCGAGTATGAATTTTTGATTCTCAGATTTATAAAAAAAAAAGAATAAAATTAAATAAATGCTATTAAATAAAATACAAATTATACATATATGTGTTATCTGCACGTTATTTGCATGAAAGAAATAATCAATTAACGAAATCTGAAAGTTATGAACCAAAAAAAAAAAATCAAATAGTATTTTGTGAATGTTTATTTTTAAATTAGATTTCAGTTATCATCACTTGATATAGGCACATACTCATACATAGTTTAAATGGATTTCTCAACAAATTCTATACAAGATTATTTTTCAAATCATCTACTTTTTCTTAGTCAACCATTTGTGTTTTAAAAATTCATTATGCTTAATAAAAGCAAAATAATACAAAATGGACACTCTGGTGTATACGCAACATTTTTTTTTTTCTTTTTTTCTAAAATACAACAAATCAGGATCAGGGAATTTTGATATACATAATTGCATTTTTACTACTGCATAATATTTCAAAATTATGTTAAAGATTAAATTATTGGAGTGTTTGTTTCAAATCAGGAACATAACATACACTATAGTGATTTCTTAATAAAAAAAAAAAAACCATATGAATAGAGTGTTATGTAAAACTAATGTTTCAAGCATGTAAAATAAATACAATGGTAACTCGATTTTGTTCCGTTTGTTTTCGTTCTAGTTCTAAATCACCCTTAAAATGAAATAACTTCTCATGTAAAAAAAAAAACCAACAGTTTTGATTCTTTATTTGTATGGCAAATGAAACAAAAGATAAGAAAAAAATTAAAAAAAGAAAATATTTTGGAAAAAAATTAAATTTGAAATTTGATTTGACCTAATTTGACAAACTATTTCATTTGGGCTCTATAGTGAAAACATGCTATTAAGCTTATCAAACGTTACTTTTTTACTTTTTCCAATAGCAAATCACTATTTACAAACGGCAACTCTTTATGCAAGTTGCAAGAAAAGATTCTTTATTATATACCCTTATGGCTAGAAATTAAATTCATAGAGTATTTAAGTAATCTAAAACGTATTTTTAAACATAATCTTGGAAACTACAGAAAAATTTCACATGAAAAACAAAATGAATCTAATAGTGACGATGACTATTTCCCCTCATGATTGCTAAAATAAATTAACATATAAGCAAGCTTCGTTATAGACCAGGGTCGATAATTTTTGAAACCAAAAAAAATCATAGTAGAATGAAACCCATTGAAAAAGGAGGTGAATATGATGAAAATTAAAGGAAAAATAAATTACGGGCGAGCCGAGTTCGGGAAGTGGGTGGGTTGAGTTTTTAATGGTAAAAAATGGATTTCCGGCAAAACTACAAATCCTATAGAAAAAAGTTGTATAGCAAAGTTGTAGGTAATAAAAAGATCTACAACTTTTTTATCAACAATTTTTTCACATAACCCCAAAATTTATGTGAAAAATTAAAAAAACCGAGTTTTTGGTTTTTTATTTTTATCTTTTTCAAAAACAAAAATTTTTCTACGAAATTTGGTGAAATCTTACCTTATTTTGTCCCAAATACACTATAACTTATTTGATTTAAAATATTAATTTGTTCACCTTATTTTGACTCAATACCAAAAAAACACCCTAATTTTCAATCGAAAATTCACGTGTCAAAATATCAGCTTTTTTCAAAAAGTCGGTGGGCATTTCGTTCGTTAAAATGTCTATTTTCTTATGGTGTACAAAAAAATTTACATAAGTATACTATAGAACATGTTCTAGTAAAATTGAAAAAATGAAAAAAGCTTGAATTCGAAAAAATTTTTATGTCATTGTTTACAATTTTGGTAAATCTTAAAACGTAAGATTTATCAGTGTTACATGTAACACTGATAAATCTTAAGTTTTTTTGAGTAATTAAAGTGTAAATTTGAATAAATAGACCAAAATTGTAAACAATGATACAAATTACACAATATTCGATTTTAAAATTATTTAAGTGAAAATGTATCTATACGTATTCTTTACTTTTGCAACCGCAAATCGCAAGTAACATGAGTAACTAAATTAATATAATGTGAGTTGATTAAATATTTTCAAATTTTTCCTCGAAATATTGAACGAATGTTTGGTTTTGTCACTAATTTTAAAAGCTTGTAATGTTTAGAATCTTCCTTAAAAATAAATTAAAATACTCAATTTTACAGAAAAACTTCATACTTTCGAACTCTTAAGACCCGTCTCTTATACATATGTATGTATGTATATTTAGTTACCAAAGGATTTATATTTTTTCTTAGTAAATGGTTAAAATTTAAGTAAAAAAAATTGTTTTACTTTATTATAAAAGTAATAGGAATATAGTGGCGTAGCTAACGCTGTATCAGCTGTATCCATGCAACAGGGCCCTAGGGATATAGGGGCCTCAAAGATACAGAGCACAAGCCGCGTGTAAAAACATTCAATAAAATCTATAAACTTAAAATATAATTTTATTATTAAAATTGTTATGTTGTGTTTCCTTCAATTCAACGTCCAACCAACTAATACCACTACAACTTTAAATGTAATCACTTTTTCCAATTCGAAAAGACACCCAAATCAGGACAAAAGTGGGTCTCACAAGTTTGTCTGTCTGTCTGTCTGTCTGTCTGTCTGTCTGTCTGTCTATCTGTCCGTATAAGAAACTAAAGCCTAACCAAATTTCATGAAAAATGAAAAAAATACAATTTGTTGTTTTTTTGATTTTTATCAAAAATGCCATGATTTCAACAAAACGTGGTTTAAAACTACTTTGTTCTGGTTTTTACCTATTTTAAATGTTGTTTTATAAAAATATTGACTTTTGGATTTTTGATGAATTCAATTTTTCAAAATAGATATTTTTCCAAAAAAAAAAAAATTTTTTGTTTTTGAAAAGTTGGGAATTCCGTTATTTAGATTAAACCATTTTTTAAGACTTTGTGCAAAAATTAGCCTTTTATTTCAGAAAATATTGAGAAAAATTAAAAAAAAAAAACGATTTGTAAGATAGATTTTTCCGTAAATGACAGTAATATTGGTGAGAAAAATGTTTCCATAGGAACCAAATTATACTTTTTTAATGGCTTTTGACCTTTTTAATTTAAATCTAGCATTAGAATGGCTCTAACGTGCCAAGTTTTTGTGATATCGAATTTTCCATAAATGCTGCTAATAATATTTTTTTTTTTTTCAAAATGTTTGGCACTGGTCTACAAGCCACTAATTTAATTTCAACGAAGTTTTTATTTCAAAAGCCTATATAGCTCTAATGAAAAAGGACATTATATTTTTTTAGATGTTAATTAAAAATAACTAAAAAATTCCAACCTTCAACATTATACTTAATTTTTTTTATAAAGATAGGAGGAGACCCCAAAAAAAAATTTTGGATACAGGGCCCAAACAGGGCTAGCTCCGCCACTGTAAGAATGCTACATTCTTGGACAGTATTTTCCTATCAATTTATATTAGAATTGACAAAAACCATCTATTTATGCCCTAATATTATGTATTTAAGTTTTAAAGAAGCGACCAAATTCCACATTAAAAACAAAAAAAAACATTAATTTATTAACAAGAGTTCGCTATAACTTAAATATTTAATAAACAAAAATATATTTATCTTGACATTATTTATTACTACTGTACATTTTTTGTGCACTTAAATTGAATGAATAAAAATTAAAAAACTTTAAAAATATAGTAAGATACAAGAAAAAAATTAAAAAAAAAACTCTCTTGACCCCGACGTGATTTGAACACGCAACCTTCTGATCTGGAGTCAGACGCGCTACCGTTGCGCCACGGAGTCATATATTCATTTGAATTCTATTTTGATATATGAAGCATTATTCGCTTTTGGAATACAAACAAAATTATTTCTTATTTTTATATCGTAAGTATCTTAGCTCTAATCGAAATTGCTAATACAAAGCAAAACAAAATCTAATTTGTTATACTTATCAATACAAAATTAGCGCTAAGATTTATAGTAGAAATAACTCATCGTTAGATAGATTTTATTATCTCAAGATAACATTTCAATCGCTTATCGAATTAGTAAAAAAAAAAATCGTAAAGGTAGCAAACCCAATAAAAAGGCATTTTCCACTTGAAATTCCAACAGTTAATTTTTAACTATGAAGCTATTCATTTTAATTAGTGCCCTTGCGGTTTTCGGTGTAAGTTGGGCCGAACAACTTCGATATGACAATCATACAGTTTACAAAGTGTTAATTGAAAATGAAAATCAACTGACAATAGTCAAACATTTGAGTACACTTCCTAATGGGGTAAGCAGTTAGCCAGATAAAGAGTGTTATAAACCTTAACGACTTTTAATTTGAATTTTATTTAAATTATAATTAGTACAATCTATGGAAACCATTTCACGGAGTTGGAAGTGATGCACATATTATGGTTAGTCCTAAAATGAAAAGTGCTTTTGATAGTTTGATGAAACTAAATGATTTTGGAACTGAAGTCTTAATTGAAAATGTCCAAAGGTGAGTTGAAGTAAAAGAAGTGAAAAAAAACACTATTAATTGGAATAGTAAATCAGTTTCCATTTATTTACAATTAAACAAACGATAACAATAACAAACATTAATAAATGTGTCAGTCTGGTTTATAATCACAAATTTGTATTAAGTAGGTAGCAATGGATTGAGATAAGAAAAAGTTGCTGGTAATATTGGCTTTTAGGTCATAAATTAGTTTCGATAAAATACTATTGGGTTTCAACCAGTTTGTACTAACTAAGCGGTTTGTTGAACTCGTAAGTATGATATCGTATGTGTAGATGGTTGCCTAAACTGCCTGTACAATTCATTACAGCTTTTTAATTTCGAACTTTGTCGTAACGACTCTAAATACCGATTTCTAAATAGGTACAGTGAAATTTTCAAAGAAAATACTTTATTACTTAAACAAAATTAAATCTGTTTTTTTTTTTCTTAAACCTCCAACAAGATTCAAGAATTCAAGGGTTAGATTTTAAACAAAGGCTACCTTTAAATATTTTTTTTTTTTTTTGACGTGATAACGTCTTATAAATCGATGAACACAAAAAAGTGATGGCAGCCACAAAAAAGTGACACCATTTTCTCCCGTTCCACTTGAAATTTTTGGCAGTGCGGCAAAAATTTGAATTAAAAATAAACTATTAAAGATACAAATATTGTTTATAACTTATTTGAAAGATAATAACCTAACATTGAATACAAATGAAGGATTTTTAAAAATTCCGTCATTTAATAGGGTAAATAAGGGTAAAACAAAATTGCTATTTTCTAAACGCAAGAGTAAAGAGTTGAATTTTTTTTAAATCGATAGATAAATTCATTGCAAAACTGACAATGGTATTGAAAAAATTCTAAAAAATTTCAAAACCAAGTAATAAATGATTTTCTAAAACTAAAACATGAAGTAGACCTTTGACAAAGTAGTGAATATAGGTAGGGACATTTTTTTTTGACAGTTTAAAAAAAGTCATTCGAAAGATATTAAAAAAAAAAGTTAGGGGTCTATTACGGATTTTTTTTAAATCTCTGCGTTTCGAAATATAAATTTTTGAAAAACACCTAGGGGTATTTTTGGGTGAGTTTTTATTTTTTTAAATTTTTCGTATAGCGTTTATTGGTATTATAAAATGATTTCTGTCCGAGTAATGGGAAAAACAAGTTTTTTTGTTTCAAGTTTTTGACCGTTTTTTTATTTTTATCTTTTTTCCTTCAACAAACAAATTTATTCCTTCACAAATCGGGACAGCAAAAAAATACATAAAATCGAAAATTAATAAAAATTTACAAAATTTAAAATAATAGAACATGCATTTTGATTTATTTTTTTTTTTACATTTAATGCAAAAGTATGAACCAATTATTGGTAAAAATTCCATTTTTTGAAAACTAAACTTAAAGGGAAATAAAAAAGTTGTTTTTTGAAAGAGGAAGCAGGAAGTTTTAAAAATTGTATGCGAATTGACAGTTTTTTTTTTTATTTTTAATGTGGACTTTTAAAATAATTGAGAAAGAATAATTTGAAGCTAAAAGTTTTTATGTTTCAAATTTTAATACACAACAAAAGTAAAAAATAGTGGATCAATCATTTTACACTACACACGTGTAATAAAAAAAGGGAAAGCAATACAAAGCTTGCTGCGAATGTAAAAAAAATTTTTTTTATTTACTGAGCATTCTAATACACGGTGTAACACTCAAAATATACGCGGGCGGAGACCTATCAGGTTTTGTAGAGCTAGTCGCACTGAATACGAAACGGTATTTAAAAATCCCCTAACACACCCCCAAAATCTGGAGTTACGGGCAAAAAACGGTTTTTTATACCTTCACCCATTGAAAAAATTCTAGCTTCGACAATTTTTTACCCATTTTCGATTTTTTTACAGTTTCTGATAGAAGATAAATATACCTTTTTAACAATGTATAAAACATGTAACTCGGTTGAACCACTTAGAATTTATAAGATGTCAAAGATCAAAAATTCAATTTTTTTTTGTCATTTGCCCAACTTCGGCATCAATTTAAAGTATATGTTTTCAAGACAACATGCTATTTTAAAAATATATTATAAAACTATATCTATTTCCCAATTGATCGAGGTATTTTTTATGAAAATCACTTCAAAATTGGCTTAGAAAAAAAAAATTTTCGATTTCAACCCAGTTACAGAAATTCGAACTTTTAGGCATAGAACAAAAATGTTGTTTCGGCACGTAGTAGGATAAGTTGGGCTCCAGGATTTGATGAAGGGCTTTTGTAGAGGAGCTCAATACAAACATTTTTTTTCTTTGTTAGGGGGGTCTATCTCCCCCCGTTTAGGTGGGAGGGGCATTTTTCTAAAAAAAAATTATCAAAATAAAAACAAAATTATTAAAAAACAACGGCAACACTTACAGTAATAAATGATACCATTTCCAAAAGACAAAATTGTGCATTTGATTCTTATTTTTAAATCAATATAATATTACCAATAGTTTTTGAAATAATCGATTTCAAAGTTAAAAATAGGGGAAAAAAAATTTTTTAAAACTCATTTTATACTATTTTTGTCCATGAATTGAATTTTAGTAAATAAATTACTTAGACAGAAAACTGCCTCAATTAATTCCTTATCGAACCGTGAAAACTATATGTTTCTATGTCTTCTAGTTTTTGGGAAAATTGAAAAATTATTTTATAAGATTTTTCTTTTTTCAAAATATTTTTTGTTTTCATTTGTTTTTATTTTTCAATTTTCTCAAAAACTAGAAGACATATATTTATCTTCTATCAGAAACTGTAAAAAAATCGAAAATGGGTAAAAAATTGTCGAAGCTAGAATTTTTTCAATGGGTGAAGGTCCAAAAAACCGTTTTTTGCCCGTAACTCCAGATTTTGGGGGTGTTAGGGGATTTTCAAATACCGTTTCGTATTCACTGCAACTAGCTCTACAAAACCTGATAGGTCTCCGCCCGCGTATATTTTAAAACCTCATTTTTGTAACACCGTGTAATTCCACATTTTTATCCATTTAATTTATACTTTCAGTCTCATTGATGAAGAATCAAGTTCTTACAAACGTGATGCTACTTTTGGGTGGACCTCTTATCATAGTCTTGATACAATCTACGATTGGATTGATGATATTATCGCAGAATACTCAAATATCGTAACACCTTTTGTCATTGGCAAATCATATGAAGGCCGTGAAATTCGTGGTATTAAAATTTCTTCAAAAGATGGAAATCCCGGCATTTTCATCGAAACCAATGTTCATGCTCGCGAATGGATAACTTCAGCTACAGTTACTTACTTTATAAACCAATTGCTAACCTCAGATCGTGCTGAATTGAAAAATATGCGTGAAAATATTGACTGGTATATTATTCCTGTTTATAATGTTGATGGATTTGTTTATAGTCATGAAAAGGTATAAATAGGCTCGTCTTGACAAAATATAAGTGTTTTTCTATTTTTCGTTCGTTCCTTTTTTATAGGACCGCATGTGGCGTAAATCACGTCAACCAGTATCCGGCTCAAATTGCATGGGTGCCGATATCAATCGTAATTTTGATTCCCATTGGATGGAAAATGGTGGAGCCTTATCCGATCCCTGTGCTGAAACCTTTGGAGGACCTAAGCCTTTCTCTGAACCCGAAGCACAAGCTTTAGCTGATTTCGTTACAAATATTCAAGACAAAATCAATATTTATCTGTCATTCCATTCGTATGGTCAATATTTATTGTGTCCTTATGGACATTCAGCCACAGAACTCCCAACCAATTATGCCGATCTTTTGGAAATAGGAAAAGCTGCTGCCGATGCTATTAGTAGACCTTATGGAACTAAATTTACTTATGGATCTACTGGAAGTGTTTTATGTAAGAAAATTTATATTTTATTTCTTTGATAAAAAAAAAAACAATAATGGAATATTTTGCAGATGTTGCATCAGGAACCTCAGTTGATTGGATGTTTAACGAACGAAACATTAAAGTTGGTTGGACTTTTGAATTCCGAGATAAGGGTCGTTATGGTTTCGTTCTCCCAGCAACACATATCAAACCGAATGCTGAAGAGGCTGTTGAAGGCGTTATTGCTCTTGTTGAAAAATCTAGTGCTCTTGGCTACTTGTAAAAAGCTGTTACCTTTAGTTAAATAAAATAAAGTTGAAAATTCTTAAATTTATGTAATATACTTGAAGTGATTCCATAGTCATTTCGAATGCAAAAAAAATAATTGCATACCTGTTTTGAAAATAATAGAAGAACATGTAGGTAACAATCTGACCAAAACAACTGGTAGGTACCTACCTGAAATCTGAATATATAAGCAAGGATCATTAGAATAACCTTTCTGGATCACCTCAGATGTAAAAGCGCAATGAATGAAAACATTTTAAAGCTCAAGTTGAGCTAGAGCCTAAACTACATACTGAGTGATTCTCTTAAAACTTGGTATTTAACAGTCTTGGGCGATTCTCTAGAGGGAAATTGAAATTCTTTTTAGGACCTTACGGTACCTGTCATACAACGCAAATAGAAAAGATAATTTTTTTCGAAAATGAATATAACGATTTTGATAAAAAATTTAGTGTATAGTATTACAATACAATATAAGAAGAGCCAACTTTTGAAATAAAAAAATATTTTTTGTACCGTTATTAACGGTAGGGGGAAGTGGTCACCCTTCGTACAGTTTTTACTTATTTTTTTTTAGTTATTTATTTACTCACTCCAGCTTCGAGAAAATGGACTTTATTTGTAATATGTATATTATTACACTTTACAAAAAAATTTGACACTTCTAAGTCAAAGGCTTAAATAGTTATAGCCATTTTACTGGAATTAGATTTTTGTACGAATCCTCCCCACCCGTGGGGTACCTTCGTACAGCACATGGGGTACATTCGTACAGGATATTTAAAACGTTAATTTGACTAACTTTTGATTTGTCAAATGCCAAATATGAGTTTTAAAACATTTAATTACTTATTAATTTATTAATTAATTGAACTTGACTCAGAAAAAAAACAAAAACAAATAAAAAACTTAATTTTTTGCGATTCGACGATTCTAAAACAAATTTATATAAAAAAACCAACCTTAATTTACTATAGAATGCGACAAACTTATTATAGGTTTAAATTTCATTTCAATAAAACTGTAACTCCGTGTTTTGATTGTTATCTGCTCAAGAAAATTTATTGGGGGGCATACGTATGCGTACGAATGTGCCCCATGTTTGACTGTACGAATGCTCCCCAAGCTGTACATAATGCAGAAAAATCGATTTTTGAAAAAATGTACTGAGGTTTTGCATTATTTATAATTAAAACACGAATTTAACACTTTAATAAACAATTCTTCATTAATGTTTAGCCAAAAACATACTTAACTTAAACACAACATGACATCAAATGTACATAAAAAAATTACTCAGAGCACTAAAAAACACTAAAAGTCTCGTGGCGACCGAATCCGTTGCACTTAGGATTCAAAATTTATCTAGCAGCTCGGCGCCTACTATGTCTATGCACACTAGTAAGCACGTGTTTGAATACCGTTTAGTTTTTGTTTTATGCTCACTGTACGAAGGGTGACCGTGTACGAAGGGTGACCACTTCCCCCTACCTGCCCTAGAAGGTTTTTTTTTGTTTTTTTTTTTAAATATCTCGTACAAGACTTACCCGATTTCAACGAAAATTTGTATACAAAAGCATTTAAGTAAAGGTAGTATTCAAATTTTAGAAAATTCTCAAAAAACACATTTTTAGATTTTTAAAAAATATTCCAATTTTTTTTTTGAAAAATCAATTTTTTGAAAACGGATTTGTGAAATAATTTGAAATTTCGTTTTTTTTTAAGGAAATTAATTATTATTTTTTCAAAATGGCACACCAACTTTTTTTTTAATGTTAGAAAATTTGAATACATAAAAAAATATTTTTTTTTCAAAAACGGCTCTATCGATTTTCGAAAAAAATTTCTAAAAATTCCTTTCTATACAAGAAATAAAATGGCATACTTGTTTCTTTATTGTAAAAGATCAATTAAAACAGTGTTTAATCAATCATAAAAACAGATTTTATTTTTTTTTTTTAATTTCTTGAAAATATCAAATTTTATATTTTTCCTAATTTTCTTTTAACATTAGAATTACTTTAAGAGCATAAGATCAAGTACGTGCGACCGCAATCGTGCATTTTATTTTTAAGTACTTTTATATTCTTAACTAAAAATCCAACTTGGTTTCTTATAGATTATCTGAATTGTTCTTGTGTTTTAATTTTTGTTAGGTTTTTTTAAATAATTTTTTGTAAATATAAAAAAAAAAAATTAATTCGGTATTCATTCTGTTTTATAATAATATTTATCAACAACAAAATTAAAACAAAAATACAAACTAATTTTTTTTTTTCCAAAAATACATTTTTTTTAAATTTTATTTGGATTCTTTATAAAACATATTTTTCTAGAATGTTGTGGTTTTTTTAGAAAATTGAATTTTTCTACGGGTTAACGTTGGGGTACCTCGGATTATTGCACCCCGTTTTTGCTTGCGATAAATATAGGTACTGTAGCTTATAGGCAAGGTTTAGGTTTCTTCTTCTATAGGCAAGAAGAAGAAAAGGTTCTTACGAATTTTGAAGTACTACGTGGCTAAAATAAAATTAAAAAAAAAATTTTTTTAAATTTTAACCGTTATTAGCGGTATCTTGTTTTCTGATTCAGGTTTTTTTTTGTACCAAAACCTTTTATCCCTAATTTTGAAAATGGGAAATTAAAAAAAATATCGTTATTGGATAAAAAAAGAACTAAAAGTTTTTTTTTGAAAAATCAATATTTTCAAAATTGAGCATGAATTTTCTTGAAGCTTTGTATTAATGCGTGGATCAATACTTTCCTTAGAACACTAGCTGCACTAAATTTTGTTTTGGAAAATCCTTGAAAATTTTTATACCTACAGAAAATCAATTTTTTAAAAACTTCCAAAAGTTTTTTCCATGGGCCCCTGAATTTGGGGACTATGTAGAGACTTTTGAGGCTTCATAAAAGGCTACTGATGATAAATGATAATAAATTCAATGAGGCATTTTCCCTCTTAAACATCTATATTTTTAAAAGTTGAAGCTTTAACGACACAATTATAATTTTTTTTTAAGTTTATTGTACTGTACTGTCTAATACTTAAAAATAAAATATACCGTAAAATTTCCCTCCAAAGGCGGCTTCTCTCATAATAATCCATACTTTCCCCTTGCAAATAAGGGTTCGTTATTAGTTCTAAGCCATTTATTACCTCTAGCACTATAAAATTTACAAAATTAATTAAAATTTCATCGATATAATTCAAAAAGATTCTCACCTTATTGGACAATTGATTCCCATTTCAGTTGGTATTGTATTGTAAGCATTTGAAAAAGGCAAAGCTAAGAATCTCGGATTAGTACCATATACATTGGCAACACTTTCTGCCCAAAATCTCCATGATCGTTGATGACTGCAAAGATCTAAAAAAAAAAAAAAAATAAACATTTAAAACTTTTTTTGGGGAGGTTTAATTTTAAAAAAAAACTTAACCTTCCATAGTAAATGGAATCACTATAAGTCTATTAGAACATCCCGGCTGTTTACGACCATAATTTGGCCAAAAATCTACATGACCTATAGGCTTTGGCTGACCATAAGTTCCAGATCCAGTGTGAATAGCTTGAACAAAGTCTGCATCATTTTTATTTACTTTTGGTAATATTCCTAAGAAAAAGAGTGGAAAAGCTGCATCTAAAAGTTCTAACCTAAAAAAAAATTTAAAAAATAATTTTATGTTCACTAAAAATGGAAATTTACCGATGAATTTTAATATTTCCATTTGACTTCCACATGATATGCCGGCTCGTCATTCCAGCCAACTGAGCTCCCAAAGAATGTGCAACTACCCTAAGGTCCTTACGGTGAATTCCAGCTCTATATAAGTCTAAAATCGAATCAGCAAGTACAGGAGCCAACTTTTAAAAAAATTAAAAAAACGTCAGATTCACAGATTACAAAAAATCCTCTATTTTCTTACCAATTCGATGTTTTTGAATGAAGCTTCCACGTAACGTTCTGCAGCAGCCTTACCCCAATCGACTACGATAAGATTGATATCATTTCGCTTCAAATAAGCATCAACAATAGTTTGAATATCAGGCATGGTTTGTGATTCATGCCAACCATGTAAATACAAATGGGTTTCACCATACTTGAAATGAGGATTGTACAAAATTTCTGCTGCATTTGAGAGTTTATAACGCTGAAAATCTGTGAATTTTGGTCTGAAAAGGATTTAAAATTTGAATATATAAACATTTGGAACGGAACTTGTTGGTTATAACCTACCCATAGTAAAATATAAGTGTTGTTTCGTAAGCTTCAACTCTTGCTGCAACTTCTTGAGAAACTAACAACAAATTAAAATTAAGCAACAAACAATATTTTAAAATCTTAGAGAACATAATGTGTTCTATCTTTAAAAAAAAAAACCCAACCCAATAGTATCACGAATAGATTCACTCTAAATGAGCTAAAGAATGAACTTGTTTTAATAGATTAAAGACCTATTTCCAAAGTAGGCATTAGCTTGATAAAGGTTAAAGGTGAGCAAAAATCTATAAGGTAATTTATTTTAATTAAATTCTAATTTGCTTTTGTTTTTTTTTCAATATTTTTTGCAAATGGTTATATGTATATCGTTGCCGTTCAATGAAAACTCCCTAAGTCCATTTTGACGACGATTTAATAGTTATAATTAGATATTTTATATGCAAATAGATATAGGTAGATCAGAAAACAAAACTTCCGCTATGGAATAAAAAAAAATTCACTTGATTAAAATTGTTCTTATAACGCACTACAGTGCTGTCTCCGTCAAAGCCGTTTTCTATAGCTTTTTAAACCCAACACCACAGCCATCCCTTCAATATAAAAATGAAAATAAAAAAAATGTAGAAAGTCTACCAACGAATGACCCCGACGTGATTTGAACACGCAACCTTCTGATCTGGAGTCAGACGCGCTACCGTTGCGCCACGGAGTCTTATGATTAGGGTGTGCTTAAATTTTGTTAGGCAGTACCCAATAATAAAGAATACAAATTCAGAAAGAATTTTCAATCATAATATTTATGTA
Organism: Episyrphus balteatus; assembly: GCF_945859705.1. NCBI lineage: Eukaryota > Metazoa > Arthropoda > Insecta > Diptera > Syrphidae > Episyrphus > Episyrphus balteatus. The sequence continues at coordinate 23,797,372 of NC_079134.1, read as the reverse complement.
TAGATTATATCAAGTGAAAGTGACCAATTTAACAAAGAAATTGTTATTGAAAACATTAAAAATAATTAATTACTTGAAGTATTTAGGTATTAATGTGTTTTTTTTCTGCTATTGTTGAGAGTGTTAATTTAAATTGCTTTGTCTGTGTCGCTTGTTTGCACAAGTTGCACAGAATTATTGTACTTAGAAGAAATTAAGATTTCTAAATTCCTAGGTTGTTCTAACCGGGAGCGTATCGGAATCCCGCTTTTTAAAATCCCGTTTTTCGAAAATCGCATTTTAAAATCCCGTCAAATCCCGAAAATCCCGATTTTTTTACAAAATACATGCTTAATTCACAAATAAAAAAATCATGAGAAATAGACAAAAAATTAGTAAAACTGATTTTTTGCGTTGTAAAGCCCACACAATATGTACCTTCAACACATTATGAAAACGGTATTTCTTTTATTAAAACATAAAATGATTAAAGCCTTAAATTGAGTTCACAAATAAAAGAAATTTAATTTATTTAAATATCAAAATTGTTGAAATGCATTTAAATATAAGTTGAAATATATTTAAATGAAATTTCTTTTGATTATGTAGTGTGTACTTAATTTAAGGTGTTGTGATCATTTTATGTTATTATTAATCTATGGCATTATCACGATTTGATTGTTCTTCTGAAACTTTAAAGTAAATATTAGTTTGTTAATTGATTTCTTTTTAGTATCACATTCCTTACTTTTTCTTATTCTTTTTTTATATAAATATATTATATTTTTTGTTAAAGGTTTTAATTAAATGCATTTAGAACAATATCTCTCATTTAATTTGTTTTAGTATCCCGATTTTGCAAGCAAAACTAGTTGTGTTATTTAAAAAAAATCGCGCGATTTTTTAAAATAAAACAACTAGTTTTGCTTGCAAAATCGGGATAATAAAAAACGGGATTTTAAAAAGCGGGATTTTAAAAAACAAATATAAAAAACGGGATATCGAACCCAACCAATTTTAACCTTCTACTTTAAAATTTGTTTTGTTTTTGTTTTATGAATAAAATCAAAAACTGATAAGGTTAAGCGCACTGAGTTGTAGAAAAACCTAGGCTTAAATAAACAGTGAATAAGGAAGTGTTATGCACAATTTATACAATTCTGTGTTACTTGTGTGTCAACTTGCCTGAATTAGCCCCTCTCTATATTGTTGACGAATACGTCGATTTATTTCCAACTTCGTATATAGAGAGTATTTAAATATTTAAGAATTATTTTTAGGATAGATAACAACGGTCCATGACAACGGTCCAATTTTGGAACAGTTTAATTGACTAAAATGACTTTTAGTGAAAAAAAAACATTTTATTTTTTGATAGGCAATTAGGTAGGTACTGATACTGACTCTTCGAAAAGTACCTATGTACCTTATTAAAGTAAGTATATTCCAGTAAATATTGTTATCATTTGGTTTTTGGAATTTATGAAAAGTTGTTCAGTTTTTTTTATACAAAAGGTGTTTTGAACAACTAAATTTTTGTTTTTTTTTTCCTGAAAAAATGTTTCTTATAATAGACGAGCATTTGATTCATAAAATTTTTAGTATGTACCTACATACATATTTGTTTGGCAAAAAATTACTTACAATTTTAGTTTTGAACGGCTCTAATAATTTAGATATTTTTTTTAATTTCAAAAAAAAAAAAAAATCAAATGGGGTACTCTTTTGGTTACGAATCCGGACTCCATTTCACTCTAGACAAGAAAATCAAAGGCTATAATTTTTTTTTCCAGGAATTTCTTTGCGAATCTCTACCTTCAACCCCGGCCCCCCCTCTCAATTTTCAAATCGATTTATTAAAAATTTAAAGGTGACAGTGAAAAAATTGTCAGAGTAAAAAATTCTTACCTCAACATTTTGAAGAATTGAAGTCTCAGGTTTGTAGTTACTAATTGAGAAAATAGAGGGCATCGAAGCTCCCGGAAATTGATTTTAATGTTACTTAAAACTAAAATAAAGCCTAAATAATATAAAATAAAAACTTTATTTCTTTATCCTTTTTAACCATTGAGAAAATAATTTAATTATTAAGCACCTCATAGAAAAATCGTTCATCAATAATGCGTTTAGAATAATAAGAATAATAATTAAATAATAATAATAATAAAAATGGCTCATTTATTTGAGAAGCTCTTTTTCAGAAAATAGAGGAACTTTTGATAAAATGTTTCACAGATTAATAGCTCTATGTCTCCTGATTAATTTTCCATTCATTTAATTTTTAAGACAGTAAAACATCCAACTTACCCAAAAAGGTGATCAAAATTATTTGTTCGTATTTTCAAATGAAAAACGTTCTTCAAATGTGTAATTAATAAATAGAAAAATTATTAACCATATTTTACAATTTTTGTAATTTGTATTAACCAATAAGATATTTCAATTTAAAAAAAGTTACACATACACCACAGTGACCCGCAGTTAACACCGCAAACAAAATAAACAAATTTATAGCTGACTAAACAATTACGCCAGTTGTTGCCCATTGAAATTTCGAGGCCATAAAATATCGCAAGCGAAAATGGGTAAAGTATTTTTTACCCACTAAACCTATGCAAAAAAAAAAAAAAAACAAATCATAAAACAAAATGGCGGAAGTTGGCCGAACTTTTTATTTTCTTAGCTGATAGGAGAGAATACTGCAATTGTGTAGTACTAAGTTTTTATTCTTCTTCTTCCTTTTTTCTCGGCGCTGTTATGATCTCGATGTCGAGGGGATCATAACCTTCCCACGTTACTGCTTCACACTAGTGATCCGCCTGTGGGGTTCGCCGGGTTGACCTCAGAAATCGGCGGCAAGCCTCCCGGTTTTGTATTGTTCCGTTTCTGAGGCCAACTGAATGCTGGTGTTTTTGCATTTGCTTGTACCAGGAGTTTTTAGGCCTACCTTTCTTTTTATTTCGTACTAAGTTTTTATTATTATTATTATTATTATTATTATTATTATTATTATTATTATTATTATTATTATTATTATTATTATTATTATTATTATTATTATTATTATTATTATTATTATTATTATTATTATTATTATTATTATTATTATTATTATTATTATTATTATTATTATTATTATTATTATTATTATTATTATTATTATTATTATTATTATTATTATTATTATTATTATTATTATTATTATTATTATTATTATTATTATTATTATTATTATTATTATTATTATTATTATTATTATTATTATTATTATTATTATTATTATTATTATTATTATTATTATTATTATTATTATTATTATTATTATTATTATTATTATTATTATTATTATTATTATTATTATTATTATTATTATTATTATTATTATTATTATTATTATTATTATTATTATTATTATTATTATTATTATTATTATTATTATTATTATTATTATTATTATTATTATTATTATTATTATTATTATTATTATTATTATTATTATTATTATTATTATTATTATTATTATTATTATTATTATTATTATTATTATTATTATTATTATTATTATTATTATTATTATTATTATTATTATTATTATTATTATTATTATTATTATTATTATTATTATTATTATTATTATTATTATTATTATTATTATTATTATTATTATTATTATTATTATTATTATTATTATTATTATTATTATTATTATTATTATTATTATTATTATTATTATTATTATTATTATTATTATTATTATTATTATTATTATTATTATTATTATTATTATTATTATTATTATTATTATTATTATTATTATTATTATTATTATTATTATTATTATTATTATTATTTATTATTATTATTATTATTATTATTATTATTATTATTATTATTATTATTATTATTATTATTATTATTATTATTATTATTATTATTATTATTATTATTATTATTATTATTATTATTATTATTATTATTATTATTATTATTATTATTATTATTATTATTATTATTATTATTATTATTATTATTATTATTATTATTATTATTATTATTATTATTATTATTATTATTATTATTATTATTATTTTTATTTTTATTATTATTATTATTATTATTATTATTATTATTATTATTATTATTATTATTATTATTATTATTATTATTATTATTATTATTATTATTATTATTATTATTATTATTATTATTATTATTATTATTATTATTATTATTATTATTATTATTATTATTATTATTATTATTATTATTATTATTATATTATTATTATTATTATTATTATTATTATTATTATTATTATTATTATTATTATTATTATTATTATTATTATTATTATTATTATTATTATTATTATTATTATTATTATTATTATTATTATTATTATTATTATTATTATTATTATTATTATTATTATTATTATTATTATTATTATTATTATTATTATTATTATTATTATTATTATTATTATTATTATTATATTAATTATTATTATTATTATTATTATTATTATTATTATTATTATTATTATTATTATTATTATTATTATTATTATTATTATTATTATTATTATTATTATTATTATTATTATTATTATTATTATTATTATTATTATTATTATTATTATTATTATTATTATTATTATTATTATTATTATTATTATTATTATTATTATTATTATTATTATTATTATTATTATTATTATTATTATTATTATTATTATTATTATTATTATTATTATTATTATTATTATTATTATTATTATTATTATTATATTATTATTATTATTATTATTATTATTATTATTATTATTATTATTATTATTATTATTATTATTATTATTATTATTATTATTATTATTATTATTATTATTATTATTATTATTATTATTATTATTATTATTATTATTATTATTATTATTATTATTATTATTATTATTATTATTATTATTATTATTATTATTATTATTATTATTATTATTATTATTATTATTATTATTATTATTATTATTATTATTATTATTATTATTATTATTATTATTATTATTATTATTATTATTATTATTATTATTATTTTTATTATTATTATTATTATTATTATTATTATTATTATTATTATTATTATGGAGTTTCTCTACATCTCGGCATCAGCCGGAGATTTACATATCCCGGGTATTAAATACCAAAGGATTATGCTCTGATGGGGCGTAGTCCAAGTTCTATACCCTTTATTGTGTATTGCTGTTTTTGTGTGTTTGTTGTATAAATTGTGTTAAGAGTTCAGAAATTTACGGACGATGCTGCAAGTATCCAACAAGACTGCTTTTTGTATTGGTGCTAGCAGGTGACTAACTTTGTGCTTCTCCAGATTTGAGCATAGATGTTTAGGTACCAGTCCAGTAGCAGATATGACAATCGGAGAAATGCTTACTGCAGAATCATTATATAATGCTTTTAGTTCAACTGCTAGAGCTGCGTATTTCGAAATTTTTGTGGAGTAAGTTGACTGAAGGTTTCGATTCAGCGGAACTGCTATATCAAAAATCTCTATCTTTTTCTCCCTTTTATGAAATAATATAATGTCAGGTCTATTAGCGGGAATGTGTTGATCTGTAGATACACTTCTATCCCAATAAAGTTTTTTGGTTTGACTTTCAAGCACAGGAAGAGGTTCGTATTTGTAATATGGCAAATGCTCTGTGAGGAGGCCATTATTGAGTGCTAGTTGTTGGTGCACGAGTTTTGCGACATTATTATGCCTATGCGTATATTCGAATGAAACAAAAGCACTACATCCAGATATGATATGTTCAATGGTTTCTCCACTCTCTCCACATCGTCGGCATCTGTCGTCCACAGATTCTTTGAGAACAAATTTACGATAATTTCTTGTTCCTATTACTTTGTCTTGAATGGCTATTACAAAACCTTCGGTTTCGGAGAAGAGTTTACCCTGTGTAAGCCATAGGTTTGAACACTGCTGATCAATGTGATCCATATGCAGTTCGTGGGGATGGACTCCATGAATGGGTTTTGATTTCCATTGGGTGATTTGTTCATCGATACTCTTAACATTTTGTGGACATTGTAGAGTATCCGAACTGAGGTTCAGTGGGGTAAATCCTTCATCAGTTAGTGCCACTGCCTTTAACAAAAGAGAGTGACTACATTGGAAATATTGACGGAGGTTCATAACTTGGTTATAATGCAACTGGCTAAGATCTGCAATGCCAAGTCCACCTAGTTTACGCGGTAGTGATGTTCGTTCTTTTGCGCTTTGTGGGTGGTGGCTTCTGTAGTTTGTCATCGTCGTGCGGATTAGCATTTCCAGTCTTGATATATCAGTGGGAGACCATTTAATAACTCCAAAGGAATATGTCAACAGAGGTATTGCCCAGGTATTGATGGCTTTGCATTTATTTCCCGCATTAAGGCTTGACTTCATGATAATTTTCAACCGTGTTCGAAATTGAGACGTCAATTTATCCTTGATGTTGGAATGGTTGATTCCTTTGAGTTGCAGAAATCCGAGGTATTTATAAGATTCACCATTTTGCAGATTTTCAATTATTTTGTCTTGGTCAATTTTGCATCCTTCGTTTTTGTCATCAATTTTTCCTTTAACCAGGTGAATCATTTTGCATTTTTCAAGGCCAAATTCCATTTCGATATCAGAACTAAAACTTTTGACTATTTCTATCATTTGATAGAGCTTTTCTCTTTTGTTGGCGTAGAGTTTAAGGTCATCAACATAAAGCAGGTGGTTAATGGTGTGGTCAAAGGTTTCTGTTCTGATGGTGAATCCAGATCTTACTTTGGCCAAAAGGTTACTGAGAGGATTGACTCCGATACAGAACCAAAGTGAGCTAAGTGAGTCACCTTGAAAAATCCCTCTTTTTATAAAGATAGGTTTGCTAAGAGAGTTTTCTTGACATAATTGTGTGTTCCATGTTGTCATCAGATTTGCTAGACACATGACTATAGTTGGATGTATTTTATATAGTTCTAGAACCTTAATAAGATAATTATGTGGCATGGAGTCAAATGCCTTCTGATAGTCGATAAAGGCCATGCTGAGATTTCTTTTCTTTCTCAGAGCTAGTCCTGTTATGACAGAGTCAGAAATAAGTTGATCCTTGCAGCCCATAGATTGCCTTCTACAGCCTTTTTGCTCATCAGAGATGATATTATTGATGGAGCAGTGGTGATAGATTCTGTTTGTTAGAATCCTAGTGAAAAGTTTATATGATGTTGATAAGCAGGTTATGGGACGGTACTTTGATGGGTCCTCACATGGAGAACCTTTAGGAAGAAGATAGGTTAGGCCAGATGTGAAAAACTGTGGAGGGGTTGATGATAGTAGTAAAATGTGGTTGAAGCATTTAGCTAGTTGATCATGGGTAACTGTGAGTTTTTTCAACCATATATTTTGTAGTTTATCAACACCTGGTGATTTCCAATTGCTGGTCATGGAAATAGCTTCCGATATCTCATCTTTGCTTATGAGTTGATGATGCATATGTGCTATGTGATTAGTACGACTTGCCGCATCAGCTATCCAAGGAGCATTTTCATTATACATTTTAGCATTACTCCATATATTCTTCCAAAATTCTTCTGTTTTATCCAATGGTGGAAATTTAGGATTAGTGCTTATTTCCGTTTGTGTAGAGGTTTGCCGATAGAAGGTTCGTTGGTTTTGTTGAAAGAGTGTATTTTCGGTTTTTCTCTTGTTACTTTCAGTATACCGTTTTAAGCGCTTAGTATATGCCAGAAGTTTTTGACATTTTCTGTCGAGTATTTCAGTAATTTGATTCATAGTAATTGATGAAAGATGTCGTGGGTTAATTATTTGTTTTATATGTCTAAGAAGCCTGCTTGATCCAGATCCACTTTTAAAGGATGTTAGTCTTCCAATATCTTGTCTTAGTTTCTCTATTTTTATTTCTAGTCTTTTTCTCCATTTTGGGATAAAAGAGCGACTATTACTATTGAAATTTTCTGGTAATGGAATGGGATTCTTTCCTAAGGCTCTAATAGCTGTAACTGCGGAGACATAGATTAAAGAATTAAGATTTAGGATCTCCATGTCTTCGTGTAGATAATTGGGAAGAATTTCCGAATTGATGGAGTTCAGGATTTCTTCAAGTTTTTTGGTTTCATAGATTCTTGGAATTTTCGGCCTTAAGGAAGGATCCATTCCTTCGAATTCAATCTGGGCTAGAATAAACGAATCTTTCAGGTGTTGTGTGCTGTTTGGTGTAGACAGTTGGATAATTTGTTCTGTGGCACCGATGTTACTGTATGGCGATTGGTGATCTACATCTGGATTAGTTTGTGATGGCTCTAATTCTGGTGACGTTTGGATTTGTTGGGTCTCCTGGCCTGGTTGTTGATTTGAGGTTGTAGGGTTCGTGATTGGGGCTGCAGGTGGTGGTTCAGCGAGCTGAGATGCTATTTCAGCTGCAATCCTCTGCCTTCGGTCTCGTTCAATATATTCGTTAGCAATAATAGCGTCTTTTCGTCTGGCTAGGTTGTTTTCGTTAATTCTGTTCCCGAAGCTTCCATAACGGTCTATAAACATGTTGTACATTGCCCTTCTGTATAAAGTTCTATATTGCTGGTCTTCGCAGTGGGTTACTGTGTAGTAGCAGCGTAGGACATATTCATTCATTTCATTAGTCCATTGGATACGCTGTCTACTTCGGCCTGCTCTGGTGGTCCCAAGAGTGTCTTGGGCAGCACTTGTCGCAGATTGTTGTTGTGTTAATTGTGGTGCCACTGGCGACTCATCTCTTTGCGTAGACGAGCCCGCGCCGGTAGCCGCAGCTTCTACCGACGTTTGAGCGAATATCCTCACTCGGTTTGTGTTTGTATTGGTTTCCATTTCATACATCTTCTCCATTTATTTTTAAATGGGTTTTCCATTTTATACCTCCTGGCAGGTATGGATGAAGCCGCTTCTAACATGAAGAACAGACGCTTACCTACATGCTGTCTGGTTGCCAGCTTAGGATGAAGGATTTTGATGTTGGGATAATTAGTTCGGACAATGTTTCTCCGCTTCGACCTGTTTGACATGGGTGTCCCTGAGTCAACATAGCTCTTAGTTTCTTAAAAACAAGTCCTTAAGCCCTTCCGGCACGTCAAGCCTTATCCCTGGAGGGTTATTATTATTATTATTATCATTATTATTATTATTATTATTATTATTATTATTATTATTATTATTATTATTATTATTATTATTATTATTATTATTATTATTATTATTATTATTATTATTATTATTATTATTATTATTATTATTATTATTATTATTATTATTATTATTATTATTATTATTATTATTATTATTATTATTATTATTATTATTATTATTATTATTATTATTATTATTATTATTATTATTATTATTATTATTATTATTATTATTATTATTATTATTATTATTATTATTATTATTATTATTATTATTATTATTATTATTATTATTATTATTATTATTATTATTATTATTATTATTATTATTATTATTATTATTATTATTATTATTATTATTATTATTATTATTATTATTATTATTATTATTATTATTATTATTATTATTATTATTATTATTATTATTATTATTATTATTATTATTATTATTATTATTATTATTATTATTATTATTATTATTATTATTATTATTATTATTATTATTATTATTATTATTATTATTATTATTATTATTATTATTATTATTATTATTATTATTATTATTATTATTATTATTATTATTATTATTATTATTATTATTATTATTATTATTATTATTATTATTATTATTATTATTATTATTATTATTATTATTATTATTATTATTATTATTATTATTATTATTATTATTATTATTATTATTATTATTATTATTATTATTATTATTATTATTATTATTATTATTATTATTATTATTATTATTATTATTATTATTATTATTATTATTATTATTATTATTATTATTATTATTATTAATTAATTTTTCTTTTAATTTAATTTTCTGTTAATTTTTCTTTTTCAGCTTTCGTGAAAAAAAAACACTTTGAACTCTCACCTTAAATGATCAAAATTAAAAAAGAAACTTGCTTAATTGAAAAAAAAATGCTTTGAATAAAGTTAATACCTCTTTATTTAAAAAATCGCAAAAAAAATCAATAGTTTCCAATAATTTCAATTGAAACTGTTAATATGATGTATATCATCATGGATCTGGTAGATATTTGAACGAGTTCTAAATTTGTATTTAAAAAAAAATTAAGGCCCCCTGTAAATTCTTACTCAACCGTAAACTGGGTTCCCGTTGATAAACTAAGTTTATTTGACCGGAGAGGATAATAAGAAACAAGGTTGCATATATTTTATTTATATTAGAAGAATTATTTGGTTTTCTTATGACTAAGAAATATTCATTGTGGATACTGATTTTGCTAAAAAAAATCAAAAGGAAGTTTGAATTCTCAAAATAATCAATTTTTGAATTTTTATTGATCTTCAAAGTTCAATAATGTTGATCGTTTAAATACTTCATATAAGATGACAACAAATCATCCATTTTATAGCCTTGAGTTGTACAGCAAAGTAACTTCGAAGCATCAATCATGTTACCAAAACGAATGTGGAAAAACGTATTGCCCGAACTCCAAAGACTTAGCTCTGAGTATTCATACTTTTGAAGAGTTTCCTAAAAAACAAATCAAAAATATTAATTAAAAAAAAAAAACTTATAGAAAAATTCATGTTTACCTTTGTTTTTGGATCAATAATATGAAATCCCTTTAAATTAATTGCAATCAATAGAGTTTCTGGCAAACTGTGATCATTAGTTTGTTTAACCAGGAAAAATGTTGAACCAAACATCTCGAATTTTGACATTTCTTCCAAAAACATATTTTTTCCTTGAGCTTCATCTAGATTTCCAAGTTCTTGTAAAACTTTAGTTATTTCTGTCTTCCAATCGTTACTTTTTTCCAAAGCAATCACATCTACCGGCAGAAGTTTCGGTAGAACTTCATGAATTCTATGCAACGGTACCATATTTCCGCCATATTGAATGCGATATAAAATCCCAGCGATATAAGCTCCTTTTTTAGTTGATATATTGTAATATCCATGAAGATATTTTGGAACTTCTTGTGAATAATGGAAGATATAATCTGCATTAAGATCCTTTCCAGGTGTGATTGCCAACCAGAGTTTCTTCATAAAATATAACTCATATGGAAAAATGTTATTTTCGAGTGTTCGACCAGTCATGACTTCCTTCATACTTTTCATCAATTCACTGATAAAATCAAATATGTACTCATTTCCTGGAATAGAAAATGCTTTGTCGCAAATTCGAACAAATAAACTAAATCCTTCCAAGGATTTCAAATCAAAACGTTTAGCAATTATTGAACAAAGTTCGAAACCTCGAGTTGAAGATCGTATTTCAAGTTTTTCACTTGTGTCATTCGGAAAATGTATCTAAACAAATTATTGTAAGTCATTTTATAGGAATTTTTGAAAAATTTAGAAGGAAAAAAAAACTCACTTCATGATAAATTTTCGTTGAACGTTTTTGTATAGCTTCAATCTCTCGTACAAAAGGTGGATTTTTTCGTTGACCACTGGCAAGAGTTTTACGAATTCTTTTTAAACATTCCACGGCTAAAGGATGACTTCGACTTCGTAGAAATAGAAAAAGTTCTTTCAACACTAAAGAACTGGGATACATGACTCCTGTTGCAAGCCACATTAGATCCCAGCCACGTTCTTCACTGTATAGAACTCGATTATCGGTTAGTTGCTTCATAAGTTGACAATAGAGCTCATCACGAAGGTGTTCATTTTCGAGGGCTGATCCAAAGATAAGATCTGTGTCGACTGGCTGTTTGCCACGAGGAATATCACCCATATACTGAAAGAAATGGATTAATCAGGGTATTTTCTAAGAAGAAAGTTAAAAAAAAGAAGTGGACCAAAAGCGGAACCTTGTGGAACCCCTATTGAAATTATTTAAAATGAATAAAAAGTGTCCATTTACTGAAAGAAATGCATTAATAAGGCTGTTTTGTAAGAAAAAGTAAACAAAAAAAAAGTGGAGCAAAAGTGGAACCTTGTGGAACCCCGATTAAAATTATTTTAAATGAATAAAAAGTGTCCATTTACTGAAAGAAATGCATTAATAAGGCTGTTTTGTAAGAAAAAGTAAAAAAAAGAAGTGGACCAAAAGCGGAACCTTGTGGAACAACGATTAAAATTATTTAAAATGAATAAAAAGTGCCCATATACTAAAAGAAAAAGTCCATTGTAAGAAAAAGTAAAAAAAAAAAGAAGTGGACCAATAGTGGAACCTTGTGGAACCCCGAATAAAAGTGTTTCAAATGAATAAAAAGTGACCCAAAATGACTGATTTATACTTGCAGGTCTTAAAATACCTTGACTTGGAAACGGTTTCTTCATTTTCAACTTACCCCAAAGCTTTTCAAGCCTTACCTTTAAAATGGAACTAAAGATGAGCACAGATTTTTCGATCAGCTCACGATCTCTTTGAAGCTTTTTAAGTAATGGCGCTCTAATAGGATCTCCAGAATGACTCCAAAGTTCATCAAGTGTTTCAAAATAGAATGGCTCACTAAAAGAACAATTAATATCAAATTTTTCTATACAAACCTTTCATTTGAACATACCTGATGTTCGGTCGGAAATAGTATTCAGCAAATTTCTTCAAAGTATGCATTCTCTTCCGTTGTACAGTTGTATAACTCGAGATATTCAATTCCTTGTTTCTTAAATCGCTTTCCTTAAAAATCTCCAAAACCATATCCGAAGGTCTATTCAATGTTGCCACAACATAAACAGTTTCTGTTGGAAAAGCTCCTCTAACTCCATTACATTCACCTTGAGCCCAACGATTCTCCTTATCCATCACCATTTCTCCTGTAATACCTTTCTCCAAAATCACTAAATCACCTTTAACTAAACTTAAATGATCTGTAGCTCTACTAGATGGCTTATAATCTTCAACTACAATTGCATATTTTGAACGATTTTTAAGATTATCGAGTATAAAATTGATAAGATCACAAACAACTTTCGATTCGTGACACTTAAAAGTGAAGTCTTCTTTTTGAATTGTGTTAATTTGTAGTTCATCTTCATCTACTGAAAGTACTGAATGAATTTCAGGATATGATAATTCAGCTAAGATCTGTTCGAATTCATCAATGAAATAGACTCCTAAAGAATTTACAGAAATCACAAGATTATCGCTAAGAAGTCTTGGACCACTTGTTCGGAAAGCTTCGAAAAATCTCGAAAATACCATTGGCCAGGTTAAATGTGCATAAATTGCTACATCTTCTCGGGCAGAGTTTTTGGAAATATTGTTTCCAGAGTAATTGACTTTGTTAAAAACGTCGGTAATGAGGTTTTCCCAGGTATTGTAAGCTCTTTCACCAGCCGATAGAAAGTCTTTCGGAACGCAGTCATTTATCATAGTATGAAGAATCTTGAAAGAAAAGATACAGTCTTTATTAAAATTGAGACAGAAGTTGACTTATTTGGCTCACATTTGGATCAATAGTTGGACCGTATTCTATAAAGTACTGAATAGCACATAACATAGCGACGTCTTTCTCCGATTTGCACCGATACTCTCCTAAATTCAGTCCCCGAGTAACCTTGAAGAAGTTCCAATTCATAATTTTATTTCATAACAAATTTTGAGTGTACATAAGTACCTGTTTGTAGACCAAATGTGTTGCTAGTTGATCAAGCGATGGATCATACCAAGGAGAAAAAAGTTCCTTCCGAAGAAATAACTTCCACGGAGCTTTTCGTTCATCTTGACCCTGTTCCTTAGCGTATTGTTCACAATTCGAAATGGCATCCATTATGTGTTCATTTTCACAACCAAGCGACAAAGTTTTGTCAAAGAGGCTTATAACAATCGAGAAGCCGAAACTATCAGTCAGACCCATATTTTCGGCAAGCTGATCAACAGCTTCCTTAGAAGTTGAACTTGAGTCAATTTGAAGTCTTTTTGTGTTTCCATCCAGAAGAAAGAAATTCAAGGTCATCGGACAGCGTTTTCGAATGGCTTGAAGTTCAAGCCAAGATGGTGGTTGTTTTCGAGCTCCGTTCTTTAATAATAAGTTCTAAAATCTCTTATTTTCTTTAACCAATACCAAATTCTTACCTTAAGAGTTCTATCTAAAGCTTGTTCACAGAATTCAGCAAATTGTTCAGGACCACTTCGAATAAAAGTTCGAAGAAATTGTTCAAACTTTCGACTTGGTGGAACACAACCAAGACACAATGACAATAATATCCATCCTTTTGCTACTGAACTCTTATTTGGATTTCCAATAAGTTGTTTACAAAGTTGACAAAATATTTCATCTCTAAGAGAAAGAAGATAAGAAGGTTTAAAACTTACTGCAAAGTGTTATCACCTGAGTTGTGGTTTAATTATTGCATGTCCAATAATGAAATGTAACTTTTCTAATTTACTACTTGGAAGACTTAAAGTTTGATGATAGTATTCAACTTCATCGCTATTATTTAAAGCATTGCGTAAAAGTTGTGGTAACTTGGTTTTTCTTTTGAGAGTTTTATGAGTTACACGATGATGGTCAGAATTTTTGATTTCCATAGCTTCCCATTTTTGTATGTCTGTTAGACTATGACCGTTGATTTTAGTTAAGTTTGCTACAAGTCTTTCCATTATGGGAGAGTTTAGAGACTGCCGTTCGTATTGGTCTTCGAAAAATTCTTCAGTTTTTGGTTCTTCAGTGTCACCCATAAAACGAAGGATCATTATCCAAACTGCCTGTAAAGGAAAAGGTTTGAAAAAAAGTTTTGTAAGAATTGATCATTTTACAAACCTGTGCTGATATTTCATCATTAGGACGAGGATGATGTAGTAAAGACTTTTTTAATGGAAGTTTACTAAAATAACTTGTTGCTTTCGGGTTAAAGTAAGTGGCTGCAAATTTTGAAAAGTTGTAGTCTGATGTTTTCAGAACGGTATGTTTGATTTTTGGCACTCGAATTGTTTCGCCTGAGAATTTGGAATGTCTTACGTACTGCAAATAAAAAAGGAAGTTACATAAGTACACAAGATTATAATTTTTGTTAAATTGCAGCAATAAGTTTTATTAAATCTGAAATTAAGACCCCTCTTTTACAAAGGCATCACCTTAAGCAATTACATATTGGAGTCAACACAAGCTTTTAAAATGCTTATCTTTTAACTTTTTAAAATAAAGATCCCATTTTGATGAATTTTCTTTTCTTAAGCCGTATTTATGCCAAATATTTAAGAATTCTGATAGCCGGTCAAACACAGATCATATTTTTGTTAATATTGTAAAATTTTGTATTGTTTTGTTTTTTTTTTTTTTAATAAGCGTATTACTTAAAAAGTGATCTTTTTAACAAAAGAATGTTGAAAAACTCATAATAACCAGCACATTAAAAAAAAAACAAGATGATTTTTTCGGAGATTTTTTTTTTTTTTTTTTCATTCAAAAAGTAGGTAGAGGAATTTGGGGTATTTTTTTGTTGTTGGGGTTGTTTGTTTTTTTGACCTCACCAGAAATTTAGAGAAAATTTTGTTGATGTCCACATAAACATATAAGCTTTTCAATTCCCACTTTTCTGCTAATTGCAACAATTACTTAACAAGAAATTTAAAAAACATTGACTTGACCCCGAAATTGTAATTTTTGAAAACTACTGTGTAATGTGGTACACTATGTGGTCAAATGTGGTATACTATACCACTTAACCCATATAATGTTTTTTTTAGATTATTTTGAATGAAAAAAAATTAAATATTTAAATTAATTTTGATTTGAAATAAGTTATTATATAGTAAAATAAAAAAAAAGTAATAAATAATGGACAAAAGAACATTCTTGGCCTTAAGTGCAGAAATAAGAATTTTTACCTGTGGAAAAATTATTTGCCTGAAGAAAAAAACAAATAATGCATTCTTCTTTCAGCCCTATTCTGCTAATGTCTATAATTGTAATATGGTATACTATACCATAATAACCCTTAACAAGTAAACCACATTAGCCAAAACATAATAGTTGAACAAAAAATTTAATAAAATATAAAATTATTTAGAAAGTGCACAAGCACTTTCCTTTCAGTTGAAAAAAAATACTCGACTGCATCTAGTTTATACTTTTCAATATTTCTTCCAGTTGATTTGATATATTTGAGATTTAAACACGCCTGCTGCTCTTTTTGCTGTCGATTCACCTACTGGTTCAAAAATTAAAGTAAATGCATGCTTAGTTTTTGAGAAACCTGCCTATACCACATTACACAGAGAAAAATAGACCACATAAAATAGAACAAAAACAATAAGATTTCTCTATGGTTTTCATCCAAGAAGGAAACCTTATTAAAACAATCGGGTTTTCCTTATTGTTTTAAAATCTGCAAAAAAATAAAAAAAACGATGACCAGGCTGGGAATCGAACTGGAGACTTCAAATCATTAGTCGCCAACCTTACCACCTGAACCAACCTGCCATGAAAATATTGATCGCGATTTTCGTTCTAGTGCTAAGTTGCAAAAAAAATCAACTTTTCAGTCAAATTTTAATAAGATTTTCTCTTTAAAAATAATAAGAAATCTCCTTAAAAAAACCTTATTAATCCTTGATTTTAATAAGATTTCCTTATGAAATGTATGGACGGTAAAACAATATGACAATCTGTTAGTTTTTAGCGGGTCATATTTTTCTCTGTGTACCCAAGTGTATTTTCAGTAAATGGATTTTTTAACGATCGTTCAAACGAATGTCATAAATTGTACTAACCAAATTGTCAAACAAATAGTGAGTAGTTTACTTTCCTTTTATTCTACATTTAAGATTTTTGGGAAACAGCTCAAAGTTTGATTTTGTTGGACAACTTTAAAATTTTCTATGTAGCGAAGCGCCCTTAAAAAAAAAACAAAAAAAAATTTTTTCTCAAGCATAAGTCTCAGAACAATTTTATGAGTGTTTGCCCAAGCATTTACTTTAAAATATCCTCAGTTGGAATTCATAAGCTAAAAGAAAAGAAACCCTTAGGTTTTCTTAACATAACCAGTAGCTGAAGTGGACAAAACGCAAGAGCAAATGTTCACTTGAGTAAAGTTTTTACTCGAGTAACGACTCTGAATTCCGCTCTAAGTCTTTATAAAAATCCAAAAATTAACATTTTGCTTTAAATAAAATTCAAATTGACAAAATTCCTTCAATATCCAATTATTTTTTGTAACCAATAGATAAAAATAAAAAAATAAGTACTTTTTCACATCCTTTTCCGGTCATCTCTTTCGATTTTCCCATTAATTATACCAATTATCCCAAACTTCATAACTCATTTTTTGCTAATAACACTGGTCGGCAAAAATAAAAAAAAAGTCGGGAGCAAGAACTCTGTAAGATGATTTTAGTCAACTTGAGTGTGCTGAACTCAAAACTGTTTACAGATTTATTCTATCACGTCTAGTTTTTGAGCTCTACTCATTACTATTTTAGCTATAAAGTCCCAAAAATTAATTTTAACTTAATTTTTTTTTTCGCGTTTGAAATAAAAATATTATTTTTCCGTAATATTTTGCTACTTTGCGTCTTCACAGACTTCAGCAAGGCGTTTGACAAACTCTCGCATAGAATTTTGTTAAGTAAATTGCGAGCTCTTGGATTTAATGAAAACTTTGTTAAGTGGCTTCAATCTTATTTATTAAATAGATCATACTCGGTGCTTTTCAATGGTTGTCCATCAAAATACTTTTGTGTTAACTCTGGAATACCGCAAGGCAGCCATTTGGGCACTATCCTTTTTATAATATTCATAAATGACTTACCATCCGTCTTGAAACATTCGAATTGCCTTATTTATGCGGATGATGTTACAATCTTTAAAACCGTCTCTAATGTTCGTGATTGTGAAATGTTGCAATGTGACCTTAACTCATTTTTCGATTGGTGTGTTCGTAATTGTTTGTTTCTTAATGTCAACAAATGTAATTTGATGAGTTTTACGAGAAAACTATCTAAAATTCTTTCAATTATTTGTTAAATGGAGTTTCCTTGTCGAATTTAATCAAGTTTCTGTTCTTGGTGTCTTATTTGATCCTAAACTGGAGTTTAAGTTTATTGAACACATCAATTCCATAAGCAATAAAGCCAATTTGCTTCTCGGTTGGATTAAGAGAGAGTCACGTCAGTTTTCCGATCCTTTTATTGCAAAACAGCTATTTGTAACTTTTGTCAGACCCATCCTAGAGAACGCTTGTCAGGTTTGGTCACCTCATTATGAGTGTCACATAGCGAGGCTAGAACGAGTTCAAAAAAGGTTTTTGCGGTTTGCCTTAAGAGGCTTAGGATGGGACAACCCTTACAACCTCCCCCCATACATAGACTCAAACTTATTGACATGCCTTGTCTTCAGAATAGAAGGTCTTATTTATGTTTTTCGTTCATTGTAAAATTAATTAATGGGAAAATAGACTCTTTGCACCTTTTGTCTCGCATTAATTTTAATATTCCTCAACGCAATTTCAGAAATGTCAACAATAGTATATTAATCTCAAACTATCGTACCAATTACGAACGTTTTTCTCCTTTAAATGTAATGTTCAGTTTATTTAAGGTTTTCAATAATAGATTTCATAATTTATTTGACCAATCACTTAATTTATCTCCTAAATTTCAATCAAATTTTTACTCGATTTTGTAATTTATACCTAATATAATGTTATAATGTTTTGTTAAAATTTGTAAATTAATGTAAATTGAAGCTAGTATTTAGCTGTACTAAATAAATAAATAAATAAATTCGAATCAGGATTCGAAAACTGGAATTTACTTTAAATCAGCTTTAAAAAACCATAAGTTACCTTAACCATCAAGATTTTGAGATATCATACATTTCTGTACCAAATATCTTTTAGAAAAAAATAATTTTGAAAAAAAAATAATAAACATATTTAAGACAATAAAATATGGTCTTTGGAGATTGCATAACTAGTTTCGCAAAAAAAAAAATTTAACGGCGATGAAATTTAACGCCAAAAGTACCAAAAAAACGCGTTTTTGACCTGTTAATATTCAAATATTTCGAAAATTTGACGTGCCAGTGTAATTTTGATTTCGGATTCGGAATCAGCACACAAAAATCCTCTAGAACAGTATGGGTTTGGTTCAAGCTCCATTTTCGTTGCCGAACAGTGTTGTTTTTAGTTTGTTGGCTATGGCGCTTACCTTTTTGGTTTCTCCCATAGCAAACAATTTTTAGAAAAAAACTTTTGAATAGCGTTAGAGTCGGTTTAAAAAAATATATATGGGTAAGCCTACATATAAATAAACTTTATCTATAATTTTTCAAAATAAAAATTATATTTTACCGAAAAAAAATACATTTTTAAGAAAATATCAGGGTCACACTCAAAAACGTAATAAAAAAAACAAAAAAAAAAAAAAAAACAGACAGACTGAATTGCTTGCTCAATTTCATGAAAACTCTTTGTATCTTGTTGCCGATAAGATCAGCTTCCATAGCATGCCTACTTTTTGTGATGAGCCAATCTTTTAAAGAAACTATTTAAAACTTAATGGATTTTCCATTTGAGAGTAAAACAGCAGTGACTTGTCTTAAAACTACATAAGCGTTGTTAACTCGCATTTGTTTAATACTCTTACATTGACATGCTCCCTTAATATAAGACCAGGGACACAAATGTTTTATACAAATCATAAATTTCCTTTATCCTGCAACAGAATTAAGCATATGTGCGTTTTCTAATTAAACCATTCAAAAAGTGTGCATTAAAAAACCCCATATTTTCAAACATTGAAAGCATAAAACAGATCAACAGTGGGTACTACAAAGATTTCCAATCCAAAAAAACAAAACAAAAGGAATAACAACACAAAGACCAGTTTTTTTTTCTTTTCTAATTTAAGTTTTAACATATATTTCACAGTCATGAGAAATGCTATAACAATCATTTATAATTATTTAATTAAATATTTTTTTTTTTTTGTTTAGTAAAAAATAAATTATATTGCATATTTACAGGTTCAAATCACAATTTTTTTGTCACAATACACGATTCAATAAAATTTTATTTGATATAACAAGAGTGCAGTTGTTTGTATAAATAATTAAATGATTCGAGGCGTGCATTAACTAAGACTATTTATACAAAAAACACAGGCAATAAATGGGTAAAGGATTGATTGAAAAAGGATACAAAATTTAACTATTAAATATATTTTATGATTTAAAGGATGTTTAATGCGCGCCACCACCTCACAGCCTTGATTCGTATGAATATGAAGCCACAGGACGAGACAAAAGCTTACTGGGCACAGGTTTTTTGTTCAGAGCATTCTTCTCAAAAAAGTTAAGCCTATCTCTTACATTCGGTCCAGATGGCTCATCAGCTGTGTCCAAGAATCCAAATGCTTCATTAACTTCACTATCAAAATCAAAGTTATAATTCTGGTCTTCAGGAGTTTTTGGTTCTGTGTGATTGACCGAGTTGACAAAGTTCTTATTCAGTTCGTTAAGTCTTTGATTGTAATTAGCTTCAGCCTTAGCTTTCCAGTTTCGGTCGCCAGATTTTTGATATTTCTTCTCTTCCAAAATACGAAGAATTTTGATCCTCTTCAATTCTTGTTGTTTCTCTGAAGACACAGTAAGGAACTTTTTACGAACTAAATAGCCTCGGGCATGAGCTTGAAGTCTGATTACAGTTTCCCGTATCATGGTAAATTTGTATGTAAGTTGACGGGATCTAATGCAAGCTTGTAATCGATGCACACCATTTTGGATGGTTAAGAAGTTTCGTCGAAGTCGCCGACTTCGCCAATGTTTTTGAATGACTATTGCCGCATCACGATACCTATTCAAATATCGTTTGAAGAGAACTCTTCTAAAACCTCGTTGAATAAGCGTAATTGACTTGAGAATAATACGTGATCTTTCATTCTCCAAAAATGTGTCGGAAATGTACTTGAGGAAAACCTTGCGTTGGCCAAATTGATAGTCAGAGTTTGGTGGTAGTATTTCTTGACAAATTCTCTTTGCGACCGCTAAGCAATCGGTTTTATGAGGTGGTTTAATACCTGGCAAAAGAAGTCGATATCTTTCAACAAATTCAGCAAAAGTGTGTCGAATTGGGTAGCCAGCTCGGCGAATACGTGCTGTTTCCATCATGCCAGAATATCGAAGTTGACGAACACAAAGTTCACTATCAAAGTCCTAGAAAAGAAAAGAATAGTTTATTTTCATAATTTTGCTAATAACAGTTTAAATGTCTTCAAAATATAAACAGAACTTATAAGTTACTTACATTACGAGCCTTATATTCATTTGGTTTGATACAGCGAATAAAGAATGGATGACTTGAAGAAAGCGTTTTCATAAGAGCATCTAACGAATTTCGGAACTTCACTGATAAGGTTGTTTGTTTTTTCATTATATCTGTGTGTAATTCAGAAGAGAAGATTTTCAAGAGGTATTTGTTGGTAGATTTGGCAACCATTTCACGAATGTCCATACTGAATGAATCACGATTTTTCTCGAGGAATCCTGCAAAGAAAAATGAAAAAATGAATTATTATTTTAACTAATAAGAAGAAATTGTGACTGTAAATTTATTCACTTAAATCAAAGTTTTAAATGGAAACAAATTACAATTTTAGTTAGATGTTGTTAGAGCTTAAAAAAAAATGGTTCAAAAAGACCAAAAATTCTAGATTTTGAAAGTCCATAAATTTTATCCAATTTTAGCCGTTATGTGTTATGTGACCAATATGTTGGAAGATAAAGTATCTTCTTTTCTCCTTTACATATTCAATATCTATAAATGCTCAATTGATAAAATTAGACCATTTAGTAAAAACATTAAAAATTTCGTTTTTTTCTAGTTTCTAGTTTTTTTACAATCTATCAATTTTAAATTTTTTTTAAAAAGGATACACATCGATAGGAAATTTAATTATCTACAGAAAATTACTTAATAAAAATTTTCAAATTCGGCTTGCTTTTCAAGTTATAGACAAAAACTCAAAAAGTAACAGAAAAAGTTTTATAATTTATCAATAGATTTTGAAGAAAATTATCTTTTTATCTTTGCAAGAAAGTGTTCTATACATACAAAATTTTAAACTATGAGGATTCAAAAGATTTAGATTTTTTCTTTCAGTAATAAAGTTTTTTTTGCAAATTTCCTTAAAAAACGATTTTTTTAAATGTTTTAATACATTGCACTTAAACATCTGGAGTGACCCAGAAAAGTTGTTTTAGTATTTGTTACTTATTTACTCAGCTTTTAGACGATGGCTTTTATTACTCAAGGTATAGCCCGAATACTAAGTAGGCTGGAACAAACAACGACAAAAAAACTTTGAAAAATCATATCTCGAAAACGTATCCATCTTAATTTTTTTAAAGTGATTTCCGAGTCACTGAGGTCAAAGTAAGCTATAAAAAAACAATGGGATTGAGTGTCCATTTTAGCTGTAAACCAGTGTAATTGTTAACAAATATCCCATTAAGAAGATGGAAATCAATGAAATGGTTATTTCATAAGAACAATATTACGACCAAACAAATCCTGTTTATTTAGAATCCAGATCAATTATAATCCCGCTTTTTAAAATAACGCCAAATCCCGACAATCGAGTTTTTTTATAACAAAATAATAAAAAAAATAGACAAAAAATGAGTAAAACTGTAGCATTGCATACCCACAGTTGAACTAAAATTATGAAAACAGTTTTACTTTGTTGATACACGGTTAAAAATTCTGGAGTATTTTTTAATACAGCTCTTGTACAAAACATATTACATTTTAATACTTCCACAGTATTAAAATTATTTTTAATTTTTTTTTTGTATTAAATATTAATATTTAAGTATTAAGTTTACTACTTGTAATAAAAAAAATATTAGAATTTTACTAGCTTAAATTTTTACATTTTTGTATTACATTTTAATATAATTGTATTAAAATATAATACAAATTTATTGAAAACTAATATAAAAAGTATTAAATTGTAATACAAGAATATTAAATTTTAAAAAATAAAAAAAAACATGTTTGAGGTACCTTTTTAAAAAAAAATCTAAATCAAAAATTGTAAATTTTTACTAATTTAAAGCCGCTTGGTGTTTTTTCGAAGCAAAATGCATACATTGCAGATGAATTTTGATCGGCAGTAAGATTTTACATGCGACAGTTTGTGAAACATATAAAATAGAGACAATAATATCAACATTATTATATTATTTATGATTAATATTTATTTTCAGTAATGAATTTTGGAAAATAATACATTTTATTAACAATTAAATACATTTGGTATTGAGTTGAAATAATTTTGTATTATCTTTTAATAAAATTCTTATTATAAATTAAAATAAAAAGATACAATTTTAAATGCAATACTTGAAATTTAATACATTTGGTATTAAATTTTAATATGAACTGTATTATTTTTTAATACAACTATATTAAATTTTAATACACTTTGTAGGTATTAACTAAAAAACTTTATTATTTGTCATGTATGAAATTTTAATACATTTCTGGTGTAGACCTATATGTAACCCAAAAAGTATTAAAAAATACTCAAGAATTTTTAACCGTGTATGTGTGCTAAAAGTTACAAAAAAATGCAATTAGAAAAATCTTATTAATTTTTTAATTTGTTTTATTTTTTGTTTTTATAAATCAACAATTAGTTTTAAAAAAAACTAGTTTTGATTGCAAAATCGGGATGGTAAAAAACGCGACTATAAGAAACGGGATTTAAAAGAAAAAGCGGGATTAAAAAAAGCAGTTTTATAAAGAACGGGATTTAAAAAACAGGAATATAAAATGTGGGATATCAAACCCAATCCGAAAGCCAGAAATAAACGGATCTATGATAGGTACCGTTAATTAAGGTTTAAAACATATTTTTTTATTTTCAAAATAGGACCCTATTTGCCAATGTTCACAGATTTTTTTTTTTGAGAAAATCAAGTTTTTCTATTTAATCATGTTAATCATGTCTCTGAACATTAAATTTTATTTTCCCCTCTAACGAATAACCCAAAACCATTAGATTTTTTTGGAATATCGACGTTATAGAAGTTAAGTTGTAATTCTAAATCTTAATTTGTCTTCGTCTCCGCCAAACTGAGTAACGCAGCCTAGAAGCATAAGGTCTTAGAAACTTGCCTTTAAAATAAGTTTCCCAAGAGCTTCTAAATCGTACGGCCATTCAAAAATTATTAGGTATAAGCCCATAAATAAAAACTAGGACAGTCCAACTTCCCTGAAAAAGGTGTTTTTAGTGGTACATTATGTATGTATATGACATTATTTTCAGTACAAAAAGTAAAATAAGGGTCCAACAAATATGTATAAATGGGAAAAGGGTTTTTTTTTCAGAGAAAGTGAAACATTCAAATAAATAATTCTTTTTCAGGGAAGTTCTCTAAATTGTTCCTTCATTTAATCAAACATTTACAACTACATACTTTAAAATTAGTTGTCATAACCTAAGATTTTACTAAATGCGTACTATTAGTTACTTAATCCTTAACTCCCCTTAATAATGTTTTCTTGTTTTTTTCCCAAAAAACATTTTTCTGAACAATTTCAATTACCACAGAATTTTCAACTTTTAGACCTCTAAAAACATATTTAAAGGACCTTTAAAATATACATGCTAACTAAACATAACCAACTGTTAATGGATATGAAATTGAGCAAATAAAATTTGTAAAATATGCTACTTAGACATAATATAGAAATGATAGATATAAGTCAATGGTTCACTGTGGCGTATGCGTAACCTTTATTTATTATATTATTTTAATTTCAACCCATTTATTCAAAGATATATTTTTTTACTTACCACTTGGATTATACATAACAACACCAGCATAATGAACAATTCCAAACAATGGGGTCTGTGAGGACTTTGGTTTTATATAAATACTTCTTGAGCCATGAGTAGAATGTAGTTTTTCAAGCAATGTTGCATCGGTTCCTGAAGAAAGATTTGTTTAAATTTCTAAAATTTTCATTACAAACAAAATAACACCTACCTTT
Source organism: Episyrphus balteatus (assembly GCF_945859705.1). Lineage (NCBI taxonomy): Eukaryota > Metazoa > Arthropoda > Insecta > Diptera > Syrphidae > Episyrphus > Episyrphus balteatus. Next base: position 23,772,227 of record NC_079134.1, on the reverse strand, counting down.
AGGAAATATAGATTCTTCATCAATCAATGACATAACATTTACTGATTTAATTGCAATCAAATCAAGAATTTCTTGATTATCCTTGAAAGCAATATTTTCCCAATCAATACCATCAGCTGCATATTCAGCTTGTTCCATCTTTAACAAATTAAAAAAAAAAATTATTTGCAAAATTGAAAACTTTTTGAACAAATTTTCTATCCTACCTTAAAAATATGCTGCACAAAAAACTGTTGAAGATTTTCATTTGCATAATTTATACAAAGTTGTTCAAAACTATTCGTGGGGAAGTTCTCAAATCCAAAGATATCCAATACTCCAATTGATTTCATTCGTTTTGTATCCTTATCCTTGTCGATTGTCTCATTTATACAATCTATAATTCTAGTGAATATTTTTCCATAAAGTGACTTTGCAAATGCATCCCTCCCCTCCATCGCTATATCCTTTGAAATTGAAGTTACCACCTTATCGCCATGGACATAGATAGTTTTCCTAGTTAAAGCATCACAAAACGATGTTGTCGAAACACCCAAGAAATTTGCAATTCTTGCTGCATTTACTCTATCGTGGATTTCCGACGAGTCAATATTATTTACGACAGTTTTCTCAAACCTCAAATTACCCAAATGCAAAATTGCGGCCAAAAGAGAAAAAATCTGCCAAACTTCGTCGGGTTTAAATGAGAGCACTTGCAAAGCTGATCGAATATCAGCAAATGATTTGGCCTCATTCTTTCCTTCCAACGTTAAACACCCACCTTGCGATAGGTAATGGTATTTTCCGGCATCTTGAAGTTCAAGACGCTTTTTCTCATCTTTACTCAAGCCTGCTAGCATGCAATAGAAAATATGATAGTTCCTTTCATCTTTGCTCTGAGAAACTATTCTCGAGGTCTCAAGCAAATACTGTTCAATCTGGGCACCCTTGATAACCCCTGTATCACTAAACCTTATATCAATGTATTTGCCAAATCTCGAAGAGTTATCATTCCTCACGGTCTTGGCATTGCCAAAAGCCTCCATAATTGGATTCGCCTCGATAATCTGCTGCTCAATCCATGAATGCTTGCCACTGATTGCAGCCAAATATTGCATTATCAACTTTGTACTTTCCGTCTTGCCGGCTCCCGATTCGCCGCTTATCACAACGCATTGATTCATCGATTCTCGCCTCATTTGCTGAAAAGCATTATCACTTATCGCAAATATATGCGGCGGCAATTCGCCCAACTTGCGGCCGCGATAAAGTGCTATCTCGCGATTTGTGTAAATTGATAGAACTTCATACGGATTAATGGCAACCAACATGGCACCTGTGTAGGTCTAAAAAGAGTACACATAAAAATAGTAAATGATGTTTTTTAATGAGTCAGCAATTAAAAGTGAGTCATATTTGATAAGTCATAGTCAAGAGTGTATGAATTTATAACTTACGTACATAAATTTGTTTGTTTTTGTAACGAATATACAAATTACGTAGAATAGCGTATTCTTGCAAATCACCCAGTGTTATCATATCTTCGACGCCATTTTGGGATGATAAGTGCATGCCCTTGAGTATTTGTGATGAGGGTATCCAAAATTGACGGCCTTCATCGTCACAAACAAATGTTTTTTCTTTATCTGTTCGAATTATTCGGGCTGCCGTGGGTACGGCGAATTCGTCTTTTTTTGATGGGTTGATCCAGACATATTCGCCCTAAAAATACAAAAAAGTAAAATAAGTTAACAAATTGATAAGGTTCCATAATCTGCTTTTATATTTGACAATGTCTCTTCAGTTCTTTAAAATTAAATATTTAGAAAAAAAAAAGGTAGATATTTCCCAGTTACTGACACCATTTCTCTTTATTATACCATTTAAGGTAAAACACCTTATCCTAGCTTGTAAAATTCGAACGCATTGCTATTTCATGCAATTTTTAGATCAATTTAAATTTTTCACAGTTTTGGGCTGTTGATTCATGCATTGAAAATCATCAAAAGTATTTTCAATCCATTTTCAATCTCTACCAGTGCTAGAGGTCGAAAATTAATGATTTTTCAAAAACAAAAAAGAAGCTTAATATGCTTTTGAAAAAGAGGTTAATACTTTAAGTTTTCTTTGGTAAAAAAAATAGTGATTGTTAAAATTAAAGAGGAAATTTGTAATGATTTTCAAAAAAAAAGGAAGCTTTTGTATACACTTGAACTCAAAAAAGAGCATTAGGTCAAATTTCGAACTCCTTTTTGTAGAAAATTATCCTTAGAAAATTCTATTTCACATATATTTTGTTTTTGATTAAAAAAAAAAATATGAACAATTGGGAACAAAAATTTAAATGTTGAGATGACTTGTCCCAAATTCGCAGGTCTTATCTATATGATAAAAAATTCATCTAAACGAAAAAATGATTTAATTAATTTGGGTAATAATGGAATTTCTATGCTTTCAGAGATGTAGAAAAACTGGCGATTGGAAACACATTTTAGGTGTGCACCAAATCGATAGCAAATTTTATTTCGGAAAAAAATGAATTTATTCTGTTCTTAACTGATGATTCAATTTTAGCTTTTTTTCAAAATTCATATTGAGGAAAAGGTGTTTTTTTTGTAATACTAGAATTTGTTATTATCTGACTGCTTTTTTGTAACCTTACCACTCAATTGAAAACGATGATAGATAGAATATATTTTTAGGAACAAATATCATTTTTATTTGCCTAAACAAAAAAATCCCAAATAAATGCATTTTTCTACACATCTCGTCGAATAAACGAGGTAAGGTATAGTGATAGGGTTGGGGTCAAAATTCTGCCGGGGTCAAAATTCTTTTGTCAAAATTCTGCTTTCAAAATTCTGCTTTACAAAATTCTGCTTTCCAAATTCTGCTTTTCAAAATTCTGTTTTTCAAAATTCTGTTTTTCAAAATTCTGCTTTTCATAATTCTGCTTTTCAAAATTCTGCAAAAAATTAAAAAAGGGTTTGGAAAATGTTAAAAAGCGCGCGCTTTTTAACATTTTCCAAACCCTTTTTTAATTTTTTGCAGAATTCTGTAAAATCATCTTTTTGAAAAATTATCTGCTTATTTGATTACTTACCTACATAATTTGTCATTTTTTAAATGCGAATTAATTTTTGTTTTATAAATGAATAAATTTGAAAATATTAAGAAAAGGTTTTTAATATTAAACATTTCCGAAAATAACTAAAAATTTATTAATTTATCAAATAAAGATGAATATTCAAATTTTGAATAAGAAAAGGAATGTACAACATCGGTTCCAATTAGTATACATATTTTATTTGAAAGAAAGTCAGTATATGCATTTAAAAAAATATTTGCGACACTTAAATAAAAAAATTTAGGAAAGTACCAATGTTGAATTACATTAATGAGGTGTATTTTTCTTTAGCCAGCGCATATGCTATAAAAAAAAAAACAGAATTAGCAGAATTTTTTTGTTCAAATATAATGCTGGCAGAATTTTGAAAAGCAGAATTTTAAAAAGCAGAATTTTGAAAAACAGAATAAAAAAAAAGCAGAATTTTGAAAAACAGAATTTTCGCTGAAAAAGCAGAATTTTGAAAAGCAGAATTTTGAAGCCAGAATTTTGACCCGATCCCATAGTGAAAATCTGGTTTCAAGCATTTGAGATAAGCCCTTATCGATCCATATAAATAAATACAGACAGTGGCTATGAGCACAAGATCAAATGATGGTTTGAATAGAGTTTTTGAAAATTAAATTTTCATTAAAAAAGAGGTTGTCTGTAAAGCCGGTTTACGGACGATGATTTTACGTGATAACGTCGTCAGAAAACAGGTTGTGTGCTTTTGTTTAAAATGAGTCAATTGAAGCGTTTACTTATTTCAAACAATCATAATTTACTAGAAAAAGCTAAAAAAAAAAATACCTTTTTTATTTTCTCATTATATTAATTTTTTTTATTTTAAAAGCTTACAAAAAAAATTATGCAATTTAAAAGTCAAGTATTTCTTCTTAAGAATAAAACCATTTTTAAATTTTTACAATGCGCACTTTTTGCGCATTATTGAAAACAATCATTTTTCATCTTCTCACGTCATAATTCCATTTTTTTCCCTGACAACCTATAAAACATTTTATACCATCTGGAAGCTTATTGTCTTAGCTCAAAATATATAATATATCGATCAGGTCTATGAGACATCTACAAAAAGAACTAGAATTTTTTGAACTCGATCAAATTTCATTAAAAAAGCAAAAAAAACATTTATTTTTATGTTCTCAGGCTATGGAATCAATTTTTTTGTTTGACAACCTATAAAAAATATATACCATGTAAAAGCTTATTATTTCACCTTTCATATGACGTATCAATCTCATTTCAAAGATGCTTACAAGAGAAGTTAGAATTTTTTAAATCAACCATGTCGAATTTCCAGACTGAGATTACGGTACTTCCCACACTGGTGGCTGTTCGGGGGGCAACAGATCTGTACTGGTGTTTTGAGGTTTTTCGCAAGTTTCTTGATTTAACATTGTGTAGCTTGTAGTTAGTCTATCGATATGTGTGATATACCAAATGAAAGGTAATTGTATCAGGATGCTCATTAAATTTTAATAAAATTTTTATCTGCTCTTGGTCAAAAGTTAGAACCTGTTGAATTCTAAAATTTTATTTTACCGTTATCTCAAAATTGTGTAAACGAAAGTGAGTGAAACACACATATAGTCGTAGTCATGGTCTATCATTACTCCATATACTTTATTCCTGTATCTATTAAAGAAAAAAAGATAAAAATAAAAAACGATGAAAATCGGTTAAAAACGGTAAAAAAAACATGTTTTTTAAAAACTTGTTTCTTCCGTTTTTCAGTCAAAACTCACTAAACAATTCCAAGTTTTTGCACATGTATGCATAAAGCCAAAACATGTGCTATAAATTTGAGATTTTTTGAACGCTCCAAAAAAAAGCTAAAAATCAAAAATTACCCAAAAATACCCCTAAAAAACAAGGTTTTTTTTTCAAAAATTCATAATTCGAAACGCAGAGTGTTGGAAAAAAAAAATACGTATCAGACGCCTTATTTTTTTTCCCTCGTCTTTCACTTGACATCTTTAGAATTGTCAACAAAAATTTCCTTTACAAAAAATCATCATTTTGTCATAGCCCCAATACGTCTACAACGTTCAAACAAAACGTTAAAGATTAGTTTCAAAATTTTTTTGAATTTTTTCTTAAATGCATTTATTCTTAAATTAATCTCATCTATCTATAGCAAAAAAATCAATTCTCTACGACTTCGCGCTTAGATTTTAGCCCAAATTTCTTCTTTCCGTTTTACCCCTGTTTACCCTATTAAATGACGGAATTTTTAAAAATCCTTCATTTGGATTAAGCTTTATGTTATTATCTTTCAAATAAGCTATAGAAGATTTTTGTATCTCTAATAGTTTATTTTTAATTGAAATTTTTGCCGCACTGCGAAAGTGCGAGAGAAAGTGGCGTCACTTTTTTGTGGTGGCTGCCATGGTTCATCGATTTATAAGACGTTATCACGTCAAAAATAAATATCGACCTGTTTTGTAATTTTTGTAAAATTTTAATCGTATAAATTTTTTTTTTCTTGAAGTAGTCAACTTGATTCGTTAACGAAAATATCAGAACTCAAAGAAACGCTTCTCTGACCAATTTAAGTAACATTTTCAAACATAATTGGCCATATTCATAGACATTGTCTTAGCTGCTTCTAAGAAAGACTGGAGTTTATCCTATTCAAATAAATAAAATTGGATAAACCCCAGTCTAAGATAAACTGGGGTCTAAAACATTTTTTTTTTTTTTTTAATTTTGATTCAGTTATGCTATTAAAAGTGGAGAAAAGTCTTTATCCCATTTTTAAATTCTTTACAAGCATTATTTTTTATATCGACTCTGTCTCAAACATATTCTACGGCAAAATTTCATTTTTGAAATGCATAAATATAAAATTTAAATATAAATACAAAAAAAGTACGTATACGCCATAGTGAATATAGATATTTTGATGTGCAGTTTTTGAACCCATATTATATTAAATGCTTTTGAGCATATATGAAACAAAAGCCTACAAATTTGAATTTGAACTTTTTACTTATTGAATTGATAGTATGAAGAAATAGGAATCTTTGTCCTTTCAGTTCAGAAAATATGTTATTTTGTTTTAAAGAGTTATATGGTTATGGCCCAATAACCATTCTAAATTAAAGAACTCGGTGTTGAGTATTCTGTATTTGGTGATTTTTGATTTTATGAAAAGCTTGTATTTATTTGTAACACAAAGTATAACTAATGTCAAAAAAATTTCAAGATTTAAAATTCGGTATCGTTACATTAGTAACGGTTCTCGGACATTAAGAGGAAAAAAAACGCTTCCTTTCAAAAAAGTTTTATATTTGGTATCTATCAGTTATTGAATTAATTTTGAGTTAGTTTTTTGGCAATTGCGAAATTGAACAATAATTTCTGATAAAATTTTAGATATCAAAATTTGTTCTAATTTAACAGAACACAAAATGTAATACAAATATTTTCGAGTTATAAAATAATCACATTGACAAAAAAAAACTTAAATTTTATTAGTTTATTGATTGTTTGAAGTTTTTTTTTTTTAATTATTATCAAATCATATAGTTTTATGGATTTCTATTATTTGATTTAATTACTTGACAAAGGAAAACTTTTGTTTGCAAAAAGTATTTGTTTTTAATCAATGTTTGATTAAATATAAGAAAAAAGTAAATGCTACCTCAAAACTATTTTGTTAAGTAAGCATGACTGTAATAAATCTTAAAGTCGTAAGTGATTAATTTCTGTTATAAGATTTGGTTAAAATAAACAATAACAAATAGCTCAACAAAACACAAATAAATGTCTGAATCATCTGTTTTTTATGATCCTAATCACATATTTGTCATTTTTATTGTAGATCTCTTAGTTGGTACATTTTTTTTTATCGAAGTTTCTCTGATATCAAATTAATGTCCAAAAACAAACTTTTCACTATCGAAATATTTGTTTTTTTTTTTTTTTAAGCAGTAGTAACGCAACTGGACGAAATTCTAAACAATATTTGTAAATATATGTAAGCATGAAGCGATTGCTAACGATTGTCTGGTTCAAAACGATTTACACAGAAATTATAAATTATAATATTTTCCACATTTGACAGTTAAACGAAAAATTTTTGAACTTGTCTGACCGATAGACAGTTTTCATACAAAACAGCCAATCAAAAATAAAAGATAAGACAAATAAATCCATTGTTTTTTTTATACTTTAAGTAAAAACAAATTATTTCATCAAATTCATTAAAAGAACGCAATCGCTTTGTTAATTTTTTATCTTGATGAATTTGATAAAAGGGAACATTTAGCGTGTGGTCAGTATAATCATTTCTTTACAAATTTATATAGAAAATGTATATTTAGTTCTTTAAATTAAAAAAATAAACTTTCAGCACTTCTAGAAAAAGTGTAGACACAATTCAATAATAGAGTAAAATTTGGATGACGGTATAATGCATATCTTTGAAAGATCTTACAATTTAGATTTTAATTAACCTTAAAAGCTAATCATAAAAATGTGATTAACATTTTATCAATTGTGGGTTGTTGTTTAGATTTAAAAGTCATTGATTTGGTTTAAGTTATCATTTAACAGTAAGATCTTGTTTTGCTTTGTAATCTATTTCCTCAATGGCTTAAACAAAACTAAATATTTGAAAAAAAAAACTCTTTATGTGCAGGCTAAATTGAATTTTATTTTGAAATATTATTAAATTATTGCTGCGTTAATCTCGTAACAAGGATTTTGATTTAGATTGGTTTGCAAGTGTAATTATTGTTTTTTAATATAAAAAAATATTAAGTTGTGTCTATATAAATAAAAAAAAAAACAAATTCAGTTAGTAGGTTCATATCATAACAAAACTGTTTTATAATTATGCAATTATGCAATAATAATGGATATGAAAACCTTCATGCAAAATTTGGTTCCTCTACCATAACTTTTAAGGGTTTTTCGGTAATAAGTTCGCTACTGTTATAATAATATGGGTTGACAGATGAAAAACTGGTATAACTTTTTTCAGAGACGTCAGATTGTCTTGATTTTAGATTTTTTGGCATCAGCATTAAAAAATACCTCGAAGACATGTATCACATGTGTATATAATACCATTGTCTATTATTGCTAATTTTGAAAATCTCCTTTCGCGCTTTGACCTTGAAAATCGCGACTCGCGGACATTAGATTTTTCTAGACTTTTGAGGTATGTTATAGAATGCCAAAACGAAGATATTGAGCAAACAAAATTTCTATTAGCATTCATTCCGAGATTTACCCCTTTTTTCACCTTATTTTACTGTATTATAAGTTTTTTTTTCGTATTGGTCATATGGCAGGTACCGTTAGCTCAAAAAACATTACTACCAATTTTGAACTTAATTGCTAAAGGGTTTGGGCTGTAGCATACAAATGTTTGGATATACTAACCGCATAGGTAACACTTATTATTTCAATCCATTATTTTTTTTTTCTACTACACTGAAACACTGGTCTGCAAGGAAATCCTCCTTTAAATAAAATAATACTTTTCTAAAGGATTTTTGTATGCTGATTCCGTATCCGAGGTCAGAACTGATCTAGCACGTCACGTTTTTTAGATATTCCCGTTAGAAAATCTCAAAAACACATTTGTTTGCTGTTTTCGAAGAAATATTTTGGCATACTGTAATATTTTTCAATTAAAATTGTTACGGTTTATAAAAGAACTTATTTTTTTCTTTCACATTCAGTTTCAATCTTCTCAATATCTCTTTTCTTCTCCGAGATATTTTAATTTAAGTAAGTTTAGTAGGTTTGGCATATCTTATCATAAAAAAAACGATCTCTAAAAATTAATATATCTTTCTCCCTAGAACAAAAATATACTTTTCTAATGAACTTTAGTGTGCTGATTTTGAATCCGAACTCAAAAAATTTCGGTCAGCTGTGGTTTGGAGATATAGTGGTTTTTATTGAGATTTTCTAAGAACTAGATTTTGTGATACTTTAATGCGAATATCTTAAAATCCTCACGTAATAGAATTTTTTGACATCGGATTCTAACTCAGCACATCAAAAACTATAAGAAAAGTATACTTTTGTTTCTAGGAGAAACAAATCTGAAGCTTTACAAGGCAGTTTATCGAATGGTTTATTACAAATAAGATATTTCTAAATAGATAAATAGTATATAAAATTACAAAACACGTACAAATTTAGTTTAATGTATTTTATTATGGTTTTCTTTACATATTTTTCTTTCCCTTATTTTAGGGGTTTTTGTTCATGTTGGATTTACTAAAAAGTAAAGAATTTCGGTTTTTCTGCTTTTTTTATAAATCAGTATTTTAAAATATGAGTAAACATTAATGTAAAAGGACATATTTGGTGTCAATCGATAGGCCATATTACGAGGAATAAGTCCTCCAAATTTGAGCTCAATTCTATAAATAGTAAATAGTAAATCTAAAAGGTTGATTTTTTAGAAACTACCCACATTTTTCAAAAATCATTTTTACAAAAATGGTACCTGATAGAATTTTTCTGAAACCAGATTTAGATTCAGGAAAGTCTAATCTTTCATAATATCAAAAAATTACTTGAAGGAGAAAAAAAAAAGTTAAATTTTGCAGACCAGTGAAACCAGTTACATCAGTGATATTTATTTTATTTTAAAGCTTATTTTTTTAAATCAAAGAGGCATAAGAGGAGAAGGTTTAAGGCAAAAAAAAATTTAAGATTTTATATGGTAAATAGGGGTAACACGACATTGAAAAAAGAGGCTATTTTCTAAACGGTAAGTCGTTAAGAGTTGACTTTTTTTTAAATGATACCTAGATAAATTTATTCAATAGTTAAAAAAGGTATTGGACAAATTCAAAAAAATTTCAGAACCAAGTAATGAAGGTTTTTTTTGCAGTTATAGACCTTCGATAAAAGACTAATTACAGTACGCAAAATTTTGCACAGAAATTTGAGTTACACCATTAGAAAGATATTAAAAAAAAAATTAGGGGTCTAATACAAATTTTTTTTCATAGGCCCTGTATTTTGAAATCCAAATTTTTGAAAAACAACTAATTTTTAGGGACATTTTTGAGTAGTCTTTTATTTTTTTGGAATTTTTGAAAGTCTGCAAAACTTAAATCTCAAACTTATAGGAAATATAGGTTTTAATCATGCGCATGAATGAGTATTTGGCATAGGCCACTTTTGCTAAAAGTTTAAAAGTGAATATTTTTAAACTCATTTTATGAACTTTTCGAGTTTTGATCCTCTTTATCATTTGAAAATTAACTAATTACAAAGTCGAAAATTAGAAATAAATACAAGAAATGGCGGAACGAAGTCCGCCGGGTCAGCTAGTTACTGTATAAATTATGAATAAATGCAAAAAATTTTCACCTTAACCACACATTGTCATGTCTTGATAACTAAATTATTAAAATCTTGAAATATTTAAGTCTTTAGTTATCCATATTAGTGTATAGTTGAATGACGTTCAATTGTCTATCAAATTCTACTGCTTAAGAATCCGAGTAAATTAAACAAAAAATTATAAATTATAAATTCTAAATATCAATTAAATGTCCATATCAAAACTGGAACGAAATTGTTGTTGATAGTAGATAGTTTTGTATACGTATCTATCACCTTTAATGATGTGTAATATCCACTTGTCCATAAAATAAACAAAAACCTTTTGTTATCATTTCAAATTTCCCTTCTTATAGCATTTCCCATTTATTTTCTGTCCAAATATTTACCTAACTTATCTAGATATTGATCGTAAATAAAAAAATAAAAAAAAAAACATCAAACTGTCACAATCCACTTAGTGCAATCACAAGCGCACTTGAATGTGTCGACCTGCAAAACTCAGTAACTTTTATTACTTCCTTCTTAAAGATTATAGGTAAAATGTGGTGTTTAGATTTGATGATTCACATTACAGGAACTACTTTTGAAGTTAGAATTATTTTGATCAACCATAAAACGATTAAATTCCATCACTACTATGTAGTGTTTAATACCAACTGCGTAGTATATTTTGATACTATTTTCCCAAACTTCGATGTCAACACTTACGTGATCGGTTTTGTTAAAATTTGACATTTTTGTATCCACTTTGATCGATGAATGATGAAATTTGCACACACTCTATGGATTTTCTTTTTTTTTTCAATTTTGGATTTTGGACTTTTCTAATTTGTCATACTTTTTTTTACACTAAAACACTCGATCACTTTTAACAACAATTTTGATCCGTTTTTTGTTTTTTTTTTCTTTTAAATTTTGTTTCAAATTTTCAACGTCTTCACCGACCGAAGCTAAAGGTGCGAATAAATTTTGAACTATCGCTAAATTCCATATTGGCTTGATAAATTTATAACTTCAAACAAAAAAAACGTTTATCAGTCTCATATCAGTTTACTGATAGGAGGGCTTGAGAGGTAGTGCTATCGGAATATTAGACACATTTTTTGATAACAAATGTTTTTTTTTTTTGAGAAAAAGGGTGCTTTATATCTAAGCAAATTTTAGAGAATCAAAAGCATATAGAAGGACTATATTTGTTTGAAAAAAAAAATTATGGTTCATTATGTTAATTAGTTTGGTAGCACTGTATTTACATGCTTAATATTTTGAAACACTTCTATATAATTTTTTAATAGAGGTTTTTAAGCACAGTACAACGTTCGGAAGATATTACATTATTATGTGTATACTGTGGTTTTTAAGTACCTAATTTTTTTTAAATTTCTAAGTTACAACTTGTTCTTAAAACTGAATAATGATAATTTCTAATTTGCTGGCAATTTTGCTGGTTACTTTAATCCGGTCCGGTTTTTCTTGTAATTGCACTTCAAGTTTTTCCTGGGATATACAACTTACTCAAAGGGTTCAAGAAAAAAAAAGCAGGCTAGTCGGTATAAAGTGTTAAATTGGGTCACTACCTAATTGTTACATATATCCCTTATCTATCGTCCTTATAAAAAAAGAAGGATCCTTTTCATTTTGAAATCTGTTTCAAGGGTCTTTCGCAAGTTATGTTTCATTTTGTTTTTAAATATCTGGCTGTTTGTACACTATTCTTCATCAACAGGCTAGGTTATTGCGAGATGAAATGGGATATATTTTTTTGTAAGGTCGCATAGAGTTATCGGTTCTACTGTTCTAGATAAAGGATATCACAACAAAAACATTACTGTTAAAAAAAGAGCCAAGTTCTCCTATGTTGAAATTATGCTAGCACAACAAATACTGAAATGTAAAAGTGTACAAAGTTCTAAAGCTTGGCTTTAAATTTGTATAAATAAAATTTTGGTTGTTAACTTGGCAATTTAACTTTAAATTACCGATTTTTAAAGCTATTTGAAAAATTGCCAAGTAAACAACCAAAATTGTATTTATACAAATTTAAAGCCAAGCTTTAGAACTTTGTACACTTTTACATTTCAGTATTTGTTGTGCTAGCATAATTTCAACATAGGAGAACTTGGCTCTTTTTTTAACAGTAATGTTTTTGTTGTGATTTCACTTCTTTTTGCAAGGTTTTGCTGTAGAAATTAAAATCTCTATAATTGATGAAAATTCAGATAAAATGGGCGGTACCACACCCCTTGTCTAAAATTCTCAAATTTTAAATTTTTTCTTTTGTAATAACTACCAGATCTACCATTTTACCAAGTTTCAAGATTCTACGATAATCAGAAGTGCTCTAAAATACTTGATGTAAATTAAGCGAAAATGGGCGGTTACCACGCCCCCTGGCGAAAATTCTCAAATTTAAAATTTTTTTCTTTGTATAAACTACCAGTTATACCATTTTACTAAGTTTCAAGATTCTACGATAGTCAAAAGTGCCCTATAATAATTGATAAAAATTCGGCGAAAATGGGTATTTGCCACGCCCCCTGGTTGAAATTCTCAGGTTTTAAATTTTTTTCCTTAATATAAACTACCAGCTCTATTATTCTACTAAATTTCAAGATTCTACGATAGTCAGAAGTGCTCTATAATAATTGATGAAAATTCGGTGAAAATGGGCGGTTACCACGCCCCCTGAATTGAAAATCTCAAATTTTCGATTTTTTCCTTTGTATACACCATAAGTCCTATCACCATGTAAAATTTCAAGTTTCTACGATAGCGGGAAGTTCTCCATAATTTTGATGATCTGTCAGTGAGTCAGTGAGTCAATGAGTCAGTTACGGTTTTCGCGATTTTTGAAGTTTTATATCTCAGAAACTACTCATCGTAAGAAGCTGAAATTTTGTGAAGAATTTGGGTTCGGCCAGCTCAACAAATGTAGCGAGTTTGAAATCTCTGGCATATTTGGTGTGGAAGTTAGATTGGGGACGAAAATGGCCGGAGTTGTTTCCAGTAAATAAGGGTGTAGTGCCAAAGTTGCTAGAGAACTTGGCTGGGCACTACCGTGCCCCTTGATATAACAAATGAGAAGGACGTGACCCAATTTAACACTCAATACACTCTCCTAGAACAATGAAAGTACTCAAAAGTGCATGAAACCAAATACCCCATTATAAGACTACTTATAGAGGAAATTAAGCTACGGATTTTTGACGTGGACTTGAGGTTAAACGTCCGGCGGCGTAAGGCCGCGATCAAAACGTCTGGGATCGAAATATTTGTAATCCTGAGAGCGACCAACGAATGAGCGATTGAACAAACAAATGAAATTTTATGTAATTCTCAAGAAATTTTTTTTTAGCAAAAACTGCAAAGCTTTTTTTTTTTTGGTTTAATTTAAAAAAAAAATGTATTTTAATTTCTAATGTCGTTTTCTTTCACTCAAATGAGAGTACCCTTTTAGTACTTATTTTTGCACTTTTGAAGGTTTTGTGTTCTTTGACGCCACAAAAGTGTAAAAAAAAATTACTCCGGGGTAATTTTAGTACTACGGAGTACCCCGGATTTACTCCACATTTTTAGTCAGATTTACACCGATTTGCACACGGACTTGCACACACACTTATGAATTTGAAGTTTGACATTTTAAAATTTTGTTTGAAAATTGAAAAATGCGAAAATTTTTTCTTTCAAACTCTTTTGTTATTAACAAAAACAACCATTATGAATATATTTTCTACTGTATTATATTCCGCCATATATATTTCTTCTATTTTTTCGTTAATTCTTCGCTTTTTCCAAAATGAAATTGAAAACCGAATAAAAAAAATTTTCAGCCAGTGTTCTTCATCAAAAAAAAAAAAATCCTGTGCCATATAACAAAAAAATCCCATTTTTTTATGCGTTGATGGGATATTTTTATTTTACAATTTATAAAATCGAACTAAGGGTGTGTGTCAATTAGGGTGAACAAACCGATCAGAAGCATAGTGAAAAATATACCAAAAGTAAAACTAAGTCCGCTTCTACACGAAGACGCAAAGAGCGAGACGCACATAAGAGCAAGGGAGAAATAAAGTTCGAAAAAAAGGGAAGGAAGATTTTCTACCGTGAGTCTCCGGTAAAAAATTGTGTGACTCTTTTTGACGTTTCCCTTTGATCTTGTTCTTTTTTTTGCTGTTCTGCTTTATTTTATTTCGTCGATTGCGGAATCTTCTTCGTCGGTCGTGTATTGTTTGCGTGTATAGTAATGTTTTTAATTTATTCAGAGCAAAGGAGAAATCGATCATTCTCTCTCCCTTGTTCTTAAGTGCATCTCGTGCGTCTACGTCTTCCTGTAGAAGCTGTCATACGAAAACAAGAACAAAATAAAACCAAAGAAAATAACTGTCAGATTTGCGTCTTCAAAAAAATAATACGTGTAGAAGCGCGTGACGCAGCGAAACAAAAATCAAAAGGAAATTTAAAGATGATTTCTGCGCCTTCCGTCTTCGTGTATTATGCTTCATAATGTTATTAATAGCTGTGTTTTTTTGTTTATCTGTATAGATTTTGTGCAAAAAAACGACATCGAGATTTTTGAAATCCATGCAAACATTTGGCACCACTGTACATATACTTTGGCAGCTGTCTGTCAAAAATGTTGCTTTTTTTTTTTTTTTACTTTAACTCCGAAGTGGGAAGGCCATTACATCCATGTTGGATGCAAACAAAAATTTTCATATGGCCATGGCATCCATGTTGGATTCAAAAAAATTGTTTTTTTCACAAAAAAACCAAAAATTATCTGTATATTCTTAGATACATTTTAAGACCATGACCATTAACATTAGTTGCGTCGTTCTTGTGTTATAAGCGTTTGAAGGTAGCCATATTGATTTTTTTTCGATTTTTTAAAAATCAAATGTGAAAACTTTTTTATTATTATTTCTAATTTTTCGAAAAAATCTAATATAGATAAACAAAAAAACACACCTAATATTAATTTTTCTTTTCAATTCATAAAATGTTTTACCTAGGCCTGTTATCACTATTTTTTTCAAGGAAATTATCCATTTTTGCCTTGTCACACACACAACTACAAAAAAAAAAATTACTCTCTTTATGTTCTTTCACTCCAGAAAAAGGAGTAGAAATTTAGAGTACTCCTTAATAGAGTGAAAAAAAACGACATAAAATTAGAAAAATATGAAAAACAAATTGGTCATTACGAATTAAAAATTGATCGTAAGAATAACTTGTTTTCTCATATTTAGCCGAGTTTAGAAATTAAAAATGTACTTTTTTTTTTAAATTTAAACCTCAATTCAGCTTCCTATTATTTAATCTTTTTCTATTTTAATTTTGGTTGAGAATTATTAAATTTTATTTGTTCGTTCATTTGCTCATTCATTGGTCATATTCATGTGCACAGTGCTTAAGACTATTTGGAGTAGGATCTTTGGTGCTAATGCTCGTGTTGTAACTACTTTTTGACTTTATGGTGCATCACATATCATCCACAAGGAGCCAAGCAGCCAATTTCTCCGATGTTTTAATTAAGTCATGCACATAAGGCATGAAACTGTTTGAAACTTGTTTAGTAAACAAATAAAATTAGATTGAAAAAAAAAATTAAAAACAAAATCTTTAGGGTATCGCTATGTTGCAAATACCATTTATAGATAGGGTAAGGTGGTATAAGAGTGCGCATTTTAGACAAAATACCAAATAAAACAATAACAAAAAGAATTTAACTACTTTTTTTATATATAGTTTTTAGTTTATAATCAAAGCAACGAAAAAACTTAAAACTGGTAACAAAAATGTATTAATTCAAAAGTTATAAACAAAATACCACATTAGGAAATTTGCGCACTCTTATACACACTATTGTGTAAGAGTGCGCGGCTTAGTTTGTAAGAGTGCGCAGCTGCGCACAGGTGTAAGTTCGCACAAAAGTCGCAAATAAAATTGCCTATCTTTAAATAAACAGAGTATTTTTCAACCCATCACTCCTTGCATGAGGAACAATCAATTTAGTCTTCGATTACTGGTTCCGAGAAAATTTCAATATTTCCTAGTTACTCTCATTCGCTTGTTTTTTGTAAAACTTTTATTTGGTTTCTTTTTGGTTGGAATTGCTTTTTCTAGCTGCTGTTTGCTGGTATATGGACAAATGCCAGTTATTTTAAAGCCTTGGATAGCATTTACTGCTCCTATAACCCGCGCACTCTTATACATCATCATGGTGCGCACTCTTACACGCTCAGACATGTAATCGAAGAATATATATATATTTCACAATGCACTTTATGACCAGTCTTACGTGTTCCTCAAATGTTTCTTTTTGTCGACTTTTTAATGTCCCATACTTTGTTTATTGTTATTTTTTGTTGTTAAGCGGAAAATTTAATTTGTTTGGCAAGAAATATTGGAAAAAAAAGTGCTAAAAAACTTAAACTTAACTAGCACCTCTGTTTACAAACACATTTGCATGAAATTTTGACAGCAGATCAAACTCATTTAGATCTTTCCAAAATAAGTGCATTCAGTCTTATATTCCCTTTCAAACCGTAGAAAATGGCCTTGCGCACTCTTATCAACCGCGCACTCTTATACCATCCTACCCTACTTAGCCTTATTTGATTTTCCAATTTCTGTGTATGTTTTTTTTTTTTTTTTTTTTTTTAATTATTCGATAAAACTACAATCCTAGACATCAATTAAGTAGCCTTATCATTTACTATACATTGTATGTAGGCAACTGAGTAACAAACACAACGGCAACATGAATAACTTCAAAACAAAAAAAAGATGAGTACCTATTTTGATGAATTGGAATTTGTAATTTGACATTTTTATTTGCAGAAAAATAATTGAAATTCTTCTGATGTGACTTTTTAGAAAAGCAGTGTTTTATTGTCCTGATTGACTAACACACTTTAGTTTGGTAATTTTTTTATCGGATAACAACAAATTACAAGCTTATACAGGAAAACTTATGTCAATCAACCTTGGTGTTATCACAGTTTTTTTTTTATTGCAATAAAACAATAAAATTAGTTTTTTTTTTTACTCAAGCAAAGTACTTTAATGATTTATAATCTCTGATTCAAAATTTGTTGCATTCTTCTTAATGTTTTCCTGCGATTTCAATCTTTATAAATCGTCATGGAACAAAGTTTGTTGATAAATTTATTATTATTAAAATAATTCACCATAGAAACATTTTTAACGCTTTGTTGTATCATTTCTATTTAAATACATGATCTGATTGGAATATAGGAGATCATAAACAAAACTAAAAATTCGAGATATAAAATTAGTTCTCTCATATCTAGTTAACATCCACATGAAAATTTAAATGCTTTTTTTGATTAATTTCACAATTTATTAGTTTAATTTCTACTAGGCTACTTCGAACTTAAGCCTAGTACATACTTGTGAAGCAAGTCGTGAAGTGAATTCATATACCTAACTTTTTTTTTGTTTCAAAATAATTTTTTTCGAAAAAAATATAGGAAGAGTAGATTCACGAGTGAAAGAGATTCCCGTACATTTTTCACGTGAACTAACTTCACGCCGTGAAGCAAAACTCTAAAATTTTGTTTTCACCACGAAAGCTCACAGGAACGTTCACGGATGACAAACAATTTTGTTTAATCATCTCTAAAACACCTCTCTTTTGAGTTTCAGAATATGTTAAAGTTGTGAAACAAATGTTTTTTTTAAGAAATCTTAATCAACTGAAAATGGGTAAATGGGTACTGTACAGCAATTTTTTTATAATATTTTTAAAGTGAAAACTTCTTTAGTATCGTAGTGATTTGAAACAAGATGAAACAAATAAGCGACAGGAAAAATCAATTGATTATAATTTAGTTTTAATATACTGTAGATAAGTAGATAGATAAACTGTAAGGCTAGGCGCACACATGCGATTTTAGTCGCGCGATTATTCAGTCGCAAAAATGGATCACAAGGATTTCAATGCCTATGAACACACATGCTTCCGGCGATTTAAAATTTGAAAATTGTGTCTACAGTCATTGAAATTCTTGTCATCTAATATGCAACTGAATAATCGCGCGATCAAAATCACATGTGTGCGCCTAGCCTAAATGTGCAAAATTTCAATTAATTTCATTGCCAATATCCTGAGATAACGGTAAAAAGATGTTATTTTTTGATCTACATAGGTTGTCATTTAAAAAAATATAGAAAATAATAAAATAACAAATATACACTTAGGAGCAAAAAAATGGAATCAAACTGGGTTTTGTAAAAACGATAATTGATCAGGATGTAGTTGACACACATGAATGTTAATGGTACCATTGAAAAGCTTGAAATAAAAGCTTTAAGTAAATGAACTTAAAAATCTGTTCACTTAATAAAGATGCAATCAACATAATGAATTATTTGAGGAAAAAACACTGAAATTGAAACAGAGTGTACCTCCTCTGGAAAATTTAACATTAAAAAAATGATGTGCAATTTATTGACAGATAACGCTAATACTATCGTAAGGAAAAAAAGACTGCAATTTGAAACAGACAGTATCTGGAAAATTAACATTTAAAAAAAAATTAAGTGCAATTTATTGCAAGATAGCGCTAATACTATCGTACCTATGCATTTTTATATTTCTCCCAAAAATTCAAAGTAAAAAATTCAAGCTTTAAAATGAGATCATGAAACTTTGAAGAAAAAATATTTTATCCATTGCAATTTTTGTTTTTAATATAAGAATTTATTTGATTCCGTTTTTTTGCTCCTAAGTGTATAAAATGGTGTTAGAAGAGAAAAAAAGTGAGTTTTTTGCTTTATTGATGAAAAGTGAATGGGTTCAAAAAATTCTAGCTCTTTTTGTAATTAATTAATTAATTAATTAAATGAAGAAGGTACTAAAGTTATAAATAGTTTTCGAGGGAATTTTAATAAGAATTTTGGTTAGAAGGTAGCTTTTGTAGATTGTAATAGGCAAAAATAATTTTTTCATTTAACAATGTTTCTTTCTTGTTACACTCGAAAATATGTTGTTATGTTGTTTGTGTTCAAATAAAACATTAGGGGTTTATTCTTACAGCAGCCCTCACCTGGTTTAAGGTTTACCTTAAATGACAAAAAAAAAAACTAAAAATAACGTTTTGTTGGCCAAAGTCTTAGCAAACTGTTTTATCACTATCCGATTAAAATATCAATGATAAGTAAAACTTATAGATTTATACTTATGGATTTAAAGTGGTCCAAAATTTTCTAATTATAATAATAAATAATCGTTATATAAGAAGTTATCTTAAATTTAATTGTTTTGACTAAAACAAAACGTGTCTGGAACTCAAAATTTTCCATTTTAATGATTTTGCCCTGTTCCGAAATGGTATACATTTTTTTTAGCTATATTATTTATCCAATTAAACATTTCTATAAGTACTATCTATTTTATGGAAACCCGGCATATTGCACAAGTCTCGATTTTAAATTAAGGGATGTCAAAAACTAATTATTATTTATTCTGAACAGTTTATTGAATTTTAACTTCGCAAGTTTTCTCACGCATTAACAAATTATTTTTTGTAAATAATTCTTTTACCAAAACAAAATCCTTGATTTTCAAAAGTGAAAACTTAGCAACAAGTAACTACATAGGTTTAACATTCCATCAATCACTCTTGCGCATACACAAAAATCAAAAAAAGTTTGATCGATAATAATATTTCTTTAATTAACAAATAAAATTCCCATCGTGTCTAATTTTTATTTTATCATAATTTTCTTTAAATATTACATATTTTTGATCTTTTTATAATTGATTAGATAAATTAATTGAATTAAATATGCAAGAACTAAAAAATACAAGTATTCACCATACAGCTCTAAAACTAACATCTGACATTCAAGCAATGAAAATCTATGCCTCATTGTATAAGACTGTTCAGGTTTGTTTTATTTCTTTTAGAAAAAATTTATTTACATAAATTCTATAAAATATTTTTATAAATAAAGAAACTTGTTTGCCAACCGGATGTTGATAAGAATGACTTGAGAAATACCCTTGAAGCTGCAATTAAGTCTACAGGACTTGAGACTGAGATTCGAAATATAATTTTTGACCTTGTTAAGAGCTCTTTAAATACAGAAATAAGAACCACTCCAGGAACGGTATAGCCTAAAAAGTTTCTTTAATGTTACTTTATCTTAACAAAATTTATAAAATACAGACTGACCCTTTGGGATATCTTAAACGATCGGCTGTTCAATGGGACAGAAGGGTTAGAAAATCACTGAATTCAATGTGCAATGAGCTTAAGATGCCACTGCAAGGTCAACCAAGATGTGTAACAGATCGTGACGAATTTCTTTCGAAATGGGAAGAACTTAGCAACTATACAATAGGTATGACAGGTGGATAAGTTGTTTTGTATATCGATGATTCCTAACCTTTAAAAAAAAAAAACATCTAGATTTAGCAAGTTTTCGACCAGTTTATGCACCAAAAGACCTTTTAGATGTCCTTTTGTCACTAAAAGGTCCTAGCAGATCATTGGACAATAATGAGTTCGTGTATATTTTTACATAAATCGTCAGTACTTACATTTCAAAATTTTGTTTTCACTTTTTATAGCCAAATTCCAAAATGGGAGTTTTCACACATTTCTTTGCCAGTAAAAAATCTGTTCGATTTGGTAAGTTATAGGTTTATTCTTCCTCTTAAATAGAACTTGACCTGGAACATTCTCATTGAAGAGATCCCATTTTGCTGAGTTATTGCGCCAAGATGCATCTTACGACATCAGTATTCAGTGTCAGAAAATTTTAGACTACAAACACGCGCCGTTATGCCAACAAATACTCAAAAAGGGTAACACCCCAGCCCCATATCGTGGGGCATTATGGGCTTACATTCTTGGAAGTCACATCAATGTTCATGTATGTTAAATTTCAGTATACAAGCTTAAACTAAGTTCATCTTTTACATTCCTTTGCAAATCAAATTCACCCTTTTGCAATTCGAATTTACCCTTTGAAAATTTAATGCTAGAACCAATTAATTAGTGGAGTAACTAAAGCTCAAAAATTGGCAATATTAGGGAACCCTTAGATTTTGATGATCTTTTTTTTTCAAACGTAGGTAATTAAAAATTCTTTAAAGTCTATAGATTAAAAATTGCCGGTGTTGCCGTTTTGATTTTTTAAATTTAATTGAAGATTTTTGTGAACAAAAAAAATTTTTTTCAAAAATTTTTCTTAAATTTTATAAATTAACTGATGTCAAAAGATTGTCTAGGTTCTAGGAAATTCAAGGAAAAAAAATATATGGGAGTGAGGGACATCGTTCAAGCGATAGATGCAATTTTCTTATTAATTGACTTAAAACACAAACAAAAATATTTGAACACAACGCGGCAGCACCTACAATATTTAAATATACATTTTTAAAAAGCTAGAAGCTTAGTGACATTTGTAAAATTAAAATTAAGTTAATTGAATGAAGGGCTTCTGAAAGAATATTAATTGAACTCAGATTTTTGAAAAAAAAAATTATTTACAAAATTTTAACATGTCGTTTTTAAAACTTTTTCGTAATACAAAATGCATTAATTTTCAAATTTTTTTGCCATATTTATTATGATTTGAAATTATAAAACGAAATGTCAATATGTATTATGGTTTATGAAAAAAAAAAAAAACAATAAAAAGTATTTCATTTTCGAAGAACTTTTTTTAATAGAAGTTTTGAAAAAAATTTAGGTAACTTATTTTTTTTTAAGTTCAACATTTAAATATAAAGTTATTTTTATTCATTCAATAGCCCTTATTGTTGAAAGTTTAATAGCAAAAGTTTGAAGTTCTTATTTGCCAAAGTCTTTGAGAAAATCAATTATTTCAATGCAAAAATTCAGTTTTTATCAAAAAAAAATGAAATTGAAGTAATTTTTAATTTTTATTTCAAAAGTGTAATATATTACCTTTTCTGCTTCGGAATTCAGCTGATAATACAACAATTTTTTTTAAATAAATTCATAGTTTATTAGAAAAAAATTGGAAAAAAGTCGTTTTAAATTTTTTCAATAACATTTTTTTTTTAATTCTGAGTTTGAGCACCATTTTTTCAAAAACTCTTAATTAAATTTAGTGGATTTAAATTTAAGAGATAAGAATGAGCTTCTGGCTTTTAAAAAATGTATTTTAAAATATTGTAGGTGTTGCCGTTGTTTTTGTTTGTGAGAAAAATGCATTTATCGCTTAAACGATGGAAGATTGTCCCTTACTCCCTTATATTTTTTTTTCCTTAAATTACCTAGAGAATCTTTTGCTATCATTTGTTTTATGAAATGTAAGCAAAAAAATGGTTTTGTTCAAAAAAAATTTAATTTTAATTTAAAGAAAAACAATACGGCAACATTGGCAATTTTTAATCAATAGACTTTAAAGTTTTTTTAATTACCTACGTTTGAAAATAAAATCGTCAAAATCAGAGCTGTTCTGCCGGGTTCCCTAATAATTTGCTTTAGTTACTTCACCAAATGAATTCACATAAAATCACGTTTGAAATATAGGTAGGTAGGTACTACTTCTCTCTTAAGCTGAAAGTCTTAATCTTGGCAATCGAAAGGATAAAACTTATGATATAAGCTTTCTAAACTAAACAGTTTTATCTTGTTCTTATTCTGATCGCCAAGACTGAGGTCTTTGATCCGACATCTTTTTTTTTTTAATTAAAAAGTCAAAGTGATTTGATTTTCAAAAGGTGAATTTGATTTGCAAATTGAGTTTGCCAACAGGGGCGTACACACCATTGGGGCAAGCGGGGCGGTGCCCCGGGGCCCCAAACGACTGTAGGGCCCTGACTGGACCCAATGCAGAGAAGGCAACTTATTATAAAAGTAGCGAAGCAAAAAGATAAGATATTTGACATGAATCCCTTTGGGACAAATTTTTTTGAGAGACAACTTATGTACTTTCTTCCAGTATAATGCATAATGAATTGGTAGCCAGCCACTTAATATGGGTGTTTTCATAAACGTCTGCCTAACTTAGGCCTGCGTTAGTCGTGTTCATAAAGTCAGATGAAAATCAAACGTATTAATTAGGGTGGTGCAAAAAATGTTTCTTTTTTCATTTTTCGAAAAATTTAGATTTTTCAACAGTTTCCTGTGGAATTCGAAAAAAATTAAACGTGGATATTATTTTGACCAAATTATCGAAGAAAAAAAATATACATTAGGGTGGCTCAATTTTTTTTTTTTTTTATTAATGAAAAAAAATAATTTTCACTACAGAAAAAGTTTGTAAGACATGGTTTATGAAATATAATGTAAAATTGAGCAGGCATTTTCGCATTAGGGGGCTTAGAAACATAGTATATTTTAAATTTACTCTTCAAACAAAATCGATTTAATTAATTTGATATGAATTAAATATTGCTATAGCAAACAAACAAACTTTGTTTGCAGCAAAACTATTTTTTTTTTCAAACGCAAAAAAAATTTTTTTCAACACCCTAATTAAAAATATTTTTTTCCATTCAATAATTTGTTTCAAATGTGAACCACTCGTTTTTTTTTTTATTCCGCTATTAAAAGTAGAAGAAAATATGTATATTTTTTGTGCCACCCTAATATAACACGGTTAACAAATTTTCCGTGCTATTAAAAACATGTTTTCTGGAACTGAAAAAGGAAATATTTTTTTGCTTATCAAACAAAACTCATTCTGTGGTCATTTTTATATTTTTTTTTTCTGACGTTTATTAACACTTAGTGACTAATGAAAATTGTACTAACGCAGGCCTGCAAACATTCTGCAGAATTGGTGTGTTCATTAATGCAGCAAAGCAGAAAGACGATTGTACTAACGCAGATTTCCGACGTTTATGAAAACACCCTATTTCGTCTCAAAAAATTAATACCTCACGGGCCCAAAAAAAAAATTGCATTTTTGAAAAAAAATTAAATTTTATGTAAGGTCCCCAACAAACATTACTTTAAAAATCTTAGCGACCAACAAATGATACATAAAAAAAAAAGTATGGCGTATACGTACTTTTATTTTTTTATATATCAAAGGGCAAAATATTAATATTAAAAGGGCCCCAAAATTAAGTCTTGCTCCGGGGCCCAGCAACTCAATGTACGCCTCTGTTTGCCAATGCATGAATTTAAAAGGACGAAATTCATTTTAAATTAGGTGAACTTAATTTTTTTAAATCTATATCACTTTAAACAAAAATGTTATTTTCCGTTTTTTTTTTTTAATTTTTTCAGAATATGGAACATTGGAATAAACTGAAAAGCAAAGTTTTAACCACCGATCATATTGTTGATAAACTGATTTTCAAAGATATTCAATTGACTGCTTCGAATGATGATCAATATTTTGTTTTCGAAGATGTTCTATACCAAGCCATGTTGTGTTTCTCTAGAGACTGGGAAATATCGGAGAAAATTCAATTTGAAAGTTTTCCATTGAAGGGTAAACAATACGATGGTCCACCATCGGGAGTTGTACCTTTTCATGGAATTTGTATGTTTGGTTAGCAGCTAGTTTTAAAATGGAGTAAAGTAATTTGCTAATTTTTTAATTTAATTTTTAAGCTGCTCCATTTTGTTATCTATATGATTCACCAATGAAATTGTATTTTACATTTCGGGCTTTTTATATTCGTTATTGCCATAGGTTGACAACCATTAATACTCATCCACAGGTAATTATATTGTTTTAAAATGAATAAAAGAGACGTTTCTTTTAATTTTGCGTACCTACTCACATTTTCGTTATACCTTCACACTTCACTCCTAAAATGTTGTTTTTGTTAAAGTCTCATTCAATTTTCTTTTTTGTCACAAGGGCATAGTAAGTCTTTGTTTGTTATTTGAAAAATTACTACAAACACACGAGCCTCAACTGTGGTCTCATTTTCGTGAGCTACAAATTCAACCGTAAGTTTAACATGATTTTCATATTAAATTAAATAAAAATAAATTTTTATTTTAACTAAATTTTAGAATTCGTATTGTGTTCAAATGGCTTATGCGAGCATTTAGTGGTCATCTACCTCCTGATCAACTTCTTGTACTTTGGGACTTGGTAAGACACATAAATAAGATGAACTTAAATTTTTAATTTTTTTTTTATATATATGCAGATGCTTGGATTTGATAGCTTGGAATTACTTTCACTCTTTGCAATTATCATCTTAAGTTTCCGCAAAGAAAGTATCATGCAAGTTTCATCTTTGGATAATATCGAAGCAATTCTTTCGGATCTTTCTTCAATCAAAGTTTTGCCTCTTATTCAATTAGCTTTGAGTCGAGATTAGTTATATGTATACAATTAAGTGTACAAAAATAATACAAACAATGTGCAATGTCAGTATTTTTTAAGAAAAATTACAAAATTAAATAAAAAATTTTAAATTGTTAAAATTTAGTTAAATATACCAGAATAACTAAACTAAACATAATCTCCTGTCTTCCTTAAAATTGTATTTTTTTATTTTTGGGATATTTTGTACCTATATCATTAATCCTAAATTTACACTAATATTCCGCTTATAATTCTACTATCTTTGGGCCTCTGTAAACTGGTCTATTCTTTCGCCTTGCAGATCTTAGATTTGTTATGAATAGCCAATAAAATCATATATTTTCGTCATTTGCATCATAGGAGCGGTTATTCTCCAATTTCATACGAAATAATGCTTCGAGGTTTGTCTCCGACATTTAAAAACTGTCGGATTCGGATGAAATCGGACAAAATCCGCTCCGACGGATTACCTCGCTAGAGCCGAATATGTTGCGGTTCATGCGGGTACCTACCCCATAACCCAATAGGCTCCATCTGCCGAAATTTGATTGGCTAAAATGATTAAAAAAATAAATAAAACCATTGTGTATATTTTATGGTAAAGTAATATTTTTTTTTTTTATTTTTGATTTTTCCTTAAAATACATAAATATTGAACAACAACAATAAAATTTGTTTCTTTGATTAAATAGTTTTTTTTTTTTCATTTTTATCTCTGTACAATGTTTATTTTTTTTATATATATGACTTAATTTTTTTTATATTATACCTATAGTATATAAGTTTTTTTTTTTTTTTTTCAAATTGTAAATATTTTGCAAATATGATTTTATTTTTTTTTTTATGATTTTATGCTTTACTTATATTTTAATTAAAATTTTAATAAGTTTTTTTTTCACAAAATTTGTCTCGATTTTCTTTTTTTTCTATAACAATTTTTTTTTTTAAATTTTAAAAATTAATACGACACACTAGAATGTAAACAAAATTTTTCAAATTTTTGATTTAGTTTTTTTTTTTTTGAATTTTCGAAGTGAACAATTTATTTTTTTATTGAATCCTACCTACAAAAAAATTTATATATAAAAACAACAAAAATCATATTTTTTTAAGAGAAATACATTATATGAATAGAATGATATATATTAATATAATCGAAAAAGCATCTAAGCAATATACAATTTGATTTGAAAGAATGAACATTTTTTTTTAATATATAATTAACAGTAGTAAAAAACAAACTATTGAAAAAAACTCCGAATAAGAACAAAATAACGTTAAAAATTTTTACAAGCGAAAATCTTTGAAAAATAAGAAACAAAATTGGAATGAAATAGGAATGCTAATAGCCATATTATTGACTAATTTCAAAACTACTAATTTTATAACAAAACAACTAAAGTTGAATTTTATAATCCAAAAAACTAATTTTACTGAAAAAAAATTATTTTGAAATTAATCAATAAATAATTATAAATCGTTTAGAAGCTTAAAATACAAGTTTTTTTTGTTTTTTTTTTTGTTAAGGAAATAAATACACACATTAAATTTTTATTTTTTTATGAATTTCGAATAGATAACTACTAGTAAAGCTTTTAATTTACAACACTTGTTTTGAGAAAAATTTTATACGATTGTTTTTCTTTTTCAATAAGTTTTAACTTTTTTTAATATTCGCATTAGATAACAAAAATTAATAAAAATACAAAAACAGAAAAAAAATTATTTAACAAATTACTTTTTACACTTTTTTTTTTGTCAGTCTTGCTTACGAATATAAGAATAAGTAAATGGGCAATAAAAAAAATCATTATTAAATTTTGAGATTTTACAATTATGATGTTTTTTGATAAATTTTGAAAAAAAAATGTATAATTTCGTATATAATTTGCTTTAGAAAATTTGAAAGTATTTCGTCCAAAAGAAATCGTTGCTTCGTTTTTCCGACAAAAAATATAGAACTGAACAACAAATTACAAGAAATTCAATTCAAATTACAGCAAATTTATCTCAGACTTAAAATTTGGCATAGGTATTGTATATTTTTTGTTTCTTAATATTTTATTTTTTATTTCACTTTTATTTGTTTGTAGTTATTTTTTTTTTTTGTTTATAAGTTATATAACTTTTGTATCCATTGTGTGTAAAGCGTAGTGCTATTCTGTAGGAAAAAATTAGTATATCGTTTTTTTTTTTAGTTTTCTTATAAAGTTGTTGTTTATGTTTTTTTTAGCGATAACACATTTGGAAAAAATCATGGAGGAAATTTGTTGAAGTTTGATTTTTAGGTTCGAATCATGGATTATTATTTTCACTGCAACATTGAATGCAATCCATGCAGTTATGCTATCTGTTATTACCATCACTTTTCCTATTTGTATTCGATGATGTCAGTTGAAGCTGGAAAATATTTAATCAAATTATATGGATTAGAATCTTATAATACATCTTAACGAATTTGATATTATGAAAGTATTTTTTTAAGATAATATGTTTATTGTGTTTTTTTATTTTTTGTATTTGTTGCTGTAAGCATTTAAAATTTCGAATGTTAATTTTTTCATTGGCGTTGCTGGGTATATTACAAATGCATGGGCAAAAGCGATTTTCAATTAGTTCAAATCTTTTTAATTATCGCACAGCTGTAATGAAATAATGTAGGGAATGTGTTTTTTATGAATCAAAAAAATGAATTGGGAGATAATGTCATAGCGTTTACGAGTATTTCTTGCAAATTCGACTTAAGACATGCCAGCAGTGTAACATTGAGTGTTTTCTGCGTTCCACTGAGCACCTAATTTTAAGCACCAATTTTTTATTTTTATCTCGAGCGAAGCAAGTTTTAGTTTTGACTGCTATAAACGGACACTACCTAAGCTTAAAATATGGTTTAAGGGCTTATACGTTTAAGGAACATAAGGTTTCAATTGTATAATATTCCTCTGGTAAAGCTTAATCACAAATATTTTATTTCTTTAACTGAATTGAGCCATCAAATGTATGTAACAAATTACTTTTTCAATTCTAAGCGTCAATTTATCAATGATACCTATGCTAATGTGAGTGTTATTAGTTTTTTTTTTTTTTTTTTTGTTAGAGATGTCCTTCTATGTCCTAATTATTTCTATCTTCGTGACCTTTTTATCAATATAATGAATCCTAAGCGGGCTTTAGGTCGTTACCAAATATTTTTAAATTACTGCCGCAGGGGCCAAAATAATAAACACCTTCTAAGTGTTTGGACAGGAAAACGTTTAATCCGTTCTGTGGAGACTCCAGTTTTCTTTTCAAGGTTTAATAGACATTTACCGTTGAAGTTTTGGTGTTTTCTTCAAAAGAACCCTGATGGAAATCCGACGAGCTTATACCTCGGCTGGAAAGCAAAAATTACCTCACAAATACTTCCATGTTCTAGTTATAAATTTTTTCAACTTTAAATTAATGCTCATTCGGCCATTGCATATAGAGGTAATTTTGAATCAGGAGTCATTTATGCTTCAACAATCAGACACGATTAGATCGGTGGAGAAAAATTTTGTATACATGAACAGATTTTATTTGTAGTAGTTCAAAATTTAAATTTAAGAAACCTTGTCATAACAAATGAACGCATGACACCATGACTTTAGCTTCTCTTTGATTTCTAAATTGTTTACATAATTATTATGTAGGTACTTGTTTTTAATTTCGTTATTACACTCAAAAATAGGTTGAAAATTTTTTTTTTTTTCAGGTTAGATTGACCCAGTGTGCGATGGTACTAAAACTTTCTTTCATGGAAATATAATAATTCATCTGTGTACAGTAGAGTGGAGCATTTTTGGACTTTTTTTTTCAGATCACTCCGTGCAAATCATAGTTTATGCGTTATGGTTTTCTGAACCATAATTTTTCCTAAGTGATCTCTGGGATCAAATTTGATCCCCTTATTTTGAGTCGTCAACGGAAAAAACGAAATCGGGAAGCTACCGAAAAATGCACATTTTCGTAAAAATTGAGATTTTTTTTAATTCTACAAAATTCCGCCTAGAATGATTTTCTTTTATGCTTTAATGTTTATAAAAACCTTAAGAGCTAGGATGTAACTGTAATAACGACGTTGTTTATATAGGATTTAAGAAAACCTCACTTTGACATACCCTGACCCATTTCAACCGAAATATTATATATTTTAATACTACACGTAAAATTTTCGTTTATAGACTAATATTAAGATAAAATATCAGCCTTTGTAACTGCATTTAATTTACATATGTCGATATCTTATTTCAAACTTTAGATATCCAACGTATAGCTGGTTCCATTATTCTTGTCCATGCGATGAGCCAACCAAAGCACAAACTTTCAGCTCCTTTATTGCAAAGGTACAAATATGGAAATTTTTCAGCACCAGGGGAGTTTAAAAAAAACTATTTCAAACTTATTAAAAGTTAAAGTTTTACTAGCGAAAAATTTGAAAAGTTTGCAAACGGGGTACGACTAAATATTTTTTTTTTTTTTGTTTTTTTTTTCAAGTTTATATATCAGAGCTAGTAAATCAGTTTTATATTATAGAAACCAAAATAATAATATTCTTTAAATAAAACATGTCTTTGTGGATATTTATGAAATAAATTTTAAATACAAATTATAATGAAAACTATTTTTTTTTTTGTAACTATTAAAAAAAAAACTATCACTTCTCAACTACTTCAGCTATTACGCACTGACCTTTCTTCCGTTCGTCATTTTTGACCTTCATAACATTTTCATTTTCATTGCAAAATAAAATCAGATTCTGTGTTAAGTTCTGTGTTTAATTGTATCGTAGATTTTAAATATTCGCTTACCTGTAGCGAACGTATTGTATCGAGAAGTGCTTTCTTCTCATCTAACAACATTGTTATATCATCTTGAGCAGCTTTTAAATAAGTTCGAAGTACATCGTTTTCTTGTTTGGCTTTTTGTCTGTAAGAAAATATTATAAATGTTTTCTTTATAGCAGTTGTATGCATGTCTTACCTATAACTCTCGGAATTCTCTTTAGAATGACTCAATTGCTTTCGAACATTCTCGTTGTCAAGTTTAAGCTGTTGCATGACTAATTGCAGGGACAGAATTTCACGATCTCGATCCTTATCACGGGGCAAAACTGACGTTCTTGGCGGTTCTTCTTGCATATCTTTAAAAAAAAAAAAAGTATACATTCTTTTTATCAGAAACAGAGATTTAAGTTTGCTTACGTTTTTCAATTGGTTGAATCTGTAAGACTCCATTCTCATCACGATGGATTTTCATTGAGCCTATAACTAAATTAATTGGAACTGGCCCCGGTGAGGTAATATTAACTGGAGGTCTATCTTCTACCAAATTAAGTTTCACATTTTCAAGTGAGATCTTTTTTTCGAAAAAAAAAGATATAAAAGCAAAGGTTAAGAAAATCACATTTTAGACCTTAAATGAGCTTATAAAAATTTACATTCAAAGGCAACGGTTTGGTGATGATTTCATCTTCGGACAAATCTCCCAATCCTATCACTGTACTCATTGACAAATCTAGTGATATATCTCTAAGACGAATATCAGCATGATGAGTAAACCATCTGTAATATAAAAAGATTGCGGTTATAATCAGGTTATAATGTAACTTGCTTAAAAACTTACTCTTGAATGCTTTTCTTATCAGTTATATCAACTGATTCATCAGGTGGATTTAATGTTTCTTCCAAACGCAGTTGAACACATGGTGGTGCTTCAGGATTATAAGGAGCCAAATTCCATGCTTTACAACGTGCACCGAATTTTGTCTGAAACATTTTGATAAATATTTTTTAAATGTGTTTATAAGTTTTTTTTTTTTAATTTTCAACAAAACATTTGGAAATACACACACATCGAAGGCTTATTTTTTTAATTAATTTTTTTTAACGTGGATCAGAATTTCAAAAATACTTTTACAAAAATTACATAAAAAGCGGTTTTTTACTCAAAACAATTACAGCAGAAAAATGTGCATTCATAAAATTGGTTTGAACATGCAATGGGGCAATGCAGATGCTTAATTATGATTTTGTTCAAAAAAATATAGATGGAAAAAATAAAGTAGATAATATCATTATGATTGATAAAATGTAACTCAAATTGAATGTTTTTATTTGGTTTTTGGAAAAACACAGAAACTTTATGCCGTTGAAATGCAGGAAGAATAACATCTTGAACAAAAATATAACGATTCTCGAATAGTTTAAGTTTTTATTTTTGGTTCTTATCAAAAAAGACTATTATTTATTTTTCCAAGGAAGAATTACCGTTTTTAAGTTCTTTTCTTATGTATATATATAATTCTTCATTTATACATACATTATTTATTTATCTTTATTCTGACCAGCGATGGATTATGCACAGATATATTTGAGTTTTAAAGACGTTTCATTGTATTGCAGAAGAACAAATCCGGAGCCTTTTTTCATATCTGGAATCCGGACTTTCAAAAGTTTAAAAATAGTTTTGCATTTTTTTAAAGTGCAACCGGAAGTGTGTAATTTTGGTTTAAAAGAAAAACAGAATTTTTTTATCGATATTTAGAAGTAGAGAGAATAAAACAGTAGAGAGAATAAAACAGTGTAAGTAAGGTTTCAAAACTTCTGAAAACCTGCGCTAAAAAAATGCTTTACCAAGAATATCGACTTTTTTAAAGGAAAAGTAAAACATTCTAGTTCGTTAAAGTTAAAATTAAAGTATAACTACAATCTTACAGACGTAAAATTATTTGAACTACCTACAATTCAAACTACTCTACATCCAGAATCAAATTCGAAGCAGGGGTAAATGTAAGCAAATCTACTGTTGACGTGTTATTCTTGGTGCTGCACATCTGAAGACTTTTAAGCTGTTCTAAAGGGTGAAGTAATATCCTGGGATGCGGTCATTTATTGCGGAGCACTCAAGCTTTATTTTCTAATTATTAACATTAACATTTTTGTTTCTATTTTATAAGCTTACGGGTTTAGAGAAAGAATGTTTTTCACACTTAGATAACTTCACTCACTGACTAATAGAAATTGAAATTATTTCTAAAAAATGGTACTTCACTCTCTGACCAAGAGAAATTGAAATCATTTCTAAAAAGCATTAAATGGGTAATGTCGAAGGATTAACTACAGAGCGTCAAAGTGTGACATAAAATTTTTAAGGGTATGTTTTGGCCTCACACGACAGACCTTCGTCTTACTTTTTCTCAGCTTTAAATACTTCAAATTACTTTTTAACTAAAGCAGACATAATTTTACTTTTGAAGTTAGTATACGTATACTTTTAAAGTTTAACTTTTTAGTATACATACGTTAAGTCATTTTAAACTATCAAAGAACCGACTTTCATTCCAATTTTTTTTTTTGAGCCGAATCCCATTTCAAATACGGTTTAGAAAAGGTTTTAAATGTTTTAAATTTTGCGCCACTGTTTATAGTTAATTTTTTTAACCGCTGGCACCAATTTGACATCAGCCTTTTCCATTTAAAAAAAAGTAAATAAGTACAAAACTTATGTCATCTCCACCAAAAGGAAGATGCGGCGAATTACACCTACTAGCGGTAGGTGCAATTCATTATTAACTTAAGGTCAGTAATGAATTACTTCAAGAGCTCAAAAAAACTATAATAAAAATGCATAATTTATTTGTAACAATTATCCATGCAATCATACATACTGTGTATTTTTAATGACGAAAAGAAAATGTGTGTAGTTACTTGAGATTTTTTTAAAACAGTTTTAAGCAAAACATTACTAACAAAAAAAAAATGATAAATTAAATGCAAGTGTGTTAATGTCAGATCAATTTCATGCACATTTTTATCGTTTCGAATAATATCATGATTCATTTTTTGGTATGTTTGTATTTCGAATTTTTGCGCTTCCTTCCAACTTTAATATTATTATTGTTTTTTTTTTTTTTATTTTTGAAATCCAACAAGGTTGTTTCTTTAAACAAAAAAAAGAAATTTGTCTAAGAAAACAGCACAAACACAGCACTTAAAATGTGACGCAGCAAATTGTTATCAATCATTCAAAAAACTGTATTTCCTTAACTTAATAGGCTTCAAAAATACACAAAATTATAAATAAATGAAAATTTACTTAAAATTAAAACAACAAAATTTAGAAAATTAATAATATAATATTAATAGCAACAAAAAAATAATAATAGAACCTAAACAGTGAGAAGAGATTTGTTAATTTATTTTTGTATTCTATTTTCTCGAGCTACAACGCAAAATTATATGAAAATTGGAAAGTTGATCTTCAAAAAAACCAAAATAAAAATAAATCAATTTTGAAAATAGAAAAATAATAAGAAACAAATCAAATATGATAAAAACAAAAGAGAAAGTATAATACTTATAAAATATAATTTTAATAATAATAATAAAAATAGTTACATGTACCTTTGTTGATTGGTGAGCGGTCTTTTTTGTGTTTAATTGATTTTTTTTATTTATATGTAGCGGTTATTTGTACATACATTTATTTACATATCAATAGTTTTTTTTATGAAAAAAAAATAAATAATTTGTTTGACGTTAGCACACATATTGAATAAATGTTTAAAAAAATATTTATAAAATTTATACAATAATGATTAATAATATTTATTTTTTTGTTTTTTTTTTTATTTTTATGTTGTGTAGTAAATATTTTAGGTATAATATATAATTTATATTTGTATAGTTTTTTTTTTTTTTTTTGATTATTTATGAAAATAGAAGAGAAGAGAAAGCATGCAAAAAAGTTATAGCGACACATTAACGTTTTTTTTTTTATTATTAAATTTTTTAAAAAAAGGATATTTTAAGAAAATTTAAGTTGAATATTTATATAATTTATGATTTAAAAAAAATAGAAACAAATAATAAATAAGATCAGAATCTATGTATACAAAAAAAAAAAGAAAAACTAAAGTAAAATAAAAAAAAAATAAATTGAAGTTTCAATAAATAAAATTTAAGAAATATTTGATTCTCATTAAGAAATAATAAATATACGACTGAAGTTGAATGTTCTTATTATTTAAGTTGAAGTCGTTTAGAATATTAAAGATTAATTTATATTTAAAGGTTTTATGTTTTTATGAATTTTT
Source organism: Episyrphus balteatus (assembly GCF_945859705.1). NCBI lineage: Eukaryota > Metazoa > Arthropoda > Insecta > Diptera > Syrphidae > Episyrphus > Episyrphus balteatus. The sequence continues at coordinate 23,737,389 of NC_079134.1, read as the reverse complement.
TTTTAGTAGTTCTATGCTATGAAGGCTAGACGAAATGGGTGTATTAAAATAATTAGTAAGTAGTTATTTAATGTTTTTTTGTTTGTTGTATACTTTGGTGCCCTGAGTAATGATTGGACTACTCGATCTACGAAATCGGTCAACATGTTGACTCTCTGACATCGCCAAAAATATTAAAGCAGGTTCATTTAGCTACCTGACAGACCGACTTTTATTTGGCCATATGGACGGTTGGTTTTTGCTTTCACGATCCGGCAATTCTTGTCAAAACTAGTTTTATGAAAAATTTTGCCGTCCGATTTTATTGGCCGTGGAATCCTTAAAAGCCCCAAATCAAATCTATCCCGCGTCAAAAATTATTCACGCTCATATGTCGAAACTTGTAGATCACACAATTTTCAACCAAAAATGTTTTACAAATCTGCACAACTTGCGGGCGGATGATTTCATGAATTTTGTGTGTTTTTCAAACAACCAAGAAATTAAAGAGAAAAGTTGTCAGGTCGAAATTTCTTAGGGTATTTCACTTTTGTCTATCTCATGTGACTTTATTTTTACTTTAAAAACCCTTAACACCCATTTACTGGAAATGGGTAATTTTTTGACACAAACAAAAAATATTCAGAAACATTATGAGAATCGGAAACATAAAAAAAAAAAAACAAATAGAAAAAAATAAAAACAAATTCAAATAAAAAGAAAAAAAAATATACAAAACAAAATAACAACATAAAATTAACCAACTAAGAATGAAAATGAACAGAAAATAGAAACCTTAATCAACAAAAAAAAAACTCACTTGTAATTCATCCCACGGTATTGAACCGCATTCATTGCACGATATTGCAGCAACTTGTAGTCGCAATGAAGATGAATATCCTTCATTTTGTTTTATCACTTCAACTGTAGTCAATCTACAAAAAGTTAAGTTAAAAAAATAAATAAAACCTTATTTATTAAAGAAAAAAACAATAGCCCCAAGTATTAGACCCGAATCAAGCAAAACTCTATTTAAACTAAAACATCAATAGTAATAAAACATACATCTAACATGTAAACTTCCAATTGGCTTAAAAGCAGCAGTTAAAATGATAGAATTTTTTTTTATTTTTGAGTGAGATGTATATTTTATTTTTTGTTAGAAAGGAGGTTTCGGTAAATTTGGGTCTATTACTAAGAGCCAATAGAACTTAGGTTTCACCTAAACGTTGTCATTGACACCAAATCTCTTCGACGCCATGTACTCGCTTCCGATGGTTCTGATGGTGAGGATAAATTTGTTTTATAATTATTTGTAGGTTCTTCATAGACTTCACTAGCAACTTCAACAGGTGATGCTTTTAAATTTGTATCAGTTGTGAATGGATTGAGTCTAAATGAATAAATCCAAGCAAAATATAGATAACACATAGCTCAAACTGAATAAGACACGTCTTTACTAACCTAAACATAACATCGATACAATCTGTTGTCTTATCATCGCCAATGACAATTGCAAAATTCTCCGAATCTGAACTTATATCACTTTGAATTGAGAATGTATCACTTGCATCGTCATTTGGATTTCCAGACTTTATGGCTGAATCAATTGATGTCATGAAGCTAGAGAAGCCTTTCTTCATTGACAATAGACCTGAAAAAAGGAAATAGTGATTAGTTTAAGATTGTTACAGTTCTATTTTAAACTTTTTAAACTCACTTGAATTAATTTCTTTAGTTATACTCGAATCGGTTATTGAATTTCTTGTTTTCGACACTTTCGATGACGATGCTGCGGATGATGGTGGAAACACTCCAGAATCTGCTCGTGACCCTTGACTTTGTAACGAAGACGGAGCCACTGTTGGTGTACTTTGAATTTGCACATTATAACTGAAATGAAAAAAAAAAAAAAACAAAATTAGAATCATCTCTTACGAAAGAGAAATCAACATGATCTTAACCTGAAGAAGAACTTCGTATGTGATAAACAAATACATGTATGTATAATATATAATAGTGCCCCATTGTCCAAAGGTTTCATTATTTATTTAGCTAACAAAATGTTTCATACACAACAAAAATTTGAAAAAAATGTTCCTCTGTACTGTCAAGCTTTGTCCTATAAGTTTTCCTATAAGTTTGAATTAATTTTCAAATTTTTAGAAAAATGCATAAAAATAAATAAACAACTCAAAACTACCCCTTTTCAAATTCATATTTCAAAGAGCAACGTCTTAGAAAAAAATCCGTATGAGAAACCTAATTTTTTTTTTATTTCATTTCATTTATATTTCATAAATGTTTACTTTCATTTTTTTTTTTCGTTTCATAGTGTTTCAAATCACTACGATACTAAAAAAGTTTTCACTTCAAAAATGTATTAAAATAACGAGGCTATAATATTTATTTAGTTACTTAAGTACATAATTCATTCTCCACTTACCCATGTGTATTTGGATTGGATACATGCATTCCAGTTTCAAATGGTGGATCATTTGTTACTGGGGACGGTGTTTCAACACTTCCAAATGTACTATGTTTAACTTGATCAAGCGGTGGATGTGTCTGCCAGACATTTGTACCTATAAACAACATACAAAAAAAAAGTAAAAACACAAAAGTGGAAGATGTTCACACATGAATTATAATCCACATAATATTTAAATGAGAGAGACTTATTTATTTTTTTATATAAGATCATGCAGTAGTGTGGTGTGATATTGAAATAAGGTGCATTGCGGGTTAGTATTTATAAATTTTTGAAAAATTTAAAGAAAATAAATTTCAAAAAATTTAAAAAATTTAATAAAATATACAAAAAATGGAAAAAAAATATTAAAACTAAGAATAAAATTTGTTATTTAATTTTTTTTTTCATTTTTTTTTTGAGATACGAAAAAAATAATAAAAAATAAAACTAAAAATCCTTACTATTCATGTGTAAATCATCACCCAAACTAGCTGAATCGGGTAAAACACTTTCAGCATCACCACCACTTGATTCCTTACCAGGTGTTGGGGACGGCATCACCAATGTTACTTCAACTTGTGGCACAACACAACCCAATATTAATGATTTCTTTATGTGTTGCTAGAAAAAGAAGAAGAAAAGAAATATTAACTAACATCATATCGCACCCCCGGTGGAACAACGACGTAAGTGCAAAAATGTTGATTCTTCAGAAAACGAGATTAAACATTTTGAAAACGTTTGAAAACAATGTAACGGTCCAAATACATTTCTGCCCCCTGGATACAAATAGAACATTTTCAATTGGGTCTTTGTTTCATCGGAAGGAAATACCTTTTCTTGGAACTATGGCATACTTAACTCAGAAAATTCAAAATTTGCACTTACGTCGTTGTTCCACCGGGGGTGCGATATATGAAAAAGTTTCAGAAAACAAACCTTCTGCAAAATACGTTCAGCATCCAACGATAGGAATGTTGTAAGTTCATTCATCTCTTCGGCCAAACGAAGCAAGAACAAATACTGATAGTGATCAATTTGAACACTCACTAAATTAGAAATATGAACAATTGCATGCATATCAGCTGTTTTTTCATTGCTCGTTTCAGCCGATTTGCTTAGTTTTTGAGATGCTCCATCAGTTGGCGATGTTTCTTGCTGTTGCTGCTGCTGTTCAGGTTCAAGGAAAGGATTCAATGTTGAAAAATTCCGATTTGTATAATCCATTCGATGAATATTTGTCTCAACTGAACCTTTTGCAGTTGATGCAGCAGTTGTAGCAGCTGTTGCACCAGCATCAGAACCTCCATGAAGCCATAATGTTACAGGAACTGCATCGACAAACGGAATCGATTTATTTGGTCCCAAAGATCTTGCTCCGAGAAAATCAATCCAAACCGGATCGAATTTTATACACCACACATCTCGTGGTTCTGACCAAGTTGCATATCGTGATAGATTCTGCGATGAAACGGACGCACTTAATGGTGGTTGTGGTTGAATATTCGGAACATCACTAGCCGCCACATGTGATAGAATTCGATCGGTTACAATGCACATGTCACCATTTACCGATGGGAATCCACTGCCAAAGACTAATGTGCCTTCTTGCAGCGAATGTAATGCATTGGCTAGATCAGCTCTAGATGAGCCCATTTCACGAATGTTTGTCAAAGCGAAACGAGAGATTTGAATTTGCATGATTTTCGGGCGATCTTTTTGATTTGGTGCATCGATACTCGATTCGATAACAATGCGAGGCATAATAGCTTCAACTTTGACATCCATATACATAAGACTGGGCTCAGACTGGGCCGATAATGATGCAGCTGATGAGGCTGAAGCTGTAGGAGATCCAACACTCGTTCGCAAAAGGCTTTCGTGTAGATTGAGGGAGAATGAATTGAACCAGAGGACACTGCTTAGATCGAAATGAACCTGTAATGGGTTGATGTGTACGAAGACTTTGGACGGAGGAACTGAAATTTGAAAAAAAAAATTAAATTAATCAGTTTTTGAGATATAAAAGTTATGTTTTGAGGAACTTACGTGGAAATATAAAATCTCCAGGATAATAAAAATAAGTAAACTCTGCATGCACAATTGGCATCTCCGGCGGGAATGAGTAACGATCTTTGTCTCCTATAAAATAGATTTTTAAAAATTCAGTTAGACGGAGTTTCAAAAAGACATAAACAAATAACAAAGGAGACTGCATCTACTATTCCAAAAAAAAAAAAAAAAACATATAAAAATAAGAAAATAACACATGCTAAGAGACAATCAGCCCTATTCTGCTATTCGATTCACGTGAATCGAAAGATTTAATTCATTAACCACGTCGAATTGTCTCCCATAAACTTATGTCTTTCGATAGCAAGACGTTGATTCTGTGTGTTTTATTAATCCTCAGACAAAATTTTTTTTGAAAATTTTATTTTAACCGCCATTTAAACGCATGTTATTTTAGACTTTCACGTGAATCGAACAACAGAATAGGGCTGAATATGATGCTACACATGTAAGGTACAATGAACTGAAATTGAGCATCAAAATCACCTGGTTTGGTTTTCCTTTTCTGTTGAGCTAAATTGTATAAAAGCATTTGGATATGATTGATTTTTCATTAAGAATCGAAAATCAAATGAAATATAAAATGAGAGTGTATTTTATGTTTATTTTTGCTGTGCGATGTTTAAAAACACACAATTTTAGTGCCACACACACACACAAAATTACACATTATTTAAAGTATTTTTTGTTAGCAAACTTACCTGATACAAATTCCTTTGGCATTTGCTTCTTTCCAGAAGTTGTTACTCGATAAAGAGTGAAATCTTCTATGCGAAGTATTACACATGCACTCATTAATTTAGCTAGATTGTCCAATGTTGATTTTTGTTGAATTGATTGTGATAATGGTGTTGGAGCACTACTACTGGCATTATTGATGGGTGTTGATTGTCCAGAAGATGAAGATGGCGTCATGCTAGATAAAGTGGCTGGATTTAACATGACTGGCGATGTGGGAGCACTACGTTCGAGTGGTGCATGTGTTGATGGACGATTTGGTTGACTTAGACTGAGAATAGCTTCACGGAATGAATTGAGAGATTCTTTTAGCCAAAGGGCGGGTAAAACTGAGGCTTCTTTATATCTGAATAAAGGAGAAGGAAAAATTAATAATAATTGTCATACAATCATATTTTGCTGTTGAATCGATATAAATCATATTCTTTAAAGAGAAATTTAGTTAGAAGACGCACCTTAAAACAAGGAACGTTTATTTAAAAAATTTAAATACCGTGTTCAACGAAGGTGGAGAGAGTGGATTGTACGGGAGAGAAAACTAAATGGATATACTCAACAGGAAAAATTATTATCTTCCCTGTTTTGACTCATATCGTTGTATTAATAGTGAGAGGGAAAATTTTCCCACCCTATGGGAGTTCCTGACAACAGCCCTAGAAAAGCTCAAGACAGAACTGGTTCCGTTTTTGCTAATAAATGGTGACCAGCCCTTTGTTAGATTTTAAGATCAATATCTACGAAAAGATGAATGTTTGGTTAAATAGCAGCTTTAGGAAAAGTTAACTGATTTTAAATCCAATTTAAACACTTAAACTAAGTATAAACGATTGGAAGATCTTCCAATATTGGCCGATTTTTTTCAACAAATTTTGGCCAATTTTATATCACAATAAATTTTCATCCGTTATTGAGAGAAAATTTAAAAAGCAATTTAGAAAGAAATTATGTTTTTTTTAATTGAAAACGACAAAACATTTCCGTAACTGTTTTTTTGTGTCTGACTAAAAACTAATGAGAAAATTGAAAACAACGCAACGTAAATACTCAATTACATAAAATTTTTGAAAAATTTTTTCGAATTTTTTTGAATTTCTTTTTTTTTTGAAAATTTTAAAATTCATAATAAATTCCTTATTTGTATGTGTAATTGTTAATAATTTTTTTTTAAACTAAGCGGAGGGGAAAAGTCTCTTTCGCATACAATTTTTTTTCTTGTATCAACCCACCTTCTACAAAAAGTTTAAGAGCAATAATAGAGTAAAACCATAGAAATTAGCAAACGAACGATTGTAAAAGAAGTTTTAAGTAAGACAGATTTTTCAGAAAATATTTAAATACCCACTTTCGCGTAGCCCGTAGATACTTAGAGATAAATATTTGCAAAAAGAAAACGAAATCATTGAACTTATGATCATCAATGAAGAATAAACCAATTTAAGAATATCAATTGATGCTCATTGTGAGATCCCAAAAGTAAGGCCGGAGGATCTATTGTTGTCAAGTTTGACTGTCAGAACAAACAAATTCATTCAAAACCTTCAATTGAAATTTTTGGTTTTAAAAAATTAGACTTAAAAAATTAGACTAGAAATACATTTTAGTCATGCTGATTATGTGAGCGGTCAATTTCAATTTTTGTTGGTGGGCCTGTAACATGGACAGTTCAACTTTAATGTGCCTTCAACAAAAAGTGAACTGAGAAAATGGCATCAATTTTTTTGGAGATTGGAAGATATACCAAGAACTTATTAATAAGACTATGACTTTTATACTCACTTTGCCCAATGAGATCGATCTGATTTCGCCAAGTGATATGGATAGTAATCAACTTGGAATGCTTGAACAGATATTTGTAAGGCTCCACCTTTATGAAGATCAGGATAACTAGAACGACCATCTACAGAAAATGATAACAAAAATAATACATATAAGAAAACACTTCAATTACTAAAAACTCAATCATACCTCCTTCATCATCACACAGATGCAAATCAATGCGCTGACTGAAGAAATGATAGGATGTTTCACGTACATCGAATGCATTAAACATTTTTTGTGTTGACGAAGTATGTGCAAGTTCGGACTGCTGGCGGGTTTGTTGAGCTAGTTGTGCTTGATACTCTGGAAGTGTCTGGAATTTGAGAAACAGAAAAATATAGATTAAATTATATTTGAGACTGATAATGATTATGACATACCTCAAGTTTCTTTTGTGCTTTGGTCTTTTGAGTTGCATGTGTTGCAGCTTTAATTAAGCCCGACAATGAATCAACAAAATGAAGAGCTGCTTTTAGTTGTGAGTCCGTTAGCACCCATAATAAATCATCCAATATCAGAACCAATCTAGACGCTAAAACACTACAATCAGACATTCGTTTTCGTATCGTTATCCGACAACGAGCTTGATTTGTTAGCAAACGCAAAGGTGTAAGTGTTTTATCCTGCGTCGAACTTGCTTCAATGCGAACTGTTTGCCAAGATAATTCTTTGAATATAAGAATTATTCCTCTTTGTGGATCTTTTAATCGTGTCATCCGGAGATCGGCAGTAGCCCATTTTGGTGTTTTTGATTCAACACGTATTCGGGACATCTAAAAAATAAAAAAAAAGAGAATTACAGGTTTTTCAATTTAGAATAGATAGAAAAATTTTTTACCTGAACTGTTGATGTAAAGGCTGGACTTAGGAACTTTACGTTTACAGTATTCACGATTATTGTAATGCCATCGACAACTTTATGTATGAAACTATACTTCCCCGGCGGAACTTGTATTGGCTGTAAGCCCGGTGAATTAGGATCTTGACTTCTTGTATTAGGATCACATGTTTCTACCGATATATTCACTTCGTCAAGAGTCTAAATTGAAGAAAGTATAAATTAATAAATTGAAATATAACTTAGTTAATAGATAGATAGTATTTACCAGCGTAATAGGAACACTTTTCAGCTTTGTCCAGCTGATACGAAAGGAAACATGATTGCACCATGCTGATGTTAATCGTAACCATGATGGCAGTTCCAGCAAATCAGTTAAAACATTTTCATCTAATTGTAAATTTGAGAGTTCACCTTCACCACGAAATGTGCTCAAATTAATTTTATCTGATGAAAGATTTTTTGTATACCTGGAAAATATTTATGAAAAAAAAATTATAAATTAAAAAAGATTTTTTGTATACCTGGAAAATATTTATGAAAAAAAAAGTATTAATTAAAAAAGAACGACTTAGAATACTGACAAAGTCGAAAACAACTTATGTGGTGGGTTAGAAGGCAAGGGTTTCTAAGAGCTCCTGCTCTAAAGAATAAATAAAGGTTTTTGAGATGAGAGGAAGACGATCATCAAAATAATGTTTATCTAGTTCATCGATCAAGATAATAGGATGATAGGTAGGTATGGAAAAAAAGTGTGCATCAACAGACATAACAAGTTAAGTCAATTATTTTTTGCACGCTATTAGCGCTACTAACCATAAAACCATTTTCTTGATGTCTGACATTCTTGTAAATGACACGACCGATTTCAATTAAAATATTGTATCTTTAATATTGAAATCATTTTTGGATTCTTAAAAATTGGTAAATTTTTTTTCTATGGAAAAATGAATTTTTAAAAACGGACTATAATGAGTTTTATTGAAGCTTTCTTCTTACGTGCTTTTAAATGGCACACCAATTTTTTTTTTGAAAATTTTTGTATGCAGGTATAAAATAAAATGCACGACTGGGTCGCACGAACTTGCTCTTAGAGTTCAAGTTGCTTAAATATTTAAGACTTTTTATATAGAAACTTGGGAAATGTAGGTACATAAAAAAAAAAAAAAACAAAAATTCATTTTTCAAAAAAATAAAACAATATCTGAAATCAAATCGCCCCACAAAACAAGTATGCAATTTTATTTGATATATTAAGGTGCATTTTTAGAAAAAAAATTTTCAAAATCGTTAGAGCCGTTTTTAAAAAAACTAATTTTTTATAAATAATTTTTTGAAAAAAAAGTTTAAAAATAAAACTGGTATGCCATTTTGTAGAAATAACTAATCAACATCTAAAAACAAAATTTCAAAAAAATTCAATGTCCCGTTTTCGAAAATTTGATTTTTCAAAAAAATTAAAAATCCAAAAATTATTTTTTTCAAAATTTTATTTTTGGCTTATATTAAAATTGTATAAATGCTTTTGTATAAAAAATTTCGTTGAAATACAGTAAGTAGTTTTGCAGAAAATCCGATTTGAAAAAAGCGGTCCTATGGCAGGTACCGTTAATAATGATTTTCAAAAAAAAATTTTTTCTTCAAAAGATAGATCTTGTTTAAAAACTAACATTTTAATTTTTTTAACAAAATCGTTGGAGCCGTTTTCGTGAAATTAAACTTTTCCGAAATTTTTGTATGACAGGTACCGTTATTTTTGGTCCAAAAAAATTAATTCCAAAAACCCCTCTGGAGAGTCTCCAAAAACTGCTACATAGCAAGTTTGAAGTCAATCGGTCCATCCGTTTAGGCTCTAGTTCCTTATACAGACAGACTGACAGACTGACAGACTGACAGACTGACAGACTGACAGACTGACAGACTGACAGACTGACAGACTGACAGACTGACAGACTGACAGACTGACAGACTGACAGACTGACAGACTGACAGACTGACAGACTGACAGACTGACAGACTGACAGACTGACAGACTGACAGACTGACAGACTGACAGACTGACAGACTGACAGACTGACAGACTGACAGACTGACAGACTGACAGACTGACAGACTGACAGACTGACAGACTGACAGACTGACAGACTGACAGACTGACAGACTGACAGACTGACAGACTGACAGACTGACAGACTGACAGACTGACAGACTGACAGACTGACAGACTGACAGACTGACAGACTGACAGACAGACGGACAGACGGACTTCCGGGACCCACTTTTTTCGCATTGTCTATCATCGTAATGTCATGGAAAAATGTTATCTCAACTTTTTTTTTTTGTACGAATGCATAACTTGATATACAGGGTGTCCCAAAAGTAATGGATCAAACGAAATATGCTGATAGGTCAACTTAAGGGCTCTCAGAATTTGGTAACTTGTTTATCCCAAATCCTTACGGTTTTCGATTTAATGCAGTTTTTGTGAAATTTCGAAAAATGCCGACTTTGCATCATTATTTTGCTTCCTCCGCTCATAATTGATTTTTGTTTTTTACAATTCTTCCACTAAAACGTTGCCTAATAATAGGAAATAATTAATTAATCAAAACATTTTTTATTTCATACGCCATTTTGCTGCAAATTAATTAACAGTTTCATGTTTTATAAAAACTCAATTTCTTACTTTTATTTCAGAGCAGCATCCCGAAAAAAAATTGTATGGTGTGATACTGGTTTATTATTTTAAAAACTTGCCGTGTTATTGCAGTTTTCAAAAATGTATAAAAATTTCCAAAGTTGAAATTAGAACGAAAGATATTACAATTTAAATGTAACAAAACAGGGTTTTTCAGAGAAAAATAACAAAGAAAAATAAACACATTTTCTCGACTGTTGTTTGTTTATTTCTTTTTGAATAAAAGTCTCGACTTTTGTTTGTTATTTTTCTCTGAAAAACCCTGTTTTGTTACATTTAAATTGTAATATCTTTCGTTCTAATTTCAACTTTGGAAATTTTTATACATTTTTGAAAACTGCAATAACACGGCAAGTTTTTAAAATAATAAACCAGTATCACACCATACAATTTTTTTTCGGGATGCTGCTCTGAAATAAAAGTAAGAAATTGAGTTTTAATAAAACATGAAACTGTTAATTAATTTGCAGCAAAATGGCGTATGAAATAGAAAATGTTTTGAATAATTAATTATTTCCTATTATTAGGCAACGTTTTAGTGGAAGAATTGTAAAAAACAAAAATCAATTATGAGCGGAGGAAGCAAAATAATGATGCAAAGTCGGCATTTTTCGAAATTTCATAAAAACTGCATTAAATCGAAAACCGTAAGGATTTGGGATGAACAAGTTACCAAATTCTGAGAGCCCTTAAGTTGACCTATCAGCATATTTCGTTTGATCCATTACTTTTGGGACACCCTGTATAGTACCTATATCGCAAGTAAAAACAGCTTTAAAGATTAAAATTTGTTTTCTAAATTCTTTGGTACATTAAGAAATTAATTAGCATAATACGTTTATAGGCCATAACTAAACATAAATAAGAATAACAGTCGACTCCCTTTAAGTCGAACTTTCACGGGACTCTAAAATCGGTTCGAGTTAGAGGGAAATTCGAGCTAGAGGGATTTATTTACTATTCTTTCTTCAGAATTGTTCATTAAAAATGGTGACAAAGTTCGACTTAGAGGGAAATTCAACTTAGGGGGAGTTCGACTTAGAGAGAGTCGACTGTATATTCAATCGATCCGCTTATATAAAAATAATTTTTATAATTTTTATTATTTTTTCTTCGTTACTTTCAAAGCATTCTTGACCGCAATATTTTACTTCAGCGAGTTCATGACTTTAATTGATTATATCAACTTCATTTTTACTTTTAATTGGAGAAAAATAGTAATTTACCGAATAGTTTATAAAAAAAGAAAAAATATCGTAAAACTAGGATTTTTGCGCCATTTTTCCACAAATTTCGAAACGCAGCGCGTCCGGAATTCCCAAATCAATTTGAACCAATTTTTTTTCTACTTAATATTTAGCTCATAGAAGAGTTTTTTAAAGCTATTATATTAAAAAATAAAATGCACGACTGGGGTCGCACGAACTTGCTCTTAGAGTTAAATTTGTTTAAATTTTTAAGACTTTTTATATAGAAATTTGGAAAAAAAAAATAAAATTCGTTTTTTAAAAAAAATAAAATAAAATCTGAAATTAAATTGCCCTCCAAAACAAGTATGCAGTTTTGATTGATATATTAACATGCATTTTTAGAAAAAAAATTTTCAAAATCGTTAGAGCCGTTTTTTAAAAAACTAATTTTTTATAAATGATTTTTTGGAAAAAAAGTTTTAAAATAAAATTGGTATGCCATTTTGTAGAAATCACTAATCAACATCTAAAAACAAAATTTCAAAAAAATTCAATCTCCCGTTTTCGAAAATTTGATTTTTCAAAAAAAATCCAAAAATTATTTTTTTGGAAATTTTATTTTTGGTTTATATTTAAATTGTATAAATGCTTCCTCACAAAAAGTTTCGTTGAAATCGAATAAGCGGTTTCGGAGATAATCGGATTTGAAAAAAACGGTTCTATGGCAGGTACCGTTAATAATGATTTTCCAAAAAAAACTTTTTCATTGAACGATAGACCTTAACTTAAAACTAACATTTGAATTTTTTAAACAAAATCGTTAGAGCCGTTTTCGAGATATTTTAATTTTACTAAAATCGGTATATGACAGGTACCGTTATTTTTGGTTCAAAAAAATTAATTCCAAAAACCCCTCTGGAGAGTCGCCAAATAACGCTACATACCAAGTTTGACATTATTCGGTTCATCCGTTTAGGCTGTAGCTCCTTATACAGACAGACAGACAGACAGACAGACTGACAGACTGACAGACAGACAGACGGACTTCCGGGACCCACTTTTTTGGCATTGTCTACCATCGTAATGTCATGGAAAAATGTTATCTCAACTTTTTTTTTTTGTACGAATGCATAACTTGATATATAGTACCTATATCGCAAGTAAAAATAAGATGTTAGGTAAAATTATTTTTGTAGAAATATCATTTTTAAATCATTCTTAGCATTTACAAATCGCAACCTTTGCGCGCTATTACGATTTAAAATTATTTAAAATTCGAAAAAAAAGTTTTTTTCAGCACACTCTAATGTAGATACTTAAATAACATTTCAGCCTTTTTTTTATTTATAATCTCTATATAATTTGTATAATTAGCAAACATTGCTGAAATTTAACCGAGGTTAAAATTTTATCTAATAGTTTATACAAGTTAATCTTTTATTTTGAATAACGTGTTACTTTTTTAAATGTTTTAATTTAAAGTAAAAATAATTTTGTGGAATAAAAAATTAGAGAACTAACCTATTTATTAGGATTTGAGTGAGGGAAGGTTTTGTCCAGGAATATCATATCCGTTCGCACTTGAAACTTATCAATTAACTTTCTTTCATACAAATTCTAAGTAATTGTTCAGATCAGTTTAACAAATCCCAGATGCCATGTCTTAAAATATGGCAATGATGTAATTCTTAAACTTAAATAGGTACTCTCTCGTAAAAGAACCTCAATCAACATTATTTTCAAGAAAACGAAATTCCATTAAACCTACTCGAAACGACTTCAATTATGGTTAGAGAAAAAACAACAAAACAAAGACTTTACACATGTCTTAAACTATTTACTTCAAGTGTACAATAAGTTGACTTGATTGGGTCAGTTCAGTAGATATAACCATGAACTCATGTAAGTAATAAGTAGGTACGAGTAGTATAGAAACCTTGGGGAGAACGACACTTTTAAAAGTAACTTCATTTTATTGCGTACAAATTGCTGCCATGCATGTGTATAGTAATCACAACAAAAAATAACCAAGTCCCATCTTATCAGTTCTCATTTAAAAGGACATGAGTGTGTGCTTAACATTTAAATATTCTATCCATATCCTATCCATTTTTATTATATCGATCCTTTTTTTCAAGCAACAACACCCAAGGAAGTTGTTTAATGGAAATGTATATAGCTCCTGCTGTCTTCAGCAGAAAATACTATATGTACAAGTAAATTACTTTAGATAATTGTCTACGACAAAAATTTGTCTCTCTTCAAACAAAAAAAAGGACTACAACAAAGTCATTTGATTGAAAGGAGACGAGATGAGTTAGGAGACAATTTTTTTTTTTTGTCAAGTCAACTTATTTGGCATCTTGTAGAGCTAGATAGTAATTTATGTTTTCCCATTAATATTCAATTCGTTAAAAGAGGAAATTAATGGACTAACTGATGGGACTCGATTCAATTTCTGCTTAGCTGCTGTTGGTGCTAGCGGTTAAAAATGGGTGGTAGGGTTTTAATCAAATTTCACTTTTTCTTTTTTTGTAATTAAAACAAAAAAAAAGGTTTTCTGTTTTTTTTTTTCATTTTTAGCATAGTTGACTTTATTCTACCGATTGTCATTTAGCTTGTTCTTGTTTTTGCAAAACATAACAGCAACAAAAAAAGGTATAAAAACAAAGAAAAAGGTGAAAGGGGTTGTTGTTGTTGAGAGATACTCATTTCAACTTTACCTCATACTTAGTCCAGTCGAAATAAACATTTCAAATGGAAAAAATTAAATCGTGAATTTTTTTTTCATAGGACGGTAGAAGGGGTCGCTGAGAGCTTAAAACTAGTTTTTGGAAAAAATCGAACTTGAGCCAAAGTCGTCAAATTGGATTTAAGGAAAAACAAGTTTCATTAAATCGGCCATTTTTGTGTGACAAAAATAAGGTTTAAAAATATACGCGGGCGGAGACCTATTACGTTTTGTAGAGCTAGATGCACTGACTACGAAACGCTATTTAAAAACTCGGTAACACCATCAAAATCTGGAATTAGGGGCAAAAAACTGTTTTTTGGACCTTCACCCATTGAAAAAAAATCTAACTTCGTCAAATTTGTAGCGATTTCTTTACAGTTTTGGATAGAAGACATTTAGACCTTTTCAACAATGTATTAAACATGTGGTTTGGTTAAACTACCTAGAATTTATAAGCTGTCAATGTTCAAAAATTCAAAAAAAATTTCATCATTTGCCCAACTTCGACGTCAATTTAAAGTATATTAAAAATTAATTAAAATAAAAAAATATTAAAAAGCAACGGCAACACTTACAGTTATAAGTGAAACCATTTCTGAAAGGCAGAATTGTACATTTAATTCTAATTTTCAATATATTTCAAACAATTGTGTTTGAAATAATCGATTTCAAAGTTAAAAATAGGCGAAAAAAAATTTAAAAAACTCATTGATTGCCTACTATTTTTTGTGTGAATTTTAATAAAAAAAAATTGACTCATACAGAAAACTGCCTCAATTGATTCCTTATCGAACAATGAAAACTATATGTTTCTATGCCTTCTAGGGCTGCGATGTTAGTTTTTGCGAATTCCTAAAATGTTATAAACAAAAGGTAGTATTTTAAAATCGGTAAGTGTAATGTAAAACAAAATCATAAAATATTATAACTGATGATAATATTACAAAAGAATAAAGTTTTTAAATTTTTCGAATCGGTTTATCTCTCTGTTTTTTTTTTTACTACACATTCACATACACATTATTACATTCTTTTGTAAGACATCAGTTATAATATTTTCAATTTTGTTTAACATAACACTTATAAAAACTGTTTATAAAAACTATTTCGCAGCTAGATTTATCACCCTCAAAAACATATAAAAACACTCCCATATTGGGTTTACCTTAAAATCTATAAAGTTTAAGAAGTTTAACCAGAGTAGAGGAATTAACGCGAAAAATATGGGTCATAGAGAAAAATGTATTAAGACAAAAGTTGCCTCAATTATTTTTACCAAAACTAAAAAATGGCCGAGTTATTAACTGAAACTTATTTTTCCTTAAATCCAAGATTGCGGCTTTGGTTCAAGCTCGATTTTCTCGAAAAACTGGTTTTAAGCTCTTAGTGACTCCCTCTACCGTTCTATGAAAAAATTCTACGATTTAATTTTTTCCATTTTTGAAATGTTTATTTCGACTGGGCTATTTCAACTTTACCTCATACTTTTCTGCCTTCCCATTTACATATATGTACCTACATAAAACTAACAACAATATTGAGATTGTTGTTTTTTTTTCCTGAGATTTGAATAACGTAGGTAGACACATCAGCTCAGCTAGATGTGCGTATACAATTATACATACACCTCTCTTTTTAGAAATTAATATTGCCGCATTATCCGCACAACCTTTACCGATTATTGCAAGAACCACACACTTCAGAGAAGCTATTTTTAGCGCAGACTAGGTACAAAAAAAAAACTAAACGTACAAAAAAAAATCGCTTTGGATATTCATGAGGATTAAAAAATAAAAACCCGGCAAGAGTCTTTGTATGTTTGATTTAAGTTCGTCCTCTTCAATGTTTGGATGACGATGAGTCACGAATGTGTTGTGGAAGAAGACGTATGTAGGTACATCTATTTGTGCATATGGAAGCATTTCTATTTAAGCTTTTAAGTAGACACTAAAGAATTTTTGGTTTTTTTTCACATGAAAATATGTTAGAAATGGGTAGTTTTTAAATGTAGTTTATTTTTTCTTAGATACACATAAAAAATGTCAAAATAATGAGAAACTTTGGCATTTAAACTTGGGCAATTTTTGGTTTAAATTGAAAGAAAAAAATAAACTTCCTGTTGAACTTTAGCATGGATTTTTGTGTCTACCTACACAAACAGAATAAGGCTTGTTTTTTTCTTGTGATTGTGTGTGATTTTTGATTTTAAGTTGACATTTATTCTCTTGGACATGAGCCTTATGGGAGGAATAAGCTTTTTATTTAACTCAAGATATTTGTCTAATTATTTTTTATTAAACTTTTTTTGACGAAAATTGTTCGTAATAAGCATCAATTGTCATTTATTTAAATAAGAAAAAAAAAAACATCATGTAGGTACTCTTTTAAATTTCCATTTGTGTATCTTGAATTTTTACATTCCCCCAAGTTTTTGGTAGAATATTAATATAGGTTTTTTTATGAAGTCAAAATAAACACATGAATTCAACTTGAAGAAAAAATAAACATTATCATTAAGAGAATACATAACATTCATTTACATTTTGTAGGAGAGAAAGAACATTTGTAAAATGAATGTGTTTTTTTTTCAAGTAAAAGTTTTATGGACTACGATGTTTTAGCATCCCATATGAAAAATTTCACATGAACAATTATAATGATATCAGGGCTGAGTTAATGGACAACAAAGGTCAACTACTTTGATTTATATGAGAGTGAAAGAAATTATTTTATTTATCGTTGAAGTTTTGCAATAAAAAAAAAAGTTACGCATACACCAGAGTGACCCATTTTCTTGAAAGAGGAGTTTCATACGTTCGTCTTTTATTCATGTTCTTTGAGGAAGAAATAAATTGAAATGTCAAATATGTGGTTAATTTATAATTACCATAAGGATCATTGTCTTAATTTTTACTTATAAGCAAAAGTTGGTTCCACCATTAAATTAAAAAATTAAACTAAAGTTCAATCTGTTCGGCAAAAATGTTTTCCCTGGTAGGTATAATAATATTAAAAAATTGTTAGTTTCTGAATTCAGTATACCATAGTGCGCTGATACAATAAACTTTTACCTAAAATCCACAACTATATGACACTGTGTGATGAAATTGTTACTAAAGACAAGATGCAAGTTGCACTATCAAACGATCCATTTCCAGAAGGTTTCTCCAATCTATTTGGTTTTTTCCAAGTTTTTAAATTTTCGTATGGAAAAAAAAAATGCCGACAAATTTCAATTGCTTCGTGCACTAAATTAAGAACCACCTCCCAATATGCAAAAAAAATAAAGGTTGGATCGTTAGTCATCATGCCTTTACATTGTAAATTTGATAACGAACAAATCATTTACCAATTTGTTTATAAACTATGTAATTGATAAATCTTCGCTTTGTTACGAAAATTCTATATGTAGGTAAGGAAGCAATACAACTGTGCTACCTACCGAAAGAGGTAGAAACAAGGTCATTTTTTAATGAAAACAAAAAAATTTTTTAAAAAAATGTCACTTAAAATCATTTTTTAATGAAAAAAAATATTTTAATTAAAACAAAAAATATTAAAAAAAAAACTGTCACTTAAAAATAACCATAAACAAAGAACAACGGCTCAGAGGAGTTTCGAAATGTTTTTTTTTTTTTTGTTTTTGTTTTTCCAATCTCTTAAATTTTTAGTTTGGAACCTATGTGTTTAAGTTTCGTATGTTTCCATACTTGCAGTTTGGCTGCTATTTTATACCGTCAATTTCATTATAATTTTTGAACAACAACAACATCTTGAAGGTGCTACCACCAAGTGTTTATGGCTAGAGTTTTTGTGTTTCCACGGTTATCATCATTTAAAAATAATGTTGAAATGTAAGTAGAAATGAAAAACTGTTTTATACATAATTGGTTTGATTAATTGCAAAGAAGGTTTTATTTATAATCTAACTCAAATTTATTTTTTTTTTAATTTGGAATTGTCGTTAATGTATCGGTAATTATGTTTTTAATTCTTGAACATTTTCGTAGGGCTACGGGCAAAGCTATGAAGGTTATATAGAGGCAAAATTAAAAAGTTTCTCCATTATCGGGAAAGTCATAAGTGGGAAATGGCGGATATCGCTTTTTCGTATGCCGATACACCTTTTTTGAAAATATTTTTTTTACAAGTTCTAAACTAATGCACAATTCTGATTTATTCCTCAAAAAAAAAAAAAAAGTTGCACATACGCCATAGTGACTCAATAAGGGTAATTAATCGCTGACTGGGTAATAATGAAAAACATATTGGGGCAGATTCATAGTCATTTTTAGACCCCAGTTTATCTTAGACTGAGGTTTATCCAATGTTATTTGAATAGGATAAACTCCAGTCTTTCTTAGAAGGTCTATGAATATGGCCCATTGACTTTTGTTGTAGTTTTCTCCACAACGCACAGTGTGTCGAGCACATACAAAAGTTTATCATAAATACTTGCAGCTAAGTTTTTGGAGTTTTAATATCTTTTTTTGTGTTTTTATGGCAGGAATAGAAAAAAAATTACAAATTAACAAATTAAACAACCTATTACTTTTTTTTTAGTATAATTTATGAAATTAACCTTTATTGAAGAAGCCACTTGTGAGCAAAATTAATTTTTTTTTATATGTAAACAAACTTTTCGTAAGGTTTTTGGTGTGCTGAACTCGAATCCGAAGTCAGAAAAATTCTATCATATCACGTTTTTGAAATATTCCCGTTAGAAAATCTGAAATGTCGTTTTTTAACAGTTTTTGAGGTTATGTTCTTGAACGTGGTGATTTATTTTAAATAAATTTGTTTCTTTTAAAGCCCGTTTAAATCTTTTCAATATCTTTTTTCTGCTTTGAGAAATCTTAAGTTGAAGTCAACTTGTTTTGTTTATCTTCTCTATACAAAAAAATCGTATGTTTATTTGCGTTTCATAGCAAATCTCGAATAGTTTTTTGTAAATCGCTTTCAAATTTTGAAATAACGTTTTATTTGCATTTTGGTAAATTCTTATATCGGCGAGGTTGGTAAATACGCTATAATACACAGTAGAGCGTGGCCGGGTCAAGTAATTACATTAAAAATTTAGTATGCAGAAAAATATAAAATAATTTTTTTCTTGTTGAAAACAATATTTAAAATATTTTTAATTACATAAACAGCTTTTTGTTACTTGTGTATGGCTAAAAATTATTAAAAACATCGATTTTTTCATTTTTGTGATCCCCTTGAAGATGTTTCTCAAAAAATGAATTATTTTGAGTACTTGACTCGTAGCACATAATTGTGAATATCTCTGGTAATCGCAAACAGAAGCAGACCAAACTTTGCCAATATTAAGTATAGGCCTAAGGCAAAATAATATAAAAAAATTATCGATATGATTTTATATGTTTTTTTTTTAATTAAGTTTAAAAATTAATTTTTTTTTTTTTTTGCCATTTATCAAAGAAATTTTAATAACTCATATATAATTTTATAAATTTAATTTTTTTTGTTATCAAATAAACAAAATAACATTAACAAAATTTTTCAAACAATTACCAAACGTGAAATATACACTCTCAAAGATTCCCATAAATTCCTGAAAATATTTTCGATTTCCGAGGTACTCATGTTTCGGAGCTTATTTTGAATACATAACCTGGGCTATTTTCTAAGATAAATATGTTTTCATATGAGTTGACACTTCTAAATTATATTTTAATAACACACTGTGCAACGGCTCAAACGATTTTGATTTTATAATCAAAATGATTTTAATAAAATTGCAATTATGCTTATTTCAAATATTGGGATATCGAAAATTTGGTGTTGTTTGTTATTTCCAGTATATCTCTTAAAGAGGACACACATTTTTTTTTTTCAAAATTTGGAATAGGATTGTATAGAAGTTTTAAAAAGTACAATTGTTTTTGCACTATATCTTGCAACTGCCCCAACCAGTGCCATCAAAAATTTGACAAATATAATGTTTAAAGGTCTTTTTTTTAATAATTGAAACAGATTGTCCAATGACCCAAACTAGAAATCGTATCTTACGAACTCCCATAATTTCGTTTCTATTGTATATCGAAACTGTGAATTTTTTAATTGTTGTTTTTTTTTTTTTACTTCTCCCGTCAGCAATTGATTTAATTTCAACGGATAGTGTTGTGGCTCTATGACCATTTTTTATTTGATATATTATGAATTTTATTTTTACATGGTACCTACATACATACATTCGTTCAAACATAAAGGTGTAAAAAACAAAATTTATCTTCATTTATTATTAAACAAAACACTGACGACGAACCAGCGTATCTAAAGTAATTTAACTTTGTTTTTGTTATTAAAACCAAATTTTTATCTCACCAATTTCAAATAATCCCCCAGTGGTGTCTCGAATTTAAAAATTTTATCAGTCACAAATTACAATTAACTTTTATTTCAATTCATGTGAGTTCTGCTGTATTTTCGATATAAAAAAGATAAACACAAAACATTAAATGCATTCATTGGTCTCACGAACTTGTTCTCTATTTATTATAACTTAAAAAATATTTGAAAGCTAAATTTTAACATTTTCATTAGAGAAAAGAAGGCTTTTGTATAAATAACACTGGTCGACAACGAAAGAGCTTGAATCAAAGCCTACTTTTCTAAAGGATTTTTGTGTGCTGAGTTCGAATTTGAAGTCAAAATTTCACTGGCACGTCACGTTTTTGATTTATTCGAGTATAAACAGGTCAAAAACGGTTTTTTTTGAGTACATTTGATATCGAATTACATCACCGTTAAATTTTTTTTTGCAAAACTACTTATGCAATCTTAAAACGCCATATTAAAACGTCCTAAAGGTATTTATTTTTTTTTTTGTCAAAGATATTTAAAAAAAAAGAAATTTGTGACACATATATCTCAAAATCTTGATTGGTTGTTTTTTTTAAAGTAATAAATGGTTTTTTCAACCAAATTTCAGTTTGCGTTTTCAGCTTTGGACTTAAAAAAAGCAACATATTAAGGAAAAATATATATTTTTGATTAAACATCAAAAAGAACTAAATTGAAAATTAGTTTTTGAGACTTCATAGCAAAAACAGTGATGAATATAGTTAAAAAACTAGACGTGATAAAATAAATCTGTAAACAGTTTTGAATTCAGCACACTAAAGTCAATTAAAATTACACAACCAATGCCGACCACCCGACAAACAATTTTGGTTCTATAAAGCTTTACAGATGCAATTGTTGCTTCTGTAAAGCATTATAGAAGCCAAATTGTTAGTAGGGCAGTGTAATCGTAATGTTAATTTTTTTTTAATTTTCCGATTTATTTAAAGATTTATTTTTACAAAACCAATACTTGACCTGTACTTAGAGCAAAGTAACAAAAATACCACACCATACCAGTCAGCTTCCCTCTAATCAATCAGCTTGGCGCCGCAAATTGACGGTAATCAATTTTAAATTTTTTAAGTCTCCAATAAGCCATCAATATGGTTGTTTTTTGTGTTTTTTCCTCATTAGCATTTTTCAATTGCACGAAAATTCCCTAATGTGAGTCATACTACATTTATTGCATTTAATATAGAAAAATACCTATGTGATGTGAAATTTATGCGCCATTTTTTATTTTTTTATTTTCCTCAGTTTCCCATACAAATACAAAAATGAAGGAAAATAAAATTAAATAAAATAAAAAAACAGTGAACCAATGCAATTAACAATTACATAAATTATTTTATATATTATTTTTTTTTAATCAGAAATGTATTTTATTATCACTTAAAGGTAGACGAGAAACGATTTTACCACGTGTTTGCTTACAACTTTATGGATTTAAGGCATTTTAATTGTATTCATTTTTTTTTTTTTTATTTAGATTGTTCGATTCGATAAGCTGATTGATTTAAATATTCATTAAAAATTGCTTGCCAGTTGGGAGAGCAATCAGACGAATACAATTTTAATGTAAATACATTACCATATAAAGCACAAACGTATTTACTTATTTACTTTGTGGCACAGTGGCAAGCACAACATCAATCATGTATGCACTAGGCACTGTATAGTGTATAAGCAGTTATACGTTGCATTACAAATTGTTTTGCTTCAAACTTAACAGAACACACAATTTAATCCATTCCTTATCGGTTTATATTTAGATTCGTTTTTTTTTTTTTTTGTATCAACAAGGAAAACGTCTTGTTTTGTTGTTGTGGATTAATTTAAATATATTTTGTAAACAATTTGTGCAGAGTACTTATTAGAGTGTATTCACTCCAAAAGAAAATACACAACAAGTTGGCACGTAGTCGTTTTCCTAAAATTGCTTGAAATATCTATTCTTAGGGACTGTTTTTATACTAAATTACTTAATTTAGTATAAAAACAGTCCCCGATTTTTTTATGAAACAATATAATTTAAAAAAAAAAATTAAATCTGTTTTTTTTTTTTCAAAAATGTGAAAGATCATTTTTCATTATTTGATAAACTCCCAATCTATCGATTATATTCGAGTATAATCTAGTTCCGGCAACAGAGAAACTTTTAAATTTTGATGACCTGTGAAAGTTATATCAGTAAAAAAAAAAAAAACTATACTGAATGATTATACTCAACGGATTTTATATTGATTTATAAAAATGATTCAAAAGAGAACTTTAGTTACTCTTAATTGGTCACCGAATGCACTTAAGTGTTGAATTTTATTTAGAATATTATTGATAAATGATAACAAATTGAATACAAAATAATACGTCTCAAGTCCGGCACAATTATTTTATTTATGTTATAAGATTCATGAAATCAGTAAGAGTTGAAAAGCTATCTACATATTAAACTAATCAAATTTTGAAGTTGTTTTTAATGTGGACGAAATTTAGAGTAGATCGAGAATGCCACTCGGCATTCAATTCCAATAAGGGACTGAGCTATGTATGTTAAAATTAAAACATCTAATATCCAATTGAAATCTGAGCTACATACGTCTCGCTCGATAACTCAGTCACTCAACTTCTCAATCGTTCATTGTGTAGAGACAGCATAAGGATTTTTCATAAATACAGTAGAACACCATAATTTGTATCCCTTTTGTGACATTCATTCATTTTTTATTAAAACTTCTAACTGATTATATTAATTTGTAGTAAAATGGTGTGAAAAAATCATTTTTCTAAATTACTTTTTTTTCCATCAACATAGCTATTACCCAATGTTATGGCTCACTGTATTTAGCCCACTGGGATTTATTTACTGTATTTTCAATTTTTTTTTTTTTTTTTTTTATAATTCTAATTCATTGTTCGTAGTTTGTTCGATTACTAAAATCTTTTGTTCGTTATTTGTTTATTAATAAAAAGTATTCGTCCTGCAGTTAGCCCCCTTGTTAGAAACTCGCACCTTATTATCTACCTACTAATATCGATAAATTTTTAATAATTATGTATAGTTCGATCCATTTTAGCAATTATTTGATCATAAGTATAAATAATTTATTAGTTATTCAATATTTTCAATTAATTGTATTTCCAATTCACTTTAACTACATAAGTATGTAAATCTATAACAATTTTGGTTTTTACAATTATTCTAGTTTTTATAATTTTGGTTTTTATGTGACATGAGTTAAATGTACTACATGATCTAGGCATTCGTACGAAATTTTTCTTGAAATTAGAACTTAACTTTTTTAAAGCGATTTAGTTGTCCAACCTGCTTCAAAATTATATCTTTTAAATCCGAATTCTAGTCTAAATGAATGGAAACCCGTCATAGTATGCGCCATTTAATCAGTTATAATTATTCTTCACAGCCGAACCGGACAGATTAAATTAAAACAAATCAAAAAATTCAAATCAATCGACACATCACCTCTTTAACGGTTTTTAAGTCGTTTTTGAAAGCCTAAACAAAGACGACCTGGACATCGCTGCGAAACTCGTTTGTTCATTGCAAAGATTACCATGGAACATTTTCGAAAAAATTTCCATCAAAATGGATCATCAAACACACATAGTCTCTTGATATTGACAAGGGGATTCGCTATAATGTAAATTCTTTAAGAATCCTTTTGTCAACCGTTTTTTATTCTGACAAAGAAGGCATTTTAGCAGCGAAAGGACTCTTTCAAAGGTCATAATTGTCATCAATAATAGAGAAGGTAATGGTAATGGAACAAACCACTGTTCCTTAATTTATGAAGGTACCTCAATGCAGAAAGTAAAGAATCGAATTGCCGGTCATAGATTTTAATACAGTAAACATTTTACAGACAGAAAAATACTATTGTAAAAGAAAGTTACTAAAAATGTTATGTAGGTATATATATTTTAGATACAGTTCGATAAAGATGGTGAAAGAGCTTTTTAAAGACTTCAATTATTGAGTTTTAAAATACCTATTATCCGATTAAAGAAAAATTAGCAATTTCTAAACAAACCACTTTTGACCTTAAGAGGTTCAAAAGTTTTTAACAGGCGTGTTTTTTTACAACTCAGTAGCTACTCATTTTTTTATTTTATTCGAAAAACAATAAAAACAAATACTTACTTGTGTAATTTTTATATTGTTTTGCGAATAAAATCAAAAATGAGTAGCTACTGAGTAATAGAAAAAACACGCCTAATATTGTAAGTATATACATGTATATTTTAGTTTTATTTGATGTAGGTATTTAAAACATTTTATCAATTAGAATCAAAAAACAGTCCTGAAGAAGTGTATAACATACACGAAACGTGATTGATAGAAATAAGAACGAACGAAAGCAGAGACCTATTAGCCCACACAATATGGAAGAATTTACTTCGTTTACTGAACTACCTAAAATTTAGAGTTTTTATTTTTTTATTTTTCTCAATTTCCCTGCAACCCCCGAGTGTTAATGCCACTATTGCAGCAATTTCCTGCAAAAAGTCCATATGTGTTAAGTTTCCCTTACGGCAAATGGACACAGTAAGTGTGCCATCGTTTTTGAGAATCCCTTTTGTTATCCTTATCCATTTTTTTACTCTGCTAAAAAATCTAGCTACGCACATCATCTTTCGTTCCCAATTTTAAAAAGTAGGAACTTAACTATCATGTCATGGTTAATCTTTCAAAAAAAAAAAAAAAACCGCCAGGCACAGCAAAGGTATAATTTTGTTTGAAATACTTTCTGCTTCTGTTTTATCATTAAAATTCATTAAAAAAAAAAAAAGAAAAAATAAATTTCCGTCATGACCTAATTGCATTTAGCCTCTAGCTTGTCAGAAGCAGTTCCGTACCGTCATCATCGTAGTCGTTGACTGCTGCTCGCTCTTCCTTCAAAAAACGCACTCCATCATCGCCACATGCATACGTCTACGTATTTTCATAGTGCATTAAGGTTCTATGCAAAAAGAGCTTTGATATTGAATATTCTCAAAAGCAGGCTAGAAGGGGTAGGGAGTAGGGAAAGGACTCATTTTCATTCATTCCTCTTTCTTCTTCTGTTCCTCTAATAATATTTATTTTTCGCAGGTGATGTCAAAATTCAATTATATTTCATCCAACCTCGTGCTTTGGTATCAAAAAAAAATTAGAGAAAAAAAAATAAAAATTCCGACCTTGTGGCAACTCTCTCTTTGAACAATGTGTCCTATGGCCATGATGTATGCACAGAAATGCAACAACTTACACCACCAAAAAACCAACCCAATCTACCACCACCATCATCATCATCACCACGACGAGAAATACTCGCTGTGCCTCAACCCTATGTACTTTCATGTACTGAAACCGAGGCACGACCGACACAACGATGACGAACGAGGACGACAACGACGATGACAACGACGGCACAACGAAGCAACAAATTAAAGAAATCTAATTTCCCTTTCATACAAACGCATTCGTTCGCCTCACTGAACCATACCATCACCTCCCAAAAACCAACCCAACTTAACCTCCCATCGTCATCATCCATCCAACGGAACCAGATCCAGATCCAACAACAGCAGCAAGCGAGTTGTTTCTGACAAAAGAGAGAAGGAAACCACCCCAAACACCCCATTAACTTTTACTTTAACAAAAACAAATTGGCGTGTTGGGGATTTTTGAACTAAAGAGCAGGGGCGTTGCTAACGCTGTTTCCGTGTAACAGGGCCCCCGGTATAAAGGGGCTCTCATAAAATATAGACCACAAGACGTTTCTAAAAAGCTTTATTAAAATCAAGAAAATGGTTTACGAGAAAGTCAAAATTTAAGAAAAAGGTTCAATAACACGTACCGTTAATAATGGTTTAAAAAATCTTATTTTTATTTCAAAAATAGGACATGTGCAACATTACTATTATTATTTTCTTAAAACCAAATCGTTGAGTTGTTTTTGAGATAAACAACCTTTTCCTTATTGGTCATATAGTTTATTGGTCATATGGTTAGTTTTCGATCGTAAAATAAAAAAAATCAATTTAAGGGAATTCCCAAAAACCCATACCTACCAAGTTTGATGTAAATTGTTTTACTAATAGACGGAATTGCAAGACCCACTTTTTTTCGCATTTTCTATCATTGTTATCTGGAGTTCAAATTTCTTCACGAATTCAGATTGTTCATTTGTTATTCAATATATTACCCGAATACTAAGGTCCATTTTCTTCACTCGGAGTTGAACATAACTTGAGAATTTTTAATATAAAAATTCTCAAGTTTTGTTCAACTCCGAGTGAAGAAAATGGACCTAAGTATGCTTGAAAAAACAACTATGAAAAACTTTGAAAAATCATATAAAATAGATAAAAAGGCAAACTTCTTTATATCTATTTTATTGAAACTCATACAGTTCCAGAACGTAGTTTTTACGTTATAATTAATTTGAAAAATCATATCTCGAAAACCTATCAATGAACAATTTAAAAAAATAATTTTTGGCACTTGGTGTTCAACAATGTTTTACTTTTTTTGTAAAAGTAAACTGACCAACTGACCAAACCCTTCCGCAGATTTTAGATTTGCACCTCGGTACTTTCGGGTGTCGATTATATTGAAAAGATGTCTAGAATTACAGCTCTAGTTTGGTTTAACTCGTTGTCGTCAGCGACTTTTAGTCCATATTCTAAACTTCCTCAGAGTCATGTCAGTGATTTCGATGTTTAAATGCTCATGTGAATAGTGCTTTAGGGTCTGTTTCCTGAATGAAATCTACTTTTTCTAGAGCCCCAGGACTATGATTGCCAGCATTCTTGTACCCGATTATACTTTTTCTAGATTGGGTATATTTTATTGATAAAATTATGAATGAAATAGACAAATCAAAATAAAGTAAAACTTTGATTCACCAATTTTATCAAGTAACGTTCTTGACATCTTCTCATTTTCAAACTCAAACAAAATGTTCTTCCTATTTTCGACAAGCTTAAAGATTTAGCTAGTTAGTTATATTTATTGAATTAAACTTACATACATTAACTGTTGAAGCAAATGTTTCACCTTATTTAAAAAAAATTGGGAGGCTCAGCCCTAGACAATAAAATGCACGACTGGGTCGCATTTATTGCTCTTAAGTAAAAAGCTACTTGGAATATTAAAGCTACATTTATATAAAAATTATTTTGAGAAGTTAAAATAAAAATAATATAAAATTTAGGTTCAAAGTTACAAAAATATCCTATAAATGGTTTTGACCTCCAAACAAAGTACTAGCCTTTTTATTTAAAATAAAAAAATTAGGTATATTTTTTGAAAAATTTTCTTTGTTTTAATATAAAAGTTATTAACTAAAATTTTCATTGAAATCGGATTCGTCGTTTGCGAAAAAAAAACCAGAAATCAAAGAAAATGGTTATATGGCAAGTACCGCTAATACCGGTCCAAAAAAAACTTGCTCTTAGAGTTAAAGTTGCTTAATTTTTTAAGACTTTTTATATAGAAATTTGGAAAAAAAAATAAAATTCGTTTAAAAAAAAAAAATAAAATAAAATCTGAAATCAATTTGCCCTCCAAAACAAGTATGCAGTTTTGATTGATATGTTAAGATGCATTTTTAGAAAACAAATTTTCAAAATCGTTAGAGCCGTTTTTTAAAAAACTAATTTTTTATAAATAATTTTTTGGAAAAAATGTTTTAAAATAAAATTGGTATGCCATTTCGTAGAAATCACTAATCAGCATCTTAAAACAAAATTTCAAAAAAAATCAATGTCCCGTTTTCGAAAATTTGATTTTTCAAAAAAAAAATTTTCAAAATTTTTTTAAAAATCCAAAAATTATTTCTTTCAAAATTTTTTTTTGGTTTATATTTAAATTATAGAAATGCTTCTTCACAAAAAGTTTCGTTGAAATCGAATTAGCAGTTTCGGAAATAATCGGATTTGAAAAAAAAACCGTTCTATGGCAGGTACCGTTAATAATGAATTTCCAAAAAAAAATTGAATTTTTTTTTTAAATCGTTGGAACCGTTTTCGACATATTTCAATTTTACTAAAATCGGTATATGACAAGTACCGTTATTTTTGGTCCAAAAAAATTAATTCCAAAAACCCCTCTGGAGAGTCCCCAAATAACGCTACATACCAAGTTTGACATTAATCGGTCCATCCGTTTAGGCTGTAGCTCCTTATACAGACAGACAGACAGACAGACAGACGGACTTCCGGGACCCACTCTTTTGGCATTCTCTAGCATCGTAATGTCATGGAAAAATGTTATCTCAACTTTTTTTTTTTGTACGAATGCATAACTTGATATACAGGGTGTCCCAAAAGTAATGGATCAAACGAAGTATGCTGATAGGGGATCTTAAGGGCTCTCAGAATTTGGTATCTTGTTCATCCCAAATCCTTACGGTTTTCGATTTAATGCAATTCTTGTGAAATTTTGAAAAATCCCTACTTTGCAACAGTATTTTGCTTCCTGCTGCCATTATTGATTTTTGTTTTTTACAATTCTTTTACTAAAACATTGACAAATAATTAGGAACAATTAATTAATCAAAATGTTTTTTATTCTATACACCATTTCGCTGCAAATTAACTAACAGTTTCAAGTTTTATAAAAAATCAATTTTTAACTTTTATTTGAGAGCAACACCGCAAACAAAATTTCTACGGTGTGAGAATGGTTTATTATTTCAAAAAGTTGCCCAGTTATTGTAGTTTTCAAAAATGTATAAAAGTTTCCAAAGGTGCTGTTAGATCGCAAAATATTACAATTTGAATTCAACAAAACAGGGTTTTTCAAAGCAAAAATACAAACAAAAATAGAGGCTTTTGTTCAAAGAAAAATAAACAAATAACAGCTCGAGAAAATGTGTTTATTTTTGCTTGTTTTTTGTTCTGAAAAACCCTGTTTTGTTGAATTCAAATTGTAATATTATGCGATCTAAGTTCAACTTTGCAAACTTTTATACATTTTTGAAAACTACAATAACAGGGCAATTTTTTAAAATAATAAACCATTCTCACACCGTAGAAATTTTGTTTGCGGTGCTGCTCTCAAATAAAAGTTAAAAATTGATTTTTTATAAAACTTGAAACTGTTAGTTAATTTGCAGCGAAATGGTGTATGGAATAAAAAATATTTTGATTAATTAATTGTTCCTAATTATTTGTCAATGTTTTAGTACAAGAATTGTAAAAAACAAAAATCAATAATGGCAGCAGGAGTCAAAATACTGTTGCAAAGTAGGGATTTTTCAAAATTTCACAAGAATTGCATTAAATCGAAAACCGTAAGGATTTGGGATGAACAAGTTACCAAATTCTGAGAGCCCTTAAGGTCCCCTATCAGCATACTTCGTTTGATCCATTACTTTTGGGACACCCTGTATAGTACCTATATCGCAAGTAAAAAGCAAAATGTTAGGGAAAAATATGTAACATCGAAAACCATTTGATATAAAATTTGTTTTTGAGAGAAAATAATGATGAGTAGAGCTCAAAAACTAAACGTGATGGAATAAATCTGTAAACAGTTTTGAATTCAGCGCAGAACAGATAGAATTGCGAAATTCATTTTTTTCGCATTGCCTATATGTATCATCGTAATGTCATGTCTAATTGTTATCTCGACTTCTATTTTTTTTTTACCAATCCTAAACTTGCCCTAAAGATTTTTTATGTTCTAAAAAAAAAATATTTTATACAAGGCCCCCAAAGGGCTTAGTACACCACTGCTTAAAGAGACAACATGACGAACTGGATCTGGATATAAGAACAGACAAAGACACGACACACAGAGAGAATAAAATCTGGAAAGGAGATCGAAAGGGGTGCCTATAGCTGCCAACTGCCTACCGAATGGCAACAGCCAGTTGGAAAAAGATGAATGTTATTCGGGTATTGGGGGGCTATATAGTGTTGAGCCTGAAGTTTATTCATGCTCGTTTCCATAAATGTTTTGTTAGTTCAATGTGGGTTGTATGTTTCTATCTGTTTCTCTGTTTTTGTATTTTTTATGGTAAAATGTTCATTTCGTTTCTCGCGATGTGGTTTCAGTTTGGTATTGGAAAAATCAATTCAAGTAGGTATTCTGATCTGTGGATAGAGAAAAAGTCAAGTTCCTCTTTTTTTATCAAAATCAGAGAGAGAGAGAGGGTGGAGAAGAGGGGTGTTTAGGAGAGACAATAATTTGTTTAGTAAAATGTCCAGATTTTATCAAATTCCACATTCACATTAACAACAACAACTAAACCAACCAACTAAACATATTTGCATTTTTTTTCCAACTTATTAGAAGTTGGAACAGCCGTTAGGGTGGGCTTTGCTTAATTCCAATTGGATAATCTCAATATAAAAAAAAAAAATAAAGATTAAATAAAAAATTCCTTTTCTTGTTTTCATCCATAATATTATACATACCGTGACAAATGTTTAAGAAGTTGATTCTTGATAAGTGAAACCATTTTTGTGTTGTTGAATAAAAGGTTTCTCTTATTTGCAAAAAAAAAAAAAGAATGAAAGAAAATTCACTTTTCTTGCACTTTAATCAATTTCAATTTCTTTTTATTCTTTTTTTTATATTTTATTTTATTGCACTCCGTAGTCCGTTCGTCTGTAATCGCCAGTAGTTTTGATGATTAAGAAATAATATTATACTTTTTTTTATTACGACTCCATTTGGTTGTTTTTATTTCACTTTTTTTTTTTTGTTGTAAAAAGGAAAATATGGAAAATTTTGTTGTATACAGTTGTCGTCGCGAAAAAGTTTGGAAAAATTTGTATTATATTTTTTTCTTTTTTTTTGTTATAGTTAGAGGAGGAATTTTTTTATATGGAAAGATGACAAAAAAAAACCTCTACCTTCGACGATGGTAGTTGCTACGACTTGAACAAAAAATTTGGAAAAAACTTGATGACATTTCAGGAAATTTTTCTTCAAATCTCTTTTGTGGTTGACATTTGTTGGGTTGTTATTTGTTTATATGACATTTATATGGTAATTTATTTTACAAGTGTGCGTGTGGGTGGGAGAGGTGTGCTTTGCAGAAGAAAAAACACTTTGCAGACCAACTGTCATTAGGCATTGTGGTATGATTACATTAGATGAGGACAAAGGGGTTATTGGGGAGCATATTTGAAAAAAAAAAATATATTGAGTGTTTCTTTATTTTTTCCGGCTAAGGAATAGAATAGACCGGCGAGACAAAAAAAAAATTATCCATAATATCCAGAACTCAAAAATAAAGAAACAGAAATAACTTAGAAAGAATGTCAATCAGCTGTTCAACCACATTTTTTAGTTAAAACACAAACATATATAAAGTCGTCTTTTATTATTTCTTATATTTTTCTATTTTCATGCATAATATGGAGGAATAAAAACAATTAGAATAAAAACTTTTGTATTAATAATTAATAAAATATTTATTCCCACAATTTGTATTTATTTATGTGCAAGCAAACAGGTCCGACCTCGGCCCGAATCCGCTCCGCCTCAGGCGGAGCTGAGTCCGACTTCGAGGCAGAAACTGGTCCGAAGGCGGCTCAAATTAGTATGGAAATTAGAATCACCGCGGAGCCGATTTTATATGTATTGGTTTTTTCACCACGATTTCTCCTTCGACTTTGTGTTCATATACAAAAAGTTGCAAGTGTGTGAGTGCAACCCCGTCTTTCGCGGTCGGAGGTCGGAGCGTCTTTTCTGAACTCCGTTTTCTTGCTTGAAGGGACCTACACAGAACTGCGTAGGGTGTGAAAGAATATTCCATAAATTCCAAGTCTGATTTTGAATAAAAAGAATGCATTCCAAATATTACGGAATGGATAAAGAAACAATACAAAAATGTATCCAGAATATTCCGAGATAAAGAAACGAAAGGCGTGTTCCACTCATTGCGTGTGTTTCTTTATTTTTTTCCGAATATTCCAAAAAACGTTATGTTATTAGAAAAAAGTGTTTTTTCTTTTTTCATGAAAAATGATTGTTGTGAAAAAATTATTTTTATACTTTTTACGCACTGTAAAAATTTAAGTATGACTTTATTCTTTAGGAAAATTTGTAAGCTTTTTAATGGTACCTATAATTTTTTTTTTCTGGAAAAATGATTTTTTAAGGTTTCACTTCTACCACGTGTGAATTGCACACATGATTTTTTTTTTTATTTTAACTCCGTATTGGTTGCCCATTACAGCCATGATGGATGCAAACAAAAAAACCATTTGTGTGGCCAAGGCATCCATGTTGGATTCAAAAAAAAATTTTTTAGTTTCCCATGTCAACAGCGAACATGTTAACAAATAAATACCATCGGGTATTATACCAAAGTAAAAATAATAAAAATACAAATAAAAAAGTTCAAGAAAAAACATCAGAAAATTAGTTAAAAAGCAAAACAAATTTAATTTCGTTCAAGATTTCGCTAACGAGATTTTGTATGGAAAATTTCAGCTTGTAACAAATTTCACTCGTATGACTTCCTTTGACCACCACTAGATTCACCATAACATGCTTAATAAATAACCATTAACTTTACCTGTAAAGTTTAACCGTTAGAAATTATTCTTATCAGATCGAGAATTGAAAATTAGTCAAAATAATTATACCGACGACTGTAGATAAACAAAAAAACACACCTAGTGTTACAAAAAAAAAATTGAAATGCGACTAACACGGCTGTTTTAATATTTTGTTCGAATTTGAAAACGGAAACGAAAATTGAATCCGTACGGATTGAAAACGGTTGTTCTGATTTATATTTGACTTTTTTGTTGGAGTATATTGTTTTCTGGTAGCAAATTGCTACCCGGATTGAAGAAGGCAAACATTTATCAGATATAGATCCGTTCGATTTTCGAAACACCTGTGTGAATCCGCAAATGTGTTCGAATACAGAGCTTAAATTCGAAAACGGCCGAAAATAAAATTCGAATGGAAATCAGAATAGCCATGTAAATTCTTTTTTACACGAACAAAAAACGTTGACTGTTAAACGGGCTTACGGAAAATATTTCTACACGATAATGTCATAAGAAAACATGGGTCTAGAGTTCGAAAACAACCGTCGACTTTTATTTTCAATGGGTTTATCACTGAGAGAAATCACATTCATCACTTATATTTAGGTTAAAGTCAGTGATTTATTTTTATAAAATCATTTTTAAGGTCTTTGGTTGACTTTTAATTTTTCTTTTCAAAAATAACTCTATCTGTCGACTTTTATCATACAAAATAAAAGGAAAGGGTCAACCTAAAGTGTCATTCATATGAGCTGTAAACTGCGAATAATTCTTTTAAAGCTTTTCCTAAAGCAAATAAGAATAAGTGATCATAAGAATATTGCGTAGAAGTAGTTAAAACTACAAAATTAACACGTTTTAATATTTTTTATGTGAATGTCAAATTCAGCGACTATAAGCAATTCGCAGACGCAAGTCGCATATCCATATGAATGACATTTAAAACCAGTTTTAGGGCCTGTCTACACAGTGTTGTGCCCCATCACGTTCCAATTCACATTTTCTAGGAACAAACGTCAAAAAGAAGAAAATCCTCACCCCTCTTGCCTACAACCCTTAGAGGATATAATATATGGAGTGCTTGTGATGTTCGTTCCGTGAAGCTTTTATATAGGGCTCTAGTTTCTTTAAGTTTTTCGATGAGTGCATGCCTCCATTTTATTTTCATTTGATGGCTGACTCTCATTGCAAAACGAAGGCAGCGACCCCTATCCATGCATATGGCGTTACAGTGTATTATGTATAGAAACAAGCACTCCATATATTATATCCTCTAAGCTACAACCCTATTGGTTATGGTTAGGCGATTGAAAAATCACCTTGTAGCCCGGCACTTACGGAAAATAAATCAAAAGTAATTTAGGGGGTAAATATAATAATATGGTCGCACAGTGCCACATGTGGCATGTAGCATGTGGAAGGAGGTTGCATGTGGAATATGGAAGGAGGCATGTCGAAAGTAGCATGCGACATGTGGCAAGTGTTATTTGCATTGTATAACCCAACTTTGGCAGTTAACGTAGTTTCCAAAACTAAAACTTTCTAACGGCAGTTTCAAATTAGAAGTCTCCAACACTTTTATTTGTTTCTCTCACCGATAAATGGTCACCGGGAGAGCGGAACATAAAAAAAAAATAAAATAAAAGTTTCTCACTGATCAAAACCGAAAATAATTTTTTTTAGTAAAAATTGAGATGATAAATAAAAATCTCAACAAATAGGTAAGTGTTATTTAAAGACATGGGTCTACTTACTCGTTTTTTTTTCCAAATTCCGTTCAATTTTAAGGATCGCAAAAAAAAGTAGGTATTTCAAAATAGATCGAATTTTTCCTTAGCTAAAATATGAAAACTGACAATTTTTTATTGTGGAGAGAAAAACCCTGACGTTATCGATTGAAACTGATATCGGATTCGGTTTCAGCGACCGTCAGAACTTTTTTTTTTATTTTTGTGTAGCTGTATAACCGCTAATAACGGCTATTAATTAGTTAACTCGAAGGTTTAAACAACATACTTTTACAAAAAAAAAAGTATACAATTTTGTGAATGTGTTAAAACCATAGTTTTATTATTTTAAATAAATGTTTAGTACACATTTAAATTTAAAAAAAAAGTAAAAAGAAAACAAAAAAAATATAACAACAATAAGACTTCACTTTTTATAAATACTATATAGTCTAAAAACTAAAACTAAGCAGTAAATATATACAACTATTCTATTTCTTGTCATTATTTCCAAAAGCTGACGAACTAACAATTGGAGATTCTGGTATTTCCTAAAAATTAAATAAAAATTTATTTAAAGAAATTTATGACTTGATTTACTCACAATATCCAATGGTTTCGCTTTCTTAAATCCAAAGCCGAATGTAGGAACTCTGAATTGATGTTCTTGTTCATCTTTTAAATTATCAAACAAATCATCCCCGTTTGTTTCAAGTCGACGTTTTTGAGGACGATAACATGAAACACTTGAGTCTGAATCGGATGAATCTTCAAGTGGTTTCGGATCATCAGGGCTTGGGTTTTTCCCGTTTGAATACTTACGCAATTGAGTCTAGAGCAAAAGCTTTTATGAAATAAAACAAAAAATAATGATTTAAACATTTTATACAAACCAAGCCTGATGCATTTAGTGAGCCACTTGTGCGTTTGGTAGTGCGAGTAATTTGTTTAAATTTTAAATAAAGTTCTTCGCCTTCCTTTTCTTTTGTTAATAATTTTCTCTTCAAATCATCAATAATTTTATCTTTTACGACCAATCTACTTTTTACATCTTCAACTGTCACCTAAGAGAACAAATAAACATTATGAGTAAAGATAAGAATCCACTTTTCCCATATTTCTTGCCTAACTCTAACACTCAAACGGGTTTTTTGATATATTTATTGTATGCACTTATAATTGCAAAACTGTCCCAAGTGATAGGTATTTTACTTTGGCACCTGATTTTATTTTGTTTTTGGCCTTTCGGGAATTTAGACTGTTATTATGTTATACGTAATTAATGCACAATTACAAATATCAAACAGCTTACCATTTAGTGTAACATTCGAGGAAAAAAGAAATGATTTCATTGAGACAGTTATACAACAACCGAGATAAGAAGAATTAGTTTATATTATTTAATCTGTGTAAACTAAAATTCCATAAATTTTTAAATAATTGAGAAAATGAAACCTATATAAAATCAATACTATAGTAAAAAATTAAAAGATGGAGATTTTACAAATATTGAAAGTAAACAAGAGCTCTGTGCAGAGAATAAGATACAAATTGAAATATGAGCTGAAAAAGACTGTACAAGTTTTTTCAAGTACAAGTTTTTTCAAGTACAATTTTTCGATAGGACGGTTTAAAAGTAGTATGCAGAAAACTGTTATTTCGACATTTGGCGCACTTTAATAAATTCGCGATATTTACTAAACGATTGCTCGTAGAAATAAAATATAAAGTTTAAAAAACTTAAAATACGCTTTTATCAAGCACTAACAACTAAAAATGGTTAGATCAAAAAGCTTAGAGCGCTTTGTTCAAACTTTTTAAAATACACGCAACAAAAATGCGTTCAAATGCGCTCTTCGCTTTTTGATCTAACCATTTTCAATAAGTCAATTAAATTATATTATAGTTTTAGTGCTTGAAAGCGTATCTATTTTTAGTTTTTTAAACTTTATTTTTTAGTTTTTACTTTTTAGTCTTATCTAAAATAATTGGAAGTAAGCTAAAATTGATTTGGGGTGTTTCGACCCCCCCCCCCCTCCGCCCAATGCCCCTCGCTAGGATCCGGAAAATTTAGTTACAAAATTTTATTACATTGTTAGTTAGTTAATTAGCTAGTTACAAGCGAAGCTAATAAAAGGGTATAAAAAAGTTCCGCAACTTTTTTTAGGGAATTACAAAACCTACAAGTCGTGCATATAGTTTTTTTTATAGATTCCCCTGTTTCAAAGTTAAGTTACTCTTGAATTATTGAAAACAAAATACTATTTAAATCTACAACTTACTTTTAAATCTTCATTCCCACGAAGTAAACGAGATTTTTCCACATTGAATGCCTTTTGATCATCCTTCCTTTCTTCTTTCATATCTTCCAATTCAGCCTTAACACATAATTGTTTTTTTTTTTTTTTTTAATATTTTAAAACTTATCAAAAATGCAACATTTTACCTTAAGTTCATTTATTTCTTTGTTTGCATCTAATGCCGCTGAAAGCCTAGTTTGCAAATCCTGAATTCTTTCCTCGTAGTCGATTGTCTTTTGATTCAAAACATCCTACAAGTATTAAAATTATTTAAAACTCACATTTTAATTGAATTTTCAAAAATAACTTACTCTCAACTCAGATAACTCGTCATTGAATTCATCAGTTTCGGTCTTCTTTTGTACTTTCAAATCATTTAATTCGTTTGTAAGATCGACGATTCGTTGCTCGGCATTTGTAAGCATTGCGTTTAAATCCGTTTGAGTCTGGTCAAACTATATAAAAGTAATTCAAACTCATCAGGTTTTCAAAATATGTTTTAAAAAATCGTTCTTTACCTGATCAAAGCGTTGTCTTTCCGAATTCTCTATTTCAGTCAGTTGCTGAGTTAATTCGTTATTTCTTTCAGATAAATCAGTTATTTTCTGATCATATACAATATCCAATTGGGCAAATTTATCTTCTGAACATTTTAATTGAGCATGTAAATTTTCATTTTCTTCCTTAAGTATATGTTGTTGTTCAAGTAATTGAGTATTTTGATCAGAAAGTTCTTGTAGACTAGAAAATATTCGACAAATAAAGATTTTCTACCTAATTTTGTTTAGATCAACTTACTTATTTTGAAATTTTTCAATTAAAAGAGAATTTTGTTGTAAAATTGACATTTTTGTTTCCATTTCTTCTTCAAACTTTTTAAGCTTTTTAGTAATGTAATTCGATTTTTCTTCGAATTGTATTTGTTTCGATTCGATTAGTTTGACGAGACTTCCTGAACGCATGTTGGCCATAAAGGTTTTTAGTTCGGATTTTTCATTGGAGTTATTAAATTTTTTGGAAGTCATGGTGTTTTAATTTAACCTGAGAACATGATAATACAAACAGATTTTTTTTAAAGTGTTTTCTATGCAAATTACATAATTGAAATCAAAAATAGATAAATTTGAGATATATATAGATGCTCTAAAATTGAGGAGCGTTTTTTCAAAACTCAAAAAATGCAAAAATGAGATATTGGTATCAACGTTTGATAGAAAAATGTACTTTTGGATTTGTTTCATTTTGAAAAAACGCGGTGCTTTCATGTTTAAAATAAGGACAAATCGTTCCAAATCTGAAAATAAAAGTTGAGAGTATCGATTAGCTTTGCAAGAAAGAACAACTCCTCGTTTCTACTTTTTGAAAATTTGGTTTTGTATTCAAATAGGAAACAAAAAAACCTTCTCCTGAAAAACTTAAAAGGCTTAAAAATAATATGTAGTTCATGGGTTTTCTCCTTAAAAATTAGCTAGTAGATTTTAAATGGTTGAATTAGATAGGAGATGCATTACAGGTAACATCAGGGTAACCTTTTTGTATTGTGTACACTGTACACATGATTATACCAAATATTTTCACCCGCAGAAGAATTGTCAGACTTTGTTGTACGATATAAAGGGCAATATTAACAAAAAGGGTAAGCATTTCCAACCAATATTTAATTAAACTAATTAAAGCTGTAATATCGGTTTCCGAATAAAGCGATACAAAAAGCATTAGCTTTATCAGTTGCTTCGGATTTATCACTAGTAGAGAAAGCATGTTAATGTTAGTCCGATTTAATTTCGAAATTATTTAAAGAAGGTTTTGATAGAAAAAAAAATGTTTCACATACACCACAGAACCAACCTTACCAGAGTTTCTTAAAAAAAAAAAAAAAACGAATGAACCCATGGTCAAAGAGAACTTCAAATAATTAAATAATCATTTGGCCCTAGCGAGGTATCCGTTGGAGCGTAAATTTGTCAGATTTCCTACTAATCGGAGAGTTTTTACCTGTCGGAAGCGCACCTCGAGGCAAAATTCGGATGAAATCGGAGAATTTTCCGCTTTAACCGACGGATACCTCGCTAGGGTTGATTATAAGTAGGATATTTAACTTTGGTTCATGCCTGATTCACAATATTGCAAGACGCCGAGACGAGAGCGTTACGTTTTTCTGAACGTTTTCGATTTAAAAAAAAAATTGTTTTAAAATCGTTTGGAAATTCACAATCCTGCGATTTTTATTCTACAAAGTAAACAAAAATAAAAAAAATAAACAGTATTTTTTCAGAATCGAATTCCAGACTGTGAGATTACGAGGCAATCATCTTATCACCTAGGCTAACTCGAATTTATAAATTATGAAAACTTTTATCCATATAAGATGTCTAAAATATTTTAATTAAAATTTCATTTTCGAAAAATCATCGTCTCGTGCATCCTTTTTCAAAATTTTCGGAATTTCAACGCAACGAGAATCGGAATATTATGTATTGTTTCATATATTTTCATTATTTGAAAATTTTTAAAATCGTCAAGGAAAATCTCGTCTCGCAATATTGTGAATCAGGCATCAGGAATGATCAGTGAGCACAATTTTTGTCTTCTTTGACCACAACCACACTTAACCCATCTACAAACAATTAATGTGACAAAAGTTATGCTATCAAAACGGCTCAAATTGGGCTCTTTTGAGTCGATGCTCTAAAGGCCACCATTTCTACCTGTTTGCCTTCCAGTATTTGATTTTGTCGACCAAAATAGTTCTTTTGTGATCTAGAAATATTTCGTCCTTCTGGTACATCTCATTTCGTTTTGCCATTGAAGCCTTTTTCTCTTCCCCCAAAAGTAGGTACGTAGATCATTAACAAGAGCAATATTCACATACTTCCCGAATACCTTTTCAAATGGCAAACTTTCCTTAAACAATGTAAAAACATAATGAAAACTCAAACAAAAAACATAAAAACTAAAACTCCTTTTTAACACAAAATGGCAGAAGACTTTATTTGTGTTTTTATTAATTTATTATTGTATTTCATTTTACATAAAAGGACAGAAAAAGTAAATAAAATAAAAAGAAACATGTTAAAGTACAATATCTATTTCGCATGCATATTCACAAAAATAAAAAAAAAATTAAAATCATTCTCAAAGCGGTGGTTTATTGGTTTTTAGACTGACAAAAAAAAAATAAAAAAAGATTATAATATAAATTATTTTATAAAGAAACTGTGTACGGGTATATTATATCTTCTATGGCTGTGGTATTTCACATAATTTTTTATGAAAACTACGACATAATACTAAACATTATATTGAAGATAATTTTATTATAATTTCAAGGCACTTATAAGTTTGTTTTTTTTTTTCTTTTTTTATTAGATCTTAAATTAACATGGATTCAGACATTGTTTTTTCATCAAGTTAATCCGTTCTTCAGTAAAAAAAAAAATTGCTATTGCATATCATCACTAATTCTATGTAAAAAAAAAGTTATATGTTCATATTTACAAGAGTTACATATAAACTTAATTTTTATATTTTTCGACTTATGGCTTAAGAGTGGCTAACAAGCAAATGGTTTGTTTTTTTGTTTTTATTTTTAAGTAACTGGTAACGAAGTGGAAAATTTTGAAAACTTAATATAGATTTTTTGTTTTTAACTGGTACATGACCTATAACGATCAGCTTGTGACTGTATATTTTTCAAATAAATTGACATCTCATCGTTAAGAGGCTTCATTAAACTCTTCAGCTTTTCAAGCTGTTCATCCTTCAGATGGTATGTCTCTTGCATTTGTCGCAACTCTTGAAGCTTCTCATTAGTATCGACAGTCAATTTCGATGCACGTTGTAACAATTTTTTAGCTCTGTCGCGTGCATTCTCTGATCGAGCAGCACGATCGGTTAAAGTTCGATTGGCAATTTGGGCAGATGATCGCAAGTCTTTGGCTTGTGTCAAAGAACTATCTGCTGATTCGTTTACTTTGTAGGCTTCTTTCTTTATTTCCTTGGCATCGACTTCGTTGCGAACAATATTCTTTTGTAAGCGACTAACTTTCTTTGCCAGCTCTTCAACTTGTTGAGCAGTACTATTTGCCGGAGCTTCAGCTTCTTTAGTTTCCTGGTCAATTTCGTTCAAATCATCAGCGGCAAGTTCGATATTCGAATTGGCTTTGGCAATGGCTTCTTGGGCTTTTTGCTGTGACACATCAGCATCATCCAAATTCTTAACAACTGCATTAGCTGTATCGAGAATTTCAGTTGCCTTTGCTTTGGTGGCATTGGCTATTTGTTGTAGCTCATTTACTCGCATCAGATCCGATGTGGTACTGAGAATGATTGATTCGACATTATTCAGTGATGCAACAGCTTCATTAATCTGACCACCTAGTTTCTGAATTTCTTCAGGATCTAGTTTCAAGTCCAAGTTCAAAGTCTTCTCAGCCAATTCTTTGCTTTCTTTTGGCAAAGCTGTGTTATTGTTGATATAGTTGTTAAGTCTCAGAATAACATCTTCGCCAGTCTTAATATTTTCATTAGTGTTGTTCAAGTACCGCTCGGCATCTTCATAAGCTCCCTTTGCCTTTGTGTATGCTTCAGATGCATTTACCTTAGCTTGGAATAATGATCGAATAGTTTGATCAGCGGCTTCTTTCTTCTCTTTGATTGCCTGTTCGGTGTCTCTAGAAACTTTAAGAGCTTTTTCAGTGCGTGTTAGAGCGCCAGCTTCACAGGATAAACCTCCACAAGATCCACAACCAGCTCCACCGCACAAACTGTCACAAGGATCACCTCGCTTATCACACATATCGTTGTTAAGATCTGGGATTGCAGCCGATAAGTTCATCAATTGAGATCGATAGTCTCTCAACATGTTATCATTTATCTCTACCGAACTTGTGTCATCGTTCATTTTATTAGCCAGTGTCTCTACACGTTTACTGTTTCTTTCAATATTTGCACTCAATTCCAATACTTCATCCTTCACTTTCGATAATCCAAGGACCCTTTCGTATGCATTCTTTGTTAGATTTAATGCCCCTTCGATATTTGACTCTTGCAGTTGTATTCCATTTTCTTTCAGCTCTTTGGATAGTTTCTTCACCAAAGCACTTTGATTTTGAAGTGATTCCAATTGCACTGATGACAAAGACAAGTCAGAGTAGATTTTCTCCAGATTACTTTCGGTTTCCATTAGTTTGTCATGTGATTCTTGAAGTTTATTCTTCAATTCCATTGTTTCTTTATCCAAGCCATCAATATCCTGCAAACTGATTGTCGTATTTGAAAGCAAATCTCGAATTCGTTGTAACTTTTGATCCAAAGCATTGAAATCCGATGTATAAGCACCTGTGGCACCAATCATCTTGATTTGTTTAGCCCGTTCAATGGTTGCATTTGTTGCTTCATCAAGTGCAGTTAAAATCAAATCCCAATTGTTGAAACACTCTCCGCACGGCGAGCAAGATGGGAACTGCCCTAGATAACCTCGAGCGCATTCATCACATTTCTTGCCGCCAATTCCTTCACGACAAATACACTTGCCTGTTTCTCGGTCACATTGGTAGTCTGCTGCTCCATGGGGATTGCACTCACATGCCTTACACTCGATATTGGGGTTTCCGTAATATGTTGCTTGACATTGGTTACACTGTCGCCCGCCAAATCCTGGTTTGCATCTGCACTGACCATCATAAGGATTACATTGATCCAATTCCGATCCAATTGGATCACATGCGCATGCCTCACAACCTTCACCTGATGCAATTTTCCAATGGTTTTCTATACACTCGTCACAGCGAAGACCTTTGACATTTTTCAAACAAGGACATTGTCCTGAGAAACGATCACAATGTTGAATGGTTCCATTTGTTCCCAAAAAGTCACAATCACACTTGTCACACCGCTGTCTCAGAGCATCGCCATAGAAACCATCACGACATATCTCACAGTGATCTCCAGTTGTTTCATACAAACACTTTAGACACTTTCCTGTACTCCTGTCACAGTTGCCAGTGTTGTAGAGATCTGTATTTTTGCTACAATCACATGGAACACATTCTCCACCTGGAGCTTCTGGATTTCCAAAGTAATTATCGGCACATATTTCGCACCTTGCTCCATCGTAACCTTCTTGGCATCGACAAACCATATTATTATTTCTTGGATCAAGATCACACGACGAAGCATGAGAATTTCCACTTGCCATTGTGTCGGGGCATCGACATGCCCTACATCCGATATCACTGCCCAAGAATGGATTACCATAGTATCCATCCAAACAGGCATCACAATGATATCCGGTTGTGGAATCCATACAATTCAAACATTGACCGGTGGCGGCATCACAAAGCTGTGCATGTCCATTACACTCGCAAGACTGGCAATGAGGGAAATTCCAATATCCTGGCTGGCACTGGTTACATTCACGGCCATAAGTGTTGGGATGACAAATACACTGCCCACTGATCTGGTCACAATTGTTATCTTTCGATCCGATACTGTTACAATCGCAAGCTTTGCAACCTTCAGGTCCGAAACCATAAGTTCCTGGAGCACATTGGTCACACTGACGACCAACGACATTTGGTTTACACTGACAGTATCCGCCATATGGATCACACTTGTTCGAAAGTGATCCTGTTGGGTTGCAATTACACATTGTTGCACCATCATAAATCGAAATACTGGCAATATCAAGGAATTCCTTACAACGTTCTCGAGCCAATGTATTATAGTGAAGATTGTAGTAAGATTGGTTACATCCGAGGTCATTATATTCACGTAAGCGATTCTCTGCCATTGGCGATCCATTGAAAACTTGTGTCTTCTCTAAACGTGGCACGAGTGTCAGGGAGTCTATTAAAATCTGAGCAGCTGGATTGTCTTCATTGCGACGATGATGTTCAAATCGAATTCTAAATTTATAAACTTTTGTAGCTTCAAGACAAACATCCTTAAGTGCTACCACGTCTCGTTGATTTTCTGGCAAGCTAAATGGCACTCGA
Source organism: Episyrphus balteatus (assembly GCF_945859705.1). Lineage (NCBI taxonomy): Eukaryota > Metazoa > Arthropoda > Insecta > Diptera > Syrphidae > Episyrphus > Episyrphus balteatus. The sequence continues at coordinate 23,692,929 of NC_079134.1, read as the reverse complement.
GTTTCGTATGATGACGAAATATGCTCCCCAGCACAGGCTCCATTAACATCAATCTCATCTGGACGAACTAGAGTTATATAAGCGTCTTCCCAATCACCCCTTGTCGTGGTATGGTAACGAATAACAATGTCATATGGCATTGTGTTGGGCACATTATCAACGGTGAATGTTATTTGAGAGTTTTCCGGTACTCGTTCAAAGCCGGTACCAGTAAAATCAGGTTGACGATCACCTCCACCAGTTTGATAGGATACTCTAGTACAGTTTCCATTATTCGAATAGGTTACACATTCATCGGAGATCTCAGCGTCATAGACTATGTGGAGTTGTGGGATAAAATGGTTTTGTTTTGGAGTGCTACAGGTTCGGCCAGTCATATGGGGACGACATTGACATTGACCACTTATGACATCGCAGAAATTGTTGTACGAACCACCAGCGTGACATGCACACGGTGTACAACCATCTTCAGCTGCAGATAGGCCGAAAGTCTCGGGAGCACATTGGTTACAATCTTTGCCAGTAACCAAACGCTTACAGGTACATTCTCCTGTGTACATATTACAACCAGAGTTATCGACTGTTCCCATTGTATTACAAGTACATGATTGACATCCTTCTGGATTTTCTGGGGTCAAATTCCAGTATCCATCCTTGCACATGTCACAACGACGTCCTTTAACATTTACTTTACAGTGACAAGCACCAGCTTCAATTCCATTTTCTGGGTCGTTAACTGAGTCACAGATTCCCTCATCGAGTGATCCAACTGGATCACAGTCACAAGGTTTACAAACATACGGACTCTGGATGTCTTCACGGGGATCTCGGAAGAAGAAAGTCATACACTCCTCGCAGTGTTGACCCTGTGTGTTGTGCTGACAATTGTCACAAACACCTCCGCTTATCTTTCCTGAACGTTCATATACCGCCTCGTCAAAGTGACAACTCGAAGCATGGTTATTACACTCACAGCGCTTACAGGCATTAGATTGCTTGCCAAATGCTGGATTCCATGGCAGATCGTTGTAGAAATCTTCACAAGTTTCACAATTGAGACCTTTGGTGTTGTGCGTACACTCGCAACGACCATGTACCATGTCCACTTCATTGACCATTGTACCCTCGAGTGGCAAACAACGCGAAGCATGTCCATAACATGAACAGGAACCTCGAACAACCATATTGGTAATACCATAGTAGTACTTCTCTTGAATTTCTTGACGATCATCCAGCAAAGTATCTCCCAAATTGTGCAACCGAGTGAAATTGATTCGCAAATTTGTCATTTTAAGCATGTTCTGGACATGAGGAGCATAGGGATTCTCTACTTTCATATTCGGTGGCAACACTCTGAAGATAACTTCTCCATTTTTAGAAGGTTCTACACCCGAATAACGATTGTCACAAACTACATCTGTGATGTTTCTCAAAACTATCGGCACGCCGGGGAACGCCTCATGACAGTTATGGGCAAAGTAACGATAAACATGCCAGGTCTTTCCAAAATCATAAGATCTCTCAATCAACATGGCAGCTGGTCGGAAAGTGGCAAATACAATGATTAAATGTGTGAAATGAAATTCTGCTTCCATATCCAGTTGAATGTTTACATTCTCTTTGCCATTTTCCGATTGCCACCAGGTGGGAGTGCGTGTTCCTCTCTTTGTGGTATAAACAATCTGTCCAATTCGATGATTCTTTAATGGATCTTCTTCGGTCTCGGGACGTGTGTCACATAGGAAACATTTTTTCTCCTCTAAATGGGAGACAATACAAAATCTTTCGGGTCCATTTAGACCGCATGTTGAAGATGCCTCCAAACGATTTTCACGTCCAATTAGTAGATTACCCGTTGCCGGATAACATGACCCCTTCTCACATGACTGCTCTTTGGTATATTGCTTCCGCAGTGGTTTGTCGCGAATACGATCACGTCGCCCATGCTGTTGACCAGCAGCCTCATTTAATATTGCCGCGCATAGTATAGCTACAGCGATAACAGCTATCAGCGGTCTGTGACTTGGGTTTTGGTGGTGGCACATTTGATGCCAAACCATAATGGATGTGCTGCTTCCGGTTTGTTATCTCGTTTATTTTATGTGGAGTTTTTTCGTTTTGGTTTGTTGTTGTTAACTCCTTATTCTGACTATTACTCCTTCACAAAGCTCTGAAAAGACGGAAAAAAGGTATGATAAATAACTGAAAACCTTAGGAACAGAATAAAACAAATATTTACTTACTTTTATGTGAAGGATAATAGACACTCAGATTCGTTTTAGCTTAAAAGCTTCGATACAACATCAAATGAAAACTCTAAAATGAAATAAACAGTGTAATTAAAATGCAACTCTTTCACACATGCCCCCCTTCTTCCTGTGATTGTGATTTTTTCAAACCTTTTTTTCTCTCTCTCTGAGCTGTCTCACACAGCAGCCCTAAATGAAATCCAATCTTAAACTAAAGCACTAGTTTCAAAAATGAAAAGCTAAACCGAGATATACATTAAAAAAAAAAAAAGTCTCAAGACTTGGGTGCTTGTTCTCTCCTTCGCTCTTCTTAATGTTCATAGTTAAATGGGATACTTGAGTTATCAGCCGCGACATTTGGACTCAATTCTTCTTCTTTCCTTCCTTTATGATGATATACTTTTTTTGTATGTTTTAATTTCTTTCTGGTATTTCAATACTATTTCCCTGGCACATGATGACGACGATGATCATGATACGGCGGAGTCGTCTTAGGTTTTGTTGAAAACTTGGAATATGTGTGTTGGGATGCGCGGCTTTTATTTCTTTTTTGCTTAATTGTATGTTTGCTTTTATGAATGTAGCCTTATCGCAAATAAGAAATTTTAAAAAAAATTAATGAATAAGATTCTTCTTGAGAATAAAAATGATTAAAACTAAAAAGGAGATAGGGATGCTACTATAGGCTATTGAATTCAATTTAAAACATTGAATGATATCGTGATTTCATAACAGAAACATTCCGATTAAAAAGACTTTGGATGGGAGAAGTGAAGAAGTGAGGCGAAACTTACACTTTTTTTAATTAGAATGTGATAATTATTATGAGTTCATTGAATTTTGTTTATTCTCTTTACGCATGTTTGTACTTAGTTTTGAAAAAATAATAGCAAAGAAGAGAGGAGACAGAGATAATCAGTCACACTTCTTCCCACGATCTCCGATGGACACATGTTGGAGATTATACTGAGACAAACATTTAATTTTGATCGATTAGTATGAAAACCAATTGTTAGTTTTGTACTCGTTTGGTTCAATCATTATAATAAATGGTCTCATGGATTTAAGATAAAATGACGTATCATTGTTTCGCATTAAGATTCTATATAAGTAGGTATGTATACCTAATTTCATGCCAAATGTAATGCAGGTTACTATTTGGAAGACAAAGAAATATTCGTTGATATAATTGCGAACAGTCAAACAGATGAAGGTGAACGGGTGAAGGGTTCAGGTAGGTTTTACTTGTACTTGAAAAGTTTATTTGAGCAGGGTAATATAATACTTCTATTACGATTTGTGGAATTCGTAAAACTTAATTTAAAACTCTTTCGAAAACTTTGATTAACCGGTCTAGAAAGCGATTTAGAACTCGAAAGGTTTATTGGATGCAAAAAGTTAAAAAATCAAGTAAAAACGATACTCTGTCAATCAATTATTCTGAAATAATTGATTGACGGTAATTGTCATATACATATCTTCTAACCTCAGAAAAGTTTAATTTTCTCAAAAACGGCTCCTACGACATTAATGTAAAAAGTTTTAAAAATCTTAACAACTTGAACTTATTAAATAATTTTGAAAGAAATCGATTGCAGTTTCCAATACTTTACTTTTAATGGTTTTTTAAATCTGTCAATGTCAAGGACAAAATTATTCTTTTTTATTCGATGTCAGATAACTAAAATGTAAACAGAAAGCAAAAAAAAAAACAAATTCAAAATTTGTGAAAGAGGAAGCAAAACTTCTTTTACCAAGTTCAAAACTGGTGCATCCATCTGGACAGTTTGTATATTTATTGGTAAGATTAGGAAATTAGTTAGTTATTCAGCATGTGTGAAAGTATTTTCTCCTCAAAGCTATGTACATATATGTACGTATCATTCTGCCTTTAGTTTTTATGTTTAATTTTAAGAAAAATCAGTTGCTTCGGAGAACTGCTTTAAATTCGAGGTTCTCAAGGAAAGAAATGAAAGTGGATTTAAAGGGTTTTAAGGTCATTTTTAAACTTTGAAGGATCAGCTTATCATTAAGTTAAAGAAACGCGTGGATTTAATCTGTTCACGGTCCTATAATCTTCTTGGTTAACGATATTCTTTCAGCAAAGTAGCTGATTTTATGCTTGGACTGATATATCTCAAATTATAAAAAAAAGATTATTTCATTTGAAATATGTTTTACGTAACAAGTATGTACATTTAACTAGTTTTCAGAATGAAGTGAACAAAATGGATAATTTTATGACCCTTCTGAGAAATGCATCCTAGAAGTAAAATTCATACAAAAACATTACCAAGAATTAAAAAGATATTAGAGAACTTAGTATCACTTTTAAAGCAATGAGGAGGAAAGACGTGAAGAATGAATAATTTTCATTATTTTAAGTGGACTGTTTAAAGTAAGATTCAATGTTAAAGTTTTAGTTACCTTAAGTCCAAATGCTATTCGCCCAGGTAAAACTGTTGGACTCATGAGTTAGATGCAGTTTAACGGAAACATTTTGGTCAATGAATACATACTCTTGTTAAAATTACAGCGTGAATACACTGAATTCTAATAATTAGGAGAATTTGAATAAATTTTTACACCTAAATAATAAAATTGACCGTGGTCTGGTCGAAGATAACGAAGATAATATTTGCAAATTCATCATAACTTTCAACAAAAAGTGCCTGGACTCAGACAAGTAAGCAGTGTTTGGAATGGTTTCAAGTCAAACACATGTCTTGTAGTCCAATAGAAAACATTTGGAAAACCGTCTTACCTTCCTTGCTTTTCAAACATGGGGTCAAGGATTCGAAGATTCGCTGAGAACCCATTCGAAAATTTATTTACAAAAATAAAAACAAAAGAACAAACAAAAATTTGATCCCGTAATTGGTACATACTTGCTTCGTAACTTCTACCTTTCGACTTACAATATCTCGAATTCCAAAATTTGTATTTGTACTGTGACAAAAAGTTTTTTTACATACCTACTTCGGTAGTAACACCTCTTAAAATTAAAACGTCTTAAATTTTATAAAAAAAGTTTTATTATTGGAACTTATTTTTGTTCACTGTCAAGTACATACATACCTACATCGTGTTTTAATAGCAATTTTTTTTTATATAAAAGTTTGCAACTTTTGCGGAGGTTCAAAACTAGGTGTAATCGGATTGCAAACTAATTCTCATGACGTTTTCCTCCACTCCGCTCAGAGTACCCTTTTAGTACTCATTTTTTAACTTTTTGTGATTTTGTGTTTCTTCAGAAGGTTGTTTATTTTTGCGTTTGTTGTTGTTTATCCCTGGCGGAGTTATTTTCGTATAGAAAAATGGCATACTCCTCTTTGGAATGAAGAAAAATTGAATTAGTCAACAATATTATATTTGTATATTTGGCTTCAACTCATTAAATTTTTCTAAAGAACAATAATTTTCATGTTCTATAAAATAAAATATGAGTCGATTCCGCAGTGTCTAGCTTAGATAGATACAACTTTCAAGGTCTCACAAAAAAAAAATATTCACATGGTAAGTATCATTAGTTGAGTTTATTGTGTCAGTGTTAATTAAAATTGACCAACAGAATAAAAATACAACACAACGTAATCCTTTCACTGAGGTCATTTTTTGTGCAATTATTTAATTGAGCTGTAAGAGAGCTATTGAGATTACATCTGGGTTAGGATAGAATCATCTCTAGTCTAGAAATAGATACACTTCATTTATTTAAACAATTTTATTAAAACCAAGCGGGCTCACCAAAAAAAATATTTCGATGGTGTCATACTAATAATATAACTCCACCACACAAAAACTCATAGCCGACATATTAACCACTTATACAAATAACATTGAAACTCATTACTTGAGCAAACATTAGACGCAAAGAAGTAAATATGCAAAAATTTAAGTGAGCACAAAATAAAAATAAAAAAAAAAAAAAAACATTTAAATGAAAAAGAGGCAAACAAATAAAAAATCACATATCCATGCGGCAAGAAGTCTATAAATACAAAAAAAAAATGACTGTAGATCGACAGATGGATGTTTAAAATGGGGAGTGCCTCTTCCACATATGTTTTTTTTTAATGATTTTTTTAAGCCACACAACCAGAAGATACGAGTTTAATTGTCTGGACTGGACAGAACAGAAGTAAAAGTAAAGTAAATTGTCGGGCGAGAGAGATACAAACCAATTAATTGAAAATGGATAATGGAACAACAAAACGCTTATCTCAACTGAAAGGCAAACTAAACACATATTTTATCAGTTTCTTGAACTGTTGCCGCACTGTATGTATAAAGTCGAGACATCCATTTTTATGTACGACTATTTGTTACCTTCCTTCATGCTCTGCTTACTAAGCACTATACTGCATGTCGAGCACTAGCTAGCATTCGTTGCAATGCAACTCTTGAAAACAAAAAAAAAAATACTAATAAATATGATACTATACTATACGAGGGAGTGATATGGAATTGCAATTATTATTCTATATCAGAAACATGAAACAAAAATGATAGAGGAATGAATTTCAAACTTACTAAAAAGATTAGTTCTTGTTCTTCCAATTCTCAACAAGAGGTTTTTCTTTTTTTCTGTTTGTTTCTTATCAGTTTAAAATTCCAAATTTAGACTCCCTATTGACCTTTTTATTGCCGAAAATAGGAACACACTCGAAGATGTGAAAAATGTAAATCACAAGAAATAAAACTTGAGATTTTTATTATTCGGGAGTAAAATGAGGTCATCCCATTGAGATTGAGATTAAAAAAGATCCCTTTAGCCATACAAATCTGCAAAAACTTCAAAGGGTACCTACAAAAAAAAAGAAGTGGAAACCCCACCTACGACCATCAAGAAGGAAGAAGAATTTTTTCTATTTATCAACCACAATCACAGAAAAATGGAAACAAGAAGAAGAAAAAAATATACATATAAATTTATCTTACCATGTCCAAAAAACTAGATCTGCCACTGTTAGATGATCAATGCTGACTGAATGTAGAGATTTTTCCTCCCGATCCGATAGACTTCTTCTTTTTCTTCTTGAGAAAATTCTGCACAACTCCAAAAGGGAGACGAAACAAAATGGAGTCGTTGTTCACTTATGTTCAACAAGAAAAATTTTTTGTTTAATTTATTGACGAAATTATTGAAAAAATCAAATTCATATCAAAGTTAAAATAAAAATTGTTTTATAATCCTTTTTTTTGTTTTTTCTTAAAACAAAAAGATAAAAAAAACTCCTAAATCGAATGAATCTAGGGCGCTTTTTGTAAGTTAAACGTGAGATTTTATCGAAAACGGAAACATACACAAACACTTGTAATTCTTTTTTTTTTTATTTTTTTATTCACTGTTTTAAATTACTTACCGTGTCAACTAAGACGGACGAAAACGATCTTTCACTGTCGGACTGCGGCACGATACTAGTCTACTAACTACTTGGTGTATTCGGAGATTCGGAAACTCAAATAGCGTGTGGAATTGTGAATCAAAACAATTCTTTACAATGCAACGACGACGATCACGACGATGGAGGAGTGCGATCACAAGTTGAGTTGAGGCATGAGGTTGATAAATACAAATACACACCCGCACGAGAGAGATGACGAAGAAGTAATTTAGAAAACTGCGTACAATGCAAATGCAACATAAAAACAAAGCATTTTGAGAGAAAGATAAACAAAACATGACATTTTGTATGCTCTTGGACTCTTGGTGGGTTTTGTGTATTTTGAGATACAAAAGAATATATGAGTAAAGGAGGGAGGTTTTCTGGAATGCGAATGACATTTTAGTTAGATCTCTTAAATTTAAGAGATAGATGGAGATTTAGTATAGCTCTTATTGTAACTCTAATTTACAGGGTGGATTTAAATGTACTTTTTCGAAATTTTGAAACAATGTTTATGTTTAATATAAAACAGTAGCATTTATCTACGTCTTTTTGAATTGAGTTGAGTGCATTATTTGAATAGTTCCATTCTCTTTTGTCATCAATTAAATATTTAATTAAATATTTATGCAACTTCGAAAAAAGCAAATAGCAAATATATTTTAAAAATGAAAATGTTCAATAATTTGAAAAAAAAAAATCTAAATCATTTTTCTGAAGTAGTGCAATTGTGGTTTAGTCAGCGTTAAGGTATCGGATCTTTGAGCCAGCTTCCTTCCTATCGTTCACTTTGCACATTCACCTGTTGCCTTATTTTAAATTCATGCCAATGAATTTACCGACCAATATGGAAACCTTGGAAAAAATAAAAATAACGCATATAGGCGACAAATTTTGAGACATAGCAAGTCGTTTCGGATTTTCACCACAAAAACCATTAGCTTTGGAGGGTGGAAAATAATCGTTTGGGGTTGTTTTTCATGCTCAAGTGTAGATCCAGTCTTATCTTATCTTAACCCAAATTATGCTACCGTACGCAGAGTAGGGTGAGTGCACCAATAACCGAACGTAAGGGAAATTCAAAAGTAAAAACGCTGTAAAAAATTATACGTATTGAAGAAAAAAAAAAAAAATTTAAATACATTTTTTTACTAAAGGTGTAAGAATAGTTTCATAAAAAATAAGATTGAGTCAGTGAGTACAAACGCTTTATTATAAAGAAATAAAAACTGAAGAAATGTAATTTTTATCAGATGCCGAACACTAGCTGCATAATTCCAAACACTAAAGTGCCTTGATTCCGAACATCATACATTTTAATAATTTTTTCAATTGTTTTATGGCCTGTTTTCACTAGAGCCCAAATGACATAATTTCGCAAATTAGGTTTGTTCAAATTTCAAATTAAATTTTTTTTTCTATAGGTACGATTTGACATTCGAAATGAGATAATTTGCTAGATTATCTCATTTGGGCTCTATCGAAAACAGGCTATTAGACAAACACCCTTTTATAACCAATTTAAATACCAAAAATATGGAACCTACAAAGTAAACAAAAATGTTTCATACATATTTATACAAAATAGGAAACGGGCCTATATTGTATGGTTCTGGCTCTTCGATGGGCTCTAATTTCAACGGTTTCAAAATATGAAGTTTTTTTTTTGTTATGGCTATTGCAGACAAATCTGAAGTGCCGATAGATATGCATTCTACTAACTGGTTGGTTGACACGTTCGAGTAAGTTCTGGATGCATTTTGTACGGTCGATCAGGTTAGGGCCCAAGATATAAATTCCACATCTGCGAAATGCATTTTTAATAACACCAAAACGGTCTTTATTTTGTAGAATGTGTTCAACATTCCGCAGAAGTTTGTTTTTGTCACCCTTTTAAACTGGTCCATTAGTTAGGGAGTCACTCTTGAGCCCTTCAAAAGCTCCAACATCTGCCGGCTGCATGATGTGGGTTTTATTGTGGGCAGTGAAGTTTATTTTTTTTTTTTTATGAAATATGAATAATCATTATTTATTTTGGTTTAATAAATACTTAAAAACAGTGACGCCAAATTTTAAAAGATTTACTTGAGTGCTAAAGCCATTTTAGTAAGTTACTAAGCCAAAAAGCATACGGATAACTTAGTAACTTACTAAATGGTTTTAGCAATTTACTTAATCGTTAAAAATTTTGCGCTAATCATACAAACGAAATTTATAGCATTTGCCTGGTTGCAAACAGTAATAAGCGGGGAAAGGAAACGCATAAAATTTGGTTTCCTATTACTGATCAGTTTAAAATAGGAATAAATGAAAACAATTTTGAACAAATTTCAAAAAAAAATTAATTACTTACTTTAACTAAGACATAGAATCATAATCATAGGTATAGAGATTGAGAATAGTAGGTAGTATACCTAGATTCTAGTTTAACCAGATTTTTACTTTTAATGGGGCAAACCAGTTTGTTTTTACATATTTAAATGAAAAGTGTTCAGCTACTTGTGCTCACGGTTGCCACTTAAAAAAAAAAATTGTGACCAAGAATGTAAATAAAAATGACCAAACACAACTAAAAATGACCAAAATAATTTGTTTCTACTAACTTTTAACTTAAGACAAAATTATATTAAGAATATACATACGTAAAGGACATTAGAACAGTAATTATAAATGGAGGGCTCACAGCTATAACGGACCAAGTCAAAAAAAAATTCAAATCTAGTACCAAAACTTGCGCAAGGTTTAAGATCTGTCATTAGTTCGGTCAAAAAGTGTTTCGTTTCAAATTGTCATTTGTTGAAAAAAAAAGTTTACCCATCCCATATTTTTTTTGTTGGTTCACTTCAGCTCTTAGCCTTGAAAATATCAGACCTTGCTTAAAATCTTGTAGAGTTGTTTATGAAAATGATCCTCATTTTTCGGGTTCAAGTTTTGCAACGGAATATTGTCTAAATAGCATTACCTGTAGATTGGGAAAATTATCTATAAATTTGAAACTGAAACTTCCGAAATAGAGATCATTGATGTTACTTAAAATTAAAGATAAAATTTATTGTTTTAGATTAAAAGTTTCTCAGCTTTTTTTACTATAAAAACATCTTCAATGTACTCAAAAAAAATTCTCTGTTCTTCTGGACAAGAAGTAATATTTTTGATATACTTGATATATTTTTGGCATCCTTTAATTTTTTGTGGACATGAAAATTGAAAGTAGAGCTTTCACGTGAACAAGATTATACCCGGAAAAATTAAATGTCACTTTTCCCTTAAGGCCCCAACCCATAGAATCCGTTGCGTCCGTTCCGTCAATCCATCCGTTGAAGTTGAAGGATGGGACAGAAAGGGGTGACCCATAGAATACGTCGTATGACGGATTCCTTTTTGACAGCTCACTTCAAATTCCAAGGTGTGTTCGATATTTTATCGCTGAATGTGCACTAAGGAAGTTCTGATGCAAGAAATTTTTAACTATTATTGTTGTTCTTTTTTTTAATAAGATAAAATGCACGACTAGGTACTTGCTCTTCAGTTAAAAACAATTTTTTATAACAAATTATGAGTTGTATGTATGACTTTGGCATAGTAAAATTGAACTCTACAACAGAATTTGAGTATTTAATTGATATAATTTATTAAATATATCATTAAATGTTACTTTTATTACATTTTCTTCACAAATATACAATTAAAGTTCACAACTCATGAAATCGGAGAAGAAAAGAACACAGTTCTTAATTCTGAAATTCCCCGGCGTGCACTCAGAAACAGAAAATCGAACAGGTCTATTGTTGACAACCAATGTCAAAGGATACGACCGACGGATGAAAAATTAGAAAGTTGGGCTACTTCTTCCGTCGAATCCGTCCGTCTCCGTCCGATCCGTCGCTTATGGGTCGCTTCCCATAAGAACGTGTGTATTTTATCGAGCTGTCAGTTGAAAACTTCGACGGAACGGACGCAACGGATTCTATAAGTTGGGCCCTTTATTCTGAGTTGTGGTCGAATAGTTGTTCACGTTCGGAAAACTCTCCGTATTTCGAACTTTTTTTTCCGGTAATATGCTAGGTAGTAAACAGCTCGTTTCTCACTAAAATTTTGGTAAGAACATAAGAAACTTGTCGAACAAAAAATATTTCGGGTAGAACTTTTTACTGGAAACTAATAATAGCGCAGGCTGATACTTTGTTCATTTCTTCAGAAAAAATGACCAAATGAGCAAGTAAATATAAAATGACCAATTTTTGTCATAAATCACCATTGTGGCAACCATGCTTGTGCTGTTCAGAAATAGATACATCTTACATCTACCCTATATGCCGTTAAAGTTTGTCTCCCAGCAGGACAAGCGACCCGAAACACTTCAGTCAAGCAGTTCCACGAATTGTGGAGCTTGATAGGGAATTTTTAGGTAAAAATTTCAATTGAACAAAAATTATCATGAAAAGTTTCCCTTTATTAGTAGGTATACTTGCTTTAATTTTTTTAGTAGGATTCAGCTTTATTTTATATGAATTTTTCTTCTCTTAAAATTAAGGTAAAATATAATCCGATGGAAACAAAATAACCTTTCCAAATGAGGAGTCTTTCGACCTTGAAACTGCAGTTGCAGTGTAAGATCTGTTCTCCAAGACAAAGTCCATTTATAATCAAACACAGGAGTATGCACTCGAGGGATTTTCTATACCAATTGGCGCGTATATGTAATCTAATGTATACAAATCTTGTAAAATAAAAAAATAAAGCATTCACAAACATTGTTTAGTTCAAACCCAGGTGAAGAGTATTCTTATCTACAATCTCAAGGTCAGAGTTAAGGGCTTCGTTTTCCTTGCACCTTTAAACATAACCACATCAGCTTCAGCGTTATACCGTGCTGCTTAATTTTGTGAAAGCAGAATAATGGGTAAGGAAAAAAGACCCACAGCCCAAAGGTCAAGGACGCACAATAATTTATGTGTGCTACTTCTAGATTCATAGCACATCTGCTCTATTTACTTAGATTAGGTACTTATTGTAACAGAATATAGATTAAACAAATAAAATATTGAACTTACTTGTTTATTGAACACTTAAAAAACTTTAAAATAATATAAAATAGCTAAATTTATGTATAAAATTGTGAAAAACTGAAGCCAAACCAAATCCAAAAACAAGAAATAAAATTTTTAGTAACGGTAGTTGTAGTTGTTGTGGCTCCAGTCAGCAAAAAAAAAAAAATAAACAAGAAATGTCTCCACTCAATAGGTTTGTTCGATTCTCAGTTTCACTATCGTACACTGAATTTGCATTCAGGGATTTTTAGGTAGCACATTTCTCTTATCCAGTTCAATTGTTATGTTCGCTGCTGAACAAAATTTTTGGTTTACGATTTTGTTGTTATGCCGACTTTTCACGAGTCGATTTTAGCCGCACGTATGTCGGTCGACTAGGATTTTTCTATGGGGATTTTCACTTTAGTCGCCTACGACTTACGTTCACACGAGTCGAAAAGCTTCGCCGCACGGCAAAAATCTACTAGTGAAAAGTCCCCATTATGGTTTGCAGGGGAATTCAGTGTGTCATAATAGGTCTATTTGGGTTCTTTTTGGATAAAAATATGAAACATGTCAAATTTTAATGAGTGGGGATGAAATCCTATCAGAGAAAGAAAAATTGTGTAAAAGTACCCAAACGCTTTTGGCACAAAATTTTCTGCTACTTTTTCTACAACAACAAAAATGCAAACAACAACACCAATTGAAAAAAATGTAAAGAAACGAAAAATAGCAAAAGATTTTGTTTTGTTTTAAGAACACTTTTTTTATTCATTTTTTCATAATTTTTTTTATAAAATAAAGCACTTAACCATTAAAACACAATAAAAAAAATAATAAAAACATACAACACACAAACATCGCCATGTTTGTACTTTGCTTTGTTTTAGAGCCTACGATTTTGTTCGTGTATTTAATTACACGTGTACCCGATACACGTGTACACGTGTATCTAAAAAACGTTTACACGTGTATCTTATTTACACGTGTATTTATTAAATACACGTGTATTTATATTTACACGTGTAAATACGAAACAAAATGATTTTTTTGCTTTTTGGGGGTAAAATAAAAGTTTTTAAAACTAAACAACTGAAGATTATTGTGCAAATAAATAGTTTTTTAGTTTTTGAAGACCTTATAAATAATTTATTCAAAAATTAAAAATAATGATGTGCCTTTTCATTAAAAAAAAGCTAATAAATTTTTCCAAGATATATTTGCATATTGCCTACTGTGTCTTTCTCAGAAGAAAGTGTACCAACTGTTACATGTTTTTTTTTTTTTTTTGTTAATCACCGTTTATTTGAAGATCATATGGTTTACTAAGTTCATAGTGAAAGTGTAAAAGGTGTTTTATAAATAAAGCGACAAATTCAATCAAAATAAATTTTAAAATAAAACTAAAATATATAGCCAAGGAGTTGGGTATGGCAATATGCCCACCGAGAAGGGACAAACAGAGATGAGTATTTACTTCATATGTAGCAGATCTACTTCATTAATTTATTTTGATGTATTTGCTACGTAGCAACCTATTTCTACTTCGTTTGACAAATTTTTTCTAAGGAACAAAATTTCATTTAAGATGTGTCGTCTTGTTTCATTTTTTGATAATCGAAAAAGTCATTTAAAAAAATGTATTGTTAGTGCACTTTATTTGTGAAATAGCTTACTAGGCTATGCAAGAATTTCACATCTTATACATCCAAATCAAAGACCCATCCAAGATATCAAATATTTTATGTAACCGCCCAGATCCACATAATGGCTGTGGGTCCGGTCATGCATTTTGCATAAAATAAAATAGACAGCGGCATTTAAAAAAAACAATCTTAGGTTATTTTATGGCAGATGGCACATCTTTGCTCATGGAACTAAGACCAAGTTAATCTGACTTCCCTGAATGAAAATAGTTTTGCAATAAAAAACACTTTATAATTTGAAATTAAAAATCATAATAGCAATTAAGGGGATGGCTTTGTGAGAAAAAAGTTCATATTTGTTATGTACGAGTGATACGCCTTCAAGCCATGGCCTCATTTAAATCGGTGCTGGGCTTTTTTTTAAATATATTTATTTTTGGGCATTCTCCTTTGTTTTATATGTATATTTTTTTTCATTATCTGCTACATATTTTCCAAATCTACTTCGTTTTTTTGGGCAATATGTTTCACTTTTCGGGCTTAGCATTCTCATCCCTGGGGACAAATGCCTACTGTGACTTATGTAGTTCACAACAAAACAACCGTTTTTCTTGTCCCGGTGGAACAACCGGAGCCCTTGGACGGCATTTAAAGGGACTCCATGAAGTCAATTTAATTATTTTATATGTTTTGTTGCTTGGTAATCTAATCTAATCTGCTTTATTTTTTTACTTTTTAGTCGTATAATATTTGAAAGAAGATGATAATTTGCTTGGGTGGTATGAGCTCCCAAAGCCCCTCTCTTGCAATTTACCTACAAAAGCTTTTGCGATATTTAGAATGGGATAAAATAGATTTGGGGTGTTTCAACCCCCCAATGCCCCTCCCCTGAGTTCGGACCCCAAAATATTGCGTTGCAATCCAAACTTCATATGTGTACAAAGTTCAGTTCGATACGATAATGGGAATCGGGTCAAAATTTTTTTCCAAGATTTATATGGCTAGGGTTGAATAAGAATTTCCAATTAAATTTTCCGTGTAATTTCAATGTGTAAATCTAGCCAATAACCGCAAAAACCTGAACAATATCCTTTTCATTCAATATAATACATATTTTAGGAAATCGCCACCAAATCTACCTGTTCGAACGCTATTTACACGTGTAAATATAAATACACGTGTAAATATAAATACACGTGTATTTACAAATACACGTGCTTCGGCACGAATTATTTAAATACACGTGTAGCACGTGTACCTTAATACACGTGCAATAGTAGGCTCTACTTTGTTTATTAAAAAATGTTAACACAAATTCAAAAAAAAATACAAGAAATGAAAAATATTAAAAACACTTTGTATTGTTTTTGAAACACTTTTTTTTTATTATTTTGTTCATAAAATATTAATTTGTTTTGAGTAGGTATTACACCACTAAAACAAAATAAATAAAAAAAAAAAACAAGAAAAAAAACCACCCTACCATGTTTGTAGCTTGTTTTGTTTATGTTGTGCGACAAGAAAAAATAAAGAAAAACAGAGAAAGCACTACCTTTGACAGATTTCAGATTTTTGTCCGAAGAAATTTTTTGGGCAGAAATTCGCAAGAAGGGGGAATTTTTTTCTCCCTCGCGGCCATCTTTTTTGTGAAAAAATGCACAATTTCAGAGTACCTAAACAGGAATTGGGTTAAAAATGTTGAAAAAAGTAGAAATATTTCTGTTTTAGGCAGTACCCAAACAAACCTTATGTGAATCGAACAAACCTTGTGTGTGATCACATTTTTTTTTTTCATTGAACTCTGCCACCGGAAATAAAACCCACAAAATCTCTACAAAAATATAAATTGAAATAAAATCATTCATTTCCGTTTCCTACCACTTAAATTCTGCAACAATCTTAAAAAATTTAAATTATTTTTTTTTTCTTCGAAACAATTCCATACCAAAAAAAAAAAAACTATTTAAAATGGCAGAATTTTGGGCAATTTTAAGTCTACTTCGTGAAAAATGTGATGAAAATCCTGAGCTACAACAAACATGCCAAATTATTGCAGATAATTATTTGGATTCTGAAAAAAGAGAAATACGCGCACAAAGTAAGTGCCAATTTACTTGAGTTCACAATTATTTTAAGGAACTAATCCTTTTTATATTTCATTTTCAACAGATGCTTATGAAGAAAACCTTATTCTAAAACTAGAAATTGCAAGTTTAGAATCCATATACCGACAAGTTAGGGAAAACAATGAAGAACGAGCTCAATTGCATTCTCTTCTTAAAGAATTTTATAAAGAGTATGTAGTTCTATTTTATTTTATATTTCTTAATTTAAAAATAAATTGAATATCTTAGACATCTCAAATCTGCATTCAATGTTGACGAATTTGAGTTGGAAAAACTCGCAAACTATGATGAATTAAAATTCGAATTAGAAAGTCGAGATTCCAATAATGTTTACCAACAACTTTATTGGCGCAAACTGGAAACCGCCAAGAAAATGGAAGAGCGAAACATTGGTAGGTTTTTAAAGTAATTTTAATTTATTGCATTTTATTCATTTATTGTTTATTAATATTAAGTAAAACGATATCGACAAGTAGAACAAGAATATTTAAAGACAAAAAATGAACGACTTCTTCTAGAGGAAAATGTAGAAAAGTTGAAAGCAAAAGTTGATGAATTCAAAGCAAGACGCCAAGAAGAAGTCAAATTAATACTTCAACTCGTCGAAGGGATGAAAGTATGAATTTTCTATTTTTTTTTCTCTTTACTTTTTTACTAAGTTGTTCCCGTTTTTAGACCATTTCTGAATTAGATCCACAAAGATCCCAATCTCAAATTGTTATGTCGCTTAGTCAGCGTCTTAGTGGAATTGTTCCAGATGTAAGATTTTGTCTGTTTGTATCAAAGGGTTGTAAAAAATCATTTTTTTAACGCAATTTAAAAAAAAATATTGGAATCAACAAATATTTGCATTAAAATTAAAATTTTTATTGCAACTGAAAAATATTTGCATTAAAAAAGTAGGTATTTATTGCAACTAAAAATATTTTGCATTAAAAAATAAAATGGAATTTTTAGGATTTTTTATATAGATATTAAGTAAATGTAATTATTAGTTGCTATCCTTTGGGATTATTTATCTACTGCTTAACTTACAACATAAAACTACTTTTGCTCTGTTGAAAAAGTAGTTCAAAGAAGATTTAAGTATTAAACAGTGGATAAATGTTTCCAAAGAAACGCAGCTAATGTAGGCATATAAAAACAAAAAAAAAAAAAAATTAAAAAAAAAACAAATACAAATCGTTTTTGAAAGGAATAAAACAACATCTGAAATCAAATGCATTTTTAGAAAAAAAAAATTCAAAATCGTTAGAGCCGTTTTTTTTACTAAACTAATTTTTTTTAAATAATTTTTTGGAAAAAAAGTTTTAAAATAAAATTGGAATTTAATTTTGTAGAAATCACTAACCGACATAAAGGGTGTCCCAAAAGTTAACGTCGAAACGAAAACAGTAGATAGGGTAGGTGGTGACAGTTATCAGAAAAATAATAAAAAAAATCGCAGGCATATATTTTGTGAGTTATGGGCATTTGAAAAAAAGTCGAAAAAATGGTCACTCTGTGACGGTTTTTCATGTGCCGTGACTACAAATCTTAATTTTTCTCATTTTTTCTTTTGTTACGGAACCTTGAACAACCCTGCTACCAAATGCATTCAAAAATTTTAACTCAGCTGCATCAGTTTTGAAGCAAATATTACTTTTTAGCCCAATTAAGTACTAAAAAATTTTACGTGACTCTAATTATATGAACCGTAGTGTAAAAAAAATGCACTACGATGTTTCGGCAAGTTACCTTAAAAGTTGGTGTGTTCAATTCTCTTTTCAAAATGGTGTAACATTGTTGAGAATATTCCATAAATAACCGAGATAAAATTTATTTTCTTAAGATATCCGACTTTTTTATTAGGTAATTTTTCCATATTATTTAAGTTTTGTAAACTTTTGGGCAAAAAAGTAATATTTGCAGCTGAGTTAAAATTTTTGAATGCATTTGGTAGCAGGGTTGTTCAAGGTTCCGTAACTAAAGAAAAAAATGAGAAAAATTAAGATTTGTAGTCACGGCACATGAAAAACCTTCACAGGGTGACCATTTTTTGGACTTTATTTCAAATGCCCATAACTCACAAAATATATGGCTGCGATTTTTTTAATTATTTTTCTGATAACCGTCACCACCTACCCTATCTACCGTTTTCGTTTCGACGTTAACTTTTGTTACACTCTGTATAAAAACAAAATTAGATGTTAATTTTTCAAAAAAAAATTTCAAAATTTGTTTTAAAAATCTAAAAATTAATTTTTTCAAAATTTTATTTTTCGTTTATATTAAAATTATATAAATGCTTTTTTATAAAAAGTTTTGTTGAAATCGTATTAGTAGTTTCGAAAAAAATCGGATTTAAAAAAAACGGTTCTATGTCAGGTACCGTTAATAATGATTTAAAAAAAAAGTTGTTTTTTTTCATTAAAGGATAGACCTTGTCTTAAAATTTATATGTATTTGAATTTTTGTAAACAAAAATCGTTGAAGCCGTTTTTGAGATATTTAAACTTTACTAAAATCGATGTATGACAAGTACCGTTATTTTTGGTGCAAAATTTTTTTTTGTACCAATGCATAACTTGATATTGTACCTACCTATATCGCAAGTAAACAAATGTTATTGCAACTGAAAAATATTTGCATTGAAAATGAAATTTTTATTGCAAATAAAAATACATAATATTATTTTGTATAAAAAAAATTTATTGCAAATATGTACATACATAAAAAATTTTCTGCATTGAAAAAAAAAAAAATAATGCAAAATGTGTGCATTAAATATTTTTTTTTTTTATATATATTTTGACTTATTGACATTAGGTTCAATATGATATAGTAGTTGACATAGATAATGTAAGATAAATTAGTCAAAATTGTTAGAAATTCGACGAATATTAAAAAAAAAAAAACATTTAACATTGCATTGATTTGATAAAACAGTTTTTATTGTATGTCTTAAGTCATGTATTTTTAATAAAATCCTCGAAACGTCGCGCTAAATATTTTATAAAAAATAAATGACTTAAAGCCTACAATAAAAACTGTTTTACACATTTTATTTTCAATGCCAATTTTTTTCAGTTGCAATGAATATTTTTTGAATGCAAATTGTTTTTTGGTCGCAATAAGTACTTTTTTCGGTGGCAGTAAATTTTTTTTTTAATTTCAAATTATTTTTTTTGCAATTGATATTTTTACAACCCTCGTTTTTATTTTCTCATAAATGTCCATCATAAATTTATTCTTTTTTAAAAATAGTTCCACATCCAAAGAGGTGGATTATCCTCAAAGTTTTTGATGAATTATAAAGAATTCGCAATGCCTCAAATACATGCGATGCCAAGAATTCGTCAAATTAACCCGCACAATGGCTTGAGTCGTCTTCTGCAACAATCAGAAGTTATTCGCAAGTCAATGCAATCAAAGCCAATTGTTTTGTCAAATGAAATACCGACACCAAATATTTCTGGTATTTTGAAATTTCCAAAAGATTCCAATTCAATTCCGGCTGAGAGTGCTCCAAAAACAGTTTCTTTTGATGACAGTAGAAAAGATTTGACAAAATCTCTTGAATCACAAAAAGAAGTAACAACAAAAACCACAGATGATGTCTTGGAAACAATTGAAGATTCCGAAATGGAAGAGAGTTTGATTGAAAAGGAAACAAAAAATTCTGAGATAAAAATAACAGAAAATTTGTTAATTAAGCCAGCTGAAAAAACTTCTGATAGAGACGATTTTAAAAAACATGTAACAACTGCCAACATAACCTCTTCTCCTTCATTTAAGGTCCCTTCAAAGAGTTTCATGGATATGTTCTTAGATTTTGACAAAGATACACCCGATGTGGAATCTCCTACATTTGAATCAATTGAAGAACCTAAATCAAAAGCTGAACCAAATCACGATAAGGAAAAAGTTGAGAAAGTAGAGGAGAAACTAACAGAGAAAAAGACTATGGAAGTGGATATAAATAAAAAACAAGAAACCAAGACCAAATCTACCAAAGCATCCAAAAAACAATTTGATTTTGATGATATGTTTTCCGATGTAGATGAAAATAATGAAAATAACGATGAATCATTTGACTTTGATACAGCCAATGATATTGATGATGATGCGAGTGATAATTTTCTTTTTTAGTTTTAATCTCAAATTTAAAAATGAAATTAATTTTTTCTAACAAATGAAGGACAAATTTTAAGTTTTAAATGAAGAAGAAAATTAAAGTTTTTATTTATTATTTTATTAAAGACAATCTTGAAAAAATACTTTTTTTAAATTTAAATTTATAGTAAAAAAATGTTATAAATACTTTTTCTTCGTTGTATTTAAATTCCGCAGTTCGATGTGAAGTGAATTAAAATCGATATATTCTATCGAAATGAAATGCCCTATTCTGCATTTCTCTCAATTTCGAAATTGCTTCGAAATGTCAAAACTGTAGGTTAATATAAATATGAATTTTTAATTGAGGTAGCATTAAGGATTTGATTTTTATTCAGCTCTAACGATTTTGACCAAAATTTTGTTAGTAATTATACAAAACAAAACCCAGTTTTTAAATTTAAAAAAAATATAGATATTTTTTTCTGAACTACTTGTAAACCACTCATAAACAACGAATCGATCTTAGCCGATTTCAATGAATTTTTTTTTGCACTGTAATATCAAAATTTTATAAAATTTTCAAAAACTGCATTTAATCTTTTTTTTTTTTTTTGAAAACTAGTTGATGATTTTTTCGAGATTTAGTTGATTAATATTTTCAAAAAAAAAGGCACACCAACATTTTTTTTTTAACATTTTTAGAAATTTTTTATATCCAGTTTGGTTAAATAACTGAACGCGACTCTTTTAATCCGATTTTAAATCCATCCTCCATTTTTAATCTATCTTATGTCATGTCGAATTCCTTTCAATTTTTAGAATCGCCTCAAAAAAATGGAATTTTTGGTGTTAAAAAGGAACATGAAAACAAACCGAATTCTTTTTGCGATTGTGTGTGTGTCATTTGACAACAATTTTTACACGAACGTCAAGCTGAAATCAAAACAATTTCTGTAAAATAAAACCAAAGGTTCCTTTGATCAATAATTTTGTTTATTTGCTTCGGTAATATAAATTTAATTTAATCCAAATCAATAGGAAATTGCAGATATTATTAAGATCTGAATGAAGATGAAGTAAAAGGTTAATTATTTGGCCGTATGCTGTGGTTTTACAGAGAAAAAAATTTCCTGAAGATAATCACGAGAAGAAAAGTCACAGTAATTTGACTTTTTCACAAGAACTATGCCAAGAAAAATTATATTTTGATCGCACATTGTTTTTTTTTTATTTATTTCATAATTTTCCGCAATAAAACACGATATTCCATTATAATTTACTCCTTATTTGAAGTTGGTATTCCCAAATAAACAAACAACACGAAGGAATCTTTCAGCTTGACGTTTGAGAAATGTCAAATGTTCCAAGTGTGTGTGCAAATCCGTGTAAATCTCTCAAAAAAGAGGGATTAAAAAAAATTCGAATTCTGCTTCGTTTGAGGCGAATTTTTTTTCTATGGAACATGATTTTCAGAAAAAATTCGCTTCGAGATCGCCGAAAATTCGATTTTTGCATTGAAAGGAATTCGACATCAAATAAACTGTCACTTCACAGTTATCAAAACACTACAATACACAGCTTGTTTGTTTGTTTGTTTATGCTTTAATTGTTTTGACTTTAAAGTGAAGAAAAAAAAAATCAATTAAAATTTTATTTATTCGTAATTCTTTCATGGTTTTTGTTAAGATTAGTTTTATATGTTTTATTAATAGTTTATTAATAAAAAATGTCGAAAGCCAAAGCAAAAGGCTATGAGAGTAGCAGCAGCGAGCGTGAATGTGAACAAAATGAACAAAAAAAGAGAGGAAAACGTTTCAGTCAACTCGAAACGGATTTACTTTTGTCTTTACTAATGTCTGATAATGTTCCCAACATGGAATCAAGTAAAGTCACACTTAAAGGTCGCTCCATGGGATGGGAAACAATAACAAAAAGTTTCAATGCATCGCCAAATGTTGTAGTAAGTTTTTTTTTTCTCATTGCTTTAATTGAATTTCTAAATTCATATCTACATATGTCTCCATTTACGTACGTTGCTATAATATTCCACTCGATATTTCCTGTGTTTATTTTCCTGCTCATTATTCCTTCTTCCTGTTCCTGACTCTCGTCGCCCTCTATCGCCATTACTTCTCCCATTACTTTACCCTTCTTCTTCTTTTTGTTTGCTGAATGTGAATAAATAATGTGTTCTTACATTCCTAATTTCGTATTTTTAATCAGTATCCTTTTTAATATGTAATATAGTTTTTTATCAAAAAAGTTACAAAAAAAAAAACATTACTTATGGCCTAAGTAAAAGCGTGGTCTCTGAACCAAGAAATAAAGCAATATTTGATTTATTTAAGACCTACTATCTTAATATAATGATACATCATGCACATTGATCATACTTCTAGACCTCTAAAGTCGTTTTGGAAGAGATCACCATCATTTCGAGGAACGTTCTTCTATTACCTACTAATTTTTGGGGTTTTGCGGTAAATTGTGTTCTGCCCGTTCATGAACCTTCAAATTATAGCTAAAGCGAACATTTGAACCTGAAATTTTTCTCATAAAACAAAGTTGATTTTTTAAGAATTCAGTCTTCGAAATTTCCCACCTCCATGATTTTGACCCATATCTCGTCCATTTAGACCCATTTGGCAGTTTTATTTTCCATTTTTCCCAATTCTTCTTCTCCACCCACTTTTTTAGCATCACTCCACTCCAACATCCCATTCTTGTATACCTTTCCAGAACTCTTTTTCTTTATTTACTAGCCTCGCCACATTCCAGAAGCCTATTTTCCATCTATCCTCTGACTCTTCTCTAATTGATCCCTCTCCTTCTTTTATGAGTTCTTTGACTCAGTTTGTTCTACGATTTCACCTAATTTACTTTGTTCGCTCAACAATAATAACATAATATAATCTAATTTAACACAGCAAAGAACTGAAAAAGAACTTCGAGATAGATCCAGTAACATTCGCAAGGATCTTTATCGATTGGCGAGGTTCGAAAAATCAATGTTGGCAGCCACAGACGATGATGTACCTCGAAAGCCATCGGTATCGTTTGAATTTTCAAATGTTGTAAAAAGATATGCATTTGCTTTGAATGTTGACCTTGCCGGTCTAGCAAATTACAAAGAAGAAGACTATATTCCAATGCCAGTCTATGACCCACTTGAAAACAATCAGTCTTCGAACTCTTTTGATAACGAGATGAAGCCGAGAATAGAGGCTGTAGTTTCATTCGATGATGAATTGACATCGACATTAAAAACTCCTTATAGTTCGTCACTAAGGCCAGCTACTCAAAGCCATAACACAAGATATACCAATGGAAACCAACAATTAAACAGACACAATATTGTATACAGTCCCAGTAAAGACTTGCTTCGAAAAAAGGCTAGACTATTGGCCGACGAGAATAAACGTCGCAATGAAGATAACGAACGACGTAACGAATGGCACATACGATGCATGGATATAAAAAATGAAGAATTGGCTATAAAAAAGAAACAATCAGAATTTTGGTCCATCATGATAGACAAATTAAAACAAACACCGGTATTTTATTCCACTATTTTACTTTTAACCCTTTGCTAAAATCGATTCTTTTTTTTTTTAGACTAGTATCACGGATATTGCAAATGTTGTTCGAACTATAGACGCCAGTAATCCTATTAGCTTTGACATCAATCATTCATCAGAATCTTTATTTACGAACGAACAATGCGGGTTGATAGATAATCTCATCACAAATGGAGAAACAGACTTTGATAATACTAAAGAGAAAGAGTTTTCATTTATAAAAGAAGAACATTGTCGAGATTTCAAATAATTACACAAATCTTGTCATGCATTTTAATACTGAATATCTTATTATTAATTTTTCGTTTTTATTTTAAGTGGTGGTTTTTCAGCTTCCTAGTAGCACTTTAAATGTAAAGCCTAGTACGCAGCTGAAGCGAAACGAAATTTTTCATAAAAAAATTCGATAACGAAATTAAATTTGTTTTGTTTTTGCTTTAAAACTTATTTTTTCTGATGTTTTTTTTTTTTTTGAATTTTTTGATTTGTGTTTTTATTATTTTGACTTTGCTATTATAATACCCAATTGTATTTGTTCGTTAAAATGTTCGCTGTTGACTTTGGAGACTTCAAATTTTTTCGTTTCGCTTCAGCTGCGTACTAGGCTTAAAGCCGAAGAGCATCAAGTCTAATAAAATAGGGTGGAAGGATTATCTTGATGAAATCAACAATAAGCATAGAAAGTGGCGCTTCAGAGAAGGACCGAACTGCTAATGATCTGTACAAACGAAAAAGAACGGATAATATCGGGTTCTCACGAGGAAAAAGAGGCAACACAAAAAACGAGCGTTTGAAGAAAAGGAGGGATGCTATACCTAGAATTAAGTTCGGACGTTTTACCAGAACGTAAAAAAAATATCTTAAAGTTATAAACCTAGAATTGAAGGCTGAAAAGACAAAAATCGTAGTAGGGTCTGAATCGATGCTGAGAATCTATAATGGCGATGACGAAAACAACTCCGCCTAAAGCCAGACTGCGCCATTCAAAGGACGATGAAGGCGAAAATTTTCGTTCCCTTGACCTGGGCAAACTGAAGTAAATTATTCCCAAACTAACGGCCTTGCTGCCCAGTAATGGCATGGTTGGGAGTTTGCACCAACTCATCCACCGAATATGGTCGGAAGAAATCATTCCCGCAGAATGGAACCTATGCAAGGAGACGCTCTGCCAACTGTAGAAGAATCAATCTCCTAAATACTGCTTACCAGATTCTCTGCTGTCAACAATCTGATAGGTCCTTATCAATGCACCAGGAAATTCCATCATTTTGAAAAAATTCAAGAACAAAATCGATACCCATCGCCTATTTACGATAGACAGTATCTATAGAGATGATCTGTATTGAGTCATGTACGAAGAAGTCGCCATCCTTGGATTGCAATTATATCTGCATTGCATATGTAGGTCTATAGCTTCCGATAGTACTGTCTGTTTAGGGACCTAACATTCCACGCAGATCCGAAATTTGCAGGATTCGTCATCAGTAAATCCATCCGTATCCGAGGCTTGTGATCGTTTCATAACTACATCCTACTTCAATAACTCCAAGAACGGGAGGCCGGACAAGCCACTCCTTCATGACCTTAGCTCTAAATATGTCGAAGTAGCCCATATAAGGTGTTCAAGTAGTTCATACTAACAGGAACTGTAGACGTCGCCGTTGATCTCATATAGGAGATTCTTTCGCTGCCGAAAGTGGGAATACTCCCCCCCCCCCTCCTCCTCTCTGGTTTGGTGCCACCAACAACTTCGAACTGGGCCGCACCCAATCTCAGGTTGAGGCACTGTGCACCCGATGTTCAACACGGGGAATTGAGAGTGTATAAGTGACGAATGTAGAAGATAGAATATATAGCAATACACACAACAAAATTTAATCAGAATTTTTTAGTTCGTTTTTGAAGTTATATCGCACCCCCGGTGGAACAACGACGTAAGTGCAAATTTTGAATTTTCTGAGTTAAGTATGCCATAGTTTCAAGAAAAGGTATTTCCTTCCGATGAAACAAAGACCCAATTGAAAATGTTCTATTTGTATCCAGGGGGCAGAAATGTCTTTGGACCGTTACATTGTTTTCAAACGTTTTCAAAATGTTTAATCGAGTTTTCTGAAGAATCAACATTTTTGCACTTACGTCGTTGTACCACCGGAGGTGCGATATGAAGCCTATAACCTATATCGAAAATATTAAAAATGATATCACCTTTAAAAAGCTCAAGTTTTATGTTTAAACTTTAAATTAAGAATTTATAACTTTATTAGCGACTGAAATAACAAAACAGTTAATTTTTTTTTCTCGATTTCTACCACCCCGACTTTGTTGGGTAAGAAAATTAAATACAAAAAACTCTTACTTAACTAAACCAAGATTTCTTTTGTAACTGATCCCACTTGGCCATATTGACTAAAATCGAAGCTGTAACTTGACTCTTATCACGTGACTGGCCATAGTAGTCGACAAATTCACCCTCTGGATTAACCAAATACATGATAATTGTGTGATCCACCTGAAATATAAACAAAAACAAATTTAAATAAGATTGGATTCAAGTTATGTGTCTATTAAATAAGCTTACAATATAATCATTATCTTGATCTCGAGGTCCAGCACTATAATAGACCCTAAAAGCTTTACAAACATTATTTATTTGTTCATTGCTGCCTGTTAAACCGAGCAATTTGGGTGAGAACTCTTTAACGTATTTTTCAACAACTTCCTTTGAATCTCTAGCCGGATCGACTGTGATGAAAATTGGTTGAATTCCAGGGCTATTAGGAGCTTTATCTAAAAGAGGCAAGGGTTTAGACATGATGTCATATTAATAATAAAATAGACCGAGAGCCCACAGCAAATTTTGTGAGTGGAGGTATTACCAAAATGTGAGTATGCATTTTTATAGCCTTATGCGTTCTAATAACTAATTCAAAGTCTGGCAGCTTTATATGCTTTTCGGGGGGGTAAATAAAGCGAGTTTTCCAATTAATGGGAGTAGGCTAAATTAACACAATTTCACATTCTGAATATAAGGACTCTTTGTCCCTAAGCCTGAATCGCTCAATCTCGCCGATCCGACAAATAGAACTCAAGATATAAGCCTTTTTAACTGACCATAGTTGCGTTCCTTTGGGAACATTTATCTACTGCTTGGTACATAAAACTACTTTGAACCAATTTTGCTATATTGAAAAAGTAGTAGTTCAGAGCAGCTTTAAGTACTAAGCAGTAGATGAATATTCCCAAAGGAACGCAGCTCATATAGGCTCTATTGTTGGAGAGTTTTGATATTCCAGAAAACAAACATCAAAATAAAACAGAAAAGTCTCCAAAACAAAGCCGCTTAAACAGCTTATATTATGAGTTCTATTGATCGCATCTACAAGATTGATATCTTCACGCTTAGGGAAAATAACAGTTGTGATTTTGTTTTTCTTCACTAAAAGTTGACAGTTTCAACTTTCGATTCTCAAATCTCGAGTTGATAAACTTCTCAACCAGCAGAAGTTGAGAGAGCAAACTTGAGATTTTTTTATCAAATGTAATGTTTTTTCTTAAAATTTTTGTTTCAAAAATTTTTTAATGCTGATACGAAACATTATTTATGGAAAATTAGGATTTAAACTGAAAAATAGCGAATAAAATGGCTCCTAGAAATTTGATTTTGATTTGATTTTGTTTTACATAACTTCAAAATTATTGAACTTTTCGAATTGAAGTCAACTCTCAAGTTCAACAACTCTCGATTTTGCTTCAAGTTGAGCAATAGTAAAGAAAACGGCTCTGAGCTTATTTATATGATCTGGAAAACTCAAGTTTTGTAACCATTTGAAATCAATATAAAGCCGCGATTTAAAGCTTCCAGACTTTTGAATTCGTTATAAGAACGTATAAGGCTATACAACTGTATACAGTAAAACCCGCTTAAGAGAAACGGCAAAATGTTAAGTCCCTTTTTTACTTAAGTGGGTTTTTCACTTAAGCGAACCCCATTCAACTGAAAAAAATATTTAAGGGATCAAAAAAGTGTTTCAGATAAACGGGTTTTTCACTTAAGCGAGTTTTACTCTTTTCCCATTTTGGTTATACCTCTACTACAACATTTGCTTTAAGCTCTTAGACTTAAACTTGTTTTTACCAATTTCATCAACAACTAAAGCCATTTTTTCGAGTTCATCTGGACACACATCCGGACAATGAGTGAATCCAAAATAAATTAAAAGCCATTTGCCCAAAAACTCTTCAGACTTTCTGGTCTTTCCTGTGCAATCAATTAAATCCCATTTACCACCAATTTGTGCTTTACCCAATTGCCTTTTGCGTTCTCTCATCATTGCCTCTTCTTTTTCATTCTTCACATAATACATAAATCCAAGACCTCCAGCACCGAATACCGAAAGAACACCAAGACTCTTCCATGATATTGGGCCTTTACCTTTAGTTGGATTGGTGGCGTCGGATTGATTTCGTACAAATTGACGAGGTGGTACACTGACTCGTTTAGGTAGTAAATTTTTATTGCATGACACAAGCAATCGATTCAGATTCCTGGACATGATTTTTATTTTTTTTATCTATTACAGAGCCGGGTGGAGACAAAAAAGGTTAGGGTATTCATAAGTAAAAAAAGGTTAACTTAAAAACTAATATGATTTGATGAAGGCAAGTTGTGTAAAGTTGAATAAATGTGTTTGATTATTTTATTATTTCAGAAATACTTACCAGTATTTAATAAGAAATGCAAAAAGTTTTGAAAATACTATTTTGAGTTATGAAAACACAGGAGAAAACTGTGAAGTGAAAAAAAACGAAATTTTTGACAGTTGTAGATATCAGCTGGAGCATTGCCAGAACAAAAAAGTTTTCTTTTTAAAGGCAGGAACACATGAAACAGATTATAGAGCGCATTCAAGTTTGTGTACAAAGGTAGTCGGATAATTTTGTGAAGTATTTTGTATTTTGTAAAACGATTATTTTTGAAATTACTTGGTTCAAATGCTATAACATATTACTACTTCAAACTTGGTATGCAGCAGTTGTTGGAGGGATTTTTGGAAATAGTTTTTTTTGGACCAAAAATAGCGGTACCTGTCATATACCATTATACATATATGGCATATATATATATACCATTTTATAAAAAAAATCAAGTACTAGTTTTTAAATAAAGTCTATTTTGAAAAAAAGTTTTTTTCAAAAATCGTTACTAACGGTAACTCCCATAGAAGCGTTTTTAAAATTTCAAACTATCTTCCAAGTTACTAGTTCAATTTTAACGAATTTTTTTATGCAAACAAATTTATACCTATTTTAAATATAAATAAAAAAAAAACAATTTTGAAAATAATAATTTTTGGATTTTTAAAAAAATTTTGAATTTTTTTGAAACGTGACATTGAGTTTTTTTGAAATTAAAATTTTTTTTTTCAAAAAATTATTTAACAATTAGTTTTTTAAAAAACGGCTCTAACGATTTTGAAAATATTTTCTCTAAAAATGCATCTTTATAAATGAAATTAAGCTCATACTTCTTTTTTGGAGCTCAATTTCATTTAAAATTTTGTTGAAGATTGAATTTTAAATCATTGTTATACATTATACCAAATTTCTTACGAATCACGAATACCGATAATTGCTTGCTTTTATGACTTCCGTATCGTCTACTTGCCGCTCACTTCGTATTACGTGATAGGTCCCTGCATTGTGATCAAAATGTTTAATAAAAACAAATATTTGGAGAGAGAGAGAGCAACCTTGACCAAGTGGAGCCACGAGCTTTTCATTAAAAATTTAAATTAAAAAAACCAAACGAATTACTGCACATTCTTTCTATGCTATACCCCATAACTATGTCCCGAAAAAGACGACCGATTTTTCCATAAATTCAGCAGACGCAAATATCGGTTAGCCGGAATTGGAAATTCCAGTAATAAACTTAAATTCTAAATAAAAAATCTTCTAAACTCACAACTATCTGTTTATAAGTACCTATGAAGAAAATCGCTTTAGGGGTTTGGGTTGTAGTTCGGAATAGACAGTCAGACACACAGGGATACAAACAGGATTCACTTTTTGCTTATTCTTTATCATCGTTATTTCATGTCTGATTATCTCGAATTCGATTTTTCTTACGAAGCCTAAACTTGTCCTATAGTTACGTACTCGCTTGATCATAAACACTATCGGTCTGTTGGTGATGATGATGACTATTGAAAGCTTCATTCTTGATGATTATTCGAATCTCAAAACGAACTTTAAACTCACAACATACAGAAACTGGGTTTTATTTTTGATTTTCTCTTGATATGCAACAACTCTGTTTGTTAAACGAGTCACATCTATATGGTTACCAGGCGTGAATTGAGGAAATTGTATTTATTCGGCTTGTTTTTTGTCGTCAGTAGTTAGACGGCAGACCCACATGCTAAATCAATTCTATGGAGTTTTAATGGTATTAACAGCACAGCATAAGTCCATTTTTTTTCGAAAATGATTTAAGTATGCAGAACTATTTAACAAAAATCTATTTTTGTTTGGTCTTAACAGCATAACTCTAAGTAAACTAGTTCCAAGGATATTCAATGGCCCTAACCACACCTAACTCCTTTTTCTAAAGTTATGTTTGATCATAATGGCATAACTCCAACTTGTGCTGTTTTGACCAAGCAAAAATTCTTAAACTTTTAAATAAGTGTTTGGTCAAAACAGCACAACTCAGTTCCTTTGCTTTTTTGATCAATGACGGAAATGACGGGAAATATTTTAATCAAAAGTAAATAGCGGCAAGTCCGAAAAATTTAAATTCTTAAAAAAAAACTACTTCCAATATTGGCACTAAGGACACAACTCAAAATAATCTTATTCTTGTTTGGTCAAAACAACATATCTCAATAAAAACATAATAAATACGCTTAAAAATTAATTTTTTTTATCTTTTTTGTGTAAATATTATTATTTAAAAAAAAATTGCATTACATTACAATTAAAATGCATTTATCTCAAAACAACGATTTTGGACTTATGTCGTTAATACCAAACTCCATAGAATTGCAACATCAATTTTACTCAAACAAAAAGTATCCTCTTTTTCGTCATTGAAAAAATGATCACCGTTCCATATACTACATCTCTCACAAGCAAAATCATAAATTTTGAAAACGGTTCTAGGACAAAACTTAAGCAAATCAGTTGAGAATCTTTACAAGATATCCCACGACATTAAAAAGAAAATAAAGAACTTACATGTTTTTTTATATATTTTATTTTTTTCCTTAAAACAACAAAATTGTAGAAAATTTTATTTCCCTTCAATTTCATCAATAAACTTTCGGCATTTTTTCTTCAATTCTTTCACCGCTTCAATAAAGATAACCTCAGGTTTTAACGCTCCCACAGACTCAACATTAAAAATATAATGATCTCTGATGCGGGACATTGTAACTGCCTCAGCCAATTGTGGATAACGATAAACATTACGACTACATGTATCATATCTAGCATCCTTAACGAATGCAACATCATTATCATCGATACCAATAACTCCGGGTGAGAAGCATTTCTGTAAAAGGAATGCTTCTTTCCCTGAGATGGTTCGATTAAGTTTGATTTCTGGCAATAATCTATAAAAAGCAGTTGCAACTGGTGAGAATTTAGCATGATCTTTACCAATTCCTTTAACTGCCAATAATTTCAAATCGAATTCATGTCCCGGACGCATTTGACTTATTAAAATATCATCATGAATTGGACCAATATCTGATTCATTGTGAACAGTTGCCTGCTTACCTTTCGGCACCCATTTTATCTGACCCGAATAGATTTTGTGGTTCTTGTAGATTGTATCGAAATTAGCCGATTCTTTGACATCTTTGCGGCGAGTACATTTGATTTTTAATTCAAATTCGAGGGTGTCATTTTCTGTGCCAAATTCTTCGCTCTCTTCACTTTTGTATTCAAAGAGTCGAGGATCGGCTCTCAGCGGAATCAAACCTAATCGATGGGCGAGGACTTCGTCTTGAATGATTGAGGTGTTGTTGTAAATGTAAACCTTTTCGATTGCCATGCTGGGAACTTCACTGAGCATGAGACGTCTGAAGGCGTTGGCAATGCCAGGATGAACTCCAATCATATCGAATTCTAATTCATAGCCTTCATATCTGGTAAATGAGAAGAATTAAATAAAGATTTTGAGATTCTTTGGTGATTTATGATGAATGAAATTACCGCACAACAACAATTTGGAATTTTTTCTTGAAAGTTTCCAAATTCCATTCGTCATCAGCTAGTCCATAGTCGTGGGGATCTTGTTTTAATTTATGTTCGTCGAGGTAAAGTCTTGGTTTTCTTACATCTGCCATAACTTTAGAATTAGGAAATTTTCCACAAAATTAACTTTAAAATAAAAATTTTAAAATAATAATTTTTTTGTGTTGCTCTTCTGCTTGAATGGATGACAGTAGAAAATAAAAAAAAAAAAACAACACACGTGCTTGTCAGGCAAAAAGGTGTGTTCGATTCAACTTTTGCATTCACAATAGGCCAGGTGCCATAGTTTTTTCATTTTTTTTTAACAAAATTTGATCATACGTTAACGTTTTGACTATTTCTGTCTCTATTTAATTATTATGAAACGATAGGGACACATAGCAACCATTCGTTAACGAACGTATGCCGCAATTCGACCCCAGGCTATTATATAATCCACTTCGTTTCACTGTGCGCATCCTGACAAACGAAATTCTTTTCTGTGGTAAAATATTTGGAGAGAGTTTTCAATCATTATTTTGTCATGACATTTATTAGGGTTTTCGGATTATCCGCATAAGATATAACGCGTTATATATAACGCGGATAATCCGAAAACCCTAATAATGTCATGTGTTAAAAACCGCGGATAATGATCTATATGGATCATGTGGGATAATAATAGCCTTTTCACACCAAACCCAAAAACGCGGTTTATGGCAAAAAGTTTTCAAAAACCTGAAAAGCGTTCACACCACAAGTTTACAGGTTTTTGTTTGACGTTTATAATGTTTTGACATCCAAATGTCAAGTTTTCAGTGGGATTTATTTATTTTTGTTGTAACAACTTGAGTAACAGCTTGAGCTCACAAAATTGATCAAATAAAATAAACTCTGACAATTTAAATACAATTTTATTTATTTGGTCGTTAAATTATGTAGTTTCATTTTAATATAGAGAGAATAATAAATTGGCCGCCTCTCAAATTCTTTAGACAAAGTTCCAACAGGAACTCCTCATCTTTGGTCCCCCACATCATTTTTTTTTTTTTGTTTTTTTTTTGTGCTATGCCATTTTCTGTAATTAATGAAAGAAATAAAAAAACGAATTTGATTTATATTATCAAAAAAAATTAACAAACCGCATTTGTAAAACAACTAGTTATCTTTGCCTGTCAGTTCTTTTTTTTTTTGTGTGCTGAATTGTTGCTGAATTTCTCAAAAGGTTTGTTTGGTTATTTCGTTTGGAGTTGAATGTTTTCATTTTCAGGTTTTTGACGAGTTTAATCAAAAACTTGTGTTTTACGAAAACTTGTGGTTTATGAAAAATGTATGGAAAAACTTGTGTTTTTGATATAGGTTTTTGGGGTTTTTCGCAAAAACCGCGTTTTTGGATTGGTGTGAAAAGGCTATAAAAAACGGCAGTTATTAGGGTTTTCAGGACCAACAATTTTGCTTCTGTAAAGCTTTATACAGGCTTCTTTTGCTTCTTTAAAGCTTAATAGAAGCAAAATTGTTTGTTGGGAATGTCATGTGTTAAAAACCGCGAAACTTAAAAGTTACATTATTTGTCACTCAAATTCAATTCTCCAGTTCATTTTTCTTGCCCCGAAAGAGTTTATTTTCGACTTTGAAAAATGTTTTTTTCACTTCAGCAGCATCATACTAGGCTTTAACATTTTTTCTCTTTTTTTTTAGTTTTTTCTGTGAGCTCAAATTTTCCAAAAAAAAAACAAAAGCTACGTTGATATCAAGTAAGTGAAACAGCACTTTTTTTATGAAATAATGGAATGACAAAATCGAAATTATCGCAAATAATTAACGACAAATTAAAAGCAAATCTAAAAAATTGTTTAATGTCGTTTTCTATTGACGAATCTCAGAATGAGATTTGTGAATCTGACAGCTGAAAGGGGGGGGGGGGGGGGAGGGGGCGAAGAGAGGAAATATTGAGATTAAAAAAAAAAAATGACAAAAAAATTAATCTGAGAATCAGAAATCTGAATCGGGATTTTTGTCAAGATTCACGCATACAAACACACGCACTTTCACACACACTCCTCTGTTTGACATTTGTCTGAACATTTGTTGTGTTGTTTTATTTTTTTTATACGCGCAGATTTCGTACACAATTACAAAACTACATTTCATATTCTATTTGCAGTGGAAAATCTGAGATTTTTACACAAAAATCTCCAAAGACAATAGAAAACGACATATGTATATAAGAAAAAACAGTGTCATCGTGTTTCGGGTTTCGGGTCAAAGAATCTTCAAATCAAAAATAAAATCAACTATTGTGACCTGCAGCTAGCCAACAAGTGTCACAAATTGTGAATATGTATTTGTTCTCAAAATTTACAAATGTCACCGGCAACGAAACAGCGATAAAAGTTTGTTTAATAAACAAAAAAAGAATTGATTAGTTGTTAAAAATTAATTATTTTCAAATATAAAAAAAACGCACACAAAATTCCAAACACCAAAAAAAAATGGATAAACGATACGAACCCTCGAAAGACTACGGCAGAGTCAACAAAAAACCAAAACTCGAGATAATTGTTGGGAAAGGTCGTCCCAATCAGAACACAGCGGGAGCTCCAGGAACCTCCAGATACACAGGTAAGTTTGAAAATTTCCAACAAATTAAAATTTGACTGTAGACAAAATAGAATAATGTTGTATCATAGCAAAACCAGCAAGTCCGCCAAAATCAAGTCCCGATGATTTCTGGGACGATGACGATGATGAAGTCTTACTCATGGCATCGCAAGTTGTTGAAAAATCCTCCGCACATACTGTCCCATTGTCAAGTCAACCAACAAGAGATTTTACTTTTAGTGAATTCGCTCCAAATACCAAATCAACAAGCACCCAAAAGTATTTCGAACAAGATGTTCAATTGTTCTCTGAAATGGATGATGATTGGGATGATGGAATTGTTGAGAAACCATCGGTATTCCTAACAAGCCAAAAACCAAAACAAACACCTGTTTTTAAGGTTCCTATTACGGTGGCACCTACTAAAAGGCCACATCAAGAGTCTGAGAGAAGTGAACGTCCATTTAGTAGTGATCTCATTAAATCTGCCACTCCTCTGCTTGGACAGTCTCAATTACCACAAACTGGGAGTACAGGTAACTTCAATTCGAATCCGATAAGTCTGTCTCAGCCGAATGTCCTTAACAAAAACTCAAATCGTGAGAAAGCCCACGAATGCCAAATACAATTTCTTCAAAAACGAGCTGACACTCTGAAGAAGGAAAACGCCAAGATTACCAAAGAATTGGATGATTTTCGCAATAAAATGGAAAGCAAGGATGGCGAGGTAAGAAATCTCGAACTGTTTTTCAATCAAAACAAATTCATTTTAATTTTCTAAACGGACTTACAGCGATTTTTGATTATTCAAATTAATTAAATGTTATTGTTTGACGTTTCGAGAAGATTCCACTTGTGGTCACGGGTAAACTGATGGCTTGTGGGTGGTAGTTTGTTCTTCTTTACTTGTCATACTCTCTTTCGCAAATTGTACCGGTGTATGTTGACTAAGGTGGCATTTGCTGATTGATGTTGTGATTGATCTCTTTTATTGTGCTAATAGTCGTTGTTTTGCATTAATGTAAGCCTAAGAGCAGACAAAGCTTACAGCATCAGCTGTACCAGACAAGTTGAAACTTTGATCGCGGTTGAAATTTGTTAGTAATTTTATTTCATTCGCTTCAGTTACTAAACCTGGTACATAGAACCTCTCTTTGGATCGATTTTGCCACAGAGATTATCAAATCTGATAAAATATTGTTGTAATTAAAACGTTCATATATTGCGGATTTGGTGACTTGGTTGTTTTGTATGGGCTTAAAATGTTCATTCAAACGACTTTTTATTCCTCGTCTTGTTTCGCCAATGTAGAACGAGCAACAGCTACAGGGCACATAATATACTCCTGGATTCTGCAGGAGTAAGAGGCTGGATTCTGCAGGGCAGACGAACTTGCCAAACTAGGAACAATTACTCCTCTTCAACCAGAAAGGAACAATATAGGAACACCTATCGCTACATGTAAACTTATGCTAAAGCAGGACGCTTTAAAGAAAACCAACCTCAGATGGACTCAGAGTAATACTTGCCTAGCTACTAAACAAATATGGCCTTGTATAGACTTGAAACGTTCAAAGGGTTTGTTAAATTTAAACAGAATGCATATTAGCTCCACCATAGGTGTCCTTACAGGACACTGTCTAATAGGTAGACACGCAAAAAGAATGGGCGTGTTCTCCAACGATTTCTGCAGAAGCTGCATAGATGAAGAAGAAGAGGAAACTGTTCAACATCTTCTGTGCACCTGCCCTGCTCTCTCTAATAGAAGAAAACTCCATCTAGGAGAATTCTGCTACGAATACACTAGCGATCTAGTAAAAACGGACGTTAAAAATCTATCTTCATTCATAAGAAGCACCGAGTGGTTCGGCTAGTGAGTTCCAACTTGCTAGTCTTTTGTGGTATCACAATGAATCCATAAGGGTCTAAGTGTGTCGGGTAATTTGCCTGACAGCCACTACTACCTAACCTAACCTAAGAGGCTGGTGGCTTCAAGATGCATTTGATACCATTCTCTATAAAATTCTCCCAATAACCTCAGAGACACCTTCTGTAAGGTAGAAAAGCTCTTTTTTCGTTGCAATCAAATACAGTCTGTGTGTCTTTTGATTTGGTTTTCAAAGAACGTTGTTTTGAATTGTATCCGTGTCAACGTGTTGTAGTTCTTCATTTAGATGATCATTTGCCACATATCGTATTTACTCTATTTATAAAATAAGATACAGGGAGGTGAAGTTTGAAAGGTAATGATGGGAGGTGGCATGTAAGTATCTGTCTGTGTGTGTACTTTTTCTGTAGACAGTATGACCTATCGTTCCGTCTGTTTTTTTTTAATCTGTCCCACATCTTAAGATGGTAAGGAATTTTCCGAATTTAAATGGTTTAGAAATGTTTCCACTGCATTACTTTTGAAGATACAATATGAATCATCAAAGTATCTCTTCCACATAATTTTGGTTTTACTCGAGATGTGTTATTGGCCAGTTCTTCGAAATATTGCATTCAAATTACCGCTATAACCGGAGCAATCAGTGAACCCATT
Source organism: Episyrphus balteatus (assembly GCF_945859705.1). Taxonomy (NCBI): domain Eukaryota; kingdom Metazoa; phylum Arthropoda; class Insecta; order Diptera; family Syrphidae; genus Episyrphus; species Episyrphus balteatus. Next base: position 23,655,425 of record NC_079134.1, on the reverse strand, counting down.
GCTACTCCATCAATTTGCAGATTTTACTTTTGATTGTACAAGAAATATAAGGAAGTAAGACACAAATCAATTTAACTTTTGAGTTTTAATTGTACAAGAAATATCCGGAAGTAAGACCCAAATCAAGTAATTTCAATTATTTGGAGTAGTCTTCATAAGTGGGCAATTTCGATTTTATAATTGTAAACATTTTTTTATTGGTACATTTGTAAATAAAGGTATTACATCGAAACTAACCATTTTTCTTCAACATTTAAAATTGTATCCTAAATCATAGAGATAATATGTTAAGAACTTTTAACGAATGAAAAACTGTAATTTATTAAAGTCTTAAGACGGGTAGCTAATTTTTTAGCTAAAAGAAATTTCGGAGAACAATAATTGGTCTCAGTAGAATACTTTCTTCATGTACCTTCCAATGGCCACGATGGGCAAGATGGTATTATATTTATTTTATTAATTGCCGATTTGTATTCCTTTGTTTTTAGTCTAACTTTTCTTAAAACTCTCGCCGTTGGATCATAATTAACCTCTTGATACGTTGATACAACTATAATCTTTGGCATCAAGCACAACCGTACAATTTCTTTTATCTGCTGGAAGAACACTCAACTCTGTGTCTAAACTCAACGATTTTCATTCTTTTTTCGTGATGTTTGGTTTTATTTGTATAGCTTTTCTAACAAGAACTTAAACTATCAATTTTATTTTTGCGTATACACTCATCAGCAGTCCCTATTATTGATTTGGTTAGAATATTTAAAGGAGTGGGCGCAGTTTCAACCGCGCACTGTACATCCACTTGCGCACTTGCAAATCCGTTAAGAAAATTAAAATAAATATGTCTAACAATCGCAAATATAATAGCTTAAAGTCCAAAACAAATTCATTCCCCTTCTCTTTTCCAGGTCTCTTTGCTGCGCGATGAAATCCGTCATTTGAAGCAACAAATTCAAAATGCCCAACGCGAAAAGCTCCAATCGACTGATGTCGTTAAAACTGAATGGCAAGATAAGATCAATGAGCTGGCCAAGCAAGTTGAAGCTCAACAAACAGTCCTCGAGTTCAAAACAATGGAAATCTCAAAACTCAAAATGAATCATGGTGACGAATCGATGCGATTTGATAATAGCATGAGGGAGAATCTTAATGAGAGTACCACCGCACAACAAACTAACCTTCGCACAACAACTTCCAATCGCCGTCGTATGACACAAATTCAAAGTTCTGCACGTTTGACGAGGAAAATTCCGACAGCATGCAGTATTCCCATTGAGATCTTCGATCAATCAATAGAAAAGGGGAATAGCAAGTTCCGTAAGGATGTATTCCATCGAGAAATGGAACGATTACAGTTTCACATGTCTCGGGTGCAATACATCAGTCAGTTGAAGGCAAACCAGCGAACAGAGTTGGCTGAAAGTGTCATTGACTCAGCGAAATGTGTAATTGCAGAGTTCTGGACGTATGTCCACAGTTTGGAGTACAACAAACATAGTCACAGTCTGCCATATCACTCATATGACATCATCAAGGATAGCCGACAACAGAGTAATCGGTGTAGTCTCTTCCAGGCACAAGTTCTCTTTCAAAATGAAAAAGCAATTAACCTCCGTCGGTACATTGCCGGATTGAGTGTAATTTGCAAATTGGTCCCAGAAGCTGGAGCTCTTTTGTTCTCAATTCAGAACAATGACTATCTTCTTATCCAAATTATCATCGATGGATTGAATAAACTTGGATTTTCGCATGAAATTTGTCATCATTTTGGTGTTGTTGAATCATTTGCCATGCTCTTGGACACTCTGTGGGATAATCACTCCGAAGATGATGAATATTTGGAACACTTGATGAGTTTTCTTAAAACCCTAGTATTTTGCAGGCCAAATGCATGGGCAAGCAAATTCATTACACTGTGTTTGCAGAAATTACCAAATACAGCTCGAGATCAACTTTGTGGCAATGCACGAGGTCCTAATTTTACTGTATCACAGACAATCTATAAATTCACAACAGAATCATGTGTTTTGCAAGTCTACGCCTGTCTATTGGAGACTGCTTTTCCAGCCAATCAAGAATTGTGTAGAAATGAATTTAAATTGCTCTCGGAGATTTGTTACAATCATTTGATTTTTTTTGCGAGTTGCTTTCCATCACCACCACCACGATTTGTAATTGATATTTTACCACACGATGATGATTTGGATGAGGAAGGTTTGATGAGTCAACAGCCGGTAGTTAATATTAAATGCCAATGTTATGTGATGATGTGTAGCAGTGTTGTTAAGTTGTTGTATCAGGTGATGCGGCAGTGGCAACGAGTGGAACGGAAGCATGGTAAGAATGAATTATATTTAAAATTTTTTATTGATGTTCATCTAGCAGATATTTAAACTTCTGATTCCAGAGCTCTTTTTAAATTAAAAAACACCTTTCAACTGAGCCCCTTAATGCACAAGTGTTTTAACTCCAATTTTTCTTGGTTTGAGATATTTAACCCTATCGTGACTTTCGCGTGACCAAATTCCACTCGGAAAAATTGAATTTCACTTTTCCCTTATCGTGAGTTTCGGGCGAATAGTTGTTCACGGTCCAAAAACTCCACGTATTTTGAACTTTTTTTTTGGGTAGGTACATAATATGTTAGGTAGTCGACATCTCTTTCCTCACTTGAATTTTTGAGAAAAATTTAAATTCCCTTTGTGTAAAACTCACAATAGCTTTTCAAATACCGGGCGAACAAAAATATTTCGGGTGGAAAAATTTTCACGTGAAACTCAGAAAAGGGCTGTGCCGTCAGCTATTAGGGGGCAGCATTGACTGCACAAGTAAGTGCAGTCAATGCGGTTGCTATGGGAACTAGGATTTATTCCGTTAGTGCATTTAATATGCCTAACTAAAAAACCGAAAATTAAAGTTACATCACTAGTGCATCAAGGGGCTCAATTGTATCTGCACCTGAAATGAGATGTTGTTTGATTCAAAAAATATAGCGGTATATGCGCCAAAGCATCATTCAAAGAAATGTTCTGGTTTGCTAAGTCTACAGTTAGCTAGTTTGAATTTGGATGCTTTTTCTAAGAATAAGACTTCGTTTGTTTCTTGTACCCTCTGGTTTATCGCTCATAACTTTACGGGCTGGAGGGTCGATGTTCATTCGCTTTATTAGTCACAGCGATTCCAAAAGTATAACGCGTAGCTTCTTAACCTGTGACAATTCATGGAAAAGTGTGTGCAGTTGTGTCTTCTTCACCAGAAAAAAAAATGTTAGTACGTTGACCGGTACGATGAAAGATTGGCAATTGCGTTGACCGAACGAAGACGAAGTTTTTGGTGACTTCAAAGAATTAACGCAAAAGGCAATCTCTCTTTTTGTGGATTTATTCTTGAAATCCCTTTTCAGTCGTTAGAAACAGCTTGATTTCTGTTATGTTATTTGAAAAAGCTCTACTCGTCTGGTCTCACTTAGGGCAACCAGTTCCGTAAGCTGGCTACAATCCGCTGTGGATTTGAGCCTCAACCAACAAGCTTCACCAGCCAGCTCTCGTGTGGTCTGCTTTTGTGCCAATAATATGGCACGGTAATGTACGAGTATTTTCAAGTGTTAATTTTATTGAATGTTAACTAATTTTCAACATAACCTATCCATGCCTGAAACATCCCTGCCATTCTAAGTTAGATTAAGTTATGTTTATTTAGCTTGTGTAAGCCTTCTAACCCCAAAAACAAAATAAGCAAATTTATAGAGGAAAAACTCCTTATTGTTTTCTTCCAGAAGTGAAACTAATTGAAAACATTGCCAAAGTTGGTGTCCGGCTATTGCACACTATTTACATTCGTTATTACATGACAAAACTTTTTGACCACAAAGGCTATCTTACTCGACATTATTTATATTTTATTTGTAAATATTGGCTAGAAAGTACGGATTTGCTGCAATTCAAGGAAACACACCGTAAGAACTAACAACAAATACAAAATTTAAAGAAAAAAGATGTAAATGGTATATTTAACTTTCATTTTAGGAGAAGCTTTAGATCAACTTGCAAGCTCTCACATTATAGAAATAAAATCACAACCTGAGGAAAGAAATACATTTAAAGTCGATAGAGATTTGAAAAAATGGTATGAACATTCTGGTGATGTTGCAAATGAAGCAATGGATTGTATAGATGTGGATGCAGACAATCTTAGTGATTTCATGAAACTACGCATAACTGAAAGAACTTGCAATGCTGAATTATTCTTTAAGAGATATTAATTTATTTGTGTGACAATTTATTTTATATATATAAAAAGTTATTATTTTCAATTAGATTAGTTTTTTTTTGTACTATGGAAAAAAACTTTAAATATTTGATATAAAAAAAGAAGAAGAAATGAAATGTTGTTGTTACAAAAAATATGTATTTATTATTTGTGTAGTTTGTTTTTAAAAATATATATGATTGCAATTAGCATTCAATTATTTGAATGTGAATTAAAACTATAAAAAAATGTTTGTTTTTTGTTTTTTTTTTTTAATACTGTAATAGGTGCTTAGTTAGGTATATTGGTACACCTCTACGTACAGGACAGTCTTACCATACCTCTGGTAAGTAGGTATCTCCATAACGTAAAAATTTACTGCTTAGATCAACTCAAATCCGAAATCAAATTTCTATCGGCTTGCGTTTTCGTGATATTCCTTTTATAAAATCTCAATAATCGATTTTTTGGTACTTTTAAGCTTTTCCCTAGTACCTGTATCACCCAAACTGGAGGTGAATTTAATGAATTTAAAAAGTTATATAATAACCAAGTTGGAACTTGTGTGCTTCAGTACCTACATTTTTAACCAACAGAAAGATGACCGCCCAGGAACCAATTCAGCTTTATCGAATGAAAATGTCTTTGGTTTTTTTTTTGAAAATAATATTTTGTATACCTGACTTGGCGCACATACAAATCGCATAAATACTACTGAAGCAATGGTATTAAGCATCTAATTAATTGCAACAAATGCTTCAGAACGCAAGAAACAGGAACATTTAACTTACTACAGTAAAATAAATTAATACAAACAAAAAAATATACAACATATTGTGATTTATTTGTTTCGTTTCCGATTTTAAGTACAAAAAATGTGTAAATGACTACTACTACACGTTTATAATAATAATATATAATAATTATAAATGTATACATAAATTTGTATCTAAATTAAGTATGTATTCTATTTATTAAAATAAATACGTAATATTTAAAGGTATGATAAAAATGCATTAAACTTGTGTTTCTTATTTTGTTTGTGTATAATATTTTAAACGCATCAAATGCATTTTTGTTTGTAAAAAGCTAAAAGCTTCTAAAATTTAATAATATTTGATTTTCTTTGCGCTTTAAAAAATGCCTTTAATTGTAAATGTATTTTGTTTTCTAATACTTGAAAGTAATTTTTTTTTTGTTTTGTTTAAATATTTTATTACTACTAATATCTTTTCAGAAAAAAAAAATTAATAATTAAAAACAAATTAAATTTCTTAAAATTTTTGGTTTCGTTCAGTCCAAAATGTTTACATAAAAATAAAATATATTAAATTACAAATTATAAAAACAAAAAAAAATATTCCACACTACACACACATAAGTAATTCTAAAGTGTTGTTATGAGTAAAATTCATTTCGATACATTTTATTATTATTTAAAATTAATCAAGTGTCATTTCAATTGAGTATAATTATATTTATGTAATTTTTTTAGTGAATAATAAATTTTACTTAAAATAATCCGAAACACTATTTAAAAATTATCCAATAATTGTAAGCATGTTAAAAAATAATTCGAAAAGAGAGAAATGTTATGATTACGAAAATGTGATGGGTAGGCTTTGTTTAATAAACTTTGTTTGGAAATTTTAAATTTAAATTACCATCTTAACGGTGTACTCTTGCTGACGTAACTGTTGGCGCTAAATAAACAAAAGAAAAAAAAATTAATTTAGTTTTAAATTCAATTTCCATTGCATAGAAAAGTTAACCTTAAATAACCATTAATTAATGAGCATGAGGAATAAGAAATCAGGGATAAAAATATGTACAAACTCGCCATTAAAATTTAAATTGCTGTATTGATATTTAAAGTGATGAAATTGCATTCGTATGGCGTTGATATTTTTGATCAAATTTAACATATTCTTGGGTATTTCTATTTATCTCTTAAGGGGAGCCACTATAGAGGTTATTGCAATCTTTTTGTTTTCATATTTGTATAGCCTATTTTAAAATAACATATACACAGATTTCAGAACATATTTCAAATAGTTTTTTAAGTTATAGTCATCTGAAGAGAAAAAAATCTGCGTACGATGCACAAATTGCCTTATTTAAATATTACAGTTCTTATAGTTTTTTAAAGGAAATTATTTTGGCCAGTGTATTTAAATATGTATAGTATACGTAAAAATAAATACGTAAAAAAATGGTACAGAACCGTTTTCTTAATTTCTGACTTATTCATAAACGATTCAACTGAATTAAAAAAAAAAATTGATACAAAATCGATTTCGCTACTGAAAAATTTAAAATAAGTAAATCTTTGGAAAACACATTTTTGTATTTAAAAAAAAATCAGCTTAGCTGCAAGCTTTTTCTTACCAAAACGAATGTTAATAATGACACAAATATTACGTACACGCCACAGTGTACTTCATTTAAATATTTATTTAATTCATAGTTCAAATAAATCCATTCAATTCGTTGATGTGAACATTTCCTTTACCGCTAAAGTTTCTTCAGACTTATCCAAGAATGGATTATGCGGACAACTGCCATTACCAGAACCAACATAGAACGCAATCTTAATATTTGTCCACTTTGTTTTTGTCATATTTCAAAATTCAAAGATGATGCTGAAACGGATTTAAATTACTTTTCCAATGCCCTAGGAGTCTCGAAGATAGAAATCACCCAGTCGTTCCGGTAACCGTAAAAGCCGCCATACAAAATATATGAGAAAATGAGTTCTTAAACAAAAATTCCTTGAATTTTTACTTTGTTTTAATGTTTTTTTTTGTATTTGAAGAGATAAAGGGAATCTAGCAAAACAAAGGTCGTATAAATCGGCTCAATCGCTCTTGTAATAAATGGTGTAACTAACATGACTTTGTTTTATATATTAAAAATGAATTGAAAAGAATTAGTCAATTCACGAGGAACAAAAAAATTACAAAATGTGTTTTTTGTGAAAAAGTGCATTCCTCATATGTTTATAGCTTCCCGATTTTTATTTTCTCATTGGCGATTTAAAAGTATCTGAAAAAAGAAGTCAGAACTCAGAAGATCATCATTGTATTGTGCAAAGGCCGCTTTAGATCAGCAGATGATTACGTATACACCGCAGTGTACTTTATTTATTTGAAATCGTATTTATTTTATGTGTCCGTGTAAGCTTAACTTCTATAATTTATTATTTTTTTTTCATTGTTTTCCAATTTTGAGCTTTTAATATAGAAAATGTTTTGATTCCCCCACCTACTAAGTGTGCAAATTCTATTTACTTGTGTTCAATTGCTACTGGGAAGGTGAGGATATGTTCACAGTGCAAAGTATAGGTAATTCGGTTGAAAAAATGCAACCCTGCAAAAATTATCCAAGGGCTTGCTTGCTTCACGTGACCAAAAATATTTATAAAATTTTTTCAAACAATTCAAGAAACAGAAAAACTGAAAAATGTATGAGGATGTTGTGAGCTACAATAGTTCTAAGAAAAACACAAACAAAACTGCATAACAAACTATGGTGTACCTTAAAGATCAGCAATACTTAGTTTTTCCTTTTGTGTTTTGTTTTTATGGTTTTTTTTTTTAGTTTCAAAACGAAAAGCAGACATAAGTTTAAAGCCACATAATTGTAAAGAAAATGTATACAAAAATTTACTTACTTAACAGCACCAAGAGCTTGACTAGCACTTAATGTAATTAAAGGTGATAAACGTTCCAAAAATCGTTCATTATTTCGCTCCAGTTCTCTTTGATAATCTTTCTGATCGGCTTGAATGAGATTACGATTTTTCTTCAAAGCATCTGTACAACGTTTGGCAAACTCTTTAAAACACAAACGTAATTTATTTTGATGTTTTGTCGGTATAGTCACACCATCGGCTAAACCAGATAAGAAAACTGTAGCCATTTCCATTGGACCTTGATTGACCGTAGTTCCAATGCAACCTTGTAAAACCATTTGTAAAATTTTCGGATCAGCTGGTTCTTGTTTTGTTGCTGCAGCTAATTCTAATGTCTTTTTTTGAATATCCTCAATTGCTACTTCAATCGGTTCCAAGATAACCTGTTGTCTACTTATGACTTGAATGCGGGTTTTCACGTAGGGGAAATGATTTGCTGTGGTGAGGATTGTTTTACGTTTGCATTGTTCATTCAATTCGCCATGGGCTTTGCCTCCTTTGGTGAATGGAGTGGCAAATATAAAACGTTCTGAAAATAAATAAAAGGTTAGACAAGTTGATAAATATTCAAATCAAATTTTTACTTATGTTAAAATTCCTCTCGAAATAGGTTTCCCTGTGACGCAATTCGAAAGTTTCAAAGTATGGCTCGACATAGGTTATTTGAATATAAGCCTTGTCTGGATCCAGAGTGTTGACATCCACGTTATTGGAGTCCTTGATAATATGCACAGAGTCTGGACCAAATCGATCAGCATAGAAACTCTACAAAAAACAAAAGAAACAATAAGAAAAAGCTTAGAATTGGAAGTTCATTTGGAAAACTCACCTGCAATCGACTGAATATCTCCGGCAATTTAGTCAAAGTCGGTTCCTTATAAATAAACTCCTGTTGATCCAAATCCCCAAATGTCGTTCCATAAAATCCAACCCGAAAATACGTCCCAAACACACGCTTCCCTTGCAATTGTGCAATTCTATTGAAGGCCTCTTGCAGTTTACCATGTACCTTGCCCAACTTCTGGAAATCACGATTCGCCTCGCATATGGGTATAAGTATTTTCAAAACCTCGTTCATTGCTTCGTACATTCCAGCAATTTGGAACGAGTTTGCAGCCTCCTCCAACAACGCCTTCAGTCCGATCTCAGTAAAATGATTGCCCAGACATATACCATCTTCACCAGGACTTAAAACATCATCCGATACAGCCGATTCCATGAGAGCATTTGGAGTGACTTTTTGAAAACTAACCGCTCCAACTGGCAGATGAGTTTGTGATTCCAACATACTCAAATATTCTGCTACCAAAGCAGCACTATGTACATAACACATTGCAGCTTCGGTATGATTGGCACGTTCACGGTGTTTTTTAGCCATATTCTCCAACCATGTCAATCTTAGATCGGGATTATTTTGATAACCTTTTGCAATGCGATGCATTAAATCTAATAACATTTCAGGATCTTCTTGGTATTCTTTCATTTTGACTGTATCCGAGAGGATCATATGCAAATTGAATAGTAAATCTTGAACTTGTTCTGGAAATGAAGTGTCCTGAAGATCGATATCGGACTCGGCATAGACTAGAATTGTTTTTAATGCTCTGCGAAGGGACTGCTCGCTGAAGGAGGAGCTTGTTCCCACCAGCGAACTAAGGGACATGGTAACTTGCATTTTAACACGTGCAAAGTTCTAGAATTTTTCAAAAATATACAATTGTTTTAAGGAGAGTAAAAAGTCGGTTTAAAAAGGTGATGAGAATGAAAATGACAAGAAATGAAAAGACAAATGAATGATTTAAATAACTTCTTCGCACAAAGCTCCTGAATCCACCAATGTTTCTAATTCATTAAAAATTAAAGAAGAAAACGCAAGAAAAAAACAAAAACGAAAAAAACCTTTGATTACTTACATTTCCAATTTCAAAATTCTGTCTCATCAGCAGATACAGCGAAGCAGCAGCTTGTGATCTAATTCCTGGCAATAAAGATCCACAATGTTTCAGCAACAACAAACACAAATCTGCACAAATATCTGTCTCCTCGTCGAATAGTAAATTGGGGAATTTAAAGATCAACGAACGTTGTGATGCAAAGAGATTTTGCAAAGAGAGTGTACTTTGATTGCGAGAGAGGGCATGGAGAAGAACCTTCAAAACTGTCCTCAGAAGATTATGATGAATTTCCGAATTAGTTGCCACTTGAACAATGATTTCTAGAGCATCCAATGTAACAAGTATCAACTCGGTAGCCAATGATCCTTCTATACAATGAGTTATTTCAATTTCTGGTTCAGCTTTGACTGGAGTATCTGAGAATTGTGACCTATATGGCATTTGATCTTTCCGCCAGCGGAGTTTTTCAGTTGAATTACGATCTTTTCGACGATTTATCAAATCATTACGAGCCGATCCGGTTCCCCGAATATATTCCTCAAGTTTCTCTTTCATGTCGGGAGTTTTGCGAAAACTTTGAGTGTTGTTTCTCTTGACCATCGGAAGGCGTTTCTGACCTCTATATTCAAAACATGGAATACACCAGTTGAGAACTTGTAACATTTGATGAACACGATGAGGACTTAAACCCAAAACCCAACGATAAAGGATTGTTCTTTCCAAATTCTTTATCACCCATATGAAACAAGCTAGAAGATGTCTTGTATCTTCAGTGTTTAATTGAGACTTGTTCTTGACTGGATCGGGAACATACGAATATGTTCGACTTCCCGAAATGGCATAAGCAACCTCGGGACTTATAGTTGTTGTAGCAATTGGCTGATGTGGTCCTTGATAGTCTTCGAGAAGGCCAATACTATGCAGACGATCTTGTGTGTCTGTGAGAAATTGATGCAACTGTGGAATTGTGTCCATAACAATTGCCAACAAAGGGATGTATAAAGATGCTACACGAGCTCGTGCATCTGAATCACTATATCTCGAGTCCAAATCATGGGATGTCATTAAATTGCGTATACATCGAATTGCTTTACTGTGAAGTGCTGGATTTCTTCAAGAAAAAATAGAAAAGGTTAAAAAAATGTATTCCTGGATTTTTATTTTGTTTTGAACTTGAGAGATTTCTACAGGTGGAAAAGGAAGCGAAATAGCAAGGGAGTGTTTGGAGGAGATAAAAGAAAGACAGAGGAATTAACAGGGGAGAGAATCACGATGGGAACAAGGAGGGAAGAAATTGATGGAAGGAGGGCAGGGAAGGAAAACAGTCCTATTTGAGTGAAAACTCCATAGGAAATGCGTCGGGAGAAGGGCTCCCAATCAAAGAGTTTAGGGAAGTTTTGCCTATTTTTCCTTTTTTCAAATTACAACAGAAAAAGTAGTAATATTCTTGAAATTTTAAGATTTTGAGCCCTTCTCCCGGACACATTTCCCCGGGAGTTTTTATTCAGAATAGGGTTAAGTATGAACGAACACGAGCGAAAAAGTGAAGGAAGAAGACAACAAAAGAATGAAAGAGACGCACAATAAGAGACTAAGGGCCAGTTGTACATACGTGGTTCAGCCCACCGATTTCGGGGGATTAGCTGCGGGTCAACTTCGGTTCAAGCATGGATGTGGCTATTTTTACATATGTGGACCTTGCACCATTGCTAAACCGGAACCTTACCACCGTTTTCAGAAGATAAAAGTTGCTGAACCACGGATTAAATATTTGTACAACTGGTCCTAAAGGTATAACAGGTGGTATCAAGAAGTAATTGCGTATACATCGTATTTCTTTCCGAAATCGTTCTATAAATAGGCTTTTTGCGTTTTTGGCCACAACTTTTTTATTAAAAAAAAAAAAAAAACTAGGCGATTGCCATTTATTTTTTGAAAATCGGTCCATTATTACAGTGGTGACGAAAGTCAAAAATTTTTTGAATTCATTTTTTTAATGTTTTTTTTTCGTTTTTTTGGCCATAACTTTTTTGTTTAGAAAAATAAAAAAAAAAAAACAAAAAATATAGCCTCTAGATTTTGATAATACAAAGCGATTGCTTTGTTTTGAGTTTTGCGACTTTGGTGGCTGTCCAAAGCTCTGCAGGCAAATTATCTGCAAAGTTCAGGATCATAATAATGAACGAAAAAGTGAGTAACTAAGTTTGGATGAAGAAAATAGGAGAGGGGAGAATAAGAGGAAGGGTGAGGAGGAAGTACAACTTGTAACCCTTAGGTGAATCAAAAAATCTAATACACTACAAATACTTACGAAACTTCCAAAACAGTAGCTAGCTCACTCAGAACCAGTCCGACTAGATAATGTTGCTGTCTAAATTCAGCATTCAAGTCTGCTTGCAAAGCTTTGTCAATTGATCCCTACAAAATAGAGGTCTTTAATATAATTCAATAATTTCTAAAAACCGTAAACTTACATAAGAATTCTGACTATTATTCGAATTTGTGCTTGGCGTTGGACTAGTTGGTGTTGGAACAGTTGTATATGGAGTAGCAAATGGTAGATTCAAGGCAATATAATGCTCATGACTGCAAACAATACGCAAGAAATCTACTTTATAATGCATCAAATCAGGAATAGAAGAATTCTTTGATATCAAAACTTTGTAATAAGTCTTAATCAATCCAAAAACAAATCCTCTATCCATGATGTTAAATAAATCGAATATAAAGAATCCTAAACTAGCATTTAATGACTGTGCCAATTTCTGATCGATATTATGATAACCCACAACTTTTGTTGTCACCAAATGTATTAAAGTCGATATATCGTCAGTAAATTGATGTGGAAAACGACTTTTACGTGGAGCTGTTAAAGCACGAGTTAGATCTAAATGTTCAATCATTGATTTAATCATCAATTCAAAAAGAAACCAAGAATTTTTCATAGCCATTTCGGCTGCATTGCCACTGGCAACAACCCAATGAAGAGCCAGCTCTTCGTGTAGCAAACGAATTTGTCCATCGCGACCAATGTAAGATGGAGAGATTTCTGCTGTTATTTCTTTTCTATCTAAACTTCTTCCAGAGTGTTCGTGCATAACGTAACCATCATATCCTGATACCATCATTTCTTCAGCATTGCTTCTACTGTACGTGAGTCGTCTCTTTCCACTGAATGGATGAAGAATTTTTGTTTGATATTGCACATAGGTTGAAAGAAGACTCTGACGTCCATACTGATCCACAACGATGTCATCTGAGAGAATCTACAAAAGGAATACCATCAGCAGGCATTTAAAAAAATCAAGAAAAACCAAAACTAACCGAAAGATTCTCTGAAACCATACAAAGAACTTCGAAAACATTTGAGCCCATCGATAGAGTTTGTCCACTGATCTTGTAAGTTGTGACCAACAATTCAATAAGTTTATCCAAAACTATTGGAAGATTCTTGACCAAGGGTTCACGATCTGCATTTTCAATGTCGAGGAGGCATTTTTTCATTTCTTTTTCCATGTTGCCTTCACCAATGTGGGGTGGAACTTTTTTTGATTCCAGAAACTCACAAGCCAGGAAGAATCTTAAAATAAATATAAATTTAGGACCCACATCTCCTCTTGTTAAAAACAAACTTACCTATCAAGGTAAGGATCTAGCGTGTGTATAGAAGTAACAGCATCAATTGTAACAGTAAACACAGGACGATGATTATCTAACCACTTGGTACCAGGTAAATGTACATTTGGTGGAATAAATGAGTAATTTTCCGGTGGTGTTTCAACCATAACAGGTAAATTAAATTCACCAACTCGAAGTTTACCATCTTCGAGCAATGGTATCCAAGTATAACCAACTGGAGTTTCAACTGTGGTTTGCATTTCTTGTGGTTTTTTCTGACACGAGACATGGTAGAGAGTAAAGAGAAGATGATGATTTTGTTTGATATTCGCTGGGAGAGCAACTTTTATTTCATCGTAAAATGCTGGACATTTGTTGTGATAATTAACGGCAGTAAATGCTTCAGAGCTGTATTCGGGGCAGGAAGATTTAGCAAAGATAGCTCTGAGGGCGTCGTTTTGAGTTTCGCCAGCCATAAGTTGGATGCGTACAGCAATGTTACGAGCTGAACCAGCACGAGATGAAAAATTTAACTCTTTTGGAGCGATGAAGAGGAGATTGCGGTAGGTGTAGTGAGGGATATAGATGGCACTTGAGGGGAATTCGAGAATTTCTTTGACTGGACGAGTGTTGTCATCTGAAATAAAAAAGAAAATATTTAATGGCTATAAAAATGAGTTTTCAATATTTTATATTGAGAAGTTAATAGCGTTTTCGTTTGGTAATTCTTAGAACGTTCCGGGACTGTCCGATCCGGAATTCCAAACGAAGAAATTTGGATACTTTTTTTTGATTCTGAAGTTTGGGTTTCTTTGTATTTGTAAAACGCCAAATAATGCGAACGCCTGATGAAAGTTTTATATTGTTTAATTTGTTTATTCCATAAAAAGTTATCGTTTTTTTGTTTTATTTACTTTATTTCTATATAATTTAAAGTTTGGAATAGTTAAAAATCTCAATATTCGAAAATGAAGAACAAACAATAACATTCCATTACTTTGACGTCTTAAGTGTGAACATGTGTTCACACTCTCTCTCTCTTTTCGGAATTAGAACTGTCATTGAGTGCCAAACGAACAGTTTCAGAATCGTTTAAATGAATTCCGGAGAGTCCCGGACTCATTTTTATATTATTGAACTGGTATGTGATAAAAAAAAAACATTTGCTTTGCATGAAAAATGGGTACGTTTTTCAGAACTTGATAAACAGCCATATCCGAAAATGCGCGATGTATGTAGTATGTTATGTACAGTGAGATCTGTATATCTACCTTACTGCGGTTATCATGAATTCCATTCGTATCAGAATCTTTTTATGAATCCCGAAAAAACAACCACAAAACCAATTCGTAATGAGAATTTTTTTTAATTGTCCATTACGAACTGATACTGAGATTATTTTTTTCAGATGCGTTGCAAATTTCGGATATGAATGGATTTCGTGATAAGACAGAATAGACATTTTTTTAGAAGGCTCTTATCTAAAATATTATGTTATTGCTATTTTTCATGACCTTTTAATTTCTGAAACATCTTATAAATACAGCACACAACAGAAGTGAACGTAATGAAAGGCAATCGCTAAGTAAAGCTTTTGTTCCCACAATCTTTTCATTGAAATAAAAATATAAAACCTTAGTGAGAAGTTGACCATACTGTGACGCACAATAAAAGTACCGCTTTTATCTTCTAAGTGTTAGTCAGCGAGGAATTTAGGTAGTCAATCCTCGTTGGTTTCGCAATTTATTTCCATGGCAAGACTGCTAAGGTGACTTAAATACTTTTTCTTACATAATAAGATTCTAGCAGTGATTTTTAAGAGGGTAATACATCTATTCTATCCATTCGGTACTTTAAGGCAATTGAAATACATTTTCGAATTTTCGAAATAAGGTAGATTTTTGAATATACGTTATATTTCTAAACAATGTTAAGTTTTCAAAAGAGGAAAATACTGGCTTTAATGTTTTGAAAAATTAGTTATTCATAAAAATATCCTTCACTAGCCACTACTTTTTGCCATCTTTTAGACGATCCACAAATTAATCCTATTTTTTTTTTAAAGAAACAAATCGCTTCTGGAACTATCGCTTATCATAATTAATTTCATATTTATACTCTTGTTACTTATTACTGTTAGATCAGATAGACAAAACTACCAAAACATTTTTACATGATAGAATAATAGAGCAAAAAATCAGCTCTCGTTTTTGAAATATTACAGTTAGAAAATAAAAAAAACGTTTTTTGACTACTTTGGATGTTTTTTCTTATGTAACGAAAATTTTTTAAACATACATAAATCGTAATGATTACTATAAGAACTGTTTCCTTCTGCCAAGATCTGTTTAAATCCGATATTTTTTTTTTTATTTTCTTCTTCTCTTTTCTTAAATTCTCGCACTGTATTTTATATCATTTTAAGGGTATTCATATCTCCTTGATGTGCGCGTTAGTTATAAAAAAAAGTGACTGGGATCAACCTTTTCCGGCCAGAACTTGATTATTCAACAAACAACAAAGATTAAAAGATTTATGTTAAGAAACTGCCTTCAATATGGATTCATTCATGGCTACCTTTAAAAAAACTAATTCAGACAATAATTATTACTTAGACAAAACTTATAATTTTACAGGTAAATGACATGAAGTTTGAGTAGGTAATGCACGCAAATCAAATCGACGAGTTATTGAGTAATTAACCGTATCTATATTCTTAATTAAAGGAGTTGTTCTACATTATTCTTTGTTTGATATCAAAAATAATAAAGAGCTTACACTCTCTCAGTTAAAATTCCAAAATGCATTTAATTTAAATTTTCTTACTCGGATATGGTTCCACTTTGGCCAATTCTGGTGAGAGAGCACATTTAACATCTTCAGGACATGGTGAAATCTCTAATTTAATAGAACCAGGTATACATTTATATTTCTTCATAACCGCTGCTGGACGCTTCAATTCTGGCAGAAATTTATACAAATCTTCATCTTTCATTTTATCCGATTCCTACAAAGAAATTTATCCAATTTAATAAAATTTATCTATAAAAAAAGTATAATATGTATTTTATAATGACAAAAAACCTGTTTGAAAAAGCTCGACACAGTTATTGTAATTGGTCTGAATGTCTCAATGCTATTTGCAAACTCATCTGGCGACCATGAACGTCGTTTTTCACTTTTCCGTTCGAGAGAACCTCTTCTCGTCAGAGTGCCACTCATAACATTTGCTTTTTGCCGAAGCTGATCAAAACTACTTGTCGATGATTTGCGATCTAAAAAAGACAACATTTATGCAAATTTATAATAAAAGTAAAGTAAACGAAGAAAAAAACCAAATTTACCCAAACTATTCGAACTCGAAGCGGTCCCCATACTGCTATTCTCTTTTTCGTTCTCAAAATTGTCACCATTAAACACATTCGTAAGATATATTCCTGTCCAGGCAAAAGGCATCCTATATTTACCCAACCTCTCACAATAATCCGAAGCATTCGATTTAGCTTTATCCCTGTATTTATCTTTGTCATCTTTCAGATAAGGTTCAACTGAATCCTTAATATCTCCCTGCAGTACTTTCTCCAACCGAATGACTAGAAACAAATCATTACTCGGATAGGTTATCTCAAAGATCCCCGTCCGACTCTGCGTACTAACATCACTATACTGAACATGTGAATTCAACATTCTCTTCAAATTATCCGAATTCATGTCAAAGTAAAAATTCTCAGAAATTTTCTTCCTTTCTTTGGCATCGTAGATTGCCATCGAGGCAAATATCGGTTCAACTTCCAACTCCAATCGCAACTGATGACATTTCACATGTATTCGATGTCCTTGATGTTCGATTGGCTTCTCAGCTGGCAAACGACGTTCAATCAAATCATCTGGATCAGCTTCAGGATATAAACTAAACAGAGATTCTTGTCGATCATCCTGACGACGTGTTTCGTTGGCTTGGTCGATACTTTCTGGAGGTAGATCATCGAGGAGATTTGGTATAAGTGGATCATTGACAGAGCGACGCAAATCGAAGCTTGCCCATGATCCGCGAGGTGTAAGGGTATCAGTACAGGATGAAACCGAAGAGAGACTGGCAATAGATTGACGACTACTCGGTGTGCAGCTATCGCTTTTGTCAGTGAAGCCATCATCAAAGGAAGCGAAATCTTTATCGATTTCGAATTCTTGTTGGAAATTCGTTGGGCTAAGTGTACCACGATCGATGCGTTCTCGTGTGCAACACGAGCTCGAGTAGTGTCGTTGGGAGTATTCGACAGTTTTCCAAGGTCTAATGAAGCAATTGACACATTCCTGGACATGGGGAGGTAGTTCAGTTCTAGAAGAGGGATTGGTCAGTTGAATAGGAAAAAGAAACAATTATAATCAATAAATTGGGCAACGTTAATATTGCGTCATTAAGTAGGGGAGAGTGGGGCACATTTGAACACTGTTTATTAAATTTTAGTTTATTAATCTTTTTTAAAATTAATTCGATATTTTAACTCGTCTACACAATACCTTAAACGTCAATGGCTTTCTTTGATTCCCTCAGCTGGCTCAAATTTATAGATAAAAGGTGATTTTTATAATGCTGGTGCATCATTTCAGTTTTTTAGTTGTAACAGTTAAAAAAAAATTGGTGCGTGATTTAAAAACGCAATAAAATTTTTGTTAATGGTTAGTAAAATTGGAAGTAAATCACGGTGAGTTTTTAAATCAATATATTGATGTTAAATATTTAATCAACATTTTATGTCGCTGCCCCAGTTGGGGTACATTTGAAGAAGTGTATTGGGGCACTTTTGAACATGTTCAAAACCGCCCCGATCGGTTTATATTAGACATTTTAAAGAAACTTTAATGTATTTTTTTTAATAAATCTTAATTTTCTTAAAATAAGAACAATAAAACTAGCATTTGAGGGTAAAATTAAAGAAAAATGGAAATATACACACATATTGAAGATTTAAAAAAATGCCTGAATACTTCAAGTTCTACTAGGCTGATCTCGATGAGACCTCGATTATAAGCGGTATAGAAATTATAGCCAATCTTCCTACAATATTTAACGCTCCTGGTACATGAATACCAGCTTTGTTAAAATTTGCATTTAATGTTTTGAAATATAAGTTGAACACAGAATAAATCTATTCTACTCTGTGAAGCATAAATGGATAGTAAAAATTCTATGTTTTCTAGGTTGTTTTAAATGAATTTTTGTTGTTTTGTTTCAACTAACAACTAAGCGTAACAAATGAGAAAAAAGCGTAACAAAATAAAAAAAAGTCATATAAATCGAATCTTATCTTATTTATTTGAAAGCTTATTTATTACGAAGTCTAGCAGGCTGCTGCAGCGAAAAGTGGTGAAATGAAATAAACTAGTAGAATTTTCGTTTTTCAAAAAGCAGAACGAAATTTTTAGTTTCAGCCTATTACGAAGCTGAAACCAAATTTTATCAACGAAATCAAAATTTCAATATGCTTTCGGTTTTTCAGTACATAGCTGTAGAAAACAATACCGGATTATGTGGAGAGTTTTCCTGGCCTGGCGTATTTTCTGATATTTTTTCTTGATTTTAATTTAATTTTGTTTTTTTACTTTTGACAGAATTCTCGATGATATCTTTTCGTTATCATTTTAGCTGTCGATTTGAGGTCTAACAAAATTTAATTTTAATTTATTATTTTTAATTGTGCCATTTTTGTGTAGGATTTTTCGTTTCTCATCAAGGTTTGAATTGATGAAGTTAAAAAAAAAAACGTTCTACTGGAGGCGGAGGGGAACTATTTACAAGGTTTAATATCTTTCTGAAAAATAGCCATGTATTTTAAACAGTTTTGTCTTCTTGTATTGTTAAAAGATATTATAAATCCTCAAGAGCTTTTAGAATTCTATACTCATTTTAAGATTGATAACTGTTACTTTCGAAATTAGGTGCATATTTTATTATAATATTTTTTATTGGAGAATAATTTAAAAACGAAAAGGTATATTTATGAGAAGAATTTCTTGGCTAGAGCCAAGAAATTATAATATTAACACATTATAATATTAACACATTCAATTTTCCCTTCATTAACTCCCATCAATTTTGTCCTAAGCAAATACAAATATGTATACAAAAAATAGATTTAAAACGTTTTTACCATAAACAGATCATTTTTGCCTGCAAAATAGTCAAAGTTATTGCATAAATTGTCGAAGAAAAAAGTGCTTCTGGTTTAAATTTTCAATCTATTTTAACGAAAAACAAATAAAATTTTATTGAAAAAAGTGTAACAAAACGGAATAACGGAATGGTAACAAAATTATTAAATATTTCAAAAAAATTTTTTAAAATGATTTTTGAAAAATGTAAGTATTTCGTAGAAAATATAACTTTTAGATTCGGTTGATCTTGTACAAAATTAAAACTATTAAGTGTATTCAACTAAAATTTGGAGGACTTACTCCTCATACTATGATCTATCATATGACACTAAATATGTCCTTATTATTTAATGTTTGTTCACATTTTATAATACTAATTTACAAAAACTGCAAAAATATTGAAATCCTGCCGTTTTTAGTAGATCGCGCATCATCAGAAACATCTTAATTAGAGGAAATGTAAAACCTCATAACAAATTCAGTTGAAAAAGATTACCTTACGTCAAAATCTTGCTTCGAAAACAGCAAAAAAGTCAGGTTTTGCGGTTTTCGGGAACGGGAATATCTAAAAAACCTGACGTGCTTGAGCCATTATTGGTTGAACATCAAAATTTGATATAATTATTTCCTCTAACTAACCAAATGTTATTTGAAATCGGAGTTCAATACTACTGTTCAATGTTAGTAAACTTTGCATAGCAATAAACCGAACATATTTCGTTCAAGCAGATGCGAAAGTAAAAAGTGTTCAAATGCGCCCCACTCTTCCCTAATTAATAGTTTGGACATAAGCAGTTTTAATTAGATGATACCGGGTGCCTATTAAGCAACTGGGTGGCGGTTTCCTAATATAAATATCGACTTAATGGCAAATGGAATCTTACATATTTTCTTTTGGCACAATGTGTTCCACAGTACGTATTTTTCTGGGTATTGTCTTCACCGATACATCTCCTGGTGGGAATTCCAGAATTTGTCTCAATGGTTCTCGACTTAAAATACTTGAATGTTGGATTAAAAATTCTTCATAATCCAATGGTTCCACTGGTTCAGTTAGACAAATCTAATTTATCCCCAAAAAAAAAGAAGTAAAATCATTATGACTCACATAAAAATAAAAAAAAATCAATAAAAAACCCTCCCCACACAGGAGGAGGAGAAAAAAAAAAACTATTTATTTAATTCCATTTTACCGTAGATGAACATAAAGAAGCAACATCCGATGGTTTTGTAGTCAAGCCACAGCTAACGACGTTCTTTCGCACTTCCGAAGCTTGTTGCCTATACGAGAATAGAATTTATAATTAATTCATAATACAAAAATGAATTTATGATAAGGCCCAACAAAAAGATGATTGGAGTTATGGCAGACAGGGCGAGGTCCTCCAAAAGCCACTTACTTTGATAATTTTTGAGCGAATTGTCGTTGATTTGTAGACATTATTCACTTAATACTTATAATTACGATTAGAATAAAAATTATTTTTTGAATGAGATTTTCATAAAATTTTCAACATTATTATCAAAATTATTGTAATAAATTTTTTTAAATAAACGAATTTTGTTTGATTTTTCTTGTTTCCTTTCAACCTTGACTGACGTCTTCGTAGAGAGACGCCATTGAAATGTCATTTTTTGTGTGGAAAAAAAGAAAATGGTGGTTTGTCAAAAATGACATGTGCTGTGAGAATAGACAAAACGCACGTGACAAATTTATGTAGTAGTGTTTTGTTTATATTTTTGTAGTGTACAGATAGGAATTCGATTGAAAGTGTGTGTGCTGTCAGGGATGTAAACAAAAGTTTTAGTACACACAAATGTAATGTAACGTGATGATTTGCCGTGAGGTTAGAATTTTTGAGATTTTGAATATTATGAAAATGTTACGTTACTGAAACGTTACATAGAACTAAAAGTAAAGAAATGTAGTTAAAAGAATTCACATTTTTAACGGTTGGTGTTTTGTTTTTAATATGATAGTTTGAGTAGTAGTAAAACAACAAAATTTTAAATTGTAGAAAAAATCAGGGGCTGTATTATGTACAAATCGCTGGCCGAGAATTATAAAGGCTTGCCCACACCGGAGGGTACGCGGTAGCGGTACGGATAGCGGCAACGATATTTGTATTAAAAAATTCCACACCCGAACTTGATGTGTCAGTTTGGAATTTTTTCCATACAAATACCCGTACCGTTACCTGTACCTCTACCCCGTACCCTCCGGTGCGGCCAAGCCTTAAGGTTGTATGTTTTAAGGTTTGGCCACACCGGAGGGTATGAGGAAGCGGTACGGGTAGCGGTAACGATATTTGTATGAAAAAATTCAACATCTGAACGTTGATATGTCAGTTTGGAATTTTTTTCATACAAGTAACATAACAAGTAACCTCTACCCGTACATACAATCCGCATACCCTCCGGTGTGGCCAAGCCTTTATGGAAACCGCTGCAGACATACAGCCCTATATTTTTAGGTTTTATTTGGGCTTTGATGATCTTTATTTTTGGATGCAATTAATGAAACACTAATTCATGTTTTTGTTACCCTACGTTTCGCCGGTTTCTCTCCAGCTTCCTCAGGGGATTTTTTTATTTGACTAATATAACCAAAAATACAATTACAAATTAGATTTATACTATTTAAATTTTTGTGTAGGAACTTACTTTTAGTGGTGGAAAATTCAATTTTAGTACATTTTTATTATTGTTGTTTGAATTTAAAATTTTAAATAAATAATTTAATAAATTAACATGAAAAACTAAACAAAACACTACAACAAAAACTTAGAGCTATTAGGTGTGTTTTTTTGTTTATCTACATAGATTTTGTGCAAAAAAACGACATCGGGATTTTTGAAATCCATGCAAACATTTGGCACCACTGAACATATACTTTGGCAGCTGTCTGTCAAAAATTTTGCTTTTGTTCTTTTTACTTGCTCAATAGGGCAAGTATTGGTTTCGTGTAAAAAAAAAAATTCGAGGTTTTAATCAAAACTAACATTACGATGATGGAGAAGCCCAAAAAAGTGGGTTTCGTCATGACGTCCGTCGGTCTGTGCGTCGGTGCGTCGGTGCGTCCGTGCGTCCATCTGTACAAGTAGCTACAGCCTAAACGAGTGGACGAATTTTCTTGAAATTTGGTATGGATGTTTTTTTCGTAATTTCCAAGGTTGGTTTTTTTTTGTTTTTTAATATCTCGCTTAGAACGTATACCTCCCATACAAAATTTTCGAGTTATTGCAATTTTATCGAAAACGGCTCTAACGATTTCGATTAAATTTAGCACACGTAATGCTGTATATAGTTCTAACATAACTGCGTTTTTAGTTTTTCTCAAAAAATACGGATAGTGGAAATATGGTCTTTATATTTTTTTAAATCGCGGATGTCGGCTCTTCCCGTACATTATTATGGAGTTATTGCAATTTTCTCAAAAATGGCTCTAAGGATTTTGATAAAATTTTGCATACGTAATATTCAAAGTAATTGCAGTAAAACTGCGTTTTTAGTTTTTCTCAAAAAAGTCAAGTCAAATAAAAAAAAATTTTATTTAACTAACATTTGGCCTCCTTCCCCTACATCAACCAAATTTCTTAAAAATGTATATAGAGGCAGCTCTAATAACCTACAAGTAAGCCAACATAAAAGTGCTTTGAACTGCAAGAGCAAGTACGTGCGGCCCCAGTCGTGCATTTTATTTAATTTTAGCTCCGAAGTGGGAAGGCCATTACATCCATGTTGGATGCAAACAAAAATTTTCATATGGCCATGGCATCCATGTTGGATTCAAAAATTTTTTTTTTTACAAAAAACCAAAAATTATCTGTATATTCTTAGCTACATTATTTAAGACCATGACCATTAACATAAGTTGCGTCGTTCTTGTGTTATAAGCGTTTGAAGGTAGCCATATTGAATTTTTTTTCGATTTTTTAAAAATCAAATGTGAAAACTTTTTTATTTTTATTTCTAATTTTTCGAAAAAAGTTTGGTAATTTTATATACATATCTGTTCAACAATCTTATCAGGATCCATTTAAGACTTTTATCTGAAAAGTGCATTGCGTACCTATATCTCGAGATATTAACATTTCAATGCAACCATGTCAAACAAATTTTTGATTATTTTTTTCTAGAGAGTTTTTTTCAAACCTCGTTTTCTCCGCTTTTTTTTTTTTGTTAATATTTTCAGATATTTCTGTATGAACACAACAATTAAACTACCTTGGCACTACTGTTTTTATCGAGAGAAAGTAAAATCTGGATAATTATCTGGATTTTTCAAAAATCTATACAGATAAAGTTTTTGTTGTTTTTAACACGTAAATTGTTTTGATTTCAAAAATCTCGATGTCGTTTTTTTGCACAAAATCTATATAGATAAACAAAAAAACACACCTATTATCACAATTTCTTATCACAGACTTTAATTTATGGCAACACTATATACGCAGCTGATTATCGATGTCTTCTTGATGGTTCATCATGATTCTCAGCCAGCGATATCTCTATCTTTTTCTACTGATGGAATGGAGACAGCAATAGTCAAAACGTTAATGTATGATAGTAATCGTATCGTATATGTCTCACCTACCCGACTAACAATTTTGCTTCTATAAAGCTTTATAGATGCTACCGTTGCTTGTATAAAGCTTCATAGAAGCAAAATTGTTTGTAGGGTAACTATCGCATTTGGGGTATAGTGAAAATAGGATACCTATAAACTAGTTTTTTTTTTCATCAATAGCCTGTTTAGGCTTCAGCCTAAATGCGAGGTAGGTAAAATTACCCAATTTCAGCTCATTTCTGTTTATACTTTTATCATTTTTGAATAACGCTATTTTTGGTGATGAAGAGTATTCATAATGGAGTAGGGGAAAGGTGCTAACAGTGAGACAGTGCGAACAGTGAGACAATCCATTTTTCTTTTTTCTGAATCACAGTAACGCTAGTTTGGGTCAAAACTTCTATGCCCCCTTCTGCATGTTTTAATTTGGTTTCGATTAAATTTAAGCTGTCTATTTTCCTACACCGGAAAATATACGGTTTTTTAGAAAATGTGCCGCTATTTTATAACTATGGGTGATAAGTTTAAACTGAGGCTTAATTATTGAAGCCTAATGCAAAGTTTCAGACTTATTCACTAAGCAGTTTTTCTGTTGTGAGGGTTTGAACTTTTGAGATGAAATAAAATACCATATTTCTGCAGCTGCTGCAAATGACTTACTTCTATTCATTTTTTTATGAGAAAAATCAAATTCTTTTGAGTTTATTTGAACATTTTTTAATAAATATCGTTTGAATTTTAGACAAACCAAAGAAAAATCAAAAAAATTTTTAAATTAGGAAAAATATCCAAAAATGGTACGAAAGTTTTTTTTTTCAAAATTAAACCTTTTTTTGAAAACTTTTCGTTTTTCTTTAATATTCTATAATTATGTCAAAAATCTAAAAAAGATCTCATGTCCGCATGTCCTAATTTTCCTGGTTTGAAGATAAGGTGCAGATTTTTAAAAAATTGAAAAACTACACTTCAGATATTTGTGTCAGATCAACATGAATAAGGTGCATTACTTTTCAGGGATGGTCAGATTGACTTGTTTGTGGGTTTTGTTTTAATCAGCGTTAAAAAATACCTTGAAATGTTATGTTGGTATACATTAGAATCTAAAGTTTTCTTATTATTTTTTTTTTTAATCTGTACATAACTTTAGTTTAACCTGGAAAATTAGGAATTGCGGACATGAGATTTTTTTAGAGTTTTGACAGAAGTTATAGAATATCCAAACAAACATAGAAACCAAAAAATTACCCTATTAGCACTAATTCCAAGATTGTACCAGCTACCAGGATGTTTTTAGTGCATATCCTAAAATTTCCCCTTTCTCAAAAAATACCATTTGTTCATATAGATTTATATATTTTTTTCATTGAATTGTTTTGAATCTTAGGGCCATATTATTCACTAGTTTAAAAAATACATCTGGATGTAAAATTGTCAAATGTCAAAAATAAATCCAAATCCAAAATAGTTATCCCGATTTTAACTATGAAAATAGTTAAAAAATATTTAAAAATGACTATTTTTTTTGTCTGTGTGATAGTCAATATCATGGATTTGGATTCATTTTTGAGATTTCAATTTCTTTACATCCAAATGTATTTTTTAAACTAGTGAATAATATGGCCGTTAATGATGATGGATATGAAAACCTTCATACAAAACTATTATTTTATATTAGGTAGGTACCTACATATTTGATTTATCTAAAATTTAAACGATTTTAATTAACAAAATGTTCAAAAGACTCAAAAGAATTTGATTTTTCTCATAAAAAAAGTTTATAGAAATAAGTCATTTAGGACCAGTTGTACAAATATTTAATCCGTGGATCAGCAACTTTTATTTTCTGAAATCGGTAACAAGGCTTAAGTGTAGCACTGGTTCAAGGTTCATATTTGTAGGAAAAGCCACATTCATGCTTGAACCGAAGTTGACCCGCAGCTAATCCGCCGAAATCGGTGGGTTAAATTCATGAACTAAGGCTGATCCACGTTTGTACAAATCAGGCACTTACAGCTGCATGGTGTTTTATTTCATCTCAATTTTAAAAACTTTGGTTTTTGAACAGTTCCAACGATTAAGCTATTTTACCGTTATTTCACCTTTCCCCTATTGGGTGTGTTCGTAGAGTCTTGAATTAATTTCGTGGTATGTAATTATCTCATGTCAAATTTGAACAACATTGGCCACTTTTGCAAAAGTAAAACATTTTGTTTCCGCTGACGCAATTGTATTATGAAGAAGAGCTAATACTCTTTTGAAACACCGAATCTAAATCTAGATTTCGAGTAAAAACCTCCAAATCTTAGCGAAGTCTACAAGATTCCCATACATTTTAAGTTTTCATATAATCTACTTGTTTTTGTTAGCGGAGGCGGAGCTGTTCTATTTTCTAGAACAATTTAAGGAAATAGAAAAAAGTTTTAACACTGACAGGAAAAACAACTTAAAATCAACGAAAACCACTTTGGTTTAACTATGTTTCAGAATAATTTTGCTTTGCTTTAAAAATACTCTCGTCTAAGGGAATATTTTTAAGAAAGTTGGCCACCTGTATTATATTCGGACATATTCTAAATAAAAATTACCAGGGAAATGGTTTCGGGAGAAGGGCCCCAATTGGAAAAATGGTGATAATTTCCATTTTTTTTGCTTTCCCCATGTTCTCAACCATTGAAGAACGAAATTCAAGCTAAAAAAATAATAAAATTTCAAGAACTTTTCAGTTCGGAGTTTTTTTTAGAATATGCCTGATTATAACGATTACAACTCAACTTCAACTTTTTGAATCGTTATACCTAAGAAACGGTGGGTCTTAGGAAAAAAAGTGTTATGACACTTTTTATATATAATAATCAGGTCTACAATTCTTGCATTGAAAATTTTTTGATAAGACTTACCGTTTTGCTGAAAATCGTTTTTGTGACCTTTGACCCCAAATTTAAATTTAAATTTTTTTCCAGGTCTCGGATCGATGAGGACTTTTTAGATATAATTTATGATGGTGTTTCCAACAATACTACCAAATTTTCAGCTTGCTGGGAATTTGTGTAACCTCACCCCCTTATTTTAGTCTAATTTGACCGGACTAATAAAATTAAATATTGAATATAAGAATTGTATTAAAAGCTAATAGTTTAATGTATTAACCTTTTTCAAAAAAATTGATTTTTGTTTGTATTTTTGAGAAATAGCCCAGTCAAAAATGAAATTATAATTAAGCCGGATCTTACGCACGATTTAAACTTTTTTATTTTGCCTGTCTCTTGTTCATTTAACGATTTTTTAGCAAAGAGGATTTTGACCATTTTTGAGCATTTTTGTCTACCTATTTTACTTAGACGCCATTTTATACAGAAAAATACGTTATTCAGTAACATTTATTTTATATTGCTTATCTTTTTATTTTACAAAAACAACAAATTGATTAAAACTAGAAAAAGTTGAGTTTTTGAAAAAAAATTAATATATTTAACGTTTTTTTTTTAATCAAATTTCTTTTACATTTTTGAGATTAGAGAGTATAAAAATGTACTCTTATTATTATCTTATATTATTTTTTGTATCAATTCCTAGGCATTTTCCCTTTTTGAAATTGCATATTCAATTACAATGTCTATTAAAAAAATTTAAATACTACTAACTTGCAAAGATGCTTGGTACATGCACTCTGGCCTTCATTAGCAAACAGTTTGTTCAGGCATGACGAATTAAAACACTCGCTATTCTCGTACTAAGAAAAGGGAGTTTTTGTTTTCCCCTTTTTTTTTTCTTATTTATCTTTGACTATTGATGAATCCAATTGAATATGTATGTATGTAAAAAAGAACACAAAAAAGTGTAAAAACCCATTCCAAGCCTTTATTTACATTTTGAAAGCAATGTATTACGTGATCAATCGAATGGAGTTTCCGCGATAAATTTGTTTGTTAAAGGGTGTCTTGCACTTTATGTACCAACCTATTCGTACTTTTCAATGCAAAACTTTTCCCATCAATGATATGACAGAAAAGGGTAATGTGGATTTTTTTCCCAACCGGAAATCTTTTGATTTTGTTTAATGGTTTTGTTTTTTTTTTTCAAATTTATTGAATTTTGAGAAAAAAATGCAAATTCAATGATTGATTGTCAAATATGTAGATTGCCTTAAGCTTGCATTATAATTATTTAATTTTTTTTTTATACAAAAAAAGTAAGATGTTTTTTTTTGATTACATGGTCTGTCATGAATTTGCAAATAATTATGTGCTCTTAACTTAACCTTGGGTCATTTGCATATCAAATATTTAATCAATCACAATAAAAAGTACTCTCTCGCCCCATTTTCTGACTGAAACAGTCAACAATAAACAACAACAACAACAACAAAACTTCCATAATGACTTTTTATATGTTAATAGATTCAAATTTGATTATATGTTAATATCTGTCAGAGTGTATATCCATCAACAGCACACAAAATTCCCATCACTGTGTGAACAGAAAAAATAAAAAAAAAATATAGTACCTACATATCCGACCTTCGGCACTTTCATATTTAACCCGCCAAAGATTACATTTTAATCTGTGAATATTGCCATGAGAGCGTGTAAACAAATAAGAGCAAACAAAAAAGTTTTGTTTTTTTTTTTTGGATTTAATTTGAAATCTTTTGAAGATGGCGCAGTTCAAAATTAAATATAAAATGTCGGTAAATCATTTTCGATTTCCGGAATTTTTTTTTTTTGTTATTGTCTTACTTGAGCTTTTTGTTCATTGGAATGGATTTTTGTTTTCATTCAAAAGACGCGTCCGTCCGTCGTCGTGATGTGATGATTAAAGAAAGACAGATCTTGAGATCTTGCAAATGTAAATCGATGATGTTGCTGATAAGTTTAGGTATGGGAAACGATTATGACCTTGTTGATGTTGATGATCTCCATCTAATATTAAATTTTTTTTTTTTGCATTATAGACTTTAAGAGAATTAGAGATATAAAATGGATTTTGACACATTAGAATTAGGAGGAGGAAGGTTTGACGTAAAACTGTTGACCTTATAGACGCAAAAACGATTTATAAACTTTTACTTTCCCTTGAAAGATAGACAAAATCTATAAATTATGTGTGAATCATTTTTTTTTTTTGTAGGGAAGTTAACGAGGATGCTAATGACATAGACAACATTAAACCCATAAACAGTGAATATTCATTATAAACATACACATGTCAAATCTTTCATATAAAAGTTGGGACAGAATTAGAATGTTTTTTTATTCTGGAATCACAAAAATAAGTAGAATTTTTTTTTTACTTTCTCCCAACTAACTTTGATATTTGTTCCCTCAAAGTGCTGAAAATGTCTTTTATAACATCTTTTCAGTGATTTAGCTTCCATAAAGGTGTTAAAAGCTACATTTTAACTTCGGTAAAGCTTCGTTAAGATTTCCCTCCAATGAGCAAAGGAGAATAATTATAAAAGTAAAATTCTTTATAACAATGACACTACAAGACTTTCCCGAAGCTTTGACTATCTTAATGAAAAAGTTGAATTGTAATGGAATGTGACTACATTTTTAAACTCAAAACAAAATACGGAAGAATGTGTCATCAAAAATTAAACAAACAAACTAATCTAAACAGCCAATAAACACCTTCAAGGTTATACAAATTTAACACTTCGATAGGCGATAATCAGCTTATGGTACCTATATTTTGGCAAAAATCTTAGATAATAATTAAAACAGAAAATATGACATGGTCATAAACTTTTATATTTGTCATCCTACAACAGCTGCTTTACCTACTGTTATTTCATTGATGAATACTTCAAACATTCAGATCTTTAAAGCATCTTCAGACTTTGGGAATTATAAGTTCATAAGTTATAATCGATTTTGAAATTTGTTTAAGACAGAAAAAACCGATTTCAACTATTGCATTGCAATTCAAATAAAACAAACCCACTCTAGTTCAAATATTTGTCAAATACTTTGGATAAGCACATGATTTAACCAGAGACACAATCAACAGTCATATAAGTAACACCTTTTTGACCATCAAGAGACATGATACAATCTTAACAAAGATTGACAATGAAGTGCGTAAACGGTCTGCAATCTTAAGATAAATAACAGACATGGGATAACTCAAGACTTGAAGAATTACTCAATTCAAAACCATGTTAGCTGTTTATAAACAGATAGTCTTTAAGAGTGTTGTAGTTGAAGTTTTATTGGAGCATGAGCACGGATTATTATTTAAGTTAACGTAATTAAATGTTGATTAATGACTTTTTTTCTTCCTCCAAGTTTGCTAGATTTGATGGATTGTTTTAGTTGTCACTATTAAGGGGAATTAGGAAACATAATTAAAGAGAAGTGGTGTTGTTATTAAGTCATTATTATGTGTTAGGTCAAGGATATATTTCTAGAAGGACAAAGAAACATAAGCATTAATTTAATGATGGAAGAAGAATTTAAAATAAAAACCATTTCTCAGATTTTTAATTAAGTGTTTTTTTTTTTTAGTGAACAAAGAAGATCCATGTAATTGAAAACTGTGACTTTACCATTTTAAGTCTTAAATGTTATCTTCGTTTAGTAATAGAAATTAAGAGAAGAATAAACAATAGAGCTAGGGCTCTCACAGTTCAAAACATTTGAGACTATGGTGAAAGATTTTTAGTTTAATAGACAGAATTAATTAAGGTTCGATAAAATAGGTTCCAAGAAGCTTACATTTCATAATTTTCAGTGCACATAACTTAAAAATTTCAGTAACCAAAAAACGAATATCTAACTTCAACTTGAATTATTTCCGATACAAATAAAGGATCATTTTATATCGATTTCGAAGTAAAAATTCATCGGTCACTGGGGTGTATGCGTACTATTTTGTATTTTTTTGTGTGGAATATAATATGTATAATTTTGAAATTATTATTAAAAAAAATTACTGTCATTTCATGAAACTAGTTGAAATTTGTTGTACATTTTTTTTACCTTTAAAACTATAAACACGGGAAATAGAAGTGGAACACTTGAGGCACTTATTTTGTATGAATGAATAACTTAATGAAATACACGACTGGTGTCGCACGTACTTGCTCTTATGCTTAAAGTCACTCTAATGTTAAAGCTTTTTATTCAAGAAAACTAGAAAAAATTTGATATTTTCAAGAAATTTCATAGGTAGTGTAAAAAAATAAAATCTGTTTTTATAATTAAACACCGTTTTAAATGATTTTTTGAAAAAAAAAAGTATGCCATTTTATAACTTATATAAAAAGGTATTTTTAGAAAAAAAATTTCGAAAATCGTAGGAGCCGTTTTTTTTTTAAATAATTTTTTATATATAAAATAATTCTAACATTTTTCAAAAAAAAATAGTTGGTATGCCATTTTGAAGAAATAATTAATTTACACATAAAAACTTAATTTCAAAACTTTTCATTAATCCGTTTTCAAAAAATTGATTTTCAAAAAAAAAATTTTGAAATATTTTTTAAAAATCCAAAAATGCGTTTTTTGAAAATTTTCATTAAAATCGGGTTAATATTGTACGAGATATTCAGAAACGAAAAAAACCGTTCTATGACAGGTACCGTTAATAACGATACAAAAAATATTTTTTTTTTATTTTAAAAGTTGGCTCTTATGTGTAATACTACAAACAAAAATTTTAATCAAAATCGTTAGAGCCGTTTTTGAAAAAAACTAACTTTTGTATTTCCGTTATATGGTAGGTACCGTTAGTTTTGGTCTAAAATAAGTAGGGGAGAGGGGGGCCAAATGTAACACTTTTTACTAAAACCGATGGTACTCCTACAAATTTAAAAATAAGTCAACCCAACCTTTTTTAAATAAAAGAACCACATTTTAACTGCAAAATCCAGCACAATTTTTTTTCAAAACCTAACGGTAATGTTGAAAAATAAATCTTCCAAAAAAAAAAATCGTGTTGTTTCAACCTACCCCATATACGGGGCAAAGTGTAACCCATACCGGGGTAGGTTGTACCAAGAACTAAAAATACGAAAAAAATAACTTTATTTGTTTATATTTATTTATTTTAATTAGTAATAATAAAAACAAACCTCAGTCATGAAATTTTGGTGCAGATTTGCAAAAAAAAAAAGGGATTAAATCCAAGATTTCGGAGAAGATTTGACTAAAGTCTTAAATTAAAATTAATTGAATTCATAAATTGTTTTATAAGCTTTATAAATTCAAGTGTTGGTTCAAAATGTGTTTGCAATTCCAAAATAAATACAAATTCATTTACAAGCATTCATATCCAGGGTTGTTGGTTATACTAGGTAAAAAATTCTTATGAAATTAAGAAAGTCGAAAAAAATCGTTACGTTGAACGTTAAAGTAATTCTTTCTTCCCTGAAAGTTGAATAAATATGCTCCAAACCGAGAAAGGGTTGAACTCTGGTACTTATTCAAAAAATTAGTTTGCATTAGTTGATAACAAACAGCATTTGTTGTAATGCAAAATAAATAAAAATAAAATAAACGAAAAATCACAATTCACGTGTAAAAAGTAAAAAAAGTCGAATGAATACATAATAAGAGGAGTATTTTATCTGAGTCACACTTTAGCAATCATAAATACCTAAGTGAACAAATCTATAGGTAGGTTTTTGCATGTTACAACTTGCCCCGGAAAAATGTTACAACTAGCCCCAGCATGAAATTTTTCACACAAAATCAATTTGAACAAAAAGCGAAACTGATATAGACATAACATTTACACGCAATTAGAGCCAAAACACAATTGCATATAACAAAAAAACACTTAGCACTCTATCTTTTTCAGGTTAAGAGGTAGACCAAAAATGAAATTTAAAAAAAAAGTTACAAACATGCTTTTTTTGGACACCACTAGTAGAACTTCTCACCCTGTCATCTTATCTTCAACTGAAGTAAATGTGCCGGTAGATATGGAAAAATTGGGCATTTTTTCCTTTACGCGTTTCTTAATATTGAAAGGAACATCGTTTTTTTTAGCTGTTAATTCTTCACTCTGTTACTTTTAGCCCCACTCTCCCCTAAAATAAAATGCACAACTGGGGTCGCACGTACTTGCTCTTGCAGTTCAAAGCACTTTTATGTTAGTCTACTTGTAGATTTTAAAAGCTGGATCTAAATTAAAAAAAAAAAATGATATTGGGGAAGAGCCGACATTTAGGGCAAAATTTTGTTAAATGAAAAAAAAATTTTTTTTTTATATGACTTTTTTGAGAAAAAATAAAAATGCAGTTTTATTGCCACTGCTTTAAATATTACGTATACAAAGTTTAATCAAAATCGTTAGAGCCGTTTTCGAGAAATTCGTAATATCGTATTTTTTGTATGGGAGGTATACGTTCTAAACGAGATATAAAAAAAAACAAAAAAAAAAACCAACTTTCAGAATTACATAAAAATCATCTGTACCAAATTTGAAGAAAATCCATCCACCCGTTTAGGCTGTGGAAATGTGTACAGATGAACGCACAGACGCACGGACGGAATTGCGGGACCCACTTTTTCGGAATTCTTCATCATCGTAATGTTGGTTTTGATTAAAACCACAATTTTTTTTTCGACACGAAACCAATACTTGCCCTATAGAGCAAGTAAAAAGTGAAAATTAAATACAATTTTATTTATATTTAGCTATTATTTTGCAGCTCACTTTTTAACCAAAACTTGTCGATTCAATTTCAGGGTTGCCATAGAAATGTTAACCATCTCAAACATCAATTAAGAATTTTGCTGCAATAATTTATAAATTAGATATTCGTAACGTATTCAACCAAAAAATATATAGACTACTTTTGGTAACATTTTTACCCTATCTAAAAATAAATAAAACATATGACACTTTTTCACATTAAATGTGACTTTATGTCTTAATTTATAATTAATTTCAAATGTTTGCGAAGATACGAGTAATATATCACAAGATCACTTTCCACTAACGTATACTGACCTTTAAGTTCATTATCATATAAATTTTCCATTAAACTCGTACGATTCCAGCGATAAAATGTTCATTTAATGTAATTGACTTCTTAAATTTGCATATCGCTATCAACTCATCATCTATTAAGAAGCTTTATTCTTAAGCTGTTGTTAAACTTCCAACTTAATATAGAACTCCTGACCAAGCTTTAAATATATATTTTGCCTTGTAACCAATACAGTTTGTATTGTTAACAAAACACTTTGGTTATGGTTACCTTCTTTATTTTCGCTAATACCAATATTAACCTTAAATGGCACCCACAACATGATCAATGCCATCACAAACATATATGTAGTATTTTTTTTGTAAGTAAACCACGAACCAAAAAGTATAAAGTTGTTGTTGTGTATGGGTGGAAAAGCCAATCAACGGGCAATTTGCGTATGAAATCTGACACATCATGGATTAAACAAAAGTTTGTCTAGTGGAAGTCCATAAGAATCCAAGATGTCTCAAGCAATTCGCGCTGCAATGCAATAACACGTTAGTCAGAGTGTCTCGGTTGGAGAGAATCCAATTCTATGGCAGGCAATTCTCAGCCGGAAGTCCGTCAAAGCAATATAATATGGCAGAGAGTTGAATTGTAACCCTGATGGTGAAGAGTTTAAGCTTTTGTGTTTTCTTTTTTTTTTTTCTTTCAATGGAAGCGAATAGACAAACGGATGTGTTTGGAACTATCAACTTTTTCACATTTTTATGTGCATTGTTGATGATGAGATATCGAGATGGTTGTATTGTTTTGCACAACAAGTAGGTTAACTAATTACTGACAGTTGTAGATCCTGTTCTCTATGAAATGAATGGCTTTTGCATTGATTTTAATCATCTAATGATGATGATGAAGTGATTAAGATTGAAACTTTGATGATGGAAGTATTTAGAAAACTATAATTGATGAGTGAATGAAATGAACATTTCGTGCCATGATAGCAAAATTGACATAGGCTCAAGCATATCCGGTTCGTTAAAAAAATGTAACTTTAAAAAAACTGTTAACTATTAAAAAGAAATCTGTCTCGGAATTATTAAAAAAAATGCATTTGAAATTAATATAATCATTTTTAGCAAAAACTGGGTTTTATGGTTTTCTCATAGTTTATATCGCCAAACCTGGGCGAAATTGAAATGGGATCACATTGCGAGCACCAGCTTTCCAATACAAAAAGAATTATCAAAATTGGTTCACTCAGCCCAAAGTTATGAGGTAGGGTCAATGTGGGTAAATGTAAACAATTTCATGTCTTTTTTTTCTTTCGACTTTAGATTTTTTTTATGTTTTCACGGAACAACTTGAATGGTATCTTCAAATGCAAATATGAAATGATGGCAATTCTTCTTTATAAATATAAACAAATATTTCCCAAATTGTTTACATTACTGTCAAATATGGCATGTTTACAAATACCCCATCATGTTTGTGTTTTTTTGCAAATTCGGGGTAAATGTAAACGGTGGTTTAAAATTTAGAATTTCCTCTTTATAATATGGATAACAACTTGAAAAACGTTCAAGAAGGTATTTGACAAAAACTTTTTCAAATTCCAATAAAAGTTTTTGTTTTCTTCCTTTGATTCTTTATATAGGCGCCCAATATGCATCCTGAGCAGCTCTGAACGTCATATTTTTTGTTTTTTTACGTCAAAGATCGATTTTGCAACATCATCCACTGAAAATGATGGTGTTGGCTACTTTAAAATGTGACTCCGCGGCACTTTAGCAATAGCAATCGACTAAAAATACTTTATTTTTATTAAAACCAATAATTTCAGCAAAAATATATGTTTATATTTACCCCCAGAATACGTTGTTTACATTTACCCATTATGAAAAATATTCTGGGGTAAATGTAAACACATGCAAATCGACATAAATGTCCTGTATTTTAAAATTTGGTTGTATCACATAGAATCTACATCAAAATTAAAAACAAAAAAGTATTTGCAAATTATACTGACTTAATTGAATCTACAAAAATATTTAATTTTTCTGAAAGACTAACGACTTGTTTAGCACTTTAAAAAATTATCTTTCACGGAAAATACGCTCGTCGAATGAATTCTCTCTTGACAGCAATGAGCTTGACGTATAAGTTAAAAGATACATGCGTCCGCGATTTGTACTTATGTATGCATCAAATAGATTTAACTGCAGCTTGTTATGAGCCATGTTTTCATTTACCCCTGTTTACATTTACCCACATTGACCCTAACAAACATATAAAAAAAAGTCATGTGAAACCTTAAAAAAAAATCTACCTATTTTTTATTCTATCTCCTTTAAATACATGTTTTTTATATGACAACCTATATTAATTTTATATCATCTGAAAGCTTATTGTTTCAGCTCAAAATATTTATATCGTCCATGTCTATACAACATCTACAAAAGAGCTTATTTTTTCAAACCAAATCACTTTTCATCAAAAAAGCAAAAAAATCAATCTTTTTTCTCTTTTAACACCATTAAATATATTTTTTTAAATGACAACCTATAGTTAATTTTATATCATCTGAAAGGTTATTTCACCTTTTATATGACGTATGAATCATATTTCTACCATGCCTAGAAAAAAAATAAGAATTTTTTAAAGCCAACTATGTCGAAATTTCAAGCTGAGATTACAGTACATCCTACACTGGTCATCGTGAACAAATCTCCACAGGTGTTTTGAGGTATTTTTCAAGTTTTTCAATTTAAGATTGTGTAGAGCTCGTACAGTTGTGATATATCAAATGAAAGGTTATGTTATTAGCATGCGTATTAAATCAAATTTGTATGTGCACTAGATCAAAAGATATATCGTGTGTAGAAAAAGAACATCTTTTTACCGTTATCTCAGAATTTTGAATATGAAATTAATTGAAATTTTGTACATTATTTATAGTTTATTTAATTACCTTACTTCAATACAAATTTCATTCATCTATCAATTAAAACAAAAAAGTTGTAAAAAGTTCGTGTCGCGTTTTCGTTTCATCTTGTTTCATCTTGTTTCAAATCACTACGATACTAAAGACGTTTTCACTTCAAAAAAAAAAAAAACCGACAAATTGAATACCTCCTCCTTTTTGGAAGTCGGTAAAAAATTATATTTATTGCAACTGAAAAAAAAATTGCATTAAAAAAATGTTATTGGTAATCAAAAATATTTGCATTGGGCAGGTTCAGAAACGTTAGGGACTAAATATTTAGGTAATTTCTCATTCTCTGATTGGTCAACTGTCAAAAAAAATCCTTCCAATTTAGGTATTTTTATTGGAAAGCTGACTGGAAAGTTAGGCGAGAAAATTTTCCCTAAACATTTAGGAAAGTTTTTTTTGTCAACATGACAGCTGATTGTTTTTAATTACAGCAAAATTTAATTTATTTGTGTGAAAAACGAGTAAAAAGTGCATTATCGGTCATAATTAATAATATTTATTTATTAAAGTGTAGTGAAATGAGCTGTTTGCCCCATTCAATCTTTAAAATTCTTAAATAAATTTCGAAATTTGACAATAACACCATATCCAAACTAATTTAGTCAATTTACTCAAATTTCTGTTCAGAAAATGACGTTGCCTAGATACCTAGTCCCTAATATTTCCTGAACGTGCCCATTGCAAATAATATTTTTATTGCAATAAAAAATATTTGGCATTAAAAAAAATGTTATTGCAAATAAAAAATTTTCTGTGATGAAATAAAAAAAAATCAATGCAAAATGTGTGCATTAAATAATATTTTTTAATATTCGTCAAATTTCTTGCAATTTTAGCTATTTAATGTATAATATTTAACATAATGTCAAATAGCCAAAATTGTATGAAATTCACATTTTGATTTTTTTTTTCATTGCAGACATTTAACACTTGGAGATTGGGGTAAATGTTTGAGCCAAATGCCCCTATTGCAACTTCAGATACGAGTTAGGGAAGAAAGGATATATCGGAACGATTTAATAATGCTTTTAAAATAAAATGCACGACTGGGGTCGCACGTACTTGCTCTTGCAGTTCAAAGCACTTTTATGTTAGTTTACTTGTAGATTTTACGAGCTGCCTCTAAAATAAATTTTAAAGAAATTTTGTTGAGGTTGGGGAAGAGCCGACATTTAGACTAAATTTTTTTCATATAAATTTTTTTTTTGTATTTGACTTTTTTGAGAAAAAATAAAAATGCGATTTTATTGCCATTGCTTTAAATATTACGTATAAGTAATAATAATACGTTTGTATTTGGTATATGATATTTTATTCGAATCTCTTTAAAGACTAAAGACTTAAGTTCTAAGCTAATTCTATTCTACCCTGCTGCTGGTGCAGCAATTATAATATTTTGCAGCGTGTGCAAAATATCACATTGCTTTCTATCTTTTTTGTGGCTGACGACGGTGTGAACGACTTCGTTTATAGAAGTCGTTGTGTCAGCATATAATGTTGTATGTCGGCGATGATATTGACGACGCGACGACGACGACGACGACATACACGACCGTCGCTTCCGCTGACGACCTAGGAGATCGTGTTAACTCCTCCCTCACTTAAATGAAGGCCGTCCTCGGTCTTCTTCAAGGCCTTGATCATGTTTTTTAGGTCGACTTTTCGACGTCGTTCGTTTTGACATTGTTTCAGTCTAGCAGAAATGTAAATTACTCCAATGATCGAAAGAGTAACGCAGGAGGCTATAAATGGGTGAGTCGTCAATTTGGTTTTCATTTCACCAATGTAGCGTAAGTTGTCTTCGTTTAATTTATGCAAAAACGGTAAGCTCAATATTTCCATATGACCGGTAATATTAACAATCGATGATGTTGCACTAATCGGATGTTTCTTCTGAATGTTGTTGTAATTAACAAATTTTGTTCCATTTATTGAAACTTCATCATCAAAAGTGAGCAAGTATGTCCCGTTGATAGCTATTTCAGTATTGTTGGCCTCCTTTATAATAACATGGTTGTTATTTATAACAATAATACCCTCATCGATTACAAACACTGCATCCCTATGATCTGGTTCTGTATTGCAATGCGCTGTTCCACCAAAGTGCAGTTGTTGAGCACATGTCTTGATAGAAACTTCCTTACAGAATGTAGATGCTGTTGTTTCTACACAATTTTCTACTGCCAGTACATGTTTTCCGCATTCTGCAACCACATTATTGCCGTTGAAGTATATAATTTTACCTTTATGCGCAACAGGGAAGATAATAACCTTCTTACAAACTATCTTAGGTTTAGGATACTTAATTATAAAATGCAATACATTTTCATTTTGCAAAATCTTAACACTAGAGGCTTCCATTAGTTCTACAATGCTTATGTTTACAAATTTTTCGTTTATTGAATTTAAATCAACATCTTTCAAAATTACTGGGTTTACAATTTTTTGCTTTGCAAGTGTTATTGAGGTTATAAGATTTTGTATTTCGTTAATTATAATTCTGTTCCTTGCTAACAAGGTTTCATAAAGATGGAAGGTGTCAATTTGTTGTTTTTTTGAGTTTGCTAAAATACTATTGACTGTGTCTGAAAGCCTGTTAATTTGTTCCCGGTACCTTGCGTTGATAATAACCTGTCTATTATTCGAATTAACTAATTGATCCTGGTTAAATTTAATTTTCTCGAAATCATCAAAATCAGGAGTACCGGCCACAATTTTGAGACCAGTTCCCAAAAAATTAAGACTCCTAGCGTTTCTATGATGAATGTTTATACTTTCGATAAGTGTTTCTAAATGGCTTATATCTATTTCCAGGATTTTACGCATAGGCGACTGCGGAAAAAGATTAGTCATGTTCTTTGACTCATCTACTACTTGTCTGTAGGCTGTTAGATTCGCTGAGTGGCTTAAATAGCCGTAGACTTGCCAGAGAATTACATCACCGTCAACTATTGGTATATAGTTCGAATTGGAATAATTTATTAATTTTCCTGTCGCAGTCGTCATCAATAAAAATAGGATAATCCTGAAAGATGTCGGTTTCTTTAATAAAATCGTTTTTTTTAAGTTTTGATTGTAAAATGTAAAAAAATTTTAATAAATCATCTATTTGAGATTGTCCTTATGGACTACTCTTCCTTTAATTAAAACTGTGGTCCCTAAATCAGCTTCTACTTTTTCTTCTACATAAAGTGGAGTTAGCTTGTTTCCTAATCTTCTGTTCGTCTTCACTAGGACTCTTTCTCCAACATTGAAAATTCTATTTTTCCTTGTTTCATTTTCTCTTTGTAATTGTAATTCTTGAGTCTTTTGAATTTTATTTTTTACCTTTTCTCTTAAATCTGCCGCAGACGAGTGTATTATATCAATAGGTTTCATTTTTGTTACGGAATGGACGGTTCTATTGTATTCTACTGTTGCTAATAGCAGTAGTTCGATTGTGTCTTCGACTTTTCTGTCAAGTTTAAGACATCTCGCGATTTCTAACAGAGTGCTGTGGAACCTTTCCACTTGGCCATTGGATGTGCTGTGTAAAGGTGGAGCATTTACAATATCAGCATTGAAATGATTGAGCAACATTGACCTTACTGTCTCTGATTTTAAAGAAGCTTCATTGTCACAGAAAATTTGTTTTGTATTGGGAAAGATATTCATTATCTCCATAATTGGAATTTTTACGTCTGTAATTGTACGTGATTGTATTGGTTTTACAACCGCAAACTTAGAAAACTTGTCGATGCATGTTAAAAAATATTTTTTGTCCGTGGAGAATATGTCAACATGAAGCATCTCTCCAGCATACGAGGGTACTGGTGTTTCACCAATCAACTGTTTTTTAGGATGTCTATCGTACTTTGACTTTGAGCATATTTTACAATTTGTCACAACCTCATTTGCTTGTTTGGTCATTTTTGGAAAGAAGTAGTCACATAGAATTTGCTTAACGTTCTCTTGAGCTGCTCTATGTGCTCGGTTATGTTCCGTAATTACAATTTCTTTTTGCTCATTGGGGTCAAATATATCTAATACAAATTTATTAGTATGCCAAAACTTAGTTGATGGAAATAACTCGACTAAATTGTTTTGAATAAAAGCCAAAATTGGTAACTCACAATGAATAACGTTGACTACATCTGTTTTAATTAAGTTTTTTAAAGTGTCAATTAAAGTATTTCTATCGGAAAAGTTTATGAAATGTCTAGTTTTCTTACCAAATATTATAAATGTACGAGTTGAAGCGCTTGGAGCTTCCTCTATAATAATTTGATTTCTGAAGCAGTTTAATGGTTTATCTGTTGTTTCGATTGTATAAGTTAGAGATATTTCACTATGCATTGTAGCGGCATTAGAAGATGATTCATTATCCAATGCATGAATGTTTTGTCTTGAAAGCGCATCAGCGACATAATTCTCTTTTCCTGGTTTGTAAAATATACGAGGATTATGCTCGTCTACAAAAGCTTTCCAGCGCTTAATTTTTGCGTTTGTGTTTTTGTCTGAAACTGAAAATGAAAGAGGCTGATGATCTGTAAAGATATTTAGACTCTTTACTCCGTAAAGATAATTACGTAGGTTTTTTAATGACCATACTATGGCCAAAAGCTCTCTCTCGTTGGTTGCAAATTCTAACTCTTTGCCCTTGAGAGTTCTTGAAATCATTGTTATCGGTTTCCCGTTTTGAGACAAAACTGCCCCGAGACCGTACGATGAAGCATCCGTCGTTAGATCGAAAGGCTTCGTGAAGTCTGGGTATAATAATGTTACGTCTTCTGACGCCAAAATGTCTCTTAGTTTATTAAATGCATCAAATTGTTTGGGACTCAATTCTATCTTAACCTTTTTTGACTGATTAGCACTTATTTTACCATTTTCACCTCCTAATATATCAGTCAGTGGTCTAGCTATTGAGGAAAAGTCTTTTATAAAACATCTATAATAACTCGCTAGTCCCAAAAAAGATCTGAGTCCAAAAAGTGTTGAAGGTTGAGTGAAATTTTTTATTGCTTCCACTTTATTGGGACATGTTTTTATACCATCTTTAGATACCATAAATCCTAAGTATTCAACGTTTGTTTTGAAAAAATTTGATTTTTCACGTGAAACCCTCATATTTGCATCATAC
The DNA here is from genome assembly GCF_945859705.1 of Episyrphus balteatus. NCBI lineage: Eukaryota > Metazoa > Arthropoda > Insecta > Diptera > Syrphidae > Episyrphus > Episyrphus balteatus. Next base: position 23,613,205 of record NC_079134.1, on the reverse strand, counting down.
AATTTTTTTAAAACAATACTGATATCCTCTACATGTTCTTCTTCAGTTTCAGAAAAAACTATTACGTCATCGACGTAAACATAGCAAATTTTCCCAATATGTTCACGTAGAACATCATCTATGGCCCTTTGGAACATGCTGGGGCCATTTTTTAACCCGAACGGGAGGCGACAAAATTCATATTTCCCTCCATTAACGGAAAAGGCTGTCTTTTCCCGATCTCGCTCGGCTAATTCGATTTGATGAAACCCTGATTTTAAGTCCAAGGTTGTAAAAAATCGTGCCTTGCCTAAATTTGACAGAATTGTTGTGACATTTGGGATGGGATACTTATCATCTATGGTTCTCTGATTTAGCTTTCGAAAGTCTATTACTAGACGTTTCTTTTTATTTCCTATTTCGTCAGTGCCCTTTTTATCAACAACCCAAATAGGATTGTTGTAAGGTGACCTTGATGGTCTAATTATGCCATTCCGTAGAAGATCTTTTATTTCATTGTTAACAAAATCTGTTACACCCATAGGATAGGGGTAAAATTTGGAGTAAATAGGATCTTCACATTCAGTACGAATTGTGGCAACTATATTTGTGTTGTAAGGCAATGCCTCATTTGGATCTGCAAATGTTTTAATTCTATTGTTAATCATTTTTTTAAAGTCGTTTTCTATAGATTTTGGCACATCTATATCCTCTACTCTTGTAAAGTTAACATTCTGACAACTATGAAAACTAATTTTTTCAGAACCAGAATCGAAAATGATTAAGCTTTCCTTTAAAGAAATTGTGGCATTGATTTGCGTTAGCAGATCGAAGCCAATTATCCCATCAAATTTTTCGAGGTGTGGTAGTATAAAGAAAGTACTTGTTACCCCGAAAATTTCAAAAAAACATTTGGATTCAACACTATTGAATCCATGTATGGACTTAACTAGGAACGGAGTATCTACTGGAACAACATTTTTTATTTGGCGTAGCGGCTTAATATAGTTTTTCGAAGCTCCAGTGTCAATTAAAAACTTCATTAATATCCCTCCTACTTTTCGCTGGATGAATGGAAGGAGGGATCTTCCCCTAAAAAATGGACGTAGTCAGAATTTGGTATTTCACTTTCAAATTCATTTGATTGTGATTCTGCCAAGGACTGATAGTCAAACTCTTCCCTCTGAGAAGGATTATCCTGCCAGATGTGATTTAACCTCTGACGTCTTTGTCCAGATTGTCTCTGAACACTATTTGGTCTTTTGAACACTTGGCTTTTGTTGTATGAATTGATACCACTTTTGTTTTGTTCAAAGCTTGTAGGCTGTCTAAATCGCGAAGATGTTGGGTCAACATCCATTTCCTCAACAGGCTCATTACTAATTTTATATTGATGATTATTATTATTATTATTTGAAAGAAATTGACTGTTCTTCGATCTATCTTGACTGAAATAAGGATTCTTTTTAGAGTTATTAGCCTGATTGTCAAAGTTATTACCGTAGTAATTTTTATTTTGATATTTATTCTGCGAGCGTTTTTCTTCAAAATTACGTGCAAAATTTGTTGCAAATAAGTACCTTTCGTTGTTCGACTCTATTTCTTGAGCCAATGCTAGTGCTTTGGGCAAGTCAGTTGGACGAGCCGAAAATAAAACGTCACTCAATGGTTTCCTCAAACCTGATATAAACACTCGCAGAGCGTCAGATCTATATTTTTCGTTGAAAGCAGTGGCTAATGCACTGTCATATGACATATTAGTTTTGTTTGTAAGGAGGGTAAGCTTTTTTTCAATCTCGTCATAATATTCTAGAACGGTAAAGTTCCCTTGCCGCAATGTACTGAGTTCTTGCTCAATTAAATAAATCGGACGAACATCGGCGTACGTAAAATCTAGCCTAGCTATAATAGCTTTAAAATTTAAAACTGTATTGAATGAAGCTAGAGCGGCATCGGCCGGACCTCTTATTTTGTTTCTAATTATCCCAACCGCTTGATAGTGCCTGGAACTACCATCGTATTTCTCAAATACTTTATAGGCGGCGTGTACGGCTTGACGCCAAGAAACATAAGTGCCCTGTTTTCCCTCGAATTCGGGCAACGATTTGACTATGTCTAGGGTTTCTTCACATTTAACACCCTCTCTAATTTCAATATCCTTAAAAACTTCTATTTTATTTTCACTATTATTACTAACACTTAAAAACTCAATAGTTTCATTAAGTTTTTTTTCGAACTCCTCCTTTTGTGTAGTTAAAGCACCACGAACGGCAGCCTCAATCACAATTTTTAATTCTGCCGCGTTCATTGCTTCTTTCTGTTCTTTAGTTACTATATGACCACTAATTCTTAAATATCCTAGTCTTTCTAAAGCTTCATCTAAGCTTTTACTAGAATCTCCCATGAAATTTCATAAGCACAAAATAACACTTGCTTACACTGTTATGTTAAGATAATAAATTAATTTGATGATGTAATACTTAATTTGATAAAATAATAATTTTTTCTTACATTTCCGAATTTATTTAATAAAATATGATGCAGCTTCAATAAAATATTTAATTATTTCCAAATAATCTTGGTTCAGCTTCTTGGTGGGTTCAGCTTCTTTATAAGTTGGGCGCCAGTAATAATAATACGTTTGTATTTGGTATATGATATTTTATTCGAATCTCTTTAAAGACTAAAGACTTAAGTTCTAAGCTAATTCTATTCTACCCTGCTGCTGGTGCAGCAATTATAATATTTTGCAGCGTGTGCAAAATATCACATTGCTTTCTATCTTTTTTGTGGCTGACGACGGTGTGAACGACTTCGTTTATAGAAGTCGTTGTGTCAGCATATAATGTTGTATGTCGGCGATGATATTGACGACGCGACGACGACGACGACGACATACACGACCGTCGCTTCCGCTGACGACCTAGGAGATCGTGTTAACTTATACAAAGTTTAATCAAAATCGTTAGAGCTGTTTTCGAGAAATTCGCAATATCGTATTTTTTTGTATGGGAGGTATACGTTCTAAACGAGATATAAAAAAAAAACAAAAAAAAAACCAACTTTCAGAATTCCATAAAAATCATCTGTACCAAATTTGAAGAAAATCCATCCAGGCGTTAAGGCTGTGGAAATGTGTACAGATGGACGTTCAGACGCACGGACGGATTTGCGAGACCCACTTTTTTGGAATTCTCCATCATCGTTATGTTGGTTTTGATTAAAACCTCAAATTTTTTTTTCGCCACGAAACCAATACTTGCCCTATAGAGCAAGTAAAAAGTAGTTGTTTAAAAAACATAACCTTATATAACCTCGAAAACAAAAAAAAAAACTTGATTTTTATTTACTATGAGTAATAAATCAGAAACATAATTTTTGGACTCTTAAAAACCTTTGTTTCGTACTTTATATTGGTTTTAACAGTTTTTTTTTTAAATTTTTTTAATCAATAAATTTTGTCAAAATCGGAAATGTCGTTTGGAAGAAAGTGAGAAATAAAAATATAGTTTCTATGAGGATATCAATGTTTTAGCTGAAAAGTAAGAGCAAGTTATTTTGGTTTTCTGTTAAATACAATAATATAAGCAATAACAGAATACTTTCGCCGTTATTAACTATAGCAATTCTTTTGTATTCCTTTTCCTTTATATGTAGGGCATTTATGTTGGTGTACAATGCAGTTCTTAATGAGTTTGTTTAGAACTTACAAAATAAAGAAAATTGTAGAATAATAATAAACAAAAATTTCCCAACTTCTCATATTTCCACATCAAAAATTTTTATGCAATACCTTTTCCTAAATAACTATTCAATAATACAACATGCTTACCTTATGCTTATACTCAACCAATTTTTTCATATTATGAAACACCAAAACAAATCATCAAAACATCTTTAGATACACTTCAAGTAGGTCGAGATGATCTCTTCTCGCCTCTCAGGTTTAAGCATCAAGACGCCCATATGTATTGTAGTAGCCAGTGTTTTATCTTGCCAATGTGTACGACATGTGCCCTTTGACTTAAGAGGATTCGCAATGCAACATAATATCGTATAGAAGTGTAGGCAGATACCAACCTACCCATCGAATGTTCGTGTCTTCCAACCAACATGTCATGTCGTCAATTTCGCGTATGTACAATCGAAAATCTGGGTTAAACCGATCAAGACTCTTGGGGGTTTTTTGTTTGTTGTCACGATCGCAAAAATATTTTGTATCATCATTCACATTATGATGTGTCACGATAGTGAAGTGCGTTAACCGACCGACGCACATCACGGAATATTTTTTTTTTTTCTTCCCCATTATTTATATGGAAATGTCCTTCACATAGTCATCACTTTGTCGTTCGCTGAAAGGTTAATCGCTCACTAATACATAAATTCATATTTTCATTGGACTACTAGACTAAAGGTACCTTGCTCATACCTCTGCTATTGCCAATGTCAAAGATGCCTCCATCACTTAGACAATAATTAATAAATTAATATTCAGTCGGAGTCTACATCAAATAATTTTATAGACCAAAACATAAGTTGTTCAAGTGCGGTTAATTGCTTAGTGTTTCACTTGTTTAGTGTGCATAATATCACTTTCAATCGTCAGAGCTTGGGTTGATCATCATTGACTTTTGATTTTGATCGTGTGGTGATAATTTGTTTGATTATATTGAACCCACCTTACTTTTTTTTTGAAATTTATTCTAATTGATGATTTTTTTTTTTGCATTCACTTCTTCAAGTATTTAAAAGTAGATATAAATAAAAAATACCTATTATCACATGTTTTTGATTGCATCTTTTTTTTTTCAAACTGGATTTATGTATATGGCATTGACAATGAAATACTTTGATAATTGATTTCGTGAAAGTCAAGAAGGAATACTAATTTATTTGTGGTTTCAACAGAGAATATGGCCGATATACAAGTTATGAGTCGGATCTAGTTAATTGACATTTAGTCATTATTCACTACTAAGGGTTTTATAAATAAAAAAAAAAAAACCGGATGTTCTATGAAATGTTATTTTTGTTTGAATAATAATATAATAGTAGCTTGGTTATTAAGGGAAATGGGCCAAAAATTGAGAATTAAGCTATTTTATCAAATTTTTGCACATAAAATCCTAGCTGTAAGAGGGTGATTGCTGCACGGAGAAAAAATAAAAAATACCACCTAAAAACAAGCGGATACCACATTAAATTAAGCGTATTTTCTGCATTTTTTTTTGTCGAGATGACTTCCGTCTTAAATTAAGCGGGCAAATCTTCTTAATTTCTTGAATGCGCAAATTTAAAAGAAATCCACTTGATTTACGCGGATAAACATCTTATTTTTATGTGTAATAAGTATGCTAAACTGGAATTATAATCTGACTATAATTTTTTAATTTGTATTTATTGTCGGTTTTTTAAGATGAAAATTCACATTAAAATAAAATGAAATTCACCTTAAAATAAACAGAATTTAAGCACTTATTTAAAAGGGAAATCGTATTGTTTTAAGAAGGTGGAATTTATTGTGGGCATCATTTTATTTTAAGGTGCCCTTTTTTTCCGTGTGTACTACTACTACTACTATTTATACAAGGTAATATACCAGAAGTTTGCCAGAAAACCATAGCGGTTTGATTTGGTTGAGATAAGATCATCGAATTGGAGGGGAGGGGGGTGGTTTATTCTCCTCTTTTTAGCCTGGAGGGCAAATTTTCTAGGAATTTGACTTAGATTGGAAAAAAATCATTAAAAATCGACGGTTATATCTACAATAACTTCCTATACTTTTTTGGAAAGCTAATAACTTTTTCTTTTATTATGTTTTTAAATAAAGCTCTTTCAATGAATAGTTTTTGAAAAAAATATATTCAAACTCAAAATTTTGAAAAAAATTTTTCAAACAAAAATTACAAACTAATTTTTCTCAAAATAGTATGTAATTAAATACTTATTTTATTTTCAAGATTCAATACTTTTATTAATTTTAATTCAAAAAGAGAAAACTAGATGCAAAAATGTTTTGTCGTTTTAGAGAAATTGAAAAAATTATCCAAAACTACTTTTTATTATAGAAAGCCCTTTATTTTTTTGTTTCTATACGTGGCTGGGCTTGCTGGTAAAATTAATTTATGAAATATTGAGTTTTCTTCTATTACTTTTGTACATTCAGAGTTGTTGGAGGACACAATAAAGTGACACAGTATTAAAATAACCGGGAATTAATCCTTTTTTCATTGATATCCCTTGAAAACTGAACTGTGAATTTTTCGTATTTCTGGGGTGCCCGTTGGCCGTTGATTTCGCAGGATTCTAGCTGTAATGTTTTTGAGGCAATTTATTTTGCTTTTACTTTTTTGCCAAGTTTCATGAGTGTACAATTTTTTTTTATTTGTTGATCTTATGTACTATTTTACCTGTAGGTACTATGAAGTTTTTGCACTCAAAACTAATTCTGAACAGCAAGTGTTTCGCTAGGGACCTCCACCTTGTTGATGATCTTGAACGGAATTTAAATTAAAATCCGTTTTCAATAAAAGCGCAATTTTTTAAACGAAAAACAATTTAAAAAAATATATCAACAAGCACTTGATAATAACAATAACATATTTTCTTATTTTTAAATCATTCAAGATAAATATTTTTCCCTATATACCATTTGACTTCTCTTCCTTGGTTTTTCTCTTTTCTAACCAAATATAACATTTTTGAGATTAAAAAACAAGCTTCTTTAATATTTTTTGTTTGTAATGAAAGAACAATGCCCAAGTTTCTTAGAAGGTAACATTCTTTCGCTTAGGATAATGGTAAATATGATATTTGACCTATCAACCAAATTTCCGGTTTTCTCCTTGTTACGTTTGCTGATTTAAAATCTTAGCAGATATTTTTCAGGGAGAAAATTGCAGGGAACTTGAAATTTTAAATAAAAAACAGGTGAAGATTGAAACTAGAACAGTTTTTGTTATTTGGGCCCACCAGGCCAATTTTCAAAGCCCGGTAGCGACCCCTAAATTTTATCGGATTTGGAAAATTTTTTTTTACAATTTTTTTTCATGAGGGGGAACCATTTGACGGGTTGGGAGAATGTAATTTCAAAAGTTTTAAAATAAGGCTCACCCTAGTGTGTAGGTCCGTTGAATTTTCGACAAAGGCTATTAGGTTAGGTATACTCGTCATGCTTAGGGTATAAGCAAAAAAGGAACAATTTTTAGTTCCTTTCGAAATTTATTAATTTATTATACCTTACAAACGGTTTTCAGTAGCAAAATCGTATAAAAAATATACATATAAACGTCATTACAATTTGAAACAAACTACTCACAACTGCATACGCTGAGTTGGTTAAAGGTCCCTTCTTCGTCCTGACCGCTTAAGTCGCGTAGTTGTAGTTAGGTAATATTTTCAGTGGAACGGGTACAAATGTTCAGAAAACCCACTTCCCATAAAAAATACAGAAATAAAATTCGGCATGAACGTTTTATTCGCAATGAAAACCAATAAACAAAAGAGTGCATCGAAATATTTTGTATGAAGGGGTGTTTTTTTTTTTTTTTAAGAGAAAAAGAACGTTGTGCAACAAGTACCAAATAACCCTTTTAAAATAAAATTATAGATTTGAATAAAATATTTTGAAGGTCATTGACATTCAAAATAAAAAAAAAATACATCATGGGTGAAAGGGTGTTTTTTTCCTATTAAACTGATTTTATATTAGATTTTAACTTTTAAGGGTGGATAGCTATTATCCAGGGAACCAATTGCCCTTACAGACCTCTCATTACTATGTATAAGCTAGCACTCTAAAAATCTAATATAAATTGAGTTTCATAAAAAAAAAACACACTTTCACGTATAAACAAATAAATAAATACACTTGTGACACGACATCCTTAAAGCAGAAAAGTCTAAAACTAAAAGTAGTTTTGTTCTCGTTCGAAAACCACTTCGCGTAACCTTATCTGGAGATTTCTAACAAATTCTTGAAAGAGGCCAGAAACATGAATGTGATAAATTTCGAATTTCGAGTTCATTGGTTGTTTGGATTAACCTTTAGGTGGTCTATGATTTTTTCCAAAATTTAGAATTCGCAAGGAAACCACATTATTTTATTATGTCAATCACATGAATGTACCTAATTGTATGACACCTACAAACCTTCCCAACATTTTTATTTTTGCACATTCATGTTTCTATCATGAAGGGGACGGAATTATGTAGAATGTAGATCTAAAAATTGATTTTTGTCAATCCTATGATACCAAAACTCTTTTTCAATATGCTAGTATGTATTTAAATTTATACCTATAAAACCTTCGTGTTTGTCTTTTCAATTGAAGAAAATACTTCTCACAATTCTAAAACACTGTAGTATCCCATCTCCATCATCAATAAAATCGACAACCTACACACAAATAAATTTATTCATTAATTACCAGTTAAGTATATTTATAAGTATCAGTAGTATAGCATAAATTTATTACAAACCCAACTTATTGTTGCAAAATGAATTTCATTTATGCAATCAACAAGTGGTCATCAACTGGTCATCTTTAGAATTTATTACACAACACCCAGCTATCATTAGTAACTCAATTTGAATTGCCAACACATTTATTTATTTAATTTCCACATCACTTGTATCATATATATGAAAATTATACTTATGTATATTTGTCTTTTTTTACTTAAACAAAAAAAAAAAAATTGAAAAAAAAACATTATGTCTACATAGTTATAGAAGTACCAAGTACCTATGTATACAGTCAATGTTAGTTTTAACAAGTTAATCGAATGAAATGTGCAAACATTTGCTAATTATCTTGAAAAGATAATGCTTTATGCTTTATAAGAACACCCCAGGAGTATTATTGTGTCTTTGGTTGGTGATTTATAGACTAATCTTGTGTTTGATGGCAGAAAATATGACCAAGATGCGGGTAATTCTTAAAAAAAAAAATATATATAAAAATACATTGATTGATAACATCTTTGAGGAAGAAATTTAATTATAATAGTATGTACTTTTATTGTAATTTATTTATTTGAGGTATACAATATGCATGTGAGTTGAATATGCAAATTAATATTTAGTTTTTTACATGACAGTCAATGTTAGAAGGTGGATGTAGAAATTAATGAGAAAGTAGAAAAAAAGCAAAATAACTAGAAACAGTTTTTTTTTTTTTTTTTTGAAATTTTGATTTTTAAAAGTGAGTATCCAAACAAATGTTATGTAGACAGTTAAAAACAAAAGTTAATTTGGTTTTCTGTCAAATTATAAGAAAACGAAATTTATACCAATCTAAGGAATTTAATTCTGTATGGATTTTTAAAAGGAAAATGGGCCTTTTTTTAAAGTTAACAAGGGTCGCTGTGGCGTATGAGTAACATTTGTTTCTATTAAAAAAAAAGGTAAATATGTAGAAATGTTACTATCGTTAACCAAAAAGGAAATCTAATCAATTTTTACTGAGTGCTTACAGATCTTTCAGACCATAGGTTTTAACTATACGGTTAAAAATTCTGTCGTAGTTTTTAATACAACCTTTGGAATTAGGTCTTTTTTAAAAACAAAAATTATTAGTTTTTAACATGGGCAATTCCATGGTAACTCACGTTACATTCACAAAAATTTCCAACACATAAATAATTTTTTTTTTTCAATTTTAATGTAAATTGATACGAAATTACTATCCATGAATGGAGCAAAACTATTACTTTCATAATTAACTAGAAAATTTTTTTTTATTTTTAACATTTGCTTGGGAAAAATAAAAGTTTGATGGTAACTCACGTTACAAAAATCGGACACGAATTTTAAGAGGGTATGAAGTTTTTATGTGAAATTAAGAATCTTAATTTGTTTTCAATGAAGATTCCATACATACAAAATTACAAGCTTTTAATATGAGTGACAAAACCAAACATTTTTTCAATATTTCGAGGAAAAATTTTGAAATATTTAGGTAACTCACGTTACATTATTTTGGTAACTCATGTTACCTACGATTTGTGGTTCCAAAAGTAAAGAAAAGATGCATTTTCACTCAAGTTTTTTTTTAATCGAATAGTGTGTAACGAAGCTTGCTTAAATGTTAACTTATTTTAGCACTCAAGAGGGGATATTGTCATCGTCACTATTAGACTCATCATATTTTCAGTTTGCTTGTTTTTCCGTCATTTTCATGTGAAATTCTTCTGTTGTTGGCAAGCTTATGCTATAATAATGCTTTAAGATTATTAAACTCCCTGAATTTTATGTCTATCCATAAGGGAATACAACAAAAAATCTTTTCTTGCAACTTGCATAAAGAGTTGCCGTTTGTAAATAGTAATTTGCTAATAAAAAAAGTAAAAAAGACTGCATAATTTGTTCAAAATTCGTGTCCACTTTTTCATGGAATTACCCACATTACGATTTTATTTCTCAGTTTTTTAATATTTTTTTTTATAAATTTCAAATTCAAAAAATTAAAATGTATTAGTTTCAATTAAGAATTAGTTTTAAATAAAGAATTGAAATTAAATACTCGTCTTCTTTTTATTTAGTACAAGAAAATAAAATTTTGATCAAACTGTATTAATAACGTAAACGAAAATGAAGCCATTTTAAAAAAGAAATACATTTTTTGTGTCTGTGGATTTAGGATTATCGCTACCTGGAAAAGTAGTTACATAAAACTATTTTGGTTCGGAAAAATGCATTTGGTAACCTTTTTTTTAATAAAAAATCTGAATTTGCACTATTTTGAAGGCGCTTTTGTGTTTTTTCGAAGTTAAATGTATGAAATACTGTTAAAATTTGATCGGCAATAAGATTTCACTTTACATTGTTTGTGAAAAAAAAAAAAATAATAAAAGAGATAAAAATATCACCATTATTATGTATATATATGATGAGTAATCAATTTCAAAAATGTTTTGTTTCATTTTAAAGAAGTAAAAAAGAAAATAATTAAAATAATAAAAAAGAAAAAGAAAACATATCATTATAATAAACTTGAAACTTTAAATTCAGGAAAACGTCCTTGATTTTATTTTTAATATAAAAAAATTAAATACATACAGTCAAATTATACATTTAAATAAAATTTGGTGTTGCCTCAAATGTAACCTAAATTTTCGTAGAATCTACACCAACATTTTTAAACGTGTAGGTACATACAGACATTGTCTTTTAGAGTCAAATTTGATCTTCTTCTTCCTCTTTTCTCAGTGCTGTTATGATCTCGATGTCGAGTGGATCATAACTATCCCAGGTATCTGCTTCACACTATTATAATAAGCCTGTGGGGTTCGCCGAGTTGGTCTCATAAATCGGCGGCAAACCTCCCGGTCCAATTTCATTTGAAATATTAAATGTTTTATCATACCTTAAAGTTAATTTCATTTGTTAAAATCTGGGTTTTTTGTTCTGTGAAAGTTATAAAAATAACCGCGATGACTGTTACAAAACCTTGAAATTTAAAAGCAGTTAATAATACATAATGCCACAAAAATAATTTGTATCCAACTGTTTCTTTAATCCTGTCTCAGGGGAGCAATAAAATAAACCATTTAACAACTCTATATGGTGGTCTAAATGAAAATGTCATTTAAATTATAATTTTCCCACTGTGAGAATTATTAGTCTAATAAATCAACTCAGATTTTATGTGTATTAGCCGAAAACAAAAATAAGCTTAATAAACTTTTAATGAAAAAAAAAAAAAAAAAAAAATACAACAATTTATCTTCAAGTTTAATAGGTTTTTAATACTGATTTGTATGGTTTTACCATTTATATCGATCACATCCATGAAAGTATAACTTATTCAAGGTAGAGGTGAACAAGTATCATCTTTTTTTAACCATCTGTGACAACTATACAATTTAGATGATTCTGTATTTGTAAAATTGTAGAACATGATTTCCTTTCACTATGGTGGATCGTTCAACGATTTTGTTGCCATAAGTTATTTTTATTTTTTTTGAAAAACTTACATATTATATTAAGAATTAATTTTATAATATGAAAATTCGTGTTAATAAATAATTGTTAGAAAGGTTTTTTTTTTTTGAATGACATTAAAACTCATGTATTGACTGCAGACAAATCGTGAGTTCTTTTCATTTGAATCAAGTCAACGTGATTTATTGGTGTTAGAAATGAGCACAATATGAAGTTAAGAAATTGTGGTGATCTTTTCAAAACGATTTCATATAAATTTTGTATAAAAATCTCAAAATACAAAAAATGGTAAGGTTTTATTTTGTTGGTTATGTTTTGGATAAAAGTTTTTATTCCAGCAATATTTGTCTAGGATTCCGTTTAAAAATATGTACAAAAAACAAACAGATCTATGTAAATGTCCCAGAAATGAGATTACATACATTACATATATTGTAGTGGCCTCATTTTTTGATCATAATATCAAAGCCAAAATCAGGAAACTGCAAAATTGTAGTTTTGAGAAAAACGGCTTTGGAAAATGATAGATGGAGGATTGGGATCGACTCAGTGAAAAGAGGGACCGATAACAAGTAAAATAGAGCATTAAAGTAAAAATGTCAAAAAATGCAAATTCGTGTCAACGTTGTGCCAACGATATCACCAAAAATAATATCTACTTTTATAACCCATTGAACAATTCCTGCAATAAAACCCCGTGAACGACTTAGTTTTTAAAATAATAGGCGTGTTTTTTCTACAACTCAGTAGCTACTCATTTTTACTTGCTCTATAGGGCAAGTATTGGTTTCGTGTAGAAAAAAAAAAAATGAGGTTTTAATCAAAACCAACATTACGATGATGGAGAATATCAAAAAAGTGGTTTTCGTCATGCCGTCCTTCGCGTCGGTCTGTGCGTGTGTGCGTCTGTGCGTCCATCTGTACATCGAGCTAGGGCCTAAACGGATAGATGGATTTGCTTGAAACTTGTTACAGATGCTTTTTACGTAATTCCCTAGACTAGTTTTTTTTATTTTTTTAATATCGCCTTTTTAACGCATATCTCCCATATAACGTTTTCGAGGTATTGCAACTTTCTCGAAAACGGCTCTAACGATTTTGATCAAATTTGGTATACGTAATAGACTTATTGATTCTAACAAAACTGCGTTTTTAGTTTTTCTCAAAAAATGCGGAGAACGGAAATATGGCGTTGCCGTTCATAAATTTCATCACAGCATAAGTCAACTTTATTAAAAATTTACAGACATCATTTTGAAGTATAAAATATAAAAAAAAAATATTTTTAAAAACATTTTTGAAAAAAAAAAAAAAAAATTTGAATTTAATTTTAAAACTTTCGATTTTTTTTTTTTGATTTTTTTTTTCTCGACACTAAACAAAACCTTAAATTTCCAATAGATATTTAAGATAAAGATACTGTGAACTACAAGAGCAAGTACGTGCGACCCAGTCGTGCATTTTATTTTATTTTATTTTATTTTATTTTATTTTATTTTATTTTATTTTATTTTATTTTATTTTATTTTATTTTATTTTATTTTATTTTATTTTATTTTATTTTATTTTATTTTATTTTATTTTATTTTATTTTATTTTATTTTATTTTATTTTATTTTATTTTATTTTATTTTATTCGAAAAACAATAAAAACAAATACTTACTTGTGTAATTTTTATTATTGTTTTGCGAATAAAATCAAAAATGAGTAGCTAATGAGTAATAGAAAAAACACGCCTAATATGCTAGTTTTAAATCATACAAATTTTTGTAAGGGTTGGAAATTTAATTTTGCTAAAACTTGTAAGTCTTAATTAATTTGTAGCAAAATGGCGTAGGAGAGAAAAAATATTTTCATAAATATTTAACTAAAAATATTTTACTTCATTGTGTTTTTATGCCATTTGAATTTCAGTGTTTGAGTTATGGAAGTTCTCCGGGAACGCTTGTCTATTTATATTATTACAAATAAAATAGAGATAAAAACTTTTCTTGCAAAATAAGTTAGATGCCTGCCTCTTTTTTTGAAAGAGAAAAAATAAAGAATATAATGTTGGTTTGATCAAAAAAAAATTGCCTGCAACTCACTCCGATGGTTTTGACTGATATGAAGGTACCGTATAGCAATCATTCTTTATAATGATTTAAATAACAATTTTAAAGTGTTCTCCAAGATAATGTTATGTAATGTAGAAATTATGTAGGTACTTTTGTTTATCAGTGTAGATTTTACTAACGATGTTCATCTGGATGCACAATTAAGCCCCACTGACAACTATATTTTCTCGAAGACTATGATCTTCAACTTCTAACTGAGATTGAAAGACAAACCAGCAGACAGACAAATTTGCCCTACGAAACCTATGTATTTATAGAAAATAAAAATAACACCTGTAAATGGAAATTAATAAAAAGTTGCTACATTTCACAATAATGAATGTTTAATTACTGCATAATGTGTTTGCATTTTAATCAAATTATTAACCATCTCAAAAACTTATAACTACGAGTAAATATTCAAATCTTAATTTTTATTCAATAGGGAGTAAAATTTTATTTTTTCATATATTTGTTTGTTTAATTGCATTGATTGTATTAAATAAATATTACGAGTAATACCTTTTAGAATAATGTGGGTGAACAAGAATTTTTTTTATGCACGTTGATTTTGCCTTGACAATGATGATTAAGTTTGAGAAAGTCAAAAGGTTAATTGAATCGTTTATTTTCAAAATATGATAAGTGCATTGTGAATGCTTTTTGTTAAACCCACAGAAAGGATGGGTTTTCTAATTCTTATGAGTTCAAATCATAGTTAGTATATTCTTTGATATAAAGGATAATATACATGCAGAAAAATAATCGGTTAAAAGCACCGTAAAACTGTTATGGCAATTGTCGGAAATTATTTCATTACACATGTATTGACATTCCATTTAGCACCATTAAGCTTTTTAAGGAAAGAAAATCTTTATATTATTTTTGCAACGACTGCGACCCTTAGTAACACAAATATTGCACGTAATGTACTACAAAACACCAAACATCTTGAAAATTTGCATGCGCAACTACTTCATCTTTCTGAAAAGGTAGATACATAGTTTAACATCTTATCAGAAAATTGCTAACAATAACAATACACAATCATGCAATAATGAAAATCTATAGATAAAACTTTACCCGAGAAAATTGTTGCAGCGCCATTAAAAAGAAAAAGTGATACACTCGATCAAGAATCACCTTCGCTAATTCCATCACCAAAGAAACTTGCCACATCAATATCAGAACATTTAGAAACGCCCACGTTTTCTAAATCGCAACAAATTGGAAGATGCATCAAATGCAATTACACCTCCACCTATACCAAGAACTCCTACAAATGCTTTAGATATTAAAAATTACACGGTGTAACACTCAAAATATACGCGGGCGGAGACCTATCAGGTTTTGTAGAGCTAGTCGCACTGAATACGAAACGGTATTTGAAAATCCCCTAACACCCCCAAAATCTGGAGTTACGGGCAAAAAACCGTTTTTTGGACCTTCACCCATTGAAAAAATTCTAGCTTCGACAATTTTTTACCCATTTTCGACAGTGAAAACTATATGTTTCTATGTCTTCTAGTTTTCGAGAAAATTGAAAAATAAAAACAAATAAAAAACAAAAAATATTTTGAAAAAAGAAAAATCTGATAAAATAATTTTTCAATTTTCTCATAAACTAGAAGACATAGAAACATATAGTTTTCACTGTTCGATAAGGAATCAATTAAGGCAGTTTTCTGTGTGAGTAATTTTTTTACTAAAATTCACAGCCTGGACAAAAATAGTATAAAATGAGTTTAAAAAAATTTTTTTTCGCCAATTTTTATTTTTGAAATTGATTATTTCAAAAACTATTGGTTATGTTATATTGATTTAAAAATTAGAATCAAATGTACAATTTTTCCTTTCGGAAATGGTATAATTTGTTGTTAAGTTGCCGTTGTTTTTTAATATTTTTTTTTATTTTGATAATTTTTTCTTAGAAAACTGCCCCTCCCACCTAAACGGGGGGAGATAGACCCCTCTTCCAAAGAAAAAAATATTTGCATTGAGCTCCTCTACAAAAACCCGTTATCAAATCCTGGCGCCCAGGTTATCCTACTACGTGCCGAAACAACATTTTTGTTCTATACCTAAAAGTTCGAATTTCTGTATCTGGGTTGAAATCGAAAAATTTTTTTTTCTAAGCCAATTTTTAGTGATTTTCATAAAAAATACCTCGATTGATTGGAAAATAGATATAGTTTATTAATATATTTTTTAAATAGCATGTTGTTTTGAAAACATATATGTACTTTAAATTGATGCCGAAGTTGGGCAAATGACGAAAAAAATGGAATTTTTGAACTTTGACAGCTTATAAATTCTAAGTGGTTTAACCGAGTTACATGTTTTATACATTGTTGAAAAGGTATATTTATCTTCTATCAGAAACTGTAAAAAAATCGAAAATGGGTAAAAAATTGTCGAAGCTAGAATTTTTTCAATGGGTGAAGGTCCAAAAAACGGTTTTTTGCCCGTAACTCCAGATTTTGGGGGTGTTAGGGGATTTTCAAATACCGTTTCGTAATCAGTGCGACTAGATCTACAAAACCTGGTAGGTCTCCGCCCGCGTATATTTTGAAACCTCATTTTTGTAACACCGCGTGTTATATACAGAATAAACTTGGCACGATTTATGACTGTTGAAAAAATGATTCAGCGTAACTTTTCAAAATACTCATCTTTCAAAATAAATATAAATTTTTTGCTCTGAGTAGTTAAAATTTTGTTGTATTTAAATTTAGTTTTAAGTACTTTTTTTTTTGGTTATTTTTTTTTTAACCCACCGAAAAAAACTCTCGGTAGCAGTGGCGTATTGAGGGGGGGGGGGGGGGGAGCTCAGGGGACTCAAACCCCTCCCCCCCCAAGCCTTCAAGATCATGTTTTTATTTAGCTGATTTCATCATAATGTACATGATTAACTGAAACTTGTTCGTAAATCTTAGACATTAAGAGGCAGCACAGATGCTCGAGCCCCCTCCAAATTCTGAAACGGCTGTTTGGTTTTGTTTGAGTAAGAGCCTTAGCTGACGATGAGGGTTGGGATAATTTTTTTTGTCGGATTTTAGTCCAATTTCGAATTCTTTAGATCATTTTTTTTTTAGTATTTTGACTTCCAATAACATCACCGTTAAATTTTTGCAAAACTTCTTATGCAATCTCAAAACGCCGTATTTGATCGTCTTAAGTATATTTACTTTTTTTTAATAATATTTTTCTCAAAGATATTGAAAATAGAAATTTTTGATATCTCAAAATCTCAAAGTGGCCAACAGGTTTCTTTAAGAAAATTGCAGTTTGCGCTTCCGATTTGGACTAAAACAGCAATATATTACGAAAAAACATATATATTTCGGATTAAACATCAAAAAGAATTTGATTCAAAATTAGTTTTTGAGACTTTCACGTTCTGCATTTCACTTTTTGCGTAATTCTTGAGCGAGTTGAGCGTAAAAAAGATCTTGGTGTCATTTTAGATGTGAAACTTTCATTTTTACCACATATAGATTATATGATTAATAAGGGTAACCAAATGCTTGGATTCTTGAAGAGAAATACAAGAGAATTCAAAGATCCTTATGCACTCAAGTCATTTTTCAACTCTCTAGTTAGATCTATTTTGGAATTCTCTAGTATAGTTTGGAATCCATTTTATAGAAACTCTTGTAATAGAATTGAAAAAGTTTCAGCGAAACTTTACAAGATATTTAATTTACAAATTAAATTGGCAAATAGAAATGCCGTCTTACAATACTAGATGCTTATTATTTGACATAAAAACTCTAGAAAGTCGTCGTACTTGCTTCTCTGTTATGTTTGTCAGAGATATTTTAACCTATCACATTAAATGTCCCCACTTATTAAATTTTTTTCACCTTCGTGTTCCTCAAAGAAATGTCCGGGAATCAAATCTGTTTTATGAATATTTTCATAGAACAAATTATGGCCTAAATGAGCCAATTTCTCGTTGCATCAGGGAAACTAATGCTGTATGTTTAAGGATCGATATTTTTAGAAGTTGTTCAAGAGATACTTTCAAACTATATGTTTTAAGCATAATCAATTCGTAATTTAATAATTTGTTAATTATTTTTATGAATTTTTTTTTTTTTTCTTACATAAATAATTGTTATTTATTTTTATAATTAAATTTTACTATTGTTGTTTTAGTTTTTAGTCTAAAAAGAGTACTATATCTCTGTTTGATGAATAAATAAATAAATATTCACTTGTCGAAAGTGAAATAGGTGTTCTGCATTTTTTCACTCATTTAGATTTTCTAATCGAATTCAATTCACTATGTTTCTGTTCGTGAATTTGGGGGACTTTTTCAATGAATCTGCAATTGCACAAATTTCACTTAAGAAACAAAATAACAATGAAAGATCCTTCAGTTTTGACAGTTAGAAGCAATTTCGAAGTTTTCGAAACCGATCGAAATGAAGAATATTGATATTTCATTTCACGTGAAATTGAAAAGTGTTTTGAATTTACTTTCGTTCGAATTGCGGAACATGGGCGTATATAACGATAATATTGATGAGTATAGCTCAAAAACTCTTGACGTGATAGGAAGAAATCTGTAAACAGTTTTGGATTCAGCACATGACAAAGTTCGAGTGTGTTTTTTTTTTGTTAAGGATGACTCAACTCCTTGCTGTTTGTGTAACATTACACGAGAACTTTGAAAAAACACTAGGTACTCTGAATGTGAAAGGAGGAGACAGTATAGTACGAATCTGTCGAGAGCAGTATAATGCTACTATACAACTTTCAGTACCGCAGCACAGGGTTTAACTCTAGATTAAAGATTAATAAAAAGAAATACAAATTTTTTAGCACATTTACCCTCTAAAAAATTTTTGAAAAATTTTCCAGCCCCCTCCAAATTTTTTTCTGGATACGCCACTGCTCGGTAGGTCCATTATTTTTCTGCGTGTACCATTTAAGGTAAAGCTCAAACTTGTTCAATATAAAAATTATGTTGTCATAAACTTTTCTGAGCAAATGGAATTAGATTGTTTTGAAAATAAACGATTCGTATTGAACATAAAGTTTATTCATGAATACTAAATCTCTCAATTTGTTTCTTATACCAAGAAGTACTTTTAGCGAAATATTCGTTTTTTGTTCATCCGTATTTAAAGTCAATGCGCTCAAAAAGAAATAGAGACTTTTTTATATACAAGTTAGAAGACAATTTAAGATCTTTTGAGACTCTTAAAAAAATATAACTCATATCATAACTAAATGTTAATTTAAAATCCTTAATCATTTATTTAAACAAACATCAACCCACTCTTATATTTTAATTATTGTTCTTGTCACTTATTCATATCTTCTATTGTAATTAGCATATTTCAAATTTTTATCTTAGCCAGAGGATTGTATACGCATACGGCACAGGTATCGGCGGATATGGTTTAATAAACTCTATATCTTATACCAAAATTAGACTTTGAAGAGATTGTTCAAGATGTTTAACCAACAAAAAAAAAAAAAAATGTTGGAAATATTATTACCAAATGGAGTAGGTACAAGAACATTCAAATCCGGTTGGCACTGCCTAGCACGATCTTAATTATTTTTGATGTTGTTTGTTCGTATTTTTATTTATTCAAAGCAAACCTGTCGATCGGAAGATTACTTTGAGAGCAAAAAGATGACTTTCACTTAACAGAGCATAAATTTTGAAGAAGAATCTAATCTTCAACTTCTAAGAATTTAAAACATCCTACATAGAAATAAAACAAAAAAATTAATTTACATAAAACTTTGCGCCACAGTCACAGTTTTTGAAAAAGGAAGCCATGTTGTACATAAATACACAGACACACCTACAGAATGTGCGTGTTGATTGTAAGTTTTTTTCTTGACTTTGTGACGTAACTTTTTTAAATTTGAAAAAAAAAAAATCAATTAATTTTTAAAATAAGGATTATAAAAATATTGGTATCTAGAATTTTAAAGACTCCACTAATAGATTAATTATGCAAAAGCGTCATGCAAATTTAAAAAAAAAAATCAAATAAGAGTTTTTATTAAAACCACAAACTTCTTAATTCTTTTTTGTGAGCTAAACGAATTTTGATTAAAACTCTGATCATTAATATACTTTAATTGTGATTTCTGAACGAATAGATATTTATACAAAAAGACACGTTAATTTATAAGACAATTTATTTTAGTTTGTGCAATGCATCAACAAAAATATTACAAAGCTATTTATAGAAAAAAAAGTTAGGAAAACCCAATCACTCAAAAAAGTTCTTAAAACAGCATCATGAATTCGTGATAAAACCTTCTCCTTAAAAAAGTTAACAAAAAAAAAAAAAAAATGCAATGCTACTTGTTGAACTAATTCAAAGATGTCACGATTAAAAATATATAAAAAACAATTAAAGCTAAGTCACAAAGTTGCAATGCAGATGTTATAAATATATAAGAATGAAGCTGTTCCTTAAACAAAGATACCATAACTTACAAAACTTGCGATGATACATGTTAACTCTTTTGTGTATCTATATGATTGATGGTAAACATTCGACGGAAAAATAGTGACAATCACTATAAAGTGCATCATGATGAAAAATTTTTGTATCTATACATATGGTTTGGCCTACAAATCAGTAAGAGAGGATATACCCAGGCAACAAGCTAATGTAGGTGCATTGTCACGTAATACGTGATCTACAACCAGACACGCGGTTAAAACTCTTTCACTAGGTATTTTTAGATTTACTTTGTATGTGAAATCATTTATTGAATTGCTTCATCTTAAAAAGGATGTATCAAGTTTGTAAGTTAAATAGTTATGTACTTTTATACATGTGATTGTGTCGTTTTTTTAACTTTCACTTATATCTTTCTTTCAAATGATTTCTAGATTATAGATATATATAGTTATTTCGAAAAAAATAACAAAAAAAGTTTTAATTTATTTTTTTTTATAAAAAAATCTGACTTTTTTTTTAATAGCTACCTAAAACATATTTTTTCAATTTAATATGCAATTAAAACCGAAAAACTGGTTTCGTGAGTAGGTTAAAACCCTCGCAGTTTAACTGAAAAACTGCTATTCCTAGCAACCGTGGGACACGAGATTTAATTAGATTCTTGATGTAAGTTGTAGTTGTAGTGTAAGGCTACGACCACGTCCGTCCTGAGCGGCTGAGCGTCTAAGCGTCTGAGCGGCTGAGCGTCAATCCTGAGCGACGAGGTGGCCACGTCCTGAGCGGTGATCCTGAGCGGCAATTTCAAAACCCTAAAAGTGCAAAATATTCGATGAGTATTCGGCTCGCACGCGGGAGTCCCAGGTTCGATTCCTAGAAGTGCCTATTTTTTTTTATTTTATAATTCTAAATTGAATAAAGTTGGTTTGTCATATTGTAGTAAATATAGATCAACACCTAAAACCCAAATTTCAAAAGAATTTAATGACCTGTTTTGGAAAATTTGATTTTTCAAAAAAAAAAATTCATTTTTTCAAAAATCCCAAAATGCATTTCTTTGAAATTTTATTTTTGATTTATACTAAGACTATATAAATGCTTTTGTATACAAAATTTTAAAAAATTTAATAAGTCGTTTGAGAGAAATTCAGAGTTTAAAAAAACGGTTCTATTACAGGTACTGTTAATAATGACTTTCGAAAAAATCTTTTTTTGTTAAAAGATAGGCCTTGTCCAAAAACCCACACTTAATCTTTTTTTTTAAGAGTCGTTAAAAGAGTATTTGAGAAAATTATACTTTTCTAGAATAGGTGCATCAGATTCTAAAAAAATTAATTCCATAGAATCATCTGCACAATCTCCAAAAACTGCTACATACCAAGTTTGAAGAGAATTGATCCATCCGTTTAGGCTATAGCTTCTTAAACATCAGACAACGATTCGAGTCCCACGTTCGATTCCTGTTGGGGCCTTTTTATTTTTTTTTATTTTAACGAAAAAAATTAATATATTTTTAATATTTTTCTTCAAAAGAAACCATAATTTTCACCATTTACTAAAATGTTCGTGGTAATTTAGTATATAATGTAGTTCGTCGCTCAGGATCTGAAAAAAAAAAAAATAGAACAGAGCTGAGCGACGCACAGTGTGGCCAATCACGAATCTAGCTGGACAAAATTAATAACTCGCGTTAAATCGACTTTTTTTCTAAACAGTTTTAAGCAAATGAATGTGAATAGATAAAATTCTATAAAAAAGAAAGATTTTTTAAAAAGAAATCTATAATTTCTGCAAAAAGTGTGTCAAAATAGTGATGAAGAAAATGCATTTTTAAACATATTCTATGATTGGATATACTTAATTATTTAAAAAAACGCTTGAAAAATCTCAATAAATAAAAACTCTATTGCTATTCACGAAAAAAGAGAGGCAGAATAATTAGTTTTTATTAAGAAATAGAACTTTTACACACGTTTTTGACAGGTGACATACATGATTTATTTTCTCAATATCATGCTTTAAATTAAAATTTTAGCAATGATTTTAATTAAATATGCTTCACAATCATAAAAAATGGCATCACCTTTAAAAATATCTGCAGATAATTTAAAAAAGTAACTCCTTTTTGTGCGATGCAAACTTGAAACATAAGGGCCTATTAAAAACAGCTGTGTTTATATTACCTTCGATGTTTTTCAAGCTAATAATTCTCTAAATTTCTTCGTGACCCTATTTCTGGCCTTATACACTTGCTTGCTTTTTGCATTGAACTTGTTTAAGATGTTCCGACAGAAAAGCATCATTCATCAATGATAATGCCTCATTAGTTGAAAATTCCAGTGGTTTGGTGGTTCCAGAGGATCAGAACTTAATCTTTTATACATTATGATCCTTCACTCAAAGAACATTTCGATAAATCCTTTCCGGTATTATTGGAATATGCTTTTTCAATTTTGCGGAGAGCGATTCTACTGATAGGATAGGTGCACTTAGGAGTCTTTTAACCTTCCGTTTGTTATATTTTTCCCGTTTTTTTAGTTTTTAAAAATTCTTTTCTACTTTTGTTTCACTATCTACTGTTTTTGTTTATTTAGTTATCGCATAATACTGGTCAAGCAAAATGAAATTCATGTTTAAAGAGCGGTCCAATGTGTCTTCCACCTTTTTTTGTCTTTTTTTCGCTTAACTTGAAGCACAAAACTTGTATGTTTTTAATTTTTCTTTATTGTCAAAAATGTTCCAAAGATGATACCTGCTCATTAAAAGATCAAAAAAACTGTCTTTTCGATCGTATTTGGCAGTTTTGACACATTTTTCGAAATTTTGTTTTTTTGAAAATCTTGACTTCATTTTGAAAAGTGAAAAAAGTTGTATGGCGGTCGAGAAAACGCGAGACATGTAAATAGTTAATCTTAATGACAACACTCCACAATGCATTAATTAATTAATTTCAGACCGGAAAAATGCCAAAAAATTAACTTTACCTCTATTTGAAAAACAAAGATATTTTTTTTTTGCACTTCCTAGGCTTCTTACAGAATTTATTTTTTTTTTAAATAGTTGCAATGGTAATTAATAAATAAAAATTATAATACTTTACCTCCAAATGTAGATTAACAATTAAAAAAAAACAATTACAACAATAAAACTACCACAGCGTTTTTAATCGTCAACCAAACTCAAGCGAAAAATAGAATACTTTGTATTATATCCATCCAACTGTTGACAAGAACCAACTTTCAAGCTTAGCTTACGCTAATCCGAGATGAAAACAAAAAAACCAAACATGAATTACAGTTACCCATTGTATTGAGAAGCTCAACTCATGATTTAAAATCATGTGGCTAAACTTTTTTTTTTCTATTTTGTCCAGTCAGATTGGCGAATTACCAAACTGTGCGACGTCGCTCAGACGCTCAGGATTGACGCTCAGCCGCTCAGGACGTGGCCGTACCCTAAGAATTCCAAACGCAAATATTTATAAATTTTGATTTCTGTACTAATGAGCAACAAAACTATGTCTTAGATGCTACAACTTTTATAAGGCTTTTGTCCTATATAATACCAAATAATTTTAACCTCGAACTTTTCCAAAACCTATAATATTTTACTCGAACTTTGAATTAGATGCAATTAAAATATTAAAATATACTCGTAAAATCAGATATTTTAAATATTGCCCATAAATCCATCATTTACGAACTAAATATTTTATCATAAAAATTCGATCACGTTTTTTTCGCTCGTCAGTCGTGTTTATTTTATTAACAAGAAAAAAAAAAATCCAAACAAACATTGACCAGATGAAGATTATACCATCGAAGATAATGTGTGCAACATTTTGGCAAGTAACATTAAACACTTAATAGCATTCAAATGACCTCCTCAAAACGATGTTCCATACACACCACAAAACAACATTTCAATTTTGCACTACAACAAGAGGCCATTAACATGGTTCATAGCATTTGGCTTTATAACAAACACAACCTCTTCTTTTTTAACATCATTAAAAATATACAAAAGAAAAACCTGAAAATGCAGCAAGTTACAACCATTGCATAGAGTGACTTTTGAGGTCAGCAAAATTTAAGCCAACAACGAAGAAGAAGTCAAAGCAGCAATAGTCGCACAACGACCCATGAACTTTCCCAAAAACCTTTTAATAAACAACAACAACAACAACAAGAAAAAAGTGGAAAAAACACAAAAAACAAGAATTAACCAAAATGCACAACGAAAACAAAGTCCAAATATTGTTAAAAAATTTTGTTATTTTTGTTAATCCCTGGTATAGGGTATGTATGCTTTTGGTTAACATATTTGAACACATTTAAAGACAAATTGAAGAGACTTCGGCATCGATGAACTTTATGATTTTATGGGTACCTCATCAGGTCATTTAAAATTTTTGATTTACTGTCATTATTTTGTAAAATACACGATGTGGATTGTATGTGGAACATAAGTTAAAAATCATCTCAAAAATTAAATTGATTGAAGATTTTTGTAATCTACCGGTATTCAAAGTATTAACAACACTAATGGTCTTCAAAGTTCTGAGAAACATTGGATCCACATAAATCTTTACTGGCTTTAATTTTGTACTAGTGTGGAATCTAAGTTACCAAATACCATTGTAAGCATGCATTTTAAAATAAATGTTCTTTGTTCGTTAAAATATTTGACTTTTAATATCTCTATTTGATTGGAGATATAATGCTTGACCAGTTGCATTGTGCATGTGATGGATCATTAAGTCTTGGCCACAATTTGTGCCCAAAACCATCCATGAATGTCACCGGTCACAGTGACTATCGCCACTAAACCTCCTGACGTTGCCGCCATTGTAGAAGTTATTGTTATTTTCGTCGAATTGTCGTCATCACCGTCGTCGGCGGTATGGTGGCATTGTGGTCACCTTTATCACCTTGTCATGTTTTTTTTTTTAAACACCCCAGTCAGTCTGTGTCAGTTGCTAATAAATTTAAGATTCTTCACCTATGGCGACGGATTGGTTGTTGGAATTATGGCGTTGAGCTGCTGTTATTTTTGTGTTTTTTTTTCTTTTGTAAAATTTTAAATGCATTCTTTTTTTTTAATTCATATTTTTATTCTGCTGTTGGCCTGGCAGTTGGATTTAGCTGCTATCATGGTCATTTGTCCGCATTACTTTGGAATACCAATAAGGCGGTCTCACGTGATAATATAAAATGGAATTTTACAATTTCTAGACTTGACTTGACTTCAATTGACTGACCAAATGCCCGAGACTGCCCGATGATTGTTGTTGCTATATTATTTGACAAATATTTGAAGAAGATAACGTCGTCGTTTCGATTACGTAAGCACAAGTTGAAAGTTGCAATAATTTCTGAGAAACTTGTTCTAAGTGTCAAGAATTTAATTTACTTTAGTCCAATATGAGCATATTTATGTGATGGTGGGAATCCCATTAAAAATATAATATATTATGGTTGAAACATTAATGGTCTATTTCAGTAGCAAGCAGAAGTTGTTTATGATGAGTTTCTTTTGGATTCAAAAAAGTCATGGTCAAATGCAAGTTAAAATGTAACCGTCAAATGGCAACTCAAAAATAAAACGGAATTATAGCTTTTTTATACTTTTCACATAAGTACGTACAAAATTATATCAAGAGTAAATTCGAAGATTGTAATGTGACCATGAGCATATTAAAGGTGCAGAAAATTAAATCTTTAAGGTCTAAAGGAAGCAAATATTTCAATGCAATTTTCATTTAAGGAACTATGCACTCGTATCGCATGAACTACTGTTGCTAGTCTCAAAGCCGTAGCTAGGATTTCATTTCGGGGGGTTACTTCAGACCGAACAACATTTTTTTTAGGAATCACAATATTTTTTATGAATTATATGTACGGTGACCATATTTCTGGAAGCGAAACCCGGGACAGATAAAAAATTCGTTGGATCGTTTTGAAAATATTGATTTTTCAAACAAAAAATTTTTAATGAGTTTTCATAATTTTTCCTTATCAAGATTTCCTAAACGATTTTATGGGGATTTTGTTGAAATCATTTAAGTCGTTTACGAAATCAGAAATCAAGAAAAGGGTTTTATAATAATGTCTGTCAAAAACTTCTTAAAAAAATATTTTTTTAATCAAATCGGGAGAGCTGTTTTTTAACATTTTAATTTTATTTTAAATGATTTTGAAATTGTAGGTATGATCTTTAACAAAACTTTTAACATGTCCTTAAAAGTTTTGAAACTTATCTGGGTTCTTTACTCTTCTATATGTTGTTCTTTATTCGGAAACATTTTACCTGGTGTAGCAACCCGACAAACAGAAGCTGGAACTAAATAATTGGTCTAGTCTAGAGACGAAACGAAAATTTTCATACAAAACCAGCACCAAATTTTGCTTTTCGTTGCACAATACGCAGCTTAGGTAACGAAATTCTTACCTGTGCTAGATTATGGAGAATTTTTAATAGTTTGTCACTCTCATTTATTATTTGTCCAGGCAATTTTTCTTGCAGCAAAAGTTTTTTGACTTTGGAGACTTAGAAAAATTTTCGTTTTGCTTCAGCAATGTACTAATGCTTTATCCGAAAAATTAGAAAAATTTTAATTTCCACCCAATGTTTTCTTATTTTCTTTACAAAGTATTTAAAATATTGAATACAAAAATTCGAGAATGTTCAAATACGGGACAATCACGGGACAAATTACAAAATACGGGACACTTATACGTCCCGGATTTCTTGAATAAAAACCCGGGACAAGCTGTAGAAAAACAAAAACGCCTCGGGGCTTAACCGGAAATCTTGGCAGCACTGCTTATTGAATGTTCTGAAATCAGCAGACACAAAGAAAATTTAGAGTTTTCATATTTATCGCTTTCGGGTTTTCTTGTATTTTTCTTGTATGTACAAAGAGATACAAAAATGTATGCTAGCAAAACTAGTTAAATAAATTTTGTCATTTGAAACGTCAGTTTTCCCGTTTGTAAACCAATTCTAAACAATTTATGAAAAAATTAGTTTAGTACCACAGATTTAAAACTGTTCAAAAAATTAACCCAGAATTATAATTGGAGGAAGCAGTCGGAAGCTTATGTCAAATCCTACGTTTTTGTTGTTGTTTTCTTTGAATTTTTGATAAGCTTTCATCCGTCGAGTGCGGTTGGAAGCGCTGTTCCCCTCCGTTGAATCGGACGCTTCAGGCAATTATAGTTCTACCTTTAAGCCCAGGGATATCATCGGGCTTGACAACTAAGCCCAAGGGGCTAAGGTGTTGCTGCATGTAACATGTAAATTGCTAAGCCCTGACTGCGCTTTTTTTGTCCAGCTAAACCCGGTGGTAATAAAAAAAAACCTAAACATGCAACAATTTTTTAATTTTCCTTAAAGTTCTCGTGATATTGTAATGTATGTTCAAACAAAAATATGAATTGTTACGTTTATGAAATAATTTTTTAATTGTTTTCTGTTTTTTTTTTTTATTATTTTTTAATAAAAACTTAAAAACATATAAATTTTTTCTTGAAAAAAAAAAGTTCTCTTATCCGGGATTTTCGATTATCCGTAATGGGCTCGGTCCCGACCATTCCGGTTAATCGAGTTTCAACTGTAGATGCAAAAATTTCCAAATAAAACAAAAATTTCTTCTGTTTTTTTTCTGGAAAGAAAACAGCCAAAACTATATAATCTGAACAGTTTCGAAAATTTCTTTTTTTTTGTCAAATACCTACCCAACTTCGACATTAATTTAGCCTATGTTTAATTTTTTTTTCTGATTAAATTCTTAACCGATTTTCATAAAATATAGGTACATCTTTGGTTTTGAAATAAATATTATTTTAGAATGTATTGTTAAAACAGCATTTTGTTAAAAAAAATACATGCTTTAAATTGATGTCTAAAAGTTGGGTATGTGTCAAAAAATTAAATTTTTTAAATTGTTGAGCTTATAGTCTTTTTTTTTTATAATCTGCGCGCACTAAAGGGGTTTTGGGTACCCTTAATATGTCCCCAAAAAAGGCGAATCTTCTTCACCCTCTAACTATCGTCCGATTGCACTTACGTCCCTTCTTCCTAAGGTCATGGAAACGCTGATTAATTTCCAGCTTAAGAAATATCTTGAAGAACGGAAGCTTCTTAATGACCGGCAGTATGGCTTTCGTAGCAATAGATCCACTGGTGATTTGATGGTCTATCTCACCGATCAGTGGAACAAATCTTTACATCGTTTTGGAGAAAGTAAGATTGTTGCGCTTGATATTTCAAAGGCATTTGATAGAGTTTGGCATCAAGCTCTCTTATCGAAAATGCTTGCATTCGGTATTGATGAATCTCTTCTTCGTTGGATTAGAAATTACCTTTCGAACCGTTCAATTCAAGTCGTTTTGGATGCATTCAAGTCTGAAACCCACAATATAAACGCTGGTGTGCCCCAGGGCTCCGTTTTGTCTCCGACTCTCTTTCTCATTTTCATTAATGATTTGCTCTCTGAAACTTCTAATCCATTAAATTGTTTCGCAGATGATAGTACCCTCAGCTTTTCATATTCGTTTGAAGATTCACACCCATGTCCTTCGGATGTGGAACTCCAACGGCAAAATATGATAAGCTCATTAAATTCTGATCTCAAATGCATTGTCCAATGGGAATAAGAAACCGCGTAGAATTTAATGCTTCTAAAACACAATGCTGCTTACTATCATTAAAACGAAACCTTCCTCCTTTGCCACTATCCATGAGTGGTACTTGCATCGAGGAAACTGATCAGCTTTCGATTCTAGGTATGTCCATTACAAACCACCTTTTGTGGAATGAGCACATATTCGATGTAGCCAAAAACTCTGCGAAATGCTTAGGTTTCACCCCTTCTGATCTGGCTATAATTTATAAAGCATATATTCGTCCAAAACTCGAGTATAATTCCCATATCTGGGCTGGTGCTCCTAAGACCCACTTGAGTTATTTGGATAGAATTCAAAATAGAGCTTTTAAAATGATAGGTGATAGGTCCATTACTGGTACAATCCCACCTCTTGAGCACCGCCGGAATGTATCATGCCTGTCCTTATTTTATAGGTACTTTTTTAAAAAATGTTCTAATGAAATAGCTAGCTGCATTCCTCCCCTTAAACAATTTAACCGTGATACTCGTACTTCAAGGAATGCCCATCAGTTGACACTTGAACCCAATTTCGGACGTACCGTCAAATACAGCGATTCTTGCTTTAGTCGCACTACGAGAATGTGGAATGCATTACCCGGCTCAGTTTTTCCCTCCCATTTTAATGTCCAGAACTTTAAAACTAATGTGCATCGGTTTCTCCTTATAAACCCCTCCCTCTTTTCCTAACGCTCGCACTGTGTTGATATTAAGAAGAAGAGAAGCTTCCGTTCTTCAAGATATTTCTTAAGCTGGAAATTAATCAGCGTTTCCATGACCTTAGAAAGAAGGGACGTAAGTGCAATCGGACGATAGTTAGAGGGTGAAGAAGATTCGCCTTTTTTGGGGACAGGCTGGACAAATGCTGTTCTCCATCCACTCGGAAAGAGACCTGTAAAGTAGGACAGATGGAAAAGCTTACGCAGTGGTTTTGCCAGGGTAGAAGAACACCTCTTCAGAACTATGGGAGGGATACTATCACGGCCAGCGGATTTGTGTATGTCAAGGTCTTTAAGAACTCTTGCCACTGCACGAGTACGAAAAACGATAGGTCCCATAAAACTATTTACTCGCTCAAGTGAAGGGGGAGTCATGACACTTTCTGTTAACGTTGAATTGGCAGCGAACTGCCTGACGAGAAGGTTGGCTTTCTCAAAAGAACTAACAAAAGGAGTGTCATTGTAAACGAGCGTTGGAACCGAAGATGTTGTAGAGTTTCGAATATTTTTCACAAATGACCAAAAATTTTTACTACCTGTGGGAAACTGTAGTATTTTTTGTCTTAATTTTTGCTCATGCAAAAATTTGATTCGTCGAATATGGGCGTTGCTGGTCTTTCTAGCTTGCTTAAATCTTATCCGATTTTCCTCAGTGGGGTTGGCTTTACATGTAGGTACTATTTACTTCTTAAAACACATACACACCAATTTTTAACCTTCTATACTCTGTTTCACTTGGATAAATAAACAAAAAGAAACTCATTCAAATCCAATTTCCGAGTTGTCATTGTGTCGTGGCGTTCACTTATTTATTATGGAAGAACAAAAAAAAACTTCAAGAACTTCGAATAAATCCTTTTATCAACAAATCTTGGCAGTTTATTGACTTTCCTTGAAAATTAAAAACAAAGTTAAATCCCTCAAAAAAAGGATGACGATATGCAACTTTTTTTTGTTAATTTACAAAACAATCTAAAAACATGACATATCTACCATGCAATTAATCTTGCTTCATAAAATACATTCTATGCATATCAATTTTGTTTGTTCTGTTTTGAAAACAAAACTCATCACAAAGAAATAAATATTTTGATATCGGGATTAAGCCAATTTATAACCACTTCAATCCACGTGCAATATAAAAAATTAACATACACACCTTTTATATCCGAAATACAAAAAAAAAAATTCATGGTTGTCCAATAAAGAGCAAACAAATTTAGCATAATCCATCGATCCATTAATAATGTAAATAACCCCTGACACCCACATCATCAATTTAATCCCTTCTAAAAATTTTTTGTTCTTCAATCAAATCACGAATCAAAGTCTTATAAACTTCATCATCACATTGTGATGAATTGAAGATCTTGTGAAAAAGACTTAATAACATTCCAATATATCCGCTAAAATAATTTATTCAAAAAGGTCATTCAAACACAAAAGTGAAACAATTAAAAAATGATGTTTTTTTTTATATTAATTTGAGTTCCCAAAAAAAATGTTAAAAAAAATTTAATCAAATTAACGCCACAAAATTTGATTTGATTTTTTTCACTATTGGTTTATCAATTAGAGAAAGGGAGGGCATTTTTATACGTGTGTGAACGTCAAAGAGGTCTGAACTTGAACTTGAAGATGTTTTAGAGGTTTCTTCGTGCAAAAGATTAACCCAAAAGAAAAAAAAAACATCATGTGATTGAAATTTTTATGCGATGATTATGATGGTTAAAAAACAACCAACGAATCTATTCAAACATCTGCTTTCTGAGTGGTTTCATAATAATAATTCTTGAACCAATATGTTTTTTGATTAAAATGAAAAAAAAAAAGTCAACATATTGGTCGCATACACCTGCTCTTAAAAAGAGTTTTCTTTGAAACATATTTTGTAATTAGGAAAGTTTAGCCAGAATTGGTACATACATGGTTTTTTTTCTAGGCGCTGCTGTTAATTTAATTTTTTGTTTTCCTATAATTTACTCGTACATTCAGATTTTTTAATTTACAGAATTTTGAAAAAAAGTATTTTTGAATTAAAATTTGACCCATATAGTATTCCGATACTAAGGCGCATGCAAATGCAAGTATGATTCCAGTTCAAAAGGCACACCAACTCTAGTTTGAGGAGTTTAGCTTTCGAAGAAAAAGAAAACTTCTTTATTCCAGGTATCTTTTTATATCAATTAATTATATTTTTATTTATTTTCTTGGCTAGTTTTCAAAAAATGGTCATTAAATGTTTTGACTTAAGCGAGTTTTTTTTTCAATGAAAAATATAAAATTTTACTGAAAAATTTTTCAGGTATCCGGGTTTTTCTCTTATGCGGAGTATTTTAATGTTAATTTGGTCGACAAATACTCGGGGATGAAAGAATGTTTCAGATAAGCGGGTTTTTCTCTTAACTGGGTTTCTCCTTAGCGGGTTTTAGTTGTTTATTTAATTCAGCCCGAATAACTAATAACATATTGAACAAATTCTGATTTGAGTTTAGCACATCGAAACTTTTGTGAAAAAATGATTATGTTTCTAAATATTGATATATTTTGAAAGTTAGAGCGTTTCTGATACTGATTTTTGAATTCAAAATCCGTTGGAAAAATATAATCACAACAAAAACATTACTGTTAAAAAAAGAGCCAAGTTATCCTATGTTGAAATTATGCTGGCACAAAAAGTATTGAGATATAAAAGTGTACCAAGTTCTAAAGCTTGGGTTCAAATTCGTATCAATAAAATTTTGATTGCTTACTTGACAATTTTTGTTTTAAATACCGATTTTTAAAGTTATTTGAAAAATTTGCCAAGTAAACAATCAAAATTTAATTGATACGAATTTGAACCCAAGCTTTAGAACTTGGTACACTTTTATATCTCAATACTTTTTGTGCCAGCATAATTTCAACATAGGATAACTTGGCTCTTTTTTTAACAGTAATGTTTTTGTTGTGATTTCACTACTTTTTGCAAGGTATGGCTGTAGAATTGAAAATCTCTATATTTGATGAAAATTCAGTGAAAATGGGCGGTTGCCACGCCCCCTGGCTGAAACTCTCAAACTTTAATTTTTTTCCCTTGTATAAACTACCATCTCTACCATTCTACCAAATTTCAAGATTCTACGATAATCAGAAGTGCTCCATAATAATTGATGAAAATTCGGCGAAAATGGGCGGTTACCACGCCCCCTGAATTGAAAATCTCAAATTTTCGATTTTTTCCTTTGTATACACCACAAGTCCTATCACCATGTAAAATTTCAAGTTTCTACGATAGCGGGAAGTTCTCCATAATTTTGATGATCTGTCAGTGAGTCAGTTACGGTTTTCGCGATTTTTGAAGTCATATATCTCAGAAACTACTCATCGTAAGAAGCTGAAATTTTGTGAGGAATTTGGGTTCGGCGAGCTCAACAAATGTAGCCAGTTTGAAATTTCTGGCATCTTTGGTGTGGAAGTTAGAGGGGGGTCGAAAATGGCCTGAGTTGTTTCCTGTAAATAAGGGTGTAGTGCCAAAGTTGCTAGAGAACTTGGCTGGGCACTACCGTGCCCCTTGATTTGTTTTCCATGACAATCTGGCTTATTCAAATTAAATTCGCCAAAAATCCAAAAGCTAATGTTTTGCTAATATTTTGCAAAAAAAAAAAAAAAAAAATAGAAATATTTAAAAATTATAAAAAAGAAATAATTAAGAAAGTTTTATTAAAATCCGAATACTACATTTTTGTAAAAGATAAATTTTTTTTTTTTTTTGAGTAGAAGCTGTAGATTTTTTTACTAACTACAACTTTTGTTATTAAATTTTTTTTCGATCGCGGTCTATTTTTGACTGAAATTGTACAAAAATATGATTGTTGACACCCACACCACTTTTTCGCCCATCCACCCCCTTTTCCCCAATTTTTTTTGTAGGAATTCAGTGCCCCTCAAGGGCTAGCTACCCCTCTGGTACCCATTAAAACAGAAATTTGATTTGAAGCAAATTATTGGTTTAGGTTTAAACTTGAAAATAGTGAATACTTTTTTTGGATCAAAAATTCTTTTGAGAATGTGAGTTTTCCCCACTTTTTAATTCATTATTATTTTAATTTAAATGATGTAATTGAATAGCTCCTTCTTTCAAATTCTACGCCCTTATAAATGCAAATATAAAATTTCATTCTCATCCTTAATTTTTTTAACAATTGATTAACTTACCCTTATTGAACTTCTCGAATGTCACATATAAGGCAAAAAAAACATACAGACTAGATATATAAAGCATGAGCATCAACAAATCGAAACAAATTGAATTAATGTTTTTATTATCAGGTTTTTGCTTTTATTTGATTTGCATATAAAATAAACATACCAACCTACCGATAATAGTTATATATATTTTTTTTTTTTTCATTTCTATAAATATTTCCCTCAGAGTTGTGGCAATAAAAATGTAGCAACATCAAAGAAGACATAAGATGCTATCTTCGACTTGAAAGCGGCTTTGTGTGGTGATTGTCTATAATACTGTCCACCAGTACACCACATACCTATTAGACTTATGCGGTATTTAAATAAATTGGTGTGGAGATTAAAAACAACAAAATTATAATAAAAGTGTCATAACAATATTAATCGGAGTGAATATTCATCGAAAGTGTCAATAGTTTGAATTGAATGATGGAGGAGGGATATTATTTTTTAATCTGTTTACATAAGCTCTATAATATGCATGTGTAGACTGTGATGGTGTATGAATATTTTACAAATAATATACCTACACATTTTTAAAGAAAGAGATGCTAAATGAAAGACTTTTCAAATAATTTGTGATGTCAATGTTGTGTTCCTGGAATTGGTCATTGTGTTGTGCATACACCACAAACATTGGCGGAAAAACAATATTGTTCAGGCATAGATTTCCGGCATCAATTTTATTATCCATCAGAAACCAATATTATGATATAAGAAATCAAACATTATTTACATATTTTTAATAAGGAGCATAATCGTCAGTGACCCGTGCAAGGTGTGTACATATTAAGATAATTTTTTCCAAAATGAGACTTTGATGCAATCTGTTACATTTCAATGAAATCTCACTAAAACTACACACGAGTTGTTAAAATGAAAAAATTAATTTTAATTTTTATTTGAGATTAAATGTTGGCACTAACCCTCTGTAGGCTCACCTCTTTTTTGTGACGTGGTAGGCACACGGGTGCGAATTTGGTTTATACTTTTTCATGTCGCTAGAACTTTTTTCGGTCACAATATTTTATAGAGAATCAAGTATGAAATTGATGTAGAATATTCCAAAGAACTCGAATATTGTATTCACAATTCCGAAAAAATATATTTTCACCCTTATAAAGAGACTTTTTTGTGACCACTTTTTTGAAAAATCGTAATTTTTTTATTTTTGTCCTGCCAAATTCGCACCCGTGTGCCGACAGAGGGTTAAGTAGGTATTCTTTTCGTCAACAATAATAACAAACTTACTAGAATATATTAGTGAACAGTTTTGTGATAATATAAATTTCATAAACAATTTATAGATTTTAATTCACAAAATTCATAAATAAATTCAATCGATTGACGCAATGTTGAAATATTTATTATACATATATGAAGATAGTGTTAAATGACGTCTGATGGGTATGAAATATAAGATAATAATAATGAGGATAAGCCGTGTAAATCACACACAAATTTTGAAAATTTGAATTCTTAAAGTGTTATAAAAAAAAAAAAACATTTCATTCAATCAAAGGTATACGTTTATGATGAAGTCACAAAAGCTTGTAAAATCTAGCAACATAAGTCGCTAGAAAGTCTACTTAAGGTCTTAACTCTCCCATTAACAAAGTCAAAATATAACTCTAAACAGTAATTAGAGTTATTCGCATAGCCTACTATAGGAAAGGTGAGGACTATACCTTATTGCTTAAGGCTTTAAAGAAATCACTATTTTTGAAATATTACAAATCTTGTAGACAAATACTTTTTTTTAAAAGTAATTTGAAAGTTGTAGTTCATATAAACCCTCTACACACCTTTTTTGCGAATTTGGTTTATACTTTTTCATGTCACTAGAACTTTTTTCGGTCTCACTACTTTATAGAGAATCACATATGAAATTGATGTAGAATTTTCCGAAGAATTCGAATATTGTATTCACAATACCAAAAAACCCTTATAAAGACACTTTTTTGTGACCACTTTTTATTGTTGTCCTGCCAAATTCGCACCCGTGTGCCGACAGAGGGTTAATTTTTTAATAAATCAGAAGGCTAATAGTAGCTTTACCTGTGGTAACTCTCAAAAAGTATAAAATTCTGCTATTTTATACATAGCAGTGCCACTTTTAAATACTATGCAATTACTTTTGTTGTTTGTAGGTATATGCTGCATTCTCTTTTACATGCTTTAAAATAGAATTCAAATAAAAATACATAACAAGTACGTATACGTCACAGTGTACCTACTTTATTTTTAATGTGTAGTTTTTAAAATCATATTCACTTCATTTATTTAAAGCGAATGTTCTCAAGTCTTTATTTAGGCTATTCTTAGTTGAAGAACGAGTCGAGAATGGTTTCAGCTTTAAGAGCGATATTCACAGTAGCGCCAAATCTAAATAAAATAAATGTATTAACGTAAGATCTTACTTTCCAAATCTCAGTTCTTCGAATAAACAAAATATTGTTCCATAAGGTTCTTTTCTCAATAAAAATTCTTTAAATAAGTAAATTGAGCTTTTATGAAATTTTAAAAGTAAACATTTATTCTAATAAATACTTTTGAAAATTTATTAAATAAAAATCCATCAAATTATAAAACTTTGATACTTCTTAAAATATAATAGTTTGCTTAACTCAAATCAAAGCTAATAACAAAACTATGTACATGTTGTACAACTTCAACAGTTTTCCTTAAAAAAAAAACCCACATCAATTGCGTAAAAAAAAAAAACAAAATATAGTAAAACTGATTTTCCAGAAGTGCATCAGTGTCGTAAATCGCATGAATGAAGGAACAACAAAAAAAACCTATCCCTAAACTATTACATGATATGTTTTTTTTTGTTTCTTCAAATATTACTTTGGGCTCAATTCCACTCGACAATACTGCTACAAAGAGATGTGCAATACTTCAACGAGTGCTACACTTCAACAGAACCCCGGCATAGGTAAACATTTGAAAAAATACACAACGAAAAAAAAAATAGCTTCAATGAGAAGATAACTTCAATTTTACCGCCTCTCGGCACGGATACTCAGACTATATCGTCAATAGATGTTGATGCTGTGTTTTTTTTTTCTTCTCATCTTCTTCTTCTTTTTCACATCTTGTGCCACAGTATAATATTTTTTTTTAAATTTTTTTACTGTGATTTGTATTCATTCCTCCCACCTACAGCACCTCGTCGTATCACCTGTATACCGCCACCCTATTCCTCTACAACATGCCAAACTTGATCCAAGCAAATAAAAATGAAAAAAAAAAAAAATCCACCTGAAGAAGATTAAGAGACAGAAAGCAGATGAAAGAGGATAAAGAAGAAAAAATAGAAAAAAAAAAAAATAATCAACCGTCATCATAGCGGCACGTATTGACCCAGCACTAATACACTGTTTGCCTATAAAACTATAAATGTATTGGTTATGTTATAAAGCCCCTATAAAACTCTCGGCCCATCGCAATTGACTTTTGTTTTCGTTTGTTAGTTACAACGTTTGGTTGTACCTGCTCGTGGTAAAACAAAATTCGCTTAAAGGTAAGAAAAATTCATCGGCGTTAAAGAACAAATTTATAAAAGGATTACCACATCAAATTTGAATCTGTGTGTTGTTGTTGGATAATTCAAGACCTCAAGGATTTAAATATTTGTGAATTGGTTTTAGCTTGGTTTTATTTTTTTCGTGATAAGTGAAAATATTCTCAAAAAAAAAAAAGTGCTAAGAACTCAAATGAACATAACGAACTGAAAAAAAGTGTTGCTTTACCAACAACATTGGTTAAAAAACAAACAAAAAACAATCAAGGAAATTACAATCCTTGTTAATAAAAGTGCTTATTTGGCAGTGGTAATTGAAAGACGTTTGTAACAAAAAAAAAAAAAAAAAATATGTGCCATGTAATACCTATAACTTAAAAAGGCAACGAAAAAAATTAGTATTATGGTTTTAATTTTGTTTATATAACTTTAATAGGAAATTGTGGTGATGTGAGGTTGAAAATATTTATAATGTATAATTTAATATATCAACGCTAAATGCATTATTCAGAAATTATCTTTTAATGGACATTTCCACTTAAACCCAAAGCTATAAGGAAATTTTATAACCGGCTTAATTATTTGAGTAAAATTCAAGTATTACGTTTTAGGTGATGTTAATACTTTTATTTGTGTTTTATTTAACCGATTATATTTGAGTGTAAAAAATATGTTTGTTTTTATACAAAAACCTATGTGTTTAGAAAAAACCGAACTTTTTTGAGCTTAAGTTTGATTTTTTGTAATATTATTTATTATTATTTTTTTTTTAATTTATTTTTTGTTCAAATAATTTTAAAAAAATTAACAATCAATAATGACAATATGGAATGTAAAAAAGTGGAATTCGCAATTCCGTTGATGTGACTCTTTTTCGAGTTAAGACTCAAGTCGATGAAATGTTTTTTTTTTTTTTTTTTCTTAAACATAAAACATTTTTGGGCTGAATAATTGTTTTTTTTTAAGCTACTTACTCTAAGGGTTTTGTAAAATAATGTTATTTATCCTTAATAATCAAAAAACATTTGGTTTTAACATAATTAAAAAAAAAAAAAAATAATTTATAATATGTTTTAAAATATTCAACTTTGTATTATGAAAAATTACTATACAAATAATTTAAAAATTTGTTAAAATATTTGAATGCAAAATAAACTAAAAAATAAAAATCAACTAATTAAAAAGTTTTATGTTCAAAATGTGTAACACGATTAGACTATTCTTAAATACATAATCTACAACACTTTATTATTATTAAATATCTTATTAACAGCTTTGTCACTCGTATTAGAATGTCTATTCAGATTCTCTTAATCGGAAATCAAACAAAAAACAGTTTTAAATTTATTATGAATCCTTTTGATACCATATAAAACTTTTTTCAAACTCAGAAATTATTTTAGAAATTTTGTAGAAATTGGATTTTACTAAAAAATGAGCACTTTATTAGTTTAAAATTATTCAAAATCGTTTTAGTATACATTTGTACATGTTTCACTATGCAGTTCAAATCACTAGCATAATAACCTTATAACTTATGTTAAAATATTTGTCAAATTCCACAGACAAGCGAACAACCAAAGAAATGATCTTTTTAAAACGAAATTGGCCTCATATTTTAAATTGTTAAAATTTTTAAAACTTATTATATACAAAGTTTAATATAAAATTTAGTACACATATGAG
Organism: Episyrphus balteatus; assembly: GCF_945859705.1. Lineage (NCBI taxonomy): Eukaryota > Metazoa > Arthropoda > Insecta > Diptera > Syrphidae > Episyrphus > Episyrphus balteatus. The sequence continues at coordinate 23,573,904 of NC_079134.1, read as the reverse complement.
AAAAAAAAATTAAAAAAACATAAAATTCTGTCTTAAAAAAAATCTGAAAAAAGGATGCATTTATATTTCTTTTATTAAAATGCATTTTTACAGAAAAAAAAGGGGACAAGTCCAAATTTAAATTTTAGATGGAATAAAAAAAAAAAATAATTTATTCCATGAATGTTTTTAAAAAAAAATTGCATAGTTCCATAGTTTTTTTTATCAAGTTTTAGGTTTTAAAAAATATTTGTAAATATCACTGCGAATTTTTAAAGTTTGGATCTGCCTGAATAAAATTTATGGACCTGCCCCTTTTGATCCAAGGCTCTCAAATTTCAAAATTAAAAAAAAAAAATCAATATCCCGTTTTCAAAGATTTGATTTTTCGAAAAAACTTTTTCGTCAAAAGATAGATTTTGTCTTAAAGATAGATTTTGTCTAAGAAACTTAAACTTTTTCAAAATTAATACCAAAATACCCTTTAAAATTCTTCAAAATATGGCATCTTAAAGTCTGAAGATTCAACCTATCCGTATAGACTGTAGCTTTCTTGTACAGACCGACATCCTGACAGACAAGATTTATATGTGTGGATTGTTTGTATGTTTCTATACTGAATTGTCTAAAATTTGTTCTGAATTAAATAACTTGCTTGCTTCCGTTCTTTAAACTCTCAGTCATTTTGAGTTTAATACCTTAATGTCCTTTTTAAAATACTTATGAATTGGGATGATCCAGAATATACCAATTGATACTGATTATTGAGTATGGGTTGAACTTCTTCAGTTAAGGAGTTAAAGTTATCAAAAAGCATGTTATGCCCAACTGCTCGTACTGCTCATTTTGGTTAAAACCCTGAAATGAAAAGGAAAAAAAACTTGGGCCAATTTTTTTGCACTTATCAGCTAGTTTTCAGTTTTGAAATTTTTAAATTTTATTCGATACACTTTTTTGATGAGTTTCCAATTGGAAACTAAAAAAAATACTTTAAAATTAAATAACAAGTCCCTAATAAACAGATGCAATAAACTGAATGTCAACAGTTCTCCTACCAAATAATACGGTTAATGATCTGCTGGATTTGCTTCAATTTAGGGAGTTAACCATATAATTTTTTCAAATATTTAAAACAATTTTTTTTCGGGAAACTAAACGTACAAAATAATAAATGAAAACACGCTTAAAATTTAAACTAATCAATGAAAATATTTCCAACTATGTGCCAAAGTCTTGCCTCCTTTAACCTGTTTAACATTTGTGTTTGCAACATCAATTTTAATCAAATCTTACAAATCCACAATAATTCGTTTTCCATATTCATGTATTATGATTTAATTTCAATATGAAGCATATATATCAAAATCATATTAATGGAATAGCAATTTTATGTACAAGATTGCTTTTTTTTTCTTCAAAAAATTGTGCCACCATAAAAATCCTATTAATATGTGGCATCATCATCATACAGATAAAGTCGATTCGATTCAAATATCGATGTTGAACTCTGATTTAATAGATTGTTTTTCTCAAGATCGCCAATCGATTGATTTACTTTCGGTTTAACTTGTTTTGCTTAAAAAGATTTTTTTTTTTATTCCATCAGTTAGATATAAAGAATTTGTATCTTTATCTTTGCAAGATGAAGAAGATGATGATGATCAATAGTTCAGTTGCTAGCTGGCATAAAAAAAAAAAATGAAAAAAAAAAAACAAAATTAAATCATTATCATGCATTATACCGGTTATGGAAATCCTTGACATAAAAAATACAATTCAATGTACGACAACAACATCGTCGACAAAAACGACGATGAAGATGAAGAAGATTCACATTAAAAAATGTGTTTGGTTCAGAAACGATGATGATGATGACAACAACAACAAAAAAAAAAAAGCAAAAAAAAACTCATCATTTTTTAAATTAAAAAAAAGAAGAAATTATGTAAATTTTTTGATTTAACAAACCGCAAAGGGAAAAAAAAAACTTAATAAACTGTTAGGCAAAAGAAGTTGTTGCCTCTGAAAAGTTGGAATATAGTTAACAGTTTTCTTAATTACCATTAGCTACTGTATCCAATTGAGGGGTAAAGGTAAACGACATTCAACCAAACGATATGCGGCAAGTTATACAGGTAATAATATGACCATAACATGCGATTGCCAGGGAATTTGTTGCAACTTTTTTTTTTTTAATTTTTCTTGCTTCTATAGTGGACATGTTTTTTTTTTGAAATTTTTTTTTACCGTAAGATGGCACTTATTGGCAGTTTGACATTTTCACTTTATGTCCATTAACTGTCGTTTTCAATACAGGTTGACAGAAATGAAAAAAAAAAAGAAACCCAAGAGAAAATGAAATGAAAAAATGCATAGCAAAAAAACTTTGATGGGAATTAAGAAGAAACAATAAATGATAAAAATGCATAAAGTATAGTTATTGTGTTTGAAGCATGACAAAGAGATTTATTGATTGGTTTTTAATGTTCTTCAATTTGTAGGACAAACATCTTTTGATGACTTAATTTCCTTCAGATTTGTTCGCCAGATTTTTTGCGTAACAAAAAGGTTTTTGTCACTTTTATTTCTTAAAAACTTAAAATTAAGTAGTTGAAGCGTCACTAAATGTTGATTACACATTTTTAGACTTAAAAAATAAATTCAAATATTATACCAAGCTAATATCAATAGACTTTTTCATTCAGTATTTAAACATTCCAAAACTATGAGTAACATTATTAATTCGTTTATTTATTTATTATTTTTGTTTTAATTTTAGATGAAGGTAGCCCTAGTAGTGGCAGCATTCTGCATAGCAGCTTGCTATGCTGAACCAAGACCTGCAATAAGTCAGGCAAGAACAACAACAACAACAACTGCCACAAAACCAGGACGTTTTTTGTCTCTGCCTGATCCAGCGAAATGCGCTAAACGTAAGTTAATTTGTTGTATTATTTTTTTTTTTATAATGGGCGATATGAATAAAATACCTATTGTTTTTTTTTTCTAATTTATCAAGAGCAAGGTCAATGACTTTTAATTTTATTTAAATTATGACTATACGATTTATTTTAATAACCAAGGTTAAAGTTGTTATAATAAGAGAATTACTGATAAACTTTAATTTATATTCAAGAAAATAATTAAAAAGGCGGAAGTCAAAATAATCGGCGTTTTAGTCTAATTTATTAATTCTAATTCAAATAATTGAGTTTCATAACAAATTGAAATAATTTTCAGTTTTTTTAACTCTTTTGTTTTTTTTTTTAATTGCCTTTTTTTAAATTTTATTATGTAATATAATTTTAAATTTTGTCTACGTTATGGAAAGAAATTGAAAATGAATTCATTAAACTTCTGCTGACAACCCATTTCTATTGAAAATTCGTTAAAAAAAGACTATATATGTATATTTTCGCGATTTTGTTTTTTTTGATAGGTCAAAAATATTTCTGAGGCAATAAATGTTAGACAATTTTGTTAGCTTTTTGCATTCATATACCGAAATGGTGAACTATCAAATTTCTTCTTGGTCCAATTTGACCACTTGTGTTAATGTGGATTGTAAAGCTAAACTATTTGCTATGAAATAAAATTTTTCCTGACATTACTAGCATTTTCAAATTGTATTATGCATTTAATGATTACAAAAAGCATATAAAACTGCGATGCGAACTTTACTTTTCAAAAATGCATTATAGTTTATAGGAAAAAATATGCATAATTATGGTTTTTTTTTTCCTATTATAAATTTTTGAAAAACAAAGTTCGCATCTCAGTTCTTTTGTTTCACTTTGAATGCAAATAAATAAATATATCCTACAGAAACCAATCGAATAATTTATTCATGAAAGAAATATGACCTTTGTTATTAATTATAAACTACCTATTGATAAACAAGTGATGCTATAGGTTAATGGAGGTAGTTTTATGATTATTTATTGCAAAAACATAAGGGGAAACAAAAGGAAAAATTTAAATTAAATATCGATTAATTTAACTGTACACCATACACTTGCTATGTATAATTTTTACCAAACATGGGGTCTTTTGTTCTTTCTCTTAACTTAATAAGATTTGCGAATAACTAAACAAATATACTAATCTTCTCCTTTGTGTAAAGATTTACTTGATTTTCCACTGCATTCTGTTTAGTAAATTATTTTTTTTTTTAACAAAAGGAATTAGAAAAAGCAAAATTGATAATATTTCTTAACAACAATAAAATAAACTAAAAACCACTAATATAGTTTCTGAATGAACAATATTATATTCGTGTATAAGTTATGGATTTGTTTATTATATGAACTAAAAAAAACAGTTTTTGTACTTTTTGCTCAGTGAAGTGAGCTCTTTTATTGATCGAAGTAAACTCAATTATACATATTTTGTTGGCCCGAAAGAAACCTAATTTTATTGTTATGTTGTTAGTGTTGCTGACTGTAGTACTGCTGACTTCATATTCCTGGAATTCCCACCTGTGGGAACCCTCGCTGCAGTCTGGTCACTGGCTCGTGTTGACTGGGGTCGACAACATGTTGTGTCAGCTAAGTTGTGTCGCGCGTGTTGTTAGCGACGACAACTTATACTGTGATAACTCCTCCCTTCTTAAATTCGACTGTCCTCAGTCGACAAATAGAGCACTGGTATTTTGTTTTGGTCCATATGATCTTTCTTTGGTTCTTCTTTGATTTGTATGACTTTCTTGGTTGGAATGATTATTTTGACGATTATTGCTAGTATGGAAAGTATTAGGATGGTCGAAAGGCTATAGTTGGCGATTTTATGGATGTTTGCATCGCTTTGGATTTTCTTTAGATGCACCGTGTTGTTGATGTGCAGTTCTTTGAGCATTTCCATTGTGAGAATCTCCTTGTAGGTTTTTGTTGAAAAGTTCTCATGCAAGATTGCAGGTAATGGCTTTCCTGCTGGAGTCTCCTTTGATAGGTATTCCTGCCCATCTATAACTATTGATATGTTGCTGTATTGCACAATGAAGGAGCCAGTTAGATTTACTTTCTTATTTTCCACCAGAATAGAGCCGTTGAATTGGTTGAGTAGTATTGTTCCTGGGTGTATTTCCTCTACAGTCGGGATATGCTGGTTGTTGATTTCGTCGCAGTTTAGTTGTTTACTTTGGATTAGGTTTCTTGTACAATTGTCGTTTTCTAAATTTATAATTTCGTTTCTTTTACAGATAGTTAGATTGTTGCAAGTATTGCATTTACTTTTTACACCATATATTTTATTGTTACAATTTAATATGTTCTCATAATTTATTTTAATTACATTTTTATTTTGTTTAATAGGTTTGATTAGAATTTTTGTACAAATCTCTGTTCCCGTTGTGGGAATAGTTATTATATAAAGTAAATTTGTATTATTGGAGGCTATTTTTACATTCGAAAATTCTAGTGCCTCTTCTAAGTTAATGAATGGTACATTTTGCTTATTAAATTTTTCTTTGACAATTTCGATTTCGGAATTAGATAAAATAAATGAATTTATTATGTTATTTTTTGCCCAAAGTAGAGCGTATTCTATATTGATTATTTCTTCTTTTATGATTTGTACTTTGAACTTAATGTCTAACAGAAATTCGTTTTTTTGGATTGCATTAAGTTTAGTAATTTCTACTAAATTGTTTGTTATATTGCTTATTTTATTTATTTTTTTTGTTAATACATTATTAATAATGATTTGTTTCTCATTATTTTGTAATAATTTTTGTGTGTGTGCTTTTATAATTCGGAAATCCTCGTGGTCCGGAGTACCGGCCAACCATTTCCATGCACTTCCTAAGAAGTTCATTGATCTCGGATTTCTATTGGGTTTTAAATTATTTAGGGATTTGAGGACTTCGGATATTTGGTGGGACAGGTAGGGAAGACTGGGATCGGATTTATTGACTTGATGGTCTATGTCGGCTTGGATATTCGTTAAGATCTCCTCGTATTGGCCTAGGTCGATGACGTGGATAATTCTTAACGCGCCGATTTGTAATTTTGCTGGGCCCATGTTCGTGGCTACAATTTTTGAATTGGAATAATCCAAAATTTGTATTTCGCTTAGCACACCGCAAAGGAAAAATCTGAAAAAGTTAATTCCTAATGTTATTTTTGTGGACTATTTTGCCTGAATTTGTTAGAACTGTGGTTGATTTGTCTTCTTTAACAATCTCTTTTCTAAATCTGGGGGTTAATTTTGTTCCTAGCCTTTTATTAATTTTGATATAAATGGTTTCACCAGGTGAATATGTTTTTAATTCTTGTCTTGATTTATTATGGGTTTGCAAATCTTTACTCTGCTTCAATCGGAGGTTTTCAATATTTTCCTGTCTTGCTGATTCGAATTGCTTCGGATCTGTTGTAACAGTCCTACCGAAGAATACTTCGATTGGTCTTTTATTTGTAACAGAATGAATAGAGTAATTATATTCGTATACAGAGCAATCAAGAAGTTGATCAAATGGCATTCGAGGTCGTTCAGCTTTTAAACAACGCATTATCTCAGAGAGTGTCGAATGGAATCTTTCTATTTGACCGTTTACCGAACTGCTGTAAGGAGGGGTGGTATAAATTTGGATTCCTAACTGATCTTGAAGCATGAAGGATATTGTTGCTGAATTGAATGATTTTTCGTTGTCGAAAATTATTTTTTTCGGTACGCCGAAGGAAAATATGAGCTGCCTTAAAGGTTCAATTATATCGAATATAGCTTTTGATTTAATAATTTTTACTTGCGCATATTTTGAAAATTTGTCTATTGCAGTGAGTATCTGTTTTGAATCTGTTGAGTAAATGTCAATATGAACTATATCGCCTGGAAATTGTGGAATTGGGGTTTCTTGAATTTTTGGTTTATTAGGATGTCGTTCATATTTTTGTTCTTTGCATATTCTACACTGTTTAATAATTTCGGAAATTCGAGCGTTCATCTTTGGGAAATAATATTTGAAAAGGAGTTGAATTTTGTTTTCTTTAGCGTTCCTATGGGCTCTATTGTGTTCTTTTAAGATTTCTTCATTCTGATCAATTACATTTGTGAGGTCGGTAACCTGTGTTTGAGTGAAACGAATTCTAAAAGTTTGATAGTGAAGCGGATACATTTCTTGAACTCTTCCCATAATTGATTCGTTGGTATAAAGACCATTGATAACACTTGGGTTTAAGACTCTTTTAAATATTGAAATTAACTGGTCTATGGTATAATCTGGTTGTGTGAATATATGTCTATGGTAGGTTGGGAAAGGGATTTTAAATTCGTATTTTGTTTCTTTGCCAATGAGAAGAAAGATTTGATTTTTAAAAACGTTAACTGGGCTTTCAACACTAGGGATTAAATTATGCGACGAGCTTTGGTCACTATGTTGAGATGCGGTAAGTGAGAATACTTCGGAGTTTTGTGGAGCACGCGATAGTGCATCTGCGACTACGTTGCTTTTCCCTGGTTTGTATATAATTTTGTGGTCGTATTCTTCAAGGATTTCTTTCCAGCGTTTCATTTTCGAATTGTTATTCTTGTTACTCATAGCGTATGTAAGCGGCTGGTGGTCTGTATAAATTTTAACATGAGCTGTTCCGTATAAATAATTTCTGAAGCTGTCCAATGCCCAAATGATGGCAAGCATTTCTTTTTCGTTGACAGCATAATGTTCTTCTGTCTTGTCTAATGACCTTGAAATGAACATTATTGGTCTGTCATCTTGCGAGAGAACTGCACCGATTGCGTACTCTGATGCATCGGTTGTGAGTTCGAAACTTTTTTTAAAGTCAGGGTAGGCGAGGATTACATCTTTAGAAGTAAGGGATTTTCTAAGTTTGTTAAAAGCTTCTATTGCTTCGGTGGATAGTGAAATTAAAACTTTGCTCGATTTGAATTTTGAAATGTGGCCCTCTTTGCCGCGTAACATTCTCGTTAATGGTTTTGCTAATTTAGCATAATCGTGAATGAACCGTCTGTAATATCCGGCCAATCCTAAGAATGATCGTAATTCTTTTAGGTTTTTTGGAATTGGGAAATTTGCTATTGCTTGAACTTTGGAAGGGTTTGTCGTTAGACCTTTTGACGATACAATGAAGCCCAAAAATTCTACTTCTTCTTTGAAGAAGTGGCATTTGTCTAGTTGTACCTTCATGTTTGCCTCGCATAGTGTGTGTAGTACTTTTTCTATGTGACATGCATGGTCTTTTTCGTTTTGACTAAATATAATTATGTCATCGATGTAGACATAACATATTTTACCGATGTAAGCGCGCAGAATGTCGTCAACTGCACGTTGGAAAATGGATGGCGCATTCTTAAGTCCGAAGGGAAGTCGGGTGAATTCGTATTTGCCTCCGTTAATGGAAAAAGCTGTTTTCTCCGTATCGGAACGTTTTAGGGGAATTTGGTGGAAACCACTTTTTAAATCGAGAACTGAAAAAAATTTACTTTGACCTAAATGGGATAATATTTCGTTAATTTCTGGGATGGGGTAACGATCAGAGATAGTGACCTCGTTTAATTTTCTGTAATCAATTACAAGTCTGAAGTTCTTTTTTCCTGATGAGTCGGGTTTTTTTGGTACAATCCACACAGGTGAATTGTATGGGGATCGAGAAGGTTTAATTATATTGTTTTCCAAAAGCTCATTTATCTGTTTTTCCACTTCATCTTTTAATGAGGCGGGGTAAGGGTAATATTTCGAGTATACTGGGGAATCTGTGTTGGTGCGTATTTCTCCTATGACTCTTGTTGTGTATGTAAGTTTTTCATTTGGATTAGCGAATAGAGGTTTGAATTTTTGAGAGATAGTGGCTATAGTTTTTTTCTGCGATTCTGACATATGGTCAATTTTTATACCTATGGGGTTTACGTATTGTGACTTAAGTTGTTTAATTCGAATTTTAGTTTTGCCTAAAATTGACATAAAATTATCTTTTGTATGAATAACTGCATGTAAATTTTTAAGACTATCATTTCCCAAGATCCCATGAAAAGATTTAAGGGTTGGGAGAAGGTAGAATTTCAGTTTGACGTCATTTAAATTAAATAGGTTAACGAACGTGTGTTTCGTTATTTCAATGTTACCTGCAATTGATTTTGCCAAAAATGTTTGTTCGTTTGGAAGAGGTTTCTCTACCAAACATGGTTGGATGTAATTTTTACTCGAGCCTGTATCAATTAGAAAATTTAGTAGTTGTCCACTCTTCGTTCTGCATTGAAAATATGGCAGCGAAGAGTCATTTAACCTAAAAAATGAATGTCACATTCATCGGCTTCGGGTTCCTGATCTTCAATCTGTTCTTGCATATAATTATAAAGATCGGGATCGTTTTCTGCTTCTTGTACGTTTGGTTGTTGGTAGAAGGCATAAGCATCGTTAGGAGAGATATATCCAGTTGGCTGCAGGGTGAAATCTGGAGGTATATTTGAAGATGATGGAACTGGATTTTCAGAATTTATATGAAAATTCCTTTGGATTTTCTGAGGTACCATATTTTGAACTGAAGGGTTGAACCCTTGTGTCCTTTTACCAGCGTATTTAAACGGTTGGGGACGGTTCTGGTAGTTTACGGCACCAGAGTGGATAGTTGATGTCTCCATTGGTTCCGGTTTGGGTTGGGGTTTGGGTGGGCGTGGAGGAGCAAAATTGGGAAAATTATAGTTAGGTTGTGTTTGTGTATAGTTAGGGTAATTAGGATTGGGGTAGTTATAATTAGGGTACGTGTAGTTGGGGTAGTTGGGATAATTTCTTTGCTTATTTTGGTAAGCAAGATTAGGGATACTGTTGTTAGGTTGTGGCAAGTAGGCAATTTCTGGATAGAAAGCATTTTGTTGTGGTGTTCTCCTATTCTGTGCATATCCGGTGGACAATGTTGGTTGTTGTCGTCTATTTTGGAATTTTTGATAGTTTCCTAAATGTTGCTGATTTTGATGGTTGCTCGCATATTGGGAGCGAAATTTTTGATTTTCCAGTTTTTGGCATAAGTTTAAGGCTTCTGGGAGGTCCGACGGCTCTTTCATGCCTAGGAGTCTTGGAAGATCTCCGTTTAGGCCTCTAATGAAAGTATCCAATGCCTTGTCCCTGTAGTTGCTAGTCAACAGAGAGATGGCCTCTTGACCAACGTCCATGCAGGAAATCTTATTTAGGAGGAGTGACAAGTGTTTATATACCGATTGGTAGAACTCTTGCACTGAAGAATATCCTTGAACAAGAGATGTCATTTGGTACTCTAAAGTACCCAAATCTCTTTTATCCGCATAGTGTAAGGTTAGACATTTGGAAATTGCTCTCCAGTCTAGTGGGGTATTATACGACTCCAATACGGCGTCTGCATCACCAATAATTTTATTACGAATTATACTCAAGATACCGTAGAACTTTGGTGTACCTTGGAGAGGTTCATAAATTTTTAAGATACGTTCTACACTTTTACGCCAGGAGCTGAATTCTCCTGACTTACCCGAAAAATCCCGCAAGGATCTTACGACATCGGGTATCTTATCAAGTTCTTCCAAATTGTTCAATAATTCGGGGCGAATGGCTTGGTCCCGTGTAGGGACAGCATCAAAGTCTGGCCTAACTATTGAATTAACTACTTCAGCGATAATATTTATTAATTCCGGAGAAGCGATAAAGGCAGGTTGAATAGGTGGTGGTGGTCGATTCCCTTGTGGTTGTGGATTTGGAGGGGGTATATTCAAATTAGGGGGGTTAATAGGTGGGGGAACTAAATTATTGTTTTGGTTTGCCATGTTGCACTTTTTATGTTTATATATTTTTCTTAAAAACTATTTATTCTTGATTTAAAATTTTCTACACTTTTGTGAAGATAATATTTTTGAAATATAAAAAATATTTATTCTTGGATTTTTTGTAATATAAAAATTTGTTTCTTTTTTCGCTTGTTGCGTAATTATTTCTTATTTAATTTGTGTCACCTTTTTTTTTGTAATAAATTCTTATATAAATTTATTTATATATTTTGTCGTATTATTTTAATATATTTTGAATTACTGCGTAATTATTTCTTATTTAATTTTTGTAACTTTTTTTTGTAAATTCTTATATAAATTTATTTATATATTTTGTCGTATTATTTTAATATATTTTGAATTAATTAAATTAAAAATAATTTTCTTTTGAGAAAAAAAATTTTTTAAAAAAATAATAAACTTCCTTACGCTATTATGATTGTAATTATCATCTTCCTTATGTCCTGGGCGGCTGGTAAATAATTTCACCTCCTTTTTGCTGGTTGCTACTGGGGGGCCTCTTTTCCTCAGGGGAGTTACGCACTGTCTTAGTTCACTTTTTGTGTGTTTTAATCCACTTTTTATCCACTTTTTTTTTTTATTTGCTTTTAGTGTCTTAGTTCACTTTTTGCATTTAGTGTTTTAATTCACTTTTTTTTATTTTTATTTGCTTTTAGTGTCTTAGTTCACTTTTTGCATTTAGTGTTTTAATTCACTTTTATTTTTTTTTAACTTTAACCGGGTTTCACTTATTTTATTTAAGTTTGCACGGGTTTTCAGTAAACGGTTATTTATTCCGCGATAATCTGCTCGGGCGCCAGTTATGGATTTGTTTATTATATGAACTAAAAAAAACAGTTTTTGTACTTTTTGCTCAGTGAAGTGAGCTCTTTTATTGATCGAAGTAAACTCAATTATACATATTTTGTTGGCCCGAAAGAAACCTAATTTTATTGTTATGTTGTTAGTGTTGCTGACTGTAGTACTGCTGACTTCATATTCCTGGAATTCCCACCTGTGGGAACCCTCGCTGCAGTCTGGTCACTGGCTCGTGTTGACTGGGGTCGACAACATGTTGTGTCAGCTAAGTTGTGTCGCGCGTGTTGTTAGCGACGACAACTTATACTGTGATAACTTATATTACGTCCTAAGTTTAGAGGCTGGAGCTATCTATTGCACAGGGGTTCACAGGTCATTTGTTCAGTGTTGAATTAAATTCATTGAGTTAGCAACTATTAATATCATTTAAAAACTATAGTCAATACCATAAATAAAATTGAAAATATCTGTAACTGTGAGATAGTGTCCCCAGTGACATTAAAAACATTTATGTACAAAATGAGCCCAACCAATCAATACCACGGTATTCTTAAAAACTGTGAGATCATTAGAGTAGGTTGTAGTTGTATACATTCCTTAACTTTAAGTTAAAGTTTGATTTGGTATTCGCATTACAAAAGACTAGCCGTATATTTCAAAGTGGTATAGATTTAAACCACAAATCAAGAATTTGGCAGTGTCATTTTCCCGATAAATTGAAATTCAATGCTGAACACTGACACTAAGTGAACATTCTTATACCTTTTAGTTAAAAGTCTTGATCTTAATTCATATTAGACCAAATTAAGTCAAGTATTTAAACTTTTTTGATCATTTGATGACACTTTGTAAAAGTTTGGAGAATTTTGATTTGTATTTACCTTATAACTCTGTCAGTAGAAAAATATGCTCTTTTTTAACCAAAAATACGTTCTTGGATTTCAAAATAAATACAGTGTAGATATGTTTAAAATATTCAATAAAAATAACATGTATAAATCGATGAAAAATTAAAATTGGTGTAAAATTAAAATAGATTGAAAACTGATGAAACTAAAATTCAGATTTTGGGTTTGGTATAGGTATATTGAAAAACAACTATGCCGTTTTAATTTGCCTAGCAACATCTAAAATCCGTACTATCGAAGGAAAAGATTCATTCATTAACTTTTTTTTCTACCAGTCTATTCTCATTTATATGATTGTAAGGTAGACTGACGTTGTTTTTGTAATAAAGCATATGTGTCATTAACATTTTTACACAACCAAAACCGATCGATTAAATTTTTTGAAAAATTATTTTCAATAGGGGAACAAAAAAAGGTTTAAGTTTGTTTTTTTTTTTAGTATAAACTAATTTGACTAGTATATATGCATCTATTCCCATCAGTACGTTACTCGAACCCAACAACAAATTCTCTTTTATTTAGTTCATTATAAATAAAATAAATACAAAAATGTTTATACATCTCAACTATTAAAGTATTCTCAGAGAGCAAATTTCTATTTTTGCCTCTTAATTAATAAAATTCTCCATTTATTTATTACTCATCGTCGTCATCATCCGGCTTAATTTAATTCCAACCATCTGTGTCTTAAAATAAACTATCATATACCATATATTCCTCTCTCTATCTTTCAACCATTACGTTGCACGTTTTTCTAATAAAATAGATTTTCCGTCAACAAAAACTAGTTGGCTGCATCATCGTCTCTTTAATTGTGGGTGTAACATTACCACCTTCGAGGAATTCCCACATCATCATTTTTTTTTAAACGTAAATAAACGAATGTATAGAAATATATACAATAGATCCGGAACTAAAGATTTTTCTTACATATAAAATATATGCAATAGCGTCATTTTAATCAAAAACCATTAAACATAGAATAAAAGCTATCTGACTATCATGACTATGAATTTAATTAATAAACATTAACTACTCATTGTTGTTGATGCAATGATTTTCTATATTTTGCCTCGAGCTAGGTTAAACTGCTAATCAACCAGGGGAAGATGTTTAACTCCTAAGTGTGAATTATGAATTTGTCAAAAATAGAAAACTCTTCAAAACAAAATAGCATCAAAATGCAAAAAGTGAGAAACAATTTACTGTTTAATTGGTTTTATATCCAAACAATAATTCAAATCAATGGAAATCTAATCCAAAAAAAAAAATGTATAATTTTCTGTCCAACTTGAGTGACAAGTTGACAACTGCTGTCAATGCATTTTCCACTATATGGCGTTAGAAATACAATTTCACTTTGTTAAAATTAATTAAAAAATCAGAATGCGTATTCATTAAAAACAATCAGACAAATGCTGCGATTAACTATAAATTTCGCTCTCACCTTCAAGACATATATAAATTCAAGTTGGTGAAGTCACTGCCACCATATTCAACTTTGTCACCTATAGTTTTACCATTTTTTTTTATTTTTTTTTGCTTTTCATTTTCATTGTTGTTATGTGTTTTTTTTTTTTTTTATATTTGGCTCATCTTAATAAATGATAATTTACTATTCAAACAACGTACTTGACCATAAGTCATATTGACCTGGTTGTATACATTGGAACACGTTATATATTTAATGTATGTATGTGGTTTTTGATGTAATCCATTATGGTGATTAGATGAAATAATTTTTATTGATGAACGTGTATCTATTTGATTTTTTTAATATGATTTGTATTTGAAATTTACACAAAAATGTGATTGGAATTTTTTGAACTTTCGATTTCAAGTTTTTGCTTAATGTGGGAATTTTTATTTTTTTTTTTTGTTAAATGATGACACCTGTTTAATTCTGTTGGCACCGTTGTTTTTTTTTTTTGTTCAAAAAGATAATTGCATCAAAGATTTATTTTATGTGAACAAAAGTCAATTAAGCTTAAAAAAGTTTTAATAAAACACTTGTTGGTAAAGTCAACAAAAGATAAACAATGTTACAAAAATGTCAAAAATATGATAAATATCATTTTGATTTTATTTTTGTCAGTTATTTTTATGATTGAATACGATTTTTTGCCTTATATATGTTCAAATAAAAAAAAAAAAACTAAAATCGAGTTCGCTTATCAGCTCTTTTGTTTCATATTTTTGTTTGATATTGGTTTCTCATTTTTATAATTTTTGAGGATGAAGGGAATCGCAAGGTAGATACTGCTTAGGTTGAGCAGTTATATAGATACAATATTGATAAATAAAATATTTTCGAAAAATTATTATATAACGAATTCAGTCTATGATCTTAGATAGATTTGTTCATTGCGAAAGGGCTTCTTTTTTCAATTAGAACACTTTCGAAAATGACTCTTATTAAATTAAGGTATTGCTTATTTATAAAAAAAAGTTATCTTCTACAATTTTATAATAAAGGAAAAACCCAAATCCTGTTTACTGAATGGAAGTACCGTAAACTTAAACTTTTATTTAAATGTTAAACTCCAGTAGTTAACATTACACTTTTCCCATCTTCAACTTTAAACGATGTGATTAAATCTATTCTCAAGCGGAAAGAAAAAAAAAAACGTGATATCATTTCTTTACTTATTTAAAATCTTTCTAAGCTAATTTACAACATTTACTCACGCTATACAGAGTACACTCAATGCATGGTTTAATTACTCACGGCATAACATTAAAAATGTAGTACTTCACACGGAACTTGAATTTAAAACTCAACCTATAAAGGCTAAATGTTCAAACACAAAATAATAAGAAATATACTATGTATGATTTCACAATATTGAGCAATGTTTCTTTGTTATAGAAAAGCAAGGTAAAATGGACTTTTAAAGCCTATTTAACTAAATATACATACTTAAATGATCACAATTGGGTGATAACATTTTTATGTATATTTAAACTCTATTAACTAAAAAATATGATGAGTGAAACATATAAAGGTGTTTACTACTTTTGAGACTAAATTAAGTCAGACCTATGAATTATTAATGAAGTGTAAGAAATAATTCATGGGCAAAGTAATTTATATATATATTTTTTTCTTCTTCATTGTAATATTTCAATGTCTAGATCAGATGATCACTGTGGCGTATGAGGAATATTTTGTTTGTTGTTTTTTTTTGATTGAAAAAAGGAAATGTTTTGAAATTGAAGACGTTTTCAAAATCACTTCATGATTTGATATCATAGAGTTATCTTACCGTAACAAGTCATAAAGCACAAAGAAAACACAATGTTGGGATAATTTGTTGTTCGTGTACTTTAGAAATTTGTACTGTGAAGCACATATAAACTGCACAAACCAAGTTGTTCAACTCTGGGAGCATAGATGTGACAGGAAGGAAATTCCACAGTAAAACGTTTTTATATTAAAAGTGTATAACTGTAAAATTAGCAGGTTTTAAACCTTTAAACAACATAGTTAAACTATACGAGAAATATTTAAAATTTAAAATCGAATCTCTAAAATTATTTAATGGCTTGCAAAACTATATAAGATTTTTTTTTAAATAAAATTAAAAATTAAAAAAAGGATTACAAAGGATCCCCTTTCTTATAAATTTAACCAGATACAAACTTTAAAGAGTCGCAGTAATTACTAATATTTCTTATCTAACCTAAAACTTGATAAAAAAAAATTGCATATTTTATATTAGATAGTTATTACTGCGATTTTTTAAAGTTTGGATCTGCCTAAAAATGGAGCTGCATCTCTTCTGATACAAAGTAATCATTTATAAATCACTCGTGGCAGTGAGCGTGAATCAGTTACGGTACGGGAATTTTGCCTTAACCTAGACTGTTGATATAGAAATGTCTAAAAATAGCCATATCTGTTTTTTCTTCGGAGCTTCTACTTTTTCGCTAGATTTGCGCTGTAAAATATTACTCCAACCAGTAAATTTTTTTTTATATTTTCTCTGTTCTTGTTTTTAAGAAAAATTATATCAATTAAGGATCTCTGCTCGATATTTTTTTTTGTCAAATTACATCGCATGTGATTATATCTATTATATCCAAATCAAATCAAACACACCAAATATGTACTTCAATTATAAACGGTTATAAACTGTCATTCTCTGCTTCAAATAACATATAATGAGTGCGTTCAACGCATCAAAGGAACAAGAAGAAATATTTAGAGATCTAAAGTGGATGACGGAAATAATTGATTGATTGGTTGACTTTTTAAGATGTAGACTAACATTTGTACAATTGACAGTTTCCATGAATTAAGCTATATATTTGTCAATATTTACTATCAAAATTGTTCAATTAAATAACTTAAATATGGCAGAAATAATGGCCTGTCATATATTCCTGGTTTAATGTTAATTATTTCAGGATAACTTGTGGTTTACTTTGGTATTTTGGGAGAAATAAAATGAGTGCATTTAGATCTTTTTTTTTTTTTTGAATATTTTCAAATGAATTCAAAGAAAGAAAATGAAATGAGTGCATTCAGCACACAATTTCAATAATTTCAAATGAAATCAGAAGTAAAAAAATCGAAAAAATGTATAATGCTATGTCAACAAGAAGTGAAGTAATCTTTACTGAGTCTGTTCAACCAGTTTAAGAGATAAAAAGAACTACAAAATAGCTGCAAAATGTCAAAATGTAGCTACCCTTCAATGTTAGAAAAAACTTCAACTTACAATTAGTTGAGAAGAAACTTTGCAGACAATTTTTATTTCACAAGCTTAACTTAGAGGGAAAAAAAGTTCTTCTTCAGATTTTATTGTTGTTAATTTTTCCAGAAGTTTATTTTTTCTTCTGTTGAATTTAAAACAGATTGATTTATGATAGCGCAGTTGAAAGGTATACCTACCTTATTTCACCACAATATAAGAGCCAAAGAAAAACTTCTATTGCAACAAAATTTTGTGTTGCCAAACACAATAAACAAACAAAAAAAACCTAACAACAATACAACAAAAATGAAGATTTTTCCCTCTATTGTTTGTTTGTTTTTTTTTTTTTTAGTTTGTTGTATAGTTATTTTTGAATAGAAAAAATCGACATAAAGGCCAGGTTAGACACGACATGGTCGGTGCCGACGACCGACATGAGATAAGGAGTCACCATCATTACTTCAGGATGACTACAGAGACATAGATATTGTATCTTTTTTTCTTAAAGCATTTTTCCACGTCTACATTTTATTTTATTTTTTTGGTTTGTTTTTGTTGTTTTGCAAAAAAAAAAAAAAAAAAAAACATTACATAACCGTCGTCGTCGACGTCGTTGTTGTCGTCTCCATGGATGGCATGGAAACCAGCTTTAAAGCAGTTCAACAGAAAAAAAAAAACTTGTTTCTTCCTAACATGCCATGGGCAAGATCTACAGATCTCTGAGTTTATTTTTTTTTTTAGCTTTTTTTTTGTGAAGATGATGACGATTGGCTCCAAGGGGGTTATTTTAATTTAAGCACCAACCGGTGCCCGGTACAAAACGGTTTAATTGAATTTTCTACACTGACCTTCTGAAATGTTGCGAGACCTGGCCAAAGTAGAGAGGGGTTATCAAGCTATGCAAGATATATCGACTTGGTCAATGGTTAAGTAACTTGTGCATCTGCAGACATTTTATCACTCTGATTGATGAGTGAGATGTATCTTTTTTGTTTTCATTTCTTCCAAAGCCACACCCAGGAATTCAAAAAAAAAAAAAAAAAATCCCCCCATTGGCATTCTCATTAATTTAAAATTCAAAAAAATCAAGCTTTTCTGGTCTCCCACTTGATGGTTGAAGCAAAGGAGAACCTGTTACACAGAGGGAGATTCTTGGTCCTTAGGTAACTGTTTATTCCAGATTCAAAGAAAGCGAAATGCTGCTACTGCCTCGTGACACACACACTCAAATATAGTTAATAAAAAAAACCTCTTACGTTTTTTTAATGCACCAGAAACCTGGTAACACGAAGTGCAACTTAAAATGAAAAAAAAAAAAAACACAGCCTTTAGGTTTGGAAATAGTTATAGCCAGCTTGTAATCTGTGCAAGAGGAGGAAAAGTGGGTCAATGCATTTATTGAACTGCCATTACATTGCGTAAAGAGACGCCTTGTGGCACTCTAGCTTGGCTTAATAATACCACTTTAGAGGCTTTAATGAAGTTTCAATGATGCCATTTGATGATGGCGACTTTTGTGATGGGGGTTACCTTAATTGACATTTTAATCTTTAGAGCTCCATCATTACCTATATCATCATTATTTTGGAATGAACCATGACTAAAAGTTGCTTTTTTTTATTTTAATTACAGGACCAAAAGAATTCTCATACCGTGGTAAGAACATGTTCTTGACCAGCCACGTTCCATCATTGGCCAACAGGAAGGTCGATTGGTTGGACGGACGTAACTTGTGCCGTGAATACTGCATGGACTTGGTTGCCTTGGAAACACAAGAGAAAAACAATCTAATCTTCCGTGTTATCCAACAAAACGATGTACCATACATCTGGACAGCTGGACGTATCTGCGATTTCGCTGGTTGTGAAAATCGTCCCGATTTGGAACCAAAGAGCGTTTATGGATGGTTCTGGTCTGCAACTCGTGAGAAGATCCAAGCTACAAACAGGATTCCACAAGGATGGGGATACAACCCTTGGTCCCAGACTGGACACAAGAAGCGTCCACAACCAGACAATGCTGAATACGATATTAACCAAACCAAGGAACAATGCTTGTCGGTGTTGAACAATGTGTACAATGATGGTATTGCATGGCACGATGTTGCTTGCTACCACGAGAAGCCAGTTATCTGTGAGGATAACGAAGAACTGCTGCGTTATGTTGCTGCCACAAATCCAGGAATCCGTCTATAAGAATTTTGTCGTTAATTTTTGGATAGTGTGTGTGTTCTTAGTCTTAGATTTTATTACTTAATATTATTTTTTTCGAATTTTTATTTTTTATTTTTTTGTTTTTGTAAAATCTTTTTTTAATTCCTCCTCGATACTTTTGTACTTTTTTTTTTCCACGAGAGGGTTTTTTAAACAAATTTTTAAAATTTAATATTTTATAAATTATGTGTAGAAGAATATTTTTAGTAAATATTCTTAAGGCCCAATTGTGCAATTTTAAGGGAATACGAACGAATTTTGATTAAACATCATTTATAAAAGAGGAGGTATGCATCTTATATAGGTTTTCAATTTCATCTTTACCTACCTTATACTGTTGTTTTTTTTTTCTTTTTATTTTGTTTAGTATGAATATTTATTTTCTTTTTTTTTTTGTTTTAATTGAAAGCAGTTTCTTTAAATAATAAATAAATTTTACAGAAGAAGAAATAAAAATAATACAAAATCCTAAAAAAAAAAATTAATAAAAATCTTATAAAAAATATCTATTTTTGTATTGTTTTATTTTATGTGGAAGATAACGATAATGGAGAAAAAAAAAAACGTTTTTAATTTCAAAGCATCAGGTAAGTTCTACATCTACCTCTAGTTTAAAATAAAGGCCTTAATTCGGTGACTTAATTTTGGATTCTTAAAACCAAGCAAAGCATATCAGGCAAAAATCTTCTAAATATAAAAAACGGCTTTAACGATTTTGATTCGAACTCAAACATTTTCAACAAAATTTTAAATTCATTTTAGTATTGAAAAATTAAAATTAAAAAAAAAATATTTTTTAACTAAAAAATTCAATTCAATTCAATTCAATTTAAGTTTATTGAGACTTTCTTCTTTTTTGCATTTGATTTTTAAAAGTAATAATACTAATACTAGGTTTTGTTGCTGACTTGGAATTGGTCTTGCTTATACATAAATATTTTATAAAAAGATTTAATTAAGGGCCAATTTTTCAACAGTCAGTTAAACAGTCAATTAGTACTTATTCTCCTGATAGAGAAAAAATCATTTTTTCAACAGGCAGATATAGCTTATTCCTATGAATAAAACTATCTGCTTCTTTCAGAGACGAATAAAAATTATTCTAAGGAATAATATCAATAAAAATACTGTGTCAATTGTCAAAGCTGCTTTGAAATAATTTTGACAAAGAATACAGAGGAACACAAGAAAACAAAAACAATTATAAATAAAAAAGACGTTTAGTTTTGAATATTATTTGATTTGACAATTTTTTTTTGTTATTCTGTAGAATAAATTATTTTTGATTGAAAAATTCAATGTTGTTATCCGATTGTTTATGAGCCTAATAAATTTATTCGTCGAACAGTTAACTGACTGTTTATTAGAAGATGGAAAAATCGGCTCTAAAAAGACAATTTTATTTTGACAAAATTTATTTTTCGAAAACGAATTGATAATTTTTTGTGAAAATTTGTTTTTATCTGTCGAATAATAACTTTTTTATCATCTGAAGAAACTATTTTCAGTTTTATTTATGAAGCTTCACACGTTCCTAGACACAGATAGTTCCCAAATCCAAGTGCATTTTTCTCAAAACAATATTTTTTCGCGTCGTGCAACGTAACTCAAAAACTAATGAAGATACTGCAAATTTCTCGTTAACTCATTTGCCATTAGATATGAACCAAAAAGTTTAATATAATTTTTACAAAGAAAAACTGTTTTTATCAATTTGTTTATAAAAAAAATGTGTTTTTTTTTTTTGATCTCAAATTTTTATTTTTCATTTTTTTTTCCTAAATTTATGTTCATGCAAGTTCAAAATCTGATATGATAGCCTTGTTTCTTTGGGAGATGGCAAAGTACTACTAGTAGTTTACTAGCGATTTTCAATGGAACGCACTTTCAACGAATTCAATACAAATCGTATCTACTCGGGAAGAGTACATGGTAGTACTAGATTAACCAAAACATCTACTATTTATATATCAATCTTATAATATTGACCTAAAGCCCACAAAATATATAAAATTTAGGTAAGTCTAATAGTTAAAAAAAATTCTTAAAATAAAGCAATTTGAAAGTTGGAAAAAGGGTTGGGTATTTTCTTACAGAATTTCAGCGAATCTATATCAATTTTTTGTTTATATCCCTTGCTTTAGCACAAAACATCATGGTTGCATCAAAATAACAAAACGGTTTATCCTACCTTATACTAGTTTTTAGTTTATTAACAATCCGAAATAAATATAAATAGTTAATTATTTGTTATGTGGTTAGTAGGTATATTCTTTCTCATGAAATGTCCCAAATGAAATGTCCATACTGTAGAAATGGTTCTGTCTAAGGTACCTATACCTACTTAATTATATATATTTTTATAGAAAAGAACGGACTTTTTTTTTAAGTCATATCTTGTACCGTTAACTTAGTCCAAAAAAATTAAATTTCAATCACTTCCTGGGAATCTCTTGGACTGTAGCTTCGGATAGAAACACCTGACTGACAGAATTGTGAGATACACTTTTTACCCATTCTCTAATATCGTAATGTCATATCAAATTGAGTTACAGAAAAACACTTCCAAGCTAATTGGGTCAATCTGCATCCATGTTTTATTCTTTCAAATTATTTCAACGCATTTATCTCAACTAATTTTTTTTTGGAATGATAGCAGTAAAATGAATCTCAGTAAGTTTTGTTGTTGCACGTTAAATTTTAACTGACTGAAATTCCAAACATTGCTAATATCCTGCTTAAAACCTTTTCGTCTCCCAACCACTGGAACTTGCTCAGCAAATAAAATAAAAATAATAAAATCTGAACATGTGTCGCCACTGCACCTATAAACTACTCATAAAGCATACTTTAAATTAAAACAGGTACTTTTATTATTAAAAAAGCAAGTAGAAATAATTTCTTTTTATTTAAATCGTACTATCCAAATCTAGATACATTCGATATTACTCCTTTTTGGATTTGTGTTTCTTCTTCTTATGATGCTTCTCTCTATCATCCTCCTTATGATGCCTTTCACGATCATCGCCTTTATGATGTTTTCGAGAACTTGAAGGACTTTTCGACTTGCT
The DNA here is from genome assembly GCF_945859705.1 of Episyrphus balteatus. Classification (NCBI taxonomy): domain Eukaryota; kingdom Metazoa; phylum Arthropoda; class Insecta; order Diptera; family Syrphidae; genus Episyrphus; species Episyrphus balteatus. The sequence goes on along the minus strand of NC_079134.1, from coordinate 23,551,474 downwards.
TCGTTTTTGGTCTTTTCGACTTCTACTTGAACTTTCACTTTGACGCGAATCATATCTTAAACTGCGACTAGAACTCCTATCTTTGGATTTGCTGCGCTTATCTCTATTATTTCTGTTATACCTTTCACTACTTCGATATCGTTCATTAGATTGCTCTCGATCTCTTTTTGAAGTTTCCCTAGATTTATTTTCAAGTTTGTCATCTTTTGATCTTGGCTCAGGACTATCTGACCAACGCCAATTTCTCCTACTTCTATTATCTCTATCATCATTCCAACTGAAAAAATAGAGAGCAAACTAATTTAGAAGTGTTTAGATAAAAATGTATTATTTACACAAACCTCATCACCGAACCATCTCTTGTTCCTTTTTGTGAGTTACTCCTCACTGAATCTTCAACTTTTTGGGCTGGTTGATTTACTGGGATGTTATACAAATTTCCAGGATTTTTAAAAATGTGCAAAAAATTACATCCTCTACCTTTGGGACATTTATTTGCCAATGATAATCCTGAGTAAAAGAGTTAAGGAAATATGTTTTTTTGTTTTGTTCTTTTTTTAATGTTGGGGCAATATTTACGAAAAGGAGGTAATAAACACAAAAAGAGGCGTTTACTTGCGATTTCAAGAAAATCGAAAAAAAAAGAATCTAAAGACAGTTTACACAAATTCTGTTTCTATCAAACTGGAACAGCGAACAAAGTGAAAAATAAGGAATCCTCATTGCTTTTTCATGAGGGATCGATTCAAAATAAGCGAATCTAGAAGAATATCGAAATCAAACTAAGACAAAAATGACCCTAACTAAATTTATCAAAAGGATACCATCAGCTGAAGCACCACCACATACCACAAATAGCGCTTCTCCACGCCTTCATTCCAGAAAATTCAACATTTATCTGACGACTGGCATAGAATCGTCCATTGAGTTGAACATAAGCCTTTAATGCATCTCTGAAAGTAGACAAAATAAAAAAAAAAAAACATTTCAACAATCTCAACACAGGGTTGTAAAAGAATGCAATCTTTTGTAAATGCAGTTACACAATTGAATAAAAAGACTGCATTCTTATATTTGAGACTTAGACTTCAAATTTTACTATCACCAATCCAGAGATCAGAAATAAATCTCAACCTTTTGAAAGATTCTTTAATAACTCTTATTTGTTGCCATTTTCAATAAAGGTCATAAAATAACCTTTATTTACAAAAAAAAGAGAAATTTCGCTCAAGATCTGAGAGAAACCTTTATTTAGTATTTTTGTATATTTCGGGCGAATAGTGAGATTTATCGCTGAGAGAAAAAAATTAATCTCATCTGCAAATTTATCAATTTGAACTTGGGTCCCCTGAAATATTCGAAATTCGTCCTAGCGACTCAAATCGCAGTGGAAAGAATATTTTTATCTTAACATTTTATATTAAGCGAAAAGAGATATTATTAAAAATTACAAAATATAGCTTAAAACGGTTTCCGAACTCTAAAAAACGGTGAAAAAATGTTGTACTTTGAGATTCAGCCCATAAAATCTGCACCCAATTTGGTGCTTGAGCATAATAAAAAAATATTTTCAAAAAGAACAAGTACTCCTCTGCTTAGAACTGTAAAAAAAATCTGAAATTGACCGAAAAATGACTGAGTTGAAATCTGAAAACATCGAAAAACGGTTTTTTGACGATAACTTGAAATTTTGAGGGTCTACGAAAAATTTCAAGTGCCGAAATATGATGTACTCAGTAATACCTACAACCTCTGCTAGGTTATTTCCAAAGTAATTGGCATGATTTTTGTTTTGTAACACAGTGTAATTTTTCGTAAAATGGTTGCAATCTTTTTTTTTAACCATTCACATGACTGTATTCAAATGAAATGAATGCAGTCTTCGCATTCTTTTTGCATTCTTTCGCATTATTTTGAATTATTTTTCATTCTTTTACTCTTCATGGACTAGCACCTACACCAAACGTATATATTTCGCAAAATTTAGGGATGAATATTTAAGAGGTTTAAATCTCTCTCTCAAATTCATTCTTGAACTAAAAAAATGTTCCAAATTTTGTGAAATCCATACGTTTGGTGTAGGTGCTGGTCCATGAAGGGTAAAAGAATGCAAAAGAATTCAAAAGAATGCGAAAGAATTAAAAAGAATTAGAGTTGGGCACTTTAGTTCATTTGAGTGATCGATCACTTTTTAGTTCGAATGAACTAGTAGTTCGTTTTAGTTCAATTTATTTTAATCACTTCGGTTATGTTAAAATTAAAAAACAAAATTAGTTTGTACAAAATGTATCCAAATTTATGTATAGGTCGTTTCAAATCAAAAGTCCCATGGAAAATTGAGCTAAAATAAAAAAAAACTCATTCGTTTACTGGAAGGAAGCATTTATGAGGCAGCTGAACTTTTTCTAAAATTACGATAAAATAACGAAGAACAGTTCTTGATATCCCTATATTAATTAATTGATCCGTCTGTGAGATTCACTGGGTTAGCCTCAGAAAGCGGAGGCAAGTCTCCCGGGCTTGCATCACTTCAATACAAAAAAAACATACAATGATTTAATTATTTATCATTTGAAGGCAGTTGGGATAACTTTGCCGAAGATATTATTATAGGACTAGGTGAAGATGAACCAGAAATGTCCAGTTTATATGATAGCAATTCATAACATAAAATTCTATTCACATCTTTTCATTTGTATAATTGGGCAGTAAATATCTTGTTTTTATTTTTCAATTATTTTGGAGTCGTCAAGATATAAATGATAAATAAACAAATTCAGATTTTTCGTTTGTTTATTTTTTTCTCCAGCATTTTTTTTCATTCAAACAAGCATGATTTATTGTTATTTTTGAGTTGATTTGTCGCAATGAGCCAATAAAATTGAGTTTTTTGTTTATTTGTTCTCAATTTTATTGTTACTACTTGTTTTTTGTTCTTGCTTAGAAATAAGAATAAGTGGTTCTTGAAGAAGAAACACTGATACTGGCACAAGCGAATTTGTGCCTTTTGTTTTAAATCTAAATCTTGAGGTAGAGCAGAAGAACTGATTTCGCTCCACAAAGAATTGGATGCAATTTCATATGCACTTTGGTTTCTGAACCAGTATTCTTTAAATGTCTGTCAGGCTAAAATTCGCTGTCGGTCGACGTATAAGACAAGGAGACAAGGACCAAATTAGAAAATTCCCTATGCAGATGGGACTTCCTTTCACCCAAAATATATACACTGCGGTTCACTTGAATAAAGGCACTAATATTACAAAAGATAAAAGCGATTGGTGCTGTGGTTTGGTAACTTAACAGATTTTCGGTTTTGGGTTTTCAAAGAGTAACTTATTACAAACAATATTGTAGAAACAAAAAACAGAAACCGTTTGGCTACTAGTTGCGTTTTTTCGCATTACCTGACAAAACACTGTGTTTTGTTTGGTTCACTAGAATAAAGGCAGGCTCTTAAATCTTGTAAAAACGATGAAAAAGCTTGGATAAAATTAGTTTTAGTATAAAAAAGTGCAACTTTGTAATAATTTGTGTATTTTAACAAAATCTGGGCTAAAAGCTACCATTAGGTACCACAGAAAGTGCAAAAATAGAAGCTAACATTAAAAATTGCACTTCTATTATGCACAGTCGTGAATGGTGTTGTTAAATACGCTAAATTTGTATGAGAATATTTTGAAATTAACGTAAACTAGTGATTTAATGTAAAAGTAAATCATGAGGCACCTAGACAAAGAGCCAAGAGAAAAATAATTCAAAAACTAGCTGCACGTTCCGTAAACGTTGGCTCTAAAATCAAACGAAAAGTGGTGTTTATGTGATGGCTTGTACCTTAACTGAAGTTAAAAATGTGTACAATATTTAAAAAGCCTCAAAATGCAGAATAAGATCACTATTATGGTCAAATAAGGCAAAATAAAAAGTTCATTATTTACGGTTGCATTTGAAGGAAACAAAAATGGGGTGGTGAGTGGTTTTTGGATAGAAAAGAAAGCATCTAAAATGTTCCCGAACGATATTAGTCCTATTTCTTAGATTAAGAAAGGAGGTACATTTTTTGCATCACCAACAAAGGTCGCTAAAAAGTGTAATAGGAAACAATACTTTTTTATAATATGCAACAATTAAGTTTTACTTACATGGTTCGAAAATAATTGCAAATTTTGACAAACAAATAACAGTGGAAGCTTTCGTTGTGGTTAACACTATCATTAAACAAACGTCATGAGCATTCCATAAGGTAAATGCCCGAAATCACATCGCAATAGAAATAAAATTGATGCATATTCGATCAAGATTAAGGTTCCCTGGACTAGCCTTCATATTAATCGAATGTAAATGTTATGGAAAACTATAATTTCTTACTTTTTAAGATGTTACTAAACATTTTATGTAATTTACTCCACTTGAGTTCGTGATTGTGCACTGTGAAAATGCATTTACAGTGCAAACTTCGATTTTCTTCTTTTTCGTGGTTAATAATAAAAGCTCTTGGTCCATATTTGATTAAAATGCACAAATAATATCAACGCTTCACTTTTCTATACTAAAACCAGTTTGATCTACCGTTTTTCATCATCTTTACTCGATTTGATAGCCTGCCTTTATTCTAGTGAACCACTGTGTTTTGTGAAAAGTTGCGAAAAAACGCAACTTGAAGCCACACGGTTTCTATTTTGGCTTTTTGTTTTTGCAATATTGTTTGTTATAAATTGCTTTTTAAAATACCAAAACCTAGAATTTGGTAAGTTACCTTACCAAAGCTTCAATTGCTTTTTTCTTTTCTAAAATAAGTGCCTTTATTCCAGTGAATCGCAGTGTATATATAAAAAAAAATGATAATGTTAGGTAAGCGCAATGTTAGGTAAATAAATAAATAAATAAATAAATTGAACTAAGTAAGTGAACTAAGTTGACTAGATCACCAAAATGAACTAGTTCATTGAACTAGTTCGTTCGCGAACTACAAAAGCCTAAAAAGAATGCAAATGATTGCAAAAGACTGCATTCGTTTGAGTACAGTCAAAAGAATGGTTAAACAAAAAAGTGCAAAGATTTTGCGAAAAGTGATTGGTGATTGCAAAATTTCAAGTCTAAATCTCAAATTTAAGTCAATTAATGCAATCGTTAAATTAAAGTCATAAAAGATTGCAATCTTTCACAACTCTGTCTCAACCAAAGTCATACCTTTCCGATGAATATTCCACAAGAACATTCCCTCTCAAATGCGGTTGAGTATTCATACAAGTTCGGAAATTTAAAATCTCCCCAAATTTCTTGAGTTCTTCAGTGACATCTTCAAAGAACACTTTATAGTCATTATTTAGATCCTCTTCGGGGCACTCAAGATTAATATCCCCCGCATGCGTAGTTCCACCATGTTCCAAACGAATGTGTGAAAAGAAATTCGGAATAAACAAAATCCGACTAAGTTTTGGACGAATGTGATTCCTTTTGCATTGAATTCCATAACGACAAGCATTTGTCTTTGAAAATATAGCACATTCAAGATGATTCGGATTGGATTGAACATTCGAAGTGAGTTCTTCGGGAATTGTTCCACCCAATTCAATGTAATCAAAGATTTTGTCCATCATCAATTCGTGATCTCTTTTGGCTTGTTCTTCGCGTTGTTTGCGTTCTTCGCGACGTTGTTGTGACTTTTTTTGAAGTTCTTCGAATTCTTTTTGAATTCGTTGACGTTCAGCTTCCTTGGCAGCTGCAGTAGCTTCTTGTTTTTTCTGTTGTTCACGGAATTGTTTTTGGGCGACGAGTTCGCGACGCAACCAAAGTTTTTCTTGTTCTTGTCGTCGTTGTTCTTCGTGTTCACGTTGGAGGTTTTCCAATTCTTCTTGATCTTGAAGCCATTTGAGGTAGTTTGGGTCGTTTAAACGCGATGATTCTTCTGTAAATAGAGATTTTATTTGTTAAAGGAATAAAAATTGAGTTGAATGGTTTACCTTCGGCAGCAAGTTTGTTTCGTTCTTCGGCTAGTTTTTGGCGGATTTTTTTTCTTCGCAGCTTTTTTACTTGTTTTCGCCATTCTTTGTGTTTTCTAAAAATGTAAATTATTAAATTTATTGGTGAATAAAAGGATAAAATAGAAATAATTTACTTTTTGTGATGATTTTCTTCAGCCATTTGGTTCGAAAATTTCAAAACAAACTCGAAATGTCAAAGATGACAGATGACATTTGAAAATGAATAGACGTGTTCATGTTGATGATTTTGTCACAAAACTACGACTGTCAATTTGAGGGCCGTATTCACCCTGCATTTATAATTTTCATATTAAATTTTAAACAATTGGTAGCTATAAACGGTGCATGGTACAATGTGGGCAATTTGTCATCACTGAGATGCTTTCACCAGTTTATAAATCTGTATTTGACGTTTTGCATAATCGTTTATTGTTACATCTGCACTATTTTACAGAAAATCGAAAAAATCGATTTTTCAGAGCCAAATTCAAGGGGTATAATTTAATTTAATTTGGTGTTTTCATTTCACTTGAGCTGGTTAAATTGTGCGTTTGAATGTAGAGAACAAACAGAGCTGCGTAATTGGTTTTAAAAAAAGTGAAAAGTGATTTGAATTCTTTTCATGTCCAATGACAAAATAAGTAGATTAGAACAGAATAGGTCGGAACAGTTTCGTGAGAAACAGAAAATAACAACAAACACTTGACAGTTCTCACGATTCTGTCTAAGCTCTTCTGACTCAAAAGCCAGAAAAAAAAACTAACAATTCAAAACAGAAAAACCTCAATGCGAACAGCAAAAAGCTGTACATTTCTGTTTGGAACAGTCCAGAACAATCTCATTGAGCACAGTTATTGTCCCCTTATAGAACATGGTATAAAAAGAGAAGTTATGATCATTAGAAAAAACTCAGTATCGAGAACTGTCAAAACTTAAAAAATGGCTACTTAAGGTTTTGACAGTTCCCATTGAAATTGTTGTTGTAAACAAATTTGTCTTTGAAATTGTTGTTGCTTTTGACTTTGCCAAATATTAAACGTCAAAACCTTATTACCCCATTTTGTAAGATGGCGGCTCTAATGATCATACCTTGTCTTTTTATACCATGCTTATAGAAGTCACTAATCTATGATCTCGAAATAATCAGAAGGCCTTAAAAAAACTTCGCATGAATCAATTCAGGTAATATGAACACGCTTAATTTTATTTAATGCATGAACCAATTTCAACTTTTAGAATAGTTTGTTTGGTTCCGAAATATGCTGGTTTGTGCATTTGATAATAGTGTTACCAGACTACATTAAATAAGTTTTTCTTGTGGAACGTATTCAAAATTAAAATTAGAAAAAATAATATCGTTAATAAGAAAAATTTTTGTGGTGACAAGGAGTAAAAACAGCGATATCAGGATTAAATGTCACTGATCTCAATAAAAGATGGGATAGAAATTTCAAATACAATATACTCAGCTCAGTATTAAGTTGGAATAAAACACACGGCTAATACCAACCTCCGTTCACTAGTATTTTGCACTTAAATATTAATCAAACTTACAACTTTGCATTCATGAAGCTACTGTAACTTCTAATAAACTTAATAGAAGCAAAATTGATACACGAAAAAAAACAACAGATTTCTACATGTTTTTTTTTTTTTTGTCAAAGATGACTTCCGTCTTAAATTAAGCGGAAATCCACTTAATTTAAGATGAAAATGTTATCATAAAATTAAGAAGATTTTCCGCTTAATTTAAGACGGAAGTCATTTTGGCAAAAAACCATGCAAAATTCTGCTTGTTTTTAGATGTTCTTTTTCTCCGTGTATTTTGGTATTATATGAGACATCGGGATTAAACTTAGATCATTCTATAGCTTCACCCCTGCTGCTGCTTCACAATCCATCACTCTACCCATACTACGTTTCCACCTACCCTAAATCCGAGATTTAGCTTAGTAGATTTAGCATAAATCTCGAGTTTTATTCTAATTCCCGGACTGAAAATAGTTGAAAATCTTAGATTTAGGGTAGCTGAACCCAAATCTAAGATTTATTCTAAATCTACTTAGCTAAATCTCGGATTTAGCGTAGGTGGAAACATAGTATTAGGTTATATGATTACTAATTCTTTTAATCTTCTGCAGACAAGGCCTTGCCTTCGCATATATTTATGTTATGTATCATACATTTTGAATAATAGAGAGTATTAAAAAAAAGGATCAAAAACTTAACAACTGAAAAACTTTAAAAAAAAAAATTAACTAATAAGGGTAGAGTTGCCTATTTTCGGCCGTCTCCAGTTTCCGGCCACCTTTCGGAAAATCGTTATAACTAGGGATTTCATAGGGTTTATTCCAAAATTTTGCTCTTATGCTGTTCTCTTATTTGTTAGAACAGCATACGAGCATAAATTTGGAATAAACCGTATGAAATCCCTAGTTATAACGATTTTCCGAAAGGTGGCCGGAAACTGGAGACGGCCGAAAATAGGCAACTCTACCCTACTCCTTTGTTGTATGTGTGTATGAAATTCTCTATAAAATTGCTTTAAAGTTTATAAAGAAGTCTTTCCAAAGTTTGTTAAGACTTCTTTGTTTAAGCTGTTAACGAAATTATAATATGTAACTTTTCTCAGCAAATTTCTTTGGTATAAAAACTTAAAGAAGCTATAAACTGTGAAATTGTTTCATCTTCATTGTAAACGACGCTGTTGTGTTTGAATATTCAGTTCAAAAAACCCCTCCTACATAAAGTAAAAGTAGTTAAATGGAGCCAGAAACACTTCGAAGTAAATTACTGATAGCCCAAAGAAATTAGTAAATCAAATCGCGGAACAAACATTTTTTCATGGAATGTGTTTGGACTAATATGTCCTTATCATAAAAGTCAATTTGTTGGGATGATAGGACGTCGTCGGAGGATCCGCCATCTTAAAAAAGAGATTGGTACCGTTTTTATTTAATAGCTCAATTTCTAGCCATTTTAACCAAAAATGTCCAAGAACAGACTTATTCACAATAAAATTATCTACAAATTGATATACAAATTAATTCCTTGAGTTAATTGTATTCAATTTTATAGTTGATCAAAGTCCGGCAAAATGACAATTAGTACCTAAAAAATACAAATTCTTGTCATATAACCTTAGTTTTAATAGTAATTTTTGTCTTATACAATTATAATTTTACAAAAAATGCATATAATTAGGAAATTTTACAACAATGTATTAGTTTATGGTAGATATTTGTAATAGATAAATCTCAGATTAATAATATTCTTATTTAAAATATTAAATATAATTTGCACTACAATTTCCAGCCTTTTTAGAATCCTCGTGAAAAACTGTTGTCGAGCGGAATTGTATAAGAATAATAAGGTAACAAGTAGCAGTTCCTGATATCTGTAAGACAAAGTAAAATATTTGTTAAAGTTTCGAAAATATTGCATATTTCAAATATTACTGTAAATATTAATGTCCGATCTAATTTGAATAATCCAGCTCCTGTGAAACAAACTTTTCTATGAGCCAACTGCATCGATAGTCTAATAAGTCGTTCACGTAAATTTAGATCTTCTGTTGTGTTTAAAAGTTTTGAAACCAATACTGCACTTTTTTCACTCTAAAATGTTTGATATGAGAAAAATATTAGATTAGAGCCAAGTATTTGACTTTACCTCTTTAATAGTACTGCTACTTCCTTCAACTATTGCCAAAATGATGATTACATACCATACCATTTGAATGAGAAAGAATGCAAAGAACTCATGAGCTTCGAAATATTCCAAACGATTTGGATTAAGCAATACCTCCAAGATGTAATAGTCATCAAAAAGTATGAACATAAATGATATACCAACTATTGCTACCAAAGGATATGTAAAGTACTCCTCGATTATGAGGCAGATGTCACATAGAAGATTATGAATGTTTGTTATTTCTTTCAGAGTTTGTGTGGGATTTCGATGTATCAATGAATTTTTAACACAACATATGGATGGTGTTATTTTAGCAGAAGATGGCACCAAATGAAAGGGTGACTGTTCGGGTTGGTTATATACTTCTGTTGCATGATCGAGCATATCTTTCAATATCTGTAAATAAATAATGAAAAGGTTTATAAAATATTATTTTAGTAAGATTTGAGATTTATTAGGCTGTTTGTGAAGCAGTTTTGGACAAAAAAGAAATTTTTCTTGGAATTTGATAAATCCCAAAAGTTGAAAAACCCCATAGATTTAAAGTTACCAATATTATATTTTTTGGGACAGTTCAAGGTTGCACATATACAACTGCTCTTATGTTAAAATTTGGCTTAAATACTAAAGAATTGTAAAAATGTATAAAAGAATATTTAAGCCTAGTATGTTGATTGATCTAAATTTTAGCTCACATGTTTGTATCTATGTTTTTCTTCATTTTTTTCTGTGCTCTAAATTGTGACTGGTAAAAAATGTGTAGTTTGAAACGAAAATGTGATCTGAGCACAACTGGGCTGTAATTCTTGTTTAAATTAAATTAATTTTATTTCATAGTTTATTGAATTTGTTAATATCCGAAATGCACTCTTGACCTCTTAAAATTAAATTTAAAGTATTAAGTACTAGTATTAAGAAACTAGTTGTGAATAAATAAACTAAATAAACTTAAGTAAAAAAAGAGAGAGTTAAAATTTAAGTCGATCTGCGTATAGTAGGCTTAAATAAGATCAAATTTGAAAAATATTTTAAAATTATAAAATCATGTCTATACCTACCTAAGTGTTTTTGACCTCAAAAAAAAAGTTATTATCCCAACTAACAATCTTGCTTGTATAAAGCAAAAGAAGCTTGTATAAAGCTTTACAGAAGCAAAATTGTTAGTCGGGATGTCATAAGATTTTAAGAAAAAAATTGAAAAAATTGTTAGAGCCGCTTTAAAAAAAATACCTAGTTTCTTATATATATGTATAAAAAAAAAATTAGAAAAAAAATTGTTATGCTAATATAAAGGAATCGACATATAAAAACAAAGTTTAAAAAAAAATCACTGATCCGTTTTCAAAAAATTAATTTTTTATATTATAAAAATTTTCTAACATTTAAAAAAAAAAGTTGGTATGGTATTTTTTGATGGAGGGGCAAATTTTAGGATATGCACTAAAGAAGATTCTTGTTCATCTTAGGAATAAGTGCAAATAGGCTAATTTTTTCATTTTAATCTTTGTTTGGATATTCTTTAACTACCCTCAAAAATCTAAAAAAATCTCATGTCCGCAAGTCCTAATTTTCTTGGTTTGAAAATAAGGTGCAGATTTTAAAAAATTAATAAGAAAAGTTTAAATTTTTATATGTATACCAACATAAGCGATCGAATCTTCTTTAGTGCATATCCTAAAATTTGCTCCTCCATCAAAAAATACCATTATTTCGTAGGTATATATATTTTTTGTAATGGATTGTTTTGATTTTTAATAATGATGGATTCTAAAATCTTCATGCAGAACTTGGTTCATCTACCATAACTTTTAAGGGTTTTTCGGCAGCAAGTTTGCAACTGTTATAATAATATGAGTTGACAGATGAAAAACAGGTATAACTTTTTCCAGAGACGTCAGATTGTCTTGATTTTAAATTTGGAATCAGCATTAAAAAATACCTTGAAATCATGTATCATATGTGTATATAATACCATAGCCTATTTTTGCTAATTTTGAAAATCCCCATTTCGCGATTTGACCTTGAAATCGCGACAAGCGGACATGAGATTTTTCTAGACTTTTGAGATATGTTATAGAATGGCAAAAGGAAGATATTGAGCAAAAAAAATTTCTACTAACATTCATTCCGAGATTTACCCCTTTTTTCTCCTTATTTTACTGTATTAATGCCGTTTTGAAGAAATAATTAATTTACACTTAAAAACAAAATTTCGAAACATTTCAAAAACCTGTTTTCAAAAAATTGATTTTTCAAAAAAAAGTTTTGAAATATTTTTTAAAAATCCAAAAATGTGTGTTTTGAAAATTTTCTAACATTTTAATATTACGGTTAATTAAACGCTTTTGTATAAAAATTTTCGTTGAAATCGGGTTGGTCTTGTAAGACCTTCCAAAAAAAAATTTTTTTTTAAAACCAAAAGTTCTCTCTTATTGGTAAAATTATACACAAAATTTTTTATCAAAATCGTTAGAGCCGTTTTCGAGTTATTTGCATAACTTGAAAAATTTGTATGGGAGGTACACTTTCTAAGTGAGATACGAGTATAAAAAAACAAAAAAAAAACAACTTTCAGAATTCTATAAAAATCATCTGTACTAAATTTGAAGAAAATCCTTTCACGCGTTTAGGCTGTGGAAATGTGTACAGATGGACGCACAACCGCACAGACGGACGGACGGACGGAATTGCGAGACCCACTTTTTCGGAGTTCTCCATCATCGTAATGTTGGTTTTGATTGAAACCTCAAATTTTTGAAGTTATACTTCTTATGGGAGGGTGAGTATGAAAATTTACTTTTTGACAAGAATGTCAAAGGGATTATGACGCGATCACCCTGGGTAGCAGGGCTGTCGTTTCACCTTTAGAGTAGGCAGTACTTTAGTATTTAAAAATGTTCGCCGCAGTACGGCAAACATAAAACACACAACACGTTGCAAGTTACATGTTTCATGTGGCAAGTTGCATGTGGCAAGTTGTATGTGGCAAGTTGTATGTGGCAAGTTGCGTGTGGCAATTTGCATGTGGCAAGTTGCATGTGGCAAGCTGCATGTGGCAAGTTGCATGTGGAGAGTTGCATGTGGCAAGTTGCGTGTGGCAAGTTGCATGTGGCAAGCTGCATGTGGCAAGTTGCATGTGGCAAGTTGCATGTGGTAATTTCCATGTGGCAAGTTGCAAGGGTTGCAAAAAGCTCACATTTCAGCTCAGCTCAAATTTGAGCTAGGTACCATAGCTTAGCTCATTTGAACTGAGCTGAAAGTGAGCGCCCCAACTTCCAACGCCTATATCTCGGAATTTTGAAGAAAATGAAAAAAAATTTTTTAGATGCCAAAAGGTAGCGGGGACTCTAACCTACATTTGGGTACAACTCCCATCCCTGTAGGTCCACGCGTTCTCAAACCGGGAGAATTTAAAAGTAAAAAAAAAAATAGGCACGATTCTGAAAAAATAGGCATGATGTGGCGGTTTAACATGGAAGGCGATGTTTTAAAAATCTGACAATGTGCAAAGCGTAGGCCCATGACACAAGCTATTGTTTGGCATCACTCCCAAAAATTGCTCTCAAGCGGTTTAGCTTCCAGGAGCGTTCAAAGATTCAGGGATTTTTCGAAAAAAATTTTACCCCAACTTTCAAACGCGATTTTCTCGGAATTTTGAAAAAAATCGAAAAACCGGATTATACCACTATCGGGTAGCTGAGAATATAAGCTTTCATATGGCACCACTCCCCTGTCTCTAGATCAAAGCGTTCCAACGCCTATATCGCGGAATTTTGAAGAAAATGAAAATTAAATTTTTGATGCCAAAAGGTAGAGGGGACTCTAACCTACATTTGGGTACAACTCCCATCCTTGTAGGTCCACGAGTTCTCAAACCGGGAGAATTTAAAAGTAAAAAAAAAATAGGCACGATTCTGAAAAAATAGGCATGATGTGGCGGTTTAACATGGAAGGCGATTTTTTAAAAATCTGACAATGTGCAAAGCGTAGGCCCATGACACAAGCTATCATTTGGCATCACTCCCAAAAATTGCTCTCAAGCGGTTTAGCTTCCAGGAGCGTTCAAAGATTCGGGGATTTTTCGAAAAAAAAATTTACCCCAACTTTCAAACGCGATTTTCTCGGAATTTTGAAAAAAGTCGAAAAACCGGATTGTACCGAAATTTTTTTTATGATAAAAAAAGAAATATTTTACTAAAAAAAATAGAAATATATTTACTATTAAAAAAACCAAGAGAAAAGATCACGAAAAATTATCTGTCTTATTTATAAAAATATACATGTGTTAAAATAATTCCATTAATAACTCGAACCAAACATCTTAAGCTATGGTGTTTTATAAAAGTTTAAAATATCTTCATATTTCATTATACTTTCCAAATAAAAATCAATGTATCCTCTCACCCATCACAGCTATAAGATCACTTTACATTAGCTCACCCAACAGCTCAGCTCAGCGCAACCATCAGCTCAGCTCACTTTCAGCTCAAATGAGCTGAGCTATGGTACATAGCTCAAAAGTGAGCTAGCTCAAAATTTAAGCTGAGCTGTGAGCTGAGCTCAGCTCACTTTTGAGCTTTGTAGCAACCCTGCAAGTTCCATATTACAACATAAGTAAATTTCACAGAATAAATTGAAAACTACATGGACGCAAGGAGGATGAAAGAATTAATTTATTGTTCACTTGATAAAAATGTAAAAAAACGAAGTGTGGATTAATTAATTTAATAATAGAAATTAAAAATATCAAATGAAATTCATTTACATATATGTACTGAATGAGAAGTATAACTTCAGTCGCGTGTACATGTGTACACACACTCTTTTTTTTTTTCGACACGAAACCAATACTTGCCCTATAATGATTTTTTTAAAATCCAAAATTTTGAAAATTTTTCTTAATTTCAACATTAAGGTGTAAAATTATACAATACGCCCCTGTTTTTTTGAATCTTAAATAAAACAAAAAAATAAAGGAAAATAATAGTTTTTTTGTTAAACATAAAAAGTATAGGTTAGGTAGTCTATTCATTTGTACTAAAACATGTTAACATATCTATAAATCGTTTAAAAAAAGTTCAAGTGGGGCCTTTTGTAACTCATTTGTTGGGTCAAACGCCCCACACATGTGACAAAACGCCCCTAAGGAAAAAGTATGTACACGGAGAAAAAAATGTCACCTTAAAATTTAACCACTTTAAAATAAGGCGATATATCCGCTTAAAATTAGGTGATTCCACTTAAACTCAGTTAAATTTAATGTGAACCTCATCTTATTTTAATGTTCATCTTAAAAAAACCCACCAAAAATAAAAATTTTAAAATTTATAGTCACACTTTAGCTTTATCTACTTGCAGTTTATCATACTCATTTCCAACAGTTAGATAGCACAGTGGTAAGGCACTGGCCTAGTAACCCAACAGTTGTAGGTTCGATCCCTGGTGGCTGCCAGTTTTTTTTCTAATTTGCTCATTTAAGAAATAAATGTGACTTGTCACCTTAATTTAAGGTGAAAGTCATCTAATTAGGGTGCGATCCGCTTAATTCTATGTGGTCTGTTTTCTCCGTGTGTATGCATCAAGCTTTCAGAAAATATGACTCTTATATTGAGATTAGAGCGGTCTTAACAGAAAATTTAAAGAAGTGTCTTCACTGAAATGTTTATTGGATATAAAACATGTTTTAGAGTGTATAAGAAGGAGTCTAAGAAGTATGAGATGGGATTTCATATTTTGACTCATTTGGATCGGTTGCTATTCTTAGGTAATCTCAATTAAATTTAACAACAGCTTAAATCTTAATAATACAGTGAAATAAGGAGAAATAAGGGGTAAATCTCGGAATGAATGTTAGTAGAATTTTTTTTGAAGTTATACTTCTTATGGGAGGGTGGGTATGAAAATTTACTTTTTGACAAGAATGTCAAAGGGATTATGACGCGATCACCCTGGGTAGCAGGGCTGTCGTTTCACCTTTAGAGTAGGCAGTACTTTAGTATTTAAAAATGCAGTACGCCGCAGTACGGCAAACATAAAACACACAACACGTTGCAAGTTACATGTTTCATGTGGCAAGTTGTATGTGGCAAGTTGCATGTGGCAAGTTGCGTGTGGCAAGTTGCATGTGGCAAGTTGCATGTGATAATTTCCATGTGGCAAGTTGCCAGAGTTGCAAAAAGCTCACATTTCAGCTCAGCTCACAGCTCAGCTCAAATTTGAGCTAGGTACCATAGCTTAGCTCATTTGAGCTGAGCTGGAAGTGAGCTGAGCTGAAAGTGAGCGCCCCAACTTCCAACGCCTATATCTCGAAATTTTGAAGAAAATGAAAAAAAAATTTTTGATGCAAAAAGGTAGCGGGGACTCTAACCTACATTTGGGTACAACTCTCATCCCTGTAGGTCCACGCGTTCTCAAACCGGGAGAACTTAAAAGTAAAAAAAAAAATAGGCACGATTCTGAAAAAATAGGCATGATGTGGCAGTTTAACATGGAAGGCGATTTTTTAAAAATTTGACAATGGGCAAAGTGTAGGCCCATGACACAAGCTATCATTTGGCATCGCTCCCGAAAATTGCTCTCAAGCGGTTTAGCTTCCAGGAGCGTTCAAAGATTCGGGGATTTTTCGAAAAAAAAATTTACCCCAATTTTCAAACGCGATTTTCTCGGAATTTTGAAAAAAATCGAATAACCGGATTGTACCGGAATTTTTTTTTATGATAAAAAAAGAAATATTTTACTAAAAAAATAGAAATATATTTACTATTAAAAAAAAACCAAGAGAAAAGATCACGAAAAATTATCTGTTTTATTTATAAAAATATTCATGTGTTAAAATAATTCCATTAATAACTATAACCAAACATCTTAAGTTATAGTGTTTTATAAAAGTTTAAAATATCTTCAAATTTCATTATACTTTCCAAATAAAAATCAATGTATCCTCTCACCCATCATAGCTCAGCTCAGCTCACTTTACCTTAGCTCACCCAACAGCTCAGCTCACCGACAGCTCAGCTCACCCAACAGCTCAGCTCACTTTCAGCTCAGCTCTAATGAGCTGGAGCTATGGTACATAGCTCAAAAGTGAGCTTGCTCAAAATTTGAGCTGAGCTCAGCTCACTTTTGAGCTTTGTAGCAACCCTGCAAGTTCCATATTGCTACTACTAGTGCCGAAGCACACACAATTCTCATAAAATTACCATCGCACATTTTATGCGCAATTCATTTACTTTCGATGCATATACCGTACGTTCTGAACTGCACAACATGAGTAAATTTCACAGAATAAATTGAAAACTACATGGACGCAAGGAGGATGAAAGAATTAATTTATTGTTCACTTGATAAAAATGTAAAAAAACGAAGTGTGGATTAATTAATTTAATAATAGAACTTAAAAATATCAAATGAAATTCATTTACATATGTATACTGAATGAGAAGTATAACTTCAGTCGCGTGTACATGTGTACACACTCTTTTTTTGCTCAATATGTTCCTTTTGCCATTCTATAACATATCTCAAAAGTCTTGAAAAATCTCATGTCCGCTTGTCGCGATTTCAAGGTCAAATCGCGAAAGGGAGATTTTCAAAATTAGCAAAAATAGGCTATGGTATTATATATACATATAATACATGATTTCAAGGTATTTTTTAATGCTGATTCCAAAAAATCTAAAATCAAGACAATCTGACGTCTCTGGAAAATGTTATACCTGTTTTTCATCTGTCAACTCATATTATTATAAAAGTTGCAAAATTACTGCCGAAAAACCCTTAAAAGTTATGGTAGATGAACCAAATTTTGCATGAAGATTTTAGAATCCATCATTATTAAAAATCAAAACAATCCATTACAAAAAATATATATACCTTCGAAATAATGGTATTTTTTGATGGAGGGGCAAATTTTAGGATATGCACTAACGAAGATTCTTGTTCATCTTAGGAATAAGTGCTAATAGGCTAATTTTTGCATTTTAATCTTTGTTTGGATATTTTTTAACTACCCTCAAAAATCTAAAAAAATCTCATGTCCGCAAGTCCTAATTTTGGAGGTTAAACTAAGTTAGGTGCAGACTTAAAAAAATTAGCAGGAAAAGTTTAAATTTGTAAATGTATACCGACATAAGCTACATGATTTAAGGGTATTTTTTAACACTTATTCCAAAAAAACTCACAATAAGTCAACCTGACCATCCCTGAAAAGTAATGCACCTTATTCATGTTGATCTGACACAAATATCTGAAGTGTTGTTTTTAAATTTTTAAAATCTGCACCTTATCTTCAAACCAGGAAAATAAGCACTTGCGGACATGAGATTTTTTTAGATTTTTGACATAAGATATAGAATATCCAAACAAATTTAGAAACAAAAAAATTAGCCTATTAGCACTATTCCAAGATTGTACCAGGATGTTTTTTAGTGCATATCCCAAAATTTCCCCTTTTTCAAAAAATACCAATTTTTCATAGATATGAATGTTTTTTTCATTGCACTTTTTTGATTCCTTATTAGAATGGATATGAAAACCTTCATGCAAAATTTGGTTCCTCTACCATAACTTTTAAGGGTTTGTCGGCAGTAAGTTTGCAACTGTTATAATAATATGAGTTGACAGATGAAAAACAGGTATAACATTTTCCAGAGACGTCAGATTGTCTTGATTTTAGATTTTTGAAATCATGTATTATATGTATAAATATAATACCATAGCCTATTTTTGCTAATTTTGAAAATCTCCCTTTCGCGATTTGACCTTGAAACAAGCGACAAGCGGACATGAGATTTTTCTAGACTTTTGAGATATGTTATAGAATGGCAAAAGGAAGATATTGAGCAAAAAAAATTTCTACTAACATTCATTCCGAGGTTAAACCCTTATTTGACTGGATTATAAATAAAGAACTATTTTAAGATGTTTCAGAAGAATGCCACAGCTCTGTTCCATTACTATAGTCATGTTAAATATAAATTGCATGTCTTTAAATAAACAATTAATTACTAACTAGACCACTACATGACGTTACTCCTCCTGTATGGGTACGGTGACCATATTTCTAGAAGCGAAATCCGGGACAGATTAAAAAATCGTTGGATCATTTTGAAAATAATGATTTTTCAAAAAAAAAAAAAAAAAAAAATATATAAAAATTTAAATTTCTTTATTTTTATTTCAAGATTTAAACGATTTTATGTGAGCAAGAAAGCGGTTTTATAATGTTAATAACTTCTAAAAAAATATTTTTTTCAATCAAAATCGTGAGAGCTGTTTTTTAACGTTATAATTTTATTTTGAATGATTTTGAAAATGTACAATCTTTAATTAAACTTTCAACATGTCCTTAAAAGTTTTGAAATTTACCTGGGTTCTATACTCTTCCATTTTGAAAACTAAAGCCTAGTCTAGAGGCGAACCAAAAATTTTCGTATTAAACCAGCACAACGAAGTTGTAAACGAAAATTTTCAAATTCATCTCATCAAATCATTTGTCACTCACATTTATCTGCCCAGGTAATTTTTTCTTGCTCCAAAAGAGTTTTTTGACTATGGAGACTTAGGAAAATTTTCGTTTTGGTTCAGCAGCGTCGTACTCTAGGCTTAATGCTTTTTTCCGAAAAATTAGAAAAAAACTTTTAATTTCCAACCACTGTTTTTCTTGTTTGTCGTACAAAGTTTTTAAAATTTTGAATAAAAATATCAGAGAATGTGCAAATACATACGGGACAATCACGGGACAAATTACAAATTACGGGACACTTATACGTCCCTGGTTTCTTAAATAAAAACCCGGGACAAGCTGTAGAAATACGGGACAGTCCCGGGTAAACCGGGACGGATGGTCACCGTATGTATGGGTGTAAATTTTTTAGTTGTGAACATTAAAGTTACTTCCGTAACTCGAACTTCCTTAAATCAAGTTTTTTTTGAGAACTTTGCGTACGAAACAATTTATATTGTCATTGCTTTAAGTCGAAGTTTCTCTAACTCGAATTTTTCTTTTTGCATTTTAAGAGTTCGACTTATAGAAAAAAAACTGCAAAAAAAAAACTCAAAATTTAAATCTATTTTCCCAAGAATCTATACTATCAAATTTTCTTTCCACGAACGCAGCCTTTTAAATCTGCTTTCATTAGATATGTACCTTGACCTCAAAAATCTAACGGGAATTTTCAAAGACACAGCCATTCTAATAAGACATTATAAAAAAGGGTCACTATGGTGTATGAGTAATATTTTCTTTCTTCAAAATGACACTTACTTCATTCAACATAATGAACCGGCTTTTAACCAAATGTGTTGTGCACATAAATTTGAATACCATAATTGTCGTATTGATATGAGGTAAAGCAAACGTTGTAAACACCACAAACGATGGCTTGATACATGCTGACAACAACAACAAATAACTTATAATTAAATATCCCAAATTGAATGTCATCATCATCACCGATATGATAAATGAAAAGCATAAAATCCTTCGATAATCCAATTTAAGTCCCAATTTCACGAATATTTCATCCACAATAATGTTCTTCTGAATTATTTGAATAAGACGACTTCTTTTAAATATTGCAAATCCAAAAATACTCAGCATAGCAATAACTCCAGCCATCATTAGTGTTATATCACTTAACTCAGTGATTGTGGTTTTAAAAAAATATCCAATTATAGAATCGCCTTCAATCAAAGATAATCCCAAACACAGGGCATAGAAAAGAAAATGCCCGACACTCACGAATAGGCCCGGTGCCGAAGTTTGTACTTCCCTAGCCGAATGCATTCGAAAAGGTGCCAAACCGATTAAAGATATATAAACCAAAGGTTTTATTGACTGATAAATATTATCAGCTTGTGTTAATCGTTCCCAACATTTAAGACCCATGGTTTATTTTTTTTTAGAGAGAGTCAAGCAAGCACATCCGTTTGGAATGAATTACAAGAAATAACTAAAAACTTAGAACTTATTCAAGATTCAGCGAAGGAATATGAAAGTTCTCACTTGTTGACTTGTTATAATATAATTAAATAGATTGCATCGTTGCGTTGTTTGTCATTTCTAAAAGGACATGACACAACATATCGATGGGATGGTGAAAGAAAATCGAAAGTAAGTAAAAATAGTTTTTATTCACTAGAAATGTATATCATATCGATGGAAGTCAATGTCGTATATCATTGAAGAGTCTTCGATTTTGCCACTTGTTACACATTATGATATCACACCTGAGAGTTTTTTTTTTTTTTTTAAGAAACTTACTCAATTACATCCACAAATGACCTAAGGTAAAACAATAAATAGAATTAGTTTAATTCATTAATGGATTAAGCTTTCCACAAGTACATCAATCAGTTTTGATGTTTTTTACGTGGAATTCGGTCATGTGTTTGTAGGAAGAAATTAAATTATAATAAAAAGCTGTTGACTCTGTTTGAGTTATTGCTACTCAGTTGCTTCTTTTGGGAGCGTTCTGCGTTACAATATGCAAGTTCCTGGAAATGACGTTTCCAGAAATGATGCTTTTGACCTTTATTTTTATTTTTTAACATTGTAAAATGAAATATTTTTGAAAAAATATTATAAAGTCCTCGATAATCTACCATATTGATAAAAAAATTATTATTTAAATTTAAAATCATTGCAAAACTGGCTTTCCCGGAATGACTGATAACACTGGTCTGCAAAATTTAACTTTTTTTTTCTCCTTCAAATAATTTTTTGATATTATGAAAGATTATACTTTCCTGAATATAAATCTGGTTTCAGAAAAATTCTATCAGGTACCATTTTTGTAAAAGTGATTTTTGAAAAATGTGGGTAGTTTCTAAAAAATCAACCTTTTAGATTTATTTGAACTCGTGCAAAATTAAAACTATTTGTAGCATTGAGCTCAAATTTGGAGGACTTATTCCTCGTAATATGGCCTATCGATTGACACCAAATATCGTCGTCGTTCAATGAAAACTTCCTAAGTTACATTTTCGTATTTTGAGAAATCGCATTAGAAATTGGTTATCCAGTATTAAAAATCCAAAAAACGATTTAAGCTGTGTGTTCCTAAACATTTCGGTAAAATAATTGTTTTGTTACGATTTTAAAATAAAGCTTTCTTTATTGGTTAACTAGGAAAATGTTAAGGAAGTCGAAATGGACTCAGGGAGTTTTCATTTAACGGCGACGATATGTCCTTTTACATTAATGTTTACTCATATTTTAAAATACTGATTTATAAAAAAAGCAAAAATATCGAAATCCTTTACTTTTTAGTAAATCCAACATGAACAAATAGACCTTAATTAAGGAAAATATAAAATATCAACGCCCATTATATTTAAAAAGTCAAATATGTAAAGAAAACCATAATAAAATACATTAAACAAAATTTTTACGTGTTTTGTAATTTTATATAGGTACTATTTATCTATTTAGAAATATCTTATTTGTAATAAACCATTCGACAAACTGCCTTGTAAAGCTTCAGATTTGTTTCTCCTAGAAACAAAAGAATACTCTTCTTATAGTTTTGCTGAGTTAGAATCCGAAGTCAAAAGAATTCTTTCACGTGAGGATTTTAAGATATTCGCATTAAAGTATCACAAAATCAAGATTTTTCATAGAAAATCTCAATAAAAACTACTATATCTCACAAACCAGAGCTGACCGAAATTTTTTGAGTTCGGATTCAAAATCAGCACACTAAAGTCCATTAGAAAAGTTTATTTTTGTTCTAGGGAGAAAGATATATTAATTTTTAGAGATCAGTTTTTTTTTATGATAAAATATGCCAAACCTACTAAACTTACTAAAATTAACATATCTCGGAGAAGAAAATAGATATTGAGAAGATTGAAGTGGAATTTGAAAGAAAAAAATAAGTTCTTTTATAAACCGTAACAATTTTAATTGAAAAATATTACATTATGCCAAAATATTTCTTCGAAAACAGCAAAAAAATTGGTTTTTGAGATTTTCTAACGGGAATATCTAAAAAACGTGACGTGCTAGATCAATTCTGACATCGGATTCGGAATCAGCATACAAAAATCCTTTAGAAAAGTATAGTTTTATTTAAAGGAGGATTTCCTTGCAGACCAGTGTAATCTTTCGAATTTTTCGTTCATGTAAACAACAAGCCCTTCAAAAGAAAGATAATTTAAAAAGCAACATTTCCTCATCATTATCTCAAAAATGTCATTTTTTTTACTTATCGCTCTTTTGCACTGAGTGTGCGATATATACACGTGGGAGGGCATTTGGGAAAAAAAATTTAAACAAAAGCACATTATAATGTCCTATACCTTTTTGGAAAGCTAAAATATACTCCTTGAATTTGATGATTTTATTTGAAGTTGATTGAGTAAATAGTTTTTTGAGAAATTTAATTTCAAAGTCAAAATTAAAAAAAAAAAATAATTTTTTTTTGTATTTAAGTTAATTTTTTTTAAATTTGAATTACAAGGTACAAGTTTTTTTCAAAATTGAATGTTCTATTTAGTACTTAGTCAAATCCTTAAAAATAGAAGCAAAAAAATATTCTAGTTTTTCAAAAATGGGAAAAAAGATAGGCACTTTTATATTTGTTTTAGTTGTTCCTAATTAAAAATTTGTACAATGGTTATTTAACGAACAGGTTTGTAAGTTCTAATCCTTTAGAAAAGTATAGTTTTATTTAAAGGAGGACCAGTGTAATTTATGTACGCTACTTAGAGGTTAAATTGCAACATAATTCAATAATTGATTATTAATTATTTTATCCATGGAAATGATTTATGTGACGATAAATTAATTTGATGAGTTACCGAATAGACATTCATTATCTTTAAGAATTGATTAAATGTCTGGAGCTCAAAATGGACTTTTAACACTTTCATTAATAGTAAAAAATAGAACCTGCTAAAGTTTAAGTCCATATTCTTTTATTAATATGGTTTTACTAATTGCGTTTTTTGTTTAGTGTAAGAGTAAAAATAAATTAAAAACAACTTATTTTCAGAATAATCAGGTTTAATAGGAAATGATTTATTTATTTTGTTATTACCTAAAATAAAATTAAAATTAAACTTCGTTTAACAAAAAATATTATGTAATAATAAAGCTGTTTTGGGTTTGTGATAAGCGATAAGACCCTGAAAATGTTGACTCAGATACACAAAAAATAAAAAGAAACTTTAAGAAACTTTTTAAATACTAAAATTATGAATAAATAATAATAAAAAATTAATAGAACAATCAAAGACCATTTTGATATTTTATATAAAGGTTTGTGTGATTTTTCTATTTATTAAAGGAATGTGCTCATTTCTGGTCAATAATCTTCAAAAACGAGCTGATATCAAATTAAAGGTATAAGCATAACCTTTTATTTTCCGAAACTCTATAGTAAAATGAACAAACTGCTTTTGTGCATGTACCGAAATAAAATTACTTTATCTGAAATTCATGCATACTATAGCTATATTCGTTTAATTTTTATCTTAAATTTTATCATTCGAAAGATCAACAAATCGACAACAACTTTCACATAAAAGATTACATGCAAAGATGCAAATATTTATAATGCAGTATTATAGGACTTATTGCAATTTTGTTAGCTAATACGAATTCGTACACAATAAGTGGTTTATGGAATGAAATAGTTATAAAGGGTGTCCCAAAAATTCATTCATGATTTCAAGATCTTTTCCAATTTCATTATTTTTTGAAGTGAAAACTTCTTTAGTGATGAAAGGAAAATGAAACGAAAAATTGACAATAAAAATCAATTGATTATAACTTTTTTGTTTTAATAGATAGATAAATGAAATTTATACTGTAAATAAATAAACTATAATTGTGCAAAATTTCAATTAATTTCATATTTAATATCCTGAGATAACGGTAAAAAGATGATCTTTTTCAAAACACGTTATATCTTTTGATCTAGAGCACACAAACATTTTATTTGACTTTAATACGCATGCTGTTAATATTACCTTGCATTTGATATATCACACATAACGGTAAATGCTCTACAAGTTACACAATCTTAAATTAAAAAATACCAGTGTCAGTGTAGGAAGTTCCGTAATCTCAGTTTGAAATTTCGACATAGTTGGCTTTTAAAAAATCTTACTTTTTTCGTAGGCATGGTAAAAATATGAATGAAATCCTTCTGGACGATACCTTTTTCAATATTTTTTTTATGAAAAACTGAAAGCACTTATTGAAATTTGGAAAAAGACAAGATATTACTGACATTATTAAGTATTGAAAAAAAATTTTTTGAAATGAAAAAATAACAAAATGGCGGCTCTGGAGCCTTTCAAAGTTGACGCCTCTAGTTTACGCCGTACAATGCACAGGTCCAGGAAATCATCTTAAATCAAAAAGGAAATTTTTTTCCGTTAGATGATATTAGTACGTATTGCATGAACCTAAATCAAAAAAACGAAAAAAACAATGTTTTTTTTACAAAGAAGTAGTTAAAAAAAATATTTACTGTACAAATTTTATTCAACTTTTAGGTCCATGTTGTGGCCAATAAGTTAAGGAGTAATTTGCTTCAAATTTCAAGTCGATAGCTTCATTAGTTTTTGAGTTACATTGCACGGCGCGGAAAAAAACTAGTTTCGAAAAAAATGCGTTTAAAGTTTTCGTTTTCGTACTATGGTAGGTTCGGAGCGCATTGGTTTCGGGACTATCTAGGCACTTTTGAGGCTTCATTTAAGGCTAAAACCACTGAAAATAGTTTCTTCGGTTGATAAATAAATTTATTACGCAAAAAAAAATAATGCAAAAATAAAAAATTCCAGAGGGATTTCCCCCCTTAAGGTTTCACTTCTACCACGTGTGAATTGTAAGCATGATTTTTTTTTAATTTATAGGTACTTGTCATATACTCGTACACAAAAGGGTTTTACGTCTTGTATTCGGAAAAAAATAATTTTCAAACAAAAATAATTGAAAAAAAAAAATTCAAAAAATTAACATTATAAAATAGTATTTTTTTTTTCAAAAATTTTACGTCTTTAATGACAAAGGCAACTAGAAGATAAAATCCTTTTTTGTTTTTGAGAAAACTGTGAATAATGAAAACTACTTTTTTTTCAACAATGCCATCATTATTTTCACACCAAAATCAATGACTTGTCTTCACCGATTTTGAGGATTTTTTGCATTCTTCTGATGTTATTTCAATAACTTTCACCAAAACATTTCTAAGAGAGAACGAAGCACAGAGAATTTCTTTTTTTTTTAAAACAATAAATAAGAAACTTTGCTTAAAAGTTAAATGCAATCGTTTTCGTTACTGTTTATAAGTGTTCTCCAGAGTTAAAATTTATTATTTTTAAAGAAAAGATTAGAAAAAAATTTCATACAATACGGATTTCAGCATGACTAATTACCTAGGCGGTAGAGAATAACGGATTTTTGTATAACCGTCGAATATAAACAATATTTACTATGGAATTGGAATGGGAAGGTCCTATCTCCCCACCAAAATTTTAGGACGAAGAGCACTTTTATTCAAAAATAAATTATTTCAATTGAATTTTACAACAATTAGGTACAATTGAAAAATCTACTCCAATATTCAATATTTTGCGTTTTCTGCTGGATTATAGGTGTTTTAAAGAGTTTCAATACTACTTGTTGCATTTGGCCCCTTCCCAAAAATACACGGCGCAGAACAATTTGGTGCGCTTGAAGTAAATTGTAGTAATATTATTAAATAAGTTGTGAGTGCTCCAGAAAACTATATAAAAAAAGAAATAAAATTAAATAAGATAATTAAATTAAAAATTTTATAACTAAATAGTTATTTGATTTGAAATTGTATACCGTAAAATATAATGTCCTATCAACATTAAACAGTCCAGCTGCAGTAAAATTGATTTTCAAATGCATCAATTGCATTGAAAATTGTTGAAATTTCTGCTCAACATCCAGATTTTTAGCTTTTATCAATAAATCACATATAATTCCTGAAGTTTTTTCGCTCTAAAATATAAATTTGAGTTTGAAAATCCTTCATTTCCAAAAAATTAAATACCTTTTTGATAGCTCTATTACTCCCTTCAACAATTGAAATGATAGCAATCAGATACAAAATTATCTGGCAAGAAAAAAACGTTACAAACTCAAATGTTTTGAACTTGCTTTCACGTTTTGATTTTCCCAACAAAGTCTCCAAAACGTAATAAGCATCAAAAACAATTA
Source organism: Episyrphus balteatus (assembly GCF_945859705.1). Lineage (NCBI taxonomy): Eukaryota > Metazoa > Arthropoda > Insecta > Diptera > Syrphidae > Episyrphus > Episyrphus balteatus. The sequence continues at coordinate 23,524,597 of NC_079134.1, read as the reverse complement.
TCAAAAATGCTATCGAAATAATGGTCAAAAGCTGATAGGTGAAATACTTGTTGGCTGTTGAAGCTGCTTCACAAATCAAATGATGAATCTCCATTGACTCCTGAATGATTTCGCATGGCATCTTTTTCACTATTGAATCAAGGCAATCAATGGAACGACTTTGAGCCGAAACTGATCTGATTTTTCGGTTTTCTAATTGATTTGACAAGTTTTTGAGAACCTGCAATCATATAGAATTAAAATGGTAGAAATTATCAGCTTAAAAAAATTGAATATGGCCTAAGTCAAGTTTTGGAACTTTACCTTATGCAAACAACTAAAATACTTGGTAATCCTGTTAGTTATACAAGTAAACATAATAACTATACCAGTGATTAAAATGCACGGTGAGAAAAAGCCTAACTTAGCCACAAATATTGGATGAATGTAGTATCTCTCGAAAACTCCATAAATACTCCCAACTATAAAACTTCCATTCAACGCAGCCAAAATCAACATTTGCAGCATCAGCACATTCACTGCCCGTTTATAATTCAAACATATTCCCAAAGCAAGGCAATTTTTTTCGATTTTAGCCAATAAAATCAAACACTTTGCAAGGTAATTTTTCTTTATCATAGCAACAATGATAGTAACTGATAGTCCCACTAAACCGTTAATTTTTTTAATATTATCAGCAAATGTTGTAACATTAGTTTCAAAGAAATATAGCGATACAGACTCATTCTTACTGACGACACTGTAGAAAATATATGCACTTAAAAACAAACGAAACATCATGTTGGCAATTGCATAATATGATGATTTAACCGAACGATTTCCAAAAGGACCAACTATTTGAATTGGTACTGTTCCAAATAAAAGAGAAACAATAAATATTGGTTGAAGTGTTGCGAAGACATCTTTAGGATTTGTAATATCGTTGTAACGACTTTTTATCATGCGTAGAACTTTCCACATTGTCAATTGAAAGTTGACTGAATTAGAATTTTATGTATACCTAATTATACGCAATACAATACCTAATTATGAAATGAATTTTCAATATATTTTTAACGATTGCGTTGGTAATGTGGTTTTTAACTTGAATAAAGCTGTTGTTGTTGTTGTTGTTGAATAAATATTTAATAAAGGTCATCAACGAATAAATAATTTCGGTTATATCTATAAGCTCACGAATAGAAAAAAGTTCAAATGCAACCCTTTTTACTCGACTACGGCAGTGAAGCCAAGAGTAGGATTAGAATTTCATCTGCTGCTAGCACTGGCCAACAAGGTTTTTGCCACAACAACCAAAATATACTTTTCTTATTTATAAAATGCAAAAAAAAAGGTTTTATGTTAACGGTTATATTTCAAGATTTTTCTGATTGCGGGATCGAGTTCAACAACCCAAAAACCTCCAGAAAAGTATAGGTATTTAAGAATATCTGTTTAGTTCTTATAATCACCGAATACAAATTTGTTTATAATGAATTACCTCACATAAAAACAAAACCTCTAAAACAGCAAAAATGACGTTTTTTTTAGCATTTTATAACGGTAATACATATTTCAAAAACGGAGGCCAATAAATTTTGTCTGCTTTTAGATTCGAGTTAAGCACACAGAAAATCTCTAGAAAAGTATATCTTGGTTCTTGTGGCGAAAAAAAATTCAATTTTGTTGACCAGTGTAATTTATGGATACTTGGCATTTCATTTCATTTAACGTTGCGAAAAATTTGGTGCACAGTTTTTTAAAACTTTTGCTGAAAAAGTTCCAATAAAAGTATTGTGTTTTTAAGGAAAACTGCAATTGGTAACCCTTTTTCTGGCCCAAACACACTTTTTAGACAAAAATACTAAATTTCAATCTTGTATTAGATTTAAAAAATGTAAATATATTCAATGTATTAAATTAATATAATTTTTTGCTTCTGCCATAAGCTAAAAAGATACTAAATTTAACGCCAAAATTTTTAACAGTGTACTTACTTTTAACTTTTTTATCCATTATATTTTTTTCATTTTCATTATCAATTGGCACATAAAAACTCTAAATAAAGAATTTTAATCAGGCCAAATATAAGAATTTAAGTGTGGAATTTATATCGCTTTTATTCTAGATCAATTTTCTCCGGAAATATTTTATGTAGGTAAGTGAAAAATACAACAATATTTCATCAGATTTGTTTCTAGATGAGATTTGTATCATTCCTTGAGAATCAATAAAGTTACTGAGTTAAAAAGAAGAATTTGCTAATTTTAAACGATTTTAACAACTTACTATCTCTTAACATTTTACTAAAGGTGTGTTTTTCAATTTTTGTTTTGAAATACATACGTACATAAATTTTAGATTAGACTCGAACCTCGTACGCAGAGCACATTGAATTAGTAATGGGAACTATCGATTAAAAACTATCAAACTATAGAAAGTTGCAAAATATTCATTCATTCGATAGTTTTAAATCATTCATTCATTTAGTTACTATTTTTATTCGAATAGTTTTTTCATTCGAAAAGTTTTTTTTTTAACGATAGTTTTTTCATTCGAATATTTTTTTTTATTCGATAGTTTTTTCATTCGAATAGTTTTTTTTTTATTCGATAGTTTATTCGATAGTTTTTATTCGATAGTTTTTATTCGATAGTTTATTCGATATGCGATAGTTCCCATCACTACATTGAATGAGCAATAATCAGTTCATCGCCTTAACCACTCGGCCACCACAATCATGCTGGTGCACGTTGGTAGATTGCCTTGTTATATTTTCTTTGCATTTTTCTATCAAAATTTCGGCGTTAGTAATTTACTAGTTAGAAAAACGATGAAAAAGGATTAGAATTTTCTGTCAGCTAGTAAATTACTAAATATTTAACAAATTGTTAACAATGCTAAACTCTTAACAATAGCTTGTTTAAAATTTTGCGCCTTTATTTTTTGTAAGTTTGCATCTTCGCCATCCTTCGCGAAGTCTTTCTAAGCATTAATGTCATACTTTAAATATTTTACTCCATGAAGATTTTAGTTTTTTTTTTTTAAGTTGCATCCCAGATGAAAATCTCTTTTTACATTGAAAATGAGAAGTCACAGTTTTTCATTGTAAAGTTCTCATATTTCATGAAGATTTTTTGTTTCATAAAATTTCACCTTCCATGAGCACACAGTTTTTGCATTGTAAAGTTGTTTTGATTTTTTTCGTAGACCATCTTAAAGGTGTGAGCCACGATGGTCTTGAAAACGCGGCAGGTTTTATAAAAATGGACCCCAAAAGTAATGATGCAGATTTGTTCGAAATGATCTCAGGATTCCAAATTTGTAAATTTCAAAATCGTACCTGGTCCCTTTTTTGACTTACAGGCATTTTACATTATATAAACGTGGGAGGGCATTTGGGAAAAAAAATTTAAACAAAAAACAAAAGCACATTATAATGTCCTATATTTTTTTGGAAAGCTAAAATATAATCCTTGAATTTGATGATTATTTGAAGTTGATTGAGTAAATAGTTTTTGAGAAATTTAATTTCAAAGTCAAAATTTAAAAAACAAAAATAATTTTTTGTATTTAAGTTATTTTTTTTGTATTTTGAATTACAAGGTACAAGTTTTTTTCAATATTGAATGTTCTATTTAGTTCTTAGTCAAATCCTTAAAAATAGATGCAAAAAACTATTCTAGTTTTTCAAAAATGGGAAAAAAGATAAACACTTTTATATTTGTTTTATTTGTTCCTAAGGAAAAATTTGTATAATGGTTATTTAATGAACAGATTTGTAAGTTCTAATCACACTTAGTGTAACTCAGAATCAACCCCAAGAACGAAGTGGTGTTTTGGCTACTTTTTTGAGGTTTTTTGTTCATTTTTGCTGTTTTTTTTAAATGTTTTTTTGCCATTTTTAGAGTTATGTATTTTTTTTTTTTCATTTTTATATTTTTTTAAGTTATTTTTATTACGTTCTGAGTATTTCACTACTATTTTTGAAATGTAAGAGTTATAATGTTACGTATACCAGAAAAATATCCCACATTACATAGATTTCAGGACAGCTAAGGTCATCAGGGACCACAAAACCTTTTCTCGATTTTTATCGTGAGAGCCATTTTTCATGAATCCATGTTGACTTTTCGCATTAATTTAAAAAAAAGAAGACGTCCTGATCTGCATCGTGTTATAGTGACCTTTTTTCCATTTGATTTGATGCAAATTTTTTTTTATTTGAAAAAAAAAAATTAAAAAAAGCTAAAAAAAAATTGGAGAAAATATACATTTTTCCTTAAATCTCGAAAACTAAGATACTTTTAAACATGCGGTTTTTTGTTTTTGACTTAAAACCAATGTGAGCATTGATTTGTATAAAAAAAATGTTACCCTTTATTAAAAACAATTGAATAAAATAAACTGAAAGAAAAAAAAAATAATTTTTTTCTAAAATAATAACTTTAAAATTAAATTTCTCAAAAACTATTTATTCAATCAACTTCATATAAACATCAAATTCAAGGAGTATATTTTAGCTTTTCAAAAAGGTATAGGACATTATAATATGCTTTTGTTTTTTGTTTAAATTTTTTTTCCCAAATGCTCTAAAGCGTGTATATATGTAAAATGCCTGTAACTCAAAAAAGGGATCAGGTACGATTTTGAAATTTACAAATTTGGAATCCTGAGATCATTTCGAACAAATCTGCATCATTACTTTTGGGGTCCATTTTAATAAAACCTGCAGCGTTTTCAAGACCACCGTGAGCATTCTCCATCTTATTAAGATGTTTTATTTTGTAAGACTAGAAATGAACTTCCCACTATACATCTTCATCTTAAGATAGAACTCAATATTGTCATGAATCTTTAAAAAGATGTAGAGTATAGATTGTAAATTCTCCGATCTGTTCCAAAGTTGATCTTTTCACCACTCTTTGGGGGCATCTCTGGGGCATCCTCCACTTCCTGCTGGCAGTAATCGTACTCCATGGTTAGAGCGATTGGATGTCATGCCAGAGGTTTTCGGTTCAAATCTTTCCTATAAAACTAAACATTTCTATTTCATAATTCTGCTGCTTTGGATAATGAGGACTTCTTTCCTCAAATGAATTTTGTATTTATTTAATATTATCACATCTGATGTTTGTTGATCTATAAGCTTCTTCTCTATAGGCATGTTGGTAAAAATTTGAGTTACATATCCGGATCCTGGTTTGGTTCACTTGAAATCATGTTCAACTAAAAAAATATTAACATCGAATTACGAAAAATAATTTGCAAGTTTTATTCAAAAATAAATTACATATTTCAATTGATTTTTACAACAATAAGGTACAATTGACAAATCCACTCCAAAACAAAAAATGATATATATAAAAAAGCTTCAATATTGTGCGTTTCTGCTGGATTTAGGTATTTTTAATGAGTTTCAATACTACTTGTTGCATTTGGACCTGGTCCAAAACTACACGGCGCAGATCCATTGGGTGTGCTTGAAGTAAATTGTAGTAATATTATCAAATATGTTGTGAGTGCTCCAGAAATCTAAGAAAAAAAAAAACATAATACAAAATATGTTAGTAAACAGTTAACAAATTAAATATTGTTTAATTGAAAATTGTACCGTAAAATAAAGTGTCCTATCAATATTAAACAGTCCAGCTGCAGTAAAATTGATTTTTAAGTGCATCAGTTGCATTGAGAATTGTTGAAGTTTCTCCTTAACATCTGGATTTTTAGCTTTATTCAATAAACCATGTATAATTCCTCCAGTTTTTTCACTCTAAAAGATGAATATGTTTAAAAAAAAAAAATCCTTTATTACAGAAGTCAATTTAAGGTACCTTCTTTATAGCCCTATTACTCCCTTCAACAATCGAAATAATAGCAATCAGATACAAAATCATCTGACACGAAAAAAACGTCACAAATTCAACAGTTTTGAATTTGCTTTCACGTTTTGATTTTCCCAACAAAGTCTCCAAAACGTAATAAGCATCAAAAACAATTATCAAAAATGCTATCGAAATAATGGTCAAAAGCTGATAGGTGAAATACTTGTTGGCTGTTGAAGCTGCTTCACAAATCAAATGATGAATTTCCATTGATTCATGAATGATTTCACATGGATTCTTCGTTACTATTGTGTACATCGAGAATGAATCCAAACAATTGATAGAACGACTTTTGGCCGAAACTGATCGGATTTTTCGGTTTTCCCATTGATTCGATAAGTTTTTGAGAACCTGGAAAGAAAGAAAATTAAAATGTTCAAAATTTGTTTTGAAAAAGTCATCAGCTTTAAATAAATTAGTATGTTTTGGGACTTTACCTTATGCAAACAACTAAAATACTTTGTAATCCTATTCGTTATACAAGTAAACATTATAACAATGCCAGTGATAAAAATACACGGTGAGAAAAACCCTAACTTAGCACTAAATGCAGGATGAATGTCGTATCTCTCAAAAAGTCCATAAATACTACCAACAATATAAGTTCCATTTAACACAGTTAAAATTAACATTTGAATCATCAACATATTTACTGAATATTTATAATTCAAACATATCCCCAGTTCAAGGCAATTTTTTTCGATACTAGCCAGTAAATTTAAACACTTTGCAAAGTAATCCTTTTTTATCATAGCAACAATAATAGCAATTGAAAGTCCCGATAAACCATTAATTTTTTGCATACTATCAGCAAATGTTGAAATTTTAGTATGAAAGAAATATCGAATTACAGAATCATTGGTATCGACAACACAGTAGAAAACATATGCGCACAAAAACAAACGAAACATCATATTGACCATTCCATAATATGATGATCTAACTTTACGATTTCCAAAAGGACCAACTATATGAATTGGTACTGTTCCATATAAAAGAGATACAATAAATATTGGTTGAAGTGTTGCGAAGACATCTTGAGGATTTGTTATATCGTTCCAACGATTTTTTATCAAACGTACAACTTTCCACATTGTCAAATGGAAATAGACTGAATAAGGATTTTTCTATAATTAATCAGAATGCGATACTTCATACTTCTAATGATAAATTTTGAATTTCAGTATATTGCGTTAAGTATTGCGTTGGTTAGTAATCATAATCAATTTTCAATTTCAATTTGAATAAAATATGATTGTAATTTATTAAATTTATCCTCTCTGCTTGTAGTCTTTTTTATAGTCTTTTTGATGTTTGTTGGATTAATTTTTTTTTTAAAAAAGGTCACGAAAGAATAAATAACTCTTGTTTAATTAGCTCACGAACAAAAAGAAAGTTCTTAAAGCTTCCCTTTATAATTTACTACGGCGCGGCGGGGAAGTAAAAAGGCGAATGTTATTTGTTTGACTGATATCCTTGTGGGTTCATTTGTTCTATCCTTCCTTCTAAACTACTAATCATAGTTTGACAAATGACATAAAGGTGGAATAATATTGCCTGTCCGCTGGTTATAGGATATATGGCATTACATCAAATTTAATATAAAGTGTCATCTAAGAGCAAACATTAGGAAGTATTTTTACTTTTGATATGCATATGTTTGTATTTAGGTTCTATGGGGCAGGTTTATGATTAGTAAAAAAATCTAACTCGAGATAGTATCATTAGACATGAGGACATGACATTACGATGATAGAAGGCCCTATTTCAAAAAACTTAGCACCGTGAGAGTTGAATCTTGAATCCTTGTCCTATGTTGGATTCCTATCCTTGCCAATACCTACTTTTTTTAAAATTTTTAATTATATACATTTCCCTCTAATTTAATTCAAGACACATGTTTTTAAAACTTAACTTAAAATTTAAATTTAAATTTAAACCATAATACAATTTATATAGCAAGTGAAAATATTATGCATGACATGGCTGGATTGACAATTGTGTTTTTCATTAAAAAAAATTTGTTTTTTATATACAAATTAAAAGCGGCAAAATCGGAAGCAAGAAGCATATTTAAATAAATAACTATTTATTAACAAGCTGCTCAAGCCATAAAGACCAAAATTTTAAACAATTTTAAAATCAAATTCTGTCGGTAAACTATGCAAAGCAAAGATTTTGATTTAAATTCGCACCCGTGCACACTGGTCTATTACTACACACTAGCTGGTAAAAAGTCATAAAATTAAGTTGTTGTCATAATAAAAAAAAAAAAAACCGTTAGGCCTAAAGTCTAGATACCGAAGTAACAAAAAACAAAAAAAGTTTTAAAATTCCGTTATTATAGGCTATTAATTATGTCGAAAAAAACATGGCAATAAGGAACTAAGACGTTCACGGGTTTTTATTGCAGGAATCGTTCAATGGGTTATAAGAGAAGATGAAACCGCGGAGTGCTATTGAATGAGAGGGTGGAAACTGAAGATAGAGGTGCAAAAGCCCCCTTTTTGGTTTTTTCAATATACCTCGTAAACCAAGCAAAATTTTGATATATTGTACATAAAACGTTTTGTAGAGAATTAAATTTCCTATTTTGTGTTTTTTTAAAAATTGAAAAAAAAAATTTCCATACCAAAATAGTCGAAACAATCATAAAAAAATATCAAAAAAATCGATTTTTTGAGTTTTTTTTCTTTTTTAGTTGTACATTTTTTTTGGGTTGAGATAGACATAAACATTGCTGTAAAGAAAAAAAGAAGATTAAATTTCCTTCAAAATGCTGTACTCACTAAATTTTTTCATTGAAAATTAACCGAAGTATGGCCATTTTAATCTATCTTTTTTTCGCATTTTTAGTTTTACTCAAGTAAAACAGAAACATTTGAGGGGAAAGTACGATAACTTAAGCACCAAGAACTGATTATGAGATTTTGTAGAGGGGTTAAATACAATCATTGTTTACTATGGAAGGGGGGGGGGGGTCTATGTTCACCCGTTTTGGTGGGAGGGGCAATTTTCTTAAAAAAAAAATACTTAAAATAAAAAAAAATTATTAAAAACCTACGGCAACACTTACAGTTTTGATTGAAACTTTTTTCAAAATCTAGAATTATAAACTTAATATTAATTTTAAAATGACGTTATTTTAATAAATTGTTTTTAAAATACCCGATTTCAAAGTCAAAACTTGAGAAAAAAAAGTTTAAAAAGCACATTGAGTACAATTTTCACAAAGACTATGGACTTCAATTCGAAATTGACTTACAAAGTAAACTGCCTTAATTGATTTCTTATCAAATCATGAAAATCATAATGTTTTTATGCCTTCTACTTTTTGAGAAAATTGAAAAATAGACAAAATACTTTCTTTATCGGAATCACTCGTTTATTTCCATAAAAAAATTGATTAAAGTAACTTTATTTTAAAACTTTATTTTAAAACTAATTTTAAGTGTAGAATTAGCTTTTGAAAAAAGTATCAATCATAAATGTAAGTGTTGCCGTAGGTACACCTCTTTTTTGTGAAGTGATAGGCACACGGGTGCGAATTTGGTTTATACCATGTCACTAGATTTTTTTTCGGTTCAATACTTTATAGAGGATCATATATGAAATTGATGGATAATTTTCCGAAGAATTCGAATATTGTATTCACAATTCCAAAAAAAAAATATATAAAATATAAAATTCGCACCCGTGCACACTGGTCGATTCACTACACACTAGCTGGACAAAAGTCATAAAATTAAGTTGTTGTCATAATAAAAAATACCGTTAGGCCTAAAGATACCGAAGTAACAAAAACCAAAAACAAAAAAAAAAAGATTTTTAAAATTCCGTTATTACGCATATTCATGAGAAGCATCTCAATCAATTAATTCAAGATATACTCACTTTATTTTTTACAGTAGGGGAAAGGTGCGAACAGTGAGACAGTGCAAACAGTGAGACAGTCCATTTTTCTCTTTCCTGAAAATAAGCACAGTAACGCTAGTTTGTGTCAAAACTTTTATTTCCCCGTCTGCGTCTTTTAATTTTGTCCCGACTAAATTAAAGCTATCCATTTTCCTACACCGTAAAATATCACACAAAATCAGGTGAAAGTAGTTTTTGGAGTGTTATAAAAAGAGTGTATAACACAAAAAAATCTGGTTAGTGGACAGAACTCTTTTTACATATGTATTATATTTATATGTTCTTTCATAAAAAAATATCATGTGATTAGAATTCCTTCTCGTTTTTTGTAATTTTATATTTTTCCGAAAAATGACAAAAAGTAAACAGTGAGACATTATTAAAAATCAAACAGTGAGACATAGATTTTTAAAAAAGCAAACAGTGAGACATAAGATTTAAGAAAAAATCTATTATTTTAGCATGACTTCAATATGATTTCGTAGTGTTTTTTCTTTCGTTTTTTTTGGGCTTTCTTACATTTTTTGAAAAAAATGGGTTAAAGTAACATAAATTAATTAATTATATACTTGTCAATTACCTAATTATTTGACGTTTTCGTTAATTTTTTTTTTCACCTAAGAATGTCTCACTGATCGCACCCTTTGCAAACAGTGAGACGTTTTGACTTTTTTACATTTTAGTCCAATGTGATGCTCTCATTCATTCTTTAACTACAAGTTTTTTTGCAACATTAAGATAAAATATGTCTTAAACTGACTTCAAAGTTTCGTTAAATTATCTTGAAAACATTCTAAGATATACCAATTTAAAAAAAGGGTGTCTCACTGTCCGCACCTCTCCCCTACGGGAATTAACAACCGTTTATGAAGTGATTACAATATCACGATGAAAGTGAGTAATTCAGTTGGAAAAAAAATTTCAGAAAATGCAAATTAGTATGTATTTTTAAATTCAATTTTGTTTTTGTAAAAAAAAGTCAGATTCTATCACTATTAACTAAAATTGTAACATCTTTAATATGTTTTTTGTTTTACTTTTTGGACAATTACAAAAAAGTGCTGTAAAGTGACATCGTGAAACTTTTATCATTTATGGTTTAATTTGATGCTAAATTTAGTATCGCCAATCCGTCCTTTTTAGGGTGACCATTTCTTGCATGTAAAGACATTTTTAAGATTGTGCAGCTTGTAAAGCATGTACTGTTATGTATGATATATCATATAAAAGATTATATTATCTCTTTGCAAAATAAAGTTAAATCAAAAAATTTTTAAATGCTCTATGTAAAAAGATATCATGCGTCAAAAAAAGACCAATTTTTTACCGTTATCTCAGAAATGTGAATATTAAAATAATACACAAATAAAGTTCTGCTCATTATCTATCTTTCTTATAAATTTTATTTATCTATCTATCAAAATAAAAAGATATAAATAAAAAACGGTTGAAAACGGTCGAAAAATTTGAGGCAAAAAAAAAAAAATAATTTTTCCCGATTCTAAAACCTTATTTTAAAAATCCAATTTTTTTCACACGTACGTAGATCAATTTCAAACTTCCACGACTTCCTTTCCATTATAACTTGTAGAACATTGCACTTCTGCATACAATTATACCACTTTGAAGTAATACCTAAGATGTGAATATGATAGAGGAAAAAATTAAGGGAAAATAAAAAAAAATTCTAAATTTTTTTAGGTTTTTTCAAGTGACTGTACTCCTCCTTAAAAATGGTCGTATACTAGAACTTTAAAAAATGGATTTTATTATGAATACCGAACATTTTTTTTTTCAAATTTTTCCGGTTCTTATTTTTTTTTGTCTAAAAATTAAGACAACAATTTTCCAACTAACTACCATATAGATCGGATAACTTGATTAAATTTGCATTTGCGATGTTGAGATATAGAATTTTATCTATAACCATTAAAAAAATTATTTCTTGTATCAATTTGAAAAAATCAAGAAAAAATGGCTGTTTGTTGGAAATATCAAGAAAACCAGTGTTATGTTGATAGTGCCTTTTTTCATTTAGTATGCCCTCAAAAACACTACAAAGTTTTGATTCAATCCATCCAGACGTTTATTTGTTTTTTTTTTCGATCGAATTTTTACAAAAAAAAAAAAAGGATCACGATTTTGACTTTAAATGATGATAATCTTTACCGAAAAAAAAATGCTTTTTTTTCGTGCTTTTATGTAGATATTTTTATTGACAATTTTTTCTTTAAATTTATAAAAAAATAATTTATAATTTATATATATTTTTTCCACTAGTTTAATAGTATGGTTCATAAATCTGACGGAAAAGATGCAAAAAGAAAAGATTTGTTTATTTCATGTGGAAAAACATTCAACTCCAACTTAAAAATATATAAGTAGGGACTACACAAACATGTTACCTAGCAAACTTAAGCAAATTGTTTATTTACTTTTAAAACTTTTTTAATACTATTTTTAACATACCTGATTCAAAGTTTCTAGATATTCGCTTATCATGAAGATAAAAGACACAAACATCATACCAATAGCTGTCAATATTAATCCGGGTGAAAAAAATGCCATACATTCAGCGCCATAAGGATAAATTCCATTTCGTATTAAAATTCCAAAAACCGTGTATAATATGTAAAAACCACTCAATACACAAGGAATGGACATTAAGCCCCATATCATCAATGTTTTTCTCATATGTCTTGGATAACGTTGCAAATACTTGTAACGATATTCAATTTCCGCTAAGGTGTAAACACAATGCCTTAGTTCATTCTTTTTGATCATACAAATAAGTAAAGAGACTACACTTGCAGTCATTCCATTGATTTTTTGTAGAAAATCACCAAGATGTGATAAAGGTGTTTTAAAAAAATAACCAAGAATACATTTGCCTTTTAAAATGGCATAGACAAAAAAGACAAATAATGACACAATTCGAAATATCATAAACAAGGAAAAGAACAACGAAGTTCCAAGCCAGCGATTTCTTATTTCACCACGAATTGTTAAAGGCATTATTCCAAGCAACAAGGATGTTACGAATAATGGTTGAAGTGTTGCGTAGACATCTTGAGGATTTGTAATATCTTTGAAAATACTTGAAATTCCCATCCACATAGTGAAACCGATAGAAACTAACTAAGAACTTTCTATAATTTGTAAAGAAATTAAGACATGTGTTGACTGACTTCCTTTTGTCTATTTTTTCTTAATAAATAAAAAATGCGTTCCACTTTATAACGCAACAATTAGTTAATTGGATGTAGGCATATTGTGATAAATGAATCTAAATAATTCTAACTAATGTCTATTCTCGTTTAGTCTTACTGACCGTCAAATGAGACTAACGGTAAAGAAAAATTCTACTTAAAGCTGACTTAGATTAATTTTTGCATAAAAAGTTATGAGAGTTATATTTCAAAATAATTCAATTAATAAAAAATACAAATTAATTTCGTCACCACAAAAAAGAGTGGAGTTATTTCTTCATCGAATAATTTCTTAGATAAGTTGATTTTTTTGCTGAATGTTATAAAGCGTAATCCTCTTGCAACAAAACCTTATTGAGAACTTCATTATACATAAGTTTAAGTTACTCGTAAGTTGTATTCAATTCTCTTCTTAAAACACAACAACTCACAGTCTTTAAATTAGAGTCTGTATAGGTACTTGGAATATAATGAAGATTTAAAAAAAATTCATAAAAAAATGGGTACCGTGAAATAACGATGAGTGAAATAACGCCCAATTCCAAAATTCGGCGTTATTTTACTTTACAAAAGTGAAATAATGCCGAATTTCAACATTCGGCCTTATTGCACTTGGTCAAAGTGAAATAACGCCGAGTCTTAACTGAGAAATAAGGCCGAATGTTAGAAAAGTGAGCATTAAAGCAGACGCATGTTAACCGGTATGCTAAAATTTTTTGACGTGATAACGTCTTATAAATCGATGAACCATGGCAGCCACCACAAAAAAGTGACGCCATTTTCTAGCGTTACACTCTCGCACTTTTGCAGTGCGGCAAAAAATTTAAATTCAAAATTAAAAATAAACTATTAGAGATACAAAAATCTCCTAAAGCTTATTTGAAAGATAATAATCTAAAGCCTAATCCAAAAGAAGGATTTTTAAAAAATCCGTCATTTAATAGGGTAAACAGGGGTAAAACGGAAAGATGAAATTTAGGCTAAAATCTAAACGATTGGTCGTAGAGAGTTGATTCTTTTTGTTATAGATAGAAGAGATTGATTTTAGGATAACTGCATTTAAGAAAAAATTCTAAAAAATTCTGGAACTCCGCTATAATGTTTGTTTGAACGTTGATCAGGTGTTGTGGGTATGACAAAATGTTGATTATAGGTAGGGGAAGTTTTTTTTGACAATGCTAAAGGTTCCAGGTAAAAGATGAAAGAAAAAAAAATTAGGCGTCTCATACGGATTTTTTTCCAACACTTTGCGTTTCGAAATATGAATTTTTGAAAAATACCTACTTTTTTAGGGGTATTTTTGGGTAGTTTTTGATTATTAGCTTTTTTTTGGAGAGTTCAAAAAATCTCAAGTTATATGGGACATGTAGGGCTGATAAATGTGCGTCATACATGTGCAAATCGTTAAAAGAGTTTTGACTGAATACGGAGAAAAATAAATTTAAAAAAAAACAGGTTTTTTGGCTGTTTTTAACCCATTTTCACTGTTTTTTCTTTTTTTCTTTTTTTCTTTAATAGATAGAGGAATATTATATATAGAGTAATGATAGACCATGACCACGACTATATTTGTGCGAGATTTCAATCATTTTCGTAAACACAATTTTGAGATAACGGTAAAATAAAATTTTAGAATTCAACAGGTTATAACTTTTTACCAAAAGCAGATAGAAATTTGATTAAACATTTATGAGCATTCTGATACAACTACTTTTCATTTGGTATATCACACATAACGCTAGACTAACTACAAGCCACACAATGTTAAATCAAGAAACTTGCGAAAAACCTCAAACCACCAGTGGAGATCTGTTGCGCCATGAACAGCCACCTGTGTGGAAAGTATCGTAATCTCAGTCTGGAAATTCCACATGGTTGACTTTAAAAAATTCTAACTTCTCTTGTAGGCATCTTTGAAATGAGATTGATACGTCATTTGATATAAAATTTTTGATAGGTTGTTAGAAAAAAAATTCATGCATGAGAACATAAAAATAAATGTTTTTTTTGCTTTTTTTGATGAAATTTCATCGAGTTTAAAAAATTCTAGCTCTTTTTGTAGATGTCTCATAGACTTGATCTATATGTATATATATTTTTAGCTAAGACAATAAGCTTTCAGATGGTGTAATAATTTTTATAGATTAAAAAAAAATGGATTTAATAGCCTGAGAAGATAAATTTACATGTTTTCTTTGCTTTTTTTTGATGAAAATGATTGTTTTAAATAAATTATTTTAATACTTTTTGCTCATTGTAAAAATTTAAAAATGGTTTTATTATTTAGAAGAAATATTTGGCTTTTTAATGGTATAATTTTTTTTGTGAGCTTTTAAAATAAAAAAAATTAATATAATGAGAAAAGAAAAAAGGTACCTATTTTTTTTTAGCTTTTTCTTGTAAATTATGATTGTTTGAAATAAATAAGCCCTTCAAATGGCTCATTTTAAAAGCACACAACCTGTTTTCTTACGACGTTATCACGTAAAATCATCGTCCGTAAACCGGCTTTACAGACAACCTCTTTTTTTTATTTTCAAAGTCATATAAGGCCCAAATTTATTAAGGCACAATGGCCTCAATACCAATTTGGGACTTATGTCCATCCCATCTCTTATGTGCTTTATGTGTCTCTTAATTATTCATTATTCAAGATGTGATAAAAACGTGGCGCAGGGACATAACGCCCACTTTTTATTTATGGGATTTATGTTCCACTTGAGTTGGCCGACATTTAATTTATTTGAGTGGTACGGTACATAAGCCTTACATATTTTTTATTTAACTGGGACATAAGTCCCGCACTTTTTGAAATTTAAAACAATAATGTACAATAACTTTTGTTCTACTTTATTCACGTTTTGTTCCAGATTCTTTAAATGAAAAAGAAACTTTGAATACAACCAACCTCGTATGATAAGCGCGGGTCATTTGGAAAATTATCTCGCAAATAGGGCGGTCAAATTAATCACAATACAAAGATAAGAAACAAATAAATCCCACCTGTTTTAATTGGTGAAAAGCAAAGCGTAAAAATTTGCTTACATGAGAATCTATTGAATTTTCGAAACCCAAACGCGAAGCACAAAAAAAAATTTTCCCACGGGAGAATCAATTTTGAGGTGTGAAAATAAAAATTCGCGCTCAGTCAAAATTTGAATAATTTATTTATGACTTGGTGTTTTCCACAATTGCACTAAAAACTGGAAGAAGAGTGTTTAAAGTATTGGAATTTATTCTGAAGGTCTATTTACTTTTGAGCTTTACTTTGGATTTTTTAGCTGCTGCCAACTCTTTTAAATTTAAAATGCCGTATCCAAAAATTTTAAATAGAATTTTCTTTAAAACTGAGTGTTTATTTTTTCGGTGAACAAAAATACAGTCAAATCCCTCTAAGTCGAACTTTCTCTAGAAATCAAATTTCCTTACTCTAACCAGTTAACGTGTCCCGTCAAAATTCGATTTTGATGATCTTTTTTTTCAAACGTCGGTAATTAAAAATACTTTAAAGTCTATAGATTAAAAATTGCCGTTTTGATTTTTTAAATTTAATGGAAGATTTTTGTGAACAAAAAAATTTTTTTTTCAAAAATTTTTCTTAAAATATATGGGAGTGAGGGACAATCTTCTATCGTTCAAGCGATAGATGCAATTTTCTTATTAATTGACTTCAAACACAAACAAAAATATTTGAACACAACGGCAACACCTACAATATTTAAATATATATTTTTAAAAAGCTAGATTCCTAGTCATACTTGTAAAATTAAAATTAAGTTAATTGAATTAAGGGCTTTTGAAAGAATGGTAACTGAACTCAGATTTTTGAAAAAAAAAAAATTATTGAAAAAATTTTAACATGTCGTTTTTTAAACTTTATCGTAATATAAAATGCATTTATTTTCAAATTTTTTTGGCCCCATTTATTATGATTTGAAATTATAAAAGGAAATGTCAATATGTATTACGGTTTATGAAAATAATTAAAAAGTATTTCATTTTCAAAGAACTTTTTTAATAAAAGTTTTGAAAAAAAAATTTAACTTATTTTTTTTTAAAGTTCAACATCTAAACATAAAATTATTTTTTATTCATTTAATAACCATAACTGTTGAAAATTAAATAGCAAAAATTTAAAGTTCTTTTTTACCAAAATCTTTGAGAAAATTAATTATTTCAATGCAAAAATTTGTTTTTATCAACAAAAAACCCAAATTGATGTAATTTTTAATTTTTTTTTTCAAAAGTGTGATATACATTACCTTTTCTGCTTCGGAATTCAACTGATAATATTTATGGCCAAAAATTTTTTTTTAAAATAAATTCATATTTTATTAGAAAAAGTTTGGAAAAAAGTCATTTTAAATTTTTTTAATAACATTTTTTTTTAATTCTGAGTTTGAGGACCATTTTTTCAAAAACTCTTATCTAAAATTAGTGGATTTAAATTTAAGAGATAAGAATGAGCTTCTGGCTTTTTAAAAATGTATTTTAAAATATTGTAGGTGTTGTCGTTGTTTTCAAAATATTTTTTTTTGTGTTTGAGGGCAGAATGTTAGGAAATTCCATTTATCGCTTAAACGATGGAAGATTGCCCCTTACTCCTTTGTATTTTTTTTCCTTAAATTACCTAGAGAATCTTTTGCTATCATTTGTTTTATGAAATTTAAGCAAAAAAAAAATGGTTTTGTTAAAAAAAAATTTAATTTTAATTTTAAAAAACAATACGGCAACATCGGCAATTTTTAATCAATAGACTTTAAAGTATTTTTAATTACCTACGTTTAAAAAAAAAGTCATCAAAATCAGAGATGTTCGGCCGGGTTCCCTAATAAATTGCTTTAGTTACTCTACTAATAAATAAAATTCTTAAATATTTTAATAAAATCCAACACCTAAAATAAAAATTTCAAAAAAAATCCACTCGTTTTCAAAAATTTTATTTAAAAAAATCATTTTTAAATCATTCGAAAAATGAATAAAAAAAAAATGTATGTTGAAAAAAGATAATTATTTGAATTTATTGAAAAATTCTTATACGATAGTATTAGGAATTTGAAAGTTAAAAAAAAGATCTGCGAAACCAATTAAAAAAACTAAGAATTAAAAAAAAAATTGAAAAATTTGACAATTTTTTTTGAAAAAAATTAATAATAGTTCTTCTTAATCTTAAGGAATACATCAAAAGATTAGGGTGAAATTCCAAAAAGACAAAGATTATCTGAGTGCAAGCTACAGTGCTGTCAATAAGTAAAGAGTCTGTGATATTAGTTGATAAGTTTTTGGTTTGTCTTGGTTTTTTAATTTGTTTAGGTAATTGTTTAGTTTTTCCGTTTAGTAAAAAAAATATAAAAGTGCAAAATAAATGTTAAATTATTAAATTTTAAATGTCTCATAAGGATTTCATATAAATTTCAAAAAATGTAAACAAGTATTGTTAAACGTTAATTATAGGTCCAATAAAAAAATTACCCTTGAAAAAGTTGAAAAATAACCAACGAAACGTTGGGAATAGTTTTAAAAATGGATTAATTTGTTTTTATTAATTTCATACAAAATAACAAATCAAAAAGACCAATACTTAATAAATTAATTTGAAATCAATTGATCAAATTCTTTATGATTATTATATTTTATATTTTAAAGTTGTAACATTGAAACGCGTCGGTTTATCAAAAAAATTCCAAGACCGTTATATTACAATCAAGAAAATGATTTGGTCTAGCCTTTTTGAAGAACTTTTAAAGAGAGTTATACAATTCTTAACTCAAAAGTTACGTTAGTATGCAGTTCTTAATATCGCACCTCCGGTGGTACAACGACGTAAGTGCAAAAATGTTGATTCTTCAGAAAACGAGATTAAACATTTTGAAAACGTTTGAAAACAATGTAACGGTCCAAATACATTTCTGCACCCTGGATACAAATAGAACATTTTCAATTGGGTCTTTGTTTCATCGGAAGGAAATACCTTTTCTTGGAACTATGGCATACTTAACTCAGAAAATTCAAAATTTGCACTTACGTCGTTGTTCCACCGGGGGTGCGATATGAATAATATTAAAATAATGGTAAACTTCACAAATTCTTTAACACTATATATAGCATACCTTATTCATAATTCGATGATACTCGGTTATCACAAAAAGCAAAGATACAAATTTCATACTAATAGCAGTAAATATTAATCCGGGTAAGAAGAAAGCCATGCATTCACTAAAATAAGGATAAATGTCATTTCGCATTAGGATTCCAAAAATTGTATAAACCATGTAACTAATATTCAATACACATGGTGTAAACATTAAAGCCCATATAACAATTGTTGTTCTCATAAATTTCAAATTAAGTTGATAATATCTGCAGCGATAATCGATTTCAGCCAAAGCATAAATACATTCTTTTAATTCGCCTTTTTGCACAAAAGCTATTACAAGCAAGAAAATACTTCCAAATATTCCATTAGCTTTTTGCAACAAATCACTACCTTTTGACATGTTAGTTAGAAAGAAATACGAAAGAATAAATTCACAGCGCGTAAATGCAATAAAAAAACATGCCGACAGCACAACAGTTCGAGATATCATAAAAAAGTTCATAAACATTGAAGATCCAAGCCAGCGACAACTCAAATCACCTCGAATTGTTAGAGGCATTACACCGAGAATGGAACTAATACAAAATATCGGTAGAAGTATTGCATAAACATCTCGAGGATTTGTAATATCTTTCACAAAACTTGGAATATCCATCTGCGTGGTGAAAGGTACAAATATTAACTGGATAATTGAATTTCCTATCAAATCCTTTTTATTTCTTTACTATAAAGAATCTAAGTGCAGTCTATAATAACGAAATAATTTCTTAATTGAACGTGGGCGTTTTGTTTATATTGTCAAATACATTACCTATCATATTTTTTAGGAAAATTGAATAAAACACCCGCCTTAAGAATGGTTTTATGAAAATAGTAAAGCTACTAAAGCGATTACATACAAAATTAATTTTATAAAAACATTATTTAGCTAAATTGCTTTGACATTTGTCTAACAATTATGCATAGTTGGAAGGTTTTTAAAAATAGATGTGGTTCTATTGAGTGTTTTGGAATACTAGAATGATACTGGAATTGCAAATAAAACGTTTCTTCCTGTTAACCATAAATCGGCGAGTAGAGGTTGATATGAACTCAGTTTTTTTTTTTTTAATTTTTTAATTTTAAAATGTTCAAAATCAGTGCAAAAGTGTGGTAAAAGTTTACTATAAAGATTTTTTCTCCAATATCTTGTTCTTTGTTTTTCTTAACGATTTATTTGTTTGGAATTTAAATGTTCCACTTGAACATCTTTTTGAAAATGTAAAAATTTGACAACGTACCTTATGAATGCATTTTCAATTTGACAATCGTATAGTTAAACACTGAAACTCCTTTAGTGTATGTATAATGTATTATCATAAAATATACAAAATCAAAATAAATTTTTGAAAAAAAAAAATCGAAAAGTTTTTTTTCGAGTTTTTTGAATAAAGTTTCGAAAACATTACTTTTAAAAAATGCAAATTTTACGACTTTAATTTTTTTTTTTTTGCAAAATGATAAGAACACATTTACAAATCGAAAACATATACAAACATCAAAAATTGAATGAAGCGGGCTAGAATTGTTTTGTTTTCGAAATACTGAACTAAAAGTTAAAGCATTTTGAACAATTTATAAGACGCGAACCAACTTTCAAAAATAACAATTTAAAAATCACAGACTCTTTTTCTTCTAGTTTCAGTTTTTATTAAAATAATTTACTTAACCCTTTCGGTACCAGCGTTCCTCTCATGTAATATATCTTTAAAAATTCGTAAAAAATATTCCATTAAATAATTTTTTAGGTTTCGATGGCTTAATTGAAAGATAATAATGCCTAGTTACTGGATAAGTACAAAAAAATAGTCAAATATAATACTTTTAATTTTTTTTTTATCGAAAAAGGGACTGAAATCGACATTTTTTTTAATTCAAACAATTTTTTTTTTTGTACAGGTTGTCCCAAAAGTCAACGTCGAAACGAAAACGGTAGATAGGGTAGGTGGTGACAGTTATCAGAAAAATAATAAAAAAAAATCGCAGCCATATTAAAAAAAATAAATATCGAAAGATTAATTTATATTTTGAAAATTTTGAAAAATTTGACATATGAAATTTTTGACCACTTTAAAAAAAAGCACTGCATTCAATTAACTTGATATTTTTATCTAAACGACAGAAACTTCTAGGAGCTCCAGTCTCAATAAAATGGTTCATTCACTTCAAACTGGGTATGTAGTATTTTTGCAGACTGTACGAGTACAGAGGGGTTAACGGTTTTGTTAACAAAATTAAATCGTTAGTTTTTTAAGCAATTTCTAATTTTGATGATTTTTTTTCATTGCAACCGTTTTTTGAATTTTTAATTTCACCAAATTGACAAAGGCAAACAAAATAAATTTTTGGATTCCTTAAAAAAGTTTTTTTTTTAATTTTTAATGTTTTCGAATTTGAGGTTAAGGTGTTGAATGATAAATTAGTTGCTGAAAAATGCCTATCCATTTTATAAAAACAAAAAAAAAAATATAAAAATCAGTTAAAAAAAAAACGACTTTAATGATAATAATTTTTTTTCTAAAAACGCATCTTAATAAAAAGAAATCAATTTTTGAGTTCAAATTCATTTAAGATATTTTCAATTTTTTTGTACATACAAATTTTTATATAAAAAGTTTTAGAAATTGAACTATGTGAACTCTAACAGCAAGTCCATGATTTCATGTTTGAAGAATTTGGGAGAAAATTGCTTTAACTGCTAATGCGATGAAAAATTCTCTCACTCCATACATTTTTTTTTTCTCAATTTACCTTTATACATATATTGGTATCATATAATTTATGAAATAAACAAATTTTTGAAAAAGAAATTAATTAAAAAGAAAAAACAATGACCCATTCAATAAGAGTATTTTTGTTTACCGATAACGACGACACGTTTAAAAATAGCATCATATGGGAACTTTTTGGTTCCTAAATATTTGCATTTTTTGAGTTTCGGCAGCTCCACTTCTTCTTAAAAAACTCTAAACTAAAAATTCTTTCTGTTCTGAACTTCTTAATTTAAATTTTTTTTGTGATCCAGAAATGTGTTGGTCATAATAATCCTATCGTCACTTTCAACCTCAGACATACAATATTTACTACTTCAAAATTTCGTCAAATTCAGTTTCGATACCAGTTTGATTTTTACACAAAAAAATCAAATCAACTTAAGCTTCTTAACAGGAATGTTATATGGATTACATTCAATCAAGTAAGAATAATTCTAATAGAATTATATATAATAGCATTTGAGGGGAAGTGCGCACTCCAGTGGATTTACTTTTTCTAAATTATAAAGGTTACTGTGGTGTATACGTACTATTTTTTTTTTTTGTTGAGGTAAATAAAAAATAATAATTCTATAATTTGTAAACTAAGGCAGGAAATAATGTAAACTAAGGTGAAAATAAAAGTTGATACCTCAACTAAGCATACAAACCACGGTTTTAAACTATCGATTTTTTAACAAGAAAAAAAAGCATAGGTAGTTTTCTCGGTTTCTGATATGAAAAAAAGTTTTTTATTGTATCTTTAAAAAAAAAAGTGGAATAAAGAATAACAAGTTGGATTATCCTGGGCTAACGTTGGGCAAACGAATCACAGTGAAAAACCAACAATTTTTAAACTGAATAAAAATTAATTTTTTTTTCTGATTTTTGAGGCAAAAAAAAAAAATAATTTCGTTATAATTTTAGAACTAAGGGTGGGACTAACGAAAAAAAAAATCTTGGTCTATACTGGGCTAACCTTGGACAATCGAACCAGTCAGGTTTGAAAAAATAAACGGTGGTCATTTAGTTGTTTAAATTCGGACTGGTACATTTCTAATATTTTGCGTTCCGTCATTGTTTATGATCGGTTTATTTGATATCAATTTGTTCTACTGCAGCATAAAATTTATTTTGTTTCTGAAATTCTTACCTTGTTAACCATTCGAAATCTCTGCTTCAAGCGTACCATACACGAAGTAAATAACAAAACAACTGCCAACAAAAAGATATGCGGCGAGAAAAACGTTATATTTGCTGCTAAAGATGACCAAATTCCATTTTTAAACAAAAGTCCAAAACTACTCAGAATATAAACCAAATTCAATCCAAGAACAGCTATAATCTGAGCATTCACATTTCTCTGAGCAAATTGATAATTCAAACTAACTCCCAAATCCAATAATTTCACATCAACTTTTGCCATCGTATGCAACAATCGCATAATTTTTTTCTTCTCCAACAAAGACATACCAATAAGAGTTACAATACCAAACATGCCGATAAACGTTTGCAAAGTATTGCCAATTCTTGAGATTTCAGTTTGAAAGAAATAAGCCACAATTGATTCGTTTTTAATAAATGCATAGAAAAAGCAAAACAAAAATATCGCCAAATGAACGAGAGCATTAAAATACCCGAAATAATTTACACGTATTTGTCTTTTACCCGGAGGACCTTTTATTAGAAAAGGTGTCAAGCCCATTACAAAGAGCATTAAAAATAAAGTCCTAATGGATCCATATGAATCCGTTGGACTAAAGAGTTCTTTCCAAAAAGCTGAACCCATTATTTTTGTTTACGCTAAAGTTTTTAGTCGCACAATCAACACAATGGAGTTTTATTTGAAACTAAAGTTAATTCAGTGATTAAGGATACATTTTATAGAAGAAAGAAGTTTTCTTTTTTGATCGGTAATTATATGTCCAAACGAAGAGTGCGAGGCTTCATTCGACCGACAAGCCTAATGGGCTTCAATTTAGAAAGACAATCATATTTCATGCATTAATTTAATATTCGTTGAGAGGATATCAAATTTGCCGTCATCGGACTTGAAGGGGAATAATTTATTAAGTCGAGTAGAATCAAGTGTAGGTATTTTTTTTTTTAATCATTTGACCTGAAAGTGTTACCACACCAAACACGAGGATGACCGAAGACGAGACATGGGTAGCGATTGAATTACACCGAATTAAATTCAATCAACTAATTGGATAAATAAAGTTATATGACAGGCAATTACTGTCGAAAAAGGTGAGAGTCGAGAGTCGACGTTATTAACCTTTATGTACGAGTAGAATGGTTTTGTACAAATATTTTTGGTCTGGAGATTTCCAATGAATAAAATACCTTCAATGCAAGTATGTTGGTAATAGTCTTCAAGAAAAACATACACATTTGTCAATTTATCAACATAAGCAACATAAAATTGATTTCGAAATAAACTACTTGAGCAAAATTTCGTAAATCAAATTTGGCTAAGTAACTAATAGTAACGACTTAATTCAATTCAATCACATTCAAAGAATCAATCACATTCAAAGAATTATTATCAATGATAATAATAAGTTTCGATGTACTTTGTCAAAATAATGATAGTTTTGGAAGCTTTGTTTATTCTTCGAAAGAGAGGCAGCGTCCCTGAAAAATGTACATTTAGCGAGGTGGGATATTATACCATTTTTCAACAAGTTTTTATAATATCAACATAAATGCAGAATGCTAAATAAAATTTGAATTAAAAATAAAGTACGTATACGCCCAAGTGTACCAAACAATTAAAGACATTTGATTAGAAGGATTAATAACATCTTTATAAGTGAAAATGAGAATATATATTTCAAAAACATAGAACTATTTTTTTTTTATTATTTCTTTACTTTCCAAAAAATTTAATAATATATTTAAAAGTTCAACTGACCTTAACTCCATATGCGTTTCGCCCATGTATGACAGTAGGCTCATCAGTTAGATATGCTGTCTTACCCTTACTAAGACGCAACATTTTGGTAAATGAATAATGCACGGTGGTCTTGAAAACGCGGCAGGTTTTATAAAAATGGACCCCAAAAGTAATGATGCAGATTTGTTCGAAATGATCTCATTTGTAAATTTCAAAATCGTACCTGATCCCTTTTTTGAGTTACAGGCATTTTACATATATACACGCGGGAGGGCATTTGAGAAAAAAATTTAAAATGAAAACAAAAGCACATTATAAATTCCTATACCTTTTTGAAAAGCTAAAATATACTCCTTGAATTTGATGTTTATATGAAGTTGATTGAGTAAATAGTTTTTGAGAAATTTAATTTTAAAGTTATTATTTTAGAAAAAAATATTTTTTTTTTCTTTCAGTTTATTTATTCAATTGTTTTTAATAAAGGGTAAAATTTTTTTTATACAAATCAATGCTCTCATTGATTTTAAGCCAAAAACAAAAAACCGCATGTTTAAAAGTATCTTAGTTTTCGAGATTTAAGGAAAAATGTATCTTTTCTCCAAATTTTTTTTTAGCTTTTTTAAATTTTTTTTTTCAAATAAAAAAAAAAATTAGCCTCAAATAAAATGGAAAAAAGGTCACTGTAACACAATGCTGATCAGGACGTCTTCTTTTTTTAAATTAACATCAACATGGATTCATGAAAAATGGCTCTCACGATGAAAATCGAGAAAAGGTTTTGTGGTCCCTGAGGACCTTGGCTGTCCTGAAATCTATGTAATGTGGGATATTTTTCGGTTATACGTAACATTATAACTCTTACCTTTCAAAAATAGTCCTGAAATACTCAGAACGTAATAAAAATAACTTAAAAAAATATAAAAATGAAAAAAAAAATACAAAACTCTAAAAATGGCAAAAAAAAACATTAAAAAAAACAGCAAAAATGAACAAAAAAAACCTCAAAAAAGGAGCCAAAATACCACTTCGTTCTTGGGGTTGATTCTGAGTTACACTAAGTGTGATTAGAACTTACAAACAAATTTTTCCTTAGGAACAACTAAAACAAATATAAAAGTGCCTATCTTATTTCCCATTTTTGAAAAACTAGAATAGTTTTTTGCATCAATTTTTAAGGATTTGACTAAGAACTAAATAGAACATTCAATTTTGAAAAAAACTTGTACCTTGTAATTCAAATTTAAAAAAATTAACTTAAATACAAAAAAAAATTATTTTTTTTTTTAATTTTGACTTTGAAATTAAATTTCTCAAAAAACTATTTACTCAATCAACTTCAAATAAAATCATCAAATTCAAGGAGTATATTTTAGCTTTCCAAAAAGGTATAGGACATTATAATGTGCTTTTGTTTAAATTTTTTTTCCCAAATGCCCTCCCACGTGTATATATCGCACACTCAGTGCAAAAGAGCGATAAGTAAAAAAAATGACATTTTTGAGATAATGATGAGGAAATGTTGCTTTTTAAATTATCTTTCTTTTGAAGGGCTTGTTGTTTACATGAACGAAAAATTCGAAAGATTACACTGGTCTGCAAGGAAATCCTCCTTTAAATAAAACTATACTTTTCTAAAGGATTTTTGTATGCTGATTCCGAATCCGATGTCAGAATTGATCTAGCACGTCACGTTTTTTAGATATTCCCGTTAGAAAATCTCAAAAACCAATTTTTTTGCTGTTTTCGAAGAAATATTTTGGCATAATGTAATACATATTTTTCAATTAAAATTGTTACGGTTTATAAAAGAACTTATTTTTTTCTTTCAAATTCCACTTCAATCTTCTCAATATCTATTTTCTTCTCCGAGATATGTTAATTTTAGTAAGTTTAGTAGGTTTGGCATATCTTATCATAAAAAAAAACTGATCTCTAAAAATTAATATATCTTTCTCCCTAGAACAAAAATAAACTTTTCTAATGGACTTTAGTGTGCTGATTTTGAATCCGAACTCAAAAAATTTCGGTCAGCTCTGGTTTGTGAGATATAGTAGTTTTTATTGAGATTTTCTAAGAAAAAACTTGATTTTGTGATACTTTAATGCGAATATCTTAAAATCCTCACGTGATAGAATTTTTTTGACTTCGGATTCTTACTCAGCACATCAAAAACTATAAGAAAAATATACTTTTGTTTCTAGGAGAAACAAATCTGAAGCTTTACAAGGCAGTTTATAGAATGGTTTATTACAAATAAGATATTTCTAAATAGATAAATAGTATATAAAATTACAAAACACGTAAAAATTTTGTTTAATGTATTTTGTTATGGTTTTTTTTACATATTTGACTTTTTAAATATAATAGGCGTTGACATTTTACATTTTTCTTAATTAAGGTGTTTTTGTTCATGTTGGATTTACTAAAAAGTAAAGGATTTCGATATTTCTGCTTTTTTTATAAATCAGTATTTTAAAATATGAGTAAACATTAATGTAAAAGGACATATTTGGTGTCAATCGATAGGCCATATTACGAGGAATAAGTCCTCCAAATTTGAGCTCAATGCTACAAATAGTTTTAATTTTGCACGAGTTCAAATAAATCTAAAAGGTTGGTTTTTTAGAAACTACCCACATTTTTCAAAAATCATTTTTACAAAAATGGTACCTGATAAAATTTTTCTAAAACCAGATTTAGATTCAGGAAAGTCTAATCTTTCATAATATCAAAAAATTATTTGAAGGAGAAAAAAAAAGTTAAATTTTGCAGACCAGTGTTATGACTGTTTTTATCCAATTCCTACTTTATTTAAAGTCAAACTCTTTCCTAATTTCCAGTGCAAAACAGAGCTAACATAGAATACTCACCTTTTTTCTTCAGTAATTTCAATGCAAGAAAGAGATAATCCAAAATAGTTCCATAATCACACAGATTTTCTCATTTTGAAAAAAATCTATGCAAAACAGAGACATTCCAAAATAATCCCCTTCAAACAATTCTTGGTTCCAATGCAAAACAAATACAAAACAAAAATATTTCATTTTTCTCAGTGCTAAAGAGCGATTAACCAAAATAGTTCTCCTTGTCTATCTGAATGTTTCCATGCAAAAGAGCGACAATACAAAAAAGATTTTTCTTTTCTAATAATTTATAATATTTAAACAAATTTAAAAAATAAATTTATTAAAAATACAAAATAAACATAATGGTTCTTGTAATACAGCTTTGAAATTATGTAAATTGCTGTCGCATGAAAAGTTATGGGAGAAAGTTTAGAGTCAGTATTTTGCAGAAGCGTTTTCTCGAAATGAACTTTTTTGAGTTCTCGCTCTTTTGCACTGAGGGTGCGATATGTAAAATGCCTGTAACTCAAAAAAGGAATCCTGAGATCATTTCGAACAAATTTGCATCATTACTTTTGGGGTCCATTTTTATAAAACCTGCCGCGTTTTCAAGACAGACATTTTGTCTGCTGAGGTTTGGACAGTCACCAACGTCGCAATACTCGTTTGATTTTAAAAAATTAAGCGGAAATCGCTTTGTTAAATCAAAATCTAGGGGCGATATTTTTTGATTTTTTTCCTATTTATCTTAACAAAAAGTTATGGCAAAAAAAAAAAGTTTAAGTCCGTTTATTTATTTAATTTAAGTTTTTATTATGTTAAATTAAACATTTCTTCTATAAATTTTTACCTAAATGGCTCAAACGCATTTACCTTAAAAGTAAGCGGTCGTGCATTTAAGTTTTTTTTTTTTTTTTCAAAGTATATGTAAATATATAAATTTTAAATTTCAGTCATTAATTATTTTATTATTAAAAAAAAAAAACAGAGAAAATTGAACTCATCCTAAATTCATCTTTTCTTATATCATTTGAACATTTTGTATTATTTTAAAGATAAACTAATTGGTCACTGTGGTGTATTTGTGATTTTTTTTTTTTAAATTTTCGATGAAAGTGATTTAAAATCGCACGTGTTATCTAATAAAGTGATTGAAAACAATTTAATTTTGTTGTTGCTCTCAAAAAAGCAACGAAATTGATTTCCAACTCAATGCTTGAAAAAATATAATGAATTTATCAAATGATAACTATTAAACCATCAGAACCAGAAGAATTTCAAATTTTTACTTTTTTTAAATTTTTTGAGATATCTTTTATTACGTTCTACAAAACAATTATTTTATTTATCTATTTATTCAACTAGGTTTAGACCAATAGTCTAAGATCAAAGTTGTTCCAACTGTAACAATATTTATTATAAAGAATTTAAAAAATCATTATATTAACAATTCAACAGTTTAGTTTTAAAAATATCCCATAATCTCGTAAAGGCCCTAACTACATTTTTCATAGTTATAGAGTTATAGAGGAAAACACAAAATCCAATACCGCAATTTGCATATAAAAAAAATTTCAAAATTATTTGGAATTTTCTGACTTATTTTAAGACCTAGGCTAAAAAATAAATGAGAATAAATCAGAGACAATACCCTAACTCCAAATATAATATAATTATATAGTAATTATAAAATAAATAAAAAAAATCAAAATCGAAAATTTTGTAGTTAGGGCCTTTACGAGATTATGGACAGAGGCTCATAAATTGCGTTAACTCTGGCAGAAGCCGCATCAAAAAAGAAGGATTACTATTGCTATTGATCTTATTATTTCACACATAAAAAACCGTAAAAGTAACCGAAAAGAATTTTGTTCATCAATGAATCAATTTATTAAACTCATACCTGATTTAGCATATGAATTCTGAATTCCAACGTCCTCGTTATACAACTAAACAATGAAATCGCCACCGACAACACCGAATGTTGTAGCACAAAAGTCACATACAAAGCATACGATGGCCGAATATCAACTGATTTTATCAACTCAAAACATCCCACAATATAAGTTGAATTCAAAATTAATAAAGTTATCATAAAAATGTAAGCAAATCGATAGATTTTACTGTAATTAATCTCAACACCGACATCTTTTAAATGACCATCCATATCATTAATAAGTTGCAACACTTTTTCCAGACGATGTTTTGGAATAATAGCCGATATGTAAATAACAGTTACACCAATAAAACCACTCAAAACCTGCATAAAATCACCAATATATGAAACTCGTGTTCGAAAGAAAAATCCCACCACCGATTCACAATTATTTATTAATGTGACAGCATAACAAACAGCATACATTACGATATGAACTAAAGCATTTAAATAGCCAAAAACTGAATGTGTTAGCTTGCTATTGCCAGCGTTATCCTTTGAGATATAAAATGGGGTGAGTCCTTGGAAGTATGCTACAAAAAATAAAGGTCGAAAACACTCGTATAGTTGATTGGCGGTGAAAAAACCACGAAGCCATCTTTGCAATGGCATACCGCACTACGATATAGAATCTCGTAAAGTCTTTTCTGGTCAACGGATTCTAGAATACTGCATGGATGATTCTAGCATGCAAAAGTGTATCATCCCAAGTCCTTTATTTTTTTTTTTAATTCACTGATATTCCTAATGGACATTTATTTATAAACGAACAATATGACAGAACAAAAAACAACAACAA
The DNA here is from genome assembly GCF_945859705.1 of Episyrphus balteatus. Classification (NCBI taxonomy): domain Eukaryota; kingdom Metazoa; phylum Arthropoda; class Insecta; order Diptera; family Syrphidae; genus Episyrphus; species Episyrphus balteatus. The sequence goes on along the minus strand of NC_079134.1, from coordinate 23,494,237 downwards.
CAAAAGTTTTGTGTTTTCATTTATAATACTTGAAGCTATAAATGCTGACAAAAGGTATTATAGGAGGTATTGTCATATCAAAATGACAACAGGTGGTAGTCGTCATATTGTTGAAGCTTCTAGCATAAATGTAATTAGCTTAAGCAAATGTTGTCGTATATATTGAAAAAGGATATGATTGTTAAATTATATAGGATAAATGCGGGCGGGTCAACACCTACACAAAACAACACGTGAGTTATATCAATAGGTCCTCTTTACTTTGTTTTTTTTTTGATCGAAATTAATTAATGAAAGCGAGAAAAAGTAATTAAGGATGAAGTTGTTTTTTTTTTTTTTCGTCTGGGTTCAATTACTTAATACAAAAAAGAATATATGCAAAGCAATTATGTTAAACAATCAAATAAATATTATCATGTTCATAAGTAAGTTTATTAATAGAGGAATGTAAGAAGCGTTTGTGTAGGTAATTACATTTAATTAGTTAACTGTTTTTTTTTTTTTTTTTTTTTTGGGGTTTATCATTTTTTTAATCAAGAAAATGCATTTGAAATTCGATGTCGTTTATACATTTTTTCTAAAAATAACACTGGTCTACAAAATTTAATTTTTTTTTGGTGCCGAGACTATGATATACTTTTCTATAAGTTTTTCATGTGCTGAACTCGAATCTGAAGTCAGAAATATCCTATCAGCTCCCGTTTTTGAAATATTACCGTTAGAAAGTTCGAAAAAATCGTTTTTTGACTTTTTTGGAGTTAACAAGAGAAGGTTTGGGGTGTGTTGAACTCGAATCTGAAGTCAACAAAATCCTATCAGCTCCCGTTTTGGAAATATTACCGTTAGAAAATGCAAAAAAACGTTTTTTTACCGCACTTTTGATGTTATGCCTTAATTTGAGGAATTTTTTAAAAATATAATTCATAACGGTTTCTATAAGAACTATTTTCCTTCTTTCAAAGCCTGTTTAAATCTTTGCAATATCTTTTTTACTGCCGGAGATATCTTAAAATGAAATAAGTGTGTTTTTATCAAGAAGGAGATGAAAACGTGATATCTGTTTGATACATTACAAAAACCCAAAAAATTGACGATATCTCGAACAATAAAAAAGATATCGAAAAGATTTAAAAAGATCTTGAAAGAAGGAATATAATAGTTCTTATAGAAACCGTTATAATTTATATTTAAAAAAAAATGTCTTCACATAAAAGCATAACCTCAAAAGAAGTTTTTTTACATCTTCTAACGGTATTATTTCAAAAACGGGAGCTGATAGGATATTTCTGACTTCAGATTCGAGTTCAGCACACCGAAAACCTATAGAAAAGTATATCATAGCCTCGGCACCAAAAAACCTTGTAGACCTGTGTAATTTTTTGGGTAGTGATGAAGATACATATTTAACACAATGGGCTTATAGTCCACTCAAAATATAAAAATGGTTCATCTTAAAATTTTGGGATGAGTAAAATTTTTCAATCATGCCTATTACAGAAGACGCAGTGACTCAGTCCCCGGGAATCTACTCGATCCGCAACCGAATCAAATTTCAATCCGTGAACTCCCCGGGATGAACTGTATTATCGATCCTCGAAAACACACTAAACTGCTTACCGACATATGTCATTGTTGACACGTACATAGCCAAATGTCATTCTATCACTTCCGAACCGGCGGCGGCTTCGGTAATACGAAATCTTGTGAAAGTGACTCTCACTCCCGCCGCAGTGCATCTGCGTCTTCGGTAATAGGCATGAATAATATTGCTTAAAAGAAAGATGAAAGGTCAATAATGACAAGGTGCTACATGTGCGACAAAGGGGCCAGAACAAAATAGACGCGACACGACAAAAGAAGTGACAATGAGGCTACAGGAAACGACATAACGTGAAACCAGACCAGATGCCAAATGCTAAGTCGCCTTGTTGCCATGTCGCCTTGTTGCCATGTTACCTTGTCGCAATATCGGTCGACTTGTCACGGTGTCATTATGTCGCCTTTATGCTATGTCGTTATGTCACCTTGTCGCTATGTCAGCATGTCGCTATGTCAGCATGTCGCTGTCAGCATGTCACTATGTCGCCTTATAGCCATGTCGCCTTGTCGTTATGTCGCCATGTTGCCTTGTTGCCATGTCGCCTTGTTACCTTATCGCCTTGTCGCCATGTCGCTTTGTCGCCGTGTCGCCATGTTGCCTTGTTGCCTTTTCGCCATGTCCACCTTGTCAGCTTGTCACCTTGTCGCAATGTCGCACAATGGGCCCAAAGGACCATTTGCGTCTCAAAAATGGTTTTTATGAAATTTTAATTTTTGGTAATTTCTTTACGGAAATGAATCAAGGGAAAGTCAATCTATATGTTTTCATTGAAATTTGATTTTTAAAATGAGTTTCTCTATTACAAAATTGTATCTGAAGTCTCCACTTGAAAATACTTTGTTTGAGTAACAAAATAAAGCAAATCTTCACGATACGTTTTCAAAACTATATTTGAATAAATTATATAAGTGTTGTATGTCGTTGGAAAGCTTATTTTAACTGCTATTTATATTGCTGAAAATAAAATTTTTTAAAAATATATTTTTAATTTATATTATTTTTTTCACACAATAAGCTTTTATTTGCAGTTTTTTAATTTCGAATTGAGTTTTAAATGTTTCCGCTGTCTTCCGCTGTCTACTTTTTTTCACAATTTTGTTCTTTGGTTTATGTACTAAAAGATACAAAAAGAATTGGCTGCTTTTATCTGCTTCTCTTTGATAGAGAACGATATATCTGTCGAAAGACATAGTACAAAAAAACGTATTTTGGTGCATCCTGACCTGTTTCAATACATATCTTGAGTTCTATTGATCGCACTGTCAAGATTGATGTCTTCAGTCTTTGGGGGAATGACAGAGCATCAGTCCTTATATTCAGAATGTGATTTTGTGTTAATTTAGTCTACTCACATTAATTGGAAAACTCGCGATATTTAACCCCTCGGAAACCATATAAAGCCGCGATTTAAAGCTGCCAGACTTTTGAATTCGTTATTAAAACGCATAAGGCTATAAAACTGCATACTCACATTTTGGTTATACCTCCACTCCCAAAATTTGCTGTGGGCTCTTAGACATAGTATATGCACCCGAAATTGAAGATATTTGTACTATTAGAAAAAGTCTAAGGTAGCAGAAAAATGTTAGAATTTAATATTGTAATTGTTGAAAAAAATTTTATCTATGGAAAAAGTTACATAGTGATTTAATTTACTGATTTTGATTTTACTCCAAGATTTTCAAAAGAGCCGTTTAAAGTATTTAATTAAGAAGGATTTTCGTGAAAATTGACAACAAGTTTTTTTTTTGTGATTTCTTTTTTTTTTGCTCTTTTCTCAAAAGCGTAGTTTTTCGACTATTTCACTTTGCCTTACAAACGACTTTATTTAAAATGAGTACAATCAATATTTTTCTTATAATTTTTCAATAAAATAGCTTTATTTTCAAATAACGTAACACAAACAAACTACATTGAAATGTATTTTTTCTTTATTTTATACTCATGAAAATAATTAAGTAATTTTAAGACACGAAAGGAAGGCCTTTATAAAATTAAGAAACCAGTTTTATCTTATTTTGCAAAATTTGAGAAAATAATCTTTTAAAATACAAAAGATACAGATTTTTGAGACGTTCTAGCCTAGTCAAAATCGTATTTTTTTAGCTTTGAATAAAAGTTTAATACTTAAATAATAATATTAGCTAAAAAAACAGTCAAATAATTTATTAAACATTTCAGGTAATGTGTTCCTAATTTGAGTTAATTATTTTCAGACTCGAAGAAATGACAGATTTTTGGAACGCCATAGTCGAGCAAAAATTGTACTTTTTGAACTTTGCCTAACTTTTCAAAGCTCAAAAATAATTTGCATTTAAAAAAAACTACGCTCAATGATTTCTGATACATTAAAGATTATATGTTCGAAATTTGGTTTAATTATTTCAGGAGACAAAAAAGTTACAGATATTTTTAAATACCCAAATCAAGCGAAAATCGTACTTTTTGAACTTTGACTAATTTTTAAAAGCTTAAAATCAATTTTAATTTCAAAAAAAGTAAGTTGAATGATTCGTTATATATCAAAGGCATTATATTCCAAATTTGAAGCAATTATCACAAAAGACAACAAAGTTACAGATTTTTGAGACGCCTAAGTCCATATGGGCCCACTGTGTGTCGGTCGCCTTGTCACCGTGTCATTATGTCGCCATTATGCTCTGTCGTTATGTCATCTTGTCGCTATGTCAGCATGTCGCTATATCATCATGTCGAGAATGAATGGGCGCGACTAGCCTAAGTTCACTTATTAGCACATAAAATTGAATAAACAAACTTACTCCATTTAAAAGATCCAATCTCTTTTGAATAGCTTCAATCAATGATTTAAAAATACAAACTCCAATAGCCAATCCATTTAATTGCATAAAAAACGTTCCACAAAGACAAAACGATGGATATACATCCATTCTGCGTAGCAAGTAAAAAAATCCAAAAGTAAAAAGTCCATTTATAAAAATAAAAACTCCCAAATTAAATGTCAATGCACGTAAAACTTGCGAATAATTATAATCCGATCCAACACGACGAAAACGATCATCAATCCGAACATTATATTCGAAAACTTTCAACAATAACCATTTGTTATAGGTGGCCGAAATTTGCACAATCGTTGCACCCACAATACCACTAACAGCTTGAATTATACTTCCAAATCGTGTAACTTCGGTTTTTAAAAAATAACCAATTACAGATTCATGTTTAATTGCTGTGTAAACGTAACACATTAGATATGTAACACAGTAAAATGCCGGAATTAGAAATCCCATAACAGTGTCCTTGATTAATTTTGGTCCTCGTTGTCCGTTAACAATGCGAAAAGGTGTCAATCCGCAGAGATATGCAATGAATAGCAATGGCTTTAAGGATTCCAAATAGCTTTGGGGAATCAAACCATTTTTGAATTTATGATATAGTGACATTATTGTTGTTTTTTTTTATAGAAGGACGACAGACGACACGTTATGAAAGTCAATACACAACTAACTGAATAAAAGGATTAAATTGACTGAAGTTCTATGTTGATTTGTCTTAATTGAATTCAGCTCGTCGTGTGTGGTTTTTGATGAATGGATGAAATTTCTTGTAATATGCTGTCATTAGACATAAATCAACTGATATGTGTGTGTATAAATAGGATTGGCTTTCCTATATGTGCATATATGCATTATGGAGCAGGAGTCCTTTGTCCTTATAGAAGGTCGGAAAACAATACAAAGTAATAATACTAATTTCTCTAAATATTTATAAATAACTAGCTAACCCCCACCCGCTTCGCTGAGTGCACATTTTAAAAAAAATAGTACCTGTTTGAAAATAAATTAAAACCGAAAAAAACTGGTTTATTGTAATGAACATTAACCAATTTATTGTAATTTAAGCAGTTATTGGACATTGTTAATGGAATAATGGCACTTGATTCTGAAGGCCGAATTACACTTCAAAACAATTTATAAGTGTATTTCCAAGTATTAAAACAAATTACAAAAATCATGCTTGGCTGAGTGAACGTGCAATAATGGCTGGTACAAATAAAAATGTTTCTGAAATCAATGCAACAATTTTAAACGATATCAAATGTACCATTTTGTGCCTACAAATCGGTTGACCCTATCACAAAAATGAATGCAATGTATCAAATTACCAAACGGAGTTTTTGAATTAATTGGGTATACCAGGACTGCCTCAACATCATTTAGCGCGGAAAGAAGTAGCGCCCATTATAATGCTTCGGAACATACAGCCACCTAAACTTTGCAATGTACAAGACTTGTCTTGAAGAAGTTAATGGCAAATCTAATTGAAGCTACCATTTTTTGTGAAAAATTCAAAGGCGAAGATGTTTTGATTCGTCAAGGTCCAATGATTCTGTCAGATTTCCCATTTGAATTCAAGCGTCTTCAATTTTCTGTAACATTGGCATTTACTATAACCATAAATAAGGCACAAGGTCTATCTTTTAAAATATGTGGTATTAATTTAGAGAATCCTGTTTTTTCTCATGGTCAACCTTATGTTGACTGTTTGCGGGTAAGAAAACCATCTGCTCTATTTACATAGATAAAAGATGGAAAAACAAAAAGTGGTGTGTATCAAAAAGCCTTGCCATTATCATTAGGCCTAAGCGAAATAAAATGCACGAACTTGCTCTGAGAGTTCAAGTTGCTTAAATTTTCAAGACTTTTTATATAGAAATTTTGTAAATGTAGGTAGGTACCTACATTAATTAAAAAAAAACATAAAATTCGTTTTTTAAAAGAAAAAAAAAAAAAAACAGAGTCAAATTGCCCTCCAAAATAAGTATGAAATTTTATTTGATATATTAAGGTGTATTTTTAGAAAACAAATTTTCAAAATCGCGGTTTTTTAAAAAACTAATTTTTTATAAATAATTTTTTGGAAAAAAAAGTTTAAAAAAAAAATTGGTGGGCCATTTTGTAAAAATCACTCATCAACATCTAAAACCAAAATCTCAAAAAAATCCAATGTCCCGTTTTCCAAAATTTGATTTTTCAAAAAAAAATTTTTCAAACTTTTTTTAAAAATCCAAAAATAATTTTTCAAATTTTTTTTAAAATCCAAAAATAATTTTTTTTGAAAATTTTATTTTTGGCTTATATTAAAATTATATAAATGCTTTTTTAGAAAAAGTTTCGTTGAAATCGAATAAGTAGTAAATTGGATTAAAAAAAAACGGTTCTATGGTACCGTTAATAATGATTTTCAAAATAAAATTTTTTTATTGAAAGATAGACCTTTTTGTAAAACTTTTATTTGAATTTTTTGACAAAATCGTTGGAGCCGTTTTCGAGATATTTCAATTTTACTAAAATCGGTATATGGCAAGTACCGTTTTTTTGGTCCAAAAAAATTAATTCCCAAACCCCTCTGGAGAGTCGCCAAATAACGCTACATACCAAGTTTGACATAAATCGGTTCATCCGTTAGGCTGTAGCTTCGTTTACAGACAGACAGACAGACGGACTTCCGGGATCCACTTTTTTGGCATTCTCTATCATCGTAATGTCAGGGGGAAAAATGTTATCTCAACTTTTTTTTGTACGAATGCAAAACTTGATATATAGTACCTACATATATCGCAACTAAAAATAAAATTTTTGCATGCTGGTGAATTTTTTAAGTTTTTGTCGAAATGTCTTAAATTTTTTTTTGTCCTATTTACCTGCGCGTGAATTCCATAGGAAACGTCTTTTGAAGCTTTTCCCTTTTTGTACTTTATTTTGTATCAGAAAGTATGAATTCCTTGACTTTTTTAAGACTATAAACAATAATAATTATTATTTTGAAAGCCTGTCTTAATATATTTTTTTTACAAATTAAGCTTAGTTAAACTTTTTAATAAGCTAGAGTGTTTCTTCACTCGTACAAATTGACAGCTATGTGAAGATGGGAGAAAAGATATTATTTTTTTTTTGATACAAACCATCTACATATTAATACCTTTTAAACAAAACAAAAATTACCAAAATCGGACCAGCCAAACGCGAGTTTATCGGCCACACAAACTTAACGAACTCTCATTTATATATAAGATTATAAATTTAATAATTTATAAATTGTTATATAACAATTATTTTATTGCAAAACTTGAGTTGAACAATAACAATACAATTCAAAACATAGATCCTATTTAAATGATTAAAACCTTTATAATAGTAAGTAAAGGTCGAACGTAAGGTGTAACATATTGTTCTTTGTTAACGTTGCGTTGGGTAAAAAAAGTATTAAGCTACGCGTAGTTAAAACCAAATCATTTTTATATGAACTCTCATACAATTAATACATAGGTTTATGTCTTTTCTGAATAATGGACTTATCTGGGTTACGTTATATTCGATCTACAATAACGATATCGCTCATTTACTTGAATACTGTCATAACTCAAAAAAAGCGAATTTCGAGTTATTAATGCAGAAATTATTGTAATAATTATAATCTTGCAAAAAATAATTTCTTATATTGGCCAAAATACTTTTTGATACATAATTAGGGCAGTGAATTTTGAAAAAAAAAAAAAATGGAAATTTTTATCAATATATTTTTATTATTTTATATTGACATAGAATGTTTATGCTTTAATCTATTATAAAATAACATTTGTACCAAACAACTGCGTTACTTTACTGCAAATTTCAGTTTTATTTGTAAAATCATATAATTAGACTCTCTGATATTCCTATTTGAAACTATAGGAACAACGTAAGTCTAATATGAAGTTAAATCACAGAAAAATGAATTTCAATTAAATATTCCTTATAGTTCATTACAAAAAATCAGCTTTAAAACTTTAAATATCACTGTGTAGCGTTACCAAGATAAAAACCACAATGTTACCGTGATTTGCAAACAAAATTTCGATTTTAATCTTGTAAATGTAAATAATGTTAATTTTATAACTCAATAGGTGTGTTTTTTTGTTTATCTATATAGATTTTGTACAAAAACACAACATCGGGATTTTTGAAACCCGTCCAAATGTTTGGCACCACTGTACATTAGTGGCGAGGCGTGAATGATTTGAAATGGTAAGTCGAAGAAAAATTAGTCACCAGGAAGTTCAATTTTATACAAGAAAACGATTAAATCTAGCCTTTTTGATGAACCATTAAAAAGTTATAAAATTCCAAACTCAAAAACACAATCTTTCCCATGTAAATCATATGGGAAATACAAATTTGCGATGCGGCGGTACTTAATGTTAATAATAAGGGCTGAAACTTTTACAGTACTTTTTTTTTCGTCATTTCCAACAATATTTTCAATAATTAATTTTTGAATGTCAAAAAGTCATACTCGTATTTTATTGTATAAAATATATTTATATCTTTTCAAAATTATTTGTTTTCAAAGATTATTGCAAAAAGAAATTATATATTTTAAAATCTTAGAGGTTAGCAAATGACAATTTGTGACTTCTGAATTCAGAACACTAAATTTAAAAAAAAATCACAAAGCAAAGTTCGTGTTTGTCGAACAATGATATTAAAGTCATAATCAAAACACGAAATCTTACTATCTAATAACTTTTCACAATTTTTGCATCATCTATGTAAATTTTTATTATTTTCAAAATTGCACTGCGTTCTGCTTGGGAGTTGGGACTTGCTGAATTCAATTGGGGCAGTTGTGCCACTTTATGGAAATAAATAATTTGGCTCATCAGCTCAGCGATTGCGCGATACACACAAATTCCCCAAATAACTCGGATTAAACCGTCTTATTCTACCTTTTTTTCTTCCTATGAAAAATGAAACCTACCTCAAGCAGACACTGACATGCGCACTGCGCATTCATTAACTCAGAGCGAAAATTATGTGAGAAGTGAGATACATTACATACAAATTCACCAAAAAGTAAGACGAAGAATATCGTCTTATTTTCTTCCATAAGAAAGCGTGTATTAAACAGAGAGGTCACAAAGGCAGTAATAAGTAAATGGAAAAAGAGGAAATAAAACAAATTTGTTCTATTGTTTATAAGACGACATTTTTCGGGTTACCTTTTTTTTATGCTCTAGTTTTGTGTTTTAGCCCAGTCATTTTTAAGCCCAATCTGCGGAAAAATTCCTACTGGGCTGAATTTTGGTATACAGCTTAATGACGGCTTTGTTATGAAGATGTGAAAAATCGACATTGATATCGTGTCCGCGTTAAGAGTTATAGGGGTCAAAAGGTCACAAAAACTGGTTTTTCACGATTTTCAGCAAAACGGTAAGTCTTATCAAAAAATTTTCAATGCAAGAATTGTAGACCAGATTATTATATATAAAAAGTGTCATGACACTTTTTTTCCTAAGACCCACCGTTTCTTAGGTATAACGATTCAAAAAGTTGAAGTTTAGTTGTAATCGTCATAATCCTATTCCTGAAAAAAAACTCCTAACTGAAAAGTTCCTGAAATTTCATTATTTTTTTAGCTTGAGTTTCGTTCCTCAACTGTTAAGAATATGGGGAAACCAAAAAAAAATGGAAATTTTCGCCATTTTTCCGATTGGGGCCCTTCTCCCGAAACCATTTCCCTGGGAATTTTTGTTTAGAATATGTCTGAAAATATACAGGGTGTGCAATAGAGAATGGACAACCCTAAAATGGCTTATAGCTACACTTATGATTGTTCTAAAAACAGATAGAAAAAAGTTCTATCGCAACCAGTTCATAAAATATGGACTTTTTTTCGTTCAGTGTATTTTAAATTTTATCATCTTATGTTTTCGTTCACTACAACCACGAATGAATGAATTTTATTTATTTCTTTTTTTTTATAATTTTCTACAATAATTGTATGAGTACATAAATGCTTAAAAAACTGCACAGCTATTGCACATTTTTGTAAAAAAAATTTTGAAATCTGTTTTTTGATGCAAAATGTAAAAAAAGTATTTTATGAAAAATTTTAAACACCTGTGGTATAAAATAAATCTATAGAAACCTAGGTGGCCATCTTTCTTAAAAATATTCTCCTTATACCAGAATATTTTTAAGAAAGTTGGAAAATTTGATATTACTTTATTGAGCATCCTGATGATGTTACCTTTCATTTGGTATATTACACATAACTGTACATTAGGGTGTCCGTTATTTCCCAAAGTGATGTTTTCGGGGATGACACCCCCTAGATCGAAAGCTTAGGACTTAAATAAGGGAAATTTAGCAAAAAAAAATTTTTTGGAGGTCATTAACCCGTGCCTCTAGGGTCATACTTTCCCCATACAAATTTGTATGGGAGATTTTTAACTCATACATAAAATTTTTTTTCTCTCGAGTTAAATCATATTTTTTTTTAATGTTTGATAATTCTGGTTGGAAAACAGTTACTTTAAAAGATCACATTCAAAATTTCCCGTTAAAAATTTTGTTTATATTTTATTTCGGTTTTTGAGATTATTAGCTGTTTTCGTGGTTTTTGCTTTCACCTATCACACAATTTTAAATGCAGTTTTATTGGTTTTTAATTCTTTTCAAATATTGCATTCAAAAATTTGTGAATAAATCAAAGATTTCAATTTTTTGAAATTTTTTTTTGAAAATTTTGCCGTTTTTATACGTTTAAATTTATTTTTCTCGAACTACAAAAGATATGTTTACAATATTTTTATTGAATTTTGTTAAAAAATTATTCACCTAAAAACTTACATAAAAAAAGTTGCAAACAAGAAAGGGTTAAGTATTTAATAATAATTATTTATTATAAAAACGGCAAAAATTAAAAAAAAAAATTTTTTTAAATTGAAATTTTTGATTTATTCACAAATTTTTGAATGCAATATTTGAAAAGAATTAAAAACCAATAAAACTGCATTTAAAATTGTGTGATAGGTGAAAGCAAAAACCACGAAAACAGCTAATAATCTCAAAAACCGAAATAAAATATAAACAAAATTTTTAACGGGAAATTTTGAATGTGATCTTTTAAAGTAACTGTTTTCCAACCAGAATTATCAAACATTAAAAAAAAATATGATTTAACTCGAGAGAAAAAAAATTTTATGTATGAGTTAAAAATTTCCCATACAAATTTGTATGGGGAAAGTATGACCCTAGAGGCACGGGTTAATGACCTCCAAAAAATTTTTTTTTGCTAAATTTCCCTTATTTAGGTCCTAAGCTTTCGATCTAGGGGGTGTCATCCCCGAAAACATCACTTTGGGAAATAACGGACACCCTACTGTACATTCACTGCAAGCTACACAATATTAAATTAAAAAACTTGCGAAATACCTTAAAACACCTGTGGAGATCTGTTGATCATGAACAGACACCAGTGTGGGAAGTACCGTAATCTCAGTTTGGATTTTCGACATGGTTATCTTTAAAAAATTCTAACTTTTTTTCTAGGCATCGCAGAAATAAGATTGAAATGTCATATGAAAGGTGAAATTATAAGCTTTTACATTTACAATTTTGTATAGGTTGTCTAAAAAAAATTGATTCAATAGCGTTAGAACATAAAATTATATGTTTTTTTTTTTTTTTTGCTTTTTTTGGATGAAAATTGAACGAGTTCAAAAAACTCCAGCTCTTTTTGTAGATGCCTAATAGACATGATCGATTAATATATTTTGCGCTGAAGCAATAAGCTTTCAGGTGGTATAAAATTTATTATAGGTTGTTATATCAAAGAAATGAATTTTTATGTGATGGAAATGATTTTTTCACTTTTTTCATAAGAAATGATTGTTTTTAATAAATTATTTTTAATAATAATTACACGGTGTTACAAAAATGAGGTTTTAAAATATACGCGGGCGGAGACCTATCAGGTTTTGTAGAGCTAGTCGCACTGAATACGAAACGGTATTTGAAAATCCCCTAACACCCCCAAAATCTGGAGTTACGGGCAAAAAACGGTTTTTTGGACCTTCACCCATTGAAAAAATTCTAGCTTCGACAATTTTTTACCCATTTTCGATTTTTTTACAGTTTCTGATAGAAGATAAATATACCTTTTCAACAATGTATAAAACATGTAACTCGGTTAAACCACTTAGAATTTATAAGATGTCAAAGTTCAAAAATTCAATTTTTTTTGTCATTTGCCCAACTTCGGTATCAATTTAAAGTATATGTTTTCAAAACAACATGCAATTTAAAAAATATATTCTAAAACTATATCTATTTCCCAATTGATCGAGGTATTTTTTATGAAAATCACTTCAAAATTGGCTTAGAAAAAAAAATTTTTCGATTTCAACCCAGATACAGAAATTGGAACTTTTAGGTATAAAACAAAAATGTTGTTTCGGCACGTAGTAGGATAAGTTGGGCGCCAGGATTTGATGAAGGGTTTTTGTAGAGGAGCTCAATACAAACATTTTTTTTCTTTGGAAGGGGGGTCTATCTCCCCCCGTTTAGGTGGGAGGGGCATTTTTCTAAAAAAAAATTATCAAAATAAAAAAAATTATTAAAAAACAACGGCAGCACTTACAGTAATAAATGATACCATTTCCAAAAGGCAAAATTGTGCATTTGATTCTTATTTTTAAATCAATATAATATTCCCAATAGTTTTTGAAATAATCGATTTCAAAGTTAAAAATAGGGGAAACAAATTTTTTTAAAACTCATTTTATACTATTTTTGTCCAGACTGTGAATTTTAGTAAATAAATTACTTAAACAGAAAACTGCCTCAATTAATTCCTTATCAAAAAGTGAAAACTATATGTTTCTATGTCTTCTAGTTTTTGAGAAAATTGAAAAATAAAAACAAATAAAAACAAAAAATATTTTGAAAAAAGAAAAATCTGATAAAATAATTTTTCAATTTTCCCAAAAACTAGAAGACATAGAAACATATAGTTTTCACGGTTCGATAAGGAATCAATTGAGGCAGTTTTCTGTTTAAGTAATTTATTTACTAAAATTCACAGTCTGGACAAAAATAGTATAAAATGAGTTTTAAAAAAATTTGTTTCCCCTATTTTTAACTTTGAAATCGATTATTTCAAAAACTATTGGTAATATTATATTGATTTAAAAATAAGAATCAAATGCACAATTTTTCCTTTTGGAAATGGTATCATTTATTACTGTAAGTGCTGCCGTTGTTTTTTAATAATTTTTTTTATTTTGATAATTTTTTTTTAGAAAAATGCCCCTCCCACCTAAACGGGGGGAGATAGACCCCCCTTCCAAAGAAAAAAAATGTTTGTATTGAGCTCCTCTACAAAAACCCTTCATCAAATCCTGGCGCCCAACTTATCCTACTACGTGCCGAAACAACATTTTTGTTTTATACCTAAAAGTTCCAATTTCTGTATCTGGGTTGAAATCGAAAAATTTTTTTTTCTAAGCCAATTTTGAAGTGATTTTCATAAAAAATACCTCGATCAATTGGGAAATAGATATAGTTTTAGAATATATTTTTTAAATTGCATGTTGTTTTGAAAACATATACTTTAAATTGATACCGAAGTTGGGCAAATGACAAAAAAAATTGAATTTTTGAACTTTGACATCTTATAAATTCTAAGTGGTTTAACCGAGTTACATGTTTTATACATTGTTGAAAAGGTATATTTATCTTCTATCAGAAACTGTAAAAAAATCGAAAATGGGTAAAAAATTGTCGAAGCTAGAATTTTTTCAATGGGTGAAGGTCCAAAAAACCGTTTTTTGCCCGTAACTCCAGATTTTGGGGGTGTTAGGGGATTTTCAAATACCGTTTCGTATTCAGTGCGACTAGCTCTACAAAACCTGATAGGTCTCCACCCGCGTATATTTTGAGTGTTACACCGTGTTATTTTTCGAATTCGAGTTCTTTGAAAAACGACGACAAAAACTATTTCATAACCAGTGGGAAAAAACTAAAAGGTCTGGGACCGGATATTTTTTTTAAGTTTTAAAGAATGTAATAGTTCAAAAATTTCAATTGTTATCTATTTCAAAATTGTTACCTTATTTGCCAAAGTACATAAATCGCTAGAGCGTTTTCGAAAAACCGTCAAAAATAATTTAATTTTTTCTCTAAAAACTACCAAATTTGAACAAAATCCAACCGTTGCCTAAATTACATTAGTGCGTTTTTCAATATTTTTCTCTTTTAAAAAATTGCTGGACAATTTTGTAAATTTGAACTATCCTTTTAAATGATAAAAAATATCTGCCTGCTGGTTTCATGAATAAAATCGGTTTTGTTTAACGAGATATGAATTGTGAGTTTTGAATGAAAATATTAACTGCTTAATAGGCAAAGAAATTTCTCATGTTTTTTTCTAGCAGTTTTATTGTCTTGTTTACTACGATTGTGTAACCTTCATATTGAAAATTTTTCAAAACTTACCTTATTTAAAACATTTATCCTACAACTAATCAATCCAACAACACACCAAACCATCAAACAATAAAAACAAACTGCATTAATTTGTATGAAAAACGGAACACTTGAGCAAAAATGTGGTGTAACATTTAAGTTTTTCATTAAAATATAAAATTTTGACACAAAAACAAGAACAATTGCAAAACAAATAGTTAACAAACAATACAAAGAACGTAATAGTATTGTATAGTTTAGAAAAACACCGATTTTAACAAAATGTCTATCAATCCGTTCCGAGATTATAAATGCTTTCAAAAGATTTCGATTTGTAAATATTGTTGAAATGGCCAAAAAAGATACACCAATATTACCGAAGAAAATTTCGAAAAAACTTCCGAATTTTGATACTTTGGTTGACGCAAAATAACCACTAATTGATTTTCCATTTTGAAGAGCAACAACATAACATCCTAAGAAGATGATTAGATAGGAAATTGTAAATAAATATCCACGAGGATTGATTTCCAATTGCTGGCGGCCATTTTTATTGGACACAATATGAAATGGTGCTATACCGTAAAAGAATAATAAATTTATCAACGGTTGGAGAGATTCATAGAAGTTTGAAGCCGTTAAATGTGAGTATACGATACGATTCATTGTCGATTTTTTTTTTATATACGGACATACATGTAACCAAATGGGATTAGGGACACGAAACTAATAACAGGAAATAAGTTTTCTACAAAATCGAAACTAGAAGAATTGAATTGGTAGTGGAACATTATTGAATGAAATAATATACATACATGGTACGTATGTATATTGAGACATGAGATTAATTTAATCAAGTTTTTGATTCGTGTCGCTTATCATTGATGTTATAATATATTTTTGGTAAGGACTTTGGTTCACAACGAAATATTAGGCGCACGCAAATGGTTTTTTGGTTGAAGTACTCAAAAACTATAGATCGAACAGGAAATCATTTATTTCTATAGAAAAATTAGCTGTAATATAAGTGATTTTTATTATTTATTGCCAAATTTTACAATGTCCCCGTGAGTTTGTATGCGGCCTACAAATACGAACTAATACTGCTTTAAATATACAAATTGATTAGGAAAGAAAACAAATTATGCTATCACATCTCGTTATTTAGTTACTATCAAAAAGCGATTAATGAAAACTCCTGAAACTCCTATATTAAGATTTTGCAGTCAAACACTACATGCATTTTTGTCATTTTGTTGTATCCTTATAGATATCTAGTTCAGTTTCAAAAAAATCTTTACAGAAATAAACAATCTTATATATAAAAAAGAGTTCATTTAGTGTGTGTGGCCGATAAACTCGCGTTTGGCTGGTCCGATTTTGGTAATTTATTTTTTTGTTTGAAAGGTATTAATATGTAGATGGTTTGTATCAAAAAAAAATAACACCTTTTCTCGCATCTTTACATAGCTGTCAATTTGTACGAGTAAAAAACACTCTCGCTTTTTAAAAATTTTAACTAAGCTTAATTTGTAAAGCTTTCAAAATAAATAAAAAAGCCTGATTTGAGTGAAACAAAGAATTATTCGTCTTGTGACATTAAATCCACATATCGTGAAACCAGAAAAGTGTGTGTGTATGATGACACCTTCAATCAGAGTTATGGTTTGTATCTATTATATATATTTCTCCTGTGCGTTTGTTTGTGACCCTACTCCTAAACGACTAAAGAGATTTTTCTGAAATTTTGTGTGAAATGTATGTGAAAAGGTCTATCCGAAAGAGGTTTTATTTTATAATTGGACCCGGTAGGTGGCGCTGCTGTCAAGTTATAGGCAAATTCCAAATTTGAGGTCCAATAACTGGACAGATTTTTGTGAAATTTTTTGTGTCTGATAAAATTCATTCGAAACATGTTTTGTTTCATAAATTGTTACCGAAGTATGTAGAGACAAATTTCATATTTGGAATCCAAAAGTTTTGACAGATTTTTGTGAAAGTTCGTTTGTGTGATAAGGTCCATCCATGTTTTGTAAATTATAATTGTATGCGGTAGTTGGCGCTATTGTCAAATTATAGGCAAATATTCGATATTTGGAGTTCGATAGACTCGACGCTGTTGTCAAGTTATAGTTAAATTCCATATTTGGAGTTCGACGGCTGTAAAGACTTTTATGAAATTTTTTGCGTTTGATAACAGGTTTTGTTTTATAGTTGGGCCTGGTACATGGCGCTGCTGTCAAGTTATGAGCAAATTCAATATTTTGGGTTCAAAGAGCTTATATTCAAGGCTAACAAAACAAACATGATTTAAATCTTTAAAATGTTATTTCCTCAAATAAAATTGTTTACCACTAAGCTACCTCACAGTTGAAAATTGGTATGATAAACTGAAACTTAAAATTTGTTTAAGTTGTTTCAACTACCAATTTATTAATACAATTTCCGCATTAATTTAAAATGATTTAATCTTTTTAAGAAAATGTTTTAATATTTAGACGTATGCATAGAAATAAGCCGGGATCTTTTCATTTTAAGTCGGTTTTAATTTACAAAGAAAGATCGCTACTTTTTGAATTTCCTAAATAGCCAAAAAAATATCAAATTTTAGTAGCGATTGCAAGTGATTGAAAGGAGTTCGAGGCACATAAAATTTTGTTTTTAAAAACATTTTTTTTACTAGGTATTTGACGCAAAAAACCCTTGCCAATAACAGAAAAAAACAGTGGCATGCATACAACATACATATCGCCTGGGAAAGCAAAACTATTGTAACTCAATAGGATCTGTTAAGGACATAGCACCATTTTGCTTTCCCATGAAGATTTATGTTGTTATACCTTAATAATAATATTAATGAAACTTCGTAAACATTCCAATTAAAATTATAATAGCTGTCAAACAAACGGTTTGCTTTTTTAATACTTCATACAATTTTATGTTTGTGCTCTATATATCAAGTTGTGGCCCGATTTTTTTGTATTGGAAAAGGTTAACACATTACAAAGCCAAAAATTGGAAATAAATACTAAAAAATGCGGAACGAAGTCCGTCGCACAGTGTGCAATTTTCGCAATCTAGCTGTACTTTAATGAAAAATATATGTCTCCCATATCCAACAAAATTGGTATCATATGAAAGGTAAAACCTCAGGCAATAGAATGGCAAAAAAAAACAACAAGAAAATAATCAAATTTACCGTTCCACAGAATCACAAACATTAGCTTGGTTCAAGAGAAAAAAATTTAAAGCTCATTGCTTTTCTTGTGTCACTTTGATAACAGCGTGGTTAAGTAAAATAATAGTTGTTTAAATTAAATTTATTTTTTTTATTATAAGTAACATTTAAGAAATATTTAAGGTAAGTATATTTTTTGTGCACTAAAAAATAAAAAACATAAAAAATCTTTTGTGTGAAGACCTAAAGAGTGTCTTTTTTTTGTGTTGTTTAATTTTGTAAAGCGTTTTAAAAATGTATCCTCGTGTATCCGTCCTGTTTTTGGGCTTAAAATCTCCGTTGATGTATTCTGTATTAGAATTCGTTTACTTTTCTTGCGTCTGGTGTGCGAAACCATTAATTTTTTTTTTTTTTGTTTGTTCAGGTACATAGGCCAAAAACCAATTTTTTGATCTTTTGAAAAATCGTAAATCACATTTTTACAAATTGAAAATGACTTTTTTAGATTCTTGTTGGCAAAATAAGACAAAAAGATTAAATAAAATTTTTCGATATTTTGCTTTGTTTTCGAAACAGAGACAGTTTAAGAACCAACTCCCAAAATCGTATGCTCGATGTCGGCTCTTCCCCACCCTTTGTGGTACATTTTGTACTCGTATACCATATATTGGATATATTAATTTTGAAAATCAATAAAACCCTTGTAGAAATACAATACTTAACAAAATTAAGCTGGTTTGCATCAAAAAAATTAAGTTTACTTGGAATTAGAATTAAGTACCGCTAGATTGGCAAAATTGCACACTGTGCGTCGGGTGAGCTAGTACCTAATAAATATATTTTTTTTTTTTTTTTTTTCAAATAAAAAAAAACGTTAATGGCATTTGTCCATTTTTGATTAAAAAAATGCACAAAATCTGTTTTTAGAATTAATAAAACACCGTTTTGAATGCCTTTGATCAAAAAAAGAATTTTGACCCCAACCCATTTTTTTTTCTGTTAATTAGACAATATATGACCCAGAAAATTGATTCTTAATATAAGTTTTGAACTCACATTTTGAAGACATTTTATTGAGCTTTTCAGCTTCAAAGAAAGTACGCCTTTATTTTCTGTTCTGAAAACTCGTATGCAAAGTTACATAACGAAATTTTCTGCATAAATAGCCAAAGTAGATATTTGTATTTTTTAACAAATAAATTACGTTCATAAGTTAAGAAAACTATTTGTCATTTTATTCGATGTTCTTAATTTAAATTTTATTTTAAAATTGAAATCAATTTCTGGAAAAACTCACCTTATTCAAAATATTTATTCTCCATGTAATAAATTCAGTTACACACCAAAACAACGAACAAAACAAGCACGTTCCATTAATTTGCATTAAATGAATAATATAAAAACAAAAATGAGGATTTACGTCCATCCTTCTCATTAAATATACAAAACCAAAAACATAAAAATTTGAAACTACCAAGCAAATAAATAAAATAACATAAATATAATACAAAAGTTTTGTAAAATTTTGCATAACACCAATATTATGAAAACGTCCATTGGTCCGATCCAGAAGAGAAAACGTATTTCAAAGTGTCCGATTTGATATCATGCTGTTGAAGCCAAAAATTAAAACAACAAAACAACCAACAAAAAGTTCAATTAAATTTCCAAAATATGAAATATGCGTTTTCAAGAATACACTGTTAATTGTTTTTCCTGAACTCAAAACATAAATACAACTTCCTAGGAAAATCGTCATAGAGAAAATTGTTCTTATACATCCAAAAATGTTGGTTTCCATTTTTAAGATGCCTTTATTTTTGGTAACAATTCGAAATGGCGTTATGCCATACAAAAATGTAAAGTATAAAAATGGCTTAAGAGATTCGTAGAAGTTATTAGATTTTAAAAGAGATTTAACAGGACGAGACATTTTTTATGAGTACAGCCAAATGCAACTAAAGTCAAGAATGTAACAAAATAAATTAAAACAAAAATATTTATCTGTTTTCGGAAAGTAGAATGAAAACACAAATAAAACCAATTTAGTAATGAAACCTAGTTATAAATGGAGAAATGGGGCTTCAAATGCGTGTATGCTCATTGACTAATACAAAAACATGATTATAAATTACACGCACATGCACCCTTGTATTAATAATGTTGACAAATTTTTCGGGAAAACCATATGCACTGTGGTTCCCTATCTTTGACATGAGCGTAACTTTGCTGCTTTAAATAAAATGCACGAATGGGGTCGCACGTAAAAGTACTCTAACAAAATTAGTTTTTATAATTAATTAAATACCGTTTTAAATGGGCTCTTACACAAAATCAAGTACCTATTCCATTTGAGTTCCTGTATATAAGAGAATTTTTAGAAAATAATTTCTAAAATCGTTGAGCCGTTTATTTAAATAATAATTTCCCAAATTTTTCAAAAAAAAAAAAGTTAGTATGCCATTTTCAAGAAAATATTATTCAACACATAAAAACGAAGTTTCAGTAAAATTCATCATCGTTTTGCAAAAATTGATTTTTCAAAAAAAAAAATTTGAAATATTTTTTTCAAATCCAAAAATGTATTTTTTGAAAATTTTTAAAAATTTTTATTTAACATTTATTTAAAAGTTTCTTTAGTTGAAATCTGCTTTGTTGTTTACGAAAAAAATCATTAATCAAAAAAACCGTTCTATGGCAAGTACAGTTAATAACAGTACAAAAAATATTTTTTTCTTATTGCAAAAGGTCACTCTTATGTGTAACACTAAACAAAAAAATTTTAATCATAATCGTTAGAGGTGTTTTTTTGAAATAAATTAACTTTTCTATTTTCATTAATAACACTGGTCAACAAGGTTTTTGCCACAAGAACCAGAATATACTTTTCTATATGTTTTTGATGTGCTGAACTCGAAAATGAAGTCAGAAAATATGTATTGGCCTCCGTTTTTGAAATATTACCGTTAGAAAATGCCGAACAACGTCATTTTGCCTGTTTTCGAGGTTTTGTTTTTATGTGGTGTAATTCAAGAACTGGTTTTATTCTTCCAAAAAATGTTTAAATCTTTCCGATATCACTTTTACTGTCCGAGATA
Source organism: Episyrphus balteatus (assembly GCF_945859705.1). Lineage (NCBI taxonomy): Eukaryota > Metazoa > Arthropoda > Insecta > Diptera > Syrphidae > Episyrphus > Episyrphus balteatus. Next base: position 23,473,090 of record NC_079134.1, on the reverse strand, counting down.
TTAAAAAATTAAGGACCAGTCTTTGACTCAGATGCAGCACTGGCCAACCAAATTAAATTTTTTTGCCACAAGAACCAAAATATACTTTTCTAGAGGTTTTTGGGTTGCTGAACTCGAATCCGAAATCAAAAAAATTCTATTGGCCTCCGTTACGGAAATATTACCGTTATAAGATGCAACAAAATGGTTTTCTTATAACGGTTATATTTCAAGAACGGAAGCTAATAGAATTTTTATGATTGTAGATTTGAATTTAGCGATTCAAAAACCTCTAGAAAAGTATAATTTGGTTCTTGTGGCAAAAATTGTATGCCCAGGGACTTAAACTTTAGATTAAATTTAGTTTCGCTTTGGCTTACTAACTGAAACTTAAGATATCTCGAGCAATAAAAGAGATACCGGGAAAATTTAAACAGTTTTTGAAAGAAGAATATCTGTTCTTAAAATCATCGGTACAAATTTGTTTATAATGAATTACCCCACATAAAATTTGAAGCTCGAAAACAGCCAAAATGACGTTTTTTTCACTTCAGATTCGAGTTCAGCACGTCAAAAACCTCTAGAAAAGTATATCTAGGTTCTTGTGGCAAAAAAAAAGTTCAATTTTGTTGACCAGTGTAATTTTTTCAAATAACTTTTTTTATCGAAACTCATTAAAAGAATAAATTTTAATTTAATTTGAAGACATTTATGTACAAAAAAAAAACAAAAAAAAATAAAAAACAAAACATGTTTTTGTACGTTTTCAAATACTTTTAAACTTACCTGGTTTAAAACATTTATTCTCCAGCTAATAAACCCGGTTACACACCAAAATAACGAACAATACAACGACCCTCCATTTATTTGTGTAAAGAAAATGATGCACACATAAACATGTGGACAAACATTTATGCTTTTCATTATAAATGTCAAACCAAACACTGAAAAACCACCAATTAACAAACAAACAAATAACACAAAATATATATTATGCAAAAGTTTTGTATAATTCTGACAAAAACCAATAGTACGAAAATGTCTATTAACTTGTTCAAGAAGTGTTAGCGTTCGTCAAAAACTTCGATTTCCTTTCATACTCATAGAACACATTACAACAACACCAACTAGACTAAGAATTATCTCAACAAAACTTCCAAACTTCGAAATGTTTGTTCTCATAAAATAACCAGTAATTGATTTTTCATTTTGCAAGGCAAGAATACAACATCCAACAAAGATAGCTATGTAGAAAATTGGTTTCAAATATCCAAAAGTAGTGGTTTTTAATCGTAAAGTGCCATTTTTGTTAGTAACAATTTGAACAGTTGTTTGACCGTAAAAATAAGTTAAATTTATCAACGGTTTAAGAGATTCGTAGAAATTTCTAGCCGATAAAACAGGTTTGATGCGATTCATTGTTGTTTCTTGTTGTGGATACAACTATGTTGATAAAACTAATAAAGGTTACAAAAAAATATATATTTTTCTAAATACATCAAAAATTGATTAAAATTATCCTTGAGTAATGAGTCTTTGCGTGTCTGCTATCATTGATGAAAGTTTCTTTTACAAAGCTAAAAAAAAATTCCAATATGATGATTTTCTTACGATTATAGGAACCACCTCCCGAAAAAACTTCAGGAGTTTCTAAGTTAGTTTGTGCGGAGCTATATAATAGCTTTTAACAAGATCTTAGATTATAAACGAGAATTTTGAACAAATCTTGCAGGAAACTAACTTAAAATTTGTATTATGGGTAATATAACACCCTGTAGGAGGGTGGGTCAAAAAAATCGAAATTCTTTTTTTTTGATTTGGTACTCCGAAAAATCGACTGCTAAACACCTCTAGAATATACACACCAAATATGAGCTCTTTATATTAATGGGAAGGTCCTCCGCTTTGCGATTTTCCATTTTTACATCAAGCTTCTACTAAAAAAATAATTTTTTTGTTAATTAACTTTTTAGCAAATTTCTTTTCATATTCTTGTAGGAAATTGAACGCCCTACAAAAAAGGCCTTATACACTTTTTTCGTTTATCTAACCGTTTAATAGATATTTGAGGTCCAAAAATCGAGAAAATCTTTAAAAATTCGTTTTTTGTTCTGAATTTTGTAACAAATTGAAAAATTATAATATTCAAACGCGCAAGACATATTCTTGTTGGAAATTGATTGCTCCACAAAAAAGGTCTTGTTAACTTTTTTCATTATTCTAACCAATTTAAAGATATTCGAGGTCAAAGTTAAACAAAAGTATAAAAACATTTTATATTTTTAAAAAATTTCCAATTCACTGAAACTTCATTATTTTCAAATTAACAAGATATATTATTGTAGGGGCTTAAACGTTCTACAAAAAATTCCTTGGAATCAAATTGATTGCTTTAACCGTTTAGAAGATATTCGTATCCAAACCAATGGTCACTGATTTCAATAGTTTTCTTATGACCCGTATGCATTGCGATTTGGATACGAATATCTTCTAAACGGTTAAAGCAATCAATTTGATGCCACGGAATTTTTTGTAGAACGTTTAAGCCCCTACAAGAATATATCTTACTAAATTGAAAATACTGAATTTTCAGTGAACTGGAAAATTTTTAAAAAAATAAAATGTTTTTTATAATTTTTTTTAACTTTGACCTCTAATATCTTTAGAATGGTTAGATTAATGAAAAAAGTTAACAAGACCGTTTTTGTGGAGCAATCAATTTCCAACAAGAATATGTCTTGCGCGTTTAATTATTATAATTTTTCAATTTGTTACAAAATTAACAACAAAAAACGAATTTTTAAGATTTTCTCGATTTTTGGACCTCAAATATCTATTCAACGGTTAGATAAACGAAAAAAGTGTATAAGGCCTTTTTTATAGAGCGTACAATTTCCTACAAGAATATGAAAAGAAATTTGCTAAAAAGTCAATTAACAAAAAAAAAATCATGTGTGCAATTCACACGTGGTAGAAGTGAAACCTTAAAAAATCATTTTTCTTGCAAAAATAAAAAAATAGAAAAAATCTACCTATTTTTATTCTATCACCTTCAAATCCATGTTTTTTATATGACAACCTATATAAATCTTATATCATCTGAAAGCTTATTGTCTAAGCTCAAAATATATATATCGATCAGTTCTATGAGACATCTACAAAAAGAGCTAGAATTTTTTGAACTCGATCAATTTCCATCAAAAAAAGCAAAAAAACACGTATTTTTATCTTCTCACGCTATTAAATCCATTTTTTCCCAAACAACCTATACAAATTTTTACACCATCTGAAAGCTTATTGTCTTAGCTCAAAATATATATATCGATCAGGTGTATGAGACATCTACAAAAAGAGCTAGAATTTTTTTAACTCGATGAAATTTCATCTAAAAAGCAAAAAAAAACATTTATTTTTATGTTCTCATGCTTTAAATCAATTTTTTTGTTTGACAACCTATAAAAAATTTTATACCATGTGAAAGCTTATTGTTTCACCTTGTATAATGATGTATAAATCTTATTTCAAAGATGTCTACAAGAGAAGTTAGAATTTTTTAAAGTCAACCATGTCGAATTTCCAGACTGAGATTACGGTACTTCCTACACTGATAGCTGGTCATCGCCAACAGATCTCCGCAGGTGTTTTGAGGTATTTTTAAATTTTTTTCAATTTAAGATTGTGTAACTTGTAGAGCACGTAACGTTATGTGTGATATATCAAATAAAAGGTTATGTTAGCAGCATGCGTATTAAAGTTAAATCAAATTTGTATGTGCACTAGATCAACGTTTGTTGGAAAAGAACATCTTTTTACCGTTATCTCCGAATTTTGAATATGAAATTAATTGAAATTTTGTACAATAATATATTATTTAATTACCTATCTACAGTACAAATTTCATTCATCTATCTATTAAAACAAAAAAGTTATAACAAGTTGAAGTCGTGTCGCGTTTTCGTTTCATTTTGTTTCAAATCACTACGATACTAAAGAAGTTTTCACTTCAAAAATTATTTTTTTAGTAGAAGCTTGATGTAAAAATGGAAAATCGCAAAGCGGAGGACCTTCCCATTAATATAAAGAGCTCATATTTGGTGTGTATATTCTAGAGGTGTTTAGCAATCGATTTTTCGGAGTACCAAATCAAAAAAAAGAATTTCGATTTTCTTGACCCACCCTACTGTAGGCACAAAATTGAGTGTCATTTCTTCAGCGAAGAAAACAAGGTGAAAGGTTCAAGATTCAAGATGACTGCAATAGCAGTCATCAAACCAAAAACCATACTTTTGACTTTGACTATCAATATCTCAACAACGGATCATTTTACTGAAAATTTAAGGACACATTTTAAAATTTCATTTAATTTCTACAAATAAATAAACTTTATTTTGTTAAAAAAAGATCAAAGTAAAGCTATCAGAATAGGCCCTTTTACGGTTTTTTAGAAAATGTCCCGCTATTTTATAGTTATGGATGATGAGATTAAACTGAGGCTTAGTTATTGAAGTTTAATAGACCTTTAATTAATCTGCAAAGTTTCACGCTTATAGCTTATTCATCAAATAGTTTTTCTGTTGTGAGGGTTTAAACTTTTGAGATGAAATAAAACACCAAATTTTTGCAGCTGTAAAAATGACTTACATTCTAATCACTTTTTTATGAGCAAAATCAAATTCTTTTGAGTTTATTTGAACATTTAATTAATAAATACCGTTTAAATTTTAAATAAACCAAAGAAAAATGAAAAATTTTCAAAAAAAGGAAAAATATCAAAAAACGGTATGAAATAGGTATTTTTTTTTTTAAATTTTTTAACTTCTAATTTTCTTTGGTTTATCTGAAGAATGCTCGTTTTTAACGGAAATCGATATTTTGTCAGCTTTTAGAACCCATCTGAATTGACTTAGGAGGTATTCTTTTTCAATTTACTACGTACTGCTCTTAGATATCTGACATCTAGGTGTTTCCATAATTCTTGCAGATAGAAATTAAAAATATCAAATGAAATTCATTTACATCTACTGAATGAGAAGTATAACTTCAGTCGCGTGTACATGTGTACACAACACACACTCTTTTTTTTTTTTAAATAAATCAAAATCTGAAATCAAATTGCCCTCCAAAACAAGTATGCAGTTTTGATTGATATAATTAAGATGCATTTTTAGAAAAAAAATTTCAAAATCGTTAGAGCCGTTTTTTTAAAAAACTAATTTTTTATAAATATTTTTTTGGAAAAAAAGTTTTAAAATTAAATTTTTATGCCATTATGTAGAAATCACTAATCAACATCTAAAAACAAAATTTCAAAAAAAATACAATGTCCCGTTTTCGAAAATTTTATTTTTCAAAAAAAAATTTTCGAGACCCACTTTTTTGACATTCCCTACCATGGTAATATCATGTACAGTACAACAACAAAAAGTTGTTATCTCAACTTTTTTGTTGTTGTACTAATGCATAACTTGATATTGTATAGTAACTATATCGCAATTAAAAATTACTCATACGCCACAGTGACCCAAAAATAAAATATATATGTTAAAAAAAACTTACTTTGTTTAAAATTTTTATTCTGAAACTAATAAATCCGTTTACACACCAAATCAGCGAAGTCATTAAACAAATTCCATTAATTTGTATTAAAAATATAAAACACGCACAAAAATGAGGAGGAACACTCATAGTTATCATAAAATATATCAAACAAAACACTGTAAAACCACCAACAAACAAACAAACACTTAACACATAATAAGAATATCGTAAAAGTATTGTGTAATTTAGAAAAACACCAATATTTGGAAATCGTTTATTAATTTGTTCAATAATTGTAAACGTTTTAAAAAGAGTCCAATTTTTTATAACACTCGTCGAGTTAGCTGCATAACAAAGTACAAAACCAATGCATATTTCAATTGAATTTCCAAAATTAGAGATGTCAGTTTTCAGGAAATATCCAGTAATTGTTTCACCATTTTTCAAAGCAATAATACAACAAGCAAAGTAGAAAACTGAATAGGAAATTGGTATTAAAAAAGCAAATGTTTTCATTTCCATTCGAAAGATGCGATTTTTTGGCACAACTAAAAATGGCGCCATTCCGTAAAGAAATGCTAAAGTAATAAACGGCCAAAGTGATTCGTAAAAACTATTGGCAATGAAAAGTGATTTAATTCGATTCAGGAATGTTTTTTTCATTATACTCGTTTAGACCAAATTCCACAGGACCGAAAAATCTAATAAATGTAGACAACTATTTCCTTAAACAAATCAAATGTTGAAATAAGCATTGATTGATTTGATTTAAGTAATGAAATGAATCAAGAGAAATGCGTGTTTGCTATCATTGATTTAATGTAATAATACTCAACGTCACGTGTTTTGAAAAACATATTTTATTTTTTTTTTTTTGTTTTTCATTGCGTTTTTCTACGCTCATTTGAGTGCTAACAGAGTTTTTGATGCAATATTGAAATTTAAACCTCAGCTGAGGACCCAAACATATCTTAATTTTCTCATGCCAATAAATTATACAGTTGTGAATAAATTCTTAATTATGGTTTATGGCCCGGAAACTGATACATTTTTCGTAATAGGGGTTATTGTACTATTGGTGTTGGATAAAATGCTGAATAATAACTTTTCTTTTTATCAATGCAGATGGATAGAACAAAACAAAATCAATTAATTATTTTCAGCTTTATCCTAAACTATGCCCTTGTATTATTTATCTTATTGAATAGTTTATTAATATTTATAATCAGTTCAATAAGATAACGGCAATAGAGTAACTTGAGAAGATAAAATGAACTGTACTCAATAAATACGATAGTTTTTTTTCTATTTTCGTAAAGTAATCAATTATTTTATCTGTCGTAACAGCTTTTAATAGCAACAAATAATAACCATACTTCCTTAATCTTCACAAGAGGACGTGCCTTTTTTCGATAAAAAAGAAAGGTATTTGAAAAAAGCGAGCCCCGAAATTCTATCTGTCTTTGTTTCTATCTGTTCGGTTGTCTGTCTGTATATGTCTAACAAAACCTACTTTTTTTGAATTTTTTTTGTTAAATTTAAATTAAATTAAATTTTAAAAAAATGGTTTTTTACTAAAAATATTTTTTTTTTAAAACCAGCTTAAACAGTTTAAAATTGTAATATTAGGTATTATTCTTTTGTTGTCCAAAATTTAATTTTGTTGCTCCCCTAAGTCATTTTTTATTTCCAATGCACAAAAGTGGAACAAATTCCTTACCTACAATTTTAGACTTAAAAAAAAATAACTATTTTCCTATTAACGTCAGCTAACTTCAGTCTTATTTAGCGGAATTTTAAAAATTAAAAAAAAAAAAAAAACAGTAAAAACAAAGTTTATGGAATTGAAAAGCATTTCAAAAGTTTCAGATTTTGTCCTCTAACTTCAGACTTATTTTAGTGAAAAATTCAATAACTCAAAATTCATGGGAGCAACAAATTTTTGGTTTGCGCAACAAATTAGCATTTAATTAACTTCAATTACTGGGATTAATTTATTTTTGATTCAGTCCATACCTCCCATACCTACAAATGTTTCGATTTATTAGATTGTTCTCGAAAACAGCTCTAACAATTTCGATTCTAACAAAACCGCATTTTTCGTTTTTCTCAAAAAATTCGGATGGTGGAAATATAGCAATGCCATATTTTGCATATAGATATTTCTTTATCATTCTAAAAGATTTGTGTATTAAAATTTTGAAAAAAAAATCAACAAAATACAGAAAAAATATTTAAAAACATAAATTTTTTGTATTCATTTTTGTCTGATTTCTAACCAAACCGATGAATTTCCAACGTTTAGCTTATATTTATGTGGGCATTTTTAACTATAAGAGCAAGTACGTGCGATCTAGTCGTGCATTTTGTTTTCATCTGTGTTAGCGGATTTATCAGGCTTGATTTTTTTCATCAGACAAAAAAATATGGCCTTCGACAACAATTTTCCCTACTCACGATTTTATTTTTAAACAGCTGGGATGTCACTAAACTTAACCTATAGCTCAAATTGTTAGCAAAAAAAAAGGATTATACAAACTAAAGATATTTCACTCATCTGAAGATGCATTAAAAAGATTTTTTTTATAACGGTTATATTTCAAGAACGGAGGCTAATAGAATTTTTCTGATTGCAGACCCAAAAACCTCTAGAAAAGTATATTTTGGTTTTCAATTTTCTCAAAAAACTAGAAGACATAGAAACATATAGTTTTCACTGTTCTTTAAGGAATCAATTGAGGCAGTTTTCTGTGTGAGTAATTTTTTTACTAAAATTCACAGTCTGGACAAAAAATTTTTGTTCGCCTATTTTTAACTTTGAAATCGATTATTTCAAAAACCATTGGTTATATTATATTGATTTGAAAATTAGAATCAAATGTACAATTTTTCCTTTCAGAAATGGTATCATTTATTACTGTAAGTGTTGCCGTTGTTTTTTTTATAATTTTTTTTTATTTTGATAATTTTTTTTTTAGAAAAATGCCCCTCCCACCTAAACGGGGAGAGATAGACCCCCTTCCCAAAGAAAAAAATGTTTGTATTGAGCTCGTCTACAAAAACCTGTTATCAAATCCTGGCGCCCAAGTTATCCTACTACGTGCCGAAACAACATTTTTGTTCTATACCTAAAAGTTCGAATTTCTGTATCTGGGTTGAAATCGAAAAATTTTTTTTTCTAAGTCAATTTTGAAGTGATTTTCATAAAAAAATACCTCGATTGATTGAGAAATAGATATAGTTTTTGAATATATTTTTTAAATAGCATGTTGTTTTTAAAACATATACTTTAAATTGATGTCGAAGTTGGGCAAATGACGAAAAAAATGGAATTTTTTAACTTTGACAGCTTATAAATTCTAAGTGGTTTAGTCCAGTTACATGTTTTATACATTGTTGAAAAGGTATATTTATCTTCTATCAAATCAAAATTGGAAATCGAAAATGGGTAAAAAATTGTCGAAGCTAGAATTTTTTCAATGGGTGAAGGTCCAAAAAAACCGTTTTTCGCCAGTAACTCCAGATTTTGGGGGTGTTAGGGAATTTTCAAATACCGTTTCGTAATCAGTGCGACTAGCTCTAGAAAACCTGATAGGTCTCCGCCCGCGTATATTTTGAAACCTCATTTTTGTAACACCGTGTTATTATTGCTTTCAGTTTTAAAAAAATATTCAAAAAAACTGTCGTCTAGAAGGATTTCCCGCCTTAATAAGCTTAGCTTCGATTTAAAAAAAAAATCAGATGTGCATCAAGTCTTAAATCCTGACAAGGAAAAAATTAATGTTGCAACTGTTTAAATGCTTTGATTATTATATTTTATTACAACGATGCAAGCAAATTACTTTTGGTTCAAAATGAAAACAATTATTGATTTTTCTTACAAACAATTTTTAATATTTTACAATTATTTTTATTAGGTATTTTTAGTTACTCAAAAAAAAAAAATCATGAGTGCAATTCAAACGTGGTAGAAGAGAAACCTTAAAAATCATTTTTCTTGCAAAAAAAAAAAAAAATCGAAAAAGTCTACCTTTTTTTATTCCATCACCTTTAAATTCAAATTTTAATTTATATGACAATCTATATTCAATTTATATCATCTGAAAGATTTTTATTTCACCTTTTATATGACCCTTCAATCATATTTCTACCATGCCTACAAAAAAAGAAAACATTTTTTAAAGCCAACCATGTCGAAATTTAAAACTGAGATTACGGTACTTCCTACACTGGTGGCTGGTCATCGGCAAAACATCTGTACAGGTGTTTTGGGGTATTTTTCAAGTTTTTCAATTTAAGATTGCGTAACTTGTATAGAGCATGTACAATTTGTATGTGCTCTAGATCAAAAGATATAACGCATTTTTAGAAAAAGAACATCTTTTTTCCGTTATCTCAGGATCGTAAATATGAAATTAATTGACATTTTGGACAATTATAGTTTATTTACTTACCTATCTACTGTATAAATTTCAATTATTTATCTTTTAAACCATAAAAGTTATAATCAATTGATTTTTCCTGTCGCTTTTTCGTTTCATCTTGTTTCAAATCACTACGATACTAAAGAAGTTTTCACTTCAAAAAATTATAAATTTATATATTTTTACAGAAATCAGCTATGTACCATTCTTTTATAATTAAAATGGTCAATTTAGCTTTTATTTTGTATAAATACTTAAACTTCAAAATATAGTAGTCTACAAATTAATAAAGCTAGCAATAACTTCAATACATACCATATTCAATTTAATCAGCCTCAAATGAATCGATCTCGTCGAACACCAAAACAAATTACAACTCAAACACAATACATTATGTTGCATAAATAACGACACATACAAATAAATTGGAGGATGAATATTCATTTTCCGCAATATAACATAGCAAATACTAAAAAAAATCCAATTCAACAAATATGCGCTGCACATAAAAATCGTCACTGAATGCATTAATTTCGTATAGTTTATACTAAATCCCAATCTTTGTAAGATTCTATCTGTTCGAGTAAAAACTCGAAGCATTCGCAAAAGATACAAACTCCGTGTAATAGCCGAGAAGTAAATAACAAAAGAACAAATACAAATACTTATCAATCGAATCCAACTGCCAATTTTTGTAATTTTTGTTCGTAAAAAATAACCAATTATCGATTGACCACTTTGAATAGTATAAAATATACATATGCCAATAATTATGCAATAGAATAAAGGATTCAGATAACCGAGTAATGTGGTTCGAGGACGTTTTGTTCCATCTTTTTCAGTAACTATTCTAAAAGTTGATAATCCATTTAGAAATGTTAGCCACAACATTGGTTCAAGGGATTCGTAATAATTTTGTGAAACAAAAAAATTTTTTAATTCGTAAAAAGAGCTCATTTTTTCTGAGAGCAAAAATAATTCACGCATTAATCAGAAAGATAAAAACAAAGATAGTATTTGACTGGGTGTGCCTTCGCGAATGACTGATTCTATAAATTGGAATAAAGAGTTGCGGAACTTACCAAAAAGGAATAAAAGCCCAGAAAGAAACCATTGATGTAATAAATAATATTTTATATTCGAGAGCTTTGTATACAATTATTATTGCAAGAACTTGTTGGCATAATTTGATGAGGGTATATAGACCTATACAGGCATACATCATCCCCTGAAAAAATAATTTCTTAATCGGACAAAATACGCAAAAAAAACTTATACAACAAAACTCTCTTCCCATGGGGATGGAGTCTGAAAAGCATCAATTAACCATTTTCTAAGTTACATTCATAAATCGTGTTGAACAAATAAATAACAAGAGAATTGTAAATGAAAAAAGGAAAAGGAATGGTTCTTGCTTTAACTAGAAAAAAAAAACAATATTAGGTATAGCTATATAATGTAGTACCTATCTCTAATTATATGATAAGTGCGTTAAAGACAGCTTTTATGATCCTTTTGTACGTTTTCCCAGTAAAACAAGAAATCATCGCTTGTTCATAGTTACGTCCATTCGATAGTACAATATTTTAAACAGTGGTTTTGGTCAATGGTTTTTAATAGGTAATTCTTTGAAATAATAATAAATCGTTTAGGCAAGTTTGCATCATGACTTTAAATTTAATTCTACATTTTAAACAACCAATGTTATCGATAACCTTATTATTCTAAATTCGAATTCTTAGAACAAAAGTTCTAATAGTCTATTGAATAGACCCTTTTGGATGGAACAAATTCGTTCAAGAGTTTTTATTGGCGATTATGATTCCTTGGCATACAAGAATACTCCAGCCAAAAGTGCTACTAAATCCATTGGTGCATTTCTGAGAAAACGGCAACACTGGTCGGTTTTCAGTTTTTTTGATTTAACTCGAAAATCAAGCCTGACTTTGAAATGGTTCAAAGACACTTTTTATAGCAAATTAAATTTTCTGTCAAGTTAAGATGGTTAAAAAATTTTAAAAATTATTTTTGACTAATATTCTAACCTAAAATCAAAGAAAAAAAAGTTAAAAAATTGACAATTTTATTTTTTTTTACTAAATCAAGGGGCATTTTGTGTATGTAGCCGGGACGTCCAAACTTTGTACTAATGAAATAAAGTAGAGGTAAAATCCTTTGATAATATGCAATTTTTAATTTTTTTTTGTCAAGAAATAACTTAAATGTACCTATTCAAAAATTAGCACTTTTTCTAAATTTTTGACTTTTTTAGTTAAAAGCAAGTTTTTAAAACTCGATAAAATCGTATTAATTGGTAACTTTTAGACTTTTAAAGTAAACATACTTCGAGGGATTGATTTAATATAAACTAAATATGACAAACAAAAAAATTTATTTGCATCCTTATGGCCTTTTGTGCAATTTTGTGTATGTGCATTTTTATAAATTCGGGTCGAATGGATGGACGGAGAGCCATTAGCTTTGGTCTATTGCATAGAAGAACATTTAATACCAACTCTTTTACTGTTTTCAATGGCCTGAAAAACAATTCTTGTAAAATCCGCGACCAACGAAAAGTTTCTCTTGAAAAACAAAAAAAAAAAATACTCTAATGAGTTTGAAACAAAATAGCTCAGGCAAATTAGCAAATCAAATTGCACTTTTCGCGGGACAAATTTTTTTCATGGAACGTGTTTAGGTGAATGTCCTTATCGTAAAAGTGAATTTTTTGGGATGATAAGATATCGGGAACAGCCGCCATCTTGGAAAAGAGGTCGGTGCCGTTTTTATTTTATAACTCCATTTTTACTCATTTAAACCAAAAATGTCCGAGGATAAACTTATTATCAATTAAATTATCTAAAAAATGATATACAAATGAATTCCGTGAGTTAGTTAAATTCAATTTTATAGTCGGTCAAAGTCCGGGTTCTTCTCGCAAGGTTAAGACAATATGACATTTTTTCAAATATCTGAAGAACTTTCGATTTGTTTGGGATTTTCTTAAAGAATGAATTATAGCACTTTTAATTATCTATGAAATGAACCCTTTATTGTTTTTGTAACCATCACATTGTAGAAGCAACAAACGTCGAAGTCATGATATACGATTTTTAAACTGAACATATTTGGGATTTCAATAGTTCAAATAAACAATCAAAAATTAAACACAATAGTCTCGAAAACATAACGGCTTACACACCTCATATCTTGAGTTATACTTATCGTAATGCTGAGATTGAGGTGTTCATGTTTAGGAAAAATGACAGGGCATCAGTTCTTATATTTAGAATTTTAAATAGTGTCACTTTAGCTTATTCACATTAATTGGAAAATTCACTTCATTTAAAACCTCGAAAACCATATAAAGGTTAACATTAAAGATTTCAAACTTTGAATTCAATATTTAGACGATTATAGTTAAAAAACTGTTTACTTATATTTTGGTTATACCTCCACTTCAAAAATTTGCTCGGTCTAATAGAAGAAAACTTGATATTTTCTCACTTTTGACTGGTAGAATGTGAACTTCGACGTTAGATAACTTATACATTATGTTGGTTACAGTAACGATAAAGGGCTCATTTCATAGATAATTAAAAGTGCTATATTTCATGCTTTTAGAAAATCCCAAACAAATCAAAAGTTCTTCAGATATTTGAAAAAATGTCATATTGTCTTAACCTTGCGAGAAGAACCCGGACTTTGACCGACTATAAAATTGAATTTAACTAACTCACGGAATTCATTTGTATATCATTTTTTAGATAATTTAATTGATAATAAGTTTATCCTCGGACATTTTTGGTTAAAATGAGTAAAAATGGAGTTATAAAATAAAAACGGCACCGACCTCTTTTCCAAGATGGCGGCTGTTCCCGATATCTTATCATCCCAAAAAATTCACTTTTACGATAAGGACATTCACCTAAACACGTTCCATGAAAAAAATTTGTCCCGCGAAAAGTGCAATTTGATTTGCTAATTTGCCTGAGCTATTTTGTTTCAAACTCATTATAGTATTTTTTTTTTTTGTTTTTCAAGAGAAACTTTTCGTTGGTCGCGGATTTTACAAGAATTGTTTTTCAGGCCATTGAAAACAGTAAAAGAGTTGGTATTAAATGTTCTTCTATGCAATAGACCAAAGCTAATGGCTCTCCGTCCATCCATTCGACCCGAATTTATAAAAATGCACATACACAAAATTGCACAAAAGGCCATAAGGATGCAAATAAATTTTTTTGTTTGTCATATTTAGTTTATATTAAATCAATCCCTCGAAGTATGTTTACTTTAAAAGTCTAAAAGTTACCAATTAATACGATTTTATCTAGTTTTAAAAACTTGCTTTTAACTAAAAAAGTCAAAAATTTAGAAAAAGTGCTAATTTTTTAATAGGTACATTTAAGTTATTTCTTGACAAAAAAAAAATTATAAATTGCATATTATCAAAGGATTTTACCTCTACTTTATTTCATTAGTACAAAGTTTGGACGTCCCGGCTACATACACAAAATGCCCCTTGATTTAGTAAAAAAAAATAAAATTGTCAATTTTTTAACTTTTTTTTCTTTGATTTTAGGTTAGAATATAAGTCAAAAATAATTTTTAAAATTTTTTAACCATCTTAACTTGACAGAAAATTTAATTTGCTATAAAAAGTGTCTTTGAACCATTTCAAAGTCAGGCTTGATTTTCGAGTTAAATCAAAAAAACTGAAAACCGACCAGTGTTGCCGTTTTCTCAGAAATGCACCAATGGATTTAGTAGCACTTTTGGCTGGAGTATTCTTGTATGCCAAGGAATCATAATCGCCAATAAAAACTCTTGAACGAATTTGTTCCATCCAAAAGGGTCTATTCAATAGACTAATATAGGCCAGTCATTATGTCAAAAAAAAACGGCTTAAAAATGCAAAATGACTGAGAAATCTAAATTTTGGATATGTTCTAGGGGATGCTTAAAAAAGCTTAACTTGAAGTTTTCGACCAAGATTTTCTATGAGCTTTTTCCGCAACTTTTTTGACAATAACTCGACTATCCTGTTGTGTTGTTGTCAAAAAAATCATTGACTTGTTTCGATTTTAACAAATGCTTTCCATAATATTTAATGATTAATAATAATTACATAACTGTAATATTTCTCCATTTTTAACGTTAAAGCTTGTAACTACATCACCTGATTAGTAAAACAAAATTGTCTAGTATAGATACATATCATCAAACATTCGCAAAATTGAACATCTGCAAAGCATTCAAAATGATTTACGCACATCAACCACATCAAAAAACCACTTTAATTAGAACGTGTAAATCAGTTTTAATGAAAGTAGGTACCTAAAATTGCAAATTTTGTGAAAGGATGAGTCTATAGGTAATTCAAGAATTGAAACGCAAATTAGATTTGATTACCTATGCTTGAGTCTGCGTATAAATAATTACAATTAGGTATTAAGTTTTGAACTTATGACAAAATAATAATTAATGTGCTTATTTTAATACATTCTCACGCGAAAAATTTAATAATCATTTTTATCAAAAAAATGGTTTTTCTCATGGTTTCTATAGAACTGAACTGTGATCTGCTGGTGCCGGCAGATCACACTGCCGGCACCAGCTTTCTAATACCAAAAGAATTATCAAAATTGGTTCACTTAGTCCAAAGTTATGAAGTACCAAACATAAAAAAAAAAAAAAAATTACAGACGAATTGAATACCTCCTCCTTTTTAGAAGTCGGTATAAAAAAGAGTTTCTTGATTTTTTTCAAATTTTGTTTAGTAGTCGTATTCAGATCTTATTCGATACAGTATTCAATACCGATCATACAAATTCATGAGAAAATTTGTCTTACCCCCTTCGTACTTAATTTCCTATGTTGTCTGTATTAATTTAATAGTTTATTAAAAAAATATATTATTTTAAAAATATATTCTTTTTGAGCTAATGAAATAAATTGCAGGATCAAAATTACAGAATATTAAAATACAAACAGACGTGCATACCGAGAGCTAAAAATCATGACATTAAATTACTATACATTTTACAAAGTATGCTACATATTATGAAATCCTATTAACAATATTCATTAAAAACACACGACTTGTCATAATAATCATTCATTGAACTGAAGAATTCACTAATCAAAAGAGTTGAGCAACAAACTTAATTAAAGAAACCAATTGAATCATCAGCGAGATGGCATAAGCCATCTCTAATAAGCACCTTCCTTCAAATCATAAACAAAATGTCCCACATTTCAACTCCAAACCACCAATTCCAACTAAAAAAACAAAAAAAATGCAACCATACACATTACTTTTGTTCATCAGCAAATGCAATAAATCGAATGAAAACAAAAATTGTATTCATCAGGAAAGCAAAAACAAAAAAACGAGCACTTTTAAACAAAAAGAAGAAACAAAAAAAAAAGCTAATTGCCCTCGTGCCACCTGCACCTGTGCACTCTCTAACCACGCGATCAATATAATCATACTATCTTACCTATGCCATCCGAATAATGCCAAAAGACCATTAAGCACAAAAATGCCACCAACTTTAAATTAACTGAACGGTTATTGTATAAGATTGTGACACTCGAGACAGCTCTAGACACCAGATGTCTAACCCTGAATTGCCCCGATTGACCGGCAGAGGTCAGTGGTATATTCTGCTATGATGATGATGATGATATTCAAAGAAAATAAATCTAAATCATATTTGCGACTTTGTTTTATACAAAACAAAAAAAAAGAAGACCAAAACCAATCGAATAAAAAAAACAAAAAAAAAAACAGACTTGCAATCAACTCAAGAAAAGAGCATGGATTCATCTCGATTGCGCAACAATGCATTGGATTCTTCATCATTTTGCGATAATGGCTGAATGTGGTGATGATTTACTCACAAAACTCTGCAAACAGCATCACCACCATCTGGGCAATCTCTATAGCTATTTAGAGATTCATAAACGTATAGCGCATAAGCTCACCTGTCTTGGTGAATGTTTTGCATCGTTTCAAAGATCTATACAGAAAAATAGGGGAGAATGGGGTAATTTTTGTATAAATGAGTAAGTTAACAGGACAAGCTTGTTACAACCTTTGAGTGGATGAAAAATTTTTACAACTGCAAGCTATTTAGCAGATTGAAAAACTGACAACTGAGATTTGGTGTGGCAAAAGTGGCCCACGTGGGTAATATGGTCCACCACCAAATTTAATAAAAACTGAACCCTATACAAGCAAATAAAAGATTGTTCACTACAAAGATGTCAGATATGTATTTCTTTCGTGTTGAGTTTGGACGGCGGTCGTGGAGTAGAGTGGCCCATATTTAACACAAGGTGGGCCATTTTAGCCGCCATTTTGTTAAACCTGTTTTATGGAGTTTCTCTATGAAAAGATAAACTTTTAACTATTTAGCGGATTGAACAACTGACATTATAGAGTAGGTGCGGCAAATATGGCCTACGTGGGTAATATGGCCCACCAACGTATTACACAAACTGATTCCCATAAGCAAATGAAAAATTTTTCAATGAAAACTCGTTCAGATAAGTGTTTCGAGTTGATCCCGGTGCGCTAGTTGTGGAGCAGAGTGGGCTGTATTTAACACCAGGTGGGCCATATTACCCACACTTTCTCTGAAAGTGAACCTTTTTGAAATAAAAAAGCGGCTAAAAATGAAAGAGCCTCTGTCTCTCCTACTTTCTGTGGTTAAAAAAATTCCCGTGCATCTGCTGCTTGAACGAATTCGTCCCTGATAACATCATCTCTACATATGATGAGGGGATAAGATGGCGTCAAATTGCATAACACCAAAAAGCAAAAAAAAATTTTTCGCTCAGCAACAACATAAAGTGTCGAGTGCCGACAACGAACGAAGTATGTATGTTCCGTTTTTTTTTTTTTTGCACCAACTTATACGAAGTGTCTTCACTTTCTTAAGCTAATTGGTAGTCGATTTTTTTTGTTTTTTTTTTTTTTTTTTTTTTTGTCTTGCTTTTCGACCAAGTCACGAAGATTAACCATGAGAATATTCCCGTGTGTTAAACATTGGCAACATTATTCATCCAAGACAATACACGCATTTCCAAATAGAAACCGAAACTGAAAAAAAAGCTGATAAAACAAAAGAATTCCCATTGTGAGATGTACACTCGCATAGTGTAAACAGAGCTTAAATGGTAGCATTCAGCCACTTGAATATGCGGTGCTACATTAATTGGCAGTTGGTGCGAAAATAATTTCAACTCGTGTATTATTAATAAATAAATTATAACTCTAACGAATGTGTGAGTGATGATTAATATTAATGCACATGATGCCACCTCATTAACCCACAACTTAAGGCTTATTTTTTTTTTATTTTTTTTTCAATGGGCTTAAATTCGCGAAAATGCGAATGATTGTTATTGACCTTAGTTATCTTCGATTCTTCATAGAAGGTACCTACTACACATCAATCGAATGTGGCTTTCATTTCAAATTCAAGATTATTGATACTTTATATACAAACATGCATCATTGGAGAAAAAAAAACTTCCTGAGGCTAAATAAATTAGTCTTCCTTTTTTTTATTTGGATATAATTTTTTGAATTAGTTATGCTAAGTGTTTTAGATGAAAATGATGAATTTGCAGTTTTTGTAAGGCAATTATTTGTAGCTTAACATATTTCGTGACGATATTTATTTTCAAATTTTAATTTTAGATTGCGTTCAAGTTCAAAAATTGCAATGGTAGTGAAACAGCTCAAGGTTTGTGTATTGATTTAAAGGTGCCGAAACGCATTATTGAGTGTGAATTTGAAGTAAATAATTAAGAGGTCTACAATTTGTTTTTCAATTGAAGAATAATGAGTTCAATTATCAATGATGCGGTTAATGCGGTACTGCTGCAGCGTGACTCTTAACTAATATTTTGCGTTTGATTTTTTTACTTCCGTGAATATAATTAGGAGTTTGGCTAATCTCCCTGAAAAAAGATCAAATGTGAAATCAATGTGTTTTTGAAAACGTATGAACTATGAATATATAAGATACTATTGATCATTACCACTGATTGGCGATTTCGTGTAAAAAACTGTTTTCTACATTTTTGGTGTAAAAAAAACGTAAAAAATGGTAAATAATGTGTAAAAATTTTTAAAAAAACCGGTATAAAATGGTAACTTAAAAAACGCATTCATTTTGACAGTTTGCCATTCGAAGTACATAATATTTTGTATATAGAACACTTTATTTTGTGGCATTGAATTCTAATAAACGTTTATAAATCATAATTAAAATGTTTCCAAGTCATAAATCGTCGGTATTTTCTAGGGCCCAAATATGGAAAATTTCGCAAAAAATCTCATTTGAAAGGAATTTCCTTTACAATTATTTGACAATTCATAATGAACTAATTTGTGAAATTATCTCATTTCAATCACTAAACTTTGAAGCGTTGAATTTTGTGCTCCTCAAATCCAATAAAAATTTTTTTGCAAACTCTTTCAGAAAATGGATTATGCTCTCTCTTTATATTATTATTATCTGATAAATTATCAAATATCTTTAACTTTCTTCTAAGAAACTTGTCAGGAGAGAGCATTGTAGAATGTCATAACTTTAAGCAAAAAAGTGGACTAATTGAACAATGTGATGTTTATAGAATCGCGATTAATTGAACAATGTGATGTTTATAGAATCGCGACACATTAATTTTAATGAATTTAATGAAATTATAAGTAACCATATCGTAGAAAAACTGTAGTGGTTTTCTTTTCCTCGAAATAGTTGAAAAAAGCATAAAAAGAACTTTTTGTTTTGGTTTTCTAAAGAAATTTAATTTTAAACCATTTTTTACATCAGTGAGTAATTTTTGCATGTAATTTTGAAGTTTTTTTACATCGAGTCTTTTACATGTAAGAAACCCTGTAAAAAACTCGATGTAAAAAACCGGCAACTTTTTTTTAATTTTTAGGTTTTGCTGAGTTTTATAAAAGCTGTAAATAAAATATATTTAATTATTTTATCTTCAAAGACCATTCAGTTTTTTGAGACTTTATCGATTCGTTGGTTGTTATAGGCCTAAATATCAAGTGGACAATTATTTGAATGCTGAAAATCGTTTTTATTTTGTTTCTTATTTGACTTATGCATATGTGTGCAGTAAGAAAGAGTAGTGTAAGTAAAGTTTTATTTTTATTTTTATTAAAATTTTACCTAAATTTCTATTATATCGTCGAAAAAACTTTCAACTTTAGAGATAGACCCTCCACATTTAAAATATAAAATTTGTAGAATATATTCAAGAATCACCCTTTACCTTACTTATGGTTACAACGTGTATTACGTTTTTACTCGTAATTAATTCCATATGACACTCACAAGAACAAAAAAAAAAAAGCAGGAAAGGGAAGTTTTCTCAGGGGCCGTTCTCACGATCCATGATAAAATTGAACTGAATCATATTGTAGCGTTTTCCATATTTAACATATAGGCTCCGAATAATTGAACTGACAATGGAATTAACTCCAGGTGAATCCTGCCAAAATTAGAAATTTCACCTTAACCAAAACTCTGCTGCAAAATCATTTCAATGTTTTCCTTAAACAGTTTTCATTTGCCTTTTTTTTTATTTGAAGGTAGGTATGGAAAAACATAGAATGCATACAATTAAAAGAACTAACATATTACTTTTTTTTCCGCCAGTTTATGTGTGATTTATTGTTGGCCCATTTACAACATCAGAGTCTTCATTGATATTTCTAAAAAGAAAGTGTCGATTAGTTACAATTTTTTGCGATACTTGTTCTTCGCGATACTTGTTCTTTTCTTAGAAACTACTTAATTCAAGTAAATAATTTTTTTTCGAATATTATTCTTTCTGACAACTTGACGGACACCAAAACGGATCAGGATCATTTCTTGTCGAATAGCTATTAACAAATCGTGTCAAATTTAATTATAGAAGCCTAAAATATGTACCTCTTGATATTCTTAAACTGCACTTTGCTCTGAGTGGTCTAAATCCTTACAACTTGCCACCTTTGAAAACAGATCGATAAAATTTTTTTGAAACTTCGTTTTTATGTTTATATTTTCTTTTTATTTCTGCAAACCAATTTTTTTTTTTTAATTTTTTGCAAGATTAGAACAAAAACTAGTTATTTCCAAAAAGGTTCCATAGATTTTCATTCTTCTAAAAATTATTTTATGAAAGTATTTTATTATTTATTTTTTTAATTTAGTATTTTGGCAACTTTTACCATAAGAGCATGTACGTGCGAGCCAGTCGTGCGTTTTATTTTGACTGGAAAGCATACAAAAATGATGGAAAAAGCTTATATCTTTATACAAGAAAAATTGTATATTCTCCTAGAGAGAAAAAAATAATTTTTAAATTTTTTTTTATTTTTGCAAAAAAATTTGTAGTAGAATCATAATGAAGTCCCAAGTAACAATTTAATTTGTATAAGGCTCAGTGCAAACTATTTTTTGACTTGTGTAAGAAGAAGGACAAGTCTTATGTAAATCAAGACCTTCATCCACAGGCAATCCACAAGATAATAGCTTGTGACAAACAGCGTAAAACAACCTTATGCAGGCCTTTTTACAAAACTACGAAACATTTAAGCGAGGCTATAGCTTCGCTAAGGAAACTATTATTTGCATTGGATGTTATATTGAGGCCTTATAGAGGTTGTTAAAAGATGTTGAATATATGAATAAAAAAAAAGATTTTATATTAAATTTTATTTATTTTTTTCTTTTAATTTTTTTTCTATTTTTTTTTTTCTTTTTTTTTGTCATTCCAATTTTCCAAATTTTTTTAATTTCACAAATGGCCCGGCCAGGAATCGATCCCTCGTACCTCCACATACCAGCGCATCACTCTACCAGCAGACCATGCTCGAACATTAAAGATGAGTGGAAAATAGGGAACTAGGCAATTTTTTTTTTCCAATGCACCAGAAAAATTGTATACTTTTAAGAAAAAAAACATTGCATACTTACAAAAAGAAAATATTGCATACTTAAAAGCACCTCTTGGAACAGGGCTGATAGAACTCTTCTGTCACTTGAAAATACGAGGCTTCAAAAAGTTCTTAAGAAGACCTTCTTTAACTTAAACTTACAATAAGGCTTCCTCTAAACACTCCAAGGAAGTCTTAAGGGGACCTTCTTTCTTTCCAAAAAGGGAATTGACTTGCGTAATCAAGCCTTAAACTAATACAAACTATATTTTGTTGAATCGAAAAAATTGGATCTTATGCAAGCCAAATTGTTACTTAGGTAACTTATAATTGCATTTTTAAAGCTAAAGTATTTATCTAAGCGGGAAGAAATTTAAGAATATTTTTTTTAAGAGGTACCTAACAACTTTAATTACACGGTGCCACACTGAAAATACACTTTGAATAAAATATAAATTTTAATTATAAATACTATGCTGATGTGTGAATAAAATGTATGTTTTTTTAATTTTTTGGCATTAAACGTGTTAAAAGCGATTTTTGAAAAAGTCTGAAAAAAATGATTTTCTTTACCAAGCTAAATCTCTAAAAATATAACAATTTAAAATCTGAATAATGTTCACATGATAGCTACACCTATAAAGTTTGAGTCTTTAAAGTTTTAAATTTTTTGAACAAATAGTTTGGCTGGAATATAAAATTGATCAAACTAGGTCCAAGAAACCCCATGTTTTTCCCATATGAAACTTCAACCGCTTGGCGGCACGGGTTACAATTAAGTTAGAGACTTGAAACTTGGGGAATATTATTTTTAGTTTATTTCCAACCATATAAGATCATAGGAGCACACAAATTCTAATTATTTTAAAATAACGAGCACACTATTGTGCACCTTGCATTTCACATCATGATATGCCATATTTTCTAGTTATGGAAAAGTTGCATAGATTCCGCAGTTTTGGTCAAATTAAACAAAATAATACACCAATTTGTGCCTAAATAAGTATTATTTCAGAATATAACCTAACTTTATTGTTTTGTTTGTTTTATTTTGCAATAGACAATAGACTTATATACATCATTCAAAAGGTCTGGAAATACTCTTTCCAAAAACATATAACATTTTGAGAATTGTTAAAAAAATCACTAAGATATCGATAGATTACATCGTAAAGTCTGTAAAAATGTTTTTTTGTAAATAAAAAAAAAATGGAGGGTTCCAAAAATATAACAAAAATATTTTTATGCATTATTCGACCATACGAACAGCCTACACTATGTAATTTCTCTTGTGTATTTTTTTTTTTTTATTTTGTAGCACAGTGTTATGTAACAAACATCCATAAATGCTGATAATATTAAATCAGGTGCACAACATTGCGTTCCACAGAAATAATTGAAGGCATTTCATTGAAAAGTAACACTTTCAATAGAGGATAAAAACACTTAAAGTATACTTTTCCAAAAATTAAAAATGCGGAAACTTGTGAACATGTTTGGTACCTACCTGCCGATATCAGATGAAAGTCTATTACAGAGTCCCTTTACTATTACGTGTAAAATCAACTGGAATACCTTAACAAAACTGAAAACTAAAATAAATGTTAAATAAAGCTCTATTTGACAGAACCTATTTTTAAAATAATGATCCAGGAAGTCAGTTTAGTGCACCTGCAGATGAATACTCGTAACAATAGTGACAATGTGTTTTTTTTTTATTTGGAGTATTCATACTATTTTTTTTTCTTAGTTTTGTGGGTCGTAATGGTATTTAAATAAATACCTTTATATGTTACCTATAAGTTGAAAATGATTGGCTTAAAAAATTTTAAAGCACATAGTGATTTTGGCTTATTTCTTCTTGTGGTTAGAAAAGATAAATTTGAACCAAAAAAATTATTGACAGCTTCAAGTTCATTAAAAATAAATATTTTAAAAGGAAGTAGTAATTTAAAAGTCATGTCATATTTATGTCTGGGTCTTGAACTTTCGACTTTAACAAATTATAATAAATGACTATAGTAACTTTTTTTTTATTAAAAAACTACAAAACCGAAACCAAAAGAAAACAAAAAAAATATTTAACAATCAAATAAAGCTAATTGAGTTATTTTTTCTATATAATTTCACTACCTTGTTTGCACATTCAAAACTAATATAAACTATCATTTTGTATTGTAACTTCCACTTTTCTTTTGAGAAGCATAATATTTTTGTTTTTTTTTTTTGTTGTTGTTTTCACTTTCGGTCGAATGCCCCTGGAGCAATATACAATAACATAAACATTATTATGGTTAAGCTATATAAGCACTCCTAAGCGTGGGATAATCTTTACACTTTAATCTGCAATATATTACTGGTTATTTACAATTACCCATAGAGTATTGCCTAATACCTCTTTTGGCACCTAGCCCCAACCCAATGGTTAATAATATTTGACAGATATAGCTGTGAGTATAATGTACAGAAGTTTTGTTTGCTCGTTAAGTACTCAACCTACAACCAACTATAAAGCATCTTTTTTTACGTAGTTTATCTTTGAAATTACAACAACAACAACAACAAGAAAACCTCTTCCGTAGTAAAGTAAGAGTTTTCACTTTTTGTGCACAAAAGATATTTGTGATGGAGTTATTTGGTAAGCAGGGGCGTTTTAAGTAGGTTAAATAATGGGTACAAAGTTAGAGCTTTTATCACATGCTAAGAAAAGGATTTAAGACTGCCTTATTAAGCTAACTTATTTAGAAATCTTACACGGAGAAAAAAGACCAACTAAAAACAAGTGGATTCCACAATAAATTAAGCGGAGTTCTGCATGTTTTTTTCAAAAGATTAATTCCGTCTCAAATTAAGCGGACAAATCTTCTCAATTTCTCGAATGTGCAACTTTAAAAGAAATCCACTTAATTTAAGCGGAAAATCATCTTATTTGCATGCTGAAGTATGATTTTAATTTTAAAATTTTTGTTTTTCGTCGGTTTTTAAAGATGAAAATTCACATAAAATTGATATGAAGTTCACCTTAAAATTAACAGATTGTAAGCGGATTCCACCTATTTTAAGCGGAAATCGTATTTTTTTTAAGAGGGTGTATCCGTGTATCAAAATTAATTAATGAATGAATGAATAATATGATATTGCCACAGAGAAATGTTGTAAAACATGTTATAATGATACGTGTTTATAACAATGACAAAATTTTCAACCTTATTTAAACCACGTCTGCGGAAGACTTCCTTTGCTTTGGCAATTTTTTGGAAAGGATTACACTGGTTAACAAAATTAAACTTTTTTTTTGTCGCCGAAACAAAAATATACTTTTCTGAAGGTTTTCGTTGTGCTGAACTCGAATCCGAAGTCAACAAAAATTCATCAACTACCGTTTTTGAAATATTACCGTTAGAAAATGCAGTACTTCGGACCTTATTAATTTATATAAGTAAAACTGTTTAAGCATATTTAGTAACGGTTTTTATAAGAACCATTTTCCACCTTTTTAAATCTGTTTAAATCTTTCCTATATCTTTTTTACTGCCCGAGATATCCTCAGTTGTTTGGTATTTTTATAAATTTAATAACGTCATTATCTCCTTTATGATATATGAAGCCAAACCCACTTACTTTATTTTAAGATATCTCGGGCAATACAAAAGATATTGAAAAGATTTAAACAGGTATCGAAAGATGTTCTTATAGAAACGGAAGAAGAAGAATAAGGTCCGAAAAACTCAAAAAAAAACGTTTTTTTTGCATTTTCTAAGGCTAGTATCTCAAAACGGAAGCTGATTTGTTGTTTCTGACTTCAGATTCGAGTTCAGCACACCGAAAACCTTGAGAAAAGTATATTTTTGTTTCGGCAACAAAACCCTTGCAAACCAGTGTTATGACTAGAAATATTTTAATGTGCGCCATCTATCCCCCGTTGAGTGGAATTTAGTATCCGCACCTGAGGTGTGATCTTCATGGATGAACTAAGGAAGTTATAGGAAGTCAATAATAAATTATTACCTTTGCTATTGAAGCTATTGAAATGTTTTCTTCACTTTATTATTTTTTGTAAAAAAAAATTAAACAGAATGATTTTATAACGTTACAGCAAATTAATGAAATATTTAATTTTAATGAAGATAAAAATGCAATTCACATGATGAATTAATGAAAAACATCTTATAATAATTTATCTACACTTGTTTATACGAGTACATCATGTCTCTCTCTCTCCGAGGTAAAAACTAGGTCGTTAATTTAATCTGTGAGTTTGGTCCGAGGCTGACTGCTCTATGATAGGAGATGATTTTAATGATGATGATGATGCCACACAAAGTTATTAGTTATTAAAAAAAAAAAATCATCTTCAAAAAGCGATTGTTTGACCTTATAATCGATATATTATACATAAAAATGCAATTGAAAATTGAAAGTGCATATATCTGCATCATGGAAAATATAGAATTCTATATTTATAGTTTGTAACCTGCAATAATGCTCCTCTTGAAATTAATTGCTTTAAAATTAGTTCTAGGTGAATTTATTGATGGCGGCGCGGCGTGTTTATACAAATTTGAATAATGAAGGTTATGATCTATTACTAATTCAATAGAAGATCGTAAATGTCTGATAACTCTTTGCTCATAAATAAATATTGTCAATTTTCAAGTTGCATTAATAACCATTAACATAGTCAATTTGTTTGTATGCTTTTAAAATTTTCATTTTTCATTCATGCAGAATTATTTTTTTTTTTTGAACACATGGCAAAAACTTTTTGTTTGTTTAACTCGTGTACTCAAAAAAACAAAAAAAAAATCTAGTTCCATCTTACCTTCGAACACAATCTTTGAGTGACAATGTGTAAATTAATCATGTTTGAAAGAAAGGCTGTACTAAGAATCCTCAAATATGGATCATGGATATCAAAAAGTATCGGTTTTCTAAAAAGCTAAGAAATGCAGTAGTAGAAACTCAGAGTATTCGAAGTGATGAAGGTGAACTGAAAAAAAAAAAAAAATGCATAAGAGTATTATTTCCAGCTGCATCTTCTAATTGGGTATCATTCATAAGCCAATGTAAAAATCTATTTGGATATAAAAGAAATTAAACAAGCTAATATTAAAAATAACAAAATCACCGACTCTAACTTCTAAAAGATAAGAACTTTATACGAAAATAACATCTAGCACTTTGAATCCATGTATAACGTATTACGAGATTAAATATATTCAGAGAAGCTTATTGAATGGAAAGGTGGCGTAAATTTTCAACCAGGCTATTTTATAGGATATCTAAGAGGACTACGCAATGTAGCAAAATATTTTGAATGGTGTTAAAATTTAACTGGAATTCGACTGACTGACTGAAAAAAAAAACACCCGGAAATTCAAATTAGAATTGCATTAGTATTTCGACATTTCGACTACAGAATTTTCATGAGATGCTACAAAGACCTCCAGAGATCCAGAGTTTTTTAAAACAACACTTTTTTAATGCTATATATAGTTTTGAGTGTATCTAGCTGCATAAATCTATTTTTGTATTAAAATAGATATACATATTAAGAGACCAAGTTTTTATGAAAAACTCATTTTTGAAAAAAAAAGTGGGTACGCCTCATATTGAAAGACTATTTGACCTTGAAAACATTCAAATTCGTTTGCTTCAAAAAACATACAATATCTTTTGAAAAAGACCCTTTTCTTATTTTGCACAAAAAGTTCGGCACATATCGTTTGTACTTTTCTTTGCCACGATTATTGCAGTTTTCTATTTTTACGCGAGGTAGCTATTATCAGTACGGTTTTTGAGGATGATGGCTAGGGAGATCATATCAATCAGCGGGAGCTTTTTTTAGAAAAAAAAGAAGTTGTCTGTAAAGCCGGTTTACGGACGATGATTTTACGTGATAACGTCGTCAGAAAATAGGTTGTGTGCTTTTGTTTAAAATGAGTCAATTGAAGCGTTTACTTTTTTCAAACAATCATAATTTACAAGAAAAAGCTAAAAAAAATACCTTTCTTATTTTCTCATTATATTAATTTTTTATTTTCAAAGCTTACAAAAAAAATTATGCATTTTAAAAGCCAAGTATTTCTTCTTAAGAATAAAACCATTTTTAAATTTTTAAATGCGCAAAAAGTATAAAAATAATTTATTGAAAACAATCATTTTCATCAAAAAAAGCAAAGAAAACATGAATTTTTATCTTCTCACGTCATAAATTACTTTTTTTTCCTAACAACTTATACAAAATTTTATACCATCTGAAAGCTTATTGTCTTAGCTCAAAATATATATCGTCGCTATGCTGCCAAAACGCACTAAGTCAAAAAACATAGTTTTGAGTAAATCGATTTTTAAGATTATTTCTCTTGTGAAAATTCAATGTTAACTGTTATTTGTCAGATAATCACTTTAAACACAAACTCAACATTTTGACATTAGTTTCCAAAAACTTTTTTGGTTTTTGAATAACAAAAATGATAATTATGTGAACAAAAGAAGAAAAAGCCATGACTTAGTGCCTTTTACCTGTAATGATTTGCAATTATTTGTTCGTAATGAATACTTTTCTGCCATATAAAGTTAAAGGAAACAACATTATAGCACAAAAGTAAAGACAAAATCTCAATTATACCTAGTTAAATCAGAAATTTTACAACGTAGAAGAATTAAAAACAAGTAACTATTAAAAGAAGGCTTTAAAAATGGAAGCAATTTAAAATAATCTCTTCCATCTAATACATCTAGTTCTGGAAGGAAATCTTTTGTCTAACATTTTGATGGTAATGATGAAAACCAAGAATGAAAAATTTCAGGAATAACACCTTTCTTACAAATGAGGCGTTCAGAATAATAAAGGGTGAATTCCACTTCTCTATACATAAGTCGGATTTTTAAAGGTCTTTAAAATTAAGGGTTTTGTTCTATATAAAATAATATACAAGAAAGAAATCTGTGAAACCTTTATTTCAAAAGTTCCTTTAGTTCTTGAGAAAAGGCTTTTCAAAGTTCAAAATAATGCACCCATTATTACTCTGAACACCTCATATATCAATCAGGTATTTCTCCTAGTTGTGCTAATTTAAGAGGTTCGGTGTACCCTGTACAGTCTTGGCCATTTTTTTACCGGCAGATAATTAGGAACAGTATTTCTCCCTCTTCGAAAATTCTTAAAAACGTTCAAGTTTCGAAAATTGTGGTCATATTCATATTAAGTCTGAAGTATTCCCGGTTTATTTTTTTCGTATCGAAAACATTTAATTTGAAGCCAGTTAAGAACGAGAATTCTAATTCATTTTTAAAAGGTTATTAAGATTCATATAGAAAATTCAAGTCGTCTTTACTCGCTGATAAACTTATAATTTGTATTAATCTATTTACATTTGACCGCTTTTTTCTTACATTTACCTCACAAGATACTTTGTAAGTCATTTTTCAAATTTAAAAATGCACTAAGTCTCATTAATGCTTTCTCTTGCTATAAACTGGTACTGATTTAATTTTTTTTGCGTTACAGGTAAAAAGCACTAAGTCAACTTAGTGCGTTGTGCCTGTATTAAAGTTATTTTTTCTGACTTCGTGCAAAAATATACCTCAAATAATTCATAAAGTACGCCAAATATTTCTTAGTGTGGTATTTTACTAGATCGATATCATCATTCTGAACCGTTTTGCATTTAAATCTAAAAATCCTTAAAATATGACTTAGTGCGTTTTGGCAGCATAGCGACGATATATTGATCAGGTCTATGAGACATCTACAAAAAGAGCTAGAATTTTTTGAACTCGATCAAATTTCATTAAAAAAAGCAAAAAAAAACATTTATTTTTATGTTCTCAGGCTATGGAATCAATTTTTTTGTTTGACAACCTATACAAAATATATACCATGTGAAAGCTATTATTTCACCTTTCATATGACGTATCAATCTCATTTCAAAGTTGCCTACAAGAGCAGTTAGAATTTTTTAAAGTCAACCATGTGGAATTTCCAGACTGAGATTACGGTACTTCCCACACTGGTGGCTGTTCATGATCAACAGAAATCCACTGGTGTTTTGAGGTTTTTCGCAAGTTTCTTGATTTAACATTGTGTAGCTTGTTGTTAGTCTACCGTTATGTGTGATATACCAAATGAAAGGTAATTGTATCAGGATGCTACATAAAAGTTTAATACAATTTCTATCAGCTCTTGGTCAAAAGTTATAACCTGTTGAATTCTAAAATTTTATTTTGCCTTTATCTCAAAATTGTGTTTTTAAGAAAATGATTGAAACTTCGCACACATATAGTCGTAGTCATGGTCTATCATTACTCCATATACTTTATTCCTGTATCTATTTAAGAAAAAAAAGATAAAAATAAAAAACGATGAAAATCGGTTAAAAAGGTCAAAAAACGTGTTTTTTAAAAACTTGTTAATTCCGTTATTCAGTAAAAACTCACTAAACGATTCAAAGTTTTTGCACATGTATACAAAAGGTCAAAACCTAGATGTTCTATAAGTTATAGCTTAGTTTCAAAATTTTTTAAGAATTTTTCCTTAAATGCAGTTATTCTTAAATTAATCTCATTTATCTACAGCAAAAAAAATCAATTCTCTACGACTTCGCGTTTAGATTTTAGCTCTAATTTCATCTTTCCGTTTTACCCCTGTTTACCCTATTAAATGACGGAATTTTAAAAAATCCTTCATTTGGATTAAGCTTTAGGTTATTATCTTTCAAATAAGCTATAGAAGATTTTTGTATCTGTAATAGTTTATTTTTAATTGAAATTTTTTGCCGCTCTGCGAAAGTGCGAGAGTGTAACGTTAGAAAATGGCGTCACCTTTTTGTGGTGGCTTCCATGGTTCATCGATTTATAAGACGTTATCACGTCAAAAAAAAAAAATAAAAGCAACATCCTAGTCTAGCTTAGTTTTTTTTGGTTTGGTGTAGGTATAGCTAGCTACTTCAGCTAATCCTTCTAGAGTGGTTAGTTTTAAGCTTTTATAAAAATAGGTAAAACAAAAGAAAAACACTTAAAAAATTTTTAATATTTAATTTAAATGTTTTTTTTTTAATAAAATGTTTAATTTATAACAATTTATTTAGTTTTTTGTAATTTTAAAACAAAAAAAACTTGGAGACTGAACACAAAAAATTATTTTAAACGTAAGGCTTCTAGTCGGGACAAATCGGGATAGCAAAAAAATACAAGAAATCGAAAATTAATAAAAATAAAAAGCAATAAAAAATAATAGAACATGCATTTGACTTCATTCCTTACATTTGATACAAAAGTATGAACCAATTTGGTAAAAAATACATTTTTTGAAAACTAAACTTAAAGAGAAAAATAACAAAGTCTTCACCCATAAAAAATACAAACTACTAACTATTTCTATTAAATTTAACGTTGCCTTTTGAAAGAGGAAGTTTTTAAAATTGTATGCGATTTGACAGTTTTATTTTTTTTTATTTTTAATGTGGACTTTAAATATAATTGAGAATCAATAAATTGAAGCTAAAAGCTTTTTATGTTTAAAATTTTAAAACATAACAGAAAAATAATGGACCAATAATTTTTTTTACACACGTGTAATAAAATAAAATGCACGACTGGGTCGCACGAACTTGCTCTTAGAGTTGAAGTTGCTTAAATTTTTAAGACTTTTTATATAGAAACTTGGGAAATGTAGGTACCTACATAAAAAAAAAAAAAAACAAAAATAAAATAAAATTCATTTTAAAAAAAAATAAAACAATATCTGAAATTAAATCGCCCCACAAAACAAGTATGCAGTTTTATTTGATAAAAAAGTTTAAAAATAAAACTGGTATGCCATTTTGTAGAAATAACTAATCAACATCTAAAAACAAAATTTCAAAAAAATTCAATGTCCCGTTTTCGAATATTTGATTTTTCAAAAAAAAATTTTCAAAATTTTTTTAAAAATCCAAAAATTATTTTTTTCAAAATTTTATTTTTGGCTTATATTAAAATTATATAAATGCTTTTGTATAAATTTCGTTGAAATACAATAAGTAGTTTTGCAGAAAACGATTTTCAAAAAAAAATTTTTTTCTTCAAAAGATAGACCTTGTTTAAAAACTAACATTTGAATTTTTTTAACAAAATCGTTGGAGCCGTTTTCGTGAAATTAAACTTTTCCGACTGACAGACTGACAGACTGACAGACTGACAGACTGACAGACTGACAGACTGACAGACTGACAGACTGACAGACTGACAGACTGACAGACTGACAGACTGACAGACTGACAGACTGACAGACTGACAGACTGACAGACTGACAGACTGACAGACTGACAGACTGACAGACTGACAGACTGACAGACTGACAGACTGACAGACTGACAGACTGACAGACTGACAGACTGACAGACTGACAGACTGACAGACTGACAGACTGACAGACTGACAGACTGACAGACTGACAGACTGACAGACTGACAGACTGACAGACTGACAGACTGACAGACTGACAGACTGACAGACTGACAGACTGACAGACTGACAGACTGACAGACTGACAGACTGACAGACTGACAGACTGACAGACTGACAGACTGACAGACTGACAGACTGACAGACTGACAGACTGACAGACTGACAGACTGACAGACTGACAGACTGACAGACTGACAGACTGACAGACTGACAGACTGACAGACTGACAGACTGACAGACTGACAGACTGACAGACTGACAGACTGACAGACTGACAGACTGACAGACTGACAGACTGACAGACTGACAGACTGACAGTCTTATTCATGTTGATCTGACACAAATATCTGAAGGCTTGGCGAGCTATTCCCTCAAGCTTCAGCAGTATAAGTGTTAGTAGGCATCTCTAATTCAGGGGCTTCGTCTTAGGCTTCATGTTAACATTCTTCATTTTGGCTTGTGAAACCTTTCTTCTTCGTCAGCAGACTTTTATTTGGCTTGTCTGAGTGATAAAGACAGAAATACAAGTACTCAGTTCCAGGTGGATATTTGTTGACGCAGAGCTACAGGTACTTTCTCATTGCAAGGGAAACCCAAGGTAACTTTTTATCAGGGTTTCTGACGAAATATTGGTCAAAAGATAATGTTATTTATATAATATTTATAGAAAAATAATTGCGTTTTTAATTTTTATTTGACTAAGTGCTGCGTTTTATTTGATGAATAGTTGAAAGAGGATAAGAAAGGATTGGCAATCGGAAACGTTTTGTTAACCCTAAACAAACATTTTTGGCTGATGAAACGCTTTTCTGAACAAGAATTTACTTCATTCACTTTTATCAGATAATCTAAAGAGAATTACGACGCTCATTGATTGATTAACAATTAAATATATTCCTCCTAATGTCATCCTTCATTTACTAATAAAATTGCTAGATTGGGTATTTTTTCTATGTCTTGTCTACCCAGCAGCAGCCTATTGTTATTTCTTCTCCTCCAGACTCTAAATATCTGCATGAAGAATAGAGTAATCTCAAAGTCAAAGTAGTTATTAAAAAATAATAATAATTCACGGTCATCGTACGGTGACGATGCAACTTATATCTTCAAACGATGAATTAACAAAAAAAAAATGAATAATAAAAAAAAAGAAGTGAAATCACGTTTTTTGTTTTTATCTAAAGATATCGCATAGTGTACGCCATCCATGGGTTTGAAGATTTAGAAACTCCACAATATGCTTGTAAGTACCAATAAGCATAGATACCGCTCTTCGAGGAGTATTATAGGTATATACAATGAGTTTTCAACTTTTACTTTCCTTCACACAGTAACTTCATGGGCAATAGTTAGATGTATATACAACTTTATACTTATTATTATAGGAGGATGGATAAATACC
The DNA here is from genome assembly GCF_945859705.1 of Episyrphus balteatus. Lineage (NCBI taxonomy): Eukaryota > Metazoa > Arthropoda > Insecta > Diptera > Syrphidae > Episyrphus > Episyrphus balteatus. Next base: position 23,439,333 of record NC_079134.1, on the reverse strand, counting down.
AGATACATTTTGAATTTGAATAAAAATGCATAAAATTTCAGCAAAAAAAAAAACGCAGGAGCGCAAAGTCATGAAAGTGACATCAAATCAAGCGAATCAAGTTTGGTGAATGTGACGGTTTTATTATTTTGTTTTTGCCTTTTGTGTTCATGAAATGTTCAAATTAGATGCGCGGCATGTAAAATTGAATTTGAATTCCTTATCACAGATCAGGGGTCTAAGGTTGGAAATGTTTAAGAGACAGAATTGCTTTGAACTTTTTTTGTTGAAGGTCATGCGGATAAACAACTTTCGGTTAATAGCAGGAAAATTTTTTTTTTTTTTTCTCTCTTTTTCTTACATGCTCAGGATAGAATACTTATTATTAAACTTATTTACAATTATTTGTTTCTGGTTAACTTGATGGAACTCTTTACATACGAATACGCCTTTTTAAAAAAAAATTAATAAGCGTTACTTAATTTTTCAAAGCAATATGGGTTTCAAAATTTTATCCGGTCAAACCTCTTTAATGGTAGATAATTAATCTCTTAGACAGGCCTATAAGAAACAACTCATGTGACCTCTCAATAAACTGCTGGTGGTAAGAAAAATTGAGGCTAAAATCACTCGACGATGCCAATACGGTAGTCTAACACCCGCCTCAATGGGTGGGTAGCATGTGCCAAATTATTCACCTTAAAGGTCACTGTAAAGATGAACGAACCATAGCGTATGTTTTGACTTAAACGTGTAATTTTATTAAAACGAAACTAATGATTGTGATGTTATGTAATTCAAGAAGTTTGTTGGTTTTATTAAATAATTGAATGTAAAAAGTTGATTTGGGTGTAAAAATATTACAAAATTATTACTTAAGTCTATTGTGAATGGTATCTAATAAATTTCACAGGATGAAAGACAGATTTTATCAGTGCGTAGGTGTTGTGGTCATGATTTTGTAATTACATTTAGAAAACAGTTGTTTAAAATTAGTTCTTGAATTTTGGTATAAATTCTGATATTTTAAAACTAAAAATCTTTGGAAAAAATGTATGATTGACGAGAGTTTGTAATAGTCACAATTTATAGTTTCGCCTAAAATATCATATTTTCTAAAAATCAAGTTTGCTACTCAGCTCTTTCGTTTTTAAATGTAGGTATCACATTTTGAAAACAAAAATCCAGTATAAATCCCTAACGTTATTTTATTCTTATACCTAAGCGAATGATTTCAACACACAAAAAAATTATCGACTTTATAACTGTTTATTTTGTGTCCATACAAAATTTCATCAACCTACCTACTTATTTTCAAAGAGTAATTGCTAATAATGTTCTGACGCTTGCTCTTTAAGTAAAAGACAATTCATTAAGAGTTCAATAACTTTTTACATGATGGTCGAGACAATTTGTTATTGATTTTATTCAATTGGGATTTAAAAAATACCTCGAAATCATGTATCATATTAATAAAAATGTTTCATTAGCTATATAATATGATATGCAACAAATCGATTGCAACACAGAAAAATTCTTGTATCTATACTTCTGGATAGAATACAAGGTGCCCCAATATCTCAAAATAACTCTTATATTGAGTACTACCAATGATGTTAAATTAATGCTTTTATGACAAAGTGCACGATTGAACTCTTTTTTAGTGCTAAGCCGCTCCACTAAAATGCAGGTACCTGTATAAAAAAAAAAACACAAAAAAACATGAAAATCGTATTTCAAAGGAATAAAACAATATCTGAGAAATCAAATTGAGCTCTATAACAAGTATGTAGTTTGATTTGTTATATTTAGATGCATTTTTATAAAAAAAAAATCAAAATCGATTGAGCCGGTTTTTAAAAAAAATTATTTTTTTTAAAATAATTTTTTGGAAAAAAAGTTTTGAAATAAAATTGGTATGCCATTTTGTAGAAATCACTAATAAACATCTAAAACCAAAATTTCAAAAAAAAATCAATGTCTCGTTTCCTCAACTTTTTGTTTGTACGAATGCATAACTTGTTATATCTTTGGCGTCGGGTACAAAGGTGTTAAGTCAGAAAATGTAGTTTTGAGGAAAATGAAAATTGTTTGTAAATCTGAATATTATTATTTTTAAAAAGTAATGATGCAGAAACATCATTCATAAGATCTATTTTAATATCCATATGCTGTTGACCAGAAAATGACCGTTTAAAAAAAAAAATTGTGTTGACTTAACACTTTAGAGCCATTTAGTCTTCAAAAATAAACTTGGTTCAAACGTGTTAAGTTAAGAAAAATCTTTGTTTACATTGATAACAAGGTTTAATTTATAAAAGAAAGTTGTAAATATTAATGTGATTAATTACCAAATGTGAAAATTCTTTTTGAAATAATATAATACTGTAGAAAAATCGCTTTTCGTTTTTTTTTTTTTTTTCTTCCTCTTGACTTAACGCTTTAGGATCAATTTTTTTGAATTAAAAATTAAAATTGAATGCAAAAACAAAGGAGTTTAGTCAACTTACGCCCTTAGTACCATACAATTTAAAAAAATTTTGACTTAAACCGTTTGTACCGAATCATTTCTAATGGAAAGAGATACGTTAGAGCTATGGCGATAGGACCAAACGAAAGAGAAAAAAAACTGACTGAAGTCTAATAAAAATCCGAAAATCGATTTTTTTGACTTAACTTCTTTGTACCCGGCATCAAAGATATAGTACCTATAATATTGCAAGTAAAAAGGATTACTGAAATATTTTAGATAAACAACAATTTTTAAAAATAATTACATTTCTGTAATTTAAAATTATAACAAAAAATAATTCGTATATTCAATGATAAATCAAGTTTGCTACTCAGCTCTTTCGTTTATTGAACCAATTTCTTTTTGTTTAGGAAAGTAAATTTAGAACAGCAAATTAAATGCACTATTTTTAGAAGTTAACTAATTTTCCGAATATAAAATATGAAATTAATTGAATTTAGCATAAAAAGGATTCTGTCAGCTCGAAGTAATAATACTTAATTCAATAATAAAGTCAAAACTTAAATTAAAAATTTCAGTAGGTAAATGCATTTATTTTCTCAAAAGTGATACTCGTAAAATTTTTGTATAAATAAATGTAACTTAAAAAAGGGGTTGGGGTCAAAATTCAGCCGGGGTCAAAATTCTTTTGTCAAAAATCTGCTTTCAAAATTCTGCTTTACAAAATTCGGATTTCAAAATTCTGTTTTTCAAAATTCTGCAAAAAATTAAAAAAGGGTTTGGAAAATGTTAAAAAGCGCGCGCTTTTTAACATTTTCCAAACCCTTTTTTAATTTTTTGCAAAATTCTGTAAAATCATCTTCTTGAAAAATTACCTGCTTATTTAATTACTTACCTAAATAATTTGTCATTCTTTGAATGCATATTAATTTTTGTTTTATAAATGAATAAATTTGAAAATATTAAGAAAAGGTTTTTAATACCTACTAAACATTTCCGAAAATAATTTAAAATTTTTTAATTTGTCAAATAAAGATGAATATTCAAAAATTTTAATAAGAAAAGGAATATGTTGTATCAAACAACATCGGTTCCAATAAGTTATAGATTTTATTTGAAAGAAAGTCAGTCTATGCATTTTAAAAAATATTTGCGACACTTAAACAAAAAAAAATTAGGAAAGTACCAATGTTGAATTACATTGATGAGGTGTATTTTTCTTTAGTCAGCGCATATGCTATAAAAAAAAAACAGAATTGGCAGAATTTTTTTGTTCAAGTATAACGCTGGCAGAATTTTGAAAAGCAGAATAGAAAAAAAGCAGAATTTTGAAAAACAGAATTTTCGTTAAAAAAGCAGAATTTTAAAAAGCAGAATTTTGAAGCCAGAATTTGACCCAATCCCTAAAAAAAGTTAAAACTTTCTTTAAAGCATTTGAGATCAAAACGACTTCTTGTGGTAGAAGTTACATTTCCATTAAAGCTATTTATACACTTTGAACTTATCCGTTGTCTTTTATTTGCGATATCTATACGAATTGCCCTACTCATAAAGTTCGTATAACCATTTCCTTCTCTAAGTGATGCATTTAAAACATCTCGAAATTTTCAACTCAACAACGATATCATTTTGTTCCACCAACAAGTAATTTTAGTTGTAATTAAGTTTTGCTTTAAAGTTGAAAAATAAAAAGTAGAAATTGTTGATTCAATAAGTCTTACTTATATTACAATAGTTCTAAAAAAAATTAGATAAACAACTAATAAGTTCTTTTAACATGAGATTCAATTTATGTGTTGGTAATTTATTTTCTGAGATAAGATTTAAAATCCTTTGATAAAGGGTTGAGATTGTAAAGTTTGATATAATGAAGATAAATTGAGAGATTATTTAAAATATTATTGGTTATTAGATATTACTAATTTATTGTTTTAGTTCCACGTGAGAGATTATTTCAATACAAAAATATATTCAGTGAACTTTAAACTATTCTATTCATTATTTCTTTGTCTTTCAGAACCCTTATATCTACAGCAGATGTTGAACATTATTATTTTATTGTACAAGTATTACATAAAATAAACCCTCTTATTAATAAACATCATTCTCTTCATTAATATCTACAACATTATGAACTATGATGCTTCATTAATTATAGCTTACATACAATGCATTTTTTTTTTTTTACTTCTAATATATTCTTTTCTACGTCAAAGAAGTCCTCTATTCTTTCTTCACGAAACTCATAAAAATGCATAAAATAAAAATAAAAAAAATAATAATAATAATCATTACCTCAGGTGTTGACTTCTATTGCACAAAACAAAAAAAAAAAAAAAACTCCCATAAAAAATAATAAAATAATATAACAACATAACGTTAAATTAATAATAATATACAAATAAATTATTACCAAGAAAAAAAAAGGATGTCGCATGTCATCAACATGTTTCTACATCATAAAAAAAAAAAACTATCTCACCTCATTTATGATATGAAATCAACTACACGATCTCCAATTCCATCGCGTGACAAAGTTAATTTTCATTAATAACTTATCTTATATTTTTTTAAAGAAATAAATCAATCTTATCCCCAGAGGTGCTTAATTGTTTAAAAAAAAAAATTACCTTTCCCAATTCAACACAACCAAATCATAATGAACCGCATTATATAACTCAACAAACCCACCCGCCTTAGGTCTACCCCAATATTATCATTATCATCCCAGAATGCACATTTCGACAATACACTTTCAATCCAAAAGATACATCAAACATATTCAGCTAAGGTACTCTTTTATGGTTCCGAAGTTCCGAGGTTCCAACAAAAATATCATGTATGATGTCGGAGTATGAAAGTTTGATCACGACTTACAAAGATGTTCCAATATGAATCTTCTCAAGCAACAAACTAACAAACAAATGCAGACTTTAATGGTTTTGGGGACAGCTATAAACCCAGACTTGCTAGCCGCAGCGATCAGTTTGTCAAAGATCATCGTTCTGTTTGGGATTACCTGTCTCTTTGAATCTCTTGGATATATTAAACTCTTGCTAATCAAAAGGATAAACAAAAGTCGTATAATCGTGAAGTGTCTCTTGAGTTTTGTGCTCTAGTTTTTTTTTGTTGGATTGTGTCTTTTTATTTGTTCTCAGAAAAAAAAAGCGAAAGGTAGGAATTTTGTTATAAAAAAAAACAAATATTTAAACTTTAAGTCCCAAAAAAACCAAAAAAACCTTTAAATTCCTAAAAAAAAAAACGTGACCGGATTAATATTTCTTTTTCTGTTACACTTTGCCATTTGTAAACAGAAAAGATACTACAAAAAAAAATATGTGATCAAGAATTGTCTCTACTTAAAAGTGCTTTAAAATGAGGCTCATGATGAGAGTCCAAGTATGCCAACGCCATAACACCTCGTCGACAATAGTGTCACTCTTTACTTGGCACAAAACAAGTACACAGAGCCCATCTCTGGTACCCGTCTTCATCGTCGTAGTACAGCACGATTAAGATACGTTGACTTTCTTTCGTGGAATACCAAGTTGCCCAAGGTGGGTTGAATAGTTTCAAGACTGCCACAAGACACGGGACGGGACACAACGACGACTCGCATTGAATGGATAATGGAACGACCGACGGACGACGACGAGAGATGACAAGTGATCTTTTTTGTGGGGGGCTCTGCTTCCTTGGTTCGGAATTGCAAGATTTCTAATCGTCTCCAACTTCTTTCATCGTCTTCTTCTACTCTACGTATATATATAGAGTCTGTTTTTGATACCACAGGTGGCTCTATAGAGTAGTATAGACTCTTTAACATTTTGGTGTGGTTGTTGTCATCCTTTGCGGTTTTTGACCCGGATTCTGTGCAAACAAGTAGTTTGTGTATATGTTTTTTTGCAATTCAATCCATTTGTGGTAATTTTGAAACTTCCCCCCCCCCCCCCCCCCCCCTAAGTAAGTTGGTCTTGTCATGATCCAACCAACAAATCAACTACTCATAAGTCCGGCGTAAAGATAATGATGGTTGAAGTCCGATAGTAAAATCAAACGACCTAGTCAATGCATCATTATCTGGATGCCTTGAATGGAATGTGCAACATACAAACAACAATCTAATAGAGCAAGTGTTTCGCTTGGACATGTGTCTTTTTTAATCGGCAGCGGCGGTAACTCCTTCTGTTTAACTTTTTTTTTTAACGATCTTCAAGACAAAAAAAGATACAAAAAATTGTAAATAAACACAAAAGATTGTAATTGTGGCCTGAGGATGTGCGATCGTGATGATGATGGTTGAATATAGATGAATGGTTTTGTTGCTGCTGCGGTTATAGGTTGAGACTTTTTTTTTTTGTATTGTGCTTGAAGGCTCTCCTTGTCAATCCACTCTCTCAAAATTGATAGTGAAAACTTTTCCTCCTTGGGGCATATATATGAATATAATAAGATTCATTTTATATTTGCGTGTGGTGCAACTTGCTTGGCAGGCTTTTTTGCCGCCGATACGATATGACACGACACGACGATAAAAAACGATTTCAGTTTGTTTGGCAGATGAAAAATAATAAGAATTTCGCGCTGTATCCGAAAAATTATAATGCGAAAACTTGTTAACTGGAATAAAAATTGTAATAAAAAAAAAAATAAAAACAATTTTTGTATACAAGGAAAAACCTTTATGGAATTATATTTTAGTATGTTTTTTTTTTTATTTTTATTTTTATTTTATAACAACACAGACGTGTAAAGTGAAATCGATATTTTTAATTGGTGATTGGTGATTTTTTATGTTTATTTGTTTTGTTTGTTACCAGTTCCTTTAGGTGTGATGCTACTGTATATGGAAAGTATTTACGAGTATAGTGTTGTTTTGGGTTTTTTGTAAGATTGCAGGATTTTTTATTTTGTTTTGTAAAGTGAAAGATGGATTTTTCTTGTAAGTTGTTTTGTTTTTTTTTTTTATGAGAGATTTGCGTTAATTGTTGGATTTTAATTGAACTTGTTTTATGATGTTGTTGTTTTCGAAGATGAAAATTGCCGGAGAAAGGAAGTTATTATTTTGAGCTATTATGTGAAGGTGGTAGAAAGTGAATTTATTTTGACGGATTAAGACGTCTTTTAAAGTTTTATTGTAATTGGTTAATATTAAATTTGAAAATTAAGTATTCAGTATGGACTAGAAATATAAAAAGATTCCTTGAATAATTATTCTTTTGTTAAAATAAGTTTGTAAGAAATTGTTTCTTTGTAAACATTTCTGCATTCACGATAATTCGATCTTTTTTATTTAAAACAAGACAGAATACTTATTTTAGCAAGATATTTCAATTAAAAACTGGAAAAAAAAAACTGACCTTGAGTGGTTTCAACCTTGGAGATAAAACTGAAAATATATGTACCTATATAATTTTCAGTCGATAAGGAAGTAGTCGATAGTATGGAAATATTGGGACAACAATTAAGCGATCAATTCCACAAATTTGAAGCTATATCATTTAGTCCTGACATGGTAACTTTTTTATTGCCAAGTTTATAGGGTGAACGCTTACAAACTGCACATCATCTAATGAGGTTATAACATAAAATCTGGAATGGTTTTTGAGATTGAGTTAATCTATCTTTTAAACGAATTCTTTGATTTTCCATGATTAAAGTCAGTTATTATTTTGTTTAAGCTGCAAAACCAAAAGAATATTCTTTTAGAAAGAAGATAACTTAAGTACTTACTGAACAGTCTACCTCCCACTGTGACTTGTAAACTAGTAACGAATTTAATTTATGGTTTTTTTTGAGAATAAAAAACCTTTCGTTTCCTATTTATTGTTTCTCTATTATGCTTTTGTCTGCAGCTCTAGGGAAAAGTTCCAAAAATCTGCCTTATCGTCCACGAAGCAGACCGTAATATTTCTTTTCTTATTATGTCAGCACGTTAATTTTATCTACGGTGGAGTAATCTCTTTAAAAACCATTCTGGATTTCACTATGAACATTGTTTTCCTGGATCCATAACTATAACCTTTTGCAGAGGATTTTGGTGAGGATCTTAATTGATGTTTTCAATACTGAAGTACATTTGAAGTTCGCTGGGTTATTGGATTAAGAAAAGAAGAGCTTTATTGAAGTACACAAGAACTGAGCCAGAAACAAGCAAATAGTTGAGCTCTGCTGTTATCAAACGAGCTCTGTTCTGTACAACTAAATTTGAAAAACTCCATTAGACCTCATCACTTCAGGAGCTTTTTCCTATTTTGACACCATAATCTCTTGAGACTTAGGAATGAACAAAAGGGTTATTAAGGTATAAATTGAATCGATTGAATCAATGGTTCCATTATTGGAATCATTGAAAATAATAGAGTGCAATAACCCGAGGTAACCGAACGTTTACTTATAAAACAATGCAATATTCAACTTTAAAAGAGTAAACAACACTAAAAAATATATTTCAATAAATACCTTTAAAATTTACAATATTTGATAAACTTAATTTTAGTATAGTTTGGATAATTGCCATTTACCAGATTTTCTTTGAGTGACTTCCTTGATATAATATCGACCATTTGCATTCCACAACAATTTATATTCTTTTTTTTTTCATATTGTAACTCATATTGGGTACCTTGTTGTGACTTTAAACTAATCAAAGAATTTTTTTGAGCCTCCAGCTCCTAATATGAATGCTTATATATTTTTTCCATAAGAAATAATTTCATCTCTCCCGAAACTACTTCCTTTATTCAGATTTACTTTTTCTAATATTTAACTTGATATTTAAGTTGTTTCGTTTGAAATTTGGTGGCAAATTTCGTGTGTACCACGTCAAATATGTACGTTCGTCTTGTAATGCATTCTTTCTAAAGTACCTACAATCGAAACAATTACAACATTAGATCTTTCGCTCCCATTTCCATATGCTGATAGGCGACCGCATTAGTCAAAACTATGAATGGACAATGTCCATTGTCCATTGGACATACTTGTAACAGTGATATGAATCGGTTATTTGTCACCCAAAGAATCAGCTTCCAGCTTAAGTTTTGTGACAACACAAAACTTCCACTAAACCAAAGTTGCAATCGGATAAGGTGTTTTGTGATAGTTGATAGTTGACAGCTGTCAGATGGGATTACCAAGCTTTTGTATCAGCTGGAGGGTCTCTTTGCCAAAACCATAAGGCCCAAATAAACATATAACAACAAAAATCTGAATAAATCGGCAGAAATGCACAGGACCCCAATGGTTGATTGCTGATTTTTTTTTTTTCAAAAATCAAAGCTCATTAAAATTAATCAGATCGATGTCGACAAACCATAATACTTTTGTTTTTTTTTAATCTGAAAACTAAACGCTCCTTCAGAAGTGACTGTAATTATTTAGTTCAATCCCTTCAAAAGCTGTTTTTCAATATTAAAAAAAAAAATTAAGAGCCTGAAATGAAAAATACCAATTTTGGCAGTTATCATGTTTATGCAAAGCCCCACATATATGTACATTGTACAACTAATCATAATTCAAAACCTTGTTAAAAATAAATAATGCATTTCTATTTTAAAGCCACAAGAAAAGTGCTACTCGTAATATTCAATTATTTTCAGTGGTCAATTAAACTTTTTAGTTAAACCAATTAACAACATTATCAGAGAGTATATCAATTTTGTTCAGTTTTCTCTTTCTTTCTAGAGTAAACGTCATTCAAAATAATTGCTGTGTGTTGTGAAGTGTATAACCCAAACATTAAATTCTATCCCATTATCATTATCATACCACCATCGCATACTCTCTTATACGCTACGCAGAAATTTTATAGTCAGTGTCGTCTGGTCTCGTCTGTCTAGTTCATTGCTATGTCCATTTCATAGTCCATTGCAACATGCTCTATTTATAATATGAATTTTCCTTCCATCAACTGGCCAACTCCCAATTTGGAATTATATCTGCAATTTTCTCCACTCCTTATCTGTGAGTGTGTAACATTGAAAACCGACTTTGGACGTGCGCGCAACTTTTCCATCCGGATTGTATTTACTAATTTTTTTTTTTTTTAATTTTAAACTAAGTCGCTGCTTCAGAGCTGTCGGTCTTCGTTTTTGCCTTCTTTTGTTAGGTAGTTTATAGTAAGTTACTCGGGTGGTGACTGTGAATGGCAGTTAAAATTGCTGTCGAAGGTGTGTCAGTCATTTACTAATAATTAGGTGAGAAATCCGTTTCTTCTTAGTTTTTTTTTTATATCTGTGGTTGGTCTTGGTATGGACATCAAGTACGAGTACGAACTAATACCAGTCGACATCGTCGTTGTGGTGTAGTATGGTTTAATTGCTGTTGAAGAGAGTTCCACCAAAAGGTTTGTGACAATAAGAAGATGGTTGTGACAAAAAAAATAGAAGATACTTCCTTTGAAATGCGCTAGTTACATTTTTAATTGCAGCATGGAAGTAAAACTACTCTTGCAACATTTCCTCTTTGTTAAAGTTTGTAGTTTTTATTTCTGGGCTACTCGGGCGTATGAGTGTTATTTTTCTTGTTTCTTTCATTAGTTCTAGTGAGTGATTCTAGGTTCGTGTAATAATGTTCTTGTTGGTAAACGATTAAGTGAATGTCATCAAACATCTTCTTTTTTTTGTTTTTTGTTCTGTGAAATAAAAAATGTACCGTAATATGAAATTATTGCAAAAGTAAGCGAATGCTTAATAATCATACGATCATTAACTTAAAGTCATTAAGTCTTGTTTAGTTGAGACTTTTGCAATTTTTTTTTACAATGTAAATGCCCCTATAAAATCTTATGATTTGGTTATTAAAGTTTAATTGAAAAAGGAAAAACATGAACAATTTCTGTGTCAAAATGGTATAATGTATGTTTTATGGAGGAGGCTAATGGCGGTAACTATCGGTGACCTCGTTAAAATTAGATTGTTTTCTTTTGCAATGTTAACTTACTACTTTATGTTGTTGATTATGTTTGTAATGTTTTTAGAAGTAATAAATCATTTCATGGCATAATTTATACAAGTTTATTTTTTGACTGCAATGGGTTAATGAAAGTTCTCTTTTTCGGTAGGAAGCAAAACAAAAGTAAAAACATATTTTGTTGTTTTTCTGTAGTTTCATAATATAGGAAACATTGAAAAATGAAGAGCAAATAGTAGCAACTGATAACACTATGGTCTGCAATATTTATCTTTTTTTTTCTACTTCAAATAATTTTTTTTTTAATTTATGAAAGATTCGACTTTCTTGAATCTAAATCTGGTTTCAGAAAAATTATAGCACGTACCATTTTTTTAAAAATGATTTTTGAAAAATATGAGTAGTTTGTAGAAAATAACCCTTTTAGATTCGGTTGACCTAGTACAAAAATAAAACTATTATTCGTATTGAGCTCAAATTTGTAAGACTTATTTTTCATAACATGATCTATCATATGACACCATATATGTATTTAATAAATGAAGTTTACACACATTTTAAGATACTAATTGACAAAAACAGCAAAAATATTGAAATCCTGCAGTTTTTAGTAAATCCCACATGAACAAAAACATCTTAATTGAGGGAAATGTAAAATCTCAACGCCCGTTATATTATGAATCGTTTATTTCAGAAACAGCATAAGTCCACTTTTTCCAAAAAATGTTTTTTTGGAAATTTCTCATTTATGTATATAATCCAGTCAAATAAGGGTTTAACCTCGGAATGAATGTTAGTAGAAATTTTTTTTGCTCAATATCTTCCTTTTGCCATTCTATAACATATCTCAAAAGTCTAGAAAAATCTCATGTCCGCTTGTCGCGATTTCAAGGTCAAATCGCGAAATGGAGATTTTCAAAACTAGCAAAAATAGGGTATGGTATTATATACACATATGATACATGATTTCAAGGTATTTTTTAATGCTTATTCCAAAAAATCTAAAATCAAGACAATCTGACGTCTCTGGAAAAAGTTATACCTGTTTTTCATCTGTCAACTCATATTATTATAACAGTTGCAAACTTACTGCCGAAAAACCCTTAAAAGTTATGGTAGATGAACCAAATTTAGCATGAAGATTTTAGAATTCATCATTATTAAAAATCAAAACAATCCATTACAAAAAATATATATACCTACGAAATAATGGTATTTTTTGTTGGAGCGGCAAATTTTGGGATATGCACTAAAGAAGATACTTGTTCATCTTAGGAAAAAGTGCTAATAGGCTAATTTTTTCATTTTAATCTTTGTTTGGATATTCTTTAACTACCCTCAAAAATCTAAAAAAATCTCATGTCCGCAAGTCCTAATTTTCTTGGTTTGAAAATAAGGTGCAGATTTTAAAAAATTAATAAGAAAAGTTTAAATTTTTATATGTATACCAACATAAGCGACATGATTTAAAGGTATTTTTTAACACTTATTCCAACAAAACTCACAAACAAGTCAACCTGACCATCCTTGAAAAGTAATGCACCTTATTCATGTTGATCTGACACAAATATCTGAAGTGTAGTTTTTCAATTTTTTAAAATCTGCAACTTATCTTCAAACCAAGAAAATTAGGACTTGCGGACATGAGATTTTTTTAGATTTTTGAGGGTAGTTAAAGAATATCCAAACAAAGATTAAAATGAAAAAATTAGCCTATTAGCACTTATTCCTAAGATGAACAAGAATCTTCTTTAGTGCATATCCTAAAATTTGCCCCTCCATCAAAAAATACCATTATTTCGTAGGTATATATATTTTTCGTAATGGATTGTTTTGATTTTTAATAATGATGGATTCTAAAATCTTCATGCAAAATTTGGTTCATCTATCATAACTTTTAAGGGTTTTTCGGCAGTAAGTTTGCAACTGTTATAATAATATGAGTTGACAGAGGAAAAACAGGTATAACTTTTTCCAGAGAAGTCAGATTGTCTTTATTTTATATTTTTTGGAATCAGCATTAAAAAATGCCTTGAAATCATGTATCATATGTGTATATAATACCATAGCCTATTTTTGCTAATTTTGAAAATCTTCATTTCGCGATTTGACCTTGCAATCGCGAAAAGCGGACATGAGATTTTTCTAGACTTTTGAGATATGTTATAGAATGGCAAAAGGAAGATATTGAGCAAAAAAAATTTCTACTAACATTCATTCCGAGATTTACCCCTTTTTTCTCCTTATTTTACTGTATTAATAGTTATTCATCTTCTGAAAAAAAATTAAGTATGTCAGACCCCCCAAAATACGAAAACTGAACGAAAAGGGTTCAAAATATATGGAAAATTTTCACCCGGTGACAACATTTTTGACTGTTAAATACATGACTTTTTACCAGTTTTAAATTATTTTGGCAGCAATCTTGACACGCACCCCCTTTTGTTATACATATATCTATAAAAAGGTAAAGAATTACTCTATCTATATCTATTAAATTCATTAAAATTGTACTCAGGATTCAAAAGTTATAGCCAGATTTCTGGTGGTGGCAGCATTTTTAAATCTTGAATAATATGACATTTTACCAGTTTTAATTTTTTTTTTGGCAAACATCATGACACGCAAGCCTTTAAGTTATACATCTATAAAAAGGTAAAGATTTACTCTATCTACTGCTATTTGATTTGTTAAAATCGAAAGTAGGGTTCAAAAACTATAGCTAAATAAAAACAAAAGTTTTACCACAAAAATTTCGTTTATTTCAGAAACGACATAAGTCCACCGACTTTAAAGGCTTAAAAACCCGCAAAGACCTAAAAAAAAGTTTAAATTTTAAAGGTTTCTAAATGCATCTTAGGCTAGATTATAACTCGGCATACTCTAAATTTGAAGTGTTGTGGAATTTTAAGTAAAAAACAGTTTTTTGTTGCTCCTGAAAAGTTTATGCTCATGGACTTATGTCGTTTCTGAAATAAACGATTCTTTAAAAAGTCAAATATGTAAAGAAAACTATAATAAAATACATTAAAACTAATTTATATGTATTTTGTAATTTTATACACTATTTTTTAATTTAGAAATATCTTTTTTGTGATAAACCATTCGATAACTACCTTCTAAAGCTTCAGATTTGTTTCTCCTAGGAAAAAAGGTATACTTTTCTTACGGTTTTTGATTTACTGAGTTCGAAACCGAAGTCAAAAAAATTCTAGCACGTCAGGAGAATCACAAAATTAAGTTTTTGTTTAGAAAATCTCAAAAAATGTAATATATCTCAGAAAACGGGAACTGATCGAAATTTTTTAAACTCGGATTCAAAATCAGCATACTAAAATCTATTAGAAAAATATACTTTTATTCTTGGGAGAAAGAAATATGAATTTTTAATGATCAGTTTCTTTATGGTAAGATATGCCAAACCTACTTAACTTACTTAAATTTAAATATCACAGATACGAAAAGAGATATTGAGAAGATTGAAACTGAATTTTAAAGAAAAAAAATAAGTACGTAGAAAAAGTTTACATTACTTCAAAATATTGCTTCGAAAACAGCAAAAAAAAATGGGTTTTTAGAGATTTTCTAACGGGAATATCTAAAAAACTTGAGCTTATTTTGACTTCCGATTCGAAATCAGCACATATAAATCCTTTAAAAAAGTATAGTTTTATTTAAAAGAGGATTTCGTTAGAGACCAGTGTAATCTTGGTTAAAAATATCAATTATGGATAAGAATTTAGGCTGCTTACCATTTTACATACTTATTAATTTATAATACAAGAACTGTATAAATGAATTTCGTATATCCTCTTTGAGTCTTCAAGTTGTTACAGTTTTTTTGTATGCCATGATGAATAAATCATGTTTAATTCTGGCCTAGATCTAATGTTTCCAAAATTGTTTATGAGAATAAACTTTAATTTTTTTTCTTTGGATTCGTAAAAATATACATATGTATATTGGACTGGTGTTTGTAGATTTTTGAAAAGTACCTACTTAAATTTAATTTCAAATCATGAACTGGGCCACATGTAAGCTACTATGAGAATGATAAATAACATACATAGCTATTTACATACGAATTCTGTACCAAAAAAAAAGGCAACATCAATATCCCCAAAAGAATAGTGAAGAAAAAAAAAAATACTCAAAATTGACGTATATTGAAAATTTTCATATATGTAAGAAGAAGAAGATAGATAAAGTAATAATTATAAAATTAAAGACATATTACTTTTTTTGAACGAAAACAATTTTTTTACTTAACATATTAATTTTTCGGGCATAATAAATAAAAGACTTTTATAGCAATAAACTAAAAAGCTTTAGTCAACTCAAAATGTTCTGCCTGTTTATGGTATTCACCATTTTAAATGTAGGTTTGTTTGTTTGTTTTGTATACAAAATCATTGTATGTCGAGATTACTTTCATGTGACAAATTTGTGATTTTTGATATAAGACATAAAGAAATGTAAAGAATAAAAAGTTATGACAGGATTCACGTAACACTCAAAATCAATTAAAGGTGACTTAATATAACTTACGTTTTCAGTCGAGCAGAACCTACCTGCAATAGAAGAGTTTTAGATTTTCGCTATATTTCCTAGTGATACATATGAATGTTGTAACTGATAAATGATAACACCAAAGGACTAGTTTTAGGAGGTTTATTCAAAGAGTCATTATCTCATTATGCAAAAAATGTAATTATTGAAAGATGATCCTACCTTTTGGTGAATAGTTTTTTTTTTTTTTTTAATCATTCTTTCATTTTTGAATGCCATTTCAAACTCAATTTCAAATGAGCTTGAGATTTTTTATAGCTTTAATAAAATAAAATTTTCAAAAAATAAATATTTGGTTAAAAAAGAGAAATTGAACATAAATTTTCCGAAAACATTGAGCCTTTTTTGAATGTTTGGTTTAAGAAGTTAAATAGAAATTCTACAAAATGGCAAGGCAGTTTTTTTTTAATTTTGTTTCCATATGAATTTCGTTTCAAAAAGAAATATTTTTCTTTTATAAAATCGAGTAATAACACAGTCAAATAAGGTGAAAAAAGGGGTAAATCTCGGAATGAATGCTAATAGAAATTTTTTTTGCTCAAAACCTTCGTTTTGGAATTCTATAACTTACCTCAAAAGTCTAGAAAAATCTCATGTCCGTAAGTCGCTATTTTCAAGGTCAAAGCGCGATAAGGAGATTTTCAAATTAGCAACAATGGACAATGGTATTATATGCACATATAATATAATACATGATTTGAAGGTATTTTTTAATGCTGATCCTAAAAAAATTAAAACCAAGGCAATCTGACGTCTCTCAAAAAGTTATACCTGTTTTTCATCTGTCAACCCATATTATTATAACAGTTGCAAACTTACTTCCGAAAAACCCTTAAAAGTTATGGTAGAGGAACCAAATTTTGCATGAAGGTCTTCATATCCATCATCATTAAGAATCAAAACAATGCAATGAAAAAAACATATATATATCTATGAAAAATGATATTTTTTGAGAAAGGGGGAAATTTTAGAATATGCATTAAAAAACATCCTCGTACAGCCTGGGAATTGGTGCTAATAGGCCATTTTTTTTGTTTCTATCTTTGTTTGGATATTTATCATATATTTAATGTAAACAACAGCACCAATTGAAAAAAAAAGAAACGAAAATTATCAAAATTCAAAACACTTTGTATTTTTTTTTTTTTTTTTTCAAACACTTTTTTAAGCTATTTTATTTATTTCTTCATAAAATATTTATAAAATAAAGCACTTAACGATTAAAACGCAATAAATAAAAATAAAAAAAACGAAACATAGCCACATCGCCATGTTTGTACATTGTTTTGTTCATCAAAAAATGTAAACACAAATAAAAAAAAAATAAAGAACTGAAAAATATTAAAACTGTTTAGTTTTTGAAAGACTTTAATTATTTTTTTGTTCATAAAATATTAAGTTATTTTGAGTATCACACCACTAAAACGCAATTAATAAATAAAAAATAAGAAAAAAAAGGCCACACCGCCATGTTTTTATTTTGTTTTGTTTATGTTGTACAAGAAAAACAGAGAAAGCCCTACCTTTGACAGATTTCAGATTTCTGTCCGAAGAAATTTTTTGGGCAGAAATTCGCAAGAAGGGAAAATTTTTTCTCTCTCGCGGTCATCTTTTTTGTGAAAATGCACAATTTCAGAGTACCCAAACAGGAATTGGGTTAAAAATGTTGAAAAAAGTAGAAATATTTCTGTTTTAGGCAGTACCCAAACAGACCTTATATGTTTAATCCAACTACAGGCTTTTTTGATGGTCGCTTCCAACTCTGTTTGTTGAAGTAGCTAAATATTATTTATTTGGAAAGTTTTGATCACATCCTGGTTGGTTCTTATCATTTGCATTTTTTCTTTAGTCAAATCTTCTTAAAATGGTTAAAGAGGCTATTTTTTTATTCGGGAATATCGGCACTTTTAAAATCTGCCTATCCTCAGCTCAGTTTCAAATAAAAACTGTGATTGAGGACTTTCCAAAGTTTCTGATTTATGACCTTGCTCCAATTAGTGTATCAATCTGAAAAGAATCACAGTTTAAGGAAATAGATGGTTAACATCAATTTGCAAGCTTATTTCCAAAAAGCTTTACTAACAATCTTGTATTCATGCACCCATTGCCAATTGGTTTTCCTTTTATTTAAATAAGTTAATAAATGTACGTAAAAAAAAGAACTGCTTTGTATAAATTAATCTTTTTAAAAAATATTTGTCTAACCTTGGCCTGATTTTGCATGTTTATTTTTTTTTTAACAACTTTTAATGCGGAAAATCAAATTTGGACATATAATTATGAAGAAAATGAATGATTAAATTTTTTTATTAAATATTTATCTAGTTCAGGCAATTCAACTTTACTTCAAGGTTTAGCACTATACCTTGCCAAAAAATAATTTAAATTAAAAAAAAAAGCTAATCATCATCCAATGGTTTCAATTAAAAATCTTTTCCAAGGTTTTACAGTGACTGATAGTGTTGTAACTATCAAATTGAACACTTTGCGGATTACGTATATACTCCAAAACTCTTTATCTCAAGTTATCAAATAGTTTCAATCCAAATTATTCAATTACAAGAATTCACGCAAAGTTTTTTTCATAATAAATAAAATGACTAATCATTTCTTGTCCAAAAAAAATCCGTATGCGTGACATGCAAACAAATTTATGTTGATTGTCAAATTTCATACAAGTGCCCTCCAAAAAAATAGTGACACTCATAAGATACGAGTATCGCGACCGCGAGTGCTCCCATCAAGAAGCTCACACTTCTTTAACATAGCACGAGACATCACGGACACTATAGCTTGACACACTCTTCGTCGGATTTAAGTTGAATATCCATCCATTAGCTGATGTAATATCAACCAAAAAAAAAAATTTATTGTATAACAGAAAAAATAAGGTTAAGCATGAAGCATAATTGCTTGCCCCATTCATCTATGTCAAGCATAGTTAGATACACGATGGAGCGCATTATATGCACTACCATGACCTACGTGAACAAATTCAAGTTGGATCAAAGCTGATGATTTACCTGCAAGCAATTTCATTTTGGCACACGCTTAACTCTGGCAATTATTTGAGGATAGTTTGTTTTTGTTTGCTGGCGCCACAAATCTGTTTTGTCAGAAAACTGACAGCTTAATTGTGTAACTTATAAGCTGCGATACTTTACACACTCGCAGGTAATTACTTACTTAACTTCTCAAAAATCGTCGAATGTTTTAGATACATTTTTATACTGCAGCAACTTATCAGTGCGGTGATGATGCACTGACTAAAGGATGCACTAATGCGATTTCTTTGGTGCACAATGATGTGGAAATGACTTGGAAAAGAAAAAAAGAGTGGTTTACTGATGCACTGTGTTAAGTTATTGTAAAGTGAAAGGAAACGACATGTTGCTGCTGCAGCACCGTGAGATACATTTTGTAGCTATATTGCATAATAGTTAATCACGATGAGCAGGACGCCGAATGCCAACGGCACCAATCGAGTTAATTTCCAGAATCAGTTTGCAATTTGTTGCACAGTCACGTAATACCTACTTGCTTGCTTTGGATAAACTCTATGGGGAAATGATGAGAAACCTTTTATTTTTTTTTATTTATAAGCCGGTAGTTCGACCAAAAATAATTACAACAAACAAAAAGGAGACCCATAAGTTAGTATGTGGCATTGCCACCTGCAACAAAAAAGAGTTTCCGCCAACAAGTAGTTACACGGAATAAATACCTTCCTCCAACGATATGGCACTCAGTTAAATAATTATACCTACATTGAAAATGTCTGTTTCTTTTAATTCTTCACGCACTGTGGTGCTTATAAATGGTGGGTTTAAAGTTAAGAGATTTTTTGATGACAAACTACCGGCATTCAATTTTAAATTATTGTCTGGGTAATGAGGATGAGGGTGTTCGTATCTAAACAAAAACTTTCTCCATTAATAATGCATAAAACTCTTTTTAGTAGTGAGCTGTTAATTTTGATCTTTTTGATCTTTTTCCCGTCATTTTTTTTCGCGCTTATGCGGTACCCACCATTGTATATATATTTCTATAGCACTATCATGAAGTCGAATATAGTAGGTATTATTCAATATAAGTTCAAGTGACCTCAACTCCAAAAATTTATAAAGCGTTTCGCCCAGGTACGCTTTATAAATTTTTGGATTATTCAATCACTCCACTTAAAATAAAAATAATTTTAATAATTTTTTATTATTTTTGTTATTTTTTTCTTCGTTAGAATATAGTATTAGTTCATGTCACCACTTTTTTGAGGTGGCGCTCAATGTGTTTTTTTTTATACAAATTCTGCTTTTTCAAGTCACCACTAGAGTTCCTAAGATCGTTTCACTTCATGATAGTACTATGGAAATATATATACAATGGTACCCACTACCTTCTAGAACATCCACCCATACATCAAGTGCTCGTTGCAGGGATATCGGGTCTTCACTTATGATGGCTCCATCGTCAGCAAAGAATAACTGATGCACTTTTGGATCCGTCACTTTGCCTTCAAGCAGGTAATCAAGAACGGTAATAAAGAGAAGAGGACTCAAGACGCTTCCCTGGTGTACACCTACTGTGATTTCGAATTCTTCGGTGACTCCAGCTGCACATCTTACTTTAGTAACTGCTCCATCATACATGTCCATAACTATCCGCACATAGGTTTACGGAACTCCTCGTTGTCTTAGGGCCACCCATATCAGATCTCGTGGTTGTCGATCGAATGCTTTTTCAAAATCAACCAATACCATGCAAATCCTCCAAGGAATCTCGATGTTTTTCCATAATGATTCTAATACTCTGGATTGCATCTGTGGTTGATTTACCTGCAACAAACCCGCACTGGTCATCAGATAGCCTTATTATTTTTCGCAGTCGGCTACCCAAGACTCGCTCAACGATCTTCATGGTGTGTGACATCAGCTTAATCGAACGATAATTATCACAGCTTCGAGAATCACCCTTCCCTTTGTATATTGCAAGAAGGTAACTTTGGCTCCATTGATTAGGCATTCGATCACCTCGTATAAGCTTGGAAACAAGAACCATGATCCATCTAGACCCGATGTCTCCCATCCTTTTCCAAAACTCTGAGGGTATTTCGTCTGGCCCAACAGCTTTTCTCTTTTTGAAGTATTTTACAGCCTCACTAACTTCTTCGACTGTGACATCGGATACTTCGCTTAACCCTTTCGAACCCAAGGTATGAAAATCAATATTAAAAAATGTTTTTTCAGTGTCATCGTGTCGAAAACATCACAACTAAGAAATATGAATAGCAAAAAGTTATTTTCCAAAATAATAAATAGCAAAACTAATGTGTTACTTTCATTTTACATGTAAGAAACATGCACTGCCTATAACCAACAAAAAATATCGGACAACTGAGAAAATAACTTTTTATGAAATTATAATGTATGCTACTTCTTCTAAGCCAAAAAACCAAACACTTTCTGCATTAGCATTTTTTTAATCTTTTTTTCAAAATTATGACCATATATAAAAAAGATTTTTTTGCAAAAAAAAAAACAAAAAATGTGAATTATAGTCCCTTTTTCGATAAAAAAATTAAAGGTATGATATTTGACTAACTTTTTGTAATAATCCAGTAACAAGGCATTATTATCTTTCAAATAAGCCATCGAAACCTAAAAAATTATTTAATTTAATATTTTTTACGAATTTTTAAAAATATGTTACATGAGAGTAACGCTGGGTCCGAAAGGGTTAAGTTAGGTGAAGCTATTGGAAAGTGTAGCCTTGGAAATTGTTCATTTAGAAGTTCGTCACAATACTGTCGCCACCTGTGGAGGATTTCGTCGTTTTCCACAAGTAGGTGGCCTTGAGCATTGTTAATTAATTTGGGCGAACAGATCTCCTGAGCATTTCTTCTTCTTTGAGCGGCTATTTTGAAAATGGTTGCGCCCTTATTCACGTTTTGTCGTAGCTCTTGAACAGCACCAGCAGTCGGGGTAGAAATTTCATCTAGCTCCCGATATAGGTCTTCCGTATTCTTGGCTTGAAGTTGGGCACATATCTACTTCGCTTCTTTCCTGCAGTTTCTGTATTCCACTTCCACTGGATCCTAAATTAACTTGATTTACCATAAAATACCGGCACACATTTTACATCTCATTCTTTTAGTACCAATTAACTGTTTCTCTAAATCAATTATAAATAAACTTTCTAAAATCCCAAAACTAGCACTGAAAATGTTTAAAGTCAATTCAATAGAGCGCTGAGTTTTGACATACATTCCATTTTACTGTCTGTCTTGTCATCCTTATACTTGAACAATATGAAAAACAATTTCTTTTAAACTACTCCACAGTGTCCCTCACAAAAATTAAAAGCAAAAACAAATTTACCGGTGAATTAATAATCTAAATATTTACCCTTTATTGATCACTGGCAAACTACGTTGCTATGATGTCGAATTTTTTAAGGGGAGTTAGAAATTATGTAATTTAAAATTAAAAGGTACCTCCCACTTTGTCAGGTCGGTAAGTTTCTAAGTTGTTAGGCTTTATATTTTGTAAATATTTATACGTGATCCGTTTGGGAAAATTTGACACCCTCCACTCGGTAAAGTTTTCAAACATTGTTACTGCTTTTAACATCTACAAACACAAGCTCTTTTATAAGAGTTTTGTGAACCAATATTACAAAAGTTAAATAAAAGTTTGGTAGAAATGTTTTTGATTCACGCTACATCACTTTTAATGAGCCAAATATTGATAATTTCAATTGCCATATCAGAGTCGATTTCGGTTACTCCAAAAGAAGTCAAGGCATCAAGGCCTTATCTACTTGCAATAATGATGAGTAAATATTTGAGTAGTTTCAATTTTAAAAAATTCATTACAATTATTTGTCTTGCAACACACCGACAACATGACGACATTTTAAACATTAAAAAAAAGCTTGACGAATTCATCAAAAAGTTTCCCACAGCTATTTACTTCGTCTAGTACACATATGAGTATGGTGGTGGTGATGTAACTTTCTGTTTCCAGATAGATAAAACCTTTCATCGATGTTTTGATTTGTGTTTTGTCTAAAACCAAACATAATAATAATAATGCTTTCTGCTTGATCGATTTTTATTACGAAAAGATTCTACAATTGAGATTAAAAGAGCTACTTGTTGTAGCTATACTCGTCATAGTCAAAGCTACTATTTTTTTTGTTTTGTTTTGTATTCTTTTCTTACCTCGTTTAGTTGATGATGATGTGTTTTTTGTTGCTATTCCATTGTCTATAGAAGTTGTTATCTGTTGCAAACAATTTGAATGCGAACATTATACGATACCCAATGGGGTAATTACGCGAGTACATGGCAGAACACTTGTTGCAATATCATTTGTTTGCAGTTTTATTATGATATGCGGGCAGCGCCTCTTTGCTATACGACATTGAATGTAATTTTCTTCATTTTCTCTTTTTTGTGTAAACATTTTTTTTTTTTTGTAAGTTCTTTACATTAGTTTAATAATATTCATTGATGTTTTCCACACCTAGGTGCAAATCGTTGTTTTATATCTCCATAAAAATATACTTTTAGGGCAAGTACCTACTCGAATGTACTTGCACGCTATACATGGTGTTTATGACTTGTTTGCGATGTAAGATTGATGGATAAATTAAAATTAATTATTTGGAACGATTGTCAGGAGACTATTGTGGAATTTGTAGAATGTCTTTTTTTATCAAGATTTACATGGAAAAGGAACAATTAAAAAAGGACGTTTGAAAACATATTTTTTTAATGTTGCTTGATCAATTTTTAACACATTTAATTTTAGCAGGAAAGAGGAAACAATTATTTTTGTATTTGTAAATACATATTTTCTAATTATTTAAGTTTTACAAAAGTTGAAATAAATTTGCTTTGGAAAACTTCTATACAAGGCTTTCTAATTGCATACATAATATGTTCCGAAAATGTGACCTAAAACTATTTCTTAACTTTCATAAATAGTTAACTACATGAAAAATCCTTAAAGTCTGGACGAACAATTCGATAACCTTTCAAGTATAATGCATAATACGTCTACACATTTCATCCAGTCTTTGACTTGTGCAGCATTTATTCATTGCTTTCGCTAAGTCCGGTCCCACCAAGGTGCGAATTTTCTCTGTATTGAAGGAATCTTTTGGATTAAAAAGAAACTTTGGATGTAAGATTTCGAACGGTCTGTTACTATACATCATTTTAGGATCTTACAAAGAATTGCCAACGAATGAAATACTTTTTAATCTGATTAAATTTTTCTATGGAACAAAAAAGTTACGTATACACCATAGTGACCCACGAATCGTATAATTTGTTATAATCGGTTGAAGAGGAAAGTACCACTCTTCGCCAATGACACTTTGAAAAAAGTAATGTAACTTTATAAGCAGAATATGTTTACTTGCGGCAATCAAGTTTTGAAAATTTGTTTATTAGACAAAATTAGTTCTTTATACTTAATGCTTAAAAGAAAAGTAATATTTAATAGTATACAATTTTTAAAAAATAACAGTTTAAACCAAATAATTTTTTTCAAAATATGTTTCAAAATATGCGGGGGTACATTTGACACCGGGGCACTTTTGACTTTGCGTTTTTCGGTATGATAGTGCCCTTTATAAAGAATAGTTTGGATGAAGAAAGAAGCTTAGTTTGATTTAAAGAAACTTTGTGAAATTTCGCAGCCTTTCGTTAATGAAGAAAGAAGCTTAGTTTGATTTAAAGAAACTTTGTGAAATTTCGCAGCCTTTCGTTAATGAAGAAAGAAGCTTAGTTTGATTTAAAGACACTTTGTGAAATTTCGCAGTCTTTCGTTAATTTTTCGCGGAGTACCACGTGTTTTCTGTATTTCTGATCTAATTTTTGACCACAGGTATGTAAGCGATTTCTGAACCTATTAAAAGAGTTTTTTTAATAGTGAATCAATATTTTGATAGCACTATGCTTAAAGTTTAGTAAACTAAAACGAATATATTAAATAAATTATTAAAAAATAAACCGACATCGATTAATTTTGATTAAGATTTAAATGGAGGGATTTTTTGAAATATTTTATGGTTTTTTGTTTTTTCTTCTTCTTTTTAGAAAATGAATTTTTTGATTTATTTTTTTCGTTATATTGTTAAGTAGATTGTTTAAAAAAAAACATTTTTTTTTCTAATCAAACAATAGACGAGCAAGATCCGCTGATAATTTTAATGTGGGGTTTAATACACAATGTGGGGTTTAATCCATCATTGTCCAATGTACCCCTTTTAAAGTTAAATGTACCCCGGTTCCGGGGCGCTTTTGACAAAATGACTTTTTTTTAGAAAACATTATTTTTTAAATGTTGAAATGTTGTAAAACAAAAAAATTCCTGTTAGTATAATTTTGAATAGTCAATAAATCAAATACAAAATATTGGAATAAATTTACAATTTTCGAAGATACAGATGCTATAGAATTTTCAAGTCGGTAAAAACTTGATCTTATTTTCACAACGTACTTATTCTTAATGCCAACTTCTATCACTGTACTGTAGTTTTTGGTTGTACGCAATGTGAGAAATGAAGAAGCTATTTCACTACACGGTTAAAAATTCTTTCGTAGTTTTTAATACAGTCTTTGGAATTAGGCCATTTTCAATACTAACAAAATTAGTTTTTTATATTTCGATTTTATATTATTACACAGTTTTTTAATAAGTTTTGTATTAATTTTGAATTTTTGTATTTAAAACCTTATTTTGAATATAAAAACATAAAAATGTAATCAAATTTAATTGAATATAAGAAATTTTAATTAAAAACTAATTCTTAGAGACCTAAATTATAACTTTATCTTGTTTAGAATTGAAATTAAATTCTTGTCTTCTTTTGTTTTAATAGAAGATATTGGCCCCTATTACGGTTGTCAAATTAAAATTTTGCTAGAAATATTTTGAACAACTTTTGGCCTCATGAACATATTATAGGCTTCAAGTCTGTTTTTGAAAAAAAAAAAAAAAAAATAGTTTTTCAAATCTCAAATTAACAAAGACTGAAAAATTTGGTATTTGTTGCCATTTTTTGAACTTTTAAAAATTTTTAGTTTTCGCCACAAATTTACTTGAACATAAATTTAAACTGCTGCGCCTGAAGTCCGATTTTTATAAATCTTGAAAATGACAAATTTTATTGATTTTCATGAACATGAACTATGTATAAATTGTGAGAAGTCATTACTGAAATGAATTTTTTAAAGTTCTTTTATTTTCTTGGTATATTTTTTTTTATTATTATTTATTTTAATAGTGAAGTTAAAAATAGGTCATTGAGACTTTTTGAGTCTTTTTGCATAATATACATATATCAATATCCCTAACCTACACCAAACCTCAAATCTATTCTTTCTTTCGAAACATCATTACTTTATTCATTAGCGCCAAACCCTTACAAAATCAATCGACTCATTGATTTTAACCTTAAAACGAGTAGGTTGCTATGAACATTATTGTTAGTAACTCTTCATAAGCACTTGTTGTCGCAGTAAAGTTGACAATACCCCGGCCCTCTTTTTTAAACCTAATATTTGCTTATACAAAAAACACAAACACATACGTACTCAAATAAATCATTAGATCTACCTCACCGAACTTATCGTTCTATACACACGTGTATACAAAATATCTACAAACAAATATTATTTCAAAAACAATTGTTGCCGCCAAACCGACTAGCCTAAAATCCCATAGAACTTTGTCAATAACTAATCAAAAATCGTCATGGCTGACCGGAAATGGGTTAGGTGGGGTCATTCATTAGTTAAACAAATTTAATTTCCAACACAAACTTTTCAACAAATCAACTCAAAACAGTCATCATTTTTTTTATTTAGTCATTTCAGAAAATGTCGGTGCTACGGACAATGGTGTTGCTGGCGATCGGTGCAACGGTGGCTTTAGCCCAACGTCGACTCGCTCTACCTGATCCTCGAAGCTGTGCTAATCGTAAGGATTTCATTTTAAAGTTTCTGTCAATCTTTTTATACAATTTCTATGTTTTTAGGAGTACGTCATGCAACATATCGTGATGCTCGAGGCGTTGCACATTCCTACTTCTTCAGTTGGGAACATGCACCAACTAGAAGTCTCGAGGTAGATTGGCTGGATGCACGAAACATTTGCCGTCGCCATTGTATGGATGCTGTATCCTTGGAAACCCCTCAAGAGAATGAATTCATCAAGCAACGCATTGCTCGTGGCAATGTCCGATACATTTGGACCTCAGGACGCAAGTGTAATTTCGCTGGCTGTGATCGTCCCGATTTGCAACCTCCAAATGAAAACGGATGGTTCTGGTCTGGTTCTGGAGCAAAGATTGGTCCAACAAGTCAAAGAAACACTGGTGACTGGTCCCAAACGGGAGGATACAATCAACCTCAACCAGATAACCGAGAAGCTGCCCAAGGTAACGATGAGTCGTGCTTGTCAATTTTGAATAATTTCTACAATGACGGACTCAAGTGGCACGATGTTGCTTGTCATCATTTGAAGCCATTTGTCTGTGAAGATTCCGAGGAGCTGTTGAACTTTGTTCGTTCACGCAATCCAGGAGTTCGTCTTTAAATTTAATGTTTGAAAGTTAAAGTTCGGCTTGAGAAGAGAAGAGTTAATTTATTTTTATGTCAAACACCTGTGTGCATATTTTTTTAAAACGTTGTGCAACTTCATACATATAAAATAAAATATGGGTGCAGTATTGTGCGAAAGTATATAGATTGGGTGGATGAATCGCGAGGCAATTTATATTATATATAAATTTGTAATTTTTTTTTTTTCGTTTTTGTTTTTGTCATTTTAAATTAAACAATAAAAATTTTGTAAGAAAAATCAGATTTTATTTCTAAGAATTTATAAAAAAAAAAAAAAACTAAAATTACCAGTATTTATGAATATTTATAAAAACAAAAATTGATTATCTTTTAATGGAAATTTTTTTTTTTTTGTTAAGTTCAAAAGTTTAATTCTTTTCTCACAATATTTTATCTTTATTCTTTTATTTTTATGTAATAAATAGATTTATGAAATTAAAGATTGTTTTCTATTTTTGATTTTTTAATAAACTTTTTCAGATTTAATATAAAAGCTTACTGGGGTGTATGCGTAACATTTTCTCTATAGAAATTATAATCCCTTTGTTGGCTTTCAAACTACATTATGTACAAATCCTCTTATTCGAAATTTTGAACACATACGCGCATGTGACCAATTAAGGTTTTATAAAACAAACTTAATGCAGAAAATTTTTTTATGTAAAAATGTTTCTATTTACAATAACATTTTTTTAAGCATCTTTTTTTTGTCCAGTAAAATTTTGTTTTTTTACCCAACAAAATTTGTATTTCCAATGAAATTTTTATTTCTATGATGTGTTGTATGAGAACAAAATGAGAACTGTTCATTTATGGTTCAGAAATATTTTTTTAAATGTTGCCAAAAGCTTTTTAAAGAAGGTATTATACCTACTAAATAAATAGAGTCAATTCTAGACGTAATAAGTTCAATTTTCTTGGAAATAAGGATAAGTCTTTTATTGGCTTTTTTTAATTTGTAAAATAATTATTATATACATAAAAAATGCTCAAATTGCAAGAATTTTCTATTTGAATGCAAAAAAGTTTTGCATCGATAAGGGAAGTACGTCCAATATGACATACCATAAGCTTTTTCGTCAATAAAATAATACCTGTGGTGTATAACACAATCTTTGCATTTTTTATTCATTCTTTATAATATTAGGAACATTTTGTAGTACTTTTTGTATTAAAAAAATAAAAAATTTAAATAGATTAAAACTATGAAAAAAAAGTATCGAAATTCATTTTGTCCATATCGTATGGACAAAATGCCATAGGTCATATGGACAAAACGACATATGACATTTTATATGCAAAAATACAAAAATTAGTTGGCAAGTGTAGATTTTCAAAGGAAAGCTTACTTGTATAGGACTTAAAAAATTTGTTGGTGTCCAAAAACATTCGGGACACCGAGTGTTTTTGATCTTGCAAACCCGCCCATTTTGTTTTCATTAGCAGCTTCAATGGCCCCCGCATCGCCTGAACCATGATTGGCGGTCGGAAGTTCGCTTTGGACGTATTTCCCCTACCTATTTCGAGTCTAAAGTAATCATCGTTTAAAGTTTTTGGTTTATAGCTTTTTGTATGAAAATGAGAGGAGTTTAGAAAAAAGATCTAAAGCTAATTTCTAAACTAATGGCACTAAATGTATGGCAATAACTCCAAAATTTAAGTTGTTTTTTTATACCTTTATTCAATGCAAAAAATAAAAATTTTCGATAATCATTTCGAATATCATTCTTAAAAAAATGTGAAGACAAATTATTCTTTTTCAGAACAAAATTAAACAAAACTTCTTAAACGGTTTCGATCTCCAATTTAGCTTCTTATTAAGAATATTAAGAATATTTTTTTTTATTGTTGTTTTTTTTTATATGGGTTTTTATAGATAAAATAAATTTTTTTTGAAAAATTTGGTATTAATCGTCAAACTGAAATAAAATTTCAGAAACATTCATCAACCCGTTTTTAAAAAATAAACTAAAAAAAAAAAAAAATTTAATATTACAATACTCAAACGCTTTTGTATAAAAATTTTCCTTGAAATCGGTTCAGTTATTTAGGAAAAATTTTTAAATCAAGAAAACGGTTCTATAAAATGTACGGTAATTAACAGTGCAGCAAACATTTTTTTTATTACGAAATTAGGATCATTTTTGCCAAAACCTACAGATTTGTTTTTATTCAAAATAGTTGGACACGTTTTCGAGAAAAACAAGCTTTTTTATATTGATCATATGATAACACTGGTCAACAAGGTTTTTGCCACAAAAACCAAAATATACTTTTCTAATAATTTTTGGGGTGCTGAATCCGAATCTGAAGACAGAAAAGTTTGATTGGCCTTCGTTTTTGAAATATTACCGTTAAAAAATGTCAAAAAACGTAATTTTGGCTGTTTTCGAGGTTATGTTTTTATGTGGAGTAATTCATTATGAATAAATTTGTAACGTTGCCTATAAGAGCTAGTTTTATTCTTCCAAAAAATGTTTAAATCTTTCCGATATCTCTTTTATTGCCCGATATATTTAAAATTTAAGTAGCGGTCTTTGAATCAGAAACAACACTGGCCAACCAAATTAAACTTTTTTTTGCCACACGAATCAAAATATACTTTTCTAAAGGTTTTTGGGTTGCTGAACTCGAATCCACAATCAGAAAAATTCTATTAGCCTTCGTTCTTGAAATATTACCGTTATAAAATGTAAAAAAAGAGTTTTTTTTTTTTATAACGGTTATATTTCAAGAACGGTGGCTAATAGAATTTTTCCGATTGCGGAATTGAGTTCAGCAACTCGAAAACTTTCAGAAAAGTATATTTTGGTTCTTGTGGCAAAAATTCTGTGACCAGTAACTTATACTATAGATTAAGTTTAGTTTCTCTTTGGATTATTAAATGAAACTTAAGATATCTCGAGCAATAAAAGAGATATCGGGAAAATTTAAACAGTTTTTGAAAGAAGAATATATGTTGTTATAATAACCGTTACAAATTTGTTTATAATGAATTACCCCACATAAAAACAGAATCTCGAAAACAGCCAAAATGACGTTTTTTGGCATTTTATAACGGAAATATTTAAAAAACGGAGGCCAATCAAATTTTTCCGACTTCAGATTCGGAATCAGCACCCCAAAAACTACTAGAAAAGTATATTTTGGTTCTTGTGGCAAAAAAAAAGTTAAATTTTGTTGACTAGTGTAATTGCCGGTTATATTATTTTTCTACTCTCTTAACCCTTTCGGCCCCAGCGTTACTCTCATGTAACATTTTTTTAAAAATTCGTAAAAAATATTAAATTAAACAATTTTTTAGGTTACGATGGCTTAATTGAAAGATAATAATGCCTAGTTACTGGATTATTACAAAAATTTAGTCAAATATCATACCTTTAATTTTTTTTTATCGAGAAAGGGACTGAAATTCACATTTTTTTTTTTGCAAAAAAAAGTTTTTTTTATATATGGTCATAATTTTGAAAAAAAGATATAAAAAATGTTAATGCAGAAAGTGTTTTGTTTTTTTGCTTAGAAGAAGTAGCATACATTATAGTTTCATAAAAAGTTATTATCTCAGTTCTCCGACTTTTTTTGGTGGTCATAGGCAGTGCATGTTGCCATGTTGCTTACATGTAACATGAGAAAAACACATTAGTTTTGCTATTTATTATTTTGGAAAATAACTTTTTGCTATTCATATTTCTTAGTTGTGATGTTTTTGACCCTATAATACCGAAAAAAAATTTTTTAATATTAATTTTCATAGCTTGGGTTCGAAAGGGTTAAAACACAAAATAATAATAAAGGTAAAGATGAAAATATTAAACTTGGCAAAAAGTCTTCTTTTGGAATGAGAGTGAAGGATCATTATAATTAATTATATATTTTTTTAGATTGATCCTAATTAATTAATTACTTTTTCGTTGGTGTTGACTATAAAAGGAAAGCCAGCATCTAGATACTATATTACTTGATAGATAAAATAAATTAAACGAAAACAAAAATTCTTTCTGCTATTGTGAAGAGAAAAATTATATGCCTGCACAATATTTAGTAAAAAATAAAGTGTTAAGGGCAATTCCATTATCGCGAGAGCAATATTTATTCTCATTCGAAGTTTATTTACAAACAAAATACGTACAAAAATATTTTAATTAAACTTTAACTTGAAAGGTTACATTTAAACCTGTTTATTTTTGATTTAGCTACAAAATTTATAATTTTGAACCTGTAAATATTACCAGCCATTACATTTGCAGTTTGTACCGACTCTTTTGCATTAAAGCCTTCCCAAGCTCAATAAAACAAATGTTTCTGTTAAATTTCGCTTCATTTTTACTCGTTTTTATTAAAACCCGTTATTTTACTTGTTTTTATTACAAAAAAGTAACAAATATTGAAATTTAGAAATTATGCCGAAGGTCGTCTATAGGCGGAATGGCCCTTAACTAAAGTTTAAAGTCTTATATCATTGACCTGTGAAAGCATTTTTCCTTTAAACATTTTAAGTTATGAAAAATTTTTTTTTTTTTTTTTTTTTTTTTTTTTTTTTTTCGCAGGTGGCCATGGCACAGAGGAATGAGTAGATGACTTCAGAGCCAGACATCGTGGGTTCGAACCCAACGGTCGACTCAGAAGTTTTTTCTAAATCGCCAGCTTAACTGAAGCCACCTGTGCGATAACATGAGACAATTGTCAACGATGTCTCCCCCTCTGTGCCACGTAGTTATGTGTTATATGTGTTTCTGTTGTTCTTTCTTTCTTTGTCTTTCTCTTTGTTGTATTAATGTCTTGTGCTGTATCAGCAAAATGGACTAAGTTTCCGAAGCTGTAGTGTGTGTCTAGTCCGTAGATTTATCTTCGGATTAGATTAATATGTAATGTAATGTAATGTTTTTTTTTACATCCATAATTAATTAAAGTTCAAATTTTTAATTACAAAACCTGATGCCTCATATTTTTTCTAAGTTTTAAGGCCCTTTATCTTTACGATTCAATTAAAAGAACCCCATATTATAAGCTTTTTTAAACGAATCATGTGGGTCCTTTTAAAACTTTTTTGTTTGATATTAAAACTCTTAAAACGATAACCAACGAATTGCGTTATGTGAAATGAAAACAATAATTTTATTTTATTTTTAAAAAACATTTATTATTATCATCATCTAATAAATCCGTATATAAAGTTGATTTCATCCATTGTCATTTTTCTTTCCTATTTTTTTTTTTGCTATTATTTAATCCACATCTATAATAATTATTATTCATATTTCGATATCGATACCTTGTTTTTAATTTGTTTAATTGTATTATTTTTTGTATTCTTTATAAATATTCGAATAATAATAATACGCAAATAAATTATTATTTTCTTTTTCTTCGAAACCAAAAGTTATAAAATAAACAACATGAATAGCTTTTTAAAAGACACTAATATAATTAATATTTTAAATATTATATTTTTGTTTATTTTTGTATTGGAATTACATTAAATTTGATAAGCAACTCTTTTTTTTAATTTATTATTTTCTTTAATTTTGTACGTATATTCATAATAATAAATATTATTACGTTTTATAAAAAGTAATGTATTTAAAAATAGACAAAAAAAACTTATTCAAAATTTCTTTGAGAAGTAAAAAATACAAGAAAAAATACATTTATATTCATAGCCTTATATTAGGTATATTTAATAAAACAAAAAAGAAAAAATATACATTCGAGAAGATAGATAAAGAAAGAAAAAAAACTTAAATTAAAAAATATAGTAAAACAAGACAAAATAATGTACAATAAACATATCTACATTTAAAATAATATATATTCTTAAATGACTAGGAAAAGGGTACAAAATGTATTTTATATATAAATTATATTTTAGGAAGCATAAAAATAAAAAATAATAATATTTATAAAAGAAATATAGAATTTCATTAGTTTTTTTTTTTGTATTTTTTTAATCAAATGGACCACAGATAGGATATTTTTGTTTAAACACATCTCTCAGATGTGCATGCGCGCATAATAATAACAAATTAATAAAAAAAAACAAATATTACAAAATCAGACAGAAAAACCATCATCATCTCAGCTAATTACTAACTTTATGTTTTAAACATTTTTTTTTTGTGTTTTTTTCTTTATTTTATATTTTTTGTTCATATCAAAAAGTCTACACGATATCTACATAAATATTTATTATACGATTTTTATCATAATAATTATAAACAAAAAAGGAAGAAAAATACAATGTTAAAAATACAAAAACAACAAAAATATAGAATTAAATTGAAAAATTATTTGTTTTTTTTTTTAATTTTTTTTAAATATGTATACAATTTACTGTTACCTACTATATTGATTATTTCTTTGCTCCCAATCCATATTTCTATAAATTTAATTTAATCTACGATATAAATTAACACATTTACGATATTTGAGGATAATTTTTGTTCGGGATAAACATTTATTTTTTTTTTTATTTTTGTGCGTTGACTTAGTTTTTTTATTTGTATTTATTTTTTTGGAACTGGCAGAGGGTTGTTGGATGTAGTTTAGTATTAAGTGTCCACGTAGAGTGGCACACAAACTATTTTATATCAAACGTTGAAAACCCAAAACCTATAAGAACATAAAACAATCATCAATCATGCAACACAAATAGTTTATGATTTTTCTTCAAAGACAAAACATATTTTTGAAAATAACATTCCATTATTACATTTTTCTAAAAACAAAACACAGTGGGAAGGTGGGATGGAAGCTAAAAGACTGATACTACGGGATGGGGTTAGTTTATTGTTAGGGTGTTTGTGCTATTTTTTACTTTTTTTTTATTTAATGTGTTGTCAAAAATTAATTATTAATCTCTTGGGTTAATCTACTATCTTTTTAATCGCTTAATAGCTTGATTAGTTTGTTTTTATTTGTTTTTTTGTCTAAGCTGTACTTGAATTATTTGCAGCGCCACTGATTGCATTGAATAAAGCCATGCTGTTGCGATGCTGCGTGCTATTACAACTCTCGTCCAGCGGAGTAAAAGGCTCATCGAGTAGCTCACTTAATGCGGTGCAGAGTTTCTGATAGTTGTCCTTTAATGCGGAATGATATTCAATTTGATCGCTGCAAATCATGCGAGCGTTTAATTGGAGGGCTGTATTACAAACGCTTATAAAGTCCCTACAAAAAATTATATCTTATAAGTTTATTACTCAATTCGGCTAATTTTAAAAATTTTACCTAAAAACATCTTTTAAATCTTCAACTCGATCAATTTGGAAATTATCTGAAATTTTTGGATCCAAAAATGCCGAAGCATAAGCCAATGGACCAGCATTGACTGTGACTGCAACACTGCCTTGCAGGCGCAGTTGGAGTTTCTTAACATCGGCTGGTGGAAGAATGACTTCTTCCAATTCGGAAACTTTAGTTTGCATTTCATCGATGGCAACTTCGATTGGACTTAGTTCGATTATTTGACGGTCTTTGATGGGAATTCTTTTCAGAACATATGGAAATGAATATGTAGCTGAAAGAAATTAAATCATTTTTGAATAAATTAATGAAAACAAAATATTTAAATTAAATTTTCTTACTTGTAACGATAGTTTTTCTTTTCCATTGATCTTCAACATTACCACGAGCACCACCAGTTTTTGTAAATGGTGTTTCATACATAAATGTATCAACATCGTGATTTTGTTCAAAATCATTCAATCGATTGTCTAATTCATCTTTGCAGAAATAAGGGATGACATGGGTTACTTGAATGTAAGCAAGTTTGCTATCTAATGCATTCACATCGACCTGTAAATAAAATTGATATGAAATGTTTTTGAAAATAAAAAAAAAAATAAAATAAAAAAAAATAGCCGCCCCCGGGTGGACTCGAACCACCAACCTTTCGGTTAACAGCCGAACGCGCTAACCGATTGCGCCACGGAGGCATGTTCTATTGAAGTGGAAAATCTTGTTTTGAGATTTTTGTTCTGAATTAGAAGATATTTTTTTAGAGAACAGACATTTTAATTTTTGATGTGTAAAGATTTCATTTCCGGTATGGCGGTATGTCGTAGCTTATTGGTATGGGGGATTTTTATATGGGAGCTGTAGTGAGTGCTTAACAGGTGAATGTTTTTAAATTAATTTTGAATTTATGATTTTTGAAATAATGAAAAAAAAAAACATTAGATAACATTTTAATTTAACAGATTACAAAGAATTAAATTGAAACAGACATAAATAGCATTATTTAGTAAGGTAGGTACTACTTGGTATCTAGAAGTCATAATACCTTGATTTCCCAGACAAGTTTCTTATGAATTTCGAACATTTCGAACAACTAACGCCCGACGATAATAGGTTTATTATTCTTATTGATGACACCTTGGATGTGAAAAGGCAGTTCTCAGGATTGGAATTAAATGCTATTTTTGCATTTTCTTTGGAGCTTAATAAAAAATTAATGTCAGAGTGTAATTTTCATAAACTTAAATTTATTTTGGAAATGCTTTTTCATCATTTTTACTAACAGTGCAGAGCCGCCCGTTGAATAAGGTTAAAAATTAAATTGGTGTCAAATGAAAGATAAGGTGATACCTACTGAAAATGAAAAAATAGAGTTGTTACTTTATTTTCAATCAAAATCTGGTTTTAAAGACAAAAAACGTTTTTTTCGACGTTCACCCATTGCAAAAATTGTACCGTCGTCAATTATTGTCAATCAATTTTAATGATTTTATCTATGGACAGAATACAAGACGATTTATACAGATTTTTAAAATATTAGCCACATATTCAATTGAAACGGAAATGTTTGAAATTGTTCCCCAAAATTACATACTTCGCTTTTTTTTTCAATTTGCTGTTTTG
Source organism: Episyrphus balteatus (assembly GCF_945859705.1). Classification (NCBI taxonomy): domain Eukaryota; kingdom Metazoa; phylum Arthropoda; class Insecta; order Diptera; family Syrphidae; genus Episyrphus; species Episyrphus balteatus. Next base: position 23,402,905 of record NC_079134.1, on the reverse strand, counting down.
ACAAAATACAAATCAATTAAAAATCTAAAAAAAAATAAAACTTATGTAAATGGAAATTTATTTACAAAACATGTTTAGTGCAAAATAAAAATTTGTTAAACAAATATAATTCCAAAAAATGTTCATTCGAAAATGTAGAGTTTTATTACAAAGTGTAACAAAATTTAATAAAAATACATGTAACTTTTTCAAAAAAAAAAACATGGTTATGGCAATTTAAAGACACTATTTGTCAAAATCAACAATGTTTCAAGACATTTGATTGACAAAATTGTTAGTTTTTGACAATAAGCTTACAATAATCGTTTCTCTGAAAGAAATAAAATGAACGACTGGGTCGCAAGAACTTGCTCTTAGAGTTAAAGTTGCTTAAATTTTTAAGACTTTTTATATAGAAATTTGGAAAAAAAAATAAAATTCGTTTAAAAAAAAAAATAATATAAAATCTGAAATTAAATTGCCCTCCAAAACAAGTATTCAGTTTTGATTGATATATTAACATGCATTTTTAGAAAAAAAAATTTTCAAAATCGTTAGAGCCGTTTTTTAAAACACTAATTTTTTATAAATAATTTTTTGGAAAAAAAGTTTTAAAATATAATTGGTATGCCATTTTGTAGAAATCACTAATCAACATCTAAAAACAAAATTTTAAAAAAATTCAATGTCCCGTTTTCGAAAATTTGATTTTTCAAAAAAAAATTTTCAAATTTTTTTTAAAAATCCAAAAATAATATATATGCTTCTTCACAAAAAAGTTTCGTTGAAATCGAATAAGTAGTTTCGGAGATAATCGGATTTGAAAAAAAACGGTTCTATGGCAGGTACCGTTAATAATGATTTTCAAAAAAAATGTTTTCATTGAAAGATAGACCTTAGCTTAAAACTAACACTTGAATTTTTTAAACAAAATCGTTGAAGCCGTTTTCGAGATATTTCAATTTTACTAAAATCGGTATATGACAAGTACCGTTATTTTTGGTCCAAAAAAATTAATTCCAAAAACCACTCTGGAGAGTCGCCAAATAACGCTACATACCAAGTTTGACATTAATCGGTCTATACGTTTAGGCTGTAGCTCCTTATACAGACAGACAGACAGACGGACTTCCGGGTACCACTTTTTTAGCATTCTCTACCATCGTAATGTCATGGAAAAATGTTATCTCAACTTTTTTTTTTGTAGGAATGTATAACTTGATATATACATAGTACCTATATCGCAAGTAAAAAAAATTTACTTTTATTGGTCTTGTTGAGTAAATTAAAAAGGCGTGTTTCGTTATTTTCGATCCAAACCATTATCCTAACATTTAAGTTTAACGACAAAAAAAAATTGTTTGGATGTCGGCCATTCAAAGGTAACGGAGAAGACATATTGCCGATTGTTTATAATTTATCGGAAACGCGAACTCGTCTTCTCCGTTACCGTCTTTATCTGTGAATAATTTGGCTACGCTTAATTATTTTTTCGTGAAACTTTTAGAACATAAACTTTATCAAGAACCATTAAGACTCACCAAGTTTCAAGAAAAAAAAAAAGATATACTGGATAAAAAGCGTAAATATTTTTTATTTTTATTTTTTCAAATGGAATGGGCGATGTTCAGTCATTTTAGCTCAATCAATTTTCAACCAACGATGATTGAATTTTCTAAATAAAAAAAAACGGTGTTTCATTTTATTTCATTTCATTTTATTTTCATGTGAAAAATAAAAAAACAGAGTTTTTTTAATGAGGCTATGTAGTGTTAGAACACCGCTTATGCATTTTAAGGATATGCAAATTGGAAAACTTTTTTTTGAAGCTAATAATTCACTTAAAACTTTTTTTATGAAAATCCAATTTGGCTTTTGCATACTACACCTTTTCATTCCGAAACCATGAATTTGCAAATCAATTTTGTTTGTTTCAATTTTTGTTTGATGAATATTTCCGTATTTTTTGTTATCTGAGAAAAGAAATTGTGTAGGGTTTTAGAAAAGTTACAGTTTCCAATCGATGAAGAAATCAAACGAAAAAATCCATTTAGTTTCAAAACTGATTTTCGAAAATTTTAAAATTTTGTATATTGATTAAACATAAATTTTTCGGGGACAAACTTAGGGCGACACCAACAAAAAGTGTAATTATTGGTGTTTCTACCAAATTAATTGTATTTTTTTGGATGAGGACTTATCGTTTGATCAATTTCACAGCATTTTAAAAATATTAACTCTCAACTCTCAAAAATAGAAAACAAATCAATTTTTCCTCAAGGATTAGGAACTGATATTCTTTCCTATTGCTGTATATATTAACGTACTGTTTACTTGGCCTTTTATATGAAAAAAACTTACCGGTGAAGAATCCATTATCATTTTGACAACTTCAGCTCCAAATTTGTCTTTATATTGTTTATAGAGTCTATCACAAATTTCACTAAGCGAAGTCAGCTTAAATTCTTTATAAACAAACTCAACAGCATGGTCTTCTTCGAAGTAAATCTAAGATAGAAAATAAGATAAATTAGATAATTTTTAAAACTACTCTTAAGCATAAAAAAACAACCATCAAAAATGTAGGCGAATAAGAAGCATTCTATTTTAAGCACGAGTCATTTAAACAACCTCCATCCAACTCACCTGTCCATAGAAAACCACTCTATAAAACCGTCCCAGCATTCTTTTTCCAGATCGATTCACCTCCACTACTTTATTATAAGATTGTGTTAAATGTTCATAGGAATGTGCCAAAGCAACATAATCACGTCTCTTCTCATAAATTGGCAAAATCAATTTATACAACGGTCCCAAGCATTCAAAACGCTCAGCCCGATCCAAATAGTCTGCACATTCTTTCAACTGATCCAACATCATCTGTTCAGTGTATTGTGAATCCTGTGCTCCCGAATCAAGTTTCAAACCTTTTTCATCTCGGGGAATATTTCTCGAAATGGCAGTGAATGCAGCTGCACCCCAATCCATCGTACCAACGCCTTTAAGCTTCAAATACTCCGACATAAGAGCAGCAATATGTAAATGACAACAAGCTGCTTCGGAGATATTTCCATTCTGTTCATGATTTCGAGCCATAGTAATGAGCCAAGTATGTCGCAACTCTGGCGTGGATGCATATGAATTCGCCAAAGATAATTGCAATTCAAGCAATCTCTCTGGATCCATATGATGGGCTTGCATTTGTGCTGTTGCCATCAAAACTGTTCTCACCCGCCGTGTCAAGTCTTTTACTTCTACTGGGAATCCAGTTCCCTTCATCGCTTTATCACTATTCGCATAACTATTGATTAAGGATAGAGATTCCTGGAATCTGGCATTATTCAGTCCAATCACATTGCCAATCATCTGCGATACCGAAATGATAACTTGCAGATGAACTCTCGTCAGACCCTTTCTTCCACTGAATTCGAAATTACTTCGCATCAGCAAATAAAGTACAGCACAGGATTCGTGCCGAATAGTGACTAATCTACTGTCACAGGCTTTTAAAAGCTCATAGACCATTTGGCCACAAAGAAGGGCATTCCCTTTGAATAACGCTGGAGAGAAGTTGTTAATGAATGCTCTCAGCGCAGCGAATACATGTTTGGACAGATTCTCCGATTGACCCAACTGAAGATATCGCAAATAGACTCTAGCTAGTTTTGGGAGCACACAACTCTCATTAAGCTTGTCCCGGAATTGTATCGAATAAAGACCCATGCAATCGAGAATAATCATTCCGACTTCTGTGGCAAAGTTCGATTCATACAGCGCCAACTGGCTTCGAACTGTTTCTTCGACTAGATTTTCTCGATTCTGTGTGAGATTCAGCGTACCTGTTTCATGAGCATTACCATTTTCTAAATTTGGTGGTGCCATTCGAGCTGGCAGGGTACTCGCTTTAGCTAGACGACTACTCTTCCCCAAATCCTCATTCAAGACTAAATTTTTCTTTCCCACATAGCGGAAATGGACTAGACACAGATCAAGGATGGTTAAGAATGATACAACTTCTGTCTCAGTGCAATTCTGCCACCATCCAATCATCTGATCCTGGGCCAGGTGCTTTATGACAAAGAGAAACGCTGTTAGCAAATCTTTAGTTTCTATCGCAGAGAATTTATCACTTCTTGTCATTGGTTGAGTGACACTTATTGAACGATTGTGGCCGTTCCGGAGGGCAACTTCATTATCATTGTGAATATGAGTTGTGTCATTGGAACCAGATTCTGAGTTGATGGAGTTGAGGGATGTCTCCGAGTTGCCATTGGTTATGATTTGTCCAGCTATGGCTGCTAGATAGTTGGAGTCTTTGATGTTCATTGAACCACGCATTGGATTGGGATGTTCAATGTGGAGGGTCATTCGATTGCGAGCTCGTGGAGTACTGGCGGAGGATGTGACTCCGATGTCTTTGGAGAAGACATAACTACTACTCGATGAGATTCTCTGAGTGAACGAACCATTTTCACCTCCAAATGGTTGCTTTTGGGCGCCTTCTTCCATAAGATCAGGGATTCGGTTGAGATTCTCCAGAACTATGCCCAACCAGGGGACATAGAGTAAAGCAATCCGTCCCAATTGTCCTCTATTTTGGTATCTGTCATCTAGCTCATGCTTGGCTAGAAGATTCTTGAATATTCCCAAAGCATGGCGTCTCACATTGGCCATCTCATTCAAACTACTCTTGACTTCCTGCAACATCAGCCCAGAGAGGAAGTGTTGCCGGCAGAAATCCTCGGATAGAGTGAAATGATGCATCATTTCTGGTGGGCGGTTCTTAGGATTCAAAAGGAATGGCAGATTTAGTGGAACAAAATGTTCGTGCTGGCAGATTTCTTGAAGGAAATTGAATTTGAACTCTTGAAGAGTGCGAGGATCACCGGGAGCAAAGCTCTCCATGTAAAATCGGATCAATTTAAAGACGAAACCTCGATCCATGTAAGTCAGACATCGTTTGACAAACACAGACAAAGATTTGTTCAGTTGTTGGGTCTCTATGGGAAGATCCTTGTAACGGGCAATCAAATATGGCACCAATACTTGAATCAGGGAATCAATCTTGGCTGGAAATTCCTTTGGGAATCTCTCATTTCGATGCATTCGTATTCTTCCGGTGTCAAGTAAATGCTGAGCCATGCTCTTAATCACAATATCGAAGAAGATCCCAGAATACTTCATGAATTTATTGACAATTAAAAAGTCTGTATTGTTAGGATGTAAAATTGATGGCAAATGTCGACATAATTCACCATGAACAGTTCTTGTTTGACTTCCTAGTCCTTTCTGACTGAAATTTGGTGCATAAAAGACATACTTGCAATATGAAGCGAGTAATTCTTTTCTTCCAGCTTCTTCAATAACCATGTGAATGATATTAGTCAGTAGGCGTATTACATTGAGACCAATTTCTTCACTTGTAGTATTAACAAGCAGTGTAAATAGTTCATTAAGAACTGTTGGCAGGAATGTTATAAGTGAGGTTATGTGAATTGCATGAGCAGCCTTGAGAATTTTACATGTTTCTGATTCGGCTGGTATAGCTGAGATTTTTCCACTTTCAAGGAGTTTCTCCGCATGAGCAAAGAAATTATGTAAATGTTGATCGGCTGTTAGGACAGTTGAATCCAAGCGGAATGTTACTGTGAAGAGTGGACGCTGGTTATCGATCCACTGGATTTCGGGGCCACAATTCTGCTAAAAAAACAGAAAAAAATTGGTTTTGTAGTAAATGGTTTTAATAGTTTGAAAAAAAGTAATAAAAAAGAGAACTGATTGTTCATGCACAAATAAAATATATGGAATTGAGTTAACAAAAAAAAAAAACAATCTAGAAAAAAGATTTTCATAAATTTGAGAAGAAAAAGAAATTGGGAGTCAAATTCCAAAAAACGATAAGTTTAACCATTTTTTTTCAACGTGGATAAAACAATAAAGAATTTGATTTAAAGTAATTTTTGGCTGCAAATTGCATTTTCTATCAAAGTGGGTAATGAGAACAATTGTATTTATTACAAATAAATATTAGACTGGGCCAAAAAAAAAAATATTTTTTTTTTTGAAAGTTACTTCGAAAATCTTGTTCAGGATGATGAAAAAAAATTTGGTGAAAATTTGAGCCGTTAAAAAAAATTTTAAGAGGTCTATCATCGGTGTTTTTTATTTTTATACATGATATGATGTTTTACAACAGAACTGCTAGACGATCAAAGTAAACAAAATTTCTGTTCATTTTTTCTTATATAAAATTAAATTTCCTACAAAAAAGATCTAATTGAAAATTTTCGTCAGACGAGCCGTATTCGAGTAATTAAGCTTTTTAAATCGAAGTGTTTTTTCAATTTGACTGTTTCACTTTGGAATTTTGTGATGAGCAAATAAGTGAATAGAAAAATAAAACCACGATAGATTCTTATAGGAAATTTAATTCACTACAAAAAAGGTCTTGTAGTAATTTTCCCTAAATTGAGTTCTAAAGAAGTTATTCACGATTTAAATCGAGAAAAAATTAAAAAATCAATTTTCAATTTCAAAATTTTCTAATTCACTGAAAATTCAATATTTTTAAATTAGCAAGATGTTTTCTTGTAGGGACTTAAACGTTCTATAAAAAGTTCCCTGGCATCAAATTAATTGCTTTAACCGTTAAGAAGATATTCGTATCAAAACCAATGCCCACTGATTTCAATAGTTTTCTTATGACAAGTATGCATTGCGATTTGAATACGATTATCTTCTAAACGGTTAAAGCAATTAATTTGCTGCCAAGGAACTTTTTATAGAACGTTTAAGTCCCTACAAGAAAACATCTTGCTAATTTGAAAATATTGAATTTTCAGTGAATTAGAAAATTTTGAAATTGAAAATTGATTTTTTGATTTTTTCTTGATTTAAATCGTGAATAACTTCTTTAGAACTCAATTTAGGGAAAATTACTACAAGACCTTTTTTGTAGAGAATTAAATTTCCTATAAGAATCTATCGTGGTTTTATTTTTCTATTCACTTATTTGCTCATCACAAAATTCCAAAGTGAAACAGTCAAATTGAAAAAACACTTCGATTTAAAAAGCTTAATTACTCGAATACGGCTCGTCTGACGAAAATTTTCAATTAGATCTTTTTTGTAGGAAATTTAATTTTATATAAGAAAAAATGAACAGAAATTTTTTTTACTTTGATAGTCTAGCAGTTCTATTGTAAAACATCATATCATGTATAAAAATAAAAAACACCGATGATAGATCTCTTAAAATTTTTTTTAACGGCTCAAATTTTCACCAAATTTTTTTTTCATCATCCTGAACAAGATTTTCGAAGTAACTTTAAAAAAAAAAAAATATTTTTTTTTTTGGCACAGTCTAATAAATATAATTAAGTTTATTGCTAAAGCCATTTTAGTAAGTTACTAAGCCAAAAAACGGACTGATTTTTTCACTTTGTAACTTACTAAATGACTTTAGATATGTATGTAAGACTAGGCATGCAATTTTAAGCCAGTCGATCATAAAAAAATGCTTATGCTGATAGATTAGAAATTAAAAAAAAAATTGCTAAATGGAAAATGTTAGAAAATACAAAAAAAAATATTTGGAATTCGTTCTGATATTTAAAAATAAGCTGAAAAATAAGTACCTGTTCTGCTATCCGATTCACGTCAAACTCTCAAATAATAATTTATAATTAATTGTTTTTCTTAAAAATTTCAAAAAGAAACAGAAGCAACGCTCTGCCATGGGAAAACAGACATTTTCAAAGCCGAATTTATCATAACTAATGAAGAAAATCGAGAGATTTTTGAATCGAATGGCAGAATAAGGCTGCCTCTGGATTTATTCCTTTAATATGTGTTTTTTTGTATGATATTTTTTTTTTTTTAATTGGAGGAGTTGTATCGCTCTTATAATTTTCGAATTTCATAAAATAAAATACTATTTATTTTATACTAAAAAAAAAAACAATTATAAAATAAAATTAACATTTGATTATAAGCCAAATATTAATACAATATTTGAAATATTTGAGTAATAAAAAAAATTGAGAAAAAAACATGGTTTTTCACGTACCTACCTAACATCAAAAATATAAAAATCTTTACAAATTCCAGAGAAAATATAGGTACTTCTATAAGGTTCAAGAATGCCAAGCTTTAATTGAATCATCAGTTGTAAGAACAGAATAAGTCCACTTTTTTCGAAAATAACTTTTTGATGAAAATGGCATCTTTAGACGTAGGCACATCTTCTAAGTCGAAAAAAAAAATATTTTGGCTGTCGAAGTTACATATAAGTTGGAAGGAAAGAATAAACCCAGGGTTTATTCTGTTCTTAAAAGTCGGAGATAAGGTATTAAATTTTTGTTTGAATTTTTATTTTTTTTTTTTTTTGAATGCATAGTATTTCAAGAGTGTTGTGTCGATTGGAGCAAGCATCAGAAAAAAAAACAAAAAAAGTAGGACCCGATTCAGTTTTTTTTTGCGTTTTTCCAAAAGTTTTCCAATGAAGACTTACTTATTCTGACAACTGATGATTCAATTACAATTTTGTGTCCAAGCCAAGGAGCAAAACAAATGCTATTTCCATTTTGTTGCTTGGTGCTTGGAGGCACGGGTTAGAATGAAGTAAATATTTTTTCATTTATTTCTAACATGAGCCCAAAAACTTTTCAAAATAAGAACCGCCCTAATCATTCAAACATACCTAGGTATATGGAAAGAAATTGCAAGGACAGCGACAAAGAAAGATAACACACAATAAACGACAATGCATTGTTTTGCTTCAAGTTTCTACTGATGCCATAGTGACCTTGAATTCACAATCATAAATGCGTTTAATATGTATCACATTAATCGCATTTGCACTTGCAACTTGACTCTTTTAGTTATCTTTCAAGAACACAAATCCCATGGATACATTTTTTTTATTCAAAATGCAGTTATTTTCTTTTTTTACAAAAAAAAAATATAATTTTTTAATGGTTGATTTAAATTGATAAATTCGTAGGTATGTGATAGGGGTGAAATAAGTATCTATCTACCTTATTTCTTATTTTTGTAAATTTCCTTTGAGTGTTTACTTCTCATGCTTGAGTAAACAAATGACATTACTTATAGTCAATTAAGTACTAGCAGTCAACAAGACTCCGTGGCGCAACGGTAGCGCGTCTGACTCCAGATCAGAAGGTTGCGTGTTCAAATCACGTCGGGGTCAAAAGATGTTTTTTTTTAAATTTTTTTTTTAAATATAGAAAATAAAAAAACTCGTAGATATACTTTTTTATTACATATATTTAAATCTCATATTTTCTAAGAAAATAATTTCTTTTTTTATTTATGAATATTATAGTATAAAACGGGTTAGGTATTTCATTACTCGAAAGATTATCAGTTTTTGCTGTCGCCATTTAATATGATGTATTAGTACCAGCATCAGGAAAATAGTTATTCGTTAAAAAGGAGTTACCGCATTAGTTTTAAAGTTAAGAACTCAAAAAGGAGGTTATAATAAATGGGGGTTCTGCATTCGTGCAGTGCGGCTGAAATTAACACAGGCCAACAAAATTAATATTGCATTTGATGAGCTGAATTCAAAATTATTTTATCTTTGTTAGTTCTTGAAATATTACCGTTAGAAAATGCAAAAAAAAAACATTTGACTGTTTTTGAGGTTATGCTATATTGTGACGAAATTTGTTTCAACATAATTTATTACGGTTTATAATAAAAGTAATTTCCTCCTTTCAAGAGCTGTTAAAATCTTCCCAATAATCTCCTTTATTAATCCGGTAAGAATATTATTAAAAATATCGAGAAAAACATAATGCGTGTTTGAAGTGATATAATTTCTAAACGGTGCGTGGTACAAGAAAAATAAATTCATCTACAATTTTGTAGAACATATATTTTGTCTAAAACCTACCGTTGTTAAAAAATGTTGTGACCTTTGACCCCTTATAATGGGACTAGCGGACAGAGGAAACTTCAGGACTTTTCACAGATTGTAAACCACCCTAACACTAAGCTGTATATACCAAAAATCAGCCTGTTACAATTTTTTTCCTAGAAAAAATCTATTTTGCCTGGGCTAACACACACTAACTTCAACTCAAGGTATCTTGGAAAGTAAAAACATATCGGAAATATGTTAACAGCTTTTTTTTAGGAAGAACAAAAGTTCTTATAAATACCCTCACAAAACATTAGATTAAAACTAAAAGTTTCAGAAATCAGATAATTTATAAAAATATGAAAGAGAATCGGAAACAGAACGGATTCCTGTATAGTGTAAATATCTTGTGTCCTTTTGGGTTTCATACTTGAAACCATTATTGAACGGTTCGAAAAGTAGTTTTTTATCCAGAGAGAATTTTACTAAAAACACACATTTTTGAACCTCAAACATTTTACTCATAAAAATGACAACATTAATATGGAACCGATAAATAATTTAAAAAAAAACACATTGCGATATCAACTTAAAAGTTCCCCTATATGTACTATTTTAAGGTACTTTACATTTAGACTTTGTAATTGGCAATTACTAAGTACATATCTACTGTAATTCATAATTAGTTCATACATGAACAAATAAAATTAAAATTGTACAAGCGAAGAGGGTATTCTCAATGTATTAACACTAGTACTTGTACAAAAACGATCTGGATAAATGGTAAATCACAAACCTGTGGAAGCATGTCAAGATGATGAATGAAGCAGATTTGTAGGGAACGGTCAAGATAGTACTCATTTAATTAAACCTGACCCCACTATTTCATAACCACCCATACCCCATGCAGTTAACTGACTAGGATAAAATTTTAGTTAACAGTTTTAACGACAACTCCACTAATAACGAATTCAAAATCATAACAGATTTGGTATCCATATTACAGGTGTTAAAGAAACCATAATTTTTGTATGGTAGACCAACCTGGCAAATATACACATACAGTGCATGCCATGATAAGAAAAAATTGTTTTCTTTCTTTGTGATTCAAAAAAATATCCATCCTCCTGATAAGCGTTCATTTTTTTTTCTAACTATATTGAAGAATATTGCAATAATGTCAATGATATTGATTATTTTTCTTTTTAAAAACCGTTCTATGTTTTCAACTTAAAAAGTTTGACGCACTTTGTAGGAAAGAATTTTAATAAGCATTTGATGACCACCTCCATTCGATACACAACAACTTATTAAAAGCATCTGACTCAATCAATATTGCTTAAGTTCATTCCCCCAACAACATCATTATCAATGGAATCCACTTTGATTAAAAAATACAAAAAAAAAAAAAAACAAAAAAAAAAAGGCAAATAAACAACATCAACATAGGAACGTCACCCACTGAAAATGAAAAACGTGCCAATATGCTAAAAAAAACACATCTCTCTCACATAGAGAGAAGTATGTCAATTGATATTTATAGACTTTTATCATATGGATAAGGATTTTACAAAAAATAAAAAAAAAAAAAATATTCCACTGCAACAAAACAAAAAAACGAGAAAAGAAAATTCCTCCCCAATACAAAAGCAAAAAAAAAATCCACTACAAAAGTTAACACTTACCCCCTTTCCTAAACCAAGTGGCTGAATGGACAAATATCCACTGGGCAGCGTAGCAGCCACTGGCAATATTTGTTCTTCTAAATTAATTTTTCCCTTATTCAGCAATGGCAACCAGGCATAACCTACTGGCGTCTCAAATGAAGCATTCGTATCGCGTTTCTTTGCCAGATTACACGAAACGTGTAGGAATGAGAAGAGCAAATGATGCTGTTGTGTTAGATGCAATGGCAGGCGCAATTTAATCTCTTCATACCATGTTGGTGTTGTACTGTGATGCAATACCGGACAGGCTATTTGTGAAACAAATAAATCTTGTCCTGGTCGCCCATAAATGCACTATAGAGACAGATAAAATGAAAGAAAATTTTCTATGGTATGCTAATTGAGGAGGGTATTGTATATACTTTAAGTGCTTTTGAATCATCTCCATCCGTTTCTCTGAGTTCAATAATCACCGTTATATTGCGAGCTCTTGAAAATACTTTCTGACTATCAAATGATAGTCCAATGGGATAGACAAAAAAGTGATTAACAAATGTTGTATAAGGATTTATATCACGTTCTGAGGTGCTTTGGAATTCTGATAATTCCAATGTTGGCTCAACTACTGGCGGCATAGGAAATGGCTTTAATGGCGCCAGTGTTGTTGTCAATGAATCTAAAAAAAAAATAGAAAAAATGGTCAATAAAGGGTTTATAAGGGTACTCTGTGACTTACTATTTGGCAGTTCCGATATTCCTTCAATATCGATCTTAATACATCCGGGTATCACAGTTAGTTTACTAAATTTATCCGGTTTCCGGTACTCGGCCAGAAGCCTTAGCAGCTCTTCGTCCTTCAATCGATTGGCATCTTGTCGATATATCGCAGGAAATTCAATTGTTGTATCCAATTCACTGCTGTAGAGTCGGAATAATGGTCTAGCAGCCCATGCAAATGGCATACGATAGTGTCCAATCTTTTGGGAGTACGACCTGACCGACTTGTGGAGTTTCAGACCAGCTTTGGGATCCTTTGCAGCTTTGAGATATGGCTCTGTAGATTGATTAATCCCACCCTGAAGAATCTTCTCGATCTTAACGACCAAAAAGACATCAGGATGAGGAGTTGTCACACTGAGAATAGCTTGTTTTGGATAAGTTAGCCAATCTTCAGGTAACTTGGCCAATTCAGATGGCAAATCAACACCATTCATGACTTTTTTCGGTCCACTACCATTCATTTCAATTTTCGGCCCACAACAATGACTCGGGAGCATATCTTTGACATTTTCCGAATTTATATCAAAATAAAATGTTTCAGTCAATTTTCGTCCAGCTTTGGCATCATACAAAGCCAAACTCGTTATATAAGGTTCAACTTGGCACAGAGATTCTTTTTCCCCTTCGCACGTGGGATTTTGTAGTCGAAATTTCAAACTATTACAAGTGACAAGTATTCGTTGGCCAAATTGCTCACGATACTGGTCTACATGATCAGTAATTGTGGCTTTACTGGGAGACTGATAACATGCAAACAGTCGTCGTCTGTTTTCTCTTCGAGCTTGGGCAATTGATATGTCAGTCTCACGACCATATTTTATTAGTTGAGGATTCATGCTCTGATCGAGACCTTTGAGGGTACCAAACATCATGGTACTTGGACTAGGTGGTGGAGCTCGTTCCAAACTGGAGACACGTTTGTCTTCTTGGATTTTGTTTTGTTGCAAAACCGATGACAGTTTACACAGCCAGTCTTTAAAATCTTCGTCATTTTCTGCGGCCAGGGTGAAGGATTTGTGTCCTGCGGTCATGCGTAGCTCAAAACATAAGCGACTTCGTTTTGGATTCTGAAAGTTACAAAACTAAGTTAGGGGTTCTAAAAATTGGGTCAAAGGCATCTTACCTGTACAACTTCGGTACAAAAATCCATGACAATAGTAGCTTTTGCCTCACCCTGTCGTTCGTCTTTGTGCAGTTCCAGAATGTAGGTTCCATCGACCTCTTGACGGAGATAGCAGTATCTCCGTTTAAAGGACTTTGAACCAATATTGGCAAACATTCGATCGGAACTTGTGTCGGGACCTTTTAAAAGATAACCTTGTTTGGTTATGGAATCAGCCTGTGACCTCGTCATTTGTTCATCGATACGATCCTGATCGGCATCGATTTCATAAAGTTCTTCCTTTAATTGTTCTGCTGGAATGATTCTAAAAAAGAAGAAGAAGATTCAATTAAAGAATTTGAATGGAACTCAAGGAAGTAACTTACTTTGGAAGATCATGACAAGTTCCACCATAAGTACTGTACTTATAATGGACCAAGTGATTATTCGTTTGATACGTATACAGTGCCTGTCGGGTTAGCAACGTCCCCCCGATTGGTGATGATGGCCTCTGACTTATCGTTCCGGTGCTTGTCTTCAAAGTCGAACTCGACGACGACGATGATGAAGAAGTCGCTGATAGTGGTGAAGTAATTGATCCTAATGAACCATTCGGAGAGGAGGATGATTGTGTGGACGATTGTGAATTCTGTCTGGATAGATTACCATTGCCATTTTGTTGTTGGGACGAAGAAATACTTCCATTGTGCGATGATGACACATTATTATTGTGCGTGATAATTGTTGTATTTGGTGGTGCGCTAAATTTTGGTATTGTACTCGAGATTGTGCGAAATTTACGTGGCAATACAACTTCCTGTTTGGATGGGATGGAGTAGAAGAGAAGAATAAATGCGAAATAGAGTATTAAATTTAATTAAATAAAAAGGCAACGTTGCGTGACATGATAGTTTGTATAGGTAGTAGCTAGTAGGTTGTACATTAGTGTACATAGTTGTAAATTGAAAAGTGTGTCATTTCAATCTGAATGTAGTGACTCTTATCAATTTAATTTTAATCTGGGTAATTTTTTTTTTAAATGGATATTGTTTTTTCTCTTTCGTTTATTTTTTTCGTTACGTGTTACATGAAGAGGCAAGCATTATATTGCGATGTTGGTTGGATGTGATTAGGACCGTGCTTTATTATAGGGTTGGATTACAGTTGACACATCATTTTTTTTTTTTTTTTATTTGAAAGAATAAATTAATAAAAGGAATAGAGTTGTTAACGATGTGAATTGCGTCTTATGAATTGACCAGATTTTTTGTTGTTGTATTTGGTTTTAAAAGATTTGTTGACAAAACAAAAATGAAAAAGAAGAATTATTTTTTGAAATATTTATAAAAGATTATTGGAATACAATTTCGGATAGTTCTAAACATAAAATGATAAGCCAATTATAAGACTCGTACAGTCATATTTTTGAGATTTGCAAAAAGCTTTTTTTAATTTGAAGTTTTTGGCATTGAGTTAAGCGTGATTAATATTAAGAAAGACCATTATTATGAAAATAAGTTTCGAGTATTTTGAGTTTTTTGGCGATCAGAAATAAAAAACAAAAAATTAGCTTACACCGATTTGAAATTACTTTGCAATAGGTTCGAAGAGACAGTTATCTAGGATTAGAGGGTCAACGACCTCGGTGAACGAGTTACTTTCTGAAAAATTGAAGATATTATTGTTTTTGGTGGCTATCTCAACGCGTTGAAAAATTTCGTTGACCATCCACAGCTAGGATTACACGGTCAATGCGTTGACGACTCTCTGACGTCAACAAAGTTGTAATTTTGTTCAACCCAAAACTAATTTGATTGAAATATGATAGGATTGTAAAATTTACAAAAAAAAGTTTACATTTCACACAATTATTAAATTTATAATAGCTGGGTTCAACGCAGACCGTTTGAACTTAAATTCTGAGTTTTAGAGGCTTTCATTGGTCAGGTGTCATAAAAAGTTAGGTATGTGAAATTTGGTGCTGGTGCTGACTAATCAAAGCTTCTAAAAATTCAGAACTTAGGTTAAGTTGGCCTGCGTTGAACCCGGCAAATGTCTTAAGACATTTTGTACCAAGTTCGGCAAAGAACGTCAAGCTCATATTTGCTAATAAAACAGGAAATGTGTAATAGGTTATAAACAGTTGGAAGGGCGATTGAACAGCATACCAGTGCTTACAAAAATTATTGTTTTTCATTAAACTAAATTAACGACCTACAAAACAAATAATGTTTCCCATCGAATCTTTTGAAAGTCCAATTGGGCGCACCTTTTGATGTTTAAAGTTATTGATTTAGTTGATGTAGGTCTAGTAAGTAGATCGATAAGAAATAGGCCCTTGCAGTGGCAAAAGTTTTGCAACAATGTGTGACAGTCATTTGGTATTAAGTTGCCGTTCAATGGCAATCATGACTGTAACATTTGAAGATCTACAAGTATATAAACATTACTGCTTTGATGTTGTTACCAAGAGAATAGAAGAGCCAATTATTAGGTTTCACAACAACATCAATGATTCCTCAAATCGCAATGATTACATCTTAGCTATTATGTCATTTGAATCTTAACGTTTTTAATCTTATGCTCGCTAATACTATCAATAAGGCGCAAGATCAGTCATTAGGAATTTAGGTCGGAAAAACGTCTTCACTTTTGATTTTTCCGATTATGATTGTTATTCAAAAGTACATTTATTTTACTTAAACAATTTTTTTTAACTGATACCTAGTTATTGGTACTTGGTTAAGCGGGTGCGGATGGGGTTTTCGCTGGTCCTACAATAATTTCACACTGAATATGCTATAAATCCATTGAAAGCTTGGAGTATTCAAATGAAGAAGGACAATGATAAAAAAGTGCGGTACACCTTTATATAACGAGTTGGAATTGGAATGCTTCGTGGAAGCATTAAAGGAATGGTGTATCGATTTAAGCTCAGAATCTAATGATTAAGTAATTGATCACGTGACTTCGCTTAAGTGTGTCTTGTCAGCTTTCAGGTAGCCAGATTTTGTGGGTAATGAAAAAATTCATTATTTAACACCAGCGAGACGGAAACAAAATCTGTGTTTTCGTTAGAATTAAGCAAAGTAAAACTAATCTTTTTCACTAAGGTGATTTAAAGCCAATCTGATTTTATAGCTCTTTGGTATGGATGCAGAAAATTATTTTCTGAACTTTGAATCCAACTTTAATTTTGTATGTTGGAAAATTGCGAAAAACACGAAATGTTTGAACCGAAATACTAAGAACTTAGTTGTTGTGTTTGAACTATTTATATCAATCTAAATAGTAAATTTACTAAACAAGTTTTTTTATTTTTTAACTTTGACTTAGGGCCAATTTTTCAATAGTCAGATAAACCTCAGATAGAGCTTATTCCTAGGAATAAAAGTTTTTTTTATATTGAAATTTATACTTCTGATAGTCTAACTGACGATTGAAAAATCAGGGCTTAATGGAAGGAAAAAAATGTTAATTTAAAAATGCTTAACTAGTAGAGTAACTAAAGCAAATTATTAGGGAACCCGGCCGAACAGCTCTGATTTTGACGATTTTTTTTTTCAAACGTAGGTAATTAAAAATACTTTAAAGTCTATAGATTTAAAATTGCCGGTGTTGCCGTATTGTTTTTTTGAATTAAAATTAAATTTTTTTTAACAAAACCATTTTTTTTTTGCTTAAATTTCATAAAACAAATGATAGCAAAAGATTCTCTAGGTAATTTGAGGAAAATATATAAAAGGCAGTAAGGGACAATCTTCCATCGTTTAAGCGGTAAATGCAATTTTCTAACATTCTGACCTCAAACACAAAAAAAATATTTTGAAAACAACGGCAACACCTACAATATTTTAAAATACATTTTTAAAAAACCAGAAGCTCATTCTTATCTCTTAAATTTAAATCCACTAAATTTAATCAAGACTTTTTGAAAAAATGGTCCTCAAACTCAGAATTAAAAAAAAAAATGTTATTAGAAAAATTTTAAATGACATTTTCCAAACTTTTTCTAATAAAACATGAATTTATTTAAAACAAATTTTTGGACATAAATATTATTAGTTGAATTTTGAAGCAAAAAAGGTAAAATATATCACACTTTTGAAAAAAAAAAATGAAAAATTACTTCAATTTCAATGGTTTTTTTTTATTAAAACTGAATTTTTGCATTGAAATAATTAATTTTCTCAAAGACTGTGGTAAATAGGAACTTTAAATTTTTGCTATTTAACTTTCAACAGTAAGGGTTATTAAATGAATACAAAATAATTTTATGTTTAGATGTTGAACTTTAAAAAAAAAATAAGTTACATTTTTTTTCAAAACTTTTATTAAAAAAAGTTCTTCGAAAATGAAATACTTTTTAATTTTTTTCATAAACCGTAATACATATTGACATTTCCTTTTATAATTTGAAATCATAGTAAATGCGGCCAAAAAAATTTGAAAATAAATGCATTTTATATTACGACCATGTTTAAAAACGACATGTTAAAATTTTTTCAATAATTTTTGTTTTCAAAAATCTGAGTTCAATTACTATTCTTTCAAAAGCCGTTCATTCAATTAACTTAATTTTAATTTTACATATATGACTAATCTTCTAGCTTTTAAAAAATGTATATTTGAATATTGTAGGTGTTGCTGTTGTGTTCAAATATTTTTTTTTGTGTTTGAAGTCAATTAATAAGAAAATTGCATCTATCGCTTGAACTATGGAAGATTGTCCCTCACTCCCATATATTTTTTTTCCTTGAATTTCCTAGACAATCTTTTGACATCAATTAATTTATGAAATTTAAGAAAAAATTTTGAAAAAAATTTGTTTTTGTTCACAAAAATCTTCAATTAAATTTAAAAAATCAAAACGGCAACACCGGCAATTTTTAATTTAGAGACTTTAAAGTATTTTTAATTACCGACGTTTGAAAAAAAAGATCATCAAAATCTAAGCTGTTCGGCCGGGTTCCCTAATATTGCCAATTTTTGAGCTTTAGTTACTCCACTAAACAATGGGGCGAAATTTCGAGTTTTAAAATAAAACACGGGTTGATTTATCTAGGATTGCAGCTACTATAACATCTAATGTAATACATTCAAATAAATATCTTTCGAAAGGTCTATTCGATCAATAGTCTCTTCTTTCTTTGTTTGACCCTAATTGAAGAATGATCTCTATTCTTTGATATCCATTAATAAAATTGCTACAAATTGTAAATGACACACTTTGTATATTTTTTTATAATTCGCGATCTGAAACGAATTGTTTATTAGTTTTTCTATTAATCTTACCGAAACATCATCACTTGGATACATCAATAACTCTCGATGTGGATCATTTTGAATTAGTGTTTTATTTTTGGCAATAAATCCTTCAAAATCAATTGGTTCCACTACTGAAGGTTTATTCTGAAAATAAAGAAAACAAATATTGAATAAGACTTTTTTTTTAACATACATGTTATAGAAAGATTTTAAGTTTTTATATGCACACAAAGCTTACATATATGAAGCATTGTGAAATTTATTAAATAAAAGTTGTTGTGAAAATAGGCATCAGATATAATAAAAATATCGTTAATTGACCTCTGTGATTGCGGAAGGTATATAATTTTTTTGAAGATAAAGATAAAATATATGAAACAAAATCATTGTCCCATGTCCAGTTCAGATTAAAACTTATATAAACACGTTTTGATGGCTTGAGGCGAAAAGTTGAAGGCACAGAAACAAATAAATGTACATGGGAGTGGTATAGGCATTCTTTAATAACTTATTCAATCATAATTTCTTAAAAGTTCATAAAGGGAGATAAAAAGAACAGTGAGAATTTAGCATATTGGAACTTTAAATTTGCAAATGTTTATTCAATGAATTGGGCAAAGATATAAAAATTTCTATGAAGAAGTGTGCATGAAAATTTATTGATTAATGAAAGTTTATGTTTAGGAAAGAATTATGAACCCTGCTTAAGAATTTGAATTTTCTACGTGTATATCAAACAAATAACAAAAATGTATCTACTGGATATAAATTGCTGACAAATCGTCTCTAATTTAAAAAATAATGACCATGACTACCAGCAGTATATGAAAAATTATGTCATTTTACTTAATCCAGGATTATAAGCTTTTTTTAAAATACACATCTCAGCATGGTATGAATTAATTTTCAAGATAAAACTTATTGCCCTGGTCACGAAAAGCTTTTACCAAACCCAATCTTCTCAGCATGAATTTGTCTAATATTAAAACACCCTAATCTAGTCGGCAAAAGTATAGCCAAACCGCAAACATGCATGTGGCTAACTGAAACATTTGCCTAGGTCTGAATATCAATTTATCAACATGAAAATATGATAAATGTAATGAGGTTTTTTTGGCTCCTTCTCTGAATATATGTATCTTGGAGGTACACTGAATGAAAAATCAGTGAAAAAATAATCATTTTTATCAAAAAAACAATGGTTTTTCTCATAGTTTCTATAGCTAGATCTGAACGAAATTGAAACGGGACCACACTACAGGCACCAGCTTTCCAATACAAAAATAATTATTGGTTCACTCAGTCCAAAGTTATGAGGTAACAAACACAAAAAAAAAATACAGTAAAAATAAGGGATCGGGTCAAAATTCTGCTTTTCAAAATTCTGCTTTTTAAAATTCTGCTTTTCAAAATTCTGCCAGCATTATACCTACTTGAACAAAAAAATTCTGCCAATTCTGTTTTTTTTTTTTTATAGCATACTTACGAAAATGAATAGAAAAATACACCTCATTAATGTAATTCAACATTGGCACTTTCCTAAATTTTTTTGTTTAAGTGTCGCAAATATTTATTAAAGTGCATAGACTGACTTTCTTTCAAATAAAATCTATAACTTATTGAAACCGATGTTGTTTGATACAAGATATTCCTTTTCTTATTCAAATTTTTGAATATTCATCTTTATTTGACAAATTAAAAAATTTTGAATTATTTTCGGAAATGTTTAGTATTCAAAACCTTTTCTTCATATTTTCAAATTTATTCATTTATAAAACAAAAATTAATATACATTCAAAGAATGCAAATTATGTAGGTAAGTAATCAAATAAACAGATAATTTTTCAAGAAGATGATTTTACAGAATTTTGCAAAAAATTAAAAAAGGGTTTGGAAAATGTTAAAAAGCGCGCGCTTTTGAACATTTTCCAAACAGTTTTTTAATTTTTTGCAGAATTTTGAAAAACAGAATTATGAAAAGCAGAATTTTGAAAAACAGAATTTTGAAAAACAGAATTTTGAAAAGCAGAATTTTGAAAGCAGAAATTTGTAAAGCAGAATTTTGACAAAGGAATTTTGACCCCGGCAGAATTTTGACGTGTTGGTATTTTTAAAACTAATTAAGTGCACTTCACCGTCACGTACAGACAAATATTTTTTGTAGTTGCTCGTATTTTCGATCTTGTTTGAAGTAATTCTTATTGATTGTATTTATCGAAGTCGTTATACATCTTTGATGGACACAAAAAGTCTAGCTCTTTGCTAACTCTTTGAAGAGATTAAAAAAAAAAAAAAAAAAACGTCACGTACAGACAGACAAAGTCCACCAATAAAAGGTTTAACAATTTATGCTTCAGTAAATCTATACAATGAACTATTTTAAGCTTAGAAATGGGGTGCATTTTCCAAAACAAACAAAAAAATCGTAAAATTCATCAGAAGAAAACATTTTCGTAAAGTTTTTCTGTCAGTGTACTCTGTACTAATATGGGAACATTATCCCATAATACGAGCAATTTATTTCAAGCCAGTTACAAACCTTGACCTACATCCAGCCTACACACAGCTGGTTCAAATGTTTGACTTTATTTATTAAGACCCCATACTTCCGTTTTTGGAGGAACACAACAAACATTAAAAAGTACATCTTTTTCACAAAATCGCCCCCGAACGAGAGCAGAAATGTGATAATTTAATTAATGTCTCATGCGGTGCGTGTTTTTGAAAAGCTACCGCGCTTATCGGTACAACAAAAAGACATACAGATATAGAGAAAGTGGGCGTAATTTGGACGACCGACGACACGCAAACAAGATGATGTCTCCTCTCACTTCCATGATGGTTAGCAATCATCATCGTGTTGTGATGCTGATGATGGTAATGGTAATGATTGACATTAGAGACTCATGTGTTTGCATCTTAATAAGACTTAATAAGTATTTACAACAACAATTGTCTTTTTTACATTTAACACGAGAAAATGTGACTTTTTGCGTCTCAACAACAACAAAAAAAGATTGATGATTTGTTGATGCCTTGTCGATCAATTTTCATGGCCAATGATGATGATGGAGAAGGAGATAGTACGTGTTTAAATGGTGTGTTTTATTTTATGATTAGAGAGACCTTCTTTTGACTCTTTTGATTGGTGTGAACAAATTTTAATCGATGGAAATTAAGATTCGAATAGCATAAAATAGAAAGTTTGATGTGCCGTCGTTTTTCAATTATTTCGGTAATTTTCTTTTCATATTAATATATGTAATTGGGTAGAATAAAAGATAAAAAGAAAGAACATAGAGAAAGGAAGCAGCTCCATGTTGTAGTATAAATTATCTTTTTCATATGCAAAATCATGTTCTCATGCTATAATATGCTCATGTAATCGTATACATCTAACATTGTTGTGAGTTGACTAAACAAATAAAATTATGAACTTCATGATGAAAACAAGAAAAATCCTTCATTGGTAGAATTGAATAAACAAGTACTTTTGAGACTTTGAATTCTAAGCTGGTCAACCAACTCACAAGTTTTAATCCAAATTAGATATTTTTTTTTCTTTTTTTTTTTTTCTTTAATTTTCAAATTAAAAAGTTACTAGACCAAATTTTATTGAAATCGATTAAATGGTTTACGAGATTTTCAAAAATCAAGAAAACGGTTCTACATACTTGTTTAAATTTTTTTTTTATTAAAATCGGAAGAACCGTTTTTGAGAAAAACAACAGTTTCCAATATAGTCCTATGATAAATAGGTACCATTAATTCTAATCCTAAACAGATTTAAAGCAAATCGCTCTATACTAGGGTTCATATAACGATTTTGGAAAAGTTTAATATTCTCAAAAACGGCTCACAGGCTTCTGTTCAAAAAATTCGAATACCTATTAGTTTTTATAAAGTGTTTATTTCTTAATGAAAAAGAATTTTTTTTTCAAAATCATTATTATTGACGGTACCTGCGATAGAACGTTTATTTTTTTTTTATCAAATCGGATTTTCTTTTAACCTACTAATTTCAACGAATTTTTTTAATGCATAAGCAAATATATAACTTGAATATAAGGCTAAAATAAGACTTTGAAAAAAATAATTTTTGGATTTAAAAAATAAATTTTGATATTTTTGTTTTGAAATTTGAGGTTTTAATCAAAACCAACATTACGATGATGGAGAATTCCGAAAAAGTGGGTCCCGCAATTCCGCCCGTGCGTCTGTGTGTCTGTACACATTTCCACAGCCTAAACGCGTGGACGGATTTTCTTCAAATTTGGTACAGATGATTTATATAGAATTCTGAAAGTTGTTTTTTTTTTATATCTCACTCTTAAAGTACAAATTTTTCAAATTATACCAAATTACTCGAAAACGGCTCTAACGATTTTGATAAAAAATGTTGTGTATAATTTTACAAACAAAACCCAACTTTTTATTAAAAGTATTTTTTGGAAGGTTAGGTACTAACGATACCGTTTTTTTTTTTTCTGTTTAAAAATATCTCTTACAAGACTAACCCGATTTCAACGAATGTTTCGAAATTTTGTTTTTAAGTGTAAATAAATAAATTGCATACCAACTTTTTTTTATGTTAGAAAATTTTTATATATAAAAAATTAATTTTTTAAAAAACGATTTTCAAAATTTTTTCACTGCTGAAAGCACAATAAGAACTTGAAATCATGTAAAAAAGAGATATTGACGGAAGCATACACTTCTATTGTTTTTTACATGTTAACACCTTAATTTTACACTTAGGATTGCTTTCGAAACCGAAATCCCGAAAAATTATATAAAATGAAAAATTTCCGCCTATAGTCAAAAGACGGGTCCAAAGAATTCAGTGCTACCTTATGCGTTAAATTACGATAAGTATATTAGAAAGTATGATGGAACAAATAAACATAATACTCGGTTTTTAAACCGTAGTCGGGTAAAAATTTCACTCAAAACATTTTCTTTGTTCACTAAAAATAGTGAACATATTGGATTGATGAGGAGTGTGTTTAAAATAACAAAAAAAAAAACCCTTCAACCTTTTATGTGTTTTGGTTTTCAATTGTCAAATGATATCAAAGGTATATATTTATTAACTTTTCTCAATTGATTTTGTTGGAGC
Organism: Episyrphus balteatus; assembly: GCF_945859705.1. Lineage (NCBI taxonomy): Eukaryota > Metazoa > Arthropoda > Insecta > Diptera > Syrphidae > Episyrphus > Episyrphus balteatus. The sequence continues at coordinate 23,379,104 of NC_079134.1, read as the reverse complement.
AAAAAGTCTATCATCGATATTTTTTGTTGTTATTTGTGGTTTGTCTTCAAGGTTTGTTATTTTTCCAAGCACATAAACTCTTAATAAAAACCTTGGGAAATCAGGAACGATGTTCAATCAATCAAAAATTCTAAAACCAATCTTAATGAAAACAAGGTCAAAATGATTGAGAAGTAAAAAAAAACATTCCTAACTGTGTCCCATGAAGGTAGATGATAGGACCCAATGCAAAACTGATCAAAAATACCTACTTATAAAGTTAAAGTGAAAAAAACATCCCCGACCTTACTCTAGATTTTAATTGAATAACATTAAATAGGAATTCAGGACAAGCGGAATGCAAATAAGCATCGTTCCCAATTTCCAATGCCATCAGTTGTCTTGAAAATCATGAAAAATCATGCAACTTTACGTGAATTTCATTCTTTTTTTTTTTTTTTTTTCTTTTTTGGAATCCTACATCGTGTCTTTTTATGTTTAAAAAGCTTTCCATTTAATAAATTATTCACATTGCACTCATTTTCAACTCACATCACATACATTTTTTCTCATAAAATTAGGGAGTTGGTGGCAGAAAGTTGATACAAAATTACATAAAAAATCCTTAACACGTTTTTTTTTTAAATTTTTAAAATAAGGGCTGTCGGCTAATAAGGCCTAGTTGCAAAAGTAACCAACTGGATATTGAACCAACTGGAACAGTAAGACTTGACTTTATATTTATTTAGCAATGAAATGCATTTATTTGAATTAATATAGTTTTTATGTTATTTTAAATACCTAGGCCTTATTACCCACACCTACCTTCGTTACATAGATTTTCTTCAAACAAACTAAGAAAAAAACAAATTCTTCAACTGCCATTATCTCCCTAACAACTATATCCGATTGCTCCATTCATAGCTCACATAAAGCATATCAAATTGCATTTAGCTTGTCTATATGCCCACTCAGAGCTTAGTACCACACACATCAGTGTTGTAGTCCCTATTCCCATCATAGAAATAGCACCAAAACCATATCAGAAACCAACAACTGATATGGTTACATGGTTTAAAATTTCTTCATAAATTCCAATTCGATGCATTCTGAGTGCATTTTATGCAGATTTCATTTTCGAAAACGAAGCAATGAAAAGCATATATAGCAAAAGAGAACAGCATACGAGGTTTATCGAATGATGATGAGAATGATGATGTTCGTCGATGATGATAATAAAATGTGATGAGTCAATGAGGATGAGGAGGATTGAGGAAGTGTGTATCGATTTTCACTTCTTTCTTTTTTTTTTTTTTCTTATATAACATGCAATATACATTATCGAAAATGACACGTAGGAGGAAATATTTCAAGTGATTTTGCAAAGTGAAACAAAAAAAAAATTGATTAAAAAGAAAAATCGATAAAGCACGATTTGTAATAACAATAAGGTATCAAAATTATGAATATGTACATTGTACACTGGGGGTTAGTTACCTTATGGAATTTTCGATAAGACTGTCTGCTTCTATTTTTTTTTTTTTTGCATTATAATTATTGTTTGGAGAGTAAATTTTGTAGGAACTTTTTCCATGGAAAATAAAATAAAATGCACGACTGGGGTCGCACGTACTTGCTCTTGCAGCTCAAAGCACTTTTTATGTTAGTCTACTTGTAGATTTTAAAAGCTGGATCTAAATTTTTAAAAAATTGATATTGGGGAAGAGCCGACATTTAGGGCAAAATTTTGTTAAATGAAAAAATTTTTTTTTGTTATTTGACTTTTTAGAGAAAAAATAAAAATGCAGTTTTATTGCCACTGCTTTAAATATTACGTATACAAAGTTTAATCAAAATCGTTAGAGCCGTTTTCGATAAATTCGTAATATCGTATTTTTTTGTATGGGAGGTATACGTTATAAACGAGATATAAAAAAAAACAAAAAAAAACCAACTTTCAGAATTCCATAAAAATCATCTGTACCAAATTTGAAGAAAATCCATCCACCCGTTTAGGCTGTGGAAATGTGTACAGATGGACGCACAACCGCACAGACGCACAGACGCATAGACGCACGGACGGAATTGCGAGACAAACTTTTTTGGAATTCTCCATCATCGCACAGAGAAAAATAGACCACATAAAATAGAACAAAAACAATAAGATTTCTCTATGGTTTTCATCCAAGAAGGAAACCTTATTAAAACAATCGGGTTTTCCTTATTGTTTTAAAATCTGCAAAAAAATAAAAAAAACGATGACCAGGCTGGGAATCGAACTGGAGACTTCAAATCATTAGTCGCCCACCTTACCACCTGAACCAACCTGCCATGAAAATATCGATCGCGAATTTTGTTCTAGTGCTAAGTTGCAAGAAAAATCAACTTTTCAGTCAAATTTTAATAAGATTTTCTCTATAAAAATAATAAGAAATCTCCTTAAAAAAACCTTATTAATCGTTGATTTTAATAAGATTTCCTTATGAAATGTATGGACGGTAAAACAATATGGCAATCTGTTAGTTTTTAGCGGGTCATATTTTTCTCTGTGCGTAATGTTGGTTTTGATTAAAACCTCAATTTTTTTTTTTCGACACGAAACCAATACTTGCCCTATAGAGCAAGTAAAAATAGAAAAGTGAATGAAAATATTGTAGGATTTCATAATTTCAGGTCAAGTTTTAACTTTACAAGTCTTAATTATGAGGAAAAACTTTTTGTATTCATTAGCATTTATTTTTTTGTTTCAAAGTTTCAATTACTCGTACATATAGGATCTAGAAAAATTGGTAGAACTTTCATTCAATTAATAAATGAAAGGAGTTTACTTTGAAACAAATATTCTTGTTCTTCTTGTTAACTTGGCCAGTCAGTATAACAGTATTGTATGCATTGCCAAATTGAAAATTGTACAATGTTTCAAAATCCCTTTTCAAAACATTGATTTTTCAAATAAAAAGAATTTCTTTTTTAAATCCAAATGTGTTTTTCGAAAACTATAATTTTGCATACTTTTTTGTTGTCAGAAATGAAGAGAACGGTTGTATGACAGGTGCCGTTAATAACGATTCAAAAAATATTTGTTTTTTACTTTGAAAGTAAAACCATTTTTTCGAGAGTACACGCGTACAAATTTCAATCAAATTCGTTAGAAAATTCGTTTAGAAAAGTAAGTATTTTTTAGTCAATATAAAAAATCAAAATTTCAAAAAAATTCAATACCCCGTTATCAAAAATTTGATTTTCAAAAAAAAAAAAAAAAAAAAAAAAAAACTCCTATTTTTTTCAAAACATTGGGTTTGATAAGATTTTGAAAAACTTTTTATTAAATCCTGAAGCAAACCCTTTGATTTGAAAACAAGTAAAGTTCTTAATTTCTAGTGTTGTCATTATTTTTAAGTGTATATTAGTCTCCTTCCTTCTAAAAAAAAATAAATAAAAAACAAAAATAAGAAAGAAATAAAATAAAATACACGACTTGGTCACACGAACTTGCTCTTAAAGTAGCAGCTGCTAAGAGATATTCATAAACTAATAATTTTATTTAGGTAATCTTTGTAAAAAAAAAAAACTTAAAAAAAACACAAAACTTGCTTTTTATAATGCAAAAACTTTGACCTCTATTTGGTTTTAATAGCAAATAAATAAACATACACGAAGAGATAAAAACAAAGTTTCAACTAATTTTATGAACCCATTTTCAAAAAATTGATTTCTAAAAAAAAAAAAAATTAATCTAAAAATGTGTTTTTGGAACAATTTTACCTATTTTTCATTTTGGTTAATTTTGATCCTAAAATATAAATATAACTGAGATGTATTCAAAAAATAAATTTAAATTCACTAGAGATTTTAAAAATAATAACATATTTTTTATAACTAAATAAAAAAGATAACGTTTGGTATGCCATTACAAAATCAGAATTTCAAAAAATTCAATGCCCGTTTTTGAAAATTCGATTTGTCAATAGATTTAACTTTTTTCATGAGCATTGTTTCAAAAAGATAGAGCCTGTAGGTTGGGTTGAGAGAAGAAAAAATCCTTTCGAAAGGGGATGTATTCCCTTCTGTTTAGCCAAGAGAGGGGCCATTTTCTAAAAAATTGACTTAGTTTGGAAAAAAAGTTATGAAAAACAATTATGAAAGCTCTTTTGAGGAACAGTTAATTGAAATATTTTTAAACAAATAATCGAAAAAAAATTCAATTTTTTTTTTTAAATTGAATGTTCTTATAACTTTTTTAGTCAAAACTTTAAACTGGATGTGAAAATGTTTTGTCGTTTTCTGACAAATGTCCATCTATTAGGTCTTAAATTCAAAAAAATTTTGTAATACAACTCAGTGATGCATAATATTAAATTTGTTACCCAACGTAGCGAAAAATTGCTTTAAAAGCGTTGCAATATTTTAAGGAAAGCTCATCCTATACACAGAGAAAAATAGACCACATAAATTAGAACAAAAACAATAAGATTTCTCTATGGTTTTCATCCAAGAAGGAAACCTTATTAAAACAATCGGGTTTTCCTTATTGTTTTAAAATCTGCAAAAAAATAAAAAAAACGATGACCAGGCTGGGAATCGAACTGGAGACTTCAAATCATTAGTCGCCCACCTTACCACCTGAACCAACCTGCCATGAAAATATTGATCGCGATTTTTGTTCTAGTGCTAAGTTGCAAGAAAAATCAACTTTTCAGTCAAATTTTAATAAGATTTTCTCTATAAAAATAATAAGAAATCTCCTTAAAAAAACCTTATTAATCGTTGATTTTAATAAGATTTCCTTATGAAATGTATGGAAGGTAAAACAATATGGCAATCTGTTAGTTTTTAGCGGGTCATATTTTTCTCTGTGTATAATAGCTGTTTTACAACATTTTCTATTTGCTATCTCCTTCAATGACAACTTTAGTAAAGTCCCATGTAATATTCCGGTGCACAGGAAATCAAGTGTATCTACAAAAATATCATGTTCTTCCTTTCAACTGCAACATTGCATATAGACATATCGCACTGTGGATATGCACAAATTCAATGCATTCTTCTTGTGTAATAAAATCCTTGTTTCCTCTGCACACGACCACCAACGCCATTGCTTTGTCATACGGTTCTGTACGTGAAAGCATGTTTACTTGGGTGGAGTGAAACTTCACTTTATTTTTTTTTTATTCTTGTACATACCAGGGACGGGTGCCATTTCTCTTAAAAAAAGAGCAAAACAAATCTCAGTCCGATCAAAAAATATCTTGAGGGTTCACAACGAAGTAAAATACTGGGTGATTCAGGAGAAATGTGCTAAAAGCTAGAACGTGTAGGTTCGGTCAAGAAATGAAAAATGATAGGTACATCAGGGTACCCCTATATCAAAGGGGCACCCAAATAGCAAAGGGTCCCAAAAATACATGTAGTAAAACCATCGAAAAAAATATGTTATTTGTCTCTTGTGATGTACAGTTTGTTTGTCATTTATTACTTCCTATAAAACATAATTAAATTTAAATATTTAAATATTTCTCTGGGGGGAGGAGTCATATTTTGCTATGAAAAGGGCCATATTAATTTGGGGGCCCCAAAATCTATTACTAAGGAGCCCAAAAATATTCATCAAATTTTCTGATGGCATGACAAATATTATTTGAGGATCTTCAAAAGTTTTTACTTCAGTAGTCCAAAACAATCAAATTTAAAATTAAATATCAATTTAGGGGCCCCAACATAAATACATCATGGCCCAAAATAAAAACATTACGTTATTGGTGGCATTCCGAATATTACTTCAGAACATAAGCCCCAATACCTATTAATTCTTGGCTCCAAAAAAATTATATTATATTTTAGGGGCCTCTAAGCACTTAATTTTGAGGCCCCAAAAATTATTTTTCAGGGGCCCCAAATAAAAAAAATTATGTCTGATGATGGAAAATCAAATACCTATGTATTTATTACTTCAGAACAGAGGCCCCAAGAACTAACAATTCTAAGCTTCAAATTTTTTTTATTTTAGGGGACTCTAAATATTTAATTTTTAGAGCCCCAAAATTATTTTTTAAGGGGGTACCTATGTACATGTACATATTACTTCAGAACAGAGGCCCCAAGAACTATCAATTCTAAGCTAAAAAAAAAATTTTATTTTAGGTGTCTCTAAATATTTAATTTTGGGGGCCCCTAGTACAAGTATTTACTACTTTTATGATAGAAATTTTAAGTAAGTATAGCAAAGTGCATTACGAACATATTAAAACATTAAAATAAACCTAAAAATAAATAAATAAATAATATGTTTTTGTATCTAAGCGGCCCCCAAATATCAAAGGGGCCCCAAAATTTAGTCTTACCCCGGGGCCCCGGGCGACTCAACGTACGCCACTGCTAGGGTGGGTCAAAAAAATCGAAATTCTTTTTTTTTGATTTGGTACTCCGAAAAATTAATTGCTAGACACCTCTAGAATATACACACCAAATATCAGCTCTTAATATTAATGGGAACGTCCTCCGCTTCGCAATTTTCCATTTTTAATCAAGCTTCTACTAAAAAAAATAATTTTTTTTTTAAATCGACTTTTTAGCAAATTTCTTTACATATTCTTGTAGGAAATTGAACGCTCTACAAAAAAGGCCTTGTACTCTTTTTTCGTTTATCTAACCGTTTAATAGATATTTGAGGTCCAAAAATCGAGAAAATCCTTCAAAATTCGTTTTTTGTTCTTAATTTTGTAACAAATTGAAAAATTATAATAATCAAACGCGCACGACATATTCTTGTAGATTGTTCCACAAAAAAGGTCTTAATAACTTTTTTTTATTAATCGAACCATTCTAAAGATATTCGAGGTCAAAGTTAAAAAAAAAATTATAAAAACATTTTTGACTTTTCAAAATTTTCTAGTTCACTGAAAATTCATAATTTTCAAATTAACAAGATATATTCTTGTAGGGGCTTAAACGTTCTACAAATTTCACTGATTTCAGTAGTAGTAGTAGTTTTCTTATGACTCGATTGGATACGTCCCTGGTATGAACAAGAAAAAAATGTAAAGTTTCACTCCACCCTAATGTTCATGTTATGTAATCTATTCTTTCATCAAAACTACGAACACTCTTCGTTTTTCTACTCTTTGGGCATCTTTTGTGTTGATGCAAAGCCTCACACCCTTTTGGTTGATTTAAAATTACCCAGCTATATGTTGTCCGCAAGAGAGAATTTGTGTGTGTACAAAGCGCTTCTAACAGCAGCTTCAAACTGACATTTTGCAGACAACTTGTCTAGGCTGGCTGGCTTGAAAATAGTCGTTCGTTATTTCTGTCTGTGTTTGTTCTCTCAAAATGATAACTACAAGAGTGTTTGTCTCGCAAGGTACACCACCGCCCGCCATCCGCCATCGTTTTTGAACTTGAAATTGTATCAAAACCTTCTCATTCCGTTGCATCTTGTTTTTTTTTTTGCATCTGTTTTGAAGTTGCACAAGTTGACGATAGGAAACGAGGGTTGCATACAACTTTTTTTTTTGCAACTCCTCAACATTGAAAACATTCTGGCGGGTATAACGTGTCAGGTTCAATCTCAACTCAATTTGATATCTCAAAGACGGTAGATGAATGGGTGGGTGCTATTCGTAGAGACGAGAGAGACTTGAGCAGCAGCAGCAAAAATATGTACTTGCAAAATACTTGGGTAAATACTCTCGGCGCTGTAGGGTTCCATAATTAAAAGACCCTTGGGGTGTTGAATTCGAATAAACACTTGAATCAGTTGAATGGAAATGACATGCGAATTCAACATGACCTGGTAGCTGTTTCTAGCTGGATTTTTGGATCAACTTGACTTTAACCCTTGTAGAGTGGAGGTAGACTTCTATTTTTTATTTTTCAAATACATTTACATATGTATATATATTAACGTGTTTAATTCAAAAGGGCAAATGAACAAGTGAAGGTTGAGTTGTATTTATGGTATTGTTGTATTGAAGCGTTGGAGGGTTTAATGTATAGAAATTCGTAAGGGTTGAATGGACAATAAAAAAGGGTGATACACTCCCTGAAAACAAATAAAAAGACGATTTTATGTCAAGGCAAACCGGATGTTGGATTTTTGAGGGTTGTATAAGGAACATCAATTCATTTTTATTCCAATAAAATATAAAAAATTAAACACAATCAAGCTAATTGCTCCCAACCGGAAATAATGAATATTTCCTGGAATTCGAATATCTGTGATTTTAAGAGATAAATGTACATAATGAAGGTAAAATGCTTTATATCGTTTGTATGTATATATGTTTACATTTCTATGAGATAAACCTTGTCTTTTTAAGGACCAGTAAACATTCTTTAAAATTGTCCAGATAAATTATATTAGTTTATTCAGGATACCAATAAATAGAAAAGGAAACCCTTATATTTATATTTTTTTTTTTTCAACGCATATTCATCTAATTCTTCAACGAAAACCACGTTCATTCAACTATTTTTCGGAATGATTTTGCGTTGAAGACGAAAATTTTAAAATCAAAGTAGAAAATAGTTAGTTTAAAGTCGTTTGTCGTTATAAAACATCTTTAAATCTTAGTTGTTTCAACTTTGAAAAAAAAGCATCAATTTATTAAAAAAAAAAAAAAAAATTGGCAGCCGCTGGGGATCGAACCTACAACTCTTGGGTCTCTAGGCGAATGCTTTACCAACGTGCTATCTCACTGTTGGAAATTAGGGTGATAAAATGCAACAAAAGCTGAAGTCCGACAAAAATAAAAAAAATTCTTACGTTGTTTCAATTTTATTTTAAAAGTGTATCATGTTAGTTTTTTTCAACATTAAATCAACGTTGAACATTTTAAATTTTACGTTGCGGTTTTTCCTTCAGTGCGCGAATGAATGGAAATGGAATGGAGGCATGATTTCGAAGAAAGTTCGGAATTTCTGTGAAGTGGATATGGTCAAATTTTATAAGTATTTTTCAGTAAGCTTTGGGGCAATCTAAAACTGTAATATAAAATCGTTGATGCGAGTTGTTATTTTAACTTATTAAAAGAAATACATGAGTCATTTAAAATCCAGCCTAACTTACACCTTGGTCTTGTGAAAAAATGGTTGTAGAGAAGAGATTCTAGGTATAAGAAAAAAAAAACAATAATGTAATTATTCATTTAGTTTTATAAATCTGTTTTATAAAAATTCTAGTTTTACTTTTTTGCGGCCCATAAAAATTTAGATCTCGTAGTTTTGGCCTCTAGTAGCCATTGAGTTTGACATGTCTGTCGTACAGGAAGAGTTCTGTCAGACCATCAGTAAACTGATTAAGACTTTTAAATATTTCATTTGGCAGGACAAAAATAAAAAAATTACGATTTTTCAAAAAAAATGGTCACAAAAAAGTCTCTTTATAAGGGTGAAAATATTTTTTTTTTGGAATTGTGAATACAATATTCGAATTCCTCGCAATATTCTACATCAGTTTCATACTTGATTCTCTATAAAATATTGTGACCGAAAAAAGTTCTAGCGACATGAAAAAGTATGAACCAAATTCGCACCCGTGTGCCTATCACGTCACAAAAAAGAGGTGTGCCTACAGAGGGTTAAATACCATATTAAGAACCTATGACAATTATACTGGTTTTCAAAAAAGTCAGAAAATTCAAAATGTACTTTTGATTTTTTTTCATTTTTAATATGCAAATTGCGATATTAGTGTTTTCCTCTATAACTCAGAAGAAAGAAAAATGTAGTTAGGGGGCTTTACGAGATTATGGGCAGAATAGACATTCAAGAATAGCAATTGGACATAAGGTAAAACCATAAAATCTTTTGATACCTACCTACTACCGGAATTGCCGTAAACAGCGGAACCTATGTTTATGAATGTACATTTGAAAAAAAAGCTATTAGCTTGTGAGATTTCAGAGAGCACCAAGTTACAATCCACCCAGGACAATCGACAGAGAACTAAGATTCCACTTACACTATTAGGCAAGGGCAAATGACCCAAAATCTGACATACATAAATTTGAAAAAAAAACATAAAAGTAGCTATGTCATATACCGATTTTAGTAAAGTTGAAATTGCTCAAAAACGACTCCAACGATTTTGTTTAAAAAATTCAAATGTTAGTTTTAGGACAAGGTCTATCTTCTAATTAAATTTTTTTTTTGAAAATCATTATTAACGGTACCTACCATAGAACATAAATAAATAATGTATGTATCGACAATTTTAATAAAAACCAAAAGTAAAATTTTCAAAAAAATAATTTTTGGATTTAAGAAAAAATTTGAAAATTTTTTTTTTGAAAAATCAAATTTTTGGAAAACGTGACATTGAAGTTTTTTGAAATTTTGTTTTTGGATATTGATTAGTGATTTCTACAAAATGGCATACTAATTTTATTTGGAAACTTTTTTTTTAAAAAATAATTTATAACGATTTTGAATTTTTTTTTTTTCTAAAAATGCATTTTAATATATCAATCAAAACTGCATACTTGTTTTAGAGGTCAATTTGATTTCAGATTTTATTTTATTTTTTTTAAAACGAATTTATTTTATTTTTTATTTTTTTTTTTTTTGTACCTACATTTTCTAAATTTCTATGTAAAAAGTCTTAAAAATTTAAGCAACTTGAACTCTAAGAGGAAGTTCGTGCGACCCAGTCGTGCATTTTATTGTCAAACTAATGTCAAATGGCTAAACAGTTCTACATATTAAATTCTGTAGAACACCAGATTCAGCAAACAAAACAAGGTCTTTGGTGTTTGAGACTTTTTATGACATTTTTTTTTTTTTTGGCATTTTTCGCTTAACTGATTTGTTGTTCCTATTACCTGAAAAAAAAAATACGAGATGTTTTCGGAACGTTAACAAATTTTCGCCTGGAACTGACAATAAATTTTATTTTTCCGGGTGGAATTTTGCTCACGTGAAACTCACAAAAGGGCAGAGCTTTCCATAATCTTTGTCCGGATTTCATAAATTTTCGAAAGCTTTTAAAATTGGGTATAAATCAACTGAAGTTTAAAAAGCTAAAAAAACACGAATGGTACCATCTTCACGGAGTTCAACTTAACATAAAGAAAACAAAAACAAATAAATTTTTCTAGAAAAATTTTGAAAAGTAGAAAATTTTTGGCCAGTTTTTTTTTTATTTTTGCTATTCACTCTACAAAAAAAAAAAAAAAAAAAAAAACAAATTATTCTCTCAATCTTAAAATAAAACACCCTTTTTCTTGTGTTTCTTGGCTTTCCTTTAATTTTCTTTCTATTTTCTTAGTATATTCCATCAATTTCTTAGAAAATTGATGAACCATAAAAAAAAACACAACTTAACTAAATAGAAAAACATTATCACACCTAATTGCATAATAATCGGATAAAATCAAGGCTTTGCAACTTATGTTCACTCACATAAGACGATTATGGACTCTTTCCATACGAAAGAAAAATGATGATACTCTTTACTTGTTAGACATAATAACACGACGCACGAGCTAAGTGTCAGTTGAGGTGAGAAAAGAACAAGGAAAAAACTATCTATGCTTCTAATTTAATTGACTAAACTTGGGTATTAGTTTCACTTCAACTAAAGAATTATGGCATACGGCTGCATTAAAAGAAAGATGCTTCTCTTTTGAGTTAATGAACTTTCTGATGAATCCATTTTTGGTATTTGTAAAAATGTCTTCAGACAAGTTGTGACAGATTGGTTGAAGTTTAAAATTACAATAAAAAAATGAAAGAAGAGAGTTCCTTGTTAGGGATGATGGTGCGTGATGGCGATGTTGAAAATGATGACGATGAAGAACGATATATCACGCCAAGTTCTCTTTTCTTTTAAGTAGATCATCAATCAAACATCGAGCTATAGTAATTATCTGCATTTTTTTTATTGAAAACAAATAGAGATTCATGTAACAAAAAAAAAAAACGTGCTTTAAAAGAAAGGAGGGCATTAAGAAGTGATAGAACAAAAAAACTAAACGATTTATTACTTTAGGTTTGAATCTTTATTTTTATAGAAACTTAAAGTCACAGTTCATGGATTAAGTGGTTTTAAAATACTGTCTGTCACATAAACTACTGTTGATTATTTTTTAAAAAAATCAGATTAAATATGTCACTTAACATAAAAAATTCTTTTAATTGATAGAGACAAAAATGTATACACATTACTTGTAAAAAATTTTACAGTTAAGGTGTACAAAGAAAAATTCCGAATTTTTAGGTATTTTTTCAAATAGTGGAAGCATTGTGAAAAAAGGTTTTGATTAAATAAAAAATATTTAAAATTGTATGGATAGAAAATTGCTGCTGTTGCCATATTGATTTTAAAGATTTATGTTTTTGTGAATAATTTTTGTTTAAAGTAAAGTAAAAAAAAAAACAAAACATTTTTCGTCGTTTAAGAGTTAAGAGAAAATTTAACAAATATTGATTTAAACTTCAGAAGAAAAAAGTTCTTATACATGGTGTCCGTTAAAAAATAGCTGATAGCTAAACTTATGACTGTACTAAAACCAAATAGAAAAAAATTATATCGCAACCAGTTTAGAAAATATTTGCTTTTTTTTGTTCAATGTATTTTAAATTCCATCATCTTACGTTTTCGTTCACCACAGCCACGAATTAATGAAATTTTTTAATTTATTTTTGTTTATAATTTTCTACAATAATTGACTAAAGCCATACGCATTTAAAAATTTTTATAGCTGTTGCACTTTTTCTTTGAAAAAAATATTGATATTCGTTTTTCGATGCAAAATGTAAAAAAAAAAATATTTTATGAAAAATTTTAAACACCTGTGGTATAAAAAAAATCTATAGGAACGTTGGTTGCCAACTTTTTTAAAAATATACTTTTTTAAATATAAAAATTCTGTTTTAACAAAAGATTTAAATGAATATGTAGTAATTTTTTAAAATTTAAAAATATGCGCGTCCAAAGGGGATTGCAGAATGGTAACAGTTTTAATCAAATCTATAGTTACTAGGAAGTAATTGGTACCAAAGTGCAAAAAAAGCCTATTAATTTAATATAAATTCTTTTAACTGTATAATCTTAAGTTTTTTCACATTGCTGCGACAAATGCATGGATTCCATCAGTTTTTTTGGTCAGTCATATTTTAAAATAATTCTATTAATACATAACCATAAAAAAAATATTTTAACCGATATAAATTTAGATTTGATAAAAACTGTTACCATTCTGCAATCCCCTTTGGACGCGCATATTTTAAAATTTTAAAAAATTACTAAATTTTCATTTAAATCTTTTGTTACTCGTTATTTTTATGTTTATTGATTTTCTCTAAAACTTTAATACACTACACCTTCAAACTTGTTGCATATAACCTTAAATAAATTTAATGAAAATCAAGTGTGTTTTTAAGGCATCTGGCCACTCTGGTGCATTGTGGGGGCTAGAATGCAATTTTATCGCAAATTAATTAAAAAAAAAAAAAAACTTTTCAAAATGTAGCTATTTTTAGTCTTATTAGAGGGTACAACGGTCATACTATAGTTGTTCATAAAAAATGGGGCCGAAACTTTACCGAGACATTACCTTTATGAAAAGCGAGTATTCAAAAAACCACAAATATGCAGTTTTTTTTTTTCATAAAACAAAGTTTTATATTTATGCTTTAAGTATTAATTTGTATGAATCTCTATTTTGCAGCTTAATTACTTGTCTCATAATATAGCGTTTTTTGTACAGTTTATTTTTTAATTAAAATGCGTTAAACGTTTTGAAGTTACATCCACTACAACTTTAGATTTTTCCAAAATTGTATCACAATCAAGAAATTCATTTACTTAAAAAAAAAAAAAGTAGAAAAAAGGGTCGTGGATCATGGCCATGAATTTAGCAGAAATGCTCTTTGAGGATGTCAAAGCTATTTTTTTTTTTTTTTTTTTTTTTAAGCAAAAAAAAATACACATTATACCGATTTTTGTTGGAAATATCATTGAATTGATTCCACTTCTGTCAGTGGACAAGACCGTAATTGCACAGGTCGGAAGCCAAAACAAAAATTATAAAATAACTTACAAATTTAGTCAATCGCGTAGACTTACCTGAAAAAAAATAGAGAAAAAATTTAAATAAATTAATGAAAATGAAAATAAAAATCAAATTAAAAAATAAAAACAAATATTTAAACAATAAATATTTAAAATAATTTCAGTTTTTTATACAAATCGATAAAAAAACCTTACACAAAATTTAAAATAAATTGTAAATACTTTATCTTTTGATGTCAAGAGTTTATTGTGTTCCCTATTGGCTGGATTATAAATGGAATTTCTTTATATTTTTGTAAATAAGGATTCAAATTAAAAAAAAAATATTAATAGTTCTTCAATAAAACCACATTTTTTATTTTGTTTAAAGTTTTTGTTATAAGTTTATAATATCCTGGCATTAATTGACCTTTCCCGATCAATTTTAACGTATTAATTTTTTTCGCTCGGTCGCCTATTTCCATTCCTTTTTTTCAATTAACACTTCAGTTTTTAGATATTTTCTACTCGTCCACTACGGCGTATGAGTGTTATTTTTCTTACAAATGTTTGTTTTTCATAAGTCATCAATATGAAATTAAAAAAAAAAAACACTCATACACCGTAGTGAACTATAAAGGAAAAAAATATATAACGTTAGTATTTGTTGTCAAAAAATATTTGAAGCTTGAAAAAAAAGTGATACAATTTGAAATGGATGAGATGTCACTTTAACTTCACCAAGCCAGCTCTTATTTAGCCATTTTGGATATTGTTACTTTTATTTCAGTTTTAAATGTGAATGCTTTAAAGATTTTTATTCATTATGTCAAACAGGGGTTACTAACCTCATAAGCTGTGATTTAATTAAATTTGCGCACTTAACAAAATTATACGCTCTACATTCTAAATGAATTACAAAAAAATGAAAAAAGTGTAACTCTAAGAATATGCTTAGTTGACGAGGAATAAAGAAATTAATTACTCCAAAAGTGTCCTGTATCTCCGGGGTTTTTTTATTCTCCCTTTTTTTTTTGTTCTTCTTTCAAGAGTTCTTTGTTAAGCAGACTTCGCCTTACATAATATTACACTTACATTACGAGAAAAAATACTTTTTTTCTTCATACTGACTTGTGGGAAAATATGAGAAAAAAAAAAAGAAAATTATCCCTGCAGCAGAAAAAAAAAATAAAAATGCATATTTCCGGCATGATGCATACGAAATCCTTTCAACTTTGCAAACATTCATCTCTATTGTAATGAAAATGACTGAGAAAATATAGTTGAAGGTTGAATATACATTTAAGGACACTTGTTGTTGAAATATGAACTGTTTTTCTTTCTTTTTTATTTCACAAATCTATTATGTAGGTCTGTACAAATGCATATACATGGTGGTTGAGTGCTGTGTATCAAAAGTTCAAAATTGCGTTCAATGTGAAATAAAATGGAAGCCAAATATGACTCATCGCATGGAGAATCTCTTATTTATGCTGATGAAAAAAGGGATGCCCTTGAGTGGGTCGCACATGAATGAGTCATAGTTCTGATGGGGGGATGCTATAATGGTGTGGCTGGCTCATTATTAATTCGAAGGGGAAATATCTGTTTTTGAAATACTCTGTTCTTTTTATGTAGTTTTAACTTATGTCCTGTTCTTATAAAGACTTTTAAGTCAAATGCAGTATATAAAGTGTACGAGTATCTCAGTTTTAACATTTATTATCTGAGAAAACTAAATACAAAAGCTTAAGGAGAAGAAGATAGAGCTTGAAACAATTAAACTAAATTCCTTGGAAAACTTAAGAAATATACCTTTTCAATACTCAAAAACTCTTGAAAAATATGTGATTATGACATTTTGTCGACCCTTTTTGAAATTTTATGAAAATTATCCGACAAAATGTTAAGTGTTAAAATTATATTCTACTTCATTTTTAATGGAAATATGAATACAATTTAGCTACAAATGGCAATATCATAACAAATTTTTAAAATGTTAAAGCTGAAAAATTTCTACGAATAACGTCGAAATCTTTAATTTAGTTTCATAAATCTTATCAGTTATGGTAAAATTAGAGATTTAAATCCCCGTGAAATAGCTATAACTCCAGCCTATGAACTTGGTGGTAACACACACAAGTTGTTGTTGTTCATTCATAACTACACTAGATTTGATATAAATATTAACGACTATAGTTTATAAGAATTTATTAGATAACGAAATAGTCAGCATAAAAGTTGTCATTACGTGTTGAACGACAGCTTAATTTGTAATGAATTTAAAATTTTATCATTAAAAAAAAAAAAAATAGTACACGTCAAACACCGATAGTGCCTTGAACGTTTTCGAATTCAAACTGAATTCATTAAATTTTCAGTTCAAACATTGGTTGCTGAGATTTCGATGATCAAATATTAGTCAATTCATAGAACCACGCAAAAAGGAAAATTTCGAGAAAAAGTGGTTGTCTGTAAAGCCGGTTTACGGGCGATGATTTTACGTGATAACGTCGTAAGAAAACAAGTTGTGTGCTTTTGTTTAAAATGAGTGAATTGAAGCGTTTATTCATTTCAAACTTTTTTTTTATTTTTTCATTGTATTAATTTTTTATTTGAAAAGCTTAAAAAAAAATTATACCATGAAAAAGCTAAATATTTCTTCTAAGGAATAAAACCATTCTAAAAGAAATTTTTACAATGCGCAAAAAGTATTAAAATAATTTATTAAAAACAATCATTTCTTATGAAAAAAGTGAAAAAATCACATCCATCACTCAAAAATCAATTTTTTTAATATATCAACTTAAATTAATTTTTTTCTTTAACAATCTATTTTAAATTTTATATCATAAGAAAGCTTATTATTTCACCTTTCATATGACACTTCAATCATATTTTTATGATGCCTACAAAAAAGTTAGAATTTTTTAAAGCCAACCATGTCGAAATATCAATTTGAGAATACGGTATTTCCCACACTTGTGGCTGGTCATGCGCAACAGATCTCCTGAAATTTTAAACCAGGTGTTTTGAGGTATTTCTCAAGTTTTTTAATTTAACATTGTGTAGCTTGTAGTAAATGTACCGTTGTGTGTGATATACCAAATGAAAGGCAGCTAGCTCAAAAAAGTTTAACAAAATTTTTATCTGCTCTAGATCAAAAGAAAAAACCTGTTGAAAAATAGAACTTTATTTTACCCTCATCCCAAAATTGTGGCTACAAAATTGATTGAAATTTTGAACAGATACAGTCCTGTCTATTATATATCTATAATATAAATTTTATTCATTTATCAGTTGAAGAAAAAAAGATTAAAATATAAACCGGTTAAAAACTGTCAAAAAACTCAAACTAAAAGTTTGAGATTTTTTGAACGCTACGAAAAAAAATAAAAACTCGACCAAAAATAACCCAAAATGAGTAGGTAATTTTCAAAAATTCATATTTCGAAACGCAAAGACTTAAAAAACATCCGTATTAAACCCCTAACTTTTTTTGTATTATCTTTTTAATGACGTTTTTTTCAAATTGTCAAAAAAAAAATGTCCCCTACATATAATCACTACTTTGTCAAAGGTCTACCTCATGTTTTAGTTTTAGAAAACCATTTATAGCTTGGTTTTGAAATTTTTTAGAATTTTTTCAATACCATTGTCAGCCTTGCAATGATTTGATCTATCAATTAAAAAAAATCAACTCTTTACATTGTCGCGTTTAGAAAATAGACAATTTTTTGCAATTTTGTTTTACCCCTATTTACCCTATTATAATGACGAAATTTTTAAAAATCTTCATTTGTATTCAACTTTCGGTTATTATATTTCAAATAAGCTATAAAATATATTTGTATCTTTAAAAGTTTATTTTTAATTTTGAATTGAAATATAATAAAAAAAATATCAACACAAAATTTAAATATATTTTTGAAAAATGGTTCAAACGATTTTGATATCGCAAAATTCTAAAAGTTGGTATAAACAAAAGAAGGTTTTTTTTTTGCTTTTATTAAACAACGTAATTCGTTTGAACTAAACATCAAAATTTTAGAAAATAAAGTCTAAATGCAAGTTTGTTCGTCTCATTTGTGCATTTTATTTACGATTAATTACCACAAAACTATTTCGACTGGGTAATGATTTCTTAAACGGCAATAATGACTAAATACTATGAATGTCAACACAATAAAAAAAACTTATTTTGCATAAAACTAAACTCGCAAAATAAAACTTTTCCCGCTAATTCCAAAGAAATACAAAACAAACAAAAAAAAAATACATTAAATATGCAAAACAGTAAAATCCACTTAGAAAAATTTGTTTGTTTTCGTTTTTCATTTCATTTAGAAATCTGAGCCAGTGTTTCTTTTATTTTCACAAATCACGTCACAATAATATACTTCCACTTTCTACCAATGTCTGCGCCAACAATATCCATATCACATTCCGTTTCAATTTCATTTTCCAAAAATATTTAGTATCAAATAAAACATAATAAATAAACAATAGAATAACTCGAAACAGATTTATTCCCTCCACATTCGATATCGATTTTAAATCAAGATATTAACGGTAATATTAAATCAATTCTTAACCAATTAGCATAATTTATTTCTCTATAATAAAAGTTGAATTGAATTAATACAAATCAATGCATCCATCAAACAACTTCTGGAAAGTATACTTAAACTCTCTGATGTGGTCTTTCACATTGACACTGACCACGAAATGTTGGCAACAGAAAAATAAACCTACCTTACCTAATTCTGCGCAAAAGTTCGTGCCTAGATCTCGTTTAACCAAAACAGAAATGTCTGAATGAATGAATGAATGAATGAATGGAACGAACTACTTTTCTGTTCTACACTAACAGAAAAATTTGTGATATCTTAACTTTTTTTTAAATAGGTTTCACTTCATGGGTTTTTCGTGAATTCGAATTCCAAGATAGTTGCACTTTTCAGGAAGTAAAGCTTTTAAAAATGTATGAGGCCGAAATTCCAAATTAAATCCAGGATATACATACATAGGTTGGTCATAAAGAGGGTAGGTATCGACGGCAACAAATGTGAAAATTGAAAGTTTTTCTGACCCGATTGAAAAATTGTTAAAAGATCTATGTAACTGAATATAAATGTGAAAATGAAAAGAAGAGGACCTAAGTGGCTGTCTTGTGGAACCCCATACACCGAAAAAAAAAACCAATATCAATTTAACATTTTTTAAATATTAAATTAACATTTTTTAAATATCAGCCAAAAATGCTCTATAAAATGTGTTTTATGATATTTAAAATGTTAAAATAATATTTTTATTATCAGGATGATATTTAAATGTCACATCTTGGAATTTTTTTTGATATTTTATTATCATTTTTTCATATCAATTTCTCATTCCAAAATGTTGAAAAATATTAAAGAAAAAATTCTTAATGTGTACTAATTTAAAGGCGCTTTGTGTTTTTTCGAAGTAAAATGTATGATTTACTGAGAAAATTTGATCGGCACTAAGATTTTACTTCTCATAGTTTGGGAGAAAATAACAAAACAATTATATCACCTATAATAGAGAAAATAATATCACCATAATTTTTTAAAGAATATTCCCTTTCATAATATGTTAATAATGTTTTGAAAAAGGAAAGAAAATTCTTAAAATAATAAAAATAATAAAAAATAAAAGGAAAGAAATAGGTTTCATTATAATAAACTAAAACGTAAAATATAGTCAACATTGATATTTTAATTGTCAAAGTGAAATTTTTACTATCCACTTAAACTTAAAAAAATGTCAAAATGATATTTTAATTGTCAAAGTGAAATTTTCACTATCCCACCTGAAATTAAAAAATGTCAAAATGATATGATAAAATACCAAAATTGATATTTTAATTGTTGGACGACTTTTGTCACTGAAAAATGTTAATTTGATAGCTGTTATTATCAAATTTTTTCTTCGGTGAGATATTAATTTTAAGAACGAAGGTCCAAAATGGAAGCAGACAGGACAAATTGAAGAGTATAAATTAAGTCTTTTCAGAATTAAAGAAAGAAAAAAAAGTATTGTAGTCTTTTTTTTCTCTCAGTGTATCTTTACAACATAACATATTTTTTATCGAATTTTAATGAAACTTGACTTTGCTCAAGTTCAAGTGAGAAAAAAAAGCAATCCGAGGTGCCAGATACACTGCTATATCCGAGAACGAGTATCTATTTAGATATAAAAACTTGTAGATGTAATTACAGACCGTTGCTTTTTGCTATACAAGATAAAGAAAGGCCGTTTTTTTTGTATGTCTAATATTGATTTTGAAATGATTGTATTGTGACGGCGCATACTTAAACATTGGGCCATTATCAAGGAAAAAAAAAGAAGCCATATCCTGTATCACGATAATATTATCATTCGATACCTATCTAAGTAGAAACACATATCAATGATTTGAAATAAATCGATATCTTTACTCAGAGTTTATATTGACAGAGTGTAAATTATATATATCTCGATTGACGAGGAGGCTTGTCATTCTCGGTAGGTTATGATAATATTTTTTTTTTATAGATATCGATTGATTTAATTTTCTCTCTGTCTGTTTTTATTTTTGTTTATATATATAGTGTCCGATGGATGGGATTGATTGATGTCTTGACACATAATACGAGTATACTACACATAACTGGATGGTGACAAGTATAGAATTATTTATGTTTTGAGCTTTATAACTATGAGAGAGTGCTGCAATAACAATTTACTGCAAGTTTATAGGCGTAAATATAACAAGTATGTACATTTTGTGAGAAATGTAAACAATTGCATTGCATATATTAGGAGTGGTTTACCAGGGTGTTATTTCTAAAGGGTTGGGTTTCAACAAGTGTTATCTTTGTGTTGACATGACAGTTTTGGTTAAAACTACATCAAAATAAATACTTAACCTTATGGTGACAGAACTTTAGAAAGAATGTAAAATTCAAATTTTTAAGAATCTAGTAGGTATGGTATTTTGCTCGTAACACTCCTTTTGAGGGTTCATATTTCAAATAAATAATAAATCGTATCGAACAAACAGAAAAAAAAAACAAGGAAAAACCAATAAAAATAAACATGCAATGATTTTGCTTCATAGCTGTTTCTGATGATTTCGAAAGGATTCTATTCCTTTTAAAACAACATTTCGTTCCTATTAAAACAACCATACCTATGAGTCTAAGAGCCAACGACATAATGAATCAAGTCATCTAAAGAATGTTGTAAGGCATATCTTTAGAAAGGTCTTGGGGAGTAAAGCACGAATCGTTAAGTCTGGCAGCATTTTGGTGTGACCAACATGGGTTAAATTCGACCCACTGTGTAAAAAAATGAAAAAATTCAACCTGATTGGGTAATTTTATAAGTTTAATTCCTAACCGAAAGTAATTTGCGTAATATTTTTTTTGACGCTATTTGTCAGATAATATTCCCAAAAGTGTCAGCGCAAAAAGTCAGTCGAAAATTCTTTGACAAACATTGAGAAAATTCTGTTTTTGTTTCTGTTTTTTTAAGTTAAGTCATCTAAATAATATAGTAAGGCACATAAATAGAAAGGTTTTGAGGAGTTAGAGAAGAATAAATTGGCCTGGCAGCATTTTGGTGTGACCAACATTGGTTAAATACGGCCTAAAAGTGTGCCAAAAATATGACAAAATATAGTGTGATTCAGGAGAAATGTGCCAAAACGCTAGAGCGTGTAGGTTGGGCCAAGAGAAGAAAAAATCATTTGGGGGGAGGGGGTTTATTCCCCCCGTTTAGCCAGGAGGGGCAATTTTCTAAAAACTTGACTTTATTTAAAAAAAAAAAATATTTAAAATCAACGGTTATAGCTACAATAACGTGTTATACTGTTTTATAAATCCAAAGATATTGTCTTTTATCCTGTTTTTTATGAAATATTTTATGAAAAATTAGTTTTCAAAGTAAAAACTTTGATTTTTTTTTTTTAATTTTAACTAATTTTTTCAAAATTTTATATTTTTACCGTGTTTTGTGTAGAATCAAATCTAAAACATCTTGTATTTTAATTTTTTAGATAGCAAAAGTACAGAGGTCTGGGTAATTGAAAAAAGTTTTTTTTTATGGAAAACGATTTTGATTAAAAAAAATGCTTGTTAGGTACTGTGGCAAATGAGACAAAAATATTTGAATCGTAACAAACGGTACCTGCCATCAAACCGTCTTCTTGGTTTCTGATTTTCTAGTAAACAAAAAATTCTTTCCTATCTATCTATTCCTTTTAACTAGTGCCGTGCAGTATGCATTTAAAAGACCTTAGGTCCTACAGGCATACCTATAGTTAAAATAATTATATTATTATTATTATTACAGCTTTACCGATTTTAACAAACAAAGTTTTACGAAAAAAAATCAAGAACATTTTTAAAAATTATGAATTTTTGATTTTTTTTTAAATATTAAAAATTTTGCTTTATTTTTTTTATTTTTCAAACGGTTACTGAATTTTCTTGAAACTTTGTTTTCGGTTACCTTATTAGTTCTTCAGAATGACTTTATTTTTTTTATTTTTTAAAAAATTGTAAATAGAAAAAATTATTTAAAAAAAAAAGGTCTAATGGCATACTTTATTTGGAAATTTAGCCAATTTTTAACCCTTTCGAACCCAAGCTATGAAAATCGATATTAAAAAATGTTTTTTTTCGGTATTATCGTGTTATCGTGTCACAACTAATAATACCTTCTAAACGGTTAAAGCAATCAATTTAATGACAAGGAATTTTTTGTAGAACGTTAAAGCCCCTACAAGAATACATCTTGTTAATTTGAAAATAATGAAGTTTCAGTGAATTGGAAAATTTTTAAAAGTAAAAATTATTTTTATAATTGTTTTTACTTTGACCTCAAATATCTTTAGAATAGTTAGATTAATGAAAAAAGTTAACAAGACCTTTTTTGTGGAGCAATCTGTTTCCTACAAGAATATGTCATGAGCGTTTGATTATTATAATTTTTCAATTTATTACAAAATTAAGAACAAAAAACGAATTTTAAAAGATTTTCTCGATTTTTGTACCTCAAATATCTACTAAACGGTTAGATAATTGAAAAAAAGTGTTTAAAACCTTTTTTGTAGAGCGTTCTATTTTCTACAAGAATATGTAAAAAAAATTTCCTAAAAAGTCAATTAATAAAAAAATGATTTTATTTTAGTAGCCGCTTGATGTAAAAATGGAAAATTGCGAAGCAGAGGACCTTCCCATTAATACAAAGATCTCATATTTGGTGTGTATATTCTAGAGGTGTCTAGCAATCGATTTTTCGGAGTACAAAATCGAAAAAAACGAATTTCGATTTTTTTTTTACCCGACCTAATGTTTATGACCACCAAAAACAGTCGGACAACTGAGAAAATAACTTTTTATAAAACAATATTGTATGCTTTTTCTTCTAGGTCATAAAACAAAACTCTTTCTGGATCAACATTTTTTATATCTTTTTATTTTCAAAATTATGACCATATGTAAAAAAAAAAAAATGTTTGCAAACAAAAAAAATGTCAATTTAAGTCCCTTTTTCGATTAAAAAAAAATAAAAAATATGATATTTGACTAACTTTTTGTATCTACTAATCTAGGAGCTAGGGATTATTATCTTTCAATTAAGCCATCTAAACATAAAAAATTATTTAATGGAATATTTTTTACCAATTGTTAAAAATATGATACATGAGAGCAACGCTGGGTCCGAAAGGGTTAAAGGTGTTTTCACACTCACAAAATAAAAAAAAAACACTTTTAATATACATTTTTACATTTCTTTTTAAATTAATTATAAGGTTAAACTAAAATTATTTTATTTTATTATTTTAATATAAAAAGCTTTAACATTTTAAGCAAGGATCTAGCTCTTTCGTATATCCTGTTGATAGTGTATAGACTGCCAGAAATATAAATCTATTTTGAGAAGCTGGTTAAAAATCCATCAATTGGTGCTTAGTACTAAATCTCAAGTAAAATTAAAAAAACCTTTTTTATTGAAAATTTGTGACCATTGTAGGTGCATTATTCTTGCATACCTCTATTATGTGGCATAGAATTTTGATATTTACATATTCTTACGACTCAAAACTGAATTCAAAAGCATACATTATGTTTTCAATTTTCCTAACAACACCACACCCACACGATCCATCATTAGTTTTTTTTTTTTGTTTCATTTTTCAATATTTTTATTTTCTGCATAAACTAAACCTTGAATTTGTGACTTATTTGAATTTTCCCGACAAGATTTCCACAAATTGAATTTGTACCCGAAGCAAGACATCAAAATTAAATTTTAATATAACGGAAGTAGTGTGTTTCCTTCCTTCCATCAGTTCTAATTGTGAAAAAGGAAGAAAAACTAAAAACATTTTGCAAAAACGATGCATCCATGAATTATGTATATATCTACACAACTAAACCTCAGTTGGGAAATAAGAAAATATGAATTGCTTTGCTTTTATTTGATGATGGTAATGCGATTATCTTGCATAATTTATAAATTTCTGAATTTTAAAATACACCACAAAATCTGTGTTGCTTTATTTTTTTTTTTTTTTTTCTTCTTTTGCTTTTCAAGTGCTTTTCCATTTCAATTAATAGGTATCACAAAAATTCTAAGGGAAGAAACACCATGTTGCATATATTCGTTTCGTAGTATTTTTGTTTTTTTTTTCATGGTTTCTATTTTTAATGAAATAAAAAATTAACATTTTCCCAGCGAGAGCAGCCACAAAATTAATGTTAAGTGGTTTTTGGAAAATCATTAGAATCATTAGGGTTAAAATTTATGATCAAATTCAATTTGTTTGAAGGGCGAATTTGTCTTAATTGTGTAACACACTTATAGATATGAGTAAAATAAAAATGCATATAGAGATTCGTTGGGAGACATCAATTAAGTTGACTGAATGACTCAGACATGACATAAAAGTGATAAGTTGACTGAACTTTAAAACATTGTTCTTTCATAAATAAATGAGACAGAGTCAGTGCGGTGATCAGTGATCTATGTTTAGACTCTACAAACGTTCCTAGTTTGTTCGATAATGTGTTGTGAGTTTTTCGTATTCCCAAAATAAGTTTTTGGCGCCGCACATTGGAGTATTGTCATCAAAAACCTGGCCATAATTATTTTTCGTGGTTTTTGTTATTATTTCTGTTTAAAATGAGTATTCCTACAAGAAAATACAATATAAACCTAGTTTTTGTTATTTTTATTTTTTTACCAAAAACTAAAAAAATTGATTAATGGCCTGTACTCCGCCTGTCGACATTATTTTTCTCAAAATTTTGTCCTCATCCCTAATACGCAATTCTCAGTTTCTTTTCTCTCTTCCCCAACCTTAATTAAGATCACCCAAAATAAAATACACTAATAACATCAGTTAATTTAATTTAAAAATAAAAAACGTTGCATAAAGTAAGGAGTATTTTCTATCAGAAAGTGAAAAACTAATTGACCCTCGATTCTCTAAAGAGCACCTAAGAGCACCCAATTTTTGTTGCATTGTGTTAAAGAATATACAGGGTGTCCCACAGTCACCGCCCAAAATGAAAACCATGGATTTCTGAGGTCATTTTAAGTCGAAAAACTTATGATGTAATTTTCTCGTTTTCGTCCCGTTTTCGAGTTACGAGTTAAGTCAAAAAAACACGTTTATGGGTATTAATTTTGTGTTCTTTTTATTAAAGCCAAGTTTATTTACATAAAAAAAATAAGTTTTATTTCATAAAAAAGGCTACTCAAAGTAATTAAAAAAAATAAACAAACTGAGTGAATTAAAAAAAAATAATTTTTAAATACAAAATTAATTTAAATGAATTAAAACTTTTTCTGAGCTTTATCTATTTGTTCTTTTCTTAACCACAATAACTCAGAAAAAGTTTGGCCGGGTGGCCAAAGTCACCCGATATACCGGCCAAAGTCACCCTACCATATGGCATTTTTTATAAAAAAAATTAAAATTAATTTTTATGAAATAGTTACAAGGGTAGAATGAAAGTAATTCAATTTGCAAAACAATACACATAACGGAGTTAAAGTCATTTTGCAATCCTATTTCTGCAACATGTTCAAACCATCCAACATTTTCAGGTAATTTTTTTTTAAGCATTTTTAAGAAAACTAAATTTTAGTATAAATGAATATCTAGTTTTAATTAAATAAAGCTAGTATGATCACTTTTTAATTCATCAAATTATACGAATTTACAAAGAAACTTGGAAAAAATCAGACAAGTCCTTCATATATTAACAATTTTTTTAAAAAGTGTCAAAGTCACCCGCCAGGCCAAAATCACCCGGTTCTACGGTAACTCATAAGTTTCAATTCATCGCAGAATAACGGGGTATACTAAAAAAAAATCATTAAAGTTCAAATAAAAACTTACCAAAAATATCAAGTTTTTAGATACTAGTTCTAAGCCCGAATTAAAATAGAAAAAACCATCTAACATTTTCAAAACTTTATTAGTATCGTTAATAAATAACTAAAGAAGAATTCTCCATTTAAATTTTTTTAGATTTCTATCACAACACTTCGATATCGCATATAGAATAACACTTACCAAAATACAGTGGAATCTCGCTAACTTGAACACATACGAAACCAGGCCTGTTCAAGTTATTGGATTGTTCAAGTTGCTGGAACATATAAAAAAGTCTTCGTTTTGTATGAATTCAATTTGTTATTATAAATTAATGTAAATGACACACAACACGATTACAAAAGTAGTATCCTATATTGAGGAAATTCAAACTTCTGTTGAAATACAATTTATTTGTTCAACTTAAAGAGCTTCGAATATTTAAAATATTCACCTTATAGAGTCAGCAATAAAAAAGTTCAGCAAAATAGGATGTTCAAGTTATTGGATTGTTCAAGTTATGGTATGTTCAAGTTAGCGAAAGTCCACTGTACTTCAAATTCAAATAAAAATGAGGCAGATGTAACAGTTAACTTTGAACTAATTTTTTAACAAGACACGATCGAAAAACAAAAAAATGAGTGCAGCATATTGACAGAAAATCGACTTATGACCAGGTTTTTACTGCAAATACTCCTATGTGCCCCGTACTGATTTAAAAATTTGAAGAAAAAAAAAATTATCGAAAAGATAGTAAACTAATGATTGTTTAACAATAAAACACAAATTAAACTTATAAAATTGTTAACAGAATAACTCCAACAGGATGGCTAGCAGATGGGCTTTGGTTGCTTATGCGATGCTAGATTAACACTTGATTAAATATTGATAATCGAGAACAAAGTGTTTGCGTACGTAGACTTTATGGTTGTTAAGTCAACTTATCGACATGAAGTCATGCACTATTTATTTTATTTAATATTCTTATAATAACAATCAATATTAGGGTACACTGAAAGTTTATATAAAATAATATATAAAATAAACGCAGTCACCGTAAAGAATGTAAAATACTAAAGAAAATAAACATTTTACCGTTGAAACCCTATTATTGTGCAAAAATGTTTGTCAAAATGAAAAAAAAATCCATTTACAAGATTTAGCTTTCCAAGTGTTGTTTTAAAGTAAAAATTTAATTTTTGCTAACGTTTATTTTTAAAGAGCAGATTAAGCAAAAAAATTTATGGGGCATTCCATTTTCACGGTTGGGGCACTCTAATTTATTGTTCCCTTTTAAACTCAACCCATAATTATGCAAAATTTACATACCTACATAACATTCGTAGCTTCTATTACAAAAAGCGAATAAACATAAAAAGCGTTGTCTTTATATAAAAAAAAAAAGGGTCGGAAAACTAGTTGCCACGGATAGGACACGTGCAAATTGCTCTCCAAAATGATTTTTTTAAGCACAATTTAAAAAAAAAATAATCTAGAAACCTATGTTTCTGTTGATAATATCGATATCTTCCCAAAACATCATACTGTCAATATTTTTACATGACAACCTATAATAAACTTTATAACCTTTGAAAATATTCATAAACCATATCAGTACAACACCTACAAAAAAAGTTAAAATTTTTTAAAGACAACCATGTCAAAATTAAAACTGAGATTACGGTACTTTTCTCACTGGTGCACAGTGTGACAATTCGCACATTTAGCGGGATTTAATTAAAAAACCAACATACAGGAATGTAAACAAAAACCAGTTTCTCTTAAAGCCTAAACCTCCCCCTCAATGAGTATGCACATTTTAAGGCGTTAGAACTAAGCACAACAACAAAAAATTACTTTAGAAATTAACTTTTGTATTATTTTTAGGAGAATGGTCTGATTTAGTGCCAAGTGGATTTTGCTTCTGTTGCAAGTGGTTCGTGAAATTTAAGGGAAAATTTTATTTTTTTTATATTTAATATAATATTTGTGATTATAAACTTAAGTTTTTTTTTTATAAATTGTTGTCATAAAAATGGGGGTGCTTGGAAGCGAAAAAATATTGAAAAACTATGTGTTTTATGTGTTCATTAGACAAAAAGTATAATTTTACAGTGTTTTTCAAGGTTGAGACCCTTTTTGTTTTAAAGCTGTATATATGTGGAACCAAAATGTGTTTTATCTTTTTGCGCACAGGTGCGACACTCATACAAAATTTTTCGTATTCTAGGATGCCAACAAATTAGGAAAAAACAAATTTTTGATATTTGGATTTCCAAAATCAAAATTAAGCGTTTCGATGCTGTGTTTTCCTTCGTTATATATAATTTTAATAATTTTTCATTTTCTGAAGAGGCAATTAAGTCAATAAAGACAACCTTCAAAACTTTATACTTGAGGTTTGACGAAAAAATGGCCAAATGTGGTCGTTATAGAGAACGCTCTGGAAGCAATAATTGTGATTGGTTAAATGAAATCATTAAACTGCCACAAATTGTTTTAAATGAAATTCCCTTATCATCTATAACATCTTCGTCACAAACCTGCTACATTTGCACAGAAAAACCATCTGAAGTGAACATTCAGCTTATAGACTAGATGTTAAAGTTTGGCAGGTTAGAGATCAAGGGTCAAAGCAAGAACAAAATGATTCAAGATAGATTTAGAGCTGAAACTCAACAGCCCGGCAACACAAATGATGGCAACACGGCCAGAAGATTTTATAGAGATGAAGAAAAAACTGCTGAAATTACAGGAATCGATATTGAAATCATAAAAAAATTTCACATTATTTTAGAAGCGCTTGGGTCTGGGTATGTAATTGACGTAGATTCCTTTGAAACATTTGCAAGAGAAACGAGGGCGATATATTAGAAACTATAGCTGGTTTTATATGCCAGCAAGTATTCATGAAGTTAAATATCAAAGACCATTTTTGATAGTGGCACTGTTAAAGCCAAGGTTATGGAAAATAGCAAAAAACTAAAAATCTTATAAAAAAATAGTTTCCTTATTTTTCAATTTTCTCAAAAACTAGAAGGCATAGGAACATATGGTTTTTAGTGTTTGATAATGAGTGAATTAAAGCAGTTGGATTTATCAATCAATTTTGTATTGATATCCACAGTCTTTAAAAATATAGTCCTCTATGTGTTTTTAAAACTTTTTTTTCCCAAATTTTGACTTTGAAATTGGTTATTTCCAAAACTATTTATTAAAACAACTTGATTTAAAAATAGGAATTTAGTATAAAATGTTGGCTTTTAAAAAAGGTATCATTCATAACTGTAAGTGTTGCCATCGTTTTTAAATAATTTTTTCTTAATTTTAAGTAATTTTTTAGAACATTGCCCCTCCCTCTTAAACGGGGGGTAATTGACCCCCTCTCCCGTAGTAAGAAATGCTTGTATTTACCTCCTCTATATGAATTCGTTACAATTCTTCACCTTGTG
Source organism: Episyrphus balteatus (assembly GCF_945859705.1). NCBI lineage: Eukaryota > Metazoa > Arthropoda > Insecta > Diptera > Syrphidae > Episyrphus > Episyrphus balteatus. The sequence goes on along the minus strand of NC_079134.1, from coordinate 23,349,280 downwards.
AGTTATCGTTCTTTTGCCCAAAAATGAACCTCTTTTGTTTAAAAATATGAAAGAATATTAACAAAATTAATGTTTCATTTCATTTTGTATATATTTGTTATAAATTCTATAAAAAAAAATCCACGAAAAGTTATAATCTGTGAGCGTTATTAATTAAATCCCGCTAAATGTGCGAATTGTCACACTGTGTGGTGGCTGGTGTCGTCAAATGTCCTACCACATACATACACGTTAAACGAACCACTAAAGTGGGTGGCGTCAGGTTTTTTCGTTACGAAATTTCTTGATTCGGTCTCCATGCCAAGGCCCGCGATAAAATCTATGCAATAGTTTAAAAACAACCTGAAAACCTTACAATTCTAAAGTTTTACTTATAAATAAATCTTTAAAATTTTGTATTCCTACAAAAATAGACAAATTCTACATAAACTTGCTTTCATTATATAAAACCAACGATTTTTCCGTGAAGCAAAGGTACATAATCTAGAATCATCTTCCGTTCTTCAGTTTCCAATCACTACAACGGCAAACATTGTTAAACTGCTTCAATATTAGAACGAGAACGCTCAAAGTTATTTTGTGCTAAATTTTTTAAACGATTCAATACAATTATTTATTCTCTAATTTGCCTTTATTTTGTATTTAATTCACAAATGGTAGAAAAATATTTTAAAAAGATTATTTGCGTGTGTCTTCCAGATGAAATCAAAGGCAAAAACTATTTTTAACTCAAATGACCTTCTGAGAATTTAAGTTTTTTTAATTTAAATAAATTGTTGGCGAGTGTGAACTACATATCAATGCCGATGATTTGTAAACACACTTTGGTATTTATAAAACGTTTTAGTTTCACATTTTCAACACAAAACAATGTTTAAAATGCGTTTATTTGAAGGCTATTTAGTGACAATTAAATTACTAAAACTCCTCACGATTATCATCTCAAAATTAACCTTCCTAATTGTATTGTTTTTCTCAACTGTCAAAGTGAAATAATTCCAATTCAAGTCCATTAAACTAATGTAGCATGTTTTTTATTTCATGTTGTCACTAATTTATACTGGCGCTATACTCTCTTTAAAATCCAATTAAATTGAAACATTAACGCCACCGCCATTAAATAACTTTTCCTAGAGAAACAAAACAGGAAAATTATCACATTTTTTTATTCATGTTACCATATGAAAATATAATAACGAACAAAAAAACTAATGATAATTAATTATTTTCCTTTCGCCAATTAAAAATGTTTTATTAATCGATAGTTTCTCAATTAAAAAAAAAATGATGGAGATAAAAAAAAAAAAAATGACTGTCGTGTCGTGAATTTTACGGCCATCAAGCAAGCAAGTTTACACTGACATTTAAGGCGAATAGAAATATTGCCGCACAAATTGCACACGCATGATGACGTTTTGATGACAGATGCCATCCCCATAAACTTATACACACTAACCTCAATTTCCACTTTTGCAATCTAAACAAACGCAAGCAAACTATATAACCTGCTTATTAATAGGTGATGTGCTCTTTGACGGCTTTATAAATAATGTTTATCATATAGTCAAGTGATTTTGTATGTGTTTAATTTAAGTATTAATTTAGTAATAAAAAGAATTAAATATGCTTGGCGCGTTAGTTTGACATTTTGTGTGTGTAATCATCACACAAAAATGGAGTCAACACGGTGTGATGCATGAGCTTGATTGTAGACCGCATAAAACTGGGTGGCATCGTCTTCATTTAACTGTCATTTCAGTTCAAATGGTCATCCTTCTTAGTCAAACAACAACTCACTTTCGTTAAGTGCTCCGTCGGATGTTTTTTTTATAGTGCGTCTTTTTTTTTTAGATTTCTAGGACAGTAGCTATAATTTTTTTTTTAGAATTGACCAACTTTTGGGATCACATTTATTGACCTCATGAGAGTAAATAGCATTAATTTAGTTATGCTGTGTTGTATGGGGCGCATAAAAAGCTTTGATATAGAAACTACTCATAAAGAAGGGGGGCGTTGCGAATTTCCTGAGTTAGTTTGTATAGGCTTTGAATATGGTTTACAATAGCTAACGCGAGAGAAATTGATATAAATTGATACCGTAACAAAGGAAATTAGTTGTTAAATGAATAGAAAAAAAAACTTTCGATAAGGCAATATAATTTTATGGGTAGGTTCATTGAGAAGCGTGATTTTGTTTAGCCTGAGGTGATGTAGTCTCGTAAACTTAAGCTTTCTGTCAAAATGATGCGAAAATTAACAAATGATTGTTAATAGAAATCTAAGTTTGGAAGATTTCTACAACTTGAATAGATGATTACTCATTAACAAAAGACACATAATTATTATTAATTTATTTTTGTCGTGATCATCAATGCCGACAAAAGTATAAGGAAATCACACATTTTTTTACACATTACACACATGGAGTGGCTCTTGCTTCATTATGTAAGAAATATATTTTATGCTTGAAGGCAATTTTCAAAAGAATTTTAAAAACGTAGCAGTCCTTGCCAAGAGCATTTAGTACCCTTAATTTTTGTACAACCAAAACGACTATATAGAAAGTGTTTGAACAAAAGCGTTAAGTTTTTCAGTGTTTTTATGTTTTCACCTACAGAATCCTTTCCATTGGATTATTTAAAATAAACTGAGGGAACATTCCATTGTAAGGTGTCGAACGCTTTAACAATGAATTTATTGTGTCAATTTCATTATTCTTGAAAATAAGCAGGATATTTTCTACTGCCAGGAGTAGGACAAAAAAAAAGCGATTTTAAATTGGAGTACTTGTTTAAAGAATCTCTGCAAATCTATTTTAAATTTGTATTGAATTTTTTTTTTTTACTTAATACATAAACCGTTTGTAGATTCTTTAAAAAGGAATTAATATATAAGAGATTGCCTTTATAAAATAAGTTATATCTTTTACGGCTGGGTCAACTTATTGTTACGGGTACGAATTGTTCTGAAAAAAAAAAAGTTTTTTTTTTCAAATGAATTTAAAACAAAATTAAAAAACCAATTATGTCAATGATTAAAACAATATTTACTTTAAATAAGAGACTTGAACTTTTCAGTCCAACTCATTTTAATCACTTTTCTCCGTGTTTAAATATTATGTTAAACCTCCTACACTTTACTTATTTAGACTTTTACGGCGAACCCCTGGCGGCGAACCCCACAGGCGGATCACTAGTGTGAAGCAGTTACGTGGGATAGTTATGATCCCCTCGACATCGAGATCATAACAGCGCCGAGAAAAAGGAAGAAGAAGAAGACTTTTACGTATAAAAATGTCATCTAAAGAATAACAACACGATTCTCGAAATAATCTAATCGTAAATAACAGATTAAAAGCCAATTTCATTCTTCGAAACTTACTTTTATTGTATAACTGTTTAAAAGATTAAAAAAAATGTCCAAATAGTTTTGAAAGAAAAATTTTTATTTTACAACGAACAATTTTGAAAAAAAGACATTTAATTTTTTTTACTTCATATCTTTTATTTGTTTTTTATGTTGAACTTTATAATTATTTTATTTTTTACCTTCTTTGTTTTGCTTCTTTTAGTTCAGATTAAATTAAAAACGCATCTTTTTATTTTGGATGGCCTACGTAGATAACCACTTGACATCCATTCCAAGAAATAAAATCAATATGGTTAAAACAGCCCTAGAATCTTTTGACAAAGATATAACATTCACTTACGAATCAGAAGATATTTTGACAAACGAAATTACAGTTAAAAGAAATAATGATGGCCAAATAATGACTAATTGGTATCATAAGCCAATAGCTTCAAACCGTTTATTAAACTATTACTCTGCACATCCAATTCAAATGAAATTTAATATGTAATAATAATAATAATATATTCCTAAATAAAGTGAGTCAATATCTAAAGTTTGCCAATATTTTGTACCTGAAGTTAAATTAGCAATGAAACCAACAAATCAAAATTCAAAATTTTTCGTCAATACCTACTAAAAAGAAAATTAACAAAATTGATAATAGTGGATTAGTTAACTCTATCAAATGCAATGATTGCACTAAATTATATGTTGGAGAGACTATCCAGAGATTAGGCTCGAGAATTGACCAACACAAAAATGAATGCAAAAAAGTTATAGAGGGTTCAAATACATGTGAAACAATATGGACATTCGTTTGATTTTGATGGGGCAAAAATTCTAAAGTTTTAAAGAAAGAAATTTAAATTACAAATTCAAGAAGTTAACCAAATTATTAAAAATGAACAAATCGTATGTAACTATAAAACCGATAAAAAGGATTATACAAACACTTATTATACCTAATCTTATAGTTAATAGAAATGTTCAAAGTAACTAAATTCAAAATTTCTATAATATTTTTTGAACAATACTTTAAAGAATTTTTTTAAAATTTTTATTAAAATAAATTTTTGATTTTTCAATTGTTTTTAATGTCGAAAAAACTTTTTAGAAAATGATTTATCTTTTTTAAAAATATTTTAATGGTAATTTATTTTTTAATTCAAATTATTTTTTAATTCAAATTATTTGTTAATATAATTTATTAAAACGCATTGTAATTTTTTTAGACCCTGAAGATGAGGCAAGTAAGACCTCGAAATATATGGGCCAAAAATAAATAATTTTCTAAAATTCATATCTTTTCATCAAAAAACCAAAAACACTTCATTCATTTTTGGTTTTTATGTAAAAGATAGAAATTAACTTCTGGCTTTAAAAAAAAACGTATATCGTAGTATTGTAAGTGTTGTTTGAAGTCAAGATGATGGAAAAGTGTTTCATTTTTTTTTTTACAAAACAAAATGCTTTTTTTTTTGTGGTTTATCTTTTTATTTTCTTTGCCTTATTTCACTTAGGTATATGTAGATTAATGGTATTGACTTATAGATTTTTAATTTTTTTTTAATTGTTTCAATTTTTTTTTAATTTTTTTTTTATTTTTTTTATTGTTTCAAAGTTTTTACATTTTTTTTAATTTAACCTTTTTATTTATTTAAAATAACAAAATTTATTTTTTTTTTGTATTTAAAAAAAAATGTTTTTTTTACTGTGGTTACTTTTTTTTAATTTTCTGTGCCTTATTTCAGTTATAGTTTAATGGGATTGACCCTAGGTTAATGCTTAACTAGTTTTCAGAGGCGAAAAGTCGGAAAAATGCAAAACAATATTGCATTTTTTAGAAAATATAAGTTTTTCTTACATTAAACTCAACCGCATTTCTAGTGTTTAAGGAAAAGGCAGAAGTTCAAAATTAAAAGTTTTCTTATTTTTTCTGAAAATTTTTGAAAAAAACGTTTTAAAAATCGAATATTTAAGAAAATATGCACTGATCTATTGTTAAATTCCAATTTTATAAACATATAAAGTCAAGTGAATACTTTTTATTTGAGATGTTTTTTAATAAAAATTATTAAATAGAATGGATATAAGATTCTCTAAAGAAGGCATAATTGTACAATTATTCAATAAAAGTATCGCGTTTTTCTTCTTCGATAAAAAAAAAAATATTTCAAAAAAAAAATTGATGCGAGGCCATTTTTAAAATTAAAAAATGATGTTTCCCTTAAAAAATTTGGCCTCTTGGGGACACAAAAATGAACAAAATTTCTTCAAAATCGAACCACATAATTTTTGTTTTGTGTACAAATATTTGTTTGTAATTTTTTTTTTTTTAATATTTTAAGATAAGATGAGAAATGACTTAATGAATAGTGTATGAACACCGACAACTTTTTGTTGCACAAAACGCGGAAGCTATTTACACAATTTTTAACTCATTTACATATATAATAATAAAAATGAAGTTTCACATTTAGTTATTGCTCGTCCTTATTTATATTAACCAAAAATTTATATCATATAAAACCCAAAATTAAAGAATACAAAACCCTTCACACATTGTAACCTTTTTTTTTATTTGTTTTAAATTTTCCAAGATAACGACTATAGTTATCAAATGTGATAATAAAAATTTCAAAAATTCCACTCATCATAAAACTAAATAAAGGAAATTAAGGGATTATTATCGCTTCCTCTAACAGAAGCCTTTCTTCCTTTTCTTTTATGAGGAAATGAATAAATGTCTCGGTAAAGGAAAAACAAAGAGAGAAACTCAAACAAAAAAGGTTTTTTTTTTTAATAAACACACACATAACACCACATGGTATATAAAAGCGATAGCACAGACACTTCATAAAAGATAAAAATAAGAATGCTAATATGGCACAAGCGAGTATGAAAAAAAAAAAAAAAAAAACAGGAAGAAAAATGTGAAAAAACAAGGAGGAATTTCAAGGATGTGTATATGGGAATTTTCATTTGAAAAATACATCTTGAGGAGTTGATGAAAAACCCAGAAGGAAAAAAAAGAAATACACACATTTATAAATTTATGAACCAAAAAACGACGAACAACACGATGAAAGATATACCTACACAAAAGAAAAAAATCAATAACACTTATGGGTGTTTAAGAAGATAAGGGAATGATAAAATTCTATTGAAAACAAAATAGAATATACTAAGTAGTCGGGGTATTAAAAGAGGATAAATAGATTATTTAAATCAAATTTGTCCCAGGAGAAAAAAATGAGTTACTATTGAAATTTATTTCTAACTCTTTTTTTTTATATAAAATGTGTAATCAGGGACAGAAAGCTAATTTCAACATAAAATATAGAGGGAACACATTTTTTTGGGGGGAACTTATGCAAACTTATAAAAAAGTATCTTTAATTTATAAAAATAATTATGAACTTGAATTTACCCTAGTTCCATCGTTCACCGATGTGTAAATCTACAATGAAATCAAAAAGAATATTTAAAAATATTTTAGTTTAATATTTTCATTATTATTTTTTTTTTTTTTATATTTTATGAGTTGAATTATAGTAAAATGTATCTACACATTTATTTCAAAACATTTTTCAATTCATACTCACCCCACAACATTAAGATATTTCGTAAACAATAAATTTATTATTAAAAAGTTTAGAAGAAGAAGATGAAAAAATACACATTAACACATTTTTAGGAAGAAATATTTATAAAAAAAAAAAAATATTCTTAGCAAAAAAAAACGTGCTAGAAAATGATTAAGACGCTAAGTAGATAGATGTGACGTCAAACCAAAAAAAAAAAGATACAAAAAATAAATAAACACTTTTAATATCTTTCCATCTATTCTATTGTTTACTTTTTTTTGTATCTCCTTGCGTTGCGAAATTTGTTTGTATTTGTTTTGTTGGTGTTTTTTTTTTTTTTTTTTTGCAAATCTTCATGGGAGCAAAAAATGTACATAATCTTGCGAAAAGTTAAATATTGTTTGCTTTTAAGACTTTGAACAGACAACCATATACAGATACACCCATCTACTTTGACATACAAAAATAAAGAAACAAAATAATAAATAATAAAACACCTGTAAATGAGGATGACAAGGTACAGTGGGTCAGTGTTTTAAGAGAGCGGAATAAATTCAAATATTAGGAAATCAAATATAAAATTTTATTTTGAATTAATATTTTTGAAAAGGTGAAGCACGGATAAGAGAAAAAATATTTTTAACTCAAAATAACATGTAGGTACAAGAATTGGAACGAAGTCAGCACTGGAAAGGCAAAATTCACCTCTGGAATGGACTAATCGAGAGCTAAAATCAACAAAATCTGAAAATAAAACTGTTTTTCAAAATTTTTGGTTTCATTATTTTAGTTTTTCTCTTTATACTTGAAAAAAATTTCGAACTTAGCCACGATATGAATCGTGTAACTTGTTCATTCAGCTTAAATTTGCGTTTTTTTTTAAGTTTGATACGACCAGTTTTGTCGCCAAGATATCGAACTTTGAAAAGGATCTTTTTGTCTTTAACCATCAATATTTCAAACGTTGACTGCACAAGATAATTTTCTTGTGCAGTCAACGTTTGAAATATTGATGGTCTATGAAGCCTCTATGTAAATTTAAAGAAATTTTGTTGATGTTGGCGAAGAGCCGACATTTAGGGCAAAATTTTGAAAAATTTGTATGGGAGGTACACTTTTTTGACTTTTTTGAGAAAAACTAAAAATGCAGTTTTATTGCAATTGCTTCAAATATTACCTCTGCAAAGTTTAATAAAAATCGTAAGAGCCGTTTTTGAGTTATTTGGTTTGAATTGAAAAATGTGTATGGGAGGTACACTTTCTAAGCGAGATATAAAAAAACAAAAAAAAAACCAACTTTCAGAATTTCATAAAAATCATCTGTACCAAGTTTTAAGAAAATCCGTCTACCCGTTTAGGCTGTGGAAATGTGTACAGATGGACGTACAGACGCACAGACGGAATTGCGAGACCCACTTTTTTGGAATTCTCCATCATCGTAATGTTGGTTTTTATTAAAACCTCAATTTTTTTTTCGACACGAAACCAATACTTGTTATTTTAGCATGAATTTGAAAAATCAAAAAAAGGGCTTATGGTGGCTTTTGGGATATTCACGCCCTATGTTGGAAATATTGAGAAAACCGGTTATGTTGATTGTGCATTTTAATATGTCCACAAAAACCCTTTCGATTCAATCCATCGAGAATTTATTTCGGAAAGTTTGTTGCGCAAAGAAAATTCCGTTTAACATTTTTGTGATTTCAAAGCATAATATTTCAGATGTGATAACCAAATCGATAAGAAAGTAAGGTCATGGGAAAATATTTAACGCAAAACATTTTCCATTGAAATTTTATTTTTAATGCAAATAAAAAGACTAATAATACGCTTTTTATCACGCACCGTAAAATTATAAAACAGCTTAATTGACTTATTCGAAATGGTTAGATGAAAAAGCGTCGAGCACTTTGTTCAAGCTTTATAAAAATACACATAATAAAAATACACTCTACGCTTTTATAGTTTTTAGTGAGTGATAAAAGTGTATTTTTAGTTTTTTTAACTACATATATTTTTTATTTTTTTATATTTTAGTCCTATCGTGATTGAAAGTAGGTTCATTTGACTTGGGTTGTATTAGCCCCCAAAGCCTCAGCCCAGGGTCCGAACAACTAAAATATTATGTAGTCATCTCATCAGATCTACATAATTATGTACGAAGTTTCATTTCGATAGGATCATTGGAAATAGGTTAAAATTGATTTCGGGTGTTTCGACCCGCAATGCCCCTCCCCAGAATCCGGACCACCAAAATATTGTGTTGTCATCCGAACTTCATTTATTTGTATAAAGTTTCACTTCGATACGACAAGTGGAAGTGGGTCAAAATTTTGTTCCAAGATTTTATTACATTGTTAGTTAGAAGTGAAGCTAATAAAAGCGTATTAAAAATTCTCATGTGTCTTGAGAGTCCAAAAAAATTTATTTGTTAAATTTGTTAAATTTCCACTATTTTCAGTCAAAGCCGTCAAATTTTAAATATTTTTTTTTTTTACTTTTCAAAAAATAACATTTCTGTCAAAATTTTAAGTTATTCCATAAAACTTGAACATTTCTGCATTGAAATGAAATCAATAATGCAAATTGTATGCAAATATCATTTTCTTTTATGATATCATTTTCATAATATTCTCGATTCTGTACAAATTTTTTCTTTTGACCTTTCATTAGCTATTTTAACTACGGTATTGAAGCTAATGAAACTATCAAAAATGTAAGAAATTCAAGAATAAGAAAGAAAATATAGGTACATTTTTTTTAATGCAGAAATTTTTTATTTGGAGTAATTTTTTGCAAAACAGTTTTACTTGAAACAAAAATTTTATATTCAACGCAATTTTTTTGCAATAAAAATATTTTTTAATTTCAAATGCATTTTTTTTTAATTTTAAATGCATTTTTTTAATTGATATTTTAACAACCTTGGATATTGTTTTTATGCCTGTATAAAAGAATTGTAGATACTTTTTGGAGACATTTCTAACCTACATTTTTGAAATATACGTTTTAGAACCAAATATTACGGAAGCAGATATGGAA